>NC_064638.1:1159726663-1161063805 GCF_023864345.2 Schistocerca serialis cubense | reverse complement strand
CAGGTCGACGCAAATGCCGTTGTTGCGGCACGGGCTGGGGTAGCAGGCGTCGCGCTCCTCGCAGTGCGGGCCCACGAAGCCGGGGCAGCACTGGCACTCGTAGCCCTCCTGCGGGGAGGCCAACTTTTAATACGAAGAGACCGATTCCAAATCCAAATTTAACATTGTAATACACTTAAGATTTGTTGTCAGCAATATGTGCTTACAGCTGAGTTACATGATACAATTAGGCTAATAAACAACAAAATCTCAAAGAGACGCACTCTGTAAAGCACTAGCGATGGGGTTAAGTTTGTGAAATTAAGATACCGATACCACACACAAATTTAACAATGTGATACACTTTAGGATTATATGCTTGCCGGCCGGAGTGGCCGAGCGGTTCTAGGCGCTACAGTCTGGAACCACGCGACCGCTACGGTCGCAGTTTCGAATCCTGCCTCGGGCATGGATGTGTGTGATGTCCTTAGGTTAGTTAGGTTTAAGTAGTTCTACGTTCTAGGGGACTGATGAATGGTTCAAATGGCTCTCAGCACTATGGGACTTTTGCTGAGGTCATCAGTCCCCTAGAACTTAGAACTACTTAAACCTAAATAGCCTAGGGACATCACACACATCCATGCCCGAGGCAGGATTCGAACCTGCGACCGTAGCGGTCGCGCGGTTCCAGACTGTAGCGCCTAGAACCGCTCGGCCACCCCGGCCGGCGGGACTGATAACCTTAGAAGTTAAGTCCCATAGTGCTTAGAGCCATTTGAACCAATTTGATATATGCTTACCGCTCAATTACGTGACACATTTAGGCTAATGAACAAGTCAGTAATTAACATGAACATGCTGTCGGCGTATGCATGATAATGCACCATACCACTATGTTTCAGAAAAAATACGCTCTCGAAAATGCGATTTTCCAGCCGGTGATATCTCCGGTTTTCATCGCAGAGATAAGGTGTCAAGTGTTTCAGATAGTCCTTGGCCTAGCAACCATTAATATATCTACCTGAAGAACGGGTATACTGTAGCTATCGTACGGTAGAGAGACACCCAATATAACAGACAGTGGTTGAAGACAACGGTGTCATATGTAATTTTACTTATATTCGAAACAGGCTTATGTCTCTTGAACTTATTTTATTGGTCTTGACGCAGCCACTCGGATAAGATATTTTTCATTTATTACTGTGTATGACTTCTGAAGAAGGGTATATTATTATAGCAGAAACCATGGTTAAGGTTTAAAATAAACATAATCTAGTGCAACTGTGGGCTGTTTTTCATTCGAGATAATTTCGTAACCGTTGCTGTTGTAGCTACCAAGACGAAAATAGTGAAATATTAATGTAACAAGGTCACTAATCAGACTGCAACCCCGAAACTCTTTATGCCGGGAAAATTTCGAGATCTCAATAATATACCCGCTTTCCTTCAAGGTTTCTTCTACTACCGCACTGTTTTCGCTGGTCACTAAGCGCAGCGTCTTCGCCAGAAGTTACGGCTCTTCTATTCTTTCTACATCACCCACACAATTGCTGCAGGAACGCACACGAATCACCGTACTCTGGATTCATCCTGCAATGCATGTTCACAGGTTTAAGATCGTCACCACTCGAAGAAATGTATCACAGATCGCCGTTCCAGCGTGGTGCAACAGACACTAGCCCTGAAGTTAAATTCATGGGAGAAATTTCTGAACCATTTGATATAAATACTGGTGATAGACACGGACATGGACTCTCCCCATTACTGTTTAACTGTGTTTTGGAAAAGGTCATTACAGAATGGCGATGGCAAAAGTCGTGTCAAAATATAGATCAATCAATCAAGTTAGGTAGAAGTAATATTAGAGTAGATTGTCTCGCCTTTGCAGATGATCTGGCCATTTTAACTAGGGATATTACCACACCTCAAAAACAAATTGAAAAAAGTAGTAGTTGCAAAAAAAGTAGGACCACAAAAACCATTCGAGAAAACAGAATATATGAATGCAAGAAACAAGCTCTAAAGCTTTTGAACACGAAATACGGAGAAACAAACAGGGTTTCTCAGTTTAAATACTTGGGGGAAAATATACAAGAAAAAGCTGCAAAAGAAGATCGCTGTCAAAAAATGTAAACTGCTTCAGATTAACATAAAATATTTATAATAGAAAATCACTTTCTATGTTCAGTAAACTTAGGTATTACAGCACTGTAATCAAATCTGAATATCTTTATGGAGCAGAAACTTAAATTTCATATATGAAGAGGAATACTGAAGAAATTCGAAAGAAAGAAAGGAAATTTGAAATATTTTATTGGCTGTGCTCCAGCAACCGTACGCTATTTAATTACAGGACGTACATACAGCCACTTCGGTTGCACAAAATTTTGTCAGTTGACCACGGTTTCGATTGTACTAGCGCAGTCTTCATCAGCATAAAAAGTTACGTGGTGTACCTAAATATATAACGACGTAGACTGAAATAAGATGCACTTCGTAGGATTACTTCCTTAAAATTGCGCACAAACAGAATGAACTTACATGTAATCACACCATGGTTTAAAACGTCTGAGCATCAGTGCTCTCGTCAAAAAGAAATGTCGTGGGAATAAAAACTATAATATAAAAATATAACATAACTGTCAACCAGATGAAATTCTCCGTGGAATATATAAAGACAACCGCAAGGTCGATTGTGCCAAGAGTGGCATAATACAACCGCTACCGTCAGACTAAACGGCTAACACGGCAAGGCAGCCTCGAGTTGGACACGAAAACAGATTCGCGCCATCTAACAGGAAGTAATTTAATACCGATAACTTAAGAACAAATGAGGCATTTCAAAGGCAGTTTTAAAGAATACTGGTAACAAATAGGAACCAGTGAATGAAAGTTACAACATAGCGTAACAGTCTTTTTTACAAAAGAAAATACAATTCAAGTAATATACACTGTATGTGTTATTATATTTTTAGGTATTCCATGCAACTTTTTATTCTGATGAAGAGTGCCCTAGTGCAATCGAAATCTTGGTCAACTGACAAAATTTCATGTAACTGAAGTGGCTGTATATATGTTCTGTAGTTAGAAAGAGAAGAAGATTATTAGGAAAATAGTAGGCCGCAAGATTACTGATGTAGAAACGTACAGTCTGAGAAGTAATAAGGAAATAGAACAACACACAGACATACGAGGTGACATGAGAAAACGAAGACTTAGATTTTATGGGGATATTAAAAGAATGGCACCCACTAGGTTAACAAAACAAAAGGTACAATTCTACGAAAACAGAAGTAAAGCCAAAACTGAGCCAATTAAATGGATTGCTGTGATTAAGGAGGATCTTAAAGTAGCCGGTATAGCTCTGGCAGACATTATATACAGAAAAATATTCTTACAACAGATATTTATTTGGAAAGTTGGTCAGAGGGAAATAATTAGAAAACAGGCTGGAACAACGTGGTCTGATGAAAGAAAGAGACTCCTTTCTGAAAGGATGAAACAAATTTCGACACAAAGGAAGGTCAACCATCAAAAGCGACATTGATTGGTGTACCTCGCATGGTTCTATTGGGTCCCTACGTAAATAATAATAATAATAATAAGAGACAGAGAGAAACAGACAGACAGAGAGAAAAAGACGCCCTATTAAGTTTACCGGCACACCGCAGCTTTTTTGAGACTTGAAACTGTGAAGTTTGGGACAGATCTCATTCGCCGGCGGGTCTCGTGGCTGTGTGAGAAGTACGGCAGTATCGCGGTGTAACTCACTTCCTTCGGCCGCGCCACTCCATCTGCACTGCGCTGGCAGACTGCTATAAATATTTCGCAAATCCAATTTTGGCCTCTGGGCTCCGCCGTTTATCTGAATACGTCAAATACTGGGAGAAAGTCGGAGTTACACACGGCCTCCGCGGGACGCCGCGCCCCGGCCGGCCATATTTTACCCCGGCGCGGCCCGGCCCAGAACGGCGCGGCGCAGCACTTTAAAGCCCGCGCGTCGCGAGGGTTGCTCGCCTTTAGGCGGCGCTCTCACTCCAGCATCCTAAGTCCCCGTCTCGCTTCCAGCTAACCCTGACCGGCGGGAGTCCTCAGACGCCTCTAAGCTGGAATAACAAGCCGGGTCCAGAGACGCTGCGCGGCAGTTCTCATCAGCAGCACGCCATTCGCAATAGCAAAAAAATGTTATGAAGTTACATGTGATCCGACTTCCCCAACTTACTGGTTTTATGCAACCCGTAACGCTTTCAAATACTACGTGCATGATGTTAATATTTTCTCGGTCGCTACGCGCGAACTATTATTAACGCTACAGGAAAAAAAACGAGCGGAACCCATTTGTACGAAATTTAATGTAGCATACATTTGTTCTGGAGGCAGTAGTGTAAGACGTCGTGGTCTCCTGACCTTCATTGCTTACATCTTCCACCCTCACAAACATATTCCGCATATCAAGACGCTTCATTCGAGCCCGAAGTCGATAAGATAAAGTCAATGTTGTATGAATTCATGTAAACGATATGCAAATAACAAGTGCGTAACGGGGTTGAAATACTTGAGACTGTCGTACACACATACATTCCAGACACGACTGTCACAGGAGCTTTTAGTTTGAGAGAGGCAGACCACACACCGGGAGGCCGGTCCCTTCGGAGGACGAGTCAACCTCAGCCGCCCGTGGAGCAGACAGTGTGTGCCCAAGTGAAAGGGGACACATCCCCGTGTTCGGCTTAAAAGCAAATTCCGCTACATTGTGTGGGCAGCCAGCCTACGCATTCTATGCATATAGCACGCAGTTTCAGAGATTTTCACAGGGAGACAGCAAACGCCAAACGCTGATACTACAGATTTCCGGACTGGTCACCTTAAACGAAACCTCATTCTCCCGTTTTAGAAGAGCAATGCTCATTGGCAGACGATATTTCTGACGCCTTGAGCTGACGGAGTAATGGAAGAGACCGAAAAATATACTCCTTCACGTCTGGCGTGGAGAGGCGCCGTTCTGTTGTCGCTCTTGGAGTGAGGAACAAGTCTCTCCTCAGTACTTCACTGGGAGAGCACCTCTGTCGAGAGCAAATCGAAGTGCGACTCTATACTGAGTCCTTGTGATTAAGCGTTTTTCACTGTGTTGGCAGACACACTTATTGTGCAGTGTGAATGGACAGAGTTATAGTTAAACGCCTGCGAGCGAATTTTTGAGTGGCATCATGGTGGACTGGTTATCTGACCGGTGTACCACGCCAATAGTTAGACTAGGGGCGAATAGGAATCCTTGACTTCATCAAGGCGTAGGGAGAGTTCGATTGGCGAAGTTCAATTCAGGTAGAATAAGAGTTATCTTATTTGTCAACAGCGACCGGCGCAGACTGCGGTCATCGCAGCTTACGGTATTGTGCGCTACAGCTATTGCGAGCCCCATATTTCCCCCACAACAGTACGCTTCACACCATTTCACGTGCCACAGCCCGACCGTACCTAGCAACATTCTAAAGGATAATTATTCAAGTAGAGTAGGTGCGCCTCTCAGCCATTCTGCCACATCAATAACAATCTTAATCTTTGTATAGAAATTTCATTAGCGAATCCTATCCCTGAGAGGTAACTTCACATTCAGAAAAGAACCAGGATATAACTTGTTCAATTCATAACTAAAAGTGCCATTGTGATTTTTTGCAAAATAAATAAGAATTTTCGTTAGTTTCATGTTTTTCTTACACTACTCCAGTAGCCAAGTATCCCAATAGTTACGTAAGATATTTTGTGAATTTTTGTGTCATTTCCTAACAGCAGATGACTCCAGAAGATATTTACTGCTGAAAGTTTTTCAGGCATTTCTCTTTAGAACGTTAGGAGCGTCTGTCTGACTTCTGTAGTAGTGTGGGGGTGGAAATTGCATCTTGCAGGAGCCACAGGGTAAAGGGTACATCTAGGATTAATCCGTTGTGCAGAATAACAGAATAGCAGATCAACCCCACGCTCACAGTAGTTTTGGTTTATTCAAACAAAACGTACAAAACTGACCTTGAAGCGCGTTTTTCTTGAATAACAGTGGCCTCTAGCGAAAAAATATTCCAAAATAAAGTTCAGCTTCATAAAGCTCGCTACTAAAAGGTTCTGTTCATTTTTTCTGTAGGACTAGACCTAATAGTTCGCGCATAGCGAGCGAGAGAATATGAAAAACTCTTCTGCGTGGTATTTGAAGGCATTGCAGGCAACTAAAACCAAGTGGTAGAGTCAGCTGAATCCCCCTGTATGCACAACAACAAAACTACAGTCTGAACAAGCAATGAAGGCCCAACGGTATATACCAGCCGCCGTGTCATCCTCATAAGTCACCACTTGCGGCTACGGAGGAGCGTGTAGGTCCTGCGTGTCTATCACAAAGACAGGTTAATTACAGGCCCTCAACGAGTGTGGTTTCGATATCGTATTGATGTAATGTCTTTCCCGTATACCGAAGCAGTTATTTCCCCGGGGCCCCACTATGGGCATGAGGCTTTCTTTCACACCATGTGCTGCATTTATGTGCGATGTTGTTAAGGATGTGAATTTGGTGGTACTGTTGCTACAGAATTCATGGGAAAAGTGGAATTGCTTACCCTTGATCATCGGCGCTGGTTGAACTTATTTGCTTAGGTCATAGTGAGTAGACTCTGTGAACAACTGTTCAGAGCTGTTTGCTCTGCCGCAAGGTTCTTTATACTATTTGCTTCATGTCTGAGCTAAACTTAGTTTTATTCGAAGAGTTGATAGGTTCCACCTTGGTTGACCTACATTGCTAGAGGATTCTTTCTGCTTGTCACACAAATCCCTGTCTATCAGGTTTGAGCCTGGTTTCTAATTTATGAATACTGTCTGTGACCCCTTGTGTAATCCATTTTGGTACAGAGGATTAATTTCACTGTCCACTGGTTTCGTTGAAGCCTTCAAGGCGATACTGTTTACACTTTATTTATACATTCCTGTATAGAAGTAGCTTGACTCTTTTGGACCCAATCTTTCTCTGAAGTTTATACACTCCTGGAAATTGAAATAAGAACACCGTCAATTTATTGTCCCAGGAAGGGGAAACTTTATTGACACATTCCTGGGGTCAGATGCATCACATGATCACACTGACAGAACCACAGGCACATAGACACAGGCAACAGAGCATGCACAATGTCGGCACTAGTACAGTGTATATCCACCTTTCGCAGCAATGCAGGCTGCTATTCTCCCATGGAGACGATCGTAGAGATGCTGGATGTAGTCCTGTGGAACAGCTTGCCATGCCATTTCCACCTGGCGCCTCAGTTGGACCAGCGTTCGTGCTGGACGTGCAGACCGCGTGAGACGACGCTTCATCCAGTCCCAAACATGCTCAATGGGGGACAGATCCGGAGATCTTGCTGGCCAGGGTAGTTGACTTACACCTTCTAGAACACGTTGGGTGGCACGGGATACATGCGGACGTGCATTGTCCTGTTGGAACAGCAAGTTCCCTTGCCGGTCTAGGAATGGTAGAACGATGGGTTCGATGACGGTTTGTATGTACCGTGCACTATTCAGTGTCCCCTCGACGATCACCAGTGGTGTACGGCCAGTGTAGGAGATCGCTCCCCACACCATGATGCCGGGTGTTGGCCCTGTGTGCCTCGGTCGTATGCCGTCCTGATTGTGGCGCTCACCTGCACGGCGCCAAACACGCATACGACCATCATTGGCACCGAGGCAGAAGCGACTCTCATCGCTGAAGACGACACGTCTCCATTCGTCCCTCTATTCACGCCTGTCACGACACCACTGGAGGCGGGCTGCACGATGTTGGGGCGTGAGCGGAAGCCGGCCTAACGGTGTGCGGGACCGTAGCTCAGCTTCATGGAGACGGTTGCGAATGGTCCTCGCCGATACCGCAGGAGCAACAGTGTCCCTAATTTGCTGGGAAGTGGCGGTGCGGTCCCCTACGGCACTGCGTAGGATCCTACGGTCTTGGCGTGCATCCGTGCATCGCTGCGGTCCGGTCCCAGGTCGACGGGCACGTGCACCTTCCGCCGACCACTGGCGACAACATCGATGTACTGTGGAGACCTCATGCCCCACGTGTTGAGCTATTCGGCGGTACGTCCACCCGGCCTCCCGCATGCCCACTATACGCCCTCGCTCAAAGTCCGTCAACTGCACATACGGTTCACGTCCACGCTGTCGCGGCATGCTACCAGTGTTAAAGACTGCGATGGAGCTCCGTATGCCACGGCAAACTGGCTGACACTGACGGCGGCGGTGCACAAATGCTGCGCAGCTAGCGCCATTCGGCGGCCAACACCGCGGTTCCTGGTGTGTCCGCTGTGCCGTGCGTGTGATCATTGCTTGTACAGCCCTCTCGCAGTGTCCGGAGCAAGTATGGTGGGTCTGACACACCGGTGTCAATGTGTTCTTTTTTCCATTTCCAGGAGTGTATTTCACATGGTTTATAATTGGGCACTGGTTGTTTTGATAGGCTGTGCTACAGCTGTCAATTCATGTCTTCACTAAATGTTTAGTGATGATTCGAGTATTTTTCCTTGGAACGTGTGTTAACTGAAATGTTTTCTACCTGTTTTAGTATGTCCTGAAACCATACTGTACTTTATTCAGTTTATTTACGTTATGTTACGTAATGTTACAATGTTGAAACTCAATGAATGTTTCTAAATTTGCAAATATTAAATCTTTTTGCCTCTTTCATTACATTCATATATTATTGCTAAATTTCAAGCGTTTGAAAGAAAAGAAAAGCAGTTTTTTACAACTTACTAAATAAGGTATTTTGTGAGAGCTTAGTAGTCCCAGCGCCTTCCTACCGAAAAACTTTGACTTCCACAGAGTACACTGCTACAGGTGTCAGCAGAAAATTGTGTTGTCATTTATGTGAATATGAACTCCGCCATCAGTAAGTGATAAGCATTCATTTTGTTTCCGTAAGGAAATCGTAACATTGGCGGAATAATATACGTGGAATTTCTTGGAACTGCTTCCCACGTTTGCTTCTGATCTCTTCTATCGAAAGTTCTGAGCTCACTATACGGCTGGATTCCGTTCTCGCAAAGAGCGACCAAAGTTTTGTGTTAGACGAGGGCTGAGTGCAAACTTTCCCACCAGACAAAGCGCTCAGCCGAGAATACGTGCGCTGGGCGGCTCATCCTTGTCGCAGAAGGACGCGGGTGGGAAACGTGGGTGGCAGGCATCAGGGGGGAAATTCGCCGGGATCGGTGACAGACGTGTTCCGCGAAAGCAAATAGACCGACACGGGAGACGGAGGGGTTGGCATAGACGCCGTGGAAAGATCTCTGCATACGTTTGACGGTACGTAAGGTGCGTTGCCCTTTACTGACGGGTTCAAGCGACGCTTTTGATAGGTACAAAAATCTCGTGGTCAATCAAACAGCTGACCCTCACGAACTACGTAATGTTGTCAACGGAGACTTCATCAGTTCACGATTTGATGAACAATTGTTAATGTGAGCGCTCTGAACCTAATCAGATGGTGACAGGGAACAAAATCTGTCAGAGGAGCTAAATCTTCGATTCTAATAAAAGATCTGCAAAACTGACATGTCTGTCTGTTTGTCAGTTTCAACAGACTTCTCCAAAACTACCGAATTTTGTGGTTTTTCCGTAGATAATCTGAGTATTGCATGGCACCGTATAGGCTTTATTTCGTCAGAATCGGATCACCGAAAAAATAAATCGTAATAGATAGTTCTATCCATACTAATACACTCCTGGAAATGGAAAAAAGAACACATTGACACCGGTGTGTCAGACCCACCATACTTGCTCCGGACACTGCGAGAGGGCTGTACAAGCAATGATCACACGCACGGCACAGCGGACACACCAGGAACCGCGGTGTTGGCCGTCGAATGGCGCTAGCTGCGCAGCATTTGTGCACCGCCGCCGTCAGTGTCGGCCAGTTTGCCGTGGCATACGGAGCTCCATCGCAGTCTTTAACACTGGTAGCATGCCGCGACAGCGTGGACGTGAACCGTATGTGCAGTTGACGGACTTTGAGCGAGGGCGTATAGTGGGCATGCGGGAGGCCGGGTGGACGTACCGCCGAATTGCTCAACACGTGGGGCGTGAGGTCTCCACAGTACATCGATGTTGTCGCCAGTGGTCGGCGGAAGGTGCACGTGCCCGTCGACCTGGGACCGGACCGCAGCGACGCACGGATGCACGCCAAGACCGTAGGATCCTACGCAGTGCCGTAGGGGACCGCACCGCCACTTCCCAGCAAATTAGGGACACTGTTGCTCCTGGGGTATCGGCGAGGACTATTCGCAACCGTCTCCATGAAGCTGGGCTACGGTCCCGCACACCGTTAGGCCGTCTTCCGTTCACGCCCCAACATCGAGCAGCCCGCCTCCAGTGGTGTCGCGACAGGCGTGAATGGAGGGACGAATGGAGACGTGTCGTCTTCAGCGATGAGAGTCGCTTCTGCCTTGGTGCCAATGATGGTCGTATGCGTGTTTGGCGCCGTGCAGGTGAGCGCCACAATCAGGACTGCATACGACCGAGGCACACAGGGCCAACAACCGGCATCATGGTGTGGGGAGCGATCTCCTACACTGGCGGTACACCACTGGTGATCGTCGAGGGGACACTGAATAGTGCACGGAACATCCAAACCGTCATCGAACCCATCGTTCTACCCTTCCTAGACCGGAAAGGGAACTTGCTGTTCCAACAGGACAATGCACGTCCGCATGTATCCCGTGCCACCCAACGTGCTCTAGAAGGTGTAAGTCAACTAACCTGGCCAGCAAGATCTCCGGATCTGTCCCCCATTGAGCAGTTTGGGACTGGATGAAGCGTCGTCTCACGCGGTCTGCACGTCCAGCACGAACGCTGGTCCAACTGAGGCGCCAGGTGGAAATGGCATGGCAAGCCGTTCCACAGGACTACATCCAGCATCTCTACGATCGTCTCCATGGGAGAATAGCAGCCTGCATTGCTGCGAAAGGTGGATATACACTGTACTAGTGCCGACATTGTGCATGCTCTGTTGCCTGTGTCTATGTGCCTGTGGTTCTGTCAGTGTGATCATGTGATGTATCTGACCCCAGGAATGTGTCAATAAAGTTTCCCCTTCCTGGGACAATGAATTCACGGTTTCTTATTTCAATTTCCAGGAGTGTATTACAATTGTGAAAGTATCTCTGTCTTTTACATTTACAGCACTAACCTGCTGAATCAATTTCAACGAAATTTGGTATGGAGATAGCTTGAACCCTGAGGAAAGATGTATGTGAGTTGAACAATATTTACTCTTTAAAAAAGCTTTATTTCTCTGACTTTCATCTTTATCACATTTCTGAAAAATGTTTTGTATGGTTGATGTGCAATGTAACACGATTTAATGTAATATTTAAAATGCTCATACAACCTTCAATGTGTTTAATTCATACTCCCACAGTACCTGTTGCATAATGGACACGTTGTACACACTGATCAGCCAGAAAATTATGACCACCGACCTACTACCGATATAAACCCGTCCAGACGACAGCAGCGACACCTGGAGAGTGTAACGTCTCCTAGAAAAACACATATTAAACAGAGAAAAGAATAATTGAACTGGATGATTGCAATTGCGTGGACAACGATTGTGTGAACTTTATGTACTAAAGAGAAACCATTATGTGCCATGTTTTATACTCGTATAGAATTATGTACCGATTTTTTAAAGATAATATCGGTGTCGGCAAGTACTGAAACCGCCACAAATGATACTTATTAAATATGAAACAAAGATGAGAATATGTCAAAACGAGTGTAAATAGTAGTGACCGAGCATTAATTTCTCTGTCGTCTTGTTGTAGTTACGTGAGTAGGAAGAGCCTGTGACGCTATATTGTATGCTTGTGTAGCATTCTTTTGTCAAGATTGAACGAAGGACACCATTAGGTACTGATTTGTAAAAGTGTGTAATAATTTAATCTGTGTAAATGTTTTGAATAGAGTTACTTAGTGAAAACTTGCATTATGATTTGTAATAAGCTTGCCTGGTATTTTATTCCATCCTTTTAAGACATTTTCAGCTATTTAAATATTATTCGTGGTGCAGAGCTGCGCTACGAACGAACGAGCCGCTGCCGGCGCATTCAAACTGCATTAAATGAAACCAATCATACCGCAAAGAAGCGGACAGATAATAATGAACTAAAATTATTTCTTTTAGCTTTCGGTATTGCAGGGCAGAGCAGCAGATTTTATGGTGTGTTTTACAGGTGGACGCGGGCTACGGATGATATATTATTAACAGTGAAATAAAATAATTTACTTTCATAACATAAAAGAAATCTTGCTGTTCGTAGTTCTGGTCTGGCAAAAATTACAGTAAAAATATCTCTTTCTCTGATAATAGTCTCATGTTCTCGTGTTAGTCGTGGTACATATTAGTGTTTTACTGTTAACAAAAATCCACTGCAAAATTTTGATGTTGAACAAACATTGCGTACTGTAACATCGGTATTTATAACGAAATAATTTTCAGTAACCTTTTCAATAACTGCAAAGTAAGGAAGATATGTTGTTGTTGTTGTTGTGGTCTTCAGTCCTGAACTGGTTTGATGCAGCTCTCCATGCTACTCTATCCTGTGCATGCTTCTTCATCTCCCAGTACCTACTGCAACCTACATCCTTCTGAATCTGCTTAGTGTATTCATCTCTTGGTCTCCCTCTACGATTTTTACCCTCCACGCTGCCCTCCAATGCTAAATTTGTGATCCCTTGATGCCTCAAAACATGTCCTACCAACCGATCCCTTCTTCTAGTCAAGTTGTGCCACAAACTTCTCTTCTCCCCAATTTCATTCAATACCTTCTCATTAGTTATGTGATCTACCCACCTTATCTTCAGCATTCTTCTGTAGCACCACATTTCGAAAGCTTCTATTCTCTCCTTGTCCATACTAGTTATCGTCCATGTTTCACTTCCATACATGGCTACACTCCATACAAATACTTTCAGAAACTACTTCCTGACACTTAAATCTATACTCGACGTTAACAAATTTCTCTTCTTCAGAAAAGATTTCCTTGCCATTGCCAGTCTACATTTTATATCCGCTCTACTTCGACCATCATCAGTTTTTTACTCCCTAAATAGCAGAACTCCTTTACTACTTTAAGTGTCTCATTTCCTAATCTAATTCCCTCAGCATCACTCGATTTAATTTGACTACATTTCATTATCCTCGTTTTGCTTTTGTTGATGTTCATCTTATATCCTCCTTTGAAGACACTGTCCATTCCGTTCAACTGCTCTTCCAAGTCCTTTGCTGTCTCTGACAGAATTACAATGTCATCGGCGAACCTCAAAGTTTTTACTTCTTCTCCATGAATTTTAATACCTACTCCGAATTTTTCTTTTGTTTCCTTTACTGCTTGCTCAATATACAGATTGAATAACATCGGGGAGAGGCTACAACCCTGTCTCACTCCTTTCCCGACCACTGCTTCCCTTTCATGCCCCTCGACTCTTATAACTGCCATCTGGTTTCTGTACAAATTGTAAATAGCCTTTCGCTCCC
Organism: Schistocerca serialis cubense; assembly: GCF_023864345.2. Lineage (NCBI taxonomy): Eukaryota > Metazoa > Arthropoda > Insecta > Orthoptera > Acrididae > Schistocerca > Schistocerca serialis. Next base: position 1,161,050,271 of record NC_064638.1, on the reverse strand, counting down.
TGTATTTTACCCCTGTCACCTTTAGAATGTGAAAGAGAGTATTCCATTCAACATTGTCAAAAGCTTTCTCTAAGTCTACAAATGTTAGAAACGTAGGTTTGCCTTTTCTTAATCTTTCTTCTAAGATAAGGAAGATATATTGAACTTAATAGCGAGTTACAGTAACGAAACAATGTTGCTTTAATAGAAAGCCAGATCCAGAATAATGAGAACATAATAGATTTGGTTTTGTTGACAATTAATGATCCAAAGAAGTCACAGCACAGCATCCCTAAAAAGGATTTCAGGGCTCTTTTCGTAGCAACATATTTTATCTCATATATTAGTTGTTGCGCGAGCAGTAACAAAGCAAAGAGAGGCAGCGAGACTCGTTGTGCACACTGATAAGCCAGACCTACTACAGATATAAACCCGTCCAGACGACAGCAGCGACACCTGGCGAGGAATGACAACTAGTAAGACACACGCACAGTGTATGTAGTATCAGTGAGCGTGCTGCGCGTGTGTAGAATGAGGAAGGCGCGCGATCTATCTGAGTCTGACGGTGGGTAGACTGTGGTGGCCCGGAGGCTCGGCGGGAGCATTTCAGAAACTACACAACTTGTCGGATATTCGAGGAGTGCTATGGTGAGTATCCTCAACACGTGGCGAAACAAAGTTGAAACCTCGTTCGGACGTCTAGGGGTTGGACGACTACCCCTCATTACAGATGTCGGGCTTCGTAGGCTGGCCAGACTGGTAAAACAGGACAAGCGTCGAATCGTGGTGGAACTGTTTTTAGTGCCGAGCAAAGCACAAGTTTTCGAACACACAGTGCATCGAACACTCCTAAAGATGGGCCTTCACAGGCGACGACCCACACATGTGACAATGTTAACACAACGACATCGGCAACTATGACTGAAATGGGCACGTGACCATCGGCACTGCACACTGGTGCAGTGACAGAGCGTTGCATAGTCTGGTGAAACGCAGTACCTTCTACATGATGCCGATGGGAGGATGCGAATCCGTTGTCTTCCAGGTGAATAGCTCCTTGACACATCTACTGCAGGATGGAGACAAGCTGGTGGTGGCTCCATTATGATCATGGGAACATTGACGTGGGCATCCACGGGACCAGCTGAACTTGTGCAAAACACCATGACGACCAAGAAGTACTGTACACTGATTTCAGAACTCGTACACCCCTTCATGACGACCATGTATTTCAGAAGGCAGTGACTCTTTCCAACAACATAATGCGCCATGTCACAAGGCCAGGAGTGTGATGGGGCGGTTCGAAGAACACAGTTGCGAGTTCCAATTAATGTGATGCCCTCACAACTCGCCAGATCTGAACCTAATGGCACACAAATGGGTCAGAGCTCACCACCCCCCTCCCTGAAATTTACGGGAATTAGGTGACTTATGTGTGCAGATGTGGTGCCATATCCCTCCACCGACATACCAAAGCCTCACTACTTCCTTGCCACAAAGCGTGGCCGCTATTATCTGTGCCAAAGGTGGACATACTAGCCATTAGGTGGGTGGTCATATGTTCTGACTGAGCAGCATAATGTATAGCTACTTCCGTAGCACGATGCATAAATACACGCCCCTGCTCACTCCCCTGCGCTCGGCAGCTACGATGCGGGTGCCGACTGATCGAGTGTTGGGACAGCTTGGGAGGGGGGAAAGCGGAGAGCACATCTCTATCTATGCTTACCCAAACAGGGAGACACGTGAGGGCAGCTGATGTTATTGCAACTACAGTAGATTACTTACTCGCCATCATAATGAAACTACTGATCACCACAAATGCGGGTAACAGCTGGTTGATAACAAGGTGTCAGGGCCATTCTCTTGCTAAGACAAATAAGGAAACAAAAGTTAATGGTGGTTTTAAATCTCACCAAAAGCAATATTACGAAATTTTACATTGTACTGTAGAGATATGTAAACGGTTTGTTATTTATTTAGGATACGTGAACTACATTGTCTCTAAACAGCACCACAGTAAACGCAGATGTACTTTTTCCTGGCGTTAAATTTCAATTTCAACTGTGTAACCAGTATATTTAGCAAAGATGACGAGTAGACTTAAGTTCCAGAAAATCGCTCAGAAGAATCAATGTGAAGGTTGCAGTTCTGAATGTTGAATGAACTGTGTCTGAATTTCTCTATGGCTGTATATACTATGATAATGAATAGCACATAGTCTGTTCAGCTGATGAGCAACACAGATCTCTAAAAAGGGCAGTCAGAGATGTTGAGCAGACAAACGTAGGTGACCGAGAGAGGTCACGCAGTGGTTAGCATACTTCACTCACATTCAGGAAGACGATGGTTCAAACCTGCGTTCGGCCATCCTGTTTTAGGTTTTCCGTGATTTCACTAAATCGCTTAAATCAAATGCCGGGGTGGTTCCTTTGAAAGGGTATGGCCGATTTCCTTCCATATCCTTCCCTCATCTGATGGAACCGATGACCTCGGTGTTTGGTACCCTCCCCCAAATCAACCAGCCAAACATACATATGTGCAGGCAAGTGGTTGTTGTTTATGTGGTCCTTAGTCTGAAGACTGGTTTGATGTAGCTCTCTATGCTATTCTATACTGCGCAAGCTTCTTCATCTCTTGACTGTTGCAACCTACAACCTTCTGAATCTGCTCACTGAATTCATCTTACTTTTCCTCTACGATTCCTCGCCCCCCCCCCCCCCCCCCCGACACGCACACACACACACCTTCCTCCAGTACTACATTTGTGATCAAGTGATGTCTCAGAATGTGTTCTATAACCGATCCCCTCTTTTAATCAAGTTGTGCAACAAATTTTTTGTCTCCGCAGTTCCATTCAGTACCTCCTCATTAGCTTCGTGATCTACCCATCTAGCTTTCAGCATTCTTCTGTAGCATTACCTTTCAAGAGCTTCTATCCTTTTCTTGTCTAAACTGAACGTCGTCCATGTTTGACGTCCATACATGACAACACTCAAAACAAATACCTTCAGAAAAGACTTCCTAACACAGTCAGTGTCAAAATATGACTCTAAAAATGTTGACAAGTTGCTGAAATAGAGGAGATCCAGAGTTTACTATCATCTGCATCTCCTTCATTTCAGCAACCTGTCAACATTTTTAGAGTCATATTTTTATAAAGAATTTAATATCTGATCAGTGAAAGCATATATATCATTTTATATTGAAATTCCTTTCTGAAAATCAAACTGCAATTTGTTAGTACTTCATTTTTACAAATATGTGACACTACTCTTGACTACATTACTTTTTCAAAAATTTTGGATAAAGCTGTCAGAAGGGATTTCTTAAGATCAAATAAGGCAGAACAGAGAGATAACATTCCGTCAAAATTTCTAAAATAATTGGGGGAAGTACCAGCAAAACGACTATTCACGTTAGTGTGTAGAATGAATGAGTCTGCCGACATACCATCTGACTTTCAGAAAAACATCATCCACACAGTTCCGAAGACACTAAGAGCTGACAAGTGAGAGAATTATAGTACAATCAGCCGAACAGCTCATGTACGCTAAAGAAAAATCATAATACTTTCATAGGTTTTCTCGAACTGGAAAAGGTGTTTGACAATGTAAAATGGGGCAAGATGTTCGAAATTCTGAGAAAAACCGGGATAAGGTTAAGAGATAGGCGTGTATTGTAGAATATGTACAAAAGCCAAGAGTTCTCTCTTGGACGACCAAGAACGAAGCGCTCGGATTAAAAAGAGTGTGAGACAGTGATGGCCGGTCGGTGTCGCCGTGCGGTTCTAGACGCTTCAGTCTGGAACCACGTGACCGCTACGGTCGCAGGTTCGAATCCAGCCCCGGGCATGGATGTGTGTGATGTCCTTAGGTTAGTTAGGTTTAAGTAGTTCTAAGTTCTAGGGGACTGATGACCACAGACGTTAAGTCCCATAGTGCTCAGAGCCATTTGAACCATTTCGTGACAGGGATGTAGTCATTTGCCCCTACTGTTCATGAAAGGATTCCAATGATGCGATTCGTTGATGACATTGCAATCCTGAATGAAAGTGAAGAAGAACTACACGATCTGCTGAATGGAATGAACAATCTAATGAGTACAGAATATGGACTGGCAGTAAGTCGAAGAAAGTCGAAAGTAATAAGAAGTAGCAGAAATGAGAACAGTGAGAATCTTAAGATCAGGAGTCATGGTCACGAAGTTGATGATGTTACGGAATTCTGCTACGTAGGTAGTAAAATAACCAATGACGGATGGAGGAAGGAGGTCGTCAAAAACAATCTAGCACTGACAGAAAGGGAGATTTCTGGCCAAGAGAGGTTTGCTAGTATCAAACATAGGCCTTATTCTGAAGAATAAATTTCTCGGAAGGTACGTCTGGAGCACAGCATTGTGTGGTAGTGATACGTGGACTGTGGGAAAACTGGAACAGTAGAGAATCGAAGCATTTGAGATGTAGTGCTACAGACGAATGTTGGAAATTAGGTGGACTGATAAGGTAAGGAATGAGGAGGTACTGGCAGAATCGGAGAGGATATAAACATGTGTAAAACACTGACAAGGAGAAGGGACTGGATGATAGGACCTCTTTTAAGAGATCAGAGAAATACTTCCACAGTACCAGAGGGAGCTGTGGAGGAGGACAGAGACTGGAACAGATCCAACAAATAATTGAGGACAAGTTTCAAGTCCTCCCCCCATGAACCATGGACCTTGCCGTTGGTGGGGAGTCTTGCGTACCTCAGCGATACAGATGGCCGTACCGTAGGTGCAACCACAACGGAGGGGTATCTGTTGAGAGGCCAGACAAACGTGTGGCTCCTGAAGAGGAGCAGCAGCCTTTTCAGTAGTTGCAAGGGCAACAGTCTGGATGATTGACTGATCTGGCCTTGTAACACTAACCAAAGCGGCCTTGCTGTGCTGGTACTGCGAACGGCTGAAAGCAAGGGGAAACTACGGCCGTAATTTTTCCTGAGGGCATGCAGCTTTACTGTATGATTAAATGATGATGGCGTCCTCTTGGGTAAAATATTCCGGAGGTAAAATAGTCCCCAATTCGGATCTCCGGGCGGGGACTACTCAAGAGGATGTCGTTATCAGGAGAAAGAAAACTGGCGTTCTACGGATCGGAGCGTGGAATGTCAGATCCCTTAATCGGGCAGGTAGGTTAGAAAATTTAAAAAGGGAAATGGATAGGTTAAAGTTAGATATAGTGGGAATTAGTGAAGTTCGGTGGCAGGAGGAACAAGACTTCTGGTCAGGTGACTACAGGGTTATAAACACAAAATCAAATAGGGGTAATGAAGGAGTAGGTTTAATAGTGAATAGGAAAATAGGAATGCGGGTAAGCTACTACAAACAGCATAGTGAACGCATTATTGTGGCCAAGATAGATACGAAGCCCACACCTACCACACTAGTACAAGTTTATATGCCAACTAGCTCTGCAGATGACGAAGAAATTGAAGAAATGTATGATGAAATAAAAGAAATTATTCAGATAGTGTAGGATTACGAAAATTTAATAGTCATGGGTGACTGGAATTCGGTAGTAGGAAAAGGGAGAGAAGGAAACGTAGTAGTTGAATATGGATTGGGGCTAAGAAATGAAAGAGGAAGCCGCCTGGTAGAATTTTGCACAGAGCACAACTTAATCATAGCTAACACTTGGTTCAAGAATCATAAAAGAAGGCTGTATACATGGAAGAAGCCTGGATATACTGACAGGTTTCAGATAGATTATATAATGGTAAGACAGAGATTTAGGAACCAGGTTTTAAATTGTAAGACATTTACAAGGGCAGATGTGGACTTTGACCACAATCTATTGGTTATGAACTGTAGATTAAAACTGAAGAAACTGCAAAAAGGTGGGAATTTAAGGAGATGGGACCTGGATAAACTGACTAAACCAGAGGTTGTACAGAGTTTCAGGGAGAGCATGAGGGAACAATTGACAGGAATGGGGGAAAGAAATACGGTAGAAGAAGAATGGGTACCTTTGAGGGATGAAGTAGTGAAGGCAGCAGGGGATCAAGTAGGTAAAAAGACGTGGGCTAGTAGAAATCCTTGGGTAACAGAAGAAATATTGAATTTAATTGATGAAAGGAGAAAATATAAAAATGCAGTAAATGAAGCAGGCAAAAAGGAATACAAACGTCACAAAAGTGAGATCCACAGGAAGTGCAAAATGGCTAAGCAGGGATGGCTAGAGGACTAATGTAAGGATGTAGAGGCTTACCTCACGGGGGGTAGGATAGATACTGCCTACAGGAAAATTAAAGAGACCTTTGGAGATAAGAGAACCACTTGTATGAACATCAAGAGCTCAGACGGAAACACAGTTCTAAGCAAAGAAGGGAGAGCAGAAAGGTGGAAGGTGGGAGATACGATACTGCGTGAAGAGTTTGACAGAGCACTGAAAGACCTGAGTCGAAACAAGGCCCCCAGAGTAGACAACATTCCATTGGAACTACTGACGGCCTTGGGAGAGCCAGTCCTGACAAAACTCTACCATCTGGTGAGCAAGATGTATGAAACAGGCGAAATACCCTCAGACTTCAAGAAGAATATAATACACTTCTGGAAATTGAAGTAAGAACACCGTGAATTCATTGTCCCAGGAAGGGGAAACTTTATTGACACATTCCTGGGGTCAGATACATCACATGATCACACTGACAGAACCACAGGCACATAGACACAGGCAACAGAGCATGCACAATGTCGGCACTAGTACAGTGTATATCCACCTTTCGCAGCAATGCAGGCTGCTATTCTCCCATGGAGACGATCGTTGAGATGCTGCATGTAGTCCTGTGGAACGGCTTGCCATGTCATTTCCACCTGGCGCCTCAGTTGGACCAGCGTTCGTGCTGGACGTGCAGACCGCGTGAGACGACGCTTCATCCAGTCCCAAACATGCTCAATGGGGGACAGATCCGGAGATCTTGCTGGCCAGGGTAGTTGACTTACACCTTCTAGAGCACGTTGGGTGGCACGGGATACATGCGGACGTGCATTGTCCTGTTGGAACAGCAAGTTCCCTTGCCGGTCTAGGAATGGTAGAACGATGGGTTCGATGACGGTTTGGATGTACCGTGCACTATTCAGTGTCCCCTCGACGATCACCAGTGGTGTACGGCCAGTGTAGGAGATCGCTCCCCACACCATGATGCCGGGTGTTGGCCCTGTGTGCCTCGGTCGTATGCAGTCCTGATTGTGGCGCTCACCTGCACGGCGCCAAACACGCATACGACCATCATTGGCACCAAGGCAGAAGCGACTCTCATCGCTGAAGACGACACGTCTCCATTCGTCCCTCCATTCACGCCTGTCGCGACACCACTGGAGGCGGGCTGCACGATGTTGGGGCGTGAGCGGAAGACGGCCTAACGGTGTGCGGGACCGTAGCCCAGCTTCATGGAGACGTTTGCGAATGGTCCTCGCCGATACCCCAGGAGCAACAGTGTCCCTAATTTGCTGGGAAGTGGCGGTGCGGTCCCCTACGGCACTGCGTAGGATCCTACGGTCTTGGCGTGCATCCGTGCGTCGCTGCGGTCCGGTCCCAGGTCGACGGGCACGTGCACCTTCCGCCGACCACTGGCGACAACATCGATGTACTGTGGAGACCTCACGCCCCACGTGTGAGCAATTCGGCGGTACGTCCACCCGGCCTCCCGCATGCCCACTATACGCCCTCGCTCAAAGCGATGTAGCTCCGTATGCCACGGCAAGCTGCCTGACACTGACGGCGGAGGTGCACAAATGCTGCGCAGCTAGCGACATTCGACGGCCAACACCGCGGTTCCTGGTGTGTCCGCTGTGCCGTGCGTGTGATCATTGCTTGTACAGCCCTCTCGCAGTGTCCGGAGCAAGTATGGTGGGTCTGACACACCGGTGTCAATGTGTTCTTTTTTCCATTTCCAGGAGTGTAATTCCAATACCAAAGAAAGCAGGTGTTGACAGATGTGAAAATTACCGAACTATCAGTTTAATAAGTCACAGCTGCAAAATACTAAATGGTTCAAATGGCTCTGATCACTATGGGACTCACCGGCTGTGGTCATCAGTCCCCTAGAACATAGAACTACTTAAACCTAACTAACCTAAGGACATCACACACATCCATGCCCGAGGCAGGATTCGAACCTGCGACCGTAGCAGTCGCACGGTTCCGGACTGCGCGCCTAGAATCGCGAGACCACCGCGGCCGGCTGCAAAATACTAACGCGAATTCTTTACAGCCGAATGGAAAAACTAGTAGAAGCCGACCTCGGGGAAGATCAGTTTGGATTCCGTGGAAGCGTTGGAACACGTGAGGCAATACTGACCCTACGACTTATCTTAGAAGCTAGAATAAGGAAGGGCAAACCTACGTTTCTAGCATTTGTAGACTTAGAGAAAGCTTTTGACAATGGCAGGGGCAGGGGTAAAATACAGGGAGAGAAAGGCTATTTCCAATTTGTACAGAAACCAGATGGCAGTGGTTGGGAAGGGAGTGAGACAGGGTTGTAGTCTCTCACCGATGTTATTCAATCTGTATATTGGGCAAGCAGTGAAGGAAAGAAAAGTAAAATTCGGGGTAGGTATTAAGATCCATGGAGAAGAAATAAAAACTTTGACGTTCGCCGATGACATCGTAAGTCTGTCAGAGACAGCAAAGGACATGGAAGAGCAGTTGAACAGAATAGATAGTGTCTTGAAAGGAGGATATAAGATGAACATCAACAAAAGCAAAATAAGGATAATGGAATGTATTCGAATTAATTCAGGTGATGCTGAGGGAATTAGATTAGGAAATGAGACACTTAAAGTAGTAAAGTAGTTTTGCTATTTGGGGAGCAAAATAACTGATGATAGTCGAAGTAGAGAGGATATAAAATGGAGACTGGCAATGGCAAGGAAAGCGTTTCTGAAGAAGAGAAATTTGTTAACATCGAGTATAGATTTAAGTGTCAGGAAGTCATTTCTGAAAGTATTTGTATGGAGCGTAGCCATGTATGGAAGTGAAACATAGACGATAAATAGTTTGGACAAGAAGGGAATATAAGCTTTCGAAATGTGGTGATACAGAAGAATGCTGAAGATTAGATGGGTAGATCACATAACTAATGAGGAAGTATTGAATAGAATTGGGGAAAAGTTTGTGGCACAACTTGACCAGAAGAAGGGATCGGTTGGTAGGACATGTTCTGAGGCATCAAGGGATCACCAATTTAGTATTGGAGGTCAGCGTGGAGGGTAAAAATCGTAGAGGGAGACCAAGAGATGAATACACTAAGCAGATTCAGAAGGATGTAGGTTGCAGTAGGTACTGGGAGATGAAGAAGTTTGCACAGGATAGAGTAGCATGGAGAGCTGCATCAAACCAGTCTCAGGACTGAAGATCACAACAACAACAGGTTTCAAGTGCTACTCTCAAATGGAGAGGTTGGCATAGGGGAGGATTTCGTGGCCGGCCGCATCGAACCAGTCAGAAGACTGATGACTCAAATAAAATTCTCATCAATGAGCATTTGTCACGATCACTCAACATACAGTTTCGTCTGCGTTGTGCCTTAGCGGATGATGTTTCTTTGCATTCGCTTCATGCTGTTTTATTTGTTATTTTTCATTTTTATTTTTCGTTAAGTTCACATGCAGTTGAGAATTACAAGTATTTAACATTAGTGATACTACATATAACATGAACACGAAAACACAAAACTACGTATAAAACTAACTAAATGTCAATATCTAGATTCATAATCCATATAAGAGCCGTATCATCAGATTTCATGAGGTCGTTCCAAATCCCCTGGTAGGAACGCAAGGGGCATTTATCTTTATGTGCTTGTGTGCTTGATTGTCTGTTTCAGAGCCCCACAGTCACAGACTGGAGATTCCGTAGCAGCCTATTTGTAAAGAGAGTCTGCGCATCGTCCATGGCCGGTGCAAGCTCTGTGGAATTTGACCCACAATTTCCTGTCGAGTTCTGCGCCAGCAGTATCACATTTATTCTTTTGGACCACTCACGTTCTTCAGAAATTTCAATAAGTTGACAGATCTGATTCCACAGGTCTCTCACTCCAGTTGCACTGGCATCTAGCTCTTTTGCTTGCCGTAAAGGTGTGTTTCTTGAACGTAGGCTATTTCGTCGTAAACTTGGTGCGTCTTCGTATATGGGTAATTCCAGATTCTCCTGTAGCTTTCGGTATTTCCTAAGCAAGGCCTCGCTTCTGCGGATTGCTGGTGCACAGATGTTGCTCAGCAGAGGAAGCCAATAATTCGGTGCTGGTTGGATTGCCCCAGTTATTAAGCACATAGTGTGGTTTAACTGGATGTTGATCAAGTTGGTGTGGCAGCTGTATAGCCACACTGGGAACAATACTCGGCCGCTGAGAGGACCAGCGCAATGGATGATGTGCGCAAGGTTTCTGCTCAAGCTTCCCATGTCGTTCCACACAATTTTTGAACAATGGTTCAAAAATGGTTCAAATGGCTCTGAGCACTATGGGACTCAACTGCTGAGGTCATTAGTCCCCTAGAACTTAGAACTAGTTAAACCTAACTAACCTAAGGACATCACAAACATCCATGCCCGAGGCAGGATTCGAACCTGCGACCGTAGCGGTCTTGCGGTTCTAGACTGCAGCGCCTTTAACCGCACGGCCACTTCGGCCGGCTTTGAACAATGTTGTTACGGGGTTTTATCTTGGCAGCAGTATTTTCAAGATGTTTTCCATAGGAAATGGTGATACTAAGGTACTTAGGGTACTTGTTAAGACAAAAAGTGTTTCCGTTAAGTTTCACTCTGAGCTCCGTGTTAGCCTATTTATTTGTCAGATAGAATGCACATACTTCAGTTTTACTTGTACTGGGTTTAAGTCGCCACTTTCTAAAATAGGCTCTCAAAATGGCTAGATGTTCTGTGAGAATTGCCTCCACTCGTCCTAGATACTTGGCTTTACAAGCAAGAGCGACATCATCCGCGTAGCAGAATTTTGTTGACCTGATATTTGGAAGATCGTAGATAGATAGATTGAATATAGGGGGGCTAAGATGGAGCCCTGTGGTAGACCATTACTTAATTTCCTCTCCTTGCTCACACTTTCTCCCAAATGAACACGGAAGTATCTATTATTTATCATAGTGCTGATGAGAGTTACAGTTTTTCGGCATCAGGTTGTTTTTAGTAATTTGTATATCATCCCTTCTCTGCTGACTGTGTCATATGCCACAGTTAGGTCTACGAACGAGACAGACGTCTTCACGTTTTCTCTGAAGCCAGCCTCTATGAAAGTTAGGGCCAGTACTTGGTCGCAGCAACTTCTTTGTGGTCTGAAACCCGCTTGCTCAACTAGGATGTGTTCCAGAATGAAACCGCTAATTCTATTATAGACGAGCGTCTCCAAAAGTTTATAAGTATATATCAGTAAACTCCTCCGGGCTGATAAAGACGCCGACTGTGAAAGCCTACATGGAATGATTTATAAGTATAGCTCAAAAGGAAGACTGGTCTGAAACTTTGAGGGTGGTCAGCTGGTTTAACTGGTTTCAAAATTGCCAGAATTTTTGTTCCCTTTAACTCGTTGGGTAGTGAACCACTATCTAGGATGTTGGAGAAGAAGCGGACCAGCAATTTTTTTTACACCATTACCTATGTTTGCAAGAAATTCAGAGTGAATATTATCCAGACCAGGATCTTTACCATGTTTAGTTTGTTTCAAGGCCTCATCCATCAGTCGGCGTAAATGGTGAAGAGAAACTGGATTCGTTTGTGCACTGAGCTTTTAGAGAGGTGAGTTCTTGTTTTATTTTAGAAGTAGGTTGTTTGTCACGAGATGATCTAGTTGTTTCAACTATATGGTTACCGATTTGGTTACCTGAAATACCACGTTTCTGCTTAGGTTTATTGGAGGCCCTGACAACCTTATTCAGGAGGCTCCATGCATTTGTACTTGATTGTCTGAACACATTTTCTACCATCTCACACCGTCGTATGCTTCTAGAAGCGTCAAGACTTTGGAGGAAGTCGTCTGCAATATCGCTGACGCAAGTTTCGCTATACTGTTCATGAAGTTGTTCATTCCAGCCTGGTATATATTCCTTTCTGTACCCATGTGGGATAAACTTCATAGTAGCAATAAGAGCAGCCTTGACGAATCGAGGGTAGTTATTAAATTCCGGTGGAATGAAATAGATGTATTTATCTTGGTGGTCAGCCCTGTAGAAGTACCATCTGGATCGCGGTACAGGTCTCGCTATTGGGGTAGAGAGCTCCCTATCGAGGATTACTGGCGTGTTCTGGCTGTGTAGGAAATTAGGTATGACCTCTCTGGATATAGGCAGTGGGTGCCCTCTGCAATCCCGATACACAAAGCAGAAATCTGGGTCGTAATCTCTTCGCCAAGCGGCCGATCATAAAGTTCCCAAATCCCTGGCATCATAAACTAGGTATAAATTTTAATTTTCAACCCAATCGTTGAGTGCAATACCACCGTAATTGTTACGTGCCATAGTTCCACTGTTCGTGATGACTATTAAAATATACAGAATAAATCGATGGGTGGGCCGTAATTGGCATATTTGGCGGCTTGTAAATATTATTTATAATGGTCTCCTCCACTTGCGTAGAGACATAATGGATCCCATTTTTTATATTTGCTGAAATGAGACGAGCATGCTCGATATTGCTCCTTACATAGGTGGCAACACCATACACACTGTGATATGTAGCACCAATAAAATCGTAACTGTGAGTCCTATCTCTTCTTATCCAGGTCTTGCATACTCGGAGCATGTGTTTCCTGGATTAGAACTATGTCAATATGGTTATCTATGAGAAGTTTAGATAGGTACTCGCTTTTAGCTTTGCTAATGCCTTCTATGTTTGTATGGCATACTCGGGTCGAAGGGCCAAGTCTTTTAATTAGTTGGTCCTGAAAAGGTCCATTTTGTAAAGCTTTTTGATTCTGATTTGTCTGCATGTTCGTAGCCAGGAAATCCATGTCTGGTCTGGCTGCCTATTCGTTCTAGCTCATTTATCTTTACCTGGGGTGCACATGTAGTATTCCACTACGAACGTGGGCTAGTTTACACCCCCCCCCCCCTTTATGCTGCACAAATGTTCGATACGGTGTACCTTGAAACATCAAACACTCAATAGGATCACTGACAATTTTCCCACGTTATATAAGGGGCGTTCAAAAAGAAAGGAGCCGGAGTCTGACAGGAGGGTAATATCGTGGCGTCTGTAACGAAGTGTCGTTCCTACCAGAGCGTGGAAGTTCACAGCTCGTCGCTAGGGGGCACGTCATCTGACCATACAGAGCTAGCCGCAGTATGCATCAATCTTCCAACGCTGCCAGTCGCATTGCAAACAGTGACATGGAGGCGTCAAAAGACGAGCAAAGAGACGAGACATTGTTCGTTTTCTGACAGCGGAAGGAGTAGGAAGAACAGAGATTCATCGATGAATGTCCCTTGCAACCGTCAAGGCGTGGCACAAGCGCTTCAAAGAGGGACGGGTGCCGTTAGACGACGATGCACGGTCTGGAGCATCACATTGCAATTACCGATGACATCGTCCAGCTGGTGGATGCACTCATTACCCAGGACCGCCGTGTGACAGTGAAAGCCATAGCCGCCGTGGTCGGATTGAGCGTAGGAAGTGTTCACACCATCATGAAGGAACGACTGCACATTGGCAAAGTGTGTGCCCAATGGCTGCCCCAAAGTCTTCAACCACGCCAGGAAGCATAGTCCACTGTCTTGCTCATCTGCAGCGCTATACTCGGGAAGGGAATGCGTTCCTGGCACGAATGGGGGCTGGAAATGAGTCAGTGTGTCATCATTTCGAACGGAATCAAAACGTCAGAGTCTCCAGTGGAAGTATCCACGGTCACCACCACCAGAAATGGCCAAGGCCATCCACACAAGTGCAGGAAAGGTTATGCTGACGTTCTTCTTTGACCAAGATGGCCCCCTTCTGTTTCACTTCCTGCAGCACGGGACAGCAGTGAATGCCCAGCGTTACCGCAAACCTTGACCACCCTTCGCCAAGCGATCAAATCAAAACAACCAGGCAATCGCACCGATGGGGTGATTCTGCTCCACGACAGTGCAAGGCCTCGTATGGCCAACACAGTCGCGGCACTCCTACAGAAATTCAAATCGGAGGTTCACGGCCACCCTCCATACATCCCTGTGACTATGCCATTTTTGGTCGCCTTAAAAAGGCTCTGAGGGGCAAACGATTCACCTCGGACGACGATGTTCAGCTATACGTGCGGAACTTGGTTCAAATGGCTCTGAGCTGTATGGGACTTAACATCTGAGGTCATCAGTCCCCTAGAACTTAGAACTATTTAAATCTAACTTAAGGACATCACACACATCCATGCCCGAGGCAGGATTCGAACCTGCGACCAAAGAAGTCGCGCGGTTCCGGACTAAAGCGCCTAGAGCCGCTCGGCCACCGCGGCCGGCCGTGCGGAACTGGTTAACATCGCAGCCCCGGGAAGTTTAGGAGACAGACATTCACTGCTTTGTGTCACAGTGGGACGAGTGTCTCAACAGATAGGGTCAGTACTTCTAACATACAGGAACTGGTTTCTGTAATTATGCCCCTTATACCTCACATTGCTACTCTATAATGCACTCTCAGTTACACTCTTCTGAACGCGACTGACACTTCGAACGTATTGTGGACATTGCACAGATGCCATCAATCGCTAAATAGATCGTAGAGCATCGCAACCTGCACGTATGCCTAGCATCTACATTTATGTTCAAGCGCGAATTTCTCGCTGTGTCTCCATGTTTTTGTCCTAGTCCTGGACGCGAAAATATAACCGCCTTTCGCAAACCCTAACATCAGCACGTGTCCACCAGTTCTCCCGCTTGTCGGAACTGAGATCTGGCGGAACTTTGATCTCCGCGGTCCACCAGGAAATCAGGTAACTGCAGGCTGTACTGCTACTATTTGTTGAACTAGCCGCAGCTGTGGTGTATCCTGGGCTACTATCATGACTGTGAGAGGTCCGGTGGATCAGTGAGGCAATACGGGGCGGCACAGCCTCGGCATCGTGTCGAGTCCGCCTGCTCCGTGGTTTCCCTTCTCTGAGGGCACAGGCTGGGTCCAAGCAGCGCGGCGCCTGTAGCTAACCCGCAGTGACGGAGCTAAGGCAATTACACTCCTGGAAATGGAAAAAAGAACACATTGACACCGGTGTGTCAGACCCACCATACTTGCTCCGGACACTGCGAGAGGGCTGTACAAGCAATGATCACACGCACGGCACAGCGGACACACCAGGAACCGCGGTGTTGGCCGTCGAATGGCGCTAGCTGCGCAGCATTTGTGCACCGCCGCCGTCAGTGTCAGCCCGTTTGCCGTGGCATACGGAGCTCCATCGCAGTCTTTAACACTGGTAGCATGCCGCGACAGCGTGGACGTGAACCGTATGTGCAGTTGACGGACTTTGAGCGAGGGCGTATAGTGGGCATGCGGGAGGCCGGGTGGACGTACCGCCGAATTGCTCAACACGTGGGGCGTGAGGTCTCCACAGTACATCGATGTTGTCGCCAGTGGTCGGCGGAAGGTGCACGTGCCCGTCGACCTGGGACCGGACCGCAGCGACGCACGGATGCACGCCAAGACCGTAGGATCCTACGCAGTGCCGTAGGGGACCGCACCGCCACTTCCCAGCAAATTAGGGACACTGTTGCTCCTGGGGTATCGGCGAGGACCATTCGCAACCGTCTCCATGAAGCTGGGCTACGGTCCCGCACACCGTTAGGCCGTCTTCCGCTCACGCCCCAACATCGTGCAGCCCGCCTCCAGTGGTGTCGCGACAGGCGTGAATGGAGGGACGAATGGAGACGTGTCGTCTTCAGCGATGAGAGTCGCTTCTGACTTGGTGCCAATGATGGCCGTATGCGTGTTTGGCGCCGTGCAGGTGAGCGCCACAATCAGGACTGCATACGACCGAGGCACACAGGGCCAACACCCGGCATCATGGTGTGGGGAGCGATCTCCTACACTGGCCGTACACCACTGGTGATCGTCGAGGGGACACTGAATAGTGCACGGTACATCCAAACCGTCATCGAACCCATCGTTCTACCATTCCTAGACCGGCAAGGGAACTTGCTGTTCCAACAGGACAATGCACGTCCGCATGTATCCCGTGCCACCCAACGTGCTCTAGAAGGTGTAAGTCAACTACCCTGGCCAGCAAGATCTCCGGATCTGTCCCCCATTGAGCATGTTTGGGACTGGATGAAGCGTCGTCTCACGCGGTCTGCACGTCCAGCACGAACGCTGGTCCAACTGTGGCGCCAGGTGGAAATGGCATGACAAGCCGTTCCACAGGACTACATCCAGCATCTCTACGATCGTCTCCATGGGAGAATAGCAGCCTGCATTGCTGCGAAAGGTGGATATACACTGTACTAGTGCCGACATTGTGCATGCTCTGTTGCCTGTGTCTATGTGCCTGTGGTTCTGTCAGTGTGATCATGTGATGTATCTGACCCCAGGAATGTGTCAATAAAGTTTCCCCTTCCTGGGACAATGAATTCACGGTGTTCTTATTTCAATTTCCAGGAGTGTAGTTCGCCGTTTGGAGCCGGTGTTACGAACCTACGAACCTAACGGCGCCAAAGCTATTCGTTTTCTAATCCAACAGTCGGCATTCAAGTGCTGCTTCCCTCATCTGGGTAACGAGCCCCCTCGACTATTGGTCAGGGACTGATGTTCTTAGCAGTTAAGTTCCATAAGATCTCACACACATTTTTGACTATTGGCCGCTGAATTTCCCCTCCGAACATCAATATTACCAATAAGGGGAAGGCCTCAGATAGTCCCAATCATTTCGGCTCGTATTTGATGGTTTGTGCGTGTGTACAACCTGAAATCCAAGACTGCAAGGTATTTTGGCTCAACGCTCCTTCAGTTGTTAGAAAATCACCCTCAAAATACTTGACACGGAGTGCAGGATGGGCAGATAGTTGAAAATGGTGTCCACAAACGAATATTTTCCTAGACATCGAAGAAAGAAACTTCTGCGCCTGCAGCTCGTGCATCCATACGGTAAACACTGTTCACCAAAAGCGTCGGTGGGGTAGCGAGCAAAGCATCTGGCTGGGGAGCACAACGCCTGGGATCGATTCTCAAACACATTCTCCAGTTCTTTTTTTTTTTTACGCTAGCAATATCATCGCATTTTCCATTACGCTTACCACTAAGGGGGTGGTACTTTATGCCTAGCACAAAAAATTTCAAAATTCTAATTTCGTATAATTGTTGTTAACTTTTATTAACAACATGCTTTTTAAATAGGTACAATATTTTTTACCACAATTTTAGCAATGTCAACGCATTTTCCACGAGGGCTATTCGGAAAATTAGGAACGATAGATCGCGAAAGGGAAACCACAGTGAAAATCAAAACTGTTTTTATTTGCAACCTTCCAGCTACTACTCTAGACAGTCGCCGCTCAGACTTAGACATCTGTCGTAGCGTTGTACCAACTTTTCAATTCCCTCGTTATAGAAGACAGCCGCCAGTGCTTTTCTACAAATTTCTACTCTGGACTGCAGCTCGTTGTCTGTGTCAGAATATTGTTTTCAAAGTCAGCGGTTCATTTGAGCAGAGATGAACCTCAGGGGTAGCCAATTACGGGCTGTATTCTAGGTGATCAAACACTTCCCATCGAAAACGCTGCAGGAGCATCTTCATTGCCCCTGCAGAGTGCGGCCGAGAATCATTGTGCAGACGAACCGCATGACAGTTATGTTATGTGGATTGCATAGCTTCAGGTGAAATCTTTCGCCAGGCCCTAATACTTGGCGGGAGACGCTAATTTCTAGCCAACTTTACGTTCTCACTGTGAGGTCAGAACTGAAAAGAGCGACATGATGCGATCGACGGGAGTACTAGACACAGTGCCCAACGCATCTGTGCAAAGCTTCATCAGATCTTCATTTCATTTTCCTTTTCGTGACAGATCGTTCCTTACTTTCCCAATGACCCTCGTATAATGTGTATATAGAGGAGGGGCACTTTATGACCACCACTAAAAAATTTAAAAACACAATTTCGTTAATTGTCGCTGAGTTTTATTTGCAACATACATTTTAAAGATATATAATCTGCAACAAGTGTCATGAACTTGAACATATATGTATGACTTTTGCTGCTAAAAGTCACATTCACTTTCAAGAATTAAATTTTTTGCTTACGTTTTACTGAAAAATAAATAGTTACCGAATCTACATAAGGAATTTGAAAACAATGAATGCTTTTTCCAGAATTTTAAAATGCAAAGCACATGACTAGATTACAGTATTTTCAATAGATGAGGATAAAGTACCCTGGCGCCATCTCCCTCCTTGCTAATTGGAGGGTTAATTTTCATTTCTCTCTGCATCGATATCAGTAGGAATAGGATGCCGAATTACGTAATCGCCGAGCAATAATAACATGGTACTCAATTAAATTTCGACTTGGGTTACTGAAGAAATCAAGTTTCAGGCACCGATGTTTCAAACGATATTACCGCATGCGTGGTATGTATTAGAATTAATTCCCGAAAAAGTAATATTTTTGGATGTAAATCAAGTGTATTTTCCGCCAAATTTTCGGAAAGAACGATGTAGTCATGCGATGAGTTCATTCATTAGGTATTCTTCGTGGCGCTGGTTTATTTGCTTCTAATGTTTATATGACACGTAGTTGTTCGAAAGTGAGGACAGGCAACAGGAAGAGTAAAAAAGGCACCGCATGGCAACCAGAATTCAAATTCTCGACTAATTCAAGTCGTTAGAGAAATTTATCTGCCTGCCTTGTTACTAAACATTATTAATTACCTTAGTAAGCGTCCTGTTCTTACCAATTTCGGTATGGAACAAAACTAAAATGAAAAATAAAAACTGCGGAATGCATCTGGGAACCGAACACTAGACTTTCTGCTATGCTTTCATTCAATATTGCTTACCTTGTAAGTCCATAAGCAGCAGGTTTAGAAGCTACTGTTCTCGATTTCTGGGAAAATATGTGTTTACTGACGCCATATACGACTAAACTACACTCCTGGAAATGGAAAAAGGAACACATTGACACCGGTGTGTCAGACCCACCATACTTGCTCCGAACACTGCGAGAGGGCTGTACAAGCAATGATCACACGCACGGCACAGCGGACACACCAGGAACCGCGGTGTTGGCCGTCGAATGGCGCTAGCTGCGCAGCGTTTGTGCTCCGCCACCGTCAGTGTCAGCCAGTTTGCCGTGGCATACGGAGCTCCAACGCAGTCTTTAACACTGGTAGCATGCCGCGACAGCGTGGACGTGAACCGTGTGTGCAGTTGACGGACTTTGAGCGAGGGCGTATAGTGGGCATGCGGGAGGCCGGGTGGACGTACCGCCGAATTGCTCAACACGTGGGGCGTGAGGTCTCCACAGTACATCGATGTTGTCACCAGTGGTCGGCGGAAGGTGCACGTGCCCGTCGACCTGGGACCGGACCGCAGCGACGCACGGATGCACGCCAAGACCGTAGGATCCTACGCAGTGCTGTAGGGGACCGCATCGCCACTTCCTAGCAAATTAGGGACACTGTTGCTCCTGGGGTATCGGCGAGGACCATTCGCAACCGTCTCCATGAAGCTGGGCTACGGTCCCGCACACCGTTAGGCCGTCTTCCGCTCACGCCCCAACATCGTGCAGCCCGCCTCCAGTGGTGTCGCGACAGGCGTGAATGGAGGGACGAATGGAGACGTGTCGTCTTCAGCGATGAGAGTCGCTTCTGCCTTGGTGCCAATGATGGTCGTATGCGTGTTTGGCGCCGTGCAGGTGAGCGCCACAATCAGGACTGCATACGACCGAGGCACACAGGGCCAACAACCGGCATCATGGTGTGGGGAGCGATCTCCTACACTGGCCGTACACCACTGGTGATCGTCGAGGGGACACTGAATAGTGCACGGTACATCCAAACCGTCATCGAACCCATCGTTCTACCATTCCTAGACCGGCAAGGGAACTTGCTGTTCCAACAGGACAATGCACGTCCGCATGTATTCCGTGCCACCCAACGTGCTCTAGAAGGTGTAAGTCAACTACCCTGGCCAGCAAGATCTCCGGATCTGTCCCCCATTGAGCATGTTTGGGACTGGATGAAGCGTCGTCTCACGCGGTCTGCACGTCCAGCACGAACGCTGGTCTAACTGAGGCGCCAGGTGGAAATGGCATGGCAAGCCGTTCCACAGGACTACATCCAGCATCTCTACGATCGTCTCCATGGGAGAATAGCAGCCTTCATTGCTGCGAAAGGTGGATATACACTGTACTAGTGCCGACATTGTGCATGCTCTGTTGCCTGTGTCTATGTGCCTGTGGTTCTGTCAGTGTGATCATGTGATGTATCTGACCCCAGGAATGTGTCAATAAAGTTTCCCCTTCCTGGGACAATGAATTCACGGTGTTCTTATTTCAATTTCCAGGAGTGTAGTTAAAAATGTTCAATTTTCAATTATCTATCGATCCTGTCAATTTTGAGTTGGTTGAGCGTCATGAACTTTAGGAGTGGTTTTCTCAAAAATGGGGATATGTTGTGTTTCAGTTTACTTTGTGTACGGCGAGCCACCAGATACGAGCGGAATTGGGTGACCATGTCTGATCCTTCTCTTGTAATCATCTATCCCAGATCCAGGAACTACGTACGAGTTGAACGTAGCCTATCTAAGGGATTCTTGGGGCAAAAAAATTTTGATTTTGAATATTTCGTATTTCCAAAAGAATTAAATTGCTGTAGCCGAATGGTCAACGCGACAGGCCCCCCGGGGGGGTTCAGGGTTCGATATCTGGTACTACTGCCCAACACGCCGCATGCGATGATGAACAGCTGAGGATGATACCGCGGAAGGTCGACAAATCGTGTGGTGTTGAAGCCTTGAACGCGGGGTTTCGTGTTTCCGTTTCTTTCTCGGCCTTCTTTACTACGAAGTATAAGACCAACAAATCAAAAACAATTGCAAAACAACTTAGATAAGGTAATTCCTAAAGCTGGCAATTGACCATAAATAATGAAAAGCGAAAAGTAATCTACAGCAGTGCTAAAAAGACTCCGTTAAACTTCGGATACGTGATAAATCAGTCCAATCCTAAGGCTGTAAATTCATATAAATTCCTAGGAATTAGAAATACGAACAACTTACATTGGAAATAACACAGAAAATGTTTTGGGAAAGGTGACCTAAAGACTGCGTTTTATTGGCAGAACACTAGGAAGCAGTAACAGATGTAAAACGTGAATGTCGTGTGACTAGGGCCTCCCGTCGGGTAGACCGTTGGCCAGGTGCAAGTCTTTCGATTTGACGCAACTTCGGTGACTTGCGCGTCGATAGGAATGAATGATGATGATTAGGACAGCACAACACCCAGTCCATGACCGGAGAAAATCTCCGACCCAGCCCGGGCATCGAACCCGGGCCCTTAGGATTGACAATCTGTCGCGCTAACTACTCAGATACCGGGATGCACGCTGGTAACAGATGAACTAAAGAGACTCCCTAAACTACGTTTGTCCGTCCTCTTTTTGGAGTACTGCTGCTCGGTATGGGAGCCTTACTAGATTGAATTAACGGAATACGTCTAGATCGTTCAAAGAAGAGCAGCACGTTTTGTATTATCGAGAAATGTCATGGACGTGATACAATATTTAGGGAGGAAATCATTAAAACAAAAGGGCCACGCGGGATTAGCCGAGCGGTCTGAGGCGCTGCAGTCATGGACTGTGCGGCTGATCCCGGCGGAAGTTCGAGTCCTCCGTCGGGCGAGGGCGTGTGTTTTGTCCTTAGGATAATTTAGGTTAAGTAGTGTGTAAGCTTAGGGAATGATGACCTTAGCAGTTAAGTCCCATAAGATTTAACACACATTTGAACATTTTTTGAAAAAAAAGGGTTTTTAGTTGCAGAGGAATCTTCTCACGAAGTTTGAATCAGCAGCTGTCTCCTTCCAATGCTAAAATATTTTGTTGACGCTGACCTACACACGGAGGAACGATCGTCATAATAAAATAACGGAATTCAGAGCTCGCTCCGAGAGATATAGGTGTCCGTTTTTTCTGCGCTCTTTTCGAGAGGGGAATGGCAGAGAATTGTTGTGAAGGTGGTTCGATGAACCCTCTGCCAAGAACGTAAGTGTGATTTGAATAGTGGGAACATAGATGTCGATAATATTACTCAGCGACGTCGCGAATAGACTTATCGCGCCAGGCTTTCGTGTTCGTTTCTCTTTGACTAGATGGTGCCCACGGACGGCTTCTTATAAGGTAAATTCCCCATCACCCCCCCCCCCCCCCCCCTCAGATTCAGTAGTAAAATGATCCAGTGGATAGCCCGTCAAAAAACTGACCACAGATCAAGCGGGAAAACTGGAAGAAGGTGTACTGAACTGTGAGAAAAAAGCAAAATAGAAAGAGCAGCTTGAAACAGCAACGGCGTCGTGGGGAAGTGCTTACGGTGCTGGGCTGTCTAGCGGGCAAGCCGTGTTCAAAACTGGGTCGTGCCACTTTTTTTTTTTCCCTACAACATTATGAACTGGCCGTGCAGTTTGTTCTCTTTCTGTAGTCTCGGCAGTTTTCATACTATACATTAAAACTAAGCTCTTCCCGAACTGGCCATGAAGGCCCAACGGCACCGACCGGTCGCCGCGTCATCCTCAGACCATAGGCATCGCTGGATGCGGATATGGAGGGGCATGTGGCCAGCATACCGCTCTCCCGGCCGTATGTCAGTTTCCGAGACCGGAACCGCTACTTCTCAATCAAGTAGCTCCTCAGCTTGCCTCACAAGGGCTGAGTCCACCCCGCTTGCCAACAGCCCTGGGCGGACCGTATGGTCACCCATTCAAGTGCTAGCCCAGCCCGACAGCGCTTAACTTCTTTGATCTGACGGGAACCGGTGTTACCACTGCGGCAAGGCCGTTGCCCATACTATGCATTGGTTATAGAATAAGAGACATCTGGTAAGAATACGTTACCGTCGAAAGTACATATGAGTCGTAAGCACATGTGCTGAATAGTGAGAGAAACCGAGGTACCACACAGACATCTCACAGAAATGAAAACAACAGATAAACGGGTATGAATTCATGAGCGAAGATTAGAAAAACTGAACGCAACTTCAAAAACAAAGCACAGAGGAACTGTGTGATTGTCAAACTGTTGCGTTCATTTGTTGCGCCTTATGTGACAAACTATTATGTTTTCATCATTTCCTTGGGAGAGATCACTTTCACATTCATAAGAACAGGTAAACCGGGTAAGGAGTCACTTCTCACTCACTTATCAGGCGAACAAATTAGTTGCGTCGGCAAGAGATTCCTACCCTATGAGGCACGTACTGTTACTGATGGCTGAGCTGGGTGGCCGCGCGGTTAGAGGAGCCATGTCACGGATTGCGCGGCCGCTCCCGCCGGTGGTTCGAGTCCACCCTCGGGGATATGTGTGTGTGTGTGTGTGTGTGTGTATGTGTGTGTGTGTGTGTGTGTGTGTGTGTGTGTGTGTGTGTGTCAGAGAGAGAGAGAGAGAGAGAGAGAGTATTGTTCTTAGCATAAGCTAGTTTAGGTAGTATGTAAGTCTAGGGACCGATGACCTCAGCAGTTTGGTATCTTAGGAATTCACTCACACACTGTCACTAATGCCGTGTATGACACGCCAGACGAGCTTTCCGTTGGAGGATTCGGTTAACTTGTCGCCTTGTCATCAAACGTTTGCAGTCCCCGTTCGAAAGCCACTTCCTTTCGGCTACTGACAGAGTAGTTGTCCAGAATCAACTGTCATTATAGGTCCTTACCTTACCCCTCACTCTGCGAGCGACATAGACACAAATTTGAGTAGAGCGGACAACGGGAAAAACTTTCGCACAAGGAAGGTTTGAACACTGCTCGCCCGCTTGGCAGTTCAACAGCAGAACCACTGGCTTTTTTTCTGACCTCATTTTGCTCGCTAATATTAATTGCATTTGTCCGGGGCGGACGTCCCATCACACCTGTTCAAGTTCATCGTTGATCCGTTCATTCAGTTTTTTTTTATTAAAGACGGCTCTGACCGAACACACTGAACTATCGTGCCGACTGCAAACCATGACGCCAGTCCTTTAGCCGCCTGGTCTGTATTGTACTTCTTTTTATATATGAAGACAGTAACTGCTCTCGAAAGAACAGGTACCATTGGTGACCGTGTAGCTTCTCTAGACTAAATGATAATTAATTGAAACCCTCAGCTGCCGCCACATGTTGTTGATATACCTCGGTGGGGACAGCTGAAAAAATGGCTCTGAGCACTATGGGACTCAACTACTGAGGTCATCAGTCCCCTAGAACTTAGAGATACTTAATCCTAACTAACCTAAGGACATCACACACATCCATGCCCGAGGCAGGATTCGAACCTGCGACCGTAGCGGTCGCGCAGTTCCGGACTGTAGCGCCTAGAACCGCTCGGCCACTCCAGCCGGCGGGGCAGCTGAAAATGTGTGCCCCGACCGGGACTCTGCTTACATGGCAGAAGCTCTATCCTTCTGAGCCACCGTGGACACAGGTGAAGCGCGCGACTGCAGGGATTCATCCCTTGCTCGCTCCCCGTGAGACCCACATTCCCAACTGTCCACAGTCTACATAAGTAATGTTCCTAATAGATATTTGCCCATCCACCCACTACTCGCGCCAACTAAGGAGACGATTCCCGTAAGAGTTCGGGCAACCTGTGCACATTCGCACAGACGAAGGTCAGTGGCCGGGTAGACTTTAACTATAAATGAAGATGGTAACTGCTCTCGAAAGAACAGATACTATTGATGACCGTGCACCTTCTCTATAATAAATGGTAATTAATTGAAACCCGCTGCTGCCGACAGGTCAGCTGTCCCCATCGAGGTATATCAACAACACCTGCACGGTCACCAATGGTATCTGTTCTTTCAAGAGTTAAAGGCTAGCCGGCCGTTGAGCTTCGTCTGTGCGGATGCGCACAGGTTGTTCGAACTCTTACTGGAATCGTCACCTCAGTGGGCGCGAGGGAGCAAATATCTATTACGTACGTTACGTGTGTAGATTGTGGACAGTTGGGAATGTGGGTCTCACTGGGAACGTGCAAGGCATACGTCCCTGCAGTCGCGCTATTCATCTGTGTCCTCAGTGGCTCAGATGGGAGCCGGCACGGTAGCTCAGAGTGTTCAGAGCTGGTTGGCCTCTGTAATCAAAAAACTGACTGGAAGGCTCAACAAACGAACTTGAACGGATGTCATGTGACTTCCGCAACGACCAAACACAACGACCAACAACGAAGAAAATGAAAAAAAATTGATAGAGCGTCTGCCATGTAAGCAGGAGATCCTGGGTTCGAGTCCTGGTCGGGGCACATATTTTAAGCTGTCCCCATCGAGGTGTATCAACAACACCTGTCGACAGCTGAGGGTTTCAATTAATTAGCACTTCTTTTTCTTGGACCGTTAACTGTTTCTACTTTTTTTCACAGTCCAGTACGCCTGGTTCTTGTTTTCATGCTTGATCCGTGTTGACGGCCTACTGCGCCGTCTTACCACTAAATCTGAGGGGGTTGCTGTGGAGAGTTTCACTTGTGAGAGGGCTAAGAGGTCTCCGACGATCTCGCTCGCTAGCAGACAGTCCTCTAGGAGGCAGCTATGTCCCAGCACGAAAGCTCGTGGTGTCTGCAGACAGCTTCGGAGTCCCGGATTGGTGACTGTGGTTTTAACGACAGGAGAGCTGACCGTGTTCCGCCGTAGCTGGTAGTATTGGTATCGAGGGAGCAGGAGCTTTTTTCACTGCGGTGCTGCAAAGCGCCGTCTATGCCAGAGTTCTAACGTGCTGCCACGGAACCTCAAGCTGCATGTTTACGTCTCCCTTTTATTACCCGGCGAGAAGCTCCGAAGCGTTTGCTTACATTTAGCAGTGGAGCAGCGCTATCGTACCGCAATGACGACGCGTTATACCTG
This sequence comes from Schistocerca serialis cubense, assembly GCF_023864345.2. NCBI lineage: Eukaryota > Metazoa > Arthropoda > Insecta > Orthoptera > Acrididae > Schistocerca > Schistocerca serialis. The sequence continues at coordinate 1,161,024,278 of NC_064638.1, read as the reverse complement.
CCGAGTGTGTTGCAAGGTGCGCCAACTTGTGCAATGCTCGTTAACTGGGCGGCCCTCTGAGAGAATCCGATGTCACTAGTTACCAACTCGCTATTTAAATCCCTTAATTTGTTTCCCAAGATCCAGCCTCCCCTGGTAAACCTTCGCTGTAATTACCCGCTTGCTGTTTATTGCGTTGATCCTTGGGTGAGACAAGTGGTAAGAACATACGATTTTGTATTTAGTCAATTTTGCCGTTGTGGACAGAGTAAAGTTTTGGTGTGACTTTTAATGCTCCTCCTGTTGCCTGTGGGTGTTCCTCGTGGAGCTGGCCCTGCCTTGGCTTCCTAGGTCATTAATGTGCTTTTCCCTAAGCCCGAAACTGCGTGTCTTGCGACAAAAAATTCCTACTTTTTCGCAAATACAGCGACATTGTGTTAACTTATTGTAGGTCACTGTTACATCACCTGGTACCAGGAATTTTTATTTGTCCGTTCTCATATTGTAAGTGGAAGGCTAGTTGCTAATCTCTAAATCTAATCCCGAGAGTGTAACATTCAGCTGCTTGTTGCCACATTATACTGGGTGTGTTAATTTTATTACGTTTGTAGTAATATCCTTATCTATTCCTTAGAACAAATGGCCGGCCAGAGTGGCCGAGCGGTTTTAAGCGCTACAGTCTGGAACCGGTCGCAGGTTCGAATCCTGCCTCGGGCGTGGGTGTGTGTGATGTCCTTAGGTTAGTTAAGTTTAGTAGTTCTAAGTTCTAGGGGACTGATGACCTCAGAAGTTAAGTCCCATAGTGCTCAGAGCCATTTGAAGCATTTCTTAGAACCAATGAATTTGGGCTACATTGCCGCGTTCTTGTGGAAAATCAGTAGTTCTACCGAACGGTACGAACGCCGCAAACATGGACATTGCTCAGAGTATTTTGTAAAAAATTAGTATTCAAATGTTTTGTTGTCGCATCGTACACATCTTTTCTTAAAAATTCCTGAAATTGGCTTGAATCTCACAGGATGTGCCCAGTTAAGGTTCAGTTGGATGTTACTGTAAGTGTATCTAAATTATTTCACGCGCTGCTAAAATGTTTTACGTGTTGTTTGATTTTATTTATAGGCCAACACTGTTAATAGCATGTAATTTTACTCCCAAATGCTCACTGGTGTAAAGTATATTTGGTAAACTGGATCATATCTAACTCTTCGCCTTGCAATATCTCAATTTGGAAATTGATATCTACACCCTTTGGTTTCAGGGTCCATCCTTTTAGTTTGCTAATGTGCTGAATTATTTGGAATTTTGCAATTGTGGTAAATTATACTTCAAATATGCATTAACGAAGGATGATCAATCTCCATTAGTCCAGGTCTTTCTTGCCATTCCCAGTAGACGCGTACTGACACGATTCATTTGAGTTAAAAGTTTAAAGCAAAACGACAAGTAGTACTGGCAGAACCAGTGTGTTTGCCTTGAGCGAGCGTAATCGACGGCATGGAAATTCACGGACTTCATTCATCCCGTATTTGAGAATTAGGAACTTCCTGGGAATTTAACACATAATTTTAAAGCTTTACGAAACTTTTTCTCACATACAAACTTAACGTCAAATATTTAATACATTAACTCATTTGTAATCAGACATTCGATTTTTTTTGGGAGTTCGTTTATTTAAAGAGGATTTTCTGGTTCATAACCGTTCACCCGTGGCCTAAGGGTAGGTTGTTTGAGCAATAATCAAAATGGGCTAGGTCCTGGATTCGAAAAACAGCAGGCACACATGAGGGTGGCCTGTGTTCCATAAAACTGCACTGTGCGAGAGCTGAGTAGGAATTCTGTTTTGCGAGTATCGTCTGACAGCCAGACGACACTCGGAGGTTAAGACCGGGAGACCGGCCAATTGCTGCAGCTGCGCCACGAAGGGACGTTCGTTTAAATCCGATTAAGACGGACTCTGGCTCACGATAATTATTTCGGTAGCAGGCACATTTCACATTCATGTGTACATGGAAGTGTTTCGGTTAGCCAGTGTTAGAAACCTGTCCCGTAGTGAGAGAGATTTTCTGCCTTCCTTCTCATGCCACACCATTATTGCTTAACCCTAACATATTCTGTAGGAATGTGTTAAACTTGTGTATAAAACTGGTCGGAACTTGCAAGGACTCTTTCCATTGGCAGGCGAGATTCCTGTTTCAGAGCGTAAAATCAGAATCCACTTGCCACAGGGACATCAAAGAGAAGACATGCTCCCAGTCGTTGCAGAGTACTGCAGACAGCGGTGTTTCCGACTTGGAATAGGGTACAGAGGTCGAACTTGACTCAGAATTTCCAGTCACTTCTGCAGCAGTTCAAATGTCTCCAAGCACTATGGGACTTAACATCTGAGGTCATCAGCCCCCAAGACTTAGAACTACTTAAACGTAACCAACCTAAGGACATCACACACAGCCATGACCGAGGCAGGGTTCGAAGCTGCGACGGTAGCAGTAGCGCGGTTCTGGACGGAAGCGCATAGAACCACTCGGCCACAGCGGCCAGCTCTGCAGCCGTCTTCTACACCTATTCTATCTAATGTTGCTAAGCTTGAGCCAGCGGGGGTAAGTGAAGCTAGTTAATTTACATCAGGGTTTAATTATAGACTTCTAACATTCAAAGCCAGCTAGGTGCTACCATCATGTACTCTGATGAATGTATTGGCTTTTTACTTGCTTTTAATGGGTTCTTTCTTCAAATCACTGACCATTTTCGCAGTCATTGGTTGACACACGCTTCAAGACAAAAAAAAGATGCACCACAAAGGAGTTATGTAAACTGGTCACAAATTGCTATTCATCAAGGTATCGATGGAAAACGCAAAAATTGTGAACTTTGGCACATGGTGGATGAATGTGTGACACTGCAGCGTAGTTCTACCAAACCTTGGCACTGATAGTAAACAGGGGACAAGTCTGTACAACGGCATGAAGTATTTGTGAATTTCATTCGATGTACTCTGCTGGACGGCAACAACGGTTTCCAGATAGGTTTGTCAATAATATACGCAGATGTCAGAGACAGAGGACGTGAAGTTGGGTTCAAAGAAGCCGACTGGAGAAATCAGTTAACAGTTCAACATGCCAATAGCAGTGATGTCAGTATTCGATGATGTTGGCAAGAATGGGTGACCCAGGGGCGAACGTTACGTCTACAAGGAAGTGGTCGACCTAGAGAGACGGCAGAACGTGAGGACCGAAAAATCGTCAGAGAGGCACTATCATCGATACGACGTGCAACTGGTGCTCGAGTGACCACAAGGACCACTAATAGGCGACTCGCAGAAAGTGGGTGGAGCTCACGGCGCCCCTTGCGCTGACTGCCGTTGACCTCCGTACACCAGCAGTGGTGTCCGGCACATTCGGCGTGCAATCTCATTGACTGGAGTATAATTGTCTTCAGTGAAGATGCCTGCTTCAGTGCTCTCATTATCATAGTTTGGATGAACATAGTCTGGGTATCTGCGTGCTGTCAGCTACGCTGCCTCAAGACAAACAGCTTCTAATTGCAGTGCTTGTCTTATCGTGTTAAACTTTTGAGATAAACCAAGAGCGCTTTTTTTTTTTTTTTTTTTTTTGTATTTTAAGACAACCGGTTTCAACATACTGTGCTGTCATCTTCAGGTCTTAAAATCTTTTGTTATAAAACACGTTCACGTTTATTTTACGCTGGCCTCACGCAAAGGATGTGAAGTGGATAAAAATGGCACACCACTTGAGATCTTGTGCTTGAAGTTAGTGTAAAATGAATATATTTTACAAAAAAAAAGATTTTAAGACCTGAAGATGGCAGTATAGTCTGTTGAAACGGGTTCCCTGAAATAACTTTTTTTACGCGATCTTCGCTTTTGAATGGTTTTTAACAATTAAACAGATCGCCCATCAGTCCTCTCAAATCAGAAAATTCAGTTTTAAGATACGGTTATAGGTCTTAATGAGTAGTCTACAAGAGTGATTTAAATTTTAAATTCGGTCAACAGCTGGCGAAACATTGAAAGTTAAATGTTGACCACGAAAGCCGTTAGACAGTCAACCTGTAGTACGAACCTCACAGAACATCCCGTTGCGGTCCAATCAGTAATAATGGAGTCCTTCGTTATTCTCGTCGTACTGAGAACACGAGACTCGTCGATGGCGTGACGAGGACGTGTATGCCCGGAGTGCGCCCGCCTCGCTGAGCAGGTGTCGGGCGGTAAGCACTTTTGGAAACACGCAGCGGAGGACCTCGTGCGGCCCGGGACCCCAACAGCGGCCGCTGTTTAATTCAGCGTCCGGCGGCGCGGCCATTGTGCGGCCCGGCGCTGAAATATTCACGCCTCGCCTTGCTGCCTTCCTCAACCCCCACCCCCTGCTGCTGCGGCACACGTTGATTTCCCCAGGCAGCGCCACGGCTGCCAACCTGCTGCCACGTTTGAGGACCCGTCAGACTACTGTCTCAGGCAGCTAGCTGTCTTACTCCCGTCCTTCATCCTGCAGCTGTCTGCAGACCACACATTCATTGGTAATGTTCCGAAGCACCCACCACCATCTCTGCATCTTCTGTAGCACACGTGACCTGTTCAAGGAAATGGAGACACTACCCTCTGCTTCCTGATACATGGTGTACCAAATAAAACTTACCTGGGAAGATCTTAAACAACGCTGTGTTTCAACAAATGCATAAACTTGAAGAGGTTTAAAACACCAGCTACAAACCAAAAACGCTTATTTAGCACTTGACTTAGGTTTCGATGTTTATAAAAATGACTTTGTTTTTAGCTCATATTTGCTCTTCTTCCCCCATGTATTTGTGACGGTGGTACTTTGTAAATAGAATTCTAGCTCCAGCACACTCACAGGAAATCATTGTAGGCAAAACCACCCATTCCTTCCACCTCCTTAATTTTTATGTCACTATCTGTGGCCGTCCTATTAACCTCACCCCCACCCTCAAGTACCTTGGTGTCACCCCTGGCTGTCGCCTTTCCTGGACCCCCCATCTCTGGACGATCCAAGCCAAGATACGCTCCCGACTCCACCTCCTGAAAGTCATCTCCGGCCGCACATGGGTTCTGGACCCCTCCACCCTCCTCCACACTTATAAATCCCTCATCTGCCCCATCCTCTGGTAGATTAGATTAGCTTAGATTATGCCAATCCCGCATGGATCTCCGCCACTCCTACCTTCTACAAGTCCCTTCAAATCCTGGAACACCATGTGCTCTGCCTCGCCTATCACATCCGCCTCCCATCCCACACACGGATCCTCTACGACTTAATTCCCTTCTCCCACCTCCTCCTCTTCCTTGAATAGATATGGATCCTTTACACCTCCTGTAAACTTGATCCCCCTCACCTGCTTGTCTCTCCCATCCTTTCCCACCCCCATCTTCTGCCACACCTGTACTACTGCATCCCACCAGCTCTCCATCTTACCACACTCCATACCCTTGCCTAAGGTGGCTTCCAGCAACTCCACCTCCCTGATGATGCCCTCGTCCCCTCCATCTACCCCTCCTTCCAGCGTCTTTGATCCTCCCCCAGGTCTCCCTCTTTCCCCTCTCTCCCTCCTCACTTCCTCCCCTCTCCTCACTCCCTCTCCTCCCCTCTTCCTGGGCTTCCACACCCCCTCCATATCCTCTCCCCCCTCCCTTCTTCTCTCCCACTGGCATCCTCCCCCCCCCCTCCCTCCTACCCTCCCCTCTTTCCTATGGCAGGCCCCGACTCTTTCGTGCAAACAGTATGTCCTAGTGCGCCGAAGTTCGTCGCCACTGTGCTAGTGTTTCTCTTCCCATCAGTTCATCAGTGTCTCTCCTTCAGCGCTCTTACGTTCACGTGTGCAACTCTGTGTCTCCGTTCGTGTATAGTGCTGAACTCTTTTATACAACTAGTGCGTTCGTGAACGCCTTCCTTTATTTTAATATGTATGTCTACTGTTTTTATCCTCTATGTATGTTTGTTTTTATGTCTTCCTGTTTAATGTATGTTTTTCTATTGCCGAAGAGCGGCATAGATAGGCCGCTGCCAGCCTACCTTGATGTAAAGGTTTGAAAATAAGAATAAAGGGAGAAAACTGCACACACTTACTGTGATGTAAAATGCTGTGACTTAACACAAGCAAGGCGTAGTTCTTAAACGTATGTATTTAGCACCTACTGCATCCCAATCCTTATCGTTTGAGCCTGTACCTTTGAACAGTTGGCCTTAGTTTCCGGCATGGTGAATACCTATCTTATGAAAATATTTTATTCTTTGGACTCCTGTTGTAATTTTATGTAGACAAGAGCCTTTACCAGTGGGGGAATATATTTGTGCATTTATTCTGACTTACGCTGAATGTAATCTGGCTGCTGTCTTAAGCCATGGCATGTGATGTTTCTGGTGATTTATCACCACGTGATGTAATAAGTGACTAAGCTTACCTTACAAATATTTTTTATTAATATTGTATCATGTATGTAGAAATAGCTTGTAACGGTTTATATACATTTTAGGTTCCACTCCTTCTGATGTAGATATTTTTATAAATGTCTAAACCTAGGTCAACGGCTAAATAAACCGATGATCTGAAACTGGTTCGTCTATTTTTATTTTTCAACCTCTTCATCTTCACCTGGAAAATACATACTGGTATACAGGGCAGCTCTCCTCAGAGTCGTCAGCATCATTCTACCTCATGTTTCTGCAGACATTGGCAGTTTCGTTTTTGCAAGGTCTAGCTGGAGCCGGCGCAAAAACGTATTGCTAGTAAAGTCTTTCATGAGGTGCTCAGTGCAGGTAGGAAGCGTCAGTTTATTTCCCGTTAGGAGCAAAACGATTTTTACAGCGAAATTCTACATGCCTATTCGATTGAACTGTCCAAACGTAGTCTAGTGCAGTACTTATATCATTAGTATGTATTAAAACGACGAATAACTGATACTCCAGCAGCGATTCAACAGTGCTGCTACACGCCAGTAGCAGTTAGCTCAGGCTTGCGAGGTGCTACCTCTGCTGGAATACCGGTTATTATTGCTTGTGTTTTACTCTCACTGTTAACATATATCGATAAAACGAATATCGAACTAGACTAATTTCGGACCGGTCAATATAATGGACACATGGAATTTCGCTTTTAAAATCATTTTGTTGGTAATACGAAACAAACCGACGGTCTCTGTCGACGCTGGGCACCGCTTTAGACATACGTTCAGCATTGTTTGTTTCGGCTGACTCCAGCGCCATATTTCAGAAACAAAATTGTAAATATCTGATGAAACACCAGACAAAATACACCTGCCGGCCGAAGTGGCCGTGCGGTTCTAGGCGCTGCAGTCTGGAACCGCGAGACCGCTACGGTCGCAGGTTCGAATCCTGCCTCGGGCATGGATGTGTGTGATGTCCTTAGGTTAGTTGGGTTTAACTAGTTCTAAGTTCTAGGGGACTAATGACCTCAGAAGTTGAGTCCCATAGTGCTCGGAGCCATTTGAACCATTTTTTTGAACAAAATACACCCGAGGACCCATAGGACAGGGAGAGATCCTGTATAAAGATAAGTTGTTGGTTAACATTGTTACTCATTGTTTACTATTTTAAATCATAACGGAACTGGAGCGGGTTGAAGACGACATACATTTACGAAGCCGGCCGCGGTGGCCGTGCGGTTCTAGGCGCTGCGGTCCGGAACCGCGGGACTGCTACGATCGCAGGTTCGAATCTTGCCTCGGGCGTGGATGTGTGTGATGTCTTTAGGTTAGTTTGGTTTTAGTATTTCTAAGTTCTAGGGGGCTGCTGACCTGAGGTGTTAAGTCCCATAGTGCTGAGAGCCATTTGAACCATTTAAACATCCACGAAGGCAAATGTGACTACTGCTTATCAAAATTCTGTGTATGCGCTGTGGTGTACAGAATAATGGTGAGACAGAGGACTGATCCATTCGACAAGAGGTGTTCAAAAAGTCCTCTATTCAGCGCAATGCACTTCCACGGCGTTGGAGTGTGACTTTTTTTCGGAGGGTTTTAATGCAGTCAGCACTCATCGATGAGGTCAACGACTAGTTCTTCACGTGTAACCACCCTTGCAGCGTTCACAATCCCCTTTAACCAGCCCAATAAACAGAAGTGTAATGGGATTGGGTCATGTGATCTGCCAAGCCAGTTAATGTGTCTGCCACGGCCAATCCACTGTCGAGTAAATGTGTTAGGCAGATACCGGAATACATTTCTGATACAATGGATTGGCAATTCATCATGTTAGAGGTGTGTTTGCCATTGTTGCTGTAATGTCAAGTCTTCCAAAAGTGCAGGTAAGTCAACATCATCCGTGATGTCAGCGAAAGTTCTTCACGTGTAACCACCCTTGCAGCGTTTACAATCCCCTTTAACCAGCCCAATAAACAGAAGTGAAATGGGATTGGGTCATGTGATCTGCCAAGCCAGTTAATGTGTCTGCCACGGCCAATCCACTGTCGAGTAAATGTGTTAGGCAGATACCGGGATACATTTCTGATACAATGGATTGGCGATTCATCATCTTAGAGGTGTGTTTGCCATTGTTGCTGTAATGTCAAGTCTTCCAAAAGTGCAGGTAAGTCAACATCATCAGTGATGTGAGCGAAAGTTCTTCACGTGTATCCATATCTATAGCGGTGCACATCCCCAGCCCCATAACCAAAAGTCCAATGGGGCTAGGTCGGGTCATCTGGCAGCCCAGTTAATGCGTCGGCCATGGCCAATCCACAGTGCAGCAAATTTATTATTCAGATACTGGGATACTTGTCTGGTACAGTGAATCGGTGATTCATCACGTTTCAAGTATGTTTGATGCCTTTGCTGTAATGTCACATCTTCCAAAAGTGCAGGTAGCTCTTCCAACAGGAAAAGCGCGTATGCTGCACCTGTCGTGTGGTTTAGCAGGAACACAGGCCGTATCACTAGGTCATCAATCATACCATACTAGACGGTCACTGAGAACGTAACTTGGAATCTTGTTTCCCTAATGTTATGAGGATTGCGGGTGTTCATGATATCATAGAGTGTAAATGTAGCCTAATCCGTAAATAAAGAGTGTCGCACGACGTCTCTGTGTACAGCCAACCACTCACAAAATTTTTGTCTGCTTACTGAATCACCTGGATGCATATGTTGCAACAGGCTGCACATGGAATGGGTACAAGCACTCGGAATGTAGCATACGTCACACTTGCGTTTGTGAAATATCGAACTGACGGCTAATGCACTGTATACTGGTGGTGGTACTCTGTTCTACCATCGCAATAATGGCTTCTTTTTCCTCAACTCACTGGGTGGCCTCACATGCTGATGTTACACGCACACTGAGTAGTATTCCAGATTCACATAATGTTTGACAATCACTGGTAAATACCCTGGCACAGGGATACTTCGATCAGGGAAACGTCTCTAGTATTCTGTCACGGACGCAAACATGTCAGCGTGCTCTGCACGGATGAGCGTATGCGGCATGCTGGTATTCATGGACACAATAGACTTGCTCAAGCACCCAAGCACAACAAGCACACAGTCTCGTAACAGATCACTTATCCTGCCAACGATGGCACTATGGGTACGCTTGTACCTTTCGCCTCAGTGCGGTGTCAGTATGCTGCCATCTGTTGGAGAACCCGAACACCTCTTGTGGGATGGGTCAGTCATCTGTCCCATCATTATTATATCCACCACAGCACCTACACAGCTTTTTGATAAGTAATATTCACGCATGTCTTTATATTCATTCAAGGATGTGTCTAGCCTTCAACTCTATCTAATTCGATAATAGTGGAAAATTGGAAATGTAGTCATAGGACTTCTTCTGTTTATTTTCACATGTAGAATCACCACAAAAGTTATGTGTTTTTCTTCCTGAATCACCGTATATGTATACAGGGTAGTCCATTGATAGTGACCGGGCCAAATATCTCACGAAATAAGCATCAAGCCAAAAAACTGCAAAGAACGAAACTGGTCTAGCTGGAAGGGCGAAACCAGATGGCGCTATCGTTGGCTCGCTAGATGACGCTGCCATAGGTCAAACGAATATCAACTGCGTTTTCTTAAATAGGAACCCCCATTTTTTTATTACATATTCGTGTAGTACGTAAAGAAATATGAATGTTTTAGTTGGACCACTTTTTTCGCTTTGTTATAGATGGCCCTGTAACAGTCACAAACTTATGAGTATGTGGTATCACGTAACATTCCGCAGTGCGGACGGTATTTTATTCGTGATACGTCACCCGTGTTAAAATGGACCGTTAACAATTGCGGAAAAGGTCGATATCGTGTTGATGTATGGCTATTGTGATCAAAATGCCCAACGGGCGTGTGCTATGAATGCTGCTTGGTAACCTGGACGACATCATCCAAGTGTCCGGACCGTTCACCGGATAGTTACGTTATTTAAGGAAACAGGAAGTGATCAGCCACATATGAAATGTCAACCACGACCTGCAACAAATAATGATGCCCAAGTAGGTGTTTTAGCTGCTGTTGCGGCTAATTCGCACATCAGTAGCAGACAAATTGCGTGAGAATCGGGAATCTCAAACACGTCGGTGTTGAGAATGCTACATCAACATCGACTGCACCCGTACCATATTTCTATGCACCAGGAATTGCATGGCGACGACTTTCAGCGTCGTGTACAGTTCTGCCACTAGGCGCAAGAGAAATTGCGGGACGATGACAGATTTTTTGCACGCATTCTATTTAGCGACGAAGCGTCATTCACCAACAGCGGTAACGTAAACCGGCATAATATGCACTTTTGGGCAACGTAAAATCCACGATGGCTGCGACAAGTGGAACATCAGCGGCGGCGGGTTAATGTATAGTGCGCATTATGGGAGGAAGGATAATTGGCCCACATTTTATCGACGGCAATCTTTGTATCACATTGTAACAACAGAAATATAATGTTCAAAGGTACACACGTTCTGTATTTTAATTTAAAAAACCTACTTGTTACCAACTATTCGTCTAAAATTGTGAGCCATATGTTTGCGTCTATTACTGCGCCAACTGTCATAAAGCGAAAAAAGTGGTCCTACTAAAACATTCATATTTCTTTACGTACTACACGAATATGCAATAAAAATGGGGTTTCCTATTTTAAAAACGCAGTTGATATCCGTTTGACCTATGGCAGCGCCATCTAGTGGGCCAACCATAGCGCCATCTGGTTTCTCCCTTCGAGCTAGACAAGTTTCGCCCTTTGTAGTTTTTTCTGTTTGACGCTTATTTCGTGAGATATTTGGCCCGGTCACGATCAATGGACCAACAAAAAAAATGCTCTGAGCACTATGGCACTTAACATCTATGGTCATCAGTCCCCTAGAACTTAGAACTACTTAAACCTAACTAACCCAAGGACACCACACAACACCCAGTCATCACGAGGCAGGAAGAAGAACAACTAACACACTGAAGTCGGTACATCTTAAGGGACCAATCATACCCACTTATACCTCTAACACCCTATATATCAGGAAACGTTGATAGCAGAAATCTAGAAACGTTCTTAACCGATTTACTTGAAACAAACATGCGCGCCGACATTAGCTATGGGTACATTAGGAAAAATTTTTAAGGAAAAACTCGAGAATTTCTTCGCCATTTAACTTAAGATTTTTACACAATAGACTAATAAACATTTGAACGGACGGAGGCTATAAATTTTTCTGTTAAAGCCGACAGCAAGAGAGAAAATGCTATGCTATGCTGTGCTGCGGTGTGAATATATACTTTTTCGTTATCCTTCTCACAGTCGATTTGACTATCACAGCAGGGCATTTCTACAGTGGGAAAAATTGTTCCTATCATATATATTTGGCCGCGCGGGGCAGCCGTGCGGTCTAAGGCGCCTTGTCACGGTTCGCGCGGCTCGCCCCCTCGGAGGTTCGAATCCTCCCTCGGGCATGGGTGTGTGTATTGCCCTTAGCGTAAGTTAGTTTGAGTTAGGTTAAGTAGGGCGTAAGCTTAGGGACTGATGACCTCAGCAGTTTGGTCCCATGAGACCTTACCACAAATTTCCAATTTCCATATATATTTTTTCTCATTGTATTCCTGATGTCTCTCCTAAGAGCTGTCAGGTTAATTTTCTCTGATATTTCGGCAGTTATTTGCAATTTTGTTTTCCAGTATGTATCGTAGTTAGTCAGCCTAAACAACGACTACTCATCACGTCTCTCATACGTCGCCCAGTGTCGACTAAAGGGTTAGTATGTCTCTCATTACAAAGAAAATGATTTTTAAATCGAAATGTTGGGCCCCATTTGATTGGTCGGTCCCATATTAGTACTGTACGACATTCGGCTTAGCGATCTGTATTAACAGGGACAGTAAACAAGAACACTAATCAGTACTGCAACAGCGATTGAGCAGCACTGCCACATGCAGTCAGTGTGGGCCAGGATCGGGGTACAGTCGCTGCTGGAGCCCTGCCTATTCTTCGTGTTCATTTTCCCTCTTAATACATATCGCTAAGCTAAATGTAGCACTGGACAAATGTGGGACAGCTCAATCAAATGGGCGTCTCAGAGTTTCGTTTCAGAAATCATTTTGTTTGTAACGGGAAACAAATGGATGCTTTCTGTCGACAATGAGCGTGATGAGCAGCTATACAGTGCAGAAACGAAATTTCAGGCATCTGCCGAAACACCGGAGGAAATGCGTCTGACGACTCTTAGGAGGGACACCGTTTATAATGTAAACATAAATTGCATACACAACTGTGTGCAGTTTGGTTTTCTTCCTCGCAGTAGGTTTTAACACACAGCAGGAAAGTTATATTGATGACTTATCGGCTTATGATTAGAATACCACTACGGAATGTGACTCGCCTAAAAATTTGTAATGCTATCTGTTTTTTTTCATGTTACTACTGTGCATAATACTATAAATGAAGCTATTATCCTCAGAGAGGAGAGACCTTTCATACCCTGTATACCAAAAATTGCAACCGATTCACACGCGCATATACGTGACTATTCCCAGGCGAACACACTTAGCAATGGATATCATTGCCAGGTTCGTTAGTATAAACATAAGACTGGGGCGGGATTGACCCTTGTTAACGAACAGGAGCTCTGCCCACGGCAAGGAAATCCGGAAACAGTAATTTTGACGCGCTAAACAGTTGCCACTGTACAGGTCTGTTAAATTAGACGTGGCTTTCGCAGTAGCATTGGACATTTAATTTCCACTTCAAATTATCCTGATTAAAGACTCCAAACGTGAATAACATTACTAGGCAATATGACTATCCTCAGGAGTAATTCATAACAGACACGCATAATTAATGCAAAGGTGATTCTCATCAGAGCTGAAAAGATACGTTGACCGTAGCGTCACGGAACACAATAACGATGGGACGAAACAGCTTCTGCACAGAAACTCTAGGAGCAAAGTTACTTTCCGTGATCTGGAAACAATTTACTAGCGCTTTTTTTTCTTTGAGGCATCAGTCTTCTAACTGGTTTGATGGGGCCCGCCACGATTTCCTCTCCTGTACCAACCTCTTCACCTCAGTGTAGCACTTGCAACCCACGTTCACGATTATTTACTGGATGTATTCCAACCTCTGTCTCCCTCTAGAATTTTTACCTTCTACCAGCTCCCTCTACTACTATGGAAGTTATTCCCTGATGTCTTAACAGATGTCCTATCATCCTGTCCCTTCTTCTTGTCAGTGTTTTCCACATATTCCTTTACCTTCCGATTCTGCACAGATCCTCCTCATCCCTAAAATTTACACTTTACCAAATTTTCAACATTTGTAGCATCACATCTCAAATGCTTCGATTCTCTTCTGTTTCGGTTTACTCACAGTCCATGTTTCACTGCCGTACAATGCTGTGCTTCAAACATACATTATCAGAAATTTATTTCTCAAATTAAGGCCTATGTTTGATGCTAATTGATTTCTCCTGGCCAGGAATGCTCTTTTTGCCAATGCTAGTCTGATTTTGATGTCTATCTTGCTCCGTTCGTCATGGGTTATTTGCTGCCTACGTAGAAGGATTCTTTAACTTCATTTACTTCGTGATCATCATGCACGATGAAGTTTCTCGCTGTTCTCACTTCTACTACTTCTGATTACTTTCTTGTTTCTTCGATTTACTCTCAGTCCTTATTCTGTACTCATTAGACTGTTCATTCCATTCAACAGGCCTTGTAATTCTTAGTCACTTCCACTGAGGAAAACAGTCAGCGAATCTTATCATTCATACCCTTTACCTTGAATTTTAATTTCATTCTTGAACCTCTCTTTTATTTCCATCATTGCTTCTTCAGTGCACACATTGAACAGTAGAGGTCAAAGACTACATCCCTGTCTCACATCCGTTTGAATCCGAGCTCATCGTTCTTGCTCTTACACTCTTATTATTCCCTATTGTCTCTTCTACAAGTTGTACACTATGTGATCAAAAGTAACCGGACACCTGGCTGAAAATGGCTTAAAAGTTCGTGGGGCCCTCCATCGGAAATGCTGGATTTCAGTATGCTGTTAGCCCACCCTTAGCCCCCATGATAGCTTCCACTCTCGCAGGCATACGTTCAATCAGATGCTGGAAGTTTTCTTGGAGAATGGCAGCCCTTTCTACACGGAGTGCTGCATTGAGGAGAGTTATCGATGTCGGTCGGTGAGCCCTGGTACGAAGTCGGCGTTCCAAAACGTCCCAAAGGTGTTCTGTAGGATTCAGGTCAGGACTCTGTGCAGGCCATTCGATTACACGGATGTTATTTTCGTGTAATCACTCCACCACAGGCCCCGTATTATGAGTAGGTGCTCGTTCGTGTTGATAGATGCAACTGCCATCCCCGAATTGCTCTTCAACCGTGGGAAGCAAGAAGGTGCTTAAAACATCAATGTAGGCCTGTACTGTGATAGTACCACGCAAAATAACAAGGGGTACAAGCCCCCTCCGTGAACAACACGACCACACCATACCACCGCCTCCGAATTTTACTGTTGGCACTACACACGCTGGCAGTGACGTTCACTGGACATTCGCCATACCCACGACCTGCCGTCGGATCGCCACTTTGTTTACCGTGATACGTCACGTTTTTGCACTGTTCAATCGTCCCATATTTACGCTCCTTACACCAATCGATGCCACGTTGGCATTTACCAGCGTGATGTTTGTCTTATGAGCAGCCGCTGGACCATGAAATCCAAGTTTTCTCACCTCCCGCCTAACTGTCATAGTTCTTGCAGTGAATCCTGATGCAGTTTCGAATTCCTGTGTGATGGTCTGGATAGATGTCTGCCTATTACACATTACGATCCTCTTCAAATGTCGGTCGTTTCTGTCAGTCAGCAGACAAGTTCGGCCTGCACTCTTTTGTAGCGTACGGGTCCTTTCACATTTGCACTTCACTATCACATCGGAAACAGTGGACCAAGGAATGTGTAGGAGTATGGAAATGTCGCGTACAAATTTATGACACAAGTGACACCCAATCACCTGACCGTGTTCGAAGTCAGTGAGTTCCGCGGAGTGTCCCATTCTGCTCTCTCACGATGTCTAATGACTTCTGAGGTCGCTGATATGGAGTACCTAGCAGTAGGTGGCAGCACAATGCGCCTAATATAAAAAATACATATTTTTGGGGGTGTCCGGATATTTTTGATCATATGGTGTCTATTACCCGTTTATTCCTATAGCTTACTCCCACTTTGCTCAGAATTTCGAACATCTTGCACCATTTTACACTGCCGAAAATGTTTTGCAGGTCGACAAATCCCATGGTCGTGCCTCGATTTTTCTTTAGTCTTGCTTCCATTGTCCGCCGTGACGTCATAACCGTATCTCTGGTGCCTTTACCTTTTCTAAAGCCCAAATGATCGTCAGCTAACATGTCTTCATTTTTCTTCAGCATTGTTTTGTATATTATTTTTGTCAGCAGCTTTGATGTGATAATTCTCGCACTTGTTAGCTCTTGCAGTCTTCGTAACTGTGTGGGTGATATTTTTCTGAAATCCAGATTATATCACCAGACTCATACATTCTACACACCAATGTGAATAGTCGTTTTGTTGTCACTTCCTCCAGGATTTAAGAAATTCCGATGGCATTCTGAAGAAATGCTAATGCTAAGAACCGGCTTATTTCAGAATATTCGTCGTTCAGATATGATACTTAGTGAAACATTATCTGAATTATCGACAGAAATATTTAGCTTACTTAGTTCCATACAGTCATACGTGTTGCGGCCTTTAAGTTCCTCTCATTTATCGCCTCACAAAATTGCATCTCATGTAGCTGAGAGTATGAATAATATGGATGTTAAATAAATGTATAAGTTTTACGTTAACTCTGCATTATTATTCAAGCATTCAAAAGTTTACATAGACCACACCGTTTAAAGTTACAAGAAACGCGTGCTGTCCTTAGGACACCCATAGAGATATCAGTTCTCCTAAATTTTGTAAGACATTCAACCGTCTGGTAGAAGGAATAATGGTTTGCTATACCTGTAACGTAGAAAACGTAAATAAAACTGTTCCTGGTCCTCATCGTAATCGCAAATGCAACTCAGCTACTCGTCCAATGTCATTGCCTAAACAGTATCACAGCTCCCATATGGCTCCCTCTGCACACCCTCTTCGTTTATATGGGCGATTCGAGCAGACCATCTCCTCCGATGCTCTATCCCATCTTCCTCTGTGTCAGCTTTCGAAGCTCCTTCCGCCGTCGCCCTCCGATTCATCTGCATCGGCTGTTTCCACAGCATTGCACATGAAAGCTCTCTCAAAAAGAGTTCTCTTAGAGGATCGCAGAGAAAGAAATCTCTCCTTTTTTCACACTGCCGCGCGAATGGTTTGCTGGCGTATTTCATTAAGATGTGCACGGCCGGATGTCGACGGAATGGCGCTCGCGAAAGATGGGAATTGAAACGGGTCCGTAACGTGATACGGCCTCTGACGCCCGACCGGGTCGATTCGCTCGGGTCCTGAGACCGGCAGTGCTCGCCAGGCACCAAAAAGCAAAGAGACGTTTCTACACCAGATAGACACAACATCCCTATGTACTTCATTACATTCTGAAATCGTACAAATGAAGCAGACGATAGCGAATACAAATGTCTAAAAAATTAGATTGATAGGAAGTGGAAAATCGCTAAGAATGGATGACCAGAGGACAAATTGTAAGATAGCTATAATTTCGCACGTTACAAGCACTCATCTACATACTTTGCCGTGATTTACAACCGGAGTTAGATATCATTTGATATGTCATACATCGCATATATGAATATTTAAAGGAGACTGACACTGTCACGTCCACCTTGTACATAGTAGCTTATTGCACCAAAGGGGACGGAGTGTCTTTATTAACAAAACGGCGTAATGAATTATTGCCGCACTAGTAGCGGTTGGGACGCCAGCGGAAATGAAACGGCAGGCGTAACTCAAGCCCTGGGTGGAAAAGCCCACACACTTGTGTTGCTCCTGCTTGACACAGGAAGTAGCCAAGACGGACGGTTGGGGCACCTGAGCGCTCAAGCACAATACAGCGCCGGCCGGCCGGTTTTGTAGCGGGGTCGGAAGGATAACCGGATAATACTTCAGAAACATTGCGCACATTCATTTTACACCCACCTGGAGTAGCATCTTGGAAAATGTAAGGATTTAGATGCAGATGTTAGTAAAGGAAAGATATATAATGCCTATGGGAGCTGTATGAGTACCAAGAACTTAGATGAGAAACCAATTCTAAGCAAAGAAGGGAAAACTGGAACGAAGAAGGACTATGTAGAAGGTCTACAGATGGAAGATGGAGGCAATATCATAGACATGTAAGGGGACGTAGATCAAGATGAGATGGGACAGACGATACTGCAACAAGAATTTGACAGAGCACTGGAAGACGTTATTCGAAACAAGGCCCCAGAGCAAACGACATTCCATCAGAAATGCTAAAAGCCTTAGAAGAGTAAGACATGAGAAACCTCTTCCATCTCGTGTTCAGGATGTGTGATACAGGTGAAATTCTCCCAGACTTCAAGAGGAATGAAGAAACATAAAAAAAAAGTTTTGCATCACCTCGGTTCCGAGAGTTCCGGAACCTGTACAGAAAATTAGAATAGAGATCAACGTAAACACCATTTACGCTCTTATTATTGCTCATGAAAACCACACATTCCATGTTGTACCACCATACAGCGGGATCTTCAGAGGTGGTGGTCCAGATTGCTGTACACGCTGGTACCTCTAATACCCAGTAGCAAGTCCTGTCGTGGAATACTATCCACAAGTTCATGAAGGCACTGTTGGTCCAGATTGTCCCACTTTTCAACGGGGATTCGGCGTAGATCTCTCAGCCACGTGGTCCATAAACAGCTCTTTTCAATCTATCCCAGGCATGTCCGATAGGGTTCATGTCTGGAGAACATGCTGGCCACTCTAGTCGAGCGATGTCGTTATCCTGAAGGAAGTCATTCACAAGATGTGCACGATGGGGCCGCAAATTGTTGTCCATGAAGACGAATGCCTCGCCAACACGCTGCTGATATGGTTGCACTATCGGTCGTAGGATGGCATTCACGTATCGTACAGCCGTTACGGGGCCTTCCATGACCAAAAGCAGCGTACGTCGGCCCCACACTAATGCCACCCCAAACCTGCAGGGAACCTACACCTTGCTGCACTCGCTGGACAATGTGTCTAAGGCGTTCAGCCTGACCGGGTTGCCTCCAAACACCTCCCAGACGATTGTTTGGTTAAAGGCATATGCGGTGAAGAGAACGTGATGCCAATCCTGAGAGCTCCATTAGGCATGTTGTTAGGCCCACCTGTACCGCGCTGCAAGGTATCGTGGTTGCAAAGATGGACCTCACCATGGACGTCGGAAGTGAAGTTTCGTATCATGCAGCCTATTGCGCACAGTTTGAGTCCTAACACGCGTCCTGTGGCTGCACGAAAAGCGTTATTCAACATATTGGCGTTGCTGTCAGGATTCCTCCGAGCCATAATCCGTAGGTAGCCGTCATCCACTGCAATAGTAGCCCCTGGGCGGCCTGAGCGACGCATGTCATCGACAGTTTCTGTCTCTCTTTATCTCCTCCGTTTCCGAACAACATCACTTTGGTTCACTCTGAGACGCCTTGACACTTCCCTTGTTGAGAGCACTTCCTGGCACCAAGTAACAAAATAAAATTGGTTCTAATGGCTCTGAGCACTATGGGACTTAACTTCTGAAGTCATCAGTCCCCTAGAACTTAGAACTACTTAAACCTAACTAACCTAAGGACATTACAAACATCCATGCCCAAGGCAGGATTCGAACCTGCGACCGTAGCGGTCGCGCGGTTCCAGACTGTAGCGCCTAGAATCGTTCGGCCACCCCAGCCGGCACAAAGTAACAATGCTGATGCGATAGAACAGCGGTATTGACTGTTTAGGCAAGGTTGAACTACAGATAACACGAGCCGTGTACCTCCTTCCTGGTGGAATTACTGGATCTGATGGGCTGTCGGACCCCCTCCGTCTAAAAGGCGCCACTCATGCATGGTTGTTTACATCTTTGGGCGGGTTTAGTGAGATCTCTGAACAGTCAAAGGGACTGTGTCTGTGATAAAATATCCACATAACACCGAAATACCTAAGTCGAAACAAGGTCCCTCGTGAAAACTAAATTCGCCAAAACTTACTGAGACTATTGCGAGAGCCAGCTATGACTAAACTCTTCTACATGATGCGTAAGACTTACGCGAGATGGGAAGTACCCCCACATTTCAAGAATAATGTAATAATTCGAAATCCAGAGGAAGTAGGTGCTGATACCTGTGAATATTACCAAAGCATCAGTTTAATAAATCACGCTTGCAAAATATAGACACGAATTATTTACGTAAGACCTGTTTGGTTTAGAAGAAATGTAGGAACACGTGAGACAATACTGATACCATTTCTTATCTCAAAAGACAGATTAAAGAAAGGCAGACCGAACTTACATGTTCGTTGATGGCACTGTAATTATGTCAGAGACGCCAAGGGACTTAGAAGACCACTTCAACGAAATCGGTAATGTTTTGAAAAGAGATTGTTAGATAAACATCAATAAAAGTGAAACAAGGTTAATGGAATGTAGTAGAATTTCATCATGCGATACTGACGGAATTAAATTAGAAAATAAGACACTACAAGTAGCAGATGAGTTTTGCATTTTGGGTAGCATAATACATTACGATGACAGAAATACAGAATATATCAAATGTAGGCAGGAAATATTAAGAAAACTGTGTCTGGGACAAGAGGACCTTGTTAACACCGAATGTAAATGTAAGTACTAGAAAATTCTTTCCCAAAGTAGTTATCTGGAGTGTAACATTGGACGGGAGTGAAACGTGGACGTCAAAATTAGAAAACAAACTTTTTAAATACCCTGCTACAGTGAAATACTGACGATCAGGTGGGTACATCAAATAACTGTTGAAGAGGTACTGAATCTACGTGGGGCACTGGACTCGCATTCGGCAGGACGATGGTTCAATCCCGCGTCCGGCCATCCTGATTTAGATTTTCCGTGATTTCCCTAAATCACTACAGGCAAATGCCGGGATGGTTGCTTTGCAAGGGCACGGCCGACTTCTTTCCCCGTCCTTACCTAATCCGATGAGACCGATGACTTCGCAGTCTGGTCTCCTTTCCCAAACAACCCAACCAACCCCAATCTACGTGGAAGAAAAAGAAATTTTTGGCACAACTTGACTTTTGAGGGAGGCATAAGCTGGTAATGGCAGTGTTTGTGTATGGGAGGGAGGAATGTTCCTCTCTTGCACCAAGTTCTTCATTTTCAAGTAACATACCCTAAGCCCACAATTATTTGATGCACGTATTCCAGCCTTTGTCTTCCCATACTATTTTTACCCTTAACAGCTTCCTGTACTACCATGAAAGTTATTAACTGATGTCTTAACATATGTCCTGTCATCCTGTCCCTTCTTCTTAACCGGCTGGGATGCCTGAGCGGTTCTAGGCGCTATAGTCTGGAACCGCGCGACTGCTACGGTCTTAGGTTCGAATCCTGCCTCGGGCATGGATGTGTGTGCTGTCCTTAGGTTAGTTAGGTTTAAGTAGTTCTAAATTCTATGGGACTGATGACCTTAGAAGTTAAGTCCCATAGTGCTCAGAGCCATTTGAAGCAGCCTTCTTCTTATCAGTCTTCTCTACAAGCTTTCTTCGTAGTTTCTGCGGGGAGTCTCCTCATCGAACACTTCCAGTCTCTTCTGCTCCTGTCTCACCACATGCAACGTTTCACTACCATACAATTCTCTGCTCCAAACGTATGTTCTCCGAAATTTCTTACTCTTTGTTTGTGCTAATCTGCTTTTCATATTCCCTTTGCTTCGTTCGTCATGTGTTATTTTCCTTCGAAGGTGGGAGAATTCCTTATCTTCGTCTACTAAGTGGTCCCCAGTTTTGACGTTAAGTTTATCAATAAACTTACCTCTGGTTTTCCTCAATACTTTTGTCTTTCTTCAGATTATTCTCAACATTTTGTACTTGTTATACTGTTGATTCTATTTAAGCGTCCTGTAATTCTTCTCGACTTACATTTAATGACATCTGGGCTCTCCTTAGACATTTCACTCGGCGATACTCTTCAGTGCAGCACTGCAATTGCTGCCGCTCACACAGCACACGGCCTGGCTTCCCGATAGTCATACTGTTCGCTCACGTTACGGCTTGTTAAAATGACAGCGTGGATATCATACCGTCAGACAAAGAGTATACAGCGTCAGATTTGCTCCTGATGGCCACAATTTTTAACCAATGATTTTTTCAAGCTCAAATCTGTTTCGCGTTAAGGCATTAGCATATCTGCCACTTTTCGCTGTCATACGATAATTACAGCCCACACTGCACCTCGTTGAGTAGCTACACTATAATTATACCTACCTGGTACATCCATGTGCTGGACCTCCATCCATGTTATTTTTTGAATTAATAAGTGTCACCCACAGTCGACAAAATACCGAAGAAAATGAATGAGGGAGGTGATAATATTCTGTCGAATTACCAGCCGCTTCAAGTGGTTTAAAATCCACGAGCTTGAGGCCGAGTACTCCTCGATCATTGTCATGTGTTTACTGTCTTTTGGTTGCTCCGCGCTGTCTTCTGTGACGTCACTGGTGCTCGTTCCATCGGCATATAAGGTAATGTTCTCATTGTACGCCCGCTTCAGTCTTCCAGTGAACGAGTCCCAAGTTCTGATTAGTTGCAGGCCGCCGTCTATACTGAAGATGTGGTCATAAACTTTTATCTCTATCGCTTCTTTAATTACGTTGTCCCAGAAACTACTAGTCCGAGTAATAACTAATGTCTCTTCAAAAGTAATACGATGTCCGTTTTTTATTACATGCTCCTCTACCACTGATATCCCACGATACCGAAGGCAAGAGCATCTCTCGTGTTCCACACAGCACTGTTCTGTAGTAAGCACAGTCAGTCAGACATAAAAACTGTCCGCAACCACACATCAGGAGTGTATAAAATACCAAGTGGGCGAAGACAGTTTTATGTCGGACGGACTGAGAAATTAGCTGTACCTTACCATGCTCTAGGTAATGGACATCGTATTGTATTAGAAGAGAGATGTTGTTTCTGCGATAGCGTAACTAAAGAAGCGATTAACATAAAAATTTGTGACAACAACCTCAATAAAAACGGCGGCGTAAAGCTTAATTTGAAACAGGGCTTGGGTCCTGGCTATAGGAAAGTTGAAGCGGATACAGCGAGAGCGCTACGAAGATGTTACTTCGTGGTCAACGATAAATACTTTGCAAAGTTCACAGATATACACGGAAGCGCCAGAGAAACTGGTACAGGCGTGCGTATTCAAATAGAGAGATATGTAAACAGGCAGAATACGGCGCTGTGGTCGGAAACACATAAGGCAACACGTGTCTTGTGTAGTTGTTAGATTGGTTTCTGCTGCTACAATGGCAGGTTATCAGGATTTAAATGAGTCTGAACGTGGTGTTATAGTCAGCGCACAAGCGATGGGACACAGCGTCTCCGAGGTAGCGATGAAGTGGCGATTTTCCCGTACGATCATTTCACGAGTGTACCGTGAATATCAGGAATTGGGTAAAACATCAAATCTCCGTAATCACTGAGGAGGGAAAAATACCCTGCAAGAACGGGACCAACGACGACGACTAAAGAGAATCGTTCAACGTGACTGAAATGCAATCCTTCGCCAAATTGCTGCAGATTTCAATGCTGCGCCACCAACAAGTGTCGGTGTGCGAACCATTCAACGAAACATCATCGACGTGGGCTTTTGGAGCAGAAGGCCCTTCTCATGTACCCATGACGATTGCACGACACAAAGCTTTACGCCTCGCCTAGGCCCGTCAACACCGACATTGGACTGTTGATGACTAGAAGCATGTTGATTGGTCGGACAAGCCTCGTTTTAAATCGTATCGAGCGGATGGACGTGTACGGGTATGGAGACAGCCTCATGAATCGATGGACACTGCATGTAAGATGGGGACTGTTCAAGCTGGTGGAGGCTCTGTAATGGTGTGGAGTGTGTGCGGTTGGAGTGGTATGGAACCCCTGATACACCTAGAAACGACTCTGACAGGTGACACGTAAGTAAGCATACTGTCTGTCCATTGTGCATTCCGACGGACTTTGGCAATTTCAGCAGGACAGTGCGACACCGGCCACGTCCATAATTGCTACATATTGGCTCCAGGAACACTCTTCTAAGTTTAAATATTTCCGCCGGCTACCGAACTCCCAGAAATTAATATTATTGAGCATATCTGGGATGCCTTACAACGTGCTGTTCAAACAGCTCTCCACCCCCTCGTACTCTTATGGATTCATGGAAGCTCTGCGGGATTCATGATGTCAGTTCCCCCCAGCACTACTTCAGACATTAGTCGAGCCCATGCCATGTCGTGTTGAAGTATTTCTGCGTGCTCTCGGAGGCCATACGGAATATTAGGCAGCTGTATCATTTTGTTTCGTTCTTCAGTGTATGTATGTCTGTGCCAAAGCTCTTTGATCAAATATTTTACAGTGTAGTAGGGAAGCATTTAGTAAAGATCTTTGATAGAAGTTTGAGTGAAGCCATTGCTTTGGTGAGTTTCATAAAATGACGAAATATGTTAGTTGCGTGGCTAGCACAACACTGACCGTTGCAAATAATGAAAAACACGAAATTCTTCTTACCGCAAAGCACGCTGACTACAAAAATAGTAATAAGCGGTTGTAGTCTTACAAAGAAATAGCCGCAGCAGTCAGCTCCATTCGAATTCATTACACTGTGGATGATGTTAAGTTTATATATAAAAGGAAAGGCTGTGGAACGAGATGGAGGTGTGAAAAGCCAAGTGTGTTCAAAGCATACATACGTGAAATAAATGTGTGTACCTATTCTCCAAATAACCTAACATAACCATCGTTAATTTCTCATTGGTTCTGGAATAGTACCTAAAATGGTACGTTTTGAGATCCGAGTACTATATTGAAAGCTTGAATGTGTTTCGCCTGTTGGTAAAAGTCACAAGTTAGCCATGAGACCATCTTTATCAGAAATAGCATTCATTATTTAAAGAATGAAACACTGCACCAGTTACGTATTTTTATGATTTGAACACGGCTTTGCGAGAATTTATTCTCATAATCAACTACAAATATTTAATTAGGTACTTTATGCAATGTTTCGGAAAATCGCCAAATGAAATCCGCCCGGTTTCAGTGGAACATAGTAATAGCAGGGCAAGAGAGGCGGAACATCACACATATAAACACAACATAAAATATCTCTGTGAATATTTCCTTTCGATAATGAGAACAAATCCTCGAAAAGTTTCATATTAAGCATGAAAACATATGGAACTAGTGCAGTGTTTGGTTATTTAAATCATAACTATCACCGCTGCAGGCTTCCCGAAAACATCGATTACGACGAATGAAATTGAGAAATGTCATTTCTTAAATGAGTGTCGTGTACGCAAATCTGTGGGGCCACTTTCATAGGGCAAAATGAAATGTTTCTTCGATCATTCTCAAACAATTTTCGTTGTTCTTTATGTCCTATAACTGTGTCTCACGAAGCAAATGCGGTGAACAGTTCGTGCTTCTCCACTTGCTTCCTACGGTACATCCACAATCGTTTCCATTTCTGTCTTTTCCAGCAATGAGCTCGTCACCAGTAAATGCTGTCTTTAACCGTTTGGCATCCGTTTCCCGATAACTATGACGAAAAATTTTACGATCGTGTAATAGCTCCAGCGAAGTAGTTTGGTCAAAAGAAGTTTCACGAAATCATGGAACATATTTTGTATTCAGACATAATAACATTCCTATACTCTGAGAAGCTCATCTGCAGAAACTAGCACGGTTTTAGGAAACAGCGGTCGTGCGAGACACAGCTGGCCCTCTTTGTGCATGATATGCAACAGGCTCTAGTTACCTGCTACCAGGTTGATGCCATATTTCTCGACTTCCGAAAGGATTTCGACTCAGTTCCGACTGTCACTTGCTCCAAAAAGTGCTCGCTTACGGTCTATCCGATGACATGTGCGATTGGATAGAAAGTTTTCCAACAGACAGAGAGCAGTATGTCGTCCTGAATGGGGTGACTTCAACAGAAACAAGCGTATCTTCAGGTGTGCCACAGGGCAGTGTAATAGGTCCGCTGCTTTTTACGATTCACATAAACGAACTGGTTGATGGAATTGACAGCGGCATTAGACTGTTTGCCGATGATGCTGTAGTCTACAGGAAAGTAGTGAACAAATCAATGACGATTTGCAGCAAATTAATGCGTGGTGTAATGACTGGCAGTCAACAAGGCGAAAATCCTCATTAATGTCGAAGTACAAAATAAATGCCCAGTCTTTGGAAACGGTAACATCCGTCAAGTATTTGGGCGTGACTACTCGAAATGATATCAAATGGAATAATTAGATTACACAAGCAACAGGCAAGGTGAACTCTAGATTGCGGTTTATTGGTAGAATCCTGAAGCGATGCAGTCCTTCAACAAAGGAAATTGCTTACAATACGTTTGTTCGTCCAGTCTTAGAGTACTGTTCGTCTGTATGGGAAACTTACTAGTTGGGTCTGATTCAAGATATTGAAAAGGTCCAAAGAAGAGCGGCAAAATTTGTGACTGGTACATTTAGCAGCATTTAGAGCACTACAAATCTCATTGAAAGTTTGAAGTGGGACACACTTGCAGATAGACGACGCGCTAAACGGAAGGGACTACTCACTAAATTCCGAAATCCGATCTTCGCCGAGGATGTAGAGCATATATTATTACCACTAACTTTGAAATCGTGCAATGATCACCATTCAAAGATAAGGGAAATTAGAGCTCGTACTGAGGCGTTTAGACAGTCGGTTTTCCCTCTCGCGATCCGCGAGTGGAACAGAGGGGGGGCAAATATGACTTTGGCGCGAATTGTGCCCTCCGCCATACACCGCTTGGTGGCTAGCGGAGTATATAAGTAGATGTAGATGTAGAAATCTTTGACAAAGCAAGCGTTTGGGTCGGCCAGGTGGTAACACTGCGTTGCTGACGTCTCACAGAAGTGCGCTTAGACCTGTGCTTATCGTAGGCCGCGATACAACCCTACAGGACGCTGGAACGACCACCTGTGACGCCACAGACGGCAGCACAGCTGTATAAGTATGGCAGCAGAAACTAAAAGACAGTCGCCACTCTGGCCGATGAGTACTCGGCCGAAAGCTCGCGGATTTAAATCCATTGCCGCGACTGGAACCTCCGGAGAATTTTATCCGTACATATCCCCGCTGAATCATGCATTCGTTTCCTCAAGTAGATGGCCGGCTGCCTGGCTTTGTAGCGGCGCCAGACACGGCGTGTCCTCCTGATGGGGTGCGGCGTGTTGCGTGGTCACGTGCTGCTGTCTGTGTGGCTGGCTGGGGAGGGCGGGCAGCCGCGCAACGGTGCGACTGTTGCGGCCGCCGTACCAGCGGGAGCCGTCCCTGGCATCGACCCGCGACCCTCGGCCCGCCGCCACAACAGGTTCCCGGCGCACTCGCTCCGCCACCTATTCCTCCCCTACCTCCACTACGCGCCCTATGTCCGTGAATACTGCAGCGGTCCTACACCAGCCGGAAACGGGCCACAACCCTCCAGTACGATTGTCTGTACAGGTGTGTCTGCAAATGTAGCGAAGGAATCATGCGCGCAGTGTTGGCCGAAGAACATCATAGTGCGAAAACACAAGAAATTCTGGGCCTCCGATACAAGGGCATTCGCAGAAATTTGTCCCGGAGGACGGAAGATCCCAAAAGGGCGATTTATATATACACTACTGGCCATTAAAACTGCTACACCACGAAGATGACGTGCTACAGATGAGAAATTTAACCGACAGGAAGAAGATGCTGTGATATGCAAATTATTAGCTTTTCACAGCATTCACACAAGGTTGGCGCCGGTGGCGACACCTACAACGTGCTGACATGAGCAAACTTTCCAACCGATTTCTCATACACAAACCGCAGTGGACCGGCGTTGCCTAGTGAAACGTTGTTATGATGCCTCGTGTAAAGAGCAGAAATGCGTACCATCACGTTTCCGACTTTGAGAAAGCTTGGATTGTAGACTGTCGCGATTGCGGTTTATCGTATGGCGACATTGCTGCTCGCGTTGGTCGAGATCCAATGACTGTTAGCAGAATATGGAATCGGTGGGTTCAGGAGGGAAATACAGAACGCCGTGCTGGAGCCCAATGGCCTCGTATCCCTAGCAGTCGAGATGCAAGGCATCTTATCCGCTTGGGTGTAACGGATCGTGCAGCCACGTCTCGATCCCTGAGTCAACAGACGGGGAAATTTGCGAGACAACAACCATCTGCACGAACAGTTCGACGACGTTTGTAGCAGCATGGATTATCAGCTAGGAGACCATGGCTGCGGTTACCCTTGACGCTGCATCACAGACAGGAGTACCTGCGATGGTGTACTCAACGACGAACCTGGGTGCACGAATGGCAAAACGACATTTTTTCGGATGAATCCAGGTTCTGTTTACAGCATCATGATGGACACATCCGTGTTTGGCAACATCGCGGTGAACACACATTGGAAGCGTGTATTCATCATCGCCATACTGGCGTATCACCCGACGTGATGATATGGATGCCATTGGTTGCCTCGAGCATGGATGGGTGTGATGTCCCTAGGTTAGTTAGTTTAAGTTGTTCTAAGTTCTATGGGACTGATGACTTCAGATGTTAAGCCCCATAGTGCTCAGAGCCATTTTTGTCTATACTATTTACCTGATTGTGGATAGAGGAAGCTTCGAAGACAGCCGTAAAATTGGAAAGTGCAATCAACTCTTAATAGCCTAAGACTAATTCAGAATGGTCCTCGACTCACAGGTTTGATACGTTAATTGTGTAGACATGGCAGCAGGGTTACGGAATTCATGCAGAGTTACAGTTATATGAAAAAAACGTAAATTAGTTACGAACTGCGGCATTCACACACCTTATTCAACGTGCAAACGTCACTACAGATATTCCGATTTAGATTATGTCATGTTCTTTATGCCTATCATCATTGCCGATGACGTGGCGCAGACGAATATCGAAAATTGCATGATTTCGCTTGACACCTTCCAAATTAATAATGTAAGTGTAGACCAGATGTGACTTGAATACAAAGAAATAGTATAGGTAGAAATTGAGAGATTTGTACCAAATAAATTAACAAACGACGGAGCTGATCCTTCTTGGTACACAAAACCGGTTAGAACACTGTTGCAGAAACAACTAAACAAACATGCCAAATTTAAACAGACGCAAAATCCCCAAGATTGGCGATCTTGTACAGAAGCTCGAAATTTAGCGCGGATTTCAATGCGAGATGCTTATAATAGTTTCCATAACGAAACTTCGTCTCGAAACCTGGCACAAAATCCAAACAGATTCTGGTCGTATGTGAAGTATGTTAGAGGCAAGAAACAGTCTTCTCTGCGTGATAGCAATGGAGATACTATCGAAGACGGTCCAGACTGTGTACCACGTAGGTTCCTATCGGAGTATGCTGATGCATTAGCTCCATACTTAACAATCATATACAACCGTTCGCTGGACGAGAGATCCGTACCCAAAGACGGTATTCGAACATTATGAAATACCTCGAAGAAAACGGTCTATTGACACACAGTCAACATCGATGTAGAAAATATCGTTGTTGTGAAACACAACTAGCTCTTTATTCGCATGAAGTGTTGACTGCTATTGACAAGGGATTTCAAATTGATTTCGCATTTCTGGATTTCCAGAAAGCTTTCGCCACTATACCATACAAGTGGCTTTAGTGAAATTGCGTGCTTATGGAATATCGTATCAGTTATGTGACTGGATTTGTGACTTATTGTCAGAGAGGTCACAGTTTATAGTAATTGACCGAACGTAATCGAGTTCCCCAGGGTAGTGTTATAGGCCCTTTGGTATTCCTTATCTACATAAACGATTTGGAAGACAATCTGAGCAGCCGTTTTAGGTTGTTTGCAGATGCCGCTGTCGTTTATCGACTAACAAAGTCATCAGAAGATCATAACAAATTGCAAATCGATTTATAACAAATATCTGAATGGTGCGAAAATTGAAGTTGACCCTAAATAACGAAAAATGTGAGGTCATCCACATGAGTGCTAAAAGGAATTCGTTAAACTTCGGTTACACGATCAATCATTCAAATCTAGAGGCCGTAAATTCAACTAAATACCTAGGAATTATAATTACGAACAGCTTAAATTGGAAGGAATTCATAGAAAATGTTGTGGAGAAGGCTAATCAAAGACTGCGCTTTATTGGAAGGACACTTACAAAATGTAACAGCTCTACTAAGCAGACTGCCTACACTACGCTTATCCGTGGTCTTTTACAATACTGCTGCTCAGTGTGGGATCCTTACCAGACAACACTGACGGAGTACATCGAAAAAGGTCAAAGAAGGGCAGCATGTTTTGTATTATCGCGACATATGGGAGAGAGTGTCATTGAAAGGATACAGTATTTGGACTGGACATCATTAAAAAAAGGCGTTTTTTGCGACGGAATCTTCTCACGAAATTCCAATCACCAACTTTATCCTCCGAAAGCGAAAACATTTTGTTGACACGGACCTACATAGGGAGAAACGATCGCCATGATAAAATTAGGGAAATCAGAGCTGGTACGAAAAGATATAGGTGTTCTATATTGCCGCGCGCTATACAAGAATGGAATAATGGAGAATTGTGATGGTGGTTAGATGAACTCTCTACCAGGCACTTAAATGTGATTTGCAGAGTATCCATGTAGAAGTAGATGCAGATGTACATGTAGACCCACTGAAGTGTTGGAAGATTGATGCTGTCACCTTCAAGTACGGTTCGGTAGTCACCGTGCCATCAAGGAATATCGCACACCACGGAGTCACCCATTGAGGGTGAAGAGACTTCTCGGTCGCAAAATACGGATTCTCAGTCCCCTAAATGCGCCAAATTAGCTTATTGACGAAGCCATCCAACTGAAAATGACCGACAGCAATAAGGCGCGTGCGCATGCGCATACTAATTCCAATCATCACCTGCGGCCAAACGGTGCAGTTTGAACGTCCTAACGCAAACCGTTCAGAAGTTATGACGATTTTATTTCTTCCGCGAAAGGCAAAGGTCGCGAGTTCGATTCTCGGTCCGGCACACAGTTTTAATCTACCAGGAAGTTTCATATCAGCGCACACTCCGCTGCAGAGTGAAAATCTCATTCTGGAACCATCCCCCAGGCTGTGGCTAAGCCATGTCTCCGCAATATCCTTTCTTTCAGGAGTGCTAGTTCTGTATGTTTCGCAGGAGAGCTTCTGTAAAGTTTGGAAGGTAGGATGCGAGGTACTGGCGGAAGTAAAGCTGTGAGGACGGGACGTGAGTCGTGCTTGGGTAGCTCAGTTGGTAGAACACTTGCCCGCGAAAGGCACAGGTCCCGAGTTCGAGTCTCGGTCCGGCACACAGTTTTAATCTGCCAGGAAGTTTCAAAGCCAATACAGTTTAAAGACCATATAGGTTAAGAGTGCTCCAGTCAACATTTTTAAAAGCTTTCGCTATGCCTAAAAACGCTATAAACGTTATTTTCCTTTGCTTATTTTCTAGAATCAATATTCCCTTGCATGTACCTATATTTCTCCGGTATCGAAACTGATCTGCCACGATGTTAATTTCTACCATTTCTTTCATTTTTCCGTAAAGAATTTGTGTTAGCATTTTGCAACCGTGAACTATTAAACAGATAGTTCGGTAATTTTCACATCTGTCAGCACCTGTCTTCTTTGGAATTGGAATTAATATATTCTTGAAGTCTGAGGGTATGTCGCCTGTTTCATATACTTTTCACGCCAGGTGGAATAGATTTTTTTCTTAGTTTTGCACGGGTAGTAATCACGGAGCGAAGGCTATTTATAACTTGTACAGAAACCAGATAACACTTATAAGAGTCGAAGGGCATGAAAAGGAAGCAGTGCTTGAGAAGGGAGTGAGGCAGGGTTGTAGCCTATCCCCGATGTATTAAATCTGTCCATTGAGCAAGAGGTAAAGGAAACTAAAGAAAAATATAGAGTAGGAATTAAAGTCCAGGGAGAAGAAATAAAAACTCTGAGATTTGGCGATTACACTGTAATTCTGTCGGAGACAGCAAAGAACTTTGAAGATCCGTTGAACGGAATGGACAGTGTCTTGAAAGTCGGATATACGATAAACATCAACAAAAGCAAAAAAAAAGGACAATTCAATGTAGACGAATTAAAGCAGGTGATTCTGGGGTAATTAGACTAGAATACGAGACGCTTAAGGTAGTAGATGAGGTTTGTTATTCGGACAGCAAAAAGATGGCCGAAGTAGAGAAAAAAAAGAGACTGGCAATAGCTAGAAAAAGTGTTTCTTAAGAAGATAGATTTGTTAACAGGGAATATGGATTTTAGTGTTAGGAACTCCATTCTGAAAGATTTTATGGAACGTAGCCATGCATGGAAGTGAAACATGGACGATAGACTGTGTACACAAGAAGGGAATCGAAGCCTTTAGAATGTGGTGCTACAGAAGAATGATGAATTCTACATGGATAGATCACTGAACTAATGAGGATTTCCTGAACAGAATTGTTGAGGTAACAAATTTGTGGCGTAATTTGAGTAAAAGAACGGATCCATTGATAGGACACATTCTGAGACATCAAGGAACACCAGTTTCCTATTAGATTTCTTGGTAGTAAAAATTGTAGAGTTAGACCAAGAGTTGGATGCAGTGAGCAGATTCAGATATAGTTTTTCAGAGATGATGAAGCTTGCAAAAGATCTACTTCTACATGTACATGACTAGTCTGAAAATCACGCTAAAGTGCCTCGGAAGGGATTCATTGAACTACTTATCGCACTAATTTTCTATTACTGCCCTCTCGAACAGTGCACGGAAAAACGAACACCTGTATCTTTCCCTTATTTTATTACGATAATCGTTCCTCCCAATGTTGGTCGGCGTCAACGAAATGTTTTCGCACTAGGAGGAGAAAGTTGGTGATTGAAATTTCGTGAGAAGATTGCGCCCCACCAAGTAAGGCCTTTGTTTCAATTATGTCCACCCCAAATCCCGGCCGGCCGGTGTGGCCGTGCGGCTCTAGGCGCTTCAGTCTGGAATCGTGTGACCGCTACGGTCGCAGGTTCGAATCCTGCCTCGGGCATGGATGGGTGTGACGTCCTTAGGTTAGTTAGGTTTAATTAGTTCTAAGTTCTAGGCGACTGATGACCTCAAAAGTTAAGTCGCATAGTGCTCAGAACCATTTGAACCACCCCAAATCCTGTATCATGTCCGTGAGACCCTCTCCCTTGTTTCACGATAATACAAAACGTGCTGACCTTCTTGAAACTTTCTCGATGTACTACTTTAGTCCTATCTGGTTAGAATCCCAGACCGCAGTGTAGTACTCCAAAAGAGGACGGACAAGTGTAGTGTAGGCAGTCTCCTTAATAGATCGGTTGCGTCTTCTAAGCGTTCTGTAAATTAAACGCAGTCTTTGAATATCCTTCCCCACGACATTTCCTAAGCGTTCGTTCCAGTTTAAGTTCCTCTCAGCTATAGGTCCTAGGTATTTAGATGAATTTATGGCCTTTAGATTGGATAGATTTATCATGTAACCGAAGTTTATCTGATTCCTTTTAGCACGCATGTTGATGATCTTACACTTTTCATTATTTAAGGTCAATTGACAATTTTTGTACCACACAGATATCTTTTCTAAATCCTTTTGCAATTTTTTGATCTTCTGATGACTTTACTACTCGATAAACGACAGCGTCATCTGCAAACCGGCTAAGACGGCTGCTCAGATTGTCTCCTAAATCGCTTATGTAGATAAGGAACAGCAAAGGGGCTATAGCATTACGTTTGAGAACTCTAGAAATCATTTCTGATTTGCTCGATGACTTTCCCTCACTTGTACGAACTATGAAATCTCTCTTAGGGAATCACGAATCCAGTCACATACTGAAGCGATATTCCGTAAGCACGCAATTTCACTACAAGCCGCTTGTGTGGTACAGTGTCAAAAGCCTTTCAGAAATCTAGAAATGCGGAATCAGTTTGAAATACATTGTCGATAGCACTCAACACTCCGTGTGAATAAAGAGAAGTTGTGTTCCATAAGAACGATGTTTTCTAAATCCGTGTTGACTATGTGTCAAAAGATAGGTCTTTTCGAGGTAATTCATAATCTGCGAACACAATTTACGTTCCAGAATCCTGATGCATATCGACTTTAATGATACGGGCCGCTAATTTATTGGATTACTCCTATTGCTTTTCTTGAATATTCGTGTGATCTGTGAAACTTTCCGTTGTTTGGTTATGGATCTTTCGTCGAGCCAGCGTTTGCACACGATTTTTAAGTCTGGAGCTATTGCATCAGCATACGCTGAAAGGAATCTAACTCATATACAGTGTGGACCGGAAGAGTTGCTTTTATTAAGTGATTTAAGTTTCTTAATTACATTCTTTAATAAAGCGATTTCGAAATGTTGTGTTTAGTAACTCAGCGCTAGCCATACTGTCATCGACAGTATTTCCACTGCTATCGCACAGAGAAGGCATTGATCGTTTCTTGCCGCTAGTGTACTTTACATACCGCCAGAATCTTTTTGAATTTTCTGACAAGTTTCGAGAGAGAGTTTCTTTGTGGAAACTTTTAGCATCTCGCACCGAAGTCCGCACTAAATTTCGAGCTTCTATAAAAGATCGCCAGTCTTGTGGGTTTTGCGTTCGTTTACATTTGGCATGTTTTTTTCGATGTTTATGCAACAGTGTTCCGACCTGTTTTGTGAACTATGGTGAATCAGCTCCGTGTTTTGTTAATTTCTTTGGTATAAATCCCTCAGTTGCTGTCGGTACGATTTCTCTGAAATCACGTACTATTTCTCTGAATTCAAGCCACATCTGGTCTACGCTTACGTTCTAAGAAGTCAAGCGTGTTTTCACAACCGTTTGCTATTCGAGCGAGCTCATTGACTAATTGCTCGAAATAGTTTTCATAAAATGCGTTTAGTACAATTTTGTATGTTGTTTTATGGGTACCTCCGTATTTAAACATGTATTTTCGCGAACATATCGAGGGTAAACTGAAGTCACCACTAATTATAATTTCATGAGTTGGGTAAGAGTTTGAAAGTAGACTTGAGTTTTTCTTTGAACCTTTCAGCAGTTATATCATATGAGTTGGAAGGTCGGTAAAAAGAAAAAAAAAATATTTTATTTCGGTTGCCAAGAATGATCTCTACCCATACTAACTCACAGGAACTAGATAATAAACTACTTCTAACAGCAACAAACAAGGCACAGCCATCTGTATTTAGCCTATCCTTTCTGAAGAACGTCAAGTCCTACGCAGAAATTTCGCCTCAACCTATTTCCTGCGTTAGTGAGCTTTCAGTGTCTCTAACGATTTGAGCATCACTGCTTTCTATTAGCGCTTGGATCTCTGGTACTTTCTCAACACAGCTACGACAATTTGCAGCTGTAATATCAATATTTCCTAAATCTAGTTTCTTCCTCTGTTCGACCTGTGCCCTTTCAAGCCCTGTTTGAATTGCTCAGAGACCCTCTAATCCAAAAAAAAAAAAAAAGAAACCACCCAGTCCATGACACACAGTCCTAGTTATCCATATAGCCGCCTCCTGCGTGTAGTGGACCCATGACCTATTTAATCCCCTTAACTCCACCACCTATGGTGCAAGTCGAGAAATCTGCAGCCTATACGGTCACGGAAGCAATTGAGCCTCTGATCAAGACCCTCCACTCGGTCCTGTAGCAGAGGCCCACAATCGGTCCTGTCAACTACGTTCCAGATGGTGTGCTCTCCTTTCATCTCGCAGGCAAGCCTGGCAGTCTTTACATCAGATAGCTGCTTGAAGCCAGAAAGAATCTCTTCCAGTCCAAAATGACACACGTCACTGGCATGGACGTGAGCCACCACCTCTAGTCGGCCACACCCAGTGCTCTTCATGTCATCCGGAAGGACCTGTTCCCTGTCTGGAATGCACATTAAGTGTACATTGGCTTTCTTAGCCCTCATTGGCAGCAATGTCCCTAAGGATCCCCATAAGGCGCGTAACATTGGACCTCCGAACTTCCAAAATCCTAACCTCTGCCTGATCTTGCAGTCTGGGAGGTTTCCTCTGAAACAGGACGACTGACTGCATCTGGCTGAGGGACATTGCCAGCCACAGACAGCACCTGGAACCTGTTTGTCAGCCTAACTGGGGATGCCTTTCACTCAGCCCACCAAGAAGTCTTTTGCAGCCTGCCACACCCCTAGGCGACCTCCCACTCGACCATGGGTAAGGGATCAACCTCAATGCAAGCAGTAACTGGGCTGGCCACCAGTGCAGACTAATCGGCGAACACGTCGGTCATGCTGCAAGTCCGTTGGATCCCAACAGCCAGTCTAAAACTGTGAAGCCCATCCACTGTAGCCTCAAGCTGTATACCCGAAGTCAACACAGCCTGGAGCTGAAAGTGAAGTGTCACCAACTCGGCTCGCATTCACACATAACAATCACAATCCCTGTCCATACTAAAGATTGTTGAGAACTACATACACATAAACAAACAACTATCGACATGCACTATCGAACTCTACCACAGACACTAATGAAAACTCAAGAGCAGTGTCTAGTGAACTAAATTAATACGCAGAGATTCCAAAACTAAACTATTAAAGGACACAGATGAAACTATCTAATTACATCCTGGTTAGAAACACACAGAATTGGTTACTTCCCTGTTCCTGTTGCTAGGCTAGTGGCTGCTGCCTGACTGAGGGGGCTACTTGGTTGATTGGTTGATTCGGGGGAAGAGACCAAACACCGAGGTCATCAGTCCCATCGGATTAGGGAAGGATGGGGAACAAAGTCAGCTGTGCCCTTTCAGAGGAACCCACCCAGAATTTGACTGAAGTAGTTTAGGGAAATCATGGAAATCTAACTCAGGATGGACCATCGTCCTCCCACATGAGAGTCCAGTGTGCTAACCACCTCGCTTGGTGAACGGACTGCTGGCTACAAGCGAGTAGCTTGGGAACTGCATAAAACCTGTCTTCAGACTGAAGACCAAAACAACAACAACAACAACATCCTTTTCATCCATCAACAACAATATCCTAATCGCCGTATTCCGCATCATACGACCTTTGCTGCTGTGTAGCAACGTTTGCGTGAGACCAGGTCATTTAGCAGATTACCTGG
Organism: Schistocerca serialis cubense; assembly: GCF_023864345.2. Classification (NCBI taxonomy): domain Eukaryota; kingdom Metazoa; phylum Arthropoda; class Insecta; order Orthoptera; family Acrididae; genus Schistocerca; species Schistocerca serialis. Next base: position 1,160,987,508 of record NC_064638.1, on the reverse strand, counting down.
ACAGGGACGCCGTCGCATGGTAAGAACGCTGCAATTTGAGGAAGCTGTCTTGCAGCATGTGGAGCGGGATCCTTCAATCAGCACTCGTGCAATTGCACGTAACATGGAGACGAATCAGACGAATGTAAGAACAGTCCTTCGACAGCACTTGTTACGTCCATTTCACTTACAGCGTGTCCACAACCTGAAGCCAGTTGATTATCCACACAGAGCACAATTTTCGCAGTGGTACCTGGAACAGTGTGAAATGCATCCTACATTTCCATCCTCTGTGTTGTTTACCGATGAAGCAACATTTGGGCGTGATGGAGTCTTCAACAAGCACAATTCGCATATTTGGAGTGAGGATAATCCACGTGCCACAGTTACTAGCACTCATCAAGTGCGGTTCTTCATTAATGAGTGGGTCGGTGTTGTTGGTGACTGCTTAATTTGGACGTATCTGCTATCTAGACCATTAAATGGCAGGCACTAATACAATTTTCTAGCCAGAGCATTGCCAGAATTGCTGGAAGACGTCCTAGCTCCCTCCAAGACAACGCATGTGGTTCCAACACGACGGGGCGCCGGCACATTTCAGTCGTCGTGTGCGTCGATTCCTGGACCGAGGGTTCCCAGAAACGTGGATTGGCAGAGGTGGTCCTGTACCATGACCTGCTCGATCCTCAGATATGTGCCCTCTGGACTTTTTTGTGTGGGGAGAGATGCGCAACCTTGTTTACGCAACTCCTGTTGCATCAGAACAGGATCTGGTTGTCCGAATAGTAGCAGCAGCAGGAAAAATTCAGGATACTCCTGGCGTTTTGCCTGTGTCAAAAAGAACATGATCCGACGGTGTAACCCTTGTTTACGTGTCAATGGAGCAATGAAGGCATTTTTGAAAATCTACTGTAATTGAAATTGGGTTGTGTTAATGTGTTGTCTCTTGGTCATAAAAAAATTGAAAAGTGTTTCTTGGTTTAATTAACATGCGGACAGAGAAATCTTCCTCTACCGGTTTAAATACTCCTCATAGGAAAAATGACATTAGGGAGAAATATTTGTTTTGATGTCCCCTACAACCTCCCAGAGTTTGTTAGTTTAAATACTTTCCACCATATATAGATGAAATATCTACATAGTCAATTAAATTTCTATGGAACCCTTAGATTGCGACTCCTACTTGCAAATATCTATCTTTTTTTTCTGTATTTGAAGCACAAATGAAATATTGGTGAATACAGGTACAGTGTAGCATGATACTCTACTAGAAGCGTTGGATAATCAAAAACTGAATGGAGCGTCAGGTAACTTTCACAGGTCAAATGCAAATCTTTTGTTGAGATTAACGTGTGTACCAGGTGAAGAGGCTCTCCTTGTGGCAATGTGGGAGAACTGCCGAGCAGGTACACTCCAAATGTGTTTGTACTGTGCTGGATGTTGAAACTCTATTACTGTAGTTCGGTAATGGTTATGGTTCAAGTGGCTCTGAGCACTATGGGACTTAACATCTGAGGTCATCAGTCCCCTAGAACTTAGAACATCACACACACCCATGCCCAAGGCAGGATTCGAACCTGCACCGTAGCGGTCGCGCGGTTCCACACTGAAGCGCCTAGAACCGCTCAGCCACAATGGCCGGTGAAAATGGTTATACAGGGTGTGTCAGTAACTATTGCCAGCAAGGATAACTCCCAAAGTAAGATAGGAGCTGAACGGTTTGTGGGACAAAAGTTGCATGGAACAACGGGGGCACTAATATGATGTTGGTTTTTTGTTGCTAGGTGGGATCGCTTCAGAGATATGAAGATCAACTTTGGTTTTTTAAATGGGATGCTATAGTTTGGTACTTATTTTCTGATAGCGGCTATCGAGACCAATCCAATGATTACTAGCAGTAAGGTCTTTGAAGGTGGACGAAGGACACAAAGGTGGAATGAACGTCAATTTACAGAAGGTATTCGAAGTGATGACCATTGGTATCAATATAGTGCTGCAACCTTCTTATCATGGATTGAGTGGTATTCCTTATCAGATCTGCACTTATCGAAGCACATGCTGACAATTCTCTCTTGCGTATCTTCAGGTGTAGTTGAACGTCTTTATAAACAATGTCTTTTACGAATCCCCACAAGAAAAAATCCAGAGGCGTCAAGTCTGGCGAACGAGGCGCCCACGACACATTTCTCCCTCGTCCAATCCAAAGATTTGAGAATTCTCTCTGTAACTCATTTCTAACCATCAGCGAAAAATGCGCCAGACACCGATCGTGTTGATACCACATTCTGTTCCTTGTTCCTAAAGGTATTTCTTCCAATAAAAGACCTAATGTTTCTTGCAGGAATGTGGTGTGCTTCCTACCATTAAGATTTCCTTCGATGAAACAGGGGGCTATAATTCTGTGCTCCAGAATCCCACACCAAACATTTGACGACACGGTTTTTGGTGTGCAACTTTCCCCAGCCAAAATGGATTTTGAGTTGCTCAATAATGCATGTTATTCAAATCAACATTTCTATGGTTCGTGAATGTAGCCGCATCAGTAAATAAAATCAGATTAATAAATGTGTCATCCTTCTGAATCTGAAGTTGAGCCCATCGGCAGAATTCAATGCGACGCATACAATCCGTGCAAGTTAATTCTTGGTGGAGACTGATATGGTAAGAATGATATTTATGGCGATGCAGAACACGAACAACACTCCTCTGGTTCATGCGAGATTCCCTTGCGATCTGACGGGAACTAACACAAGGATCTAGAACCATAGTGGCAAGAGTAACAATTTCCGTTTCCTCGTTAGTAATTTTCCTTTGCCGGATGTGTTTCCGTTGCGTTAAAGTTCCAGTTGTTCTTAATTTACCAAAGGTCATCACTTTGAACACCTTCTGTAAATTGACGTTCATGCCACCTTTTCGACCCTCCTTGACGTTAAAAGAGCCTTACTGTTACACACCATTGTATTCGTCTCGATAGCCGCTATCAGAAAATAAGTGCGAAAGTATAGCATCCCATTTACAAAAACAAAGTTGACCTTCATATCTCTGACGATACCGCACCTAGCAACAAAAATCCAAGGTCATACTATGGCTCCCGTTGTTCCACGCAACATTTGTCCCACAAACTGTTCAGCTACTATCATACTTTCGGAGATATTCTAGGTGGCAGAAGTTATTGACTCACCCTGTACAATGCAGTGACAGGAAGTAGATCGGGTACTCTTTTTCGGCAACGTTCAACAAAGATTAAAAACTTCCAAGAGTACAAAAGAATGCCGAAATCGCCTGCACAACTACAAAAAAGGAGGAAAAGGTACACAGATCTTGACAAAAGGCTACAACGCGTTATAGTAACAAACAACGGCTCGGTAAAGTTAAGAAGTTTGAAATGTCTGGTGGAAAAATTAAGACAAGAGGTTTAATCATTTGCTGCAATAATTTTGTAGACAGAAAAGAAAGTAAAAATAAAAAATTGAAAAACATCAACCTTCGCAATACCAAAGATGGGACGGGGGAGGTTACTACAAGCCCGCTTTTTGAAAATATTTTAATATAATAAGTTACTTTACATTTACTGGTCTTTTACCAGATTCCACATAAATTTTAAATTTTTCGATTAAACTGAACCTGAATAGTCGCCTGCAGCGACTACAGCCCTTTTGAAATACGTGAAATGTATTCGAAGTCACCAATATCAACAACCATCAACTGCATAATGGAATGACGACAGTGAAAATTTGTTCTGGACCGGCTGTAGTCGCCGCAGTGCCTGTTCCTTTGGACATGCAAGCCCAAAAGGAAAATTCCGTTGCAACTCGGAAACACAGGCACTGCAATACTGTATCTATCTACCAATACCGGGCAAGCAAATTTAATGTAAAATGTCTCACCTGTACAGGAATATACATAATGAATGTACGAGTACAGATTGTAGACAAAAGATTGACGACATAAGGAAGATGGGGTCGGGCCGTGAGTCGTGCTCGGATAGCCTAATAGTGCCGGCCTTTCAAAATTTGTCGTGGTGGTCATAAAGACAGCAATACACGTTATCCAAAGAGCGTTGATTTGTTAAGAGTGTGCTAAAAGGTGCTTTCAGGTTCTGGACCTCTTTAAAAAGTAAGTTTTTAATACAATTTAACAATAATTAACGAATTTTGTGTCTTATAAAACTATTTCTGGGGTGAGTATAAAATAACTCCCTTGTAATGGGCGTAAGCGAAGATGCATTGGTATTACTAGAGCTAAGCATGCCAATGTGCTACGTCTATAGATAGTCCTAAGACTGAAATAAATCTGGTCTTCTGATTAAAAATCGGTCGGCAGAGCCTCCTACACTGTTGCAGCTTCATTTGAAGGTCGGAAAGCCACGGCAAAAGTATTTCTGGTCGTATATACTACGTTGACGTCACAAGTCCCAAAGATAACGGTCCGAAAGCCCACCGCTTGGAACTGTAGCTGAAACGTAGAAATCAACATTCCCGCTATGTAAATCTGCAGGCTTTCGTGGCTGTTGTCACTGAAGTTAAAATCTTGTCGGTTATTAGGTTGCGTCATATTTCCTCTAAGGTAATCGAACACTGTTTTAACAGTAGTGTATCCTGAGGAAGATCCCAGATGAGGCGTCGAAACGTCGATTATCTTAGAGAAAATATGACGCGGCCTAATAAACCACAAGACGTTTACTTCGGTCAACATTCCCACTATTTGGTCGCTCCCCGTGTTCTTTTCATAGCAGAGAGGATTCAGCATATATACAAATTACATTGCTTGTGAGTGAAGTTGAAGTTCCCTCCGAAAAGACTAGAAGCCAGTAAGTGGTTATTGCGCTGTGGTGGTACGCCACATAACGTGAAAAAATATTGAAGAATTTCGCAAATTCAGCAAAACTGACGTCGTAACGAAATAAATATTATCGCAGAAATATCACAAAGGCTATATAAACTAATACAATCTGCGATTATTATTGTAATATCTTTTCCTTTTGAAAAAGGATCGCCCAGATTTCCAAAAAATGTTCAAATATGTGTGAAATCTTATGGGACTTAACTGCTAAGGTCATCACCCCTAAGCTTACACATTACTTAACCTAAATTATCCTAAGGACAAACACACACACACCCATGCCCGAGGGAGGACTCGAACCTCCGCAGGGGTCAGCCGCACAGTCCATGACTGCGGCGCCGAAGACCGCTCGGCTAATCCCGCGCGGCACAGATTTCCCTTTTGTTTCTTCGTACTGTAAGAAGCCATTTTGTGACGAAGCACGAAAACGTGCAAGTTTCATATAATATTTAGACTAAATATAATCGAATGCTACTTAAAAGTGACGCAAATATTTTATTGTAGCAGATCCTATATCCATGAAGTGATATACGGCAATGATTTATTCAAATTTTATAGGGGAACATTGGTGCAGTGGTCAACGCCATTGTTCTAAATAAATGATAACGGCCCAGAGTCGTAATAAATAATTTTAATATTTGCTACTTTTGACAAATAATAAAAACAAATGTAAAAGTATGAGATTTATCTTGATTAGCAGTCCTTCCTTTGCAACAATAATAGTAGTCAATTTTTTAAATATTGCATCATGTTAATGTAACGTGATTTCAGTAAGTTCTTTGACCCCCGTTTAACGGAAATTGCGAGAATCTCCCCAGTATTGCAATTTCTCAAAAGCAAAACAAGTAATTAATTATGTAGCTGTATATCTGAAATGTTGTGTGTTGGCGGTGTCTTTTAACATAGAAACAGTGTGTGGGCAAACTAACTGCGAGAAGCACCATACTTAAGTGAATGACGTAAATAATTTTTCACTTGTGAAGCAGGCAGAGTAATACTAACTCCAACTTAACACAACATATAGAGACCAAAATACGTAAAAAAGAACCACCACAGTGTATTTTGCTACCCCCATAGGGCGCTGTAGTGGTTGTGCGGTGGTGACTGTTGTGGCAGTGCAGATGACAAAATGGTAGATATCGAAATAGACGACAGAGGGATAGAGAAACAATTAAAATCGCTCAAAAGAGGAAAGGCCTCTGGACCTGATGGGATACCAGTTCGATTTTACACAGAGTACGCGAAGGAACTTGGCCCCCTTCTTGCAGCGGTGTACCGTAGGTCTCTAGGAGAGCGTAGCGTTCCAAAGGCTTGGAAAAGGGCACAGGTCATCCCCGTTTTCAAGAAGGGACGTCGAACAGATGTGCAGAACTATAGACCTATATCTCTAACGTCGATCAGTTGCAGAATTTTGGAACACGTATTGTGTTCGAGTATAATGACTTTTCTGGAGCCTAGAAATCTACTCTGTAGGAATCAACATGGGTTTCGAAAAAGACGGTCATGTGAAACCCAGCTCGCGCTATTCGTCCACGAGACTCAGAGGGCCATAGACACGGGTTCACAGGTAGATGCCGTGTTTCTTGACTTCTGCAAGGCGTTCGATACAGTTCCCCACAGTCGTTTAATGAACAAAGTAAGAGCATATGGACTATCAGACCAATTGTGTGCTTGGATTGAGGAGTTCCTAGATAACAGGATGCAGCATGTCATTCTCAATGGAGAGAAGTTTTCCGAAGTAAGAGTGATTTCAGGTGTGCCGCAGGGGAGTGTCAAGGGACCGTTGCTATTCACAATATACATAAATGACCTGATGAATGACATCGGAAGTTCACTGAGGCTTTTTGCAGATGATGCTGTGGTGTATCGAGAGGTTGTAACAATGGAAAATTGTACTGAAATGCAGGAGGATCTGCAGCGAATTGACGCATGGTGCAGGGAATGGCAATTGAATCTCAATGTAGACAAGTGTAATGTGCTGCGAATACACAGATAGATAGATCCTTTATCATTTAGCTACAAAATAGCAGGTCAGCAACTGGAAGCAGTTAACACCATAAATTATCTGGGAGTACGCATTAGGAGTGATTTAAAATGGAATGATCATATAATGTTGATCGTCGGTAAAGCAGATGCCAGACTGAGATTCATTGGAAGAATCCTAAGGAAATGCAATCCGAAAACAAAGGAAGTAGGTTACAGTACGCTTGTTCGCCCACTGCATGAATATTGCTCGGCAGTGTGGGATCCGTACCAGATAGGGTTGATAGAAGATATAGAGAAGATCCAACGGAGAGCAGCACGCTTCGTTACAGGATCATTTAGTAATCGCGAAAGCGTTACGGAGATGATAGATAAACTCCAATGGAAGACTCTGCAGGAGAGACGCTCAGTAGCTCGGTACGTGATTTTGTCAAAGTTTCGAGAACATACCTTCACCGAAGAGTCAAGCAGTATATTGCTCCCTCCTACCTATATCTCGCGAAGAGACCATGAGGATAAAATCAGAGAGATTAGAGCCCACACAGAGGCATACCGACAATCCTTCTTTCCACGAACAATACGAGACTGGAATAGAAGGGAGAACCGATAGAGGTACTCAAGGTACTCTCCGCCACACACCGTCAGGTGGCTTGCGGATTATGGATGTAGATGTAGATGTAGATATTGTTTGAAGTGATCACCATCACATCGTGGTGGTCAGAAAGTCACCAGGACATCAGTCTCTTTCGCATGAATATATTTTCCAAGAAGAAAATTCGAGGTTGGTCTATAATATTTTCGACGTTTTACGAATATGCACGAATACTATTGAATCTTTCCAAATTTTCTTGAATGTTCCATGGTGTTGCACAATAAAACTTAAGAACAGCAAATATCCCACTGATCTGCACTTTTGCAATATTGTCTTAACCGATGAATTGTGCAACGTAGTTAAGACAGAGGACCAACTCATCGAAAAAGTGTAGTAATTTATGGAGAGAAACTACGTCAACAAAGAATTGTTGTGTAAGCAAAAACCTTTTGCAACAAATAATTACATAGATTGATAGCAAATCAGCTAATAGAGAATATGATACCAGGGGGTAAAAAAATACCAATCTTTGTACATAAAAAGCAATTTCCTGACTGCCTGACTGACTCATCACCGCCCAGCCCAAATCGCTAAGAATAGAAACGTCAAACCTGGAGAAGGTGTGGTTCTTATACTATAGAAGACATTTAAGAAGGTATTTTTCGAAATGACAACCCAAGCGGGGTGAAATAGGGGATGAACGGTTTTTTTGAAAGACGATTTTGAAGATAGACCTACGAAAATTGGTATTTGGTTACTCGGTCAGAAATTAGGAAATAGGTGTTTCAGCAGTTTTGGAGATTTAACCCTTTGGGAGAGAATAGTGGGTGAAAGCTTTTCTTGAAAATATATCATCAATAAAGAACTACCAAAGTAGTTTTACAGCTGGATCTATGAACACTGGTATTTGGTATTTCGGTTAAAATTTTAAAAAAATACGTGTTTCAGTGTTTTTGGAAACTGAACCCCTAAGATGGTGAAATATGATATGAGTTTTTTATGCAAATATTTTACTACGAAAGCATTTTTAAAACTAAATCTATGAAAATTTGTATTTCGCTTCTCTGTTACAAATTAATCATACGCATATCACTGATTTTGGAAATTCAACGCCTAAGGGGGTGAAATAGGTGGTGAGATTTTTTATGAAAATATTCCCTTGCGAAAACATTTTTAAAGCTAAATCATTGACAGCTGGTGTTTTGCTTCTCAGTTACAGGCGAAAAAATACGTGTTTCACTGTTTGTGGAACTGTAACTCCTAAGGAGGTGAAATATGGTCAGAGTGATTTATTAACTCATCATCGCCCAGTCCAAAAGCAAATGACAGAAACTTGAAGTTTGGAGAGGATGTGGACCTTATGCAGCAGATATTTATTAACAAGGGATTGTCCAAAATGCCACTCCTAAGGGGGTGACGTAGGGAATGAAAGTATTTTTCAAAGCATGCCACTATTAAGGAAATTTTGAAGCCAGTAGCACCCCAAAACTGCCATTGGGTTTCCCAGTCAGGAAATATAAAACATCTGATTCAGCATTTTTGGCAGTTCAACCACTGTGGGGGCAAAATATTATGTGAACTTTTTTTAACTGAAGGGTTTTTAAGGCTGCATCCATGACAATTGGTGTTAGACTTATCGGTTGAAAATAAAAAATACATGTTTCAGTTTTTCTGGATATTCAACCCCTAAGGGAGTGCAATAGCGGATGAAAATTGTTTAAGAAAATTTTTCGTTGATTTAAAAATTTGAAAGCTAAATTTATGAAAATTGGTACTTTAGTTCTCGGTTAGATATATAGAAATATTTGTTACAGGATGAAAGTTGCTATGGAAATATCTCTACAAGAACGCAAAAGGCATGATTAATGAAAACTTTGGACTCCAGTTACGAAAATCGCTTTTTCGTCAGAAGTACCTTCGAAAACTACCTTGCTTATATGCCTCAATTAGCCAGAAAAGCTTAGAAGGTATTGCAGTTTGTGAACAACATAAAAATTCGACTAAATAAAATTTTAAAAAATGTCAGCAGGCCATACAGTCTGCGAGAGCGAAGCAGCGGTCGCGGAACTAGTATAGTAGCCAAAAATGGAACATCAATGCCTCTTCATCTTACTGACCATATTACACTAGTTTACGAGACTACAGTCGATGTTCATATCGACTTGGTGTGCTAGGATCGTCGCAACGTAGAAGTAGTATGTCGAAAACCTGGATTTTTAGCGTGTAACACAGTCTACTGTGTACCACTGTGTAATTTGCATGACGAGGGAGGTCGAAATTTTGAACAATAGCTGTGAAAGAGCACTTTCGCATTTTCTACACACTGCAGCGTACACAGACTGAACACATGTGTTGTTAGTTTTGGTGACTGCATATTACTAGCTACAGGCTTTTTCACTGTTGGGAAGGTGACTGAGGTAACAGTCTGAAACATAATTACGTAATTAAATGGCTCTGAGCACTATGGGACTGCTGAGGTCATCAGTCCCCTAGAACAAAGAACTACTTAAACCTAACTAACCTCAGGACAACACACACATCCATGCCCGAGGCAGGATTCGAACCTGCGACGGTAGCAGTCCCGCGGTTCCGGGCTGAGCGCCTAGAACCGCTAGACCACCGCGGCCGGCGATTACGTAATTACTTTGAAGCGAGTTACCGGAGACCACGGATCCAATAAAGTGAAATACTCAGAAAATATCCCTGAATAATCTCATAAATTTAGTTGGTAGACTTCAAGTTCACCTTTTGTAACTGAGTAGGGATGTAAATATGACTTGTACATTCCATTCTGCTATCGAACTCAGATATATTCAGTCAGTAAAACATACAGTAGACATTTAGAGAATTCTCCACCCAGGTAGTTCATGACTTAAAAAACTAAGAATCTGTAAACTGTGACTCAGATTGTTGGACACTAGTGATACATATTCAATATAAATGCCAGAGTGCACTGATTGCAAGAGAATTTTCCTTTCATCTTTGAATTACAGTAGACACAACAATGTACTTATGCCCGCTGTTGTGACCATATGTAACAACTGACCACACAGACAGGAGCGGCGACACTCACCATGGAGATGTTGGAGAAGCAGACGCCCTTGGCTGAGCAGTCCTGGTTCTCGCCGCAGTTGTCGGACTTAACGAGCACCCTCAGCCGCACGCACTGGCCGCCCCAGCGCTCCGAAACCACTGAAACAACAACAACAGTTGTCAGACTTCATGAGCTCCTGCTGTCGCACACACTGACTTCCCAGGCACTTCAACAACATTGAAACAACAACAACAACAACAGAGTTCTGACTCCACAGGCACCCTCAGCCATACATGCTGCACAGCCCAGCACCATTGAAACAACTCAAACAACAACAAAAGCTACTCCTAGCACTGCTACTACAATTGTCAGACTTGGTGGGCACGTGCAACAGCCGACAAAGGCCGACCCAGCACTCCGATACCACTGAAACAACAACAACAACAACAGCAACACATGTCAGATATGTCAAGAACCTGCAACTGCACGGACAGGGCGCCCAGGTGCTCCGATGCTACTGAAATAACAGCAACAACAGTTGTCAGACTTGACGAGTTCCTGTAATCGCACAGACATTTCGCTCCAGCCCTCCAGCAAAACTGTAAAAACAACAACAGCACTAGCCGAAATCTGGATTTGACAAATAAAACCTACAAAAAAGGACGACTGATTGCTGCGCTCTATAATTTATAAATACTAACATACTGTATAATATTTATGGATCACGTGGCAGTTATATAAAAGCAATTAATATAAATTAAGTTTGTTTTAGGTTCATTGCCACAAGCGAATCTTATCGGTCACTTTCATCTCTCCAAAGCTATAAGTACGTTCGTCCTGAAGTGCTGACAGCTGTTCAAAAAATCTGGCACCGGTATGGCTACCTCCACTCATCAAATACACTGGGAATTTGTTGGGGTTCCGATAATTATTTTGCAGCAATTCATAGTGAGCGCGTCAGATTGGTAGCACCTACAAATACTGGAAGTTTGTTCTTCAACCGCAAACGATATTTTTCGACTGTGATTCTAGTTATGTTGCAAGCTTTTGGCTTTTGATGTGAGTTAGAATGGTACAAAATAGTACAAATTACCTATTTACTGCTGCTTATAATAATGTCCCAAGAATTTCCACACTGAAATGGAAACACCCTAGCAGCAATAAAATCAGTAAGTTGTAACTGCGGCGAAAAATAGAAACGTATAGAATTCTGCATCATTTCTTGTAGTTAATGTTTATAAGACCCTTCTCTAAACACCACAGTTGGAAATAAGGTACAATATTCTCGCACCAAATCTTTCTCTCTTGATAGTTTTCATTCAGAAATAAGAAAAGTCTTCCTCATGCCATGACATCTCAAGCATGGCTTTCTCGTACTATTCTTTGTTGTACAGGGACGGCATCTCACTGATTAATTAAACTACCCAGACTGGTGGTTGATGTTTTGTGCTATAGGGCCACAATCTATTGAAAACTATTTTATGCTAGTAGTGTAACTTGCTACTAAGTCATGAATTTGCGTTGTTCCTTGTGCCGTATTTGTGACTCTTGTGAACTACTGTCTTCAATAGGTTGGTATAATTTTGGACTACTACGTACCAGATATTTTTCACAACTTTTACTGTCATGTACTATTGTTTAAATAGCTGGTTGAAACTGGCATACCGAATAATCCCACATGCGCTATGTTTCTAGATTTACCACAGGCACTCTGACACGCTGCAGCTACGGCCATGTTAGGAGGGATTCTATGACCGAACTAGGAGTTACAAGCATTACCGACCATAACTGGCATTGGTTCCCCGTAATCGTCGTACGTGTCCCCCCCCTCCTTCCCTTACAAATTTTTATGGTTTACATTTATTGAGATGTTTGTAATTTTGATGTACCACAAAACACTCATTTTAAAATTTTGGCTGAAATTTATGCACTGAGCTGTTTCGATTTGTGTCGCTTTCTATATTACATCTGCATGACTACTCTGCAGTTCACACTAAAGTTCCTGGCAGAGGCTTCGTAGAACCAGTTGCACGCTATTCCTCTGTCATTCCACTCTCTGACAGCATGCGGAAAAACGAACTTTTAAAATATTTCATAGTTTATTACAATGACCATTTCTCCCTACAGCAATATATTTTCACATTCAGAGGCGTTGATGAAGTCTGAATTTGGCCTGGAGTGAGCTAACCTCGTTCTTGCCATAAGTGACGAATTTTGCTTGGGGGTGGTCAGGATAAATGCCTTACTCTGCTGACGGCTCCATGCATATTCATTTCTTTTGGTGACCGTGGTAATACTGGTTCCCGTGGAACGGTTTGTTTGTCGTAATGAGGCCCTTGCGACGTGCCCTGAGAACTACTGCTATCACTGTAGCCCTAGTTGTTCATATAGAGTGGCAATTATTGAACTATATGAACTTAAATCCCCATAGCTTCTGAACGGTTTGCGTTAGTTGGTCACGGGCATGATGGGAATTAGTATGCCCTATATGGTTTGGCTTATCGAAGAAGCACATTTGGATGGGTTTATCAATAAGGAAAAGTGGCGCATTTGGGGGACTGAGAATCCACATTTCGCGATCGAGTAGTCTCATCACCCTCAACGGTTGACTGTGTACTGGGCAGGTATTCAGTCATCAAATATCGGTGCGATATTCGTTGATGGCACGGTGACTACCGAACGGTACGTGATGGTTTTGGAAGATGATTTCATCCCCTATATTCAAGGTGACGATTTCGACAAGGCAGGAATCGGCCCCATAGAAGCAGAAGAGTATTTGATGTCCTGGAGGAGCAAATTTTGGGAGCGAATTGTGGCTCTGGGGTAACGAGATGCCACTGGCATGGGCCACGATTGACCACCATATTCTCCAGATATGAACCCATGCGACTCCATTTTGTGCGGCTATATTAAAGACAAGGTGTACAGAAAAAACCCGAAAACTATTTCTGAACTGGGAACAGCCATTCAGGTCATCCACAGCATCGATGTTTCGACACTTCAGCGGGTCGTACAGAATTTCGGTATTCGTCTGCGCCACATCATCGCCAATGATAGCAGGCACATCGAACATGTCATAACCTAAATCCGAATACCTGTAATGACATCTACATGTTGAATAAAGTGTGTGCACGCCGAATTTTATAAGTAATTTACGTTTTTTCATATAGTTCAATAATTGTCGCATTGTATGTATGTGAAGTGGGCTCGCTCACTGACACTGTACATCCCCTGTTTCCACAAAGTGCCTAAAAAGAAAAAGGACACAAGGCGAGGAGAAGTACTATATGCAGTGTCCTGTACACGTACGTTTATGTCTGCACTGTTTCGTTCCATTATTGGCCGCTCTTGGGCAATATTAGTGAGTTATGGATATGGTTCTATTTGGGTTTCCTGCCAGTAGCCTGTTTAGCGAAGCTGTGACGTATATCGAGCCCGGAAACGGGGGCCTCCGTGTGCCTTTTTGTGGGGCCACGTGTTGTATATACATTCATGTTCAGAAAAAAGCAGAACTCCTTGAACGACTAGAGATAGGACGCTCATATTCATAGTGCACGTACATTAGTAAGTTCTGCATAGCCCGCCCGGTTGGCCGTGCTCTCTAACGCACGGTTTTCCGGGCGGGAAGGAGCGCCGGTCCCTGGCACGAATCCGCCCGGCGGATTTGTGTCGAGGTCCGGTGACAGTATGTGGATGGTTTTTAGGCGGTTTTTCATCTGCCTCGGCGAATGCAGGCTGGTTCCCATTATTCCGCCTCAGTTACACTATGTCGGGCGATTGCTGCGCAAAAAAGTTCTCCACGTACGCGTACATCACCATTACTCTACCACACAAACATAGGGGTATACTCGTCTGGTGTGAGACGTTCCCTGGGGGTCCACCGGGGGCCGAACCGCACAATAACCCTGGGTTCGGTGTGGGTCTGCGGAGGGGTGAAGTGGACTGCGGTAGTCGTCGTGGGCTTGTGGACCACTGCGGCTGCGGCGGGGATTGAGCCTCTCTGTCGTTTCTAGGTCCCCGGTTAACATACAAAACATACAGTATAACTTCTGCAGAAAAGGTTAGCATTTGAACCATGTCGACACTTTGCGGTTCAAGGTAAACAGCGATGTCGCTACAAACCGAAGGTAATGAATGGATCAGCGTGACTGGAGCAAACGTGCAGGATTACTCGCAGATGTATGCGCGAACCGTACTGTCAGATCAATGAGTCTGAAAGAGGGTGCATTATTGGCATGAGAGAATGTGTGGGATGAAGTGTTTCAGCAGTGCAACGCGTGTATCCAGGTCACTGTGACCAGTGAGACCTACGTGAATGACATTCTGCGGCCCAGAGCCATACCCTTTCTGCACAACACCCAAGACGCCATTTTTCAACAAGACAACGCACGATTATTCTTGGTGTCACAGGATGTCAGCCTTTTGCCCTGGCCCACCAGATCACCATACTTCACGCCAATCGAAAATGTGTGGGATATGGTGAAACGACGGGTGCAGCACCGTGACCCAATGCCAACCACCATAGATGAACTTTGGAACCAGATCAATGCAGCATGGATTGCTATACCATACTAAGTCATTCGTGCCTTTTACGCGTCGATTCTATCACTCATGGAACAACTTTACAGTGCCCATGGCTGAACCTGTGCTTACTACACAACAGGACACATGCTGGACCATTGTGACTGAAATGCTAATCATTTCTGCAGAGCATACTAGTCTAATGTCCAGAGAGTTGTTCTGCTTTTCTGATCTTGAGTGTACGTGCACCTATTGTAATATACCGCGATCAGCTGGTAACTGTTTCAATTTTAAACTATTTAAAAAAACTAATTGGCATAAGCTATTCTCATTATTATTGTGTGGGGAAAATTATTATTTTTGAGCCCTGCTGTTTAAGTGCAGTTTTGTTACTACCTGGGGGAAAAAAGAAAAATATTACTATTTGAAGCTGATTCCTAATCTCTCACTGAAGTTCGTGCTAAATTCTATCCTCTGTAAAACTTCACCAATCTTCGAGATTTTGCGTTCCTTTAAATGTGGCATGTTACTTTCGAATCGTCTGCAACGATGTTCTAACCTGTTTTGCGTATCATGGAGCGTAAGTACCGCCTATTATTAATTTATTTAGTATAAACCCCTCCACTGCTCTTGATCGATTTCTTTTAATCTAATCTACATTTCCATACCTCTAAATTTGAGAGCTCTTAATACAACACCTGCGGTATTGTTACTGTGTCCTGTGAGTCCTTTATTAATAAAAATTTTATTCATATATAAGTTGAATCACAGATACTCTTTTTTAATAAGCGTTCTCATACAACAGTTTGTCTGTTGTCATGGGCATACTGTCACTAACACCACCTACTAACACAATTGTTAACTCTGTGTGAGGTGGACTGCTTGAGTCAGTTTGGGCACCGATGGTATTACGAAATGGAATAGATGCGACAGGGCACTTTTTATCGATTTTTGACAGATCTGTTACACTGTTTCCTTAAGTTGTTACAATGTATGTCTTTTAATATCTAGTTTTACATTGTATTTAGCATATCACACATTTAATGATTTCATCCAGAACTGCGTAATGAGTTGATAAATAACAATTATATTTTTTGACCAGACAAGTTTATTACCATTCAATACAAAAGATGGTCGCATATATTTTGAGAGACTCTTTGTCTAAAGTAATATAACAGTCTTCGATTGTTCACTACTGTGAACCGTCATCACAATTGCTGTCAATCAGTAAATGTTCTGTGGAAGCACCTAAGCAATCGAAATTGTTCATTTTTACAAACGTAAGAATTTTTCGTTACATGGTGATGGACTGGCAGTCGTAATTTGGAATTACTGAACTTTTGACGTAGCTAGATCACCATTATTGAGTAACCGTATGTTCTCGTAGTGACGGTGCGTTTGTGCCACCATATAGTGTAGCTTGGTCCGACACAGGAAACATATACAACGTGGAACACTGAATACGATGCTAGCATTTCAACTGTCGGCCATAAAACATCCATTTGGATGTCACTGCCCACGCTCTGCACATCCAGTTCCCGCCAGCCTTTACCAGTGAAGCGCTGTTAACACGTTTGCGCAAACAAGAGGTAATTAGATCATCTCCGGGGAATTCGTGAGTCTCCTAACGAAATCCAACCCTTATTTGCGTCACCGTAGTTCAGTAGCAGCGCCATTTCGCTCCACCGTATTCGGGGACGCGCAACAAATATTTCTCGCGGTCTCTACAAATTAATTCTAATTAGTGGAAAATAATTAATTAGCAAGGAGTGGTGGCGCGTGTTCCGCGCTAATTACCTCCTCCCTCCTGTGGATGGATCATGGACGTCGCCCGCACGGGGAATCTCAGCGCTGAAATTCCAGTAGACGAGTATTCGCACAACAAGTAATTAATAAAAGGATTACAAACTCCGCGCAGCCCACCATTGCAAAATATCATAGAAAAATTTCACGAACGAACATATTTCAAGAATAATTAAGTTGAATAGCAGACTGTTTGGTTTCGTATGAAGGAATGTGAAAGCGTTATGCAAAATAACGCTATAGTATCAATTATTACGCAACTCTATTTCTCTTGTTTCCAGTGTAAAGCGAGTACTACAAGTGCCCTAGACTCGCGATACGTGCATTCTGTAGCATTACTTTAGTCCTATAGTTAAAGTGTGAGTCAGGCTATAACAGCAGTCGTATGACGTCACGAACTGGGATTTAGGCAACGACGGACAGAGTACAGCACTCGTTGAAAATTGCGCCAGAAACTGCTTGTGTTCTGAGTAGCTGCTGTATTTTCTTTGTCAAACGTGATTTACAGATGTTTGGCGAGACAAATATTATTACTGAACAACGGTGTAAGCTAGAGGCGATTATCCTTTTGCCTAGTTAATAGCACCTAAACTATTCTCCAGATAGTTTCCGAAATACAGGGTGTACCAAAAAGAATATCCGACTTGGCATGTCTATATTTATGAAACTTATAAACATATAAAATGAATATTGTTTTTCGATGAACGGAAAACACAAAAAGTTTTCTTTCGTACCTATTCATAGGTGTTCAATCGACCCCTTGCGATGCATGGCATATGTCAATGCGGTATTCAGATTGTTCCCAAGCTGCAGCGAGGATGTCTTGAGTTACAGCTTCCACAGCTGCTGTTACGCAATGTCTCAGTTCATTCATTGTTGCTGGTAACGGGGGCATATTAAGTCTTTTATAAACCTTCTACGAAATAATCACATATAGTTACGTCCGGTGATATTGGAGGCCAGTAATGTAAGGGTGAATCATTTGGTCCAGTACGACCGATCCGTCGTTCAGTAATACTTTGATTTAAAAATTGCCACACTTCCAGATGCCAGTGTGGCGGTACCCCATCCTGTTGGTAAATGAAGTCGCTGAAGTCTCCAACTGTGGGGAAAGAAAGTTCTCAAGCGTATCGATGTAAGTGCTTCCTGCAACAGTGTTCTCTTCAAAGAAGAATGGACCACACACCTCTTCCCGTGAAATAGCACTAAACACATTAAATTTTGGAGAGTCCCTCTCATGCTGCACAAGTTCATGTGGTTGTTCTGTACCCCATATTCTCACATTATAACGGTTCACTTTTCTATTTAAATCGAATGTTGCCTCGTTACTAAACACTAAGCGTGGAAGAAAACTGTCGTGCTCCATTTTGCCAAGAACGAAATTACAGAACTCCACACGTTGTTGTTTGTCACCTTCACGAAGAGCTTGCAGTAGCTGAATTTTGTATGGATTCATGCGTAAACGTTGACGCAACACACGCCAGGCCGACATCTGGCGCATTTTGAACTGCACGGCGAACGGATTTCTGCGGACTCCTTGCGAAACTATGGCGGATGCTTTCGACGTCTGTGTCAGACACTCGGGGACGGCCCGACGATTTGCCTTTACACAAACAACCTGTCTCTCGGAATTGTTAAGGCAATCGTCTAATGCTCTATGCTGTAGGAGGATCCACACCATACATAGCGCGAAAGTCACGCTGAACAGTTATTACAGACCCGCACTGCGCAAAACGTAGACCACAAAACGCTTTCTGTTGTCCTAACACCTTTTTTACTAGAACTGAAGTGACAGCACACTGCTGCTACCTAGCGGGAACCACGTAAAACTCGAGAATTTGCTCTTTCCAGCAGTACTTTGTTCACACATACATCTCAAGTATCATAATCGTTGAAGTGGTTCAAATGGCTCTGAGCACTACGGGACTTAACATCTGAGGTCATCAGTCCCCTAGAACTTAGAACTATTTAAACCTAATTAACCTAAGGACATCACATACATCAATGCCCGAGGCAGGATTCGAACCTGCGACCGTAGCGGTAGCGCGGTTCCAGACTGTGGCGCCTAGAACCGCTCGGCCACACTGGCCGGCATCATAATAGTTATGATCTTTTTTTTTTTTAAATCGGATAATTCTGTTTGATACATCATGTAGGATGAGTGCTTTATTATTATGAAGTATTTAGACCATGATTTTATAATTATTTTTAGATAAATAATTGATATACGAAATAGAAATAAGATGTGCGTTATCGTCAATAAAGTGAATAATCACCCATTGAAGTGGTTCGCAACTACCAACCTGTGCTAGGTATAAAGGCAAGGCGTTAAGACGTGTGCGGTTAAGTTCAGTCATCTGCGATCAAAGGAGAGCATATTAAGAGTTTTGGAATACCTAATTTGACTTGCGACATGCTAATAACACAATGGCGTGCAAAAGTTGAAGAATAAAGAATTTTTGCGTGATGTATCCGTCCCAGATAACATACGAGGGTCGTTCAATAAGTAATGCCCCACTTTTTTTCTGAGAACATATTTGTTTTTAAGAGTCAGACTTTGGTGACAATATAAATCAACATGTCTTGTCAATGTCCTATTTTTCTACGTAGTCTCCATCACGTTCTATGATCGTACGCCAATTTTGTGGAAGAGCACGTATTCCCTGCGTCAAAGCTCTTGTCCTGTACGCGTAGCCATATTTTGACTGCATGGCTGACACTCTCGTCATCTTCTGACTGTGTTCCCCGTAGAGAATCTTTAAGCTCCAACAATTCAGATGAAATGTCTTTTCTTTGAACCTTGTGGTCCGCTGTGAGCATTCGTGGAACCCATCGTGAACACCTCTTTGAATATACGAGAGTCTCGATCACTGCAGACGCACTTCCAATGCTGGCCGACAACTGTAAATCCAATTGTCGAGCTGTGATGCGCCGATCAGCACGAATAATGGTATCCGCACGATTCAGCAGTGACTGTGACAGAACGTACCGAGCGTGGCTGATCATGGAGGTCTAATTCTGCGTTTCCTCAGACTGTGACTTTCTTTACCCATCGCCCAACTGTACTGCTATCAACTGCAGCATCACCGTACACTGCACACAAACGTTTATGGACGATTAACGAGGTTTCTTTTTATGCACACAAGAATTCTATAACAGCAAACTGCTTGTAAGGTGAGACGTATGTAGACGCCGCTTTTACGCTGTACTACGGCCCTGCCATCTGCCAGAACGGTTCGAAACTTCACCGGCGCGCAGAACAAACATCAAATGTGAAGCACAAACAAGTCCGTTTGACTACGTATATTAATGGCTTTTTAAAAAGAAATGTGGGGCATTACTTACTGAACGGCCCTCGTAGCTCAGTGAAACAGCCGAAGAGAAATGACATTTTTATTCAATGGCAATAATAACACTGAAGTTACCGTGATTCGTGATGGCTCCCTGGACATTACAAACGGTGGGACATTGTTCTTGATAGGACGTGTGATCACCGCGGGCGGCGATGCATGCTCTGTAACGTGCTCCCTTACTGACGACAAGTTAGACCGGTAAGATTCGGAGGGCTGTGCACTCATGCAACACTAAAATGATCATGATCGACAGCGGTTGGCGTACCCTACACAAAAATGATCATGATCGACAGCGCTGGGCGTACCCTCATATGGAGAGAGGTGGGGACACAAAGGCACCTTGGAACATGCTCGAGCGTGATCTTTTTGGTGGTCTAGATGTTATACTGTGGGGAAGCACAATGTTACACGATAGTACTGACCTCCAGATCTTTGAAACCGGTACATTGAACTGTCACCACCGCTATTAGGACACTGTACTCCTTCCGGGTTTGTGTGTCTCCAGCAGTGTAATCTGCCTCTTTTTTTTTTTTTTTTTTTTTTTGGGACAATAATGCTGACCACTTTGAAATAATTCACAGGTGGAGGAGCGTTTGGAACGAGCGGATATTCGGTGAATGGATCGACCTCACTGTTCCCTCGACTTAAATCCTATCGAGCACGTTTGGAATGCGTTGGGGAGGCGTATTACAGCAAGTCCACAGGGGGCAACACCCATCCAACAGTTGCCAACTGCGCTGGTGGAGGAATGGAAAGTCCCACTACAAGGAATCCTTACCAACCTTGTGGCCAGCGTGGTAGCACGTGGCTGAGCATGCATTGCGTGGGTGGGTGGTGATCTTTTTAAGAATCAATCCCTCCTCCCCAATTCTCCCCCCCTTGTAGTATCCGGGCACCATCATAAATCACTGTGACATCAGTGTCATTACTGTCTTTGAATAAAAGTGCTATTCCTGTTCGTCATACTGCGTATTTATTTCAGTCAACTTCTGCACAGCCCGCCCGGCTAGCCGAGCGGTCTAACGCACGGCTTTCCGGGCGGGAAGGAGCGCCTGGTCCCCGGCACGAATCCGCCCGGCGGACTTGTGTCGAGGTCCGGTGATCCGGCCAGTCTGTGGATGGTCTTCTGGCGGTTTTCCATGTGCGTCGGCGAATACGTGCTGGTTCCCCATATTCCACCTCAGATACACTAAGCCGGCGACTGCTGTGGAAACAAGTTCTCCACGTAACGCGTGCACCACCAGTTCTCTACCACCCAAACATATGGGTTATACTCGTCTGGTATGAGACGTTCCCTGTGGGGGCCACCGGGGACCGAACAGCACAATAACCCTGGGTTCGGTGTGGGGCGCGGAGGGGTGAAGTGGACTGCGGTAGTCGTTGTGGGGTTATGGTCCACTGCGGCCCTGGCAGGGACAGAGCCTCTCCGTTGTTTCTAGGTCCCCGGTTAACATACAATACTGCACTATATTACAGCAGCTCTTAAAATTTTAAACACGGTTGCGATTCAGCAACTGTATAAATTTGTAGAGGTTGAAAAAATCAGCCTACTAGTTGCAAACCAAAGGTTTGAGATAGAGCTGGCCTTTGTCTCTGGCATGGTGAATATTTACTTTATGCAAACATTTTACTCTTTGGACTCCTGTTATAATTTTATGTAAACAAGAGCATTTACCAGTGGGCGAATACATTCGTATATTTATTCTTATTCACGCTGAATGTAATCCGGCTGCTGTCTTAAGTCATGGCATGTGATGATCCTGGTTTTTATATCAGTGTTATATATGACAAGAGCCGCTCAGCTTCAACTAATGTAATATACCACCATCAGATGTAATAAGGCCAACTCCTTCTGAAGAACACAATGAGATTTTCACTCTGCAGCGGAGTGTGCGCTGATATGAAACTTGCTGGCAGATTAAAACTGTGTGCCAGACCGAGACTCGAACTCGAGATCTTTGCCTTTCGCGGGAAGTCTGCTTCTGAAGAAGATAATTCTATAAATATCTAAACCTCGGTCAAGGGTGCCCGCATCTCGTGGTCCTGCGGTAGCGTTCTCGCTTCCCACGCCCGGGTTCCCGGGTTCGATTCCCGGCGGGGTCAGGGATTTTCTCTGCCTCGTGATGGCTGGGTGTTGTGTGCTGTCTTTAGGTTAGTTAGGTTTAAGTTCTAGAGGACTGATGACCGCAGCAGTTAAGTCCCATAGTGCTCAGAGCCATTTGAACCATCGGTCAAGGGCTCAATAAACCTTTGGTTGCAGCTGTTTGGCTGAATATTTCAACCTCTTCACACCAATTCGTTCTATGTATAGTCCAAGTTTCATAGAGTTATGTTACCTGGGAGCTAAACATCATGCCAATGTTACTTTCGACCTTAAAGGTTGCAGCTCAGTGTATTTCTTTTATGTTAGAAAGTGCGATAAAACCGAATTTTGACTAGTGAGACTGATGGATGATTTATCGTCTAAACATGACTGGCATACACACGGTTACGCTACATTGTAGAAATCCATGAAGTGTATTAACAGTTGCGAATGTGTAATGTTTTGTAATGGAATGACAATGAAAAAGTTGTGCCGGACTGAGCCTCGAACCCGGATTTCTGGCTTATCGCGAGCGGCCCCCTTACCCGTAGGCAATGCGAGCACCACACATTGCCAGAGCCAAACATCTATGTGTCATCAATCATTTGTACCGTAATAAAGACACAGCAGTAGCATATGGTAGCAATTCAAAAAATGGTTCAAATGGCTCTGAGCACTATGGGACTTAACATCTATGATCATCAGTCCCCTAGAACTTAGAACTACGTAAACCTAACTAACCTAAGGACATCACACAACACCCAGCCATCACGAGGCAGAGAAAATCCCTGACCCCGCCGGGAATCGAACCCGGGAACCCGGGCGCGGTAGAAATTAGTTTGCTAGTTTCTGTGGCGGAATATGTTTATAGTAAAAGTAGCTGGTGCGTCTGTAAGCTAGCGACTTCATTATTTACATCAGCTTAGCCCGTTTCACCGCAGTCCCACGGAGCCTCTAATGAAAAGCGACAGACCAAACGCCTACGTTCTGCTTCCGTGCTGAGACAATGGCATCCCAAGGGAACTCCTCATTGGCGAAACTTTTAGAACTTTAGTTTCTTGTTTTCATTAACATACAACTTCGCCCGTTACATGTTCTACTTCCGCAGTACGAGAACAGTAACGTGCCATCTGTGGTAACGCAGAGAAGGGAATTGTGCACTGCTTCTCTAAGCACTTGCAATTTATTAGCAGCGCATTTCATCTCTGATGGAGAAAGGTGTGATACCGATTTCGTCGTAATTCACATATCCTTCATGAGAAAAGCAAATCAGGCAAGTCATAATGAATGCTGATATGAATGTGTGGTGTGTGGTGTGTGTTCTGTCAAACACAACCGAAGGAACAGACACCATGCTGAATCCGCAGCTGTGATACATTATATTTAAAATGATGGCGGAGGGGCGAGAAAGGAAGGTACAAGGAAAGGGAAGAATTTCTAATGTCATCTGCATAGGGAAATTTCGAGGGATCAGCGGCGACGACTGAAAATGTAGCCGGCCGAAGTAGCCGCGCGGTTCTGGCGCTGCAGTCTGGAACCGCGAGACCGCTACGGTCGCAGGTTCGAATCCTGCCTCGGGCATGGATGTGTGTGATGTCCTTAGGTTAGTTAGGTATAACTAGTTCTAAGTTCTAGGGGACTAATGACCTCAACAGTTGAGTCCCATAGTGCTCAGAGCCATTTGAACCATTTTAACTGAAAATGTGTACCGAAATGCGATTCGGAAGCGGGATCTCCTGCTTACTAGGCATGTGCGTTAACAACTGTGCCATCTGGGACAAAGTGTGTATCGCTACATCTACATCTACATCTACATGGATACTCTGCAAATCACATTTAAGTGCCTGGCAGAGGTTTCATCGAATCACCTTCACAACTCTCCATTATTCCAATCTCGTATAGCGCGCGGAAAGAATGAACACCTATGTCTTTCCGTACGAGCTCTGAATTTCCCTTATTTTATCTTGGTGATCGTTTCTCCCTGTGTAGGTCGCTGTCAAAAAAATATTTTCGCATTTGGAGGAGAAAGTTGGTGATTGGAATTTCGTGAGAAGATTCCGTCGTAACGAGAAACGCCTTTCTTTTAATGATTTCCAGCCCAAATCCTGTATCATTTCTGCAACACTCTCTGCCATATTTCGCTATAACACAAAACGTGCTGCCGTTTTATGAAGTTTTTGGGTGTACTCCGTCAGTCCTATCTGGTAAGGATCCCACACCACGCAGCAGCATTCTAAAAGAAGACGGACAAGCGCAGTGTAGGCAGTCTCCTTAGTAGGTGTGTTACATTTTCTAAGTGTCCTGGCAATAAAACCCAGTCTTCGGTCAGCCGTCCCTGCGCGGACCATCTCGGTACGCCTCATGGCAGACCCACATTCCCACCGAGCGCCACCTATTCGCAATCCGTATCCATTTCCTCCATGCTCACTACCCTGAGATTCCCACAGGAGATTGGACGTACTTGCGCATCCGCACTGAAGAAGGTGAATCCATTGCCCATCTAGACACTGCTGAAAGACGACACCGCCGTCGGAGAAGCATGAAGGATTGCTGGTAGTTCGAAGCTGTCAGTGTGTCTTCGATTACTACCACACGTCCCATGCAGGCCCAGGAGAATGTCTCGCATAGTATAACACTGCTGCCACCAGCCTGCGTCCGTGGCGCGCTGCACGTTTCGAGCCACCCTTCACCTCGATAACGGCGATTGTGAGGACGACCATAGACCTAGTGTAGGAAAAATCTGATTCACTCGAAGAGCCGACACATTTCCACCGATCGACGGTCCAATACGGATAGCCCCATGCAATCGTAAGTGAAATGCTACTGGGTCAACATGTGAACACGTAGGGTTGTCTGCTGCGGAGCTCCACGTTCAACAATGCAAAATGAACGGTGTGCTCTGAAACACTTGTCTATGCTCCAGCGTTATGCTCTTTCGGCAGAGATGCCATAGATCCTACCACACAGAGCAGACAACCCACCGAACCCCACGTTCTGTGAAGGGTCGTAGACGTCCAATCGTTTACCACGTAGTGGTATCTTCACTGTCCTTTTACGTCTTTCCGTAGATGCTTACGACAGTAGCCAGAAAACATTCGACCAGCTTCGCCGTTTTCGAGATGCTCTTTCACAGGCTCTGCATAATAATAATTTGCCCTTTGTCAAAGTCGCTTATCTCAATGGATTTCCCCATTTGGCAGCCCATATCTTTGCTAGGGTGACGCCCCGTAACCCTCTGCTCCTCTTACATACTTTTGTTACCGCGTCACGTGCCCGCAACCCCGTCAGGAGGAATTCAGCGTCGCGATGGGCAGTGGTCATAAAGTTTTGGTTTATCAGTGTACGTTGATATATTCCTACTGCACGCTCTGCGGTCGTTTCGGCCTGAATTGTGCCTTGCTAGATATTCAAAAAAGAAGGTGACCTCTGAATTGCTGTGAGGGGTTTGCGCACAGAAATATCAATAAATACAGACATCAAAAAAAGTTTTGCATCATCTCAGTTCCGAGAGTTCCGGAATCTCTACAGAAAATTGGAATAGAGATCAACGTAAACATCACTTCCGCCACTTTTATTGCTCATGAAAACCAAACACTGCATGTTGTACCACCATACAGCGAGACCGTCAAGGTGATGGTCCAGATTGCTGTACACAGTAGCACTTCCTCTGGCAGTAATGCATGCCTGTATTGTTCGTGGCATACTATCCACTAGTTCATGAAGGCACTGTTGGTCCAGATTGTCCCACTCCTCAACGACGATTCGGCGAAGATCCCTCAGAGCTCAGAGTGGTTGGTAGGTCACGTCGTCCATAAACAGCCATTTTCAATCCATCCCAGTTATGTTCCATAGGGTTCATGTCTGGAGAACATGGTGGCCACTCTAGTCGAGCGATGTCGTTATCCTGAAGGAAGTCATTCACAAGATGTGCACGACACGCGCGCGAATTGTCATCCACGGAGACGAATGCCTCGCCAATATGCTGCTGCTATGGTTGCACTATCGGTCGGAGGGTGGCATTCAAGTATCGTACAGCCGTTACGGCGCCTTCCATGACCACCAGCGACGTACGTCGGCCCCACATAATGCCACCCCAAAACAGCAGGGAACCTCCACCTTGCCGCACTCACTGGACAGTGTGTCTAAGACATTCAGCATGACCAGTTGTCTCCAAACAAGTCTCCGACGATTTTGTGGTTGAAGGCATATGCGACACTCATTGGTGAAGAGAACGTGATGCCAATCTTGAGCGGTCCATTTGGCATGTTGTTGGGCCCATCTGTACCGCATTGCATGGTGTCGCGGTTTGCAAAGGTGGACGTCGCCATGGACGTCGGGAGTGAAGTTGCGTACCGCTCGACTCCTACGGTCGCAGGTTCGAATCCTGCCTCGGGCATGGATGTGTGTGATACCTTAGGTTGGTTAGGTTTAAGTAGTTCTAAGTTCTAGGAAACTGATGACCTCAGATGTTAAGTCCCGTAGTGCTCAGAGCCATTTGAACCATTTCGAACTTGCGCATCATGGAGCCTATTGCGCACAGTTTGAGTCATAACACGACGTCCTGTGGCTGCACGAAAAGCATTATTCAACATGGTGGCATTGCTGTCAGGGTTCTCCGAGCATAATCCGTAGGTAGCGGTCATCCACTGCACTAGTAGCCCTTGGGCGGCCTGAGCGAGGCATGTCATCGACAGCTCTTGTCTCTCTGTATCTCCGCCATGTCCGAAAAACATAGCTTTGGTTCACTCCGAGACGCCTGAGCACTTCCCTTTTTGAGAGCCCTTCTTGGCACAAAGTAACAATGCGGGCTCGATCGAATTGCGGTATTGACGATCTAGGCACGGTTGAAGTACTGACAACACGAGTCGTGTACGTCCTTCCTGGTGGAATAACTGGAACTGATCGGCTGTCGGACCCCTCCGTCTAATAGGTGCTGCTCATGGATGGTTGATTTCTTCTTTGGGAGGATTTAGTGACATCGTGAACAGTCAAAGGTACTGTGTGTGTGATACAATATCCACAGTCAACGTCTGTCTTCAGGAGTTCTGGTAACTGGGTTGATGCAAAACGTTTTCTGATGTGTGTACACGTTTTGTGTGTTATTGCTTCTTATAAGCCTTTTTCTTTACGTAAGGACCAGCTCCTTGTGTTGAATACAAATTCCATACTCTAGTTCAACTAATGTTGCATTTTAATGTGTTTTAGTGTTCCAGAATGAGATTTTCACTCTGCAGCGGAGTGTGCGCTGATACGAAACTTCCTGGCAGATTAAAACTGTGTGCCCGACCGAGACTCGAACTCGGGACCTTTGCCTTTCGCGGGCAAGTGCTCTACCAACTGAGCTACGGAAGCACAACTCACGCCCGGTACTTACAGCTTTACTTCTGCCAGTACCTCGTCTCCTACCTTCCAAACTTTACAGAAGCTCTCCTGTGGGTGACGCAAAGTAGCAGCACAAAACGTGTCGACAAAAAGTTCCAGGTGTAACGAAACTACCGCACGCGCGGAAGTCAGCGAATGAAAGCAACGATATACTACCACGTCGATGTACAGATTTACGCCACCAAGTCCGTCCTGGAAACAGGACTTTTACACGCTCAACACACACAGCCTCTAGTAGCCTGTTGAAGGTTTAGTACCCTGAAATGGTACAGAATAGACAAAGGTATTTCTGTGGTTAGAATACTCACACAATGCCTGGCATATGGTCACTTCGGCGCCAGTTCTCGGCCATAATTGGACATCACACCGCACCCAATTTAAATTATACGAGATAAAGTCACAGTTTACAAGGGAGAATTCAAGAATTCTCCCAATTGTCATTTAAGTTCGTTCTTAAAGAATTTCTGGTACATTTCGGTCTTCCAAATTTCAGATTAGTCATGAATAATACATTTTTATAGGGCTCAATGTAATATGTCCGATCACATCAAATACAGAACCGACCCCTCCTGACTCCCAGTCACAAGCCAAATGCGCACGCAATCGCTCACTTCTGGCTGGTTGCATCCCAATGCAGTCAATGAGCTTTCGATTTTGATCTACGATAATCTGCATTTTCTGTCTCAAAGCAATCACGTTGCCAGATAACTTTAGACAAAATTATTAAGTAATATATTCCAGATAAACAGAAGCAAATTAATCCCCTCTTAAAATATCTGAACCACTCAAGCACTATTTATAATACAAAAGTACCATAAACTGGCTTCAGAAAATCCACAGTTAACCGAAGCATATGTTGTGTGTCAGGCTTAAGTGTGCACAAGAAATACCATGAGAGACTGCCACGACACGGACTCAACCACTCACCCAGCTTCTCTCAGTTCTGGGTAGCAGCCGCCAGACGGCGCTCACAATCGGAACCTCTTCCCACTTCTTTGGCACGTCCTTCAGCGCTTGAGCCAATGGTGTGAACTGCCACCAAACAGTTCGCCATCAACTGTGGACTGAAATGTCTGTGCCTCGCAGTGGCGGACATGCAAATTCTTCCGCTAATAGGCATCAAAACACGACACGCCGCAGACACTCGGTCAGTTCCTGTCCAGCAGTTAGACAGGTCAGTTCAGTGCTGAGGCCAGCACAGCACACTTCTGTGCAAGACTACACTCAAACTTGGCTGTCGCTATTTCCAGAATGGTAGCACAACCCATAGTGCCCACATCATTACTATCAGTTACACTGACAATATCATAGACTGCCAAGAGACAACAAAGTTATTCAGTTTTCATTATATTAGGTGTAGTATAAATAGTGTCATTCAGATCGTGAGACCTGGTACTGCAAGATGCAGTCACTGCAGACAAACTCCAGTTTGCAGTACCTGATCTCAGCATGATTTGCTAGCGTGATTGAAACTTGTAATTATTAATAAAACAGTTATCCAGACAATATTTGTGTTTATTATTTCCACATATTATATCTATGGTATCAATTCTTCACTATACTATGTACCAATATTTTTCCTCATGTAAGTTGCATATTATTACAATGATTAGTATCATTAGACCTTGGTAGCTACTGCCTACGAAAAGCAACTTTTCCTCCTTCGGCGAATTTCAATTTTCATCCATTGCAGCAACAGTTACTCATCAGTGCTGTTTCTAATAAATAAATGTGTAAAGTCAAAGTACTGGATCTTACGGACTGATCTACTACCATCTAAAGGTCAGAACCCTGACATCACTTTCCTAAAGCAGTAAGAAACAATTGTTAAAAATCGCCATTGGTGATTAAAAGCTCTCTGATCACTGCTGAGTACTGTACCTTACAGATAAAATTGTTGGTAGCTGAGGGTGTGCTTATCACTCTTGAGATGGGTAAAGTCATTCTTCTATTTAAAATAATATTTATTAATAAATACTGCATCATAATTTTTAATAAAAATAACAATTTTCAAACTCCAGTATCAACAATAAATTGAATTAGTTCAAAAATGCAAGATGTAAAACAAATACTTCTGTATTTCTAGAGACTAAACAATATTATTGGTCTATATGTTTTTCATTTAACAAGCCATTTGATATATCTGCATCAAATTTAAATTTTTTTCATATAATTAGTATCGAAGCATATAAAGATGTATTTTTTATGAAAAAGTCATGGTGTACTGTTTGTTAATAAACATTTCTACTTGTTAAAAATATTAATTTATTTTCTGTAAAGGCGAAAGTTACTTTTAGCGAGATTCGAACCACCAACTTTATGGTCATAGAACTGCTGCACTGCGCTGCGTAGCTACTGACATCTTTGTTAATAAGATAAAACATTGTAAAATTTGAGAGGAGCGAAGATTACAATTAACAATTCTAGTTTACTTAGTTTTTCGTGTAGAGTTGGCTCCAGTTCTTGTTGTATAGCGGTCTGACATTTGAAGCTGAAATTCTCACATTTTAAGTCCACATGGATGAATTGATCTAAATAAATTTGAAGATTGTTGTTGCAGGCTTTATGTTGTTACGTTAATATACTTTGTCACATTTTAGTAAATCATACAGTCTTCTGAATTTTCACATTACGAAGTCGAAATTACATTGTTCGCTCCAAATAGAAAAATACATCCGATCACATCAGAGGCATGCTTACTACTACTTCACTCTCCAGTAATGACCATATTCCAAAGGGCTTAAAATTTTTCTTGACAAATGAATTTCTATTAATTTCGATTATTATTTCATAAATGAATCCTAAAATAAACATAGCAGACAGTACTAGATTGTATAATTAATAATAGAAATTTTAAGTGTGCCAAATAATTCGTAATTTCAAATTTCTCTAAAAAAATAATTTTAACTGTACGTTCAGAGCAAGTACTTATCGATTGTAACATCGAAAATAAAGGAATTCCTTTTCATAAATTTCAGCTTGAAATATAACATACCGTGTATAAAATTAAATGAAAGTTCTCTGAAAAGCAGCTGAGATAATATTGACCTGTCCAAAGTTCGAAAAAATAATACTGGTATCGACAATTACTGTTGAGGAAAAGTAATGCCAGAGGAAGATGTCCCGTTACACAGGGACACAGGGCGCAAAGTCCCCTTAATAATGCAAAATGTGGCCAAACAGCATATTACCGAAGTGACTTGACAATTTCTATTTTATACTGGCAACATATACAGTACGTTACGCTCATTCCGCAGGCATTCCTAATATATGATCTATTACTGCGAAAAGGGAAGGGGCCCGACGAGAAAGCACTCGGCGCCACAGTGAGCTGTGCGCCCATGGCGTCGTAAGGTAAGGCACCCTCTGGAAGACTTGCTGGGAGCGCCTGCGAAGCTCGTGAGTATGTAATCCCGCAGTGCAAACACCCTGCAGGCCCGCCCTTGTGCGCCGGCTTAATGGCGCGGCGTAGCTGGCTGGGCGCGTACCTAACCTCTCCCCCCCTCTCTCTCTCTCTCTCACCCACTCTCTGCTCGGTCGCCGTTTCGCCGCGGTATTATCCGCACTATCCTATTAAAAGCTTTCTCCTCGCATCGTCTGAAACCCTATCGTTCTCGATTACGCCAGGCCAGTAGAGTATAACCTACAAGACACAGAGATGTGACGAGACAATGAGCTTAAACAAACATCTGTGGCCTCAACTTTCTAAATACTTATATATTATTCTATGCGTAACCTTAACACGACTTAAGAGTTTTTTTGCACACACTTAATTGACTTAGTGTCAACTATTTACGTTGCCCAAACAATAAACATTGCAAAACCCAGTAGAGACAGCCTTGTCACATTTACAAGAGACTTCCGAAAGTTAAGTCACATATTACAATGGCAGACCGAAAGCTTCTGAATCCTAATCAAATAAAATGACTAACTGAAGACAATATTTTGGTACGCAGCCTGAGGGAAGACAGAAGAAGAATGAAGGTATCAACTATGGACAGAAATAATGCAAACAGGCTTTTGTTTTAAAAATTTACTCTGAAGAGGCAAAGAAGCTGGTACACCGGCCTAAGATCGTGTAGAGCCCCGCAAGCACGCAGAAGTGCCGCAACACGACGTGGCATGGACTCGACTAATGTCTGAAGTAGTGCCGGAGGTAACTTACCATGAATCCTGCAGGGCTGTCCATAAATCCTTAAGAGTACGAGGGGTGCAGAATACAATGTTCATTTCTCCGGAGTTTGGTGACCAGCGGGAGTGTTTAAACTCCGAAGAGTGCCCTGGAGCCCCTCCGTAGCAATTCTGGACGTTTGGGGTGTCGCATTGTCGTGCTAGAATTGCCCAAGTCCGTCGGAATGCTTAATAGACATGAATGGATGCAGATGATCAGACACTACATGTCACCTGTCACCATTGTTTCTATACGTATCAGGGGTCCTATGTCACTCCAACTACACACGCCCCACACCATTACAGATCCTCCATTAGCTTGAACAGTCCTCTGCTGACATGCATGTTGCATAGATTCATGAGGCTGTCTCCATACCCGTATACATCTACCCGCTTGATACAATTTGAAACGAGACTCGTCCGACCAGGTAACATGTTTCCAGTCATCAACAGACCAATGTCGGTGTTGATGGGCACAGGCGAGGCGTAAAGCTTCGATAATGTTTCGTTGAATAGTTCGGTCGCTGACAATTGTTGATGGCCCAGCACTGAAATCTGCAGCAATTTGCGAAATGGTTGCACTTCTGTCACGTTGAACGTTTCTCTTCAGTCGTCGTTGGCCCTTTCTTGCAGAATCATTTTCCGACCGCAGAGATGTCGGAGATTTGATGTTTTACCGGATTCTTTATATTTACGGTACACTCTCATGGTCACACGGGAAAGTCCCCACTTCATTGCTACCCCTGTGATGCTGTGTTCCATTGCTCGTGTGCCGACTGTAATACTACGTTCAAACTCACTTGAATCTTGATAACCTGCCATTGTAGCAGCAGTAACCGATCTAACAACTGCGCCAGACACTTGTCTTATGTAGGCATTGCCGATCGCAGCGCCGTATTCTGCCTTTTTAGATATCTCTGTGTTTGAATATGCATGCCTTTACAAGTTTCTTTGGAGCTTCAGTGTACAGTCTGAATTATCTTATTTGAAACTTTAAGTTATAATGCTTCCGTTTCTGCGAGTTAAATGCTACGACAAAGTACGACATTTCACGAACCAACATTCGCGAAAATTGTAACACATTTATGAAGGGTGTTTCCGTCAGAGGGTGCAAAAATGTAACAGGCCGTACAGAATGCTAAATTGAATAGTATGAGATAGAGAAACTGACTTGGTAAAGGCCAACTTAAGGCGATAAGGACTTAATTTGTGTACCACTTTGTCTAGCATTACCGTTTTCTAGCTTATTTACAACTAACATTGCCTACAAATTTACATGTAGTGTGGTGTTTATTTACATTTACATTCTTTATTTCCTGCAAGGAAATAAGGACGACGAGTCTGATTACCAGGAAAGCATGATGCAGGTTTTGTTTACTTTAATTGTCTATAAGGTGGCTCTGTTGTATCGTATTTACACTCTTCGTGAGAGAATGTGGGCACAAGACGGTGCAGCGCCTCACTTCAGTGTGGATGTTCGAAACACTCTCTATGCTGTACTTACCGGTCGCTGCAATGGAAGGGGAGGTCCTATTCCACGCACTGCGAGGCCACCTGACCGAATCGCTTTGATTATTCCCTATGGGGATATCTAAATTCACTTGTGTATGAGACCCCAGAGGATACGGAGATGGACTTTGTTGCCAGAATTGTAGCTGTCTGTGATGTGGTTCGAAACACACCAGGGATATTTGGCAGCGTGCGCCAGAATCTTGTTCGCCGATGTCTTGCTTGCATTCAGGCTGATGGCCATCACTTTCAACACGTTTTGTAAGATAGTGTAAGATACAGAACAAATGGTACGTCCATTGTGTCAAGGATGGTAATTGCAGTTAACTGTAACTAATGTAAATAAAAAAGTACAGACTAATATAATTTTATTCCTATTATCTCCTTAAGCTGGCTTCCCCGACCTCAGGTTCCAACCTCAAATTGTGCAGTACAGCATCCTCTATATCCTGTTAAATTTTTGCACGCTCCTACGGAAACATCCTATAGATTAGGAGAAAATGGTATCAAACACGGACGTCCAGAAACTGTGCGAACACTCACTGATACATACACTGAAGCCCCAAAGAAAAAGTTATAGCCATGCGTATTGAAATACAGATATATGTAAACAGGTAGCATACGGCGCTGCAGTCCAATATGCCTATATAAGCCAACAAGAGTGTACCGCAATTTTTAGATCTGTTACTGCAGTTACAATAGTAGGTTATCAAGATTTAAGTGAGTTTGCGCGTGGTGTTACAGTCGGGGCACGAGCGATGGAACACAGCATCTCAGAGGTAGCACTGAAGTGGGGACTTTCCCATACCACCGTTTCACGAGTGTACCGTAAATATCAGGAATCCGCTAAAACATCAAATCTCTGACATCGCTGCGGTCGGAAAAAGATCCTTCAAGAACGGGACCAACGACGATTGAAGATAATTGTTCAACGTGAAAGAACGGCAAGTTGCTGCAGATTTCATTGCTGGGCCATCAATAAGTGTCATCGTGTGAACCATTCAACGAAACATAATCGATATGTGCTTTCAGAGCCGAATGCCCACTTGTGTACCCTTGATGACTGCACGTCACAAAACTCTACGCCTCGCCTGGGCCCGTCAACACCGACACTGGACTGTTGATGAATGGAAACATGTTGCCTGGTTGGACTAGTATACGGGTATGGAGACAGTCTCATGAATCCATGGATCCGGCATGTCAGCAGGGGACTGTTCAAGCTAGTGGAGGATCTGTAATGGTGTGAAACGTGTGCAATAGGAGTGACATGGGGCCCCTAATACGTCTAAATACGACTGTGACGGGTGACACGTAAGTAAGCGTCCTGTCTGATCACCTGCATCCATTCATTTCCACTGTGCATTCCGAGGGACTTGGGCAACTCCAGCACGTCATTGCGACGTCCTAAACGTCCAGAATTGCTACAGAGTGGCTTCAGGGACACTCTTCTGAGTTTAAACTCTTCCGCTAGACACCATACTCCCCAGACATGAACATTATTGAACATATCTTGGATGTCTTGCAACATGCTGCTCAGAAGTGATTTCCATCACCTCGTACTCTTACGGATTTATGGACAGCTTTGGAGGATTCATGGTGTCAATTCCCTCCGGCACAACTTCAGATCTCTGTCGAGTCCATGCCATGTCGTGTTGCGGCACTTCTGCGTACTCGCGTGGGCCCACACGATGTACAAGTTCCTTTGGCTCTTCATACATGTAGAGATGTGACTTGCATGTATCCCCATCCGTGCATGGTAAAGCAGTGAACGTGAGTCAAACGAAATAAGAAGTGACTGCAAGCGACAGCATTTGTCTGGGACGCCGAGAGTGGCGACGTCAATATGGCTTTTAAAACTTAAGGCATATTAGTGAGTGATATGTTGTTAATGACACTGATTGTTCCCTGGGAAAGGGATTTGTCATTTCATTAGACAGAGGTCTTCATGACGTGACAGTGATGTGAGGTCGAAGCACTGCATGGACGTTGTCGTAATCAGCGACAAGCCTGTACAAGATCGTGTAGTTTGGTTGTTGCAAGGAGTGTGCCTGTACCTAGCAGGTGCATAAAACTTGTTATTGAGTGTTACGTGGTGTATTCTACAGCTCTGAAGGTAATTTTGCCAATGCCTCGTGGTAGTGGTACAAGGCCGGAAAACCTAAATCAGGATGGTGAGACGCAGGTTTGAACCGTCGTCCTCTGAATGCGGGGCCAGTGTGCTGATCACTGCGCCACCCCGCTCGTTGGTGTAAAAGTAGATGTTTTCTGACACGGCGTTTTCTAGGGAAAGAAAATTTAAATAGCCTGCATCAGCTAAGAATACTGGGAAATGAGGAAGATCTGGTTTAAACGAAGAATATACAAGGACTACGAGTGAATTGAGGGACGATGGTAGTCATTATCGTTGTTTCTAAGATATGTGATTGTCTCTTGAAGCTAGTGTTGTTATTCAGTTATCTAAGATAATGTGGGAGATTTTTCCAGGGTCGAGTTCCTGTTACTGTGTAGGGCTTCGAGATAGTGGCTGAATGACGGAGTGGGAGAGAAAGGACTTTAGTGTGTTTGGAACAGGGGTTTCTTCGAAGTTGTTAAGATCAGGGGCAGATATGAGGGACTGTATCTTGATAAGACATTAGTGAAGACAGAGGATGCGGAAATCTGTGGGATTGCGTGCATGCAGCCAGGATAGTTGAGCATATGATAGTGAAATATGACCAAAGAGTCGAACATCACAAATTGAACGAACAACAATTCGTAAACACTTCCTGGCGCCGTGAGCTTTCCTTACAAAGTCCTTGCAGGATAACATCACTGTAATCAGTAGTTGTGTTCTTAAAAATTTATTTTTCCGCTCTAAAAGGAAAATCTTTTTATATCTTTGTAGGGAATGGTGAGATGCTTTCCTGCACAATGCTGTTACGTGCTCAGGCCAATTTAGATTGTCTTCTATTATTACACCTAGACTCTTTGCTGAAGGAGAGAAGTTGATATTTGTCCCGTTTACGGTTAGAGATGGAAGGAATTCTCGATACTGAATCATCTAATGAACGTAGAATGACTAACCAATACAGCTTGGGGTTTGGATGGGTTGGGCTTTTACCCTATGAGGGATAGTAAATATTTTGGTGTCTGTTGCTACAGACCAACTGCAATAAGTCAGTGCCTATAATATGTGTTTAAATTTGAAAGACACAGCCGGTTACATAGCTAAGTTTCTTTCGCGTGTTGTTGCTCCAGTTGCTATGGGTCTATTCAGCGACTGTTACTTTTTATTTGAAGTTTAAGTTGTGAAGCTGTACTTGAGTTTACGTAACTCAATTTTTCATGTGTTACTGTGATTTGTTGGCTAACTCCACTGTAGCTAAGTACGCCGCACGTATTTACAATGGCTATATGTGGAGGTATGATGTATGTGTACGGTTTTTTAATGGAAACGATGGGGCTGCCTGCAAAGAATACGGTAAAGCATTCCCTAAGTGCAGAGTGCAAGATTCCCAACTGTTTACTCGAAGTTGCGCTCAACTGAGACTGAGAAGCGCCCAGTAGTCATATCTCAGCAGAACGTGCAAATAAACAGAGTGTGGATGAAGTAGAAGACAGTATTCAGAGTATAGAACGTCGTCCTTCAACAAGGACACGCATAATTTCCATAAGTGTCATTGTTCTACACACAATAATGTGATGAGCATTAAGTATGCAAATCTGTATCCTTAGCATTTACAACGGATTCAATACCATCGAGAAGAAGATGAGTAGATTATTAGAATTTTGTCCTTGGCCAATAGAAAATCGCTGAGTAATTCCATTAACACTGTTTATTGATGGAACCACTTTCACTCGTGATGATTGCAGTAACACTCTTACCTCTGATGGGAGGAGCAGTGGATACATATTTTCAAGAACGTTTATCAGTAAATGGGTAGCGTGGTACGATAGACGATTGTAGCTGTTGTGTTACCAAATTGCCTTACAGAGTCCCTTTTTCGAAACTTTTATGAGAACGAACTTTCAATGTTACTGGAATACGTTCCTTTGACAACAAGGGTGGATATATTCTTCCTCAATGATGGGGACCTGTACATTCTAGTTGTTAGGTGGCACATCATCTTCTAAACTTAACATTGCCCGCAAAATGGATCGACAGAAATGGTCATGTTTATTGGCCATCAATCCCCTGTGACTCTAACCATTTAGAATTTTGCTATGGGACTCACTGAAAGGCGAAACACACAAATAAAAATAAAAAGCAAGTGAAAATTCTGCGGATTATGAGTAGTGGCCCTTCATAATACAACAGCTTAATGACCTCTGCAGAGCTGCACATAGCACTGTAAAGAGAATTCGATTGTACATTGCAGTCACAGGGGAATTTATGAAAATCAGCATCGATTCCTTGACATCGTATGTGAGTATTTCTTTTGGCCATATTCTGACAAGTGAAGTGCTTATTTCAATAGTGATATAAGACCATTTTTGTTCGTATTGAGATACAGAGTCCTAAAGTTAAATGAGCGGTGAAAACTCTGCGGTTGAGATACCAGAAATATTCAAGCATATGGCTCCTTGCTATAGATGAACCATTCTTTCTGTTTGTTTGGGTCATTAATTTCAGAAGCATTATAGACAGAAAAGTGGAGGTAATAGACTTGTACCACTATTGAAATAAGCCCTTCAAGTATAACCGAATAAAATTGGACGCATATTATGTGGAAAGTATTATTTGAATTAACACTAGCACGCCCAGCCTCTCCTTGTCCTCTCTAGGGCCCAGATGGGTCATTTTGACGCCTACTATATAAGAATAATATTCTGAATTACTATTTCAAAATTGCATGCATTTATTAAATTTTAATGTTATAGATTATTTATACACCATTTAACATACAGAATTGAGAATAAAATGGAACACAACATAAATAACATCATTATTTTAAAAAATAAAAAAATAAATCTGAAACTGGTAAACCTCAACATGAGTAAGTAAGGGTTTACTAGATTTAAATGCATAGAAAAATTGAACTATTCATGTCTACAGCAATTTAACTAGTTCAGACTCCATATTTCTACACAACTGTTGTACTTGTATTCCAAATTATTTCTGTGTTTTCTATAAATCATCTTACAAACTATGCACTTTGAAGAAGTTTTATTGTACTTAAAGAAATTAAGAACTTCATGTTTACAACACATCTGTGGCATTTCATCTTAATTTTCACTTCCATTATCTTCATAATCGTTTATGGTCCTATGAAGTGAATGACTCTTCACATACTCAGAGCATAGTTTCTCAGCAAGTTACTGAATAAAAGATCTTCCTTTGATCTTCTTCACAATAACAGCCCTGAATGTTAAATATGCATTAATTCCCGCTAGTTGAAGAATATTGAGATGAAGTATACCGGCCACCTTCTTCAGAAAGACTTGACTGAAAACTGCATGACCATATTGCCTATTACGTCATCCACCATAATAGTTGTATGAGCTACAGTTTCTGGAGTTTTCCCCAATTTCTATTTAGAGTAACACAGGGATGAAGGCATCTGATCAGCAGCACATTTTTTACTTTGTTCCGTGATAGTGTCAGGGAAATATCACGAGGTTTTAAAATTTTTATCTAATACAGCGGGTCCTTCTAAGACAACAAAGCATGTGGTATTTCTCTTCTTGCTCTAGCTACTGCTCCTACGATGGAGTTTGACTTTTCTTACAGTTTCTTGGGAAGTTTGAGTGAACTGAAGTAATAATCTGCAGTGACGTTCCTGCCTTTGGATACGAGTTTTTCCATAAGATGCGTCACTATATTATCTGAATGTGTTTCATCTTGGGACACCACTGAGAATACACTTGCTGTCAGCGTCTATAGCTAACTAATACATTTTTCCTCACTTACCAGGCTTCGAAGCAATAAACTAAATGAACGGGAGTCCAGTTTTACTCAGGAGAACATGATTTTCTATAGTTACGTCAGATCTGGGTTTACAATACATGGAGCAGTTTTCTATGAATTTGTTGCAAACAGCAGAACCCACTACAAATTTATTAGTCCACGCACGTACATACCGTGTGGACTTCCTTCAAATCTCATGGATTTCATAATTTCACAGAATATATATCTATTTTGGTTTCCACACAAAATGGTAGATCCCAGGAGTCTGACCATAAAATGTGCAGCTCTGCCTTTCTGCAACCACTCACACCACAAGCATAAACGATTGAAAAAAATGCGTCTATTTCTTCAATAGTTATTGACTACCTATGATTTGCTAGCACTCCGTGTGGCTCTGTTATAGTACATTTTAAAATATGTTTGATTATATAGCTGTCCACATACAAGTACCAAGTGCTTGATTCATGTTCATCAATTACATTCTTTTAATGTACTGTAAGTCAGGAGATTCTCTCAAAACATTATGATTAAGAAGACGCTCATCTTTTGAATTAGGTTTTGCTTCTATACTTGCCAGGCTATATACTTCCAGTTTCAATATCTGAAGAATAAATATCACTACTATTAGATGATTCACCTTCTCTAGTTGTGGTATAGACCTTTCCTCTCAGTCCTCAGAAAAAATTCACCGCCATCTGAATCGTCTTCCATAACTCTTTGTCAGTCTGCAATTAGCTTATCTTCACGTAAATAATGTTTCCTTTACATTTCAACCTCCATCTCACTATCATCTTTCTAAAAGTCATTTCTGCAAGGAAATGATAAACAAAAATACGTTGTAAAGTGACCATCCTTGTTGGTTTATACCACAACAAGATGAATAAAAGTTAATTATTAAATCATAAAGTAAAATGGCTTCAGTAAGGCAGTGCAGGAAATATGCTGGTTTCTGCACGGGAATGACAAACAAAGGTTAATTGTCTTGGTCCATTGTTGTCAACTAGTGCCATTATAATATTGATATTAATTATAATTATATCAATTATTGCATCAAAACTGGAGTTTTGAAGTTCATGAAATAAATGTAAGGCATACCAATGAACAAAAATTTTATCTTAAAGGGATGAATACGATTATTCTCAGCGTTAAAGGTGAAGTCTGCAAAAAATCATGATCAGCTGTGTGAAATTCGCTGTTTTTCATTGTAATGAAATTACATTCCAAATGAATAAAAGTACATAAAAGGAAATGTTGCTCCAATCATTCCGTGAAACACAGATATCACTTCAAAGCAAAATAAGTTTATTCTGAATCATTTTGGGCGTTCTAGGTTCTAGTGTTAGTCTAACAACCACTTCCTGAATATATATATATATCAAGGTGAATTACCTGAAACTTTCACCGCATATATTGCGGTAATGGAAATGGGCTTTATTGATGTGCGGTTTTCACACAGTGGACTGGTAGTCAGGGGCTCATAATATTAGCCAATACAAACACTGTAATAATATTTAGTGTATTTTTTGTGCAAATATACACTTATTTAAATGGAACAATGACTATTGATATTTAAAAAACTAAAAGCAAAGTAAATTACAATGTGAATGGTGTTTGTTTCAGAGTTGTAGGGCGAGTCGTTTACGAGCTTTAGAATTTGAAAACGTTCCCACACCGACACTTGTACAATACCTGTGGTAGCACACGACAAAGAACAACATAAATGCACACACTAGTTATGTGATTCTTTAGGGTAGTTTTGTTCTGTCGTTGCAACTACAAAAATGCGTCACCTTTTTCACCAGACGCCTTTCGCTTTATTGAGGTAAAGCATCATCTGTGGTCTGTAATTAAGTTATTTACATTTTGATTTACTTTAAGATCGAATAACAGTTCGTTAAATGAAGAAATTAGTTATGTGTCTTCTGACCGGCAACGAGACACTTGATCGTCACAGATTGTGCTCAAAACGACCACCTGCAGCGGCAAAACACGTGCTAGCGTTTCAGTGGAGATGTCTGAGCAGGCTGCAGTAATATGTCGTTTCATATGATCGGGTGTAGTTAGTACGTTCTCGTAGACAGCGTCTTTCAGTATTCCCCCCCCCCCCCCCCCCAAAAAAAAAAA
Organism: Schistocerca serialis cubense; assembly: GCF_023864345.2. Classification (NCBI taxonomy): domain Eukaryota; kingdom Metazoa; phylum Arthropoda; class Insecta; order Orthoptera; family Acrididae; genus Schistocerca; species Schistocerca serialis. Next base: position 1,160,946,246 of record NC_064638.1, on the reverse strand, counting down.
AGTCTACAGACGTAGAATCTGCGGAATGGGCCGGTTAAAATATAGGTCTTCTGTGTCCAATCCAGCAATTTGAAAACAATTTGTTAAGACAAGCTGTTGTACTTTGCGCACTATGGGCTGGGCAGCCATCATGATGGTACCACAAATTCCTCCTAGTCTGTCCAGGAACATTTTCTAGCATTCGTGGAAGATGATCTGTTAGTAGGCTGCGATATTTGTGCGCTTTCAGTGTTCAGTCTATGGAAAACGGGCCTATGAGCTGTTCATTCACTATCCAGCACCACACATTTAAACTCCATGGACTCTGGCGTTCTACCTGGCTCAATGGGGATTGTCAATGAACCAGTAGTGCATGTTTCGGCGGTTTACCTGCCCATGACTGGTAAATATGGGTTCATCACAGAACAAGATAGGTGATACACCTGAAATGTCCTGTCACAGTGCCTATGTACAGAAATTAACACGATTCTCATAACCGTTTCCATGCAGTTCTTGATGGAGGGAGTTGTGATAGGGATGTAACACATGTCGTTGGAGAATGCGAAGAACACTTGCCTGACTCATGCCTTTTCCTCATGCGATTTCATGGAAGTTAACATGCGGATCAACTGCAACGGCAGCAAGAATATTAATTACACCCTCTTCTGTCGTCCCTTGTTTTCTTCAGCTATGTTGCTAGGTGTTACACTACCACTTTCACGTGACTGGTGAGAGAGGTTGACAAATAACTGCCGAGATGGTTGACGCCTATTGGGATATTTTGCTACAAATACTGTACAAGAACGAACTGCATTCTTCCTAAACGCTCCACACAACATGGACATGTCGGCTTTCTCCTCATTGCTAAATCCCATCTTCCACTCACGACCTACTGCTTGGACTGTCACTCACAGACCAGCAAGTCGTAGTGTCGTAGTGCACCCAAGGAACACGCAAGCAGGCTGTAATCAGACATAACAACATCGTAACTAGCAACTGCGCAGGTTGATTGATTGATTGATTGATTTTAACAGGGAAGCTAAAACAGCTTAGGTCTGACTCACCAGTGCCCGCAGCGAAACCAGGTTTATTGTGCGGTATCTCTAGTAAAGCCAACCAGTGCCCTTAAACGGTGCAAGGAGTCGCTCTACCAGTTTTTTGATAGACACAGTTTCTTCAGGTCTAGTTGTCCCGAAGATTATTTATCTTTTACTCTCCAATGCCATGCATTCGAAGATTATGTGTGATGCATTTTCTTCATCCTCATCACAGATCCTACATTTAGGGTCCTCTTCCGTTATACCCATTGTGTGTAGGTGTTTTTTGAAATTCCCATAGCCAGTCGTCGGTCCAGTCATGCGTTTTATCTATTTCCTCTTCAATCCCAGGATTACAGAGCTTCTTTTAAAACATGGCTTGGGCACCATTACCTTACCATGTTTTTTTTTTTTTTGGATCTTGGTCCAATATCCTACGTACTGTTTCCTAAGCCAGTTCCGTAGTTCTAATTTGATCATAGCCTTGGTGATTGTCAGGACAGGTTCCGGTCCAATAAATGGAGTTGTTGCCCCCATTCTAGCCAATCTATCGGCTTTTTCATTGCCACAGATCCCTGAGTGGCCAGGGACCCACACTAGGTTTACCCTATTGCTTCCCCCTAGATCCACCAGAGCCCTGTGTCAATCTGCAACAATCTTAGATCTTGTTGAAAGAGCTGCCAATTATTCCTGGGCTGCCTGAATAGATGTAGATGCTACGGTCATTGTAGCACCTACGCATACTCTCCTCCACACATGCCCTAATTGCAGTAATTTCAGCTTGGAATACAGAGGCCAGTTTTCCTAGAGAGATGAATCTCTCCAGTCTTGGCTGAACCCCGTACACCCCTTACCCCAGCCCCTTGGTCTGTTTTCGACCCACTGGTGAACCAAACGATGTCCCCCATACGTTGTGGAACAGTTTTTTCCCACTGTTCCCTACTTCCAGTTATTATGTTATAAGGCTTATCGAAGCAGTTGGGAGTTATTATATAGTCGGCAGGCATTTCCCCCGCCACTCCTATATTTACCTCACTCATTATGTTACTGTGTGATTCTGGATATCCGAATGAGACTCAGGTTTTGCCAGTTTTAAGTCTGTGTGACCCAGCTGCTGCCTCCATCTTGACCCAAAGGTGGAGGCATATCCAGGATGGCTCCCATTCCAGCGGTTGGCGTGCTGCTAGTTCCGCCCGTCATGGCTAAGCAGGCCAATCTCTGCACCTTAGCAAGCTCCTTAGCAGCAACTGCTTTTCTACCTACTTCCACTACACTACGGCCACATAGGAAATCCTAGGTCTAACTACTGTGGTGTATGTCCAGTGCATACCCCTGGGGCTTAGGTCCCAGTTTTTGCCACAAGCGGCCGGACCGTGTGGCCGTGCGGTTAAAGGCGCTTCAGTCTGGAACGACGTGACCGCTACGGTCGCAGGTTCGAATCCTGCCTCGGGCATGGATGTGTGTGATGTCCTTAGGTTAGTAAGGCTTAATTAGTTCTAAGTTCTAGGCGACTGATGACCTCCGAAGTTGAGTCGCATAGTGCTCAGAGCCATTTGAACCTTTTTTTTTTTTTTTTTTTTGCCACAAGCCTTCCTAGTACTCACTACTTTTTGCCTTTGAGCAGATGCTCTTAATGTGAAGTGTCCAACTTAGCTTCTCATCCAAGGATACCCCTAGAATAGCGCAGGCTGAATGGCACTAACAAGTGTCGGTGGCGGAACTTTTCAAAATACGATATTGCGCAAGCGACTCACGTAGAATCCTGCAACAAATACCACTGATTTTCTAATTTATATTAATTTTAGTTTGTTAATGGCAATAGGCTCCGTCGAATTTAAAAAAAAAGTGTATGTCTCAACAAAAAGTATTAATACAACCTGTTTACTTGCTGACACTACGAGCCCCTGAGTACCAATCTATTCTGTGAAAGTCGCACATCAATTACACTCCCCATTTCCGCAAAGTTTGCTGTGCAGGTTTTAACTGCTTCATCTTGTATATGCTGGTGTCCAAGTCTAAAAGACGAAAATCAGTGCCAAGTAATATAACTCGATGAATCTGCGACTGCATGTAGAAAGATCTGCTACGCAGTGAAATGAACAGAAACGGAAGTTCTGTACACTGACGATTTATGGTAGTCCCCTTTGCATTACGAAGTCATGGATATGGTTCTTAATAGTGTCTGTGATCACCACGGACGGCAGTTGACGCCCTACAACTTGCTCCCATCCTGGATACAAGGTTGGTAAGGAGTTCTAAAGGTAGGACGTTTCATTCCTCCACCAGCGCCGTTGACAACTGCTGGATGTTTGTTGTATTCTGGCACGCTCAAATACGCCTCTCAAGACGCATTCCATATATGCTCGATGGGATTTAATTGGAGGAAACGGACAGACCAATCCATTAGCCGAATATCCTATCGTTCAAAGAGCCCCGTCGCATGCGCAGTTCGAAACTGTTGCACATTATCATCCATAAGAATGTGGTCTGGACAGAATTAACCCTGGACAGACGCACTGGGGGGAGAAGTCCAGCGTCACAATAACGTCGACCTGTAAATGTACCGTACTGAAATATCTGGCACCAAGTAAGCCCTCCCACACCAAAATACTTGAACCAGAAAAACGATCATGATCGACTATGTTCCTGGGTATATTATGTGTTCCTAACTCTCGCCATTTGCCGGACTTTCCGAAATCGGTATTCGAAGTGAATGTGGTCTCATCTGAGAGGAGCACACGCTGGTCCGGTCACTAAGTTCTTGACACCCTGGCAAACTGTGGCGCCGTAGTGAGGGTGTCAACGGAACACTATGTACTGGACATGGGGCAAAGAGAACCTCCCCCCCCCCCCCACATGCAATCGCCGTGCCACTGTTGAGTATGAGACTGCGTGCCTTGTTGTCCTGTTAAACGTGGTTGCAGTTGTCCCCGACGTTTGATGTAGGTCCTGAGCCGTGGCGACGTTGCTGGCGCCGCCATTCGAATTCCTGGCGCCACTAGCTCCATCTGTCGTGTGATGTCCCTCTGGTTTGAGGCCACTGACATTCTTTGCTTGAGGCTGCTGACGGGGACAGGGAGTGTTGTGGCGTGGCGAGTTGGGGAGTGCAACCACTCTCTACTACCAGTCCCAACCCCGCCATGCTACAACACGCTCCATACCCATCAAAAACCTCGTGCAAAGATCTTAGTGGCCTCAAACCGGAAGGATATCACATGAAAAATCGAGCTAGTGGCGCCAGGAATCCGAGGGGCGAAGCAACACCGCCATGGCTCAGGTCCCTTCTTGGCTGTTGCACAACGTAGAGTTCATCTGCTGGCCGTGGTCGACCATCTCCTCTCCTTCAGGCAGCAGTGCCCGTGGTTTGGAATGCTCCTGAGATATATGAAACAATGCTGTGAGCAGTACCAAACTCCTGAATTACACTCAAGACAATTTATTCTTCTGTCAGATTCCCGAAGACTCCGCCCCACGTGAACTCATCCCAGATGTTGTCTGCAGATCACATTGTGATGAAGAACACTACCACACTGCACTGTAACTCCTCACACACACAATATTTCCCCGTTCCTTCAACTGCTTCATGTTGCGAGGCCAGCCCCATTTGGCGTTATAGTCACGCAGACCGCACTCAATGTCCCGCCATTTCACACCCAGCTTTCTGTGCAGGACTGGGAGACCTTCGTCTACTTGCTCCCGCATTTTTATTCGTTTCCACCGAGTAGTTAGTATGTTACATTATCCATCTTGTCCTGAAGTTTTGCACAACGGTATTTATGTTTACTCATGTTCAGAAGAAAAAAAAGCAAAACACCTTGAACGACTAGAGACACGTCATTCATATTCACAGGAGATGTACATTAGTATGTTCAGCAGAAATGACTAGCCTCTTCACTTCAGCATGTGTCCTGTTGTCTAGCAAGCACAGGGTCCGCCAAGGGCCCTTATAATTTGTTCCATGGGTATTGGCATCGACGCGTAAAAGCCTCGAATGACGTCAAATGGTATAGCCATCCATTCTGCGTTCACCTGGTTCCAAAGTTCATCTGTGGTGGTTGACATTGGGTCACAGCACTACAGCCGTCATTTCACTAAATCCCACATGTTTTCGATTGGCGGCAACTCTTGTGATATGGCGGGGCAGGGCAACAGGCTGACATCCGGTGACACCAAGGAGGCACGTATTTGTGCAGCAGCATGTGTTCGTGCATTGAAAAATGACGTCTGGGTTGTTGTGCAGAAATTGTATGGCTACGGAGCACAGGATGTCATTCACGTAGCTCACACTGGTCATTCACGTATCCCACACCATAAGGCGCTGAGTCGGCGCTGTATGCCTTGTGCGAATGCGGCCACTCCCCCTGTCTGAGGCGATGCAAAATGCGGCTTTCATTTTCAAACAAACAGAACTTGTTCTCAGTGACGTCTTCCATACTCCATTACCGTCTAGCATGTTTCTGCTCATTTGTCAAAGACATTCGGAGTTAATAAACGGCAACAGACTGTCACACCTGATAGTGTACGTTGTGCCAGAGTCGAGGACGACGCACATCCGTCCTGCAATGCCATTTGGATCAAGTGTTGATCTTCTCAGGAGTTAGTCTGGGTGGTGCGAATTGAACCATCTCGTCGTGTTCCAAGGCCTTCCGTGAACCGTTTCGCACGTACCCGTTGCACTGCCGAAACATTTCGTCCCACATGAGCAGCAATTTTCTGGATGGTTGCATCACATTCTCTCGTACCAATAATGCGCCCTCTTTCAAACTCACTGATTTGACGGTATGGTTCGCACAACGTCTGCGAGGCATCCTGCATGTCTGCTCAAGTCATACTGATCCATTGCCTTCGGCAGGCACATTCTACCGGTAGGTAGTGTTGCGCCGCGATATCAGTGCTGACCTTGAACCCGCGGGGCGACATGGCTCAAATGCTAATCATTTCTGCAGAACATACTAATGTACATGCCCCGTGAATATGAACGTCCTGTCTCTAGTCGTTCCGTTTTTCTGAACGTGAGTGTATATTTTAAATTCGAACAGGCCTCTGCCGACGTGTATTTCCCCTGCCTTAAGTCTGTTTAAATAACCTCAGAGTGAAAATAAGAGAAATTCATGGTCATACTAGGGCTTCACGATAATAATTCTCTTTCCATTCTCAAGCATTTCGCTGCAGTCATCTAACATTGGAGGTTCCTCATAGACCGTATAACGTTGGAAGTGGACGTCCCGTGTGGCCAATGTATACAGGGTGATTATTACCGTTTAAAAGCCCCCTAAGTGACGTAGATGATGCCGTGATGCTGAGACAAGTAATTTAATATAAGACACATTGGGCCGCAAATTTTGGGAAATACCCCAAAAGTGGATAACAAATGTTGAAGATATGTCGTCACTAGACGACATAACTCCCAGCACCTACAGAGGAGGTCGAAAATACGGAGAGTATTTTCGAGTGTCTGCATGAATGGATCATTGAGCGAAGTAATACTTGCATTGAAGCAAATGGTCCAAATTTCGAACACCTTTTGTAACTGTGATCTGCTGTAAATGCATAGGTTAAAAAATCATTGTCCTCACAGTAGCCATGCAAAAGCTGTTCTCTTTTAGTATTTCTTTCTTTTTTTAATGACTTTATTTAGTAAAGGAAACGTAGGTCATTTACTAGTAGCGGCACAATTCTGAGGCTTATACTCATTTACTTCTCAACACGGTAGGTTTTCCTTGTACTGTACTTTGCAATAAACCAATGGAAAGTATGAGAGTGGCAAATAAAATAATAAATCTTACAACACTATAAACACATAACTGCCTAACGCAGTGCAGAAACATACTGCCTGCCAAAGGCAAGACTCGAATCCTGATCCCCACGGTATGCGCACGTAAGCCCAGAGCCAACCAGCGTGATTACGTGACTTGGGATGTACAGTTGCGACCGTCTGTTAGGCTCAACTGCTGCACATGCGCTGCGATAGATGACTTAGTGACGTCACATATTCAACATTTATCTTCCACCTTTCAGGTACTTCCCGACATTTGCGGGCCTATGAGTCTCGAAATACACGTGTCAGCAACATCTACATCGCTTCAGGAGCTTTCTAACGTTAATAATTCTGTTTACGGAGGCTGCAATATCAGATGACTGCAGCGAAATGCCTGCGAATGTTTAGTGGAAAGGGAGTGGTTGTCCAGTATGAACATCAAATGTTCTCATTTCCAGACTGAGTCCTTTTAAACAGACGTATGTGAGAGGGAATACATGTTGGTAGAGCCTTGTTGAATTTTAATTCCACTAACCGCAAATACCGTACAGAGTCTTCCTGAAGACGGAAGGACGTTCGGTTCCGCATTCTGTATGTGGAATACACTACGAGCCTAAACATTATGACCATCTGCTCAATAGCTTGTTTGTCCGTCTTTGGAACGAAATACATCACTGATCCTGCGTATCAGAGATCCGACAGTTTGTTAATAGATTTGTGGAGCTATGTGACATTAAATATCTACGCACAGGTCATGTAACTTGCATAAATAACGGGCCGCTAATTTGCGTACCTGGTGAAGGCGCTCGATAGCGACCAAGATGGGTTCTACAAGATTTACTCAGGCGAATTTGGTCGCCGAAACACCAACGTCAGCTGACTATAATGCTCCTCGAACCACTGCAGCGCGGTCCTGGCTCCCAGAAATGGACAATTATACTGCTGAAATATGACATCAACTTCAGGGAACAAGCTTGAAGGGATGAATATGGTTCACACCCGTCAGTTAGTCTTAGGTTACTACCACAGCTTCCACTCCGTGGCGCGCTGTACGTTTCGAGTCGCCGTTAACCTCAATGAAGGAGTTTGTGGAGACGACCTAGCACAGCAAAAATGTGATTCACCCAAAGATCCGACACGTTTACACTGATCGACGGTCGAATTTCGATGGTCCCCGTGCACACTGCAGTCGTAATTGACGATGTCGTTGGTTTAACGTGTAGACATATAGGGGTGGTCTGCTGCGGAAATTCACGTTCAACAATGTACGATGAACAGTGTGATCCGAAACACTTGTGGGCGCACCAGCATTGTGCTCTTTCGGCACAGATGCCACAGATAACCATCCTTCCTACTTTACAGAGCAGATAAAGCTCCGAACCCCACTTTCTGTGAAGAGTTGTGGAAGTCCAACCATTTAGCGCTTAGTGGCAGTTTCACTGTCCTACCTCTTTATGTAGAAGCTGACGACAGTAGCACGTGTACATTCGACCAGCTTCACCGTTTTTGAGATACTCGTTCACAGGCTTTGCGCAATAACAATCTTCCCTTTGTCAAAGTAGCTTTTCTCTGTGGATATCCCCATTTTCAGCTCATACCTTTGTTAGTGTGATCCCCGTCCGTGCATGTCTGCTCCGCTTCCATACTTTTGTTACGGCGTCACGTCGCCAGGTGGCATCCAGCTTCGCGGTGGGCAGTAGACATAATGTTATAGGTTGTCAGTATTCTTTACTGCACTCTTACTGCATGCTTTGTGATCATTTCGGTCTGAATTGTGACCTACTGGATGCGCGAGAAAGGAAGTGACTTCTGAAATGCTGTGTGGGGTTTGGCACCAATGTGTTTATAATATAGATTTTGTGTGTTATTGATTCTTAAGGCTCGTAAGTGAGTAGCTTAATTGACTTCTTAAAATTGCTTTGTATAAGGAACAGCTCCTTGCCACAGTGTAAATTCCATGCCCGACTAATGTTGAATCTCAGTGTGTTTCATAAGTTCTGAGATGAAGCCGGCGCAAATATTATATTAAAGTACACTGATGAGCGGAAACATTATGACCACCTGCTTAATAGCTTGTTTGTCCGTCTTCGGAACGAAATACATCACTGATCCTGCGGATCAGGGATCCGGCAATTTCTGTAGGTTTTCCCAGGTATATGGGGTCGGCTGTCAAAGCACAGGTCGTAAGTCGGGTAAATAAGGGGCCTCTAATTTGCGTGCTCGGTGACGGTACCCTATAGCTGTCCAGGTGGGTTGCATAGGATTTACATGAGGCGAATTTGATCACCGGTACATCAACGTGAGCAATGTGAGTTCACTATAATGCTCCTCGAACCACTGTAGCAGGGATAATTATATCGCTGATAGATAAGATCGCCGTCGGGGAAGGCATCAAGCCTGGAGGGACGCAGGTGGCTCACAGCTGTCTGCGTGTCTTCGATTACTATACTACTGGCCATTACAATTGCTACACCACGAAGACGACGTGCTACAGACGCGAAATTCAACCGACGGGAAGAAGATGTTGTGATATGCAAATGATTAGCTTTTCAGAGCATTCACATTAGGTTGGAGCCGGTGGTGACACCTAAAACGTGATGACATGAGGAAAGTTTCTAACCGGTTTCTCATACACAAACAGCAGTTGACCGGCGTTGCCCGGTGAAACGTTGTTGTGATATCTCGTGTAAGGAGGAGAAAAGCGTACCATCACGTTTCCGACTTTGATAAAGGTCGGATTGTAGCGCATCGCGATTGCAGTTTATCGTATCGCGACATTACTGCTAGAGTTAATCGAGATCCAATGACTGTTAGCAGAATATGGAATCGGTGGGTTCAGGAGGGTAATACGGAACGCCGTGCTGGATCCCAACGGCCTCGTATCACTAGCAGTGACAGGCATCTTATCCGCATGGCTGTAACGGATCGTGCAGCGACGTCTCCATCCCTGATTCAACAGATGGGGACATTTGCAAGACAACAACCACTTGCACGAACAGGTCGACGACGTTTGCAGCAGCATGGACTCTCAGCTCGGAGACCATGGCTGCGGTTACCCTTGACGCTGCATCACAGACAGGAGCGCCTGCGATGGTATACTCAACAACGAACCTGGGTGCACGAATGGCAAAACATCATTTTTTCGGATGAGTCCAGGTTCTGTTTACAGCATCATGATGGTCGCATCCGTGTTTGGCGACATCGCGGTGAACGCACATTGGAAGCGTTTATTCGTCATCGCCATACTGGCGTATCACCCGGCGTGATCCTATGGGGTGCCATTCTCGGCCAACTCTTGTTCCCATTGACGGCACATTGAACAGTGGACATTACATTTCAGATGTGTCACGGCCAGTGGCTCTACCCTTTATTCGATCCCTGCGAAACCCTACATTTCAGCAGCATAATGCACGACCGCGTGTTGCAGGTCCTGTACGGGCCTTTCTTGATACAGAAAATGTTCGACTGCTGCCCTGGCCAGCACATTCTCCAGATCTCTCACCACTTTAAAACGTCTGGTCAATGGTGGCTGAGCAACTGGCTTTTCACAATACGCCAGTCTTGATGAACTGTGGCATCTTGTTGTAGCTGCATGGGCAGCTGTACCTGTACACGCCATTCAAGCTCTGTTTGACTCAATGCCCAGGAGTATCAACGCCGTTATTTCGGCCAGAGGTTGTTGTTCTGGGAACTTATTTCTCGGGATCTATGCACCCAAATTGCGTGAAAATGTAATCATATGTCAGTTCTAGTATAATATATTTGTCCAATGAATACCCGTTTATCATCTGTATTTCTTCTTGGTGTAGCAATTTTAATGGCCAGTAGTGTTTCACAGGTCTCATGCAAGAGCAGGTGAGTGTCTCCCATTTCATAATATAGTTCCCACAAGCCTGCGTTCGAGTCACGCTGTACGATTAGAGACACCGTTCCCCTAGATGATGGCTAAAATCAAAAGCCATAACAACATCCTACACAAACTCACAGGGACTGGCTGGGGTCCCTCTGCTTCTACTCTCAGAACTACAGCACTTGGCCCAGTATACCCAGTTCCTGAATACTGCAGTCCCGTATGGCTTTACAGTATCCATACAAAGAAGGTAGATGTCCAGCTGAATGACACAATGAGGATTATATAAGGCAACATCCAGTATCCTCCTCGGAAGTGGCTACCGTTACTTTCTAACATTCCACCTCCTCATCTCCGAAGAGCATTAGCATAAGTGCTGTGACAACCCTCTCCTACCAATACATGAAGACTGTCTACATGAAGATCTCAGGCTGAAATCTCGGAACCCTTCTTGGAATTTTGGAAAGAACCTGGCTCGAGATCAGTTTACAGTAAGTGAAGCTCGGCGCAGCGACTGGCTGTCTTCAAACCCAGACAGATCTGGACTGATCTCGGACGCAACCAATCAACCTCCTGGTTTCAGCCAACCCTGGAAAACCTGGACATCACATAACCGTTTAAGAGCCCAACATAGCAGATGTCAGTTTTGGAAGCACAATTGGAAGACTGCTAATAGCCTTTTCTGCGACTGTGGAGACGTGCCTCAGACCATCAGCCACATCATTATGGACTGCCCACTTCGAAGGTTCAGTGGTTCGATGGAGGAGATCCATCAGGCCAGTGAGGAAACTGTGGAGTGGTTAAGGACACTGGACAACCATCTGTAATAATACTGATGTCTCTCATAGATCGAGGTCTAAACCTGCGTATGTTTGGAAATATGAAATTAATTGTACATTGTAATTTGTAACAACACCCTGTAACTTCAAGCCATACGAAATATATATACGGCGTTTTTGGAGAGGATCATCGACCTAGTGTAAACATTTGAACACATAGGAGTGGTCTGCTGCGGGGCTCCATGCTCAGCAGTGTACGATGAACGGCGCGTTCCGAGAAACTTGAGCGTGCCCAGCGTCGTGCTCTTTCGGCAGAGACGACACAGACCACTATGTATCCTACTTTACAGAGCAGACAAGCCTCCGAAACCTACGTTCTGTGAAGAGTCGTGAACGTCGAAGCATTTAGGCCCTTGGGGTAGTTTCACTGTCCTTCTACCTCTGTCCGTAGATGGTCACAACGGTAGCACCTGAACATTCGACCTGCTTCGTTCACAGGCTGTGCGTAATAATAATCTGCCCTTTGTCAGAGTCCCTTATCTGAATGGATTGCTCAATGTGCAGACCATCTGTTGGCTAGGGTAACCACCCGTCCATGTGTGCTCCACTTATAGAGTTTTGTTATGGCGACACATGCCTACAAATCCATCAGGCAGCATCCGGTGTCGTGGTGGGCAGTTGTCACAATGTTTTGGCTTGACAGTGCATACACTGACGTACATGCTAGCCATAGTTGTTTGACGGGTGCGTGAGAGGCTGTACACGCCTTGTGTGTCTGCAGCCGGGGCAGAGTTGAGAACCGCCCGGTCCCTCCCGCTTTTTGTTGCATCGCCGCTAACTAACACTGTGTGAGCGCCTGATCCAGCGCTGCCGGTGCGTGGGCCGCCCACTGTAAGCAGCTTAGCAAGGCGGCAGCTGCCGGCTCCATCTACCAGCTGGCGGTACCCACCGCGCCGCCCCTGCATTGTGCGAAAGGCCGCTACTGAGCCGCAACACGCAAAACACCTGCGTGACGTTCATGCTGTCGTGGTTACCGAGAACTCTTCCCAAACACATTGTTAATGTGCTCTTGTATAATTCTACTAGCTGAGCACCTTGGATAAGAGTTTATTCTAATCTTCTATTAGTATACCTCCTCCTCCCCACCCCCTCTCTCTCTCTTTTCCTCTCTCTCTCTCTCTCTCTCTTTGTCTCTCTCTCTCTCTCTCTCTCTCTCTCTCTCTCTTTGTCTCTTTCTCTCTCTCTCTCTCTATCCATCACATCCTCCCCCTCCCTGTTCATTTCTGCCTCCTGGTATGCCTGTCCATCTCATACTGCCCCCTCTGTCTGCCCATTTTCTCCTGCCCTCTCTCCCTGTCTACCTCTTCAACCAACCTTTCTGTGTATATCTCCTCCTGCTCTCCTCTCTGTGCATCTCCACCCTCCATCTGGCCATATCCTTCTCTCATGTGTCCATCTCCTTCTTCCACATCTCCTCTTGTCCACTGATTCCTCTTCTCTTCCTATGTCCATCTTCTTTCCCCTTCTATCTCTCTACAACTCCTACTCCCCCACATTCTCAGTCCACCTCTTCCTCCCCATCTTACTTTGTGCCTCACCTCCACTTCAATACGAGGTTGGTGGTTCTTACCCCACAGTATTCCTTTTTGGACAGTAAGTAATATGTTTACTAAGTTTGATTGAAATCGGTACAGGGATTTAGGAGTACCTTTTTACGCATTTCTTCAATCGTGTACACACATCACTCAGACACGGGAAGGGGGTTCAGAAACAGTCTGAAAAGGTGGTGTTAGAAATAACTGTTAAGAAAAAAGTTCCATGCCTTCCGCCGTTTCCGAGTTGATTAGCATTGAAGTTAGTTAGTCGGGCCGTTGCGCTCGCAAATTCAAGCACCCCGTCAGAGACGGTGAATCCAACGTGTTCTTCGTTAGATTTCATAAAACCGAGTAAAACAGCGATACAAAAAGTTAATAAAGGACGGTAGTAACGATCGAACTCGAGCCAAAGGCTGAGCTGACTCGTTCGCTATCACCTACGCTAGTAGAATCTCTGACACTAATCCCATCTGGTGGGCCGCTTGAATATGCGCGCAAATAACTAATTGCCTATATTCAGTGCTAAGTAACTGGGAGACAGCTCAGCTTTTCGACTTATTTCTTCACAGTTATTTCTCAGCACAAACTACCACATAGCCTCCTTGCAACCTTTTCAGACGGTTTCTGATCACCCGGTATTTAAAATATTTCACACGTATTTGTACATATATTTCACCTGTCATTATTGTTGTTGTTGTGGTATTCAGTCCAAAGACTGGTTTGAGGTAGCTCTCCATGCTTTTTTTTATTGTTAAATCTTATGGGACATAAATGCGAAGATCATCAGTCCCTAAGCTTACACACTACTTAACCTAAATTATCCTAAGGAGAAACACACACACCCACGCCCGAGATAGGACTCGAACCTCCGCCGGGACCAGCCGCACAGTCCATGACTGCAGCGCCATAGACCGCTCGGCTTATCTTGCGCGGCCACAGTTCTTTGAATACTTTGAGTATTCAAAGAACTGTGACTAACGCCCGAACAAGAGGGAACTGACATGCATAGAGACTACAAAATAGTGCATTGATAACGGCTAGGCATTAGCCGAAATTTGGATTTGCCAAATAATCACTATCAAAAAAGGACGCCTGATTGCAGCGCTCTATAATTTATAAATCACACCACAGTCGCTTAGTGCTCCCACTTTCCTAATGGAAGGTAACATGATATTTATGTTCAATCATACACATCTCCCTGTGTATCCACATTTTTGTCCAACCTCTGTAGTTCTATACGTGCGACGGGTGTTCAAAAAGTAATGAAACACATTTTTTCGCTGCTAATGTCGGTTGAAAAAATTCAGATTTTGCTGTGGGACTTCCTGGAATATTCACGCTTTAACCCCCATAGTTTCATCAATTTCCGATAGAAGGCGGTGCTATATGTATCTTTCAAAATGGCGTTTGTAGCAGAATTGCGTTCCAAGTTGAAAGCCGTCATTGAGTTTCTTTTGGTGGAAAACCAGAGCATCGCTGATATTCACAGGCGGTTGCAGAATGTGTACGGAGACCTGGCTGTCAACAAAAGCACGACGAGTCTTTGGGCGAGATCTAACAATGCCGCACAAATCCGTCTGATAACTCTCGTGCCAGCAATGTTGGAACTCACTCAAGGTGATCGACAGGTCACACTGAAACCTCGCTGCGAAACTGGACGTCTCTGTTGGTAGCGCTGATACAGTCATTCACCAACTGGGACGCCGCATCTCTCGCCTTCTGACTTTCATCTGTTTGGCCCAATGTAGGATGCACTCCGCAGGAAGCGGTACGTGGATGATGGAAAGGTTATTGATGCAACAAGACTTTAGCTCCGACGTCTACCAGTACTATGGTACCATACGGGCATACAGGCCCTTCGAGTAAATGGCGTAATGCAGTCGCACTGAACGGAGATCATGTTGAAAAATATGATTTTGTAGCCAGAAGAGTGGGGAATAGTATGATATATTGGAATCCTGAATAAAACTAAACTGCTTCATGAAAGAAAAAAAATGTGTTGCATTACTTATTGAGCACCACTCTTAGGCGTAGATTTATATTTAGGTAGCCCCCTTCTACATTTCAAACCGCAGAGCTTTTGTTGCATGGCCAGGTGATAAACGGCGCTGAATACAAGCCCGTCATTGAGAGGAAGTTCTCTGCGGACTTCATTGCTGACGGTGGATGTACAGCGGTGCTGCCTACGCTGCCCCTGCCACTTGGAAAATTAACGTGGCATCGCAGACGGATTCAGAGGCCCCTCATTATGTACTGTACCACGCTATCGGCCGAAACTCCTACGACATCCGTACGTTTATCATGGAAGCCTTTACTGTGCGACTCTTGCGTGCGTCCCGTCAAGCAGACACACTGCCGCTTGATGTTCTGTTCATTTGATAATTCAACGAATTAAAAATTAAGCATAATAAAATTAAGAGAAGTAATTAGCCGGAAACATGCTAATTGGTGCAGTATTTGTTACAATAAGAATGGCGAAAACAGTATTACGATCACAGTATATACATTGCTTTGGTCTCGATATTTTTGTCATATGTGCCGTCAGAGTATATAATAGAAACTAAATATTACAATTCACATTTTTTCTATTTTTTTAGTTTTGAGAATTAAATCCCTTCCTGGTCTGCCGATACACATGTACTCTGTCTTAAGGATATTAAGTTTTAGATCGAATCTTACGTATTCCTTTTGGAATTTATCCAGAACGTGCTTCATATCTAGTCTGTTATTTTCGAAAATCAGCTGGTCATTTTCAAGAAGTAATGAATGCTTCTGTCCTGTCCAATTAGTATACTCATTCCTCAACAATTTTTGGAACCGTGCCTCCAACGCTTGTTCTATGTATAAGTTACGTCAAAATGAATAGGGGTTAGACTGCAAACTTTCATAAAGCCATTGGTGGCTCTGAAGCTCCCTATTATTCTTTTACCCATCTTTACTTTTGCTTCTGTACCTTTGTACATTCTCATAACTATTTCAATGCATTTATCTTGTTCTTTTAGTCTCTTCATGGCACTTATACTCTGAGATCTTGGGATGTTGTCTTACGCTTTTTCCAAATCGACAAAAGTAATGTGCATTTCCCTGTCAATAGCTCTGCTCGTTTTTATCTCTAAGACAGTGGATGTTATGTAATCATTATCTACCAGCCCTATAGCCACTTCGTTGCTGCGAAAAACTTGTCATACTCTATTCAGTCTTTCCCTTAAAGATACTAAAGAAAGTTTTTCTACTGAAAATCGCACAATAATTATTAATATTCTTAAAGTAGTCTAAACAGAAAATGCAGTGATGTCTCATCAATTATTACTGACAAAGGTGGAATAATTTTACGCAATCGTTTTCGACAGAGTATTAATTTATAGCAGAAGTATGATTGTAGCTCGAGACTGTTTCAACTGTTATAAAAGCAAATACTGCTTACGTTATGGCTGAAATACTTCATGTAATTACGCCTGTGAAACATTGGAGCATACGATTCGAATATGTCAAGCTTTCATTCTTACTGGGACCTCACCTAAGTTTTTTTTTAAGTCCAATGTGGAAATAATTTACTGTTTCTCCGCAGTGTTCACTGGAGATCTTTCTACATCGTGGATGCGGGGGTTACTTGCTAGTCCCGGGCGAGATACAATGCTACACTGCCCACTACGCTGATTTTGGGCAGTAAAAATGCTTTGTGAGACAGAGAAACGGCTGTTACCGCGATATTGCAGTTTTTCCATTGCCAGATGTGTTGTGGTGCCGGTGGGACGCACTACACACAAACTCCATTAACTGCGGTGGCGTGCACGCGCCGACACAATAAAGCCAGCTCGATAAAACGGCCGCCAAGTGACCCCTTTTTTTAGTTTCCCTTTGAAACACACATGAGCAATGGTCTGCAATAGCGGGGTAAAAATAAAGAGAGGAAAAAAAAGAGGTCCACAGCAAACGCCAGCTTCATATGTTTTCGGGATTGTTCTTCAGGCTGCAGTCACGATCTGTGATTTTCGTTTAATTTTCTGTGAACTTCTGACTTTTAAATTCATCATTCTTCATCTACGCGTATTCACACATTGTAAGCTGAAGCAGTGTCTACCGAACTGTTCTTGTCGCCGCGCCAGTTCTGTAGTTTTTCCATCTGGTAAAGAACATTCGCAAAGGCAAATACTTGAGGCCAATTGAGTCTCCCTTATGGTCAACGATAAATAATTTTGTAAATGAACTGAAATTTCTTGTAGGAATTAGTTTCATGGATTGGGTGTTCTTTTTACGTTAGCTTTTTTTTTTTTTTTTTTTTTTTTTTTTTTTTTTTTTTTTTTTTTTTACCACGACGTTTCCGCTTTCCAGCCATCTTCAAATCTTTTAACCCAGGAAACACATTTGTTTCTGGTTGCAGTCAAATAACTTTATGGGTGGTGCACACTGTGCATTTGCCTCCTCACATCAGTAAATGGCCTATCTGTGCGATACTGTTTGTATAAGTCTGGATACTATGCATGCAACTACTAAGCCCAGCCAATCAAACACTGCTCATGAAATTATATGACTGTAGCGCAAATCATATGTATTTAACGGGTTAAAAGTTTTACTTGAAAATAGCTACGCAGGTGAAACACCGTAGTATACAAAATAACAATAAAGTACTTATGAAAAAATTGGCCAAGTGCTAGTAGGTCTCACGCATTGATGGTTATGTATAAACTTAATTATGTATATAGATCCAGCCTGAGAATCACGATTTTGGCCAGTTATCGATATCGATACTTGCAAGGTGTTGTTGCTGTTGTTGTTGTGGTCTTCAGTCCAGAGACCAGTTTGATGCAGCTCTCTATGCTACTCTATCCTGTGCAAGTTTCTTCATATCCGAGTAGCTACTGCAACTTCCGCCCTTCTGAATCTGCTTAATGTATGAATCCCTTGGTCTCCCTCTACAATTTCTACTTTCCTCTCTTCCCTCCAATACTACATTGGTTATGCTTCGATGCTCAGAACGTTTCCCACCAACTGATCCCTTCTTCTAGTCAATTTGTGCCACAAATTCCTTTCATTCCCAATTCAATCCAGTACCTCCTCATTAGTTACGAGCTCTAACCATCTAACTTTCAGCATTCTTCTGTAGCACCGCATTTCGAACGCTTCTAGTCTCTTCTTGTCTGAAGTATTTATCCTCCATGTTTCGCTTCTATACATGGCTACACTCCGTACAAATAGTTTCAGAAAAGACTTTCTGACACTTAAATCTATACTCGATGTTAACAAATTTCTCTTCTTCAGAAACGCTTTCCTTGCCATTGCCAGTCTACATTTTATATCCTCTCCACTTCGACCATCACCGGTTCTTTTGCTCTTCAGATAGCAAAACTCATTTACTACTTTAAGTGTCTCATTTCCTCATCTAATTCCCTCAGCAACACCTAATTCTACTACATTCCATCATCCGCGTTTTGCTTTTGTTGATGTTCATCTTATATCCTTAAGGCACTGTCCATTACGTTCAGCTGATCTTCCAAGTCCTTTGCTGTCTCTGACAGAATCACAATGTCATCGGCAAACCTCAAAGTTTTTATTTCTTCTCCATGGATTTTAATTCCTATTCCAAATTTTTCTTTTGTTTCCTTTACTGCTTGCTCTGAATACAGATTGAATAACATTGGGGATAGGCTGTCACACTCCCTTCCTCACCACTGCTTCCCTTTTATGCCTCTCAACTCTTATAACTGCCGTCTGGTATATGTACAGATTGTAAATAGCCTTTCATTCCCTGTATTTTACCCCTGCAATCTTCAGAATTTGGAACAGAGTATTACAATCAACATTGTCAAAAGCTTTCTCTAGATATACAAATGCTAGAAACATAGGTTTGTCTGTCCTTAATCTACAGTGTCTTGTAAGAAAAATCGTAGCGTCAGTATTGCCTCACATGTTCCAATATTTCTACAGAATCCAGACTGATCTTCCCCAAGGCCAGCTTCTACCAGTTTTTCCATTCGTCTGTAGAGAATTCTTGTTAATATTTTGCAGCCGTGGCGTATTAACCTGTTAGTTCGGTGATTTTCACACCTGTCAACACCTGCTTTCTTTGGGATTGGAATTATTACATTCTTCTTTTAGTCTGATTGTATCTCTCCTGTCTCATACATCTTGTTCACCAGAGTTTTGTCATGGCTGGCTCTCCCAAGGCTATCAGTAGTTCTAAGGGAATGTTGTATACTACCGGGGCCTTGTTTCGGCTTGGGTCTTTCAGTGCTCTGTCAAATTCTCGCAGTATCATATCACCCATTTCATCTTCATCTACGTCCGTTTCCATTTCCATAACACTGCCCGCAATTACTTCGCCCTTGTATAGACCCTCTATGTACTCCTTGCACCTTTCTGCTACCCGTTCTTTCCTTAGAACCGGTTTTCCATCTGAGCTCTTGATATTCACACAGGTGGTTCTCTTGTCTCCAAAGGTCTCTTTCATTTTCCTGTATGCAGGTTCTATCTTACCCGTAGTGATATATGCCTCTACATCCTTACATTTGTCCTCTAGCCGTCCCTGCTTAGTCACATTGTACTCCTAGTCCATATCATTTTTGAGACGTTTGTATTCCTTTTCGCCTTCTTCATTTACTCCATATTTATATTTTCTCCTTTCATCAATTAAAGTCAGTATCTCTGCTGTTTCCCAAGGATTTCCACTAGGCCTCGTCTTTTTCTTAAATTTCCTCCTTTTTGCAGTTTTAATCTACAGTTCATAACCAATAGATTGTGGTCAGTGACCACATCTGCTCGCTGGAAATATTTTACAATTTAAAACCTGGTTCATAAATCTCTGTCTTACCATTATAAAATCTATGTGAAACCTTCCACTGTCTCTGGGCCTCTTCCACGTATACAGCCTTCTTTCATGATTCTTAAACCAAGTGTTAGCTACGATTAAGTTATTCTCTGTGCAGAATTCTACCAGGCGGCTTCCTCTTTCATTCCTTACCCCCATTCCATATTCACCTACTACTTTTTCTTCTCTTCCTTTTCCTACTATTGAATTCCAGTCCCCCATGACTATTGCATTTTTGTCTCCCTTAACTATCTGAATAATTTTTTTGTCACATCATACACTGCAAGATGAAGTCCGAAGAATTGATTCCAAGACTGTAACAAAATAACTACAATAGTTCCTGAGAGTAGTCCAGATATACAAAAGTACCGAGCACAGGACTTCAGTTCATACATATTGAGAGGGAAGGTATAATGCAATATTTTATTTACTTCCTAAAATATTACTATAATTTATCTTTTATGTTTACATGCAAAAATATTTTTCTATTATATTTTTGATGGATGCAATGATATCTCTTCTATCTCAGTCCAAGTGCGTAGCAAATAATCATTATTTACCCCTTGTTTCTCTTTCCAAATAATCAATATTTACTCCTTGTTTTTCTTTCCTTCCTCAACTACTTTTATTTCTATCAAAATCGTTTGTCTCACGATCAGTGAGTTTGTTTGTATTCTCATAACTACCTTTGTAATGTTGTTGTTGTTGTGGTCTTCAGTCCTGAGACTGGTTTGATGCAGCTCTCCATGCTACTCTACCCTGTGCAAGCTTTTTCATCTCCCAGTACCTACTGCAACGTACATCCTTCTGAATATGCTTAGTGAATTCATCTCTTGGTCTTCCTCTACGATTTTTACCCTCCACGCTGCCCTCCGATACAAAATTGGTGATCCCTTGATGCCTCAGAACATGTCCTACCAACCGATCCCTTCTTCTGGTCCAGTTGTGCCACAAACTTCTCCCCAGTCCTATTCAATACTTCCTTATTAGTTATGTGATCCACCCATCTAATCTTCAGCATTCTTCTGTAGCACCACATTTCGAAAGCTTCTGTTCTCTTCTTGTCTAAACTATTTATCGTCCATGTTTCACTTCCATACATGGCTACACTCCATACAAATACTTTCAGAAATGACTTCCTGACACTTAAATCTATACTCGATGTTAACAAATTTCTCTTCTTCAGAAACGCTTTCCTTGCCATTGCCAATCTACATTTTATATCCTCTCTACTTCGACCATCATCAGTTATTTTGCTCCCCAAATAGCAAAACTCCTTTACTACTTTAAGTGTCTCATTTCCTAATCTAATTCCCTCAGCATCACCCGACTTAATTAGACTACATTCCATTATCCTCGTTTTTTTTTTGTTGATGTTCATCTCTATCCTCCTTTCAAGACACTGTCCGTTCCATTCAACTGCTCTTCCAAGTCCTTTGCTGTCTCTGACAGAATTACAATGTCATCGGCGAACCTCAAAGTTTTTATTTCTTCTCCATGAATTTTAATACCTACTCCGAATTTTTCTTTTGTTTCCTTTACTGCTTGCTCAATATACAGATTGAACAACATCGGGGAGACGCTATAACCCTGTCTTACTCCCTTCCCAACCACTGCTTCCCTTTCATGTCCCTCGACTCTTATAACTGCCATCTGGTTTCTGTACAAATTGTAAATAGCCTTTCGCTCCCTGTATTTTACCCCTGCCACCTTTAGAATTTGAAAGAGAGTATTCCAGTCAACATTGTCAAAAGCTTTCTCTAAGTCTACAAATGCTAGGAACGTAGGTTTGCCTTTCCTTAATCTTTCTTCTAAGATAAGTCGTAAGGTCAATATTGCCTCACGTGTTCCAGTGTTTCTACGGAATCCAAACTGATCTTCCCCGAGGTTGGCTTCTACTAGTTTTTCCATTCGTCTGTAAAGAATTCGTGTTAGTATTTTGCAGCTGTGACTTATTAAACTGATAGTTCGGTAATTTTCACATCTGTCACCACCTGCTTTCTTTGGGATTGGAATTATTATATTCTTCTTGAAGTCTGAGGGTATTTCGCCTGTTTCATACATCTTGCTCGCCAGATGGTAGAGTTTTGTCAGGACTGGCTCTCCCAAGGCCGTCAGTAGTTCCAATGGAATGTTGTGTACTCCGGGGGCCTTGTTTCGACTTAGGTCTTTCAGTGCTCTGTCAAACTCTTCACGCAGTATCATATCTCCCATTTCATCTTCATCTACATCCTCTTTCATTTCCATAATATTGTCCTCAAGTACATCGCCCTTGTATAGACCCTCTATACACTCCTTCCAACTTTCTGCTTTCCCTTCTTTGCTTAGAACTGGATTTCCATCTGAGCTCCTGATATTCATACAAGTCGTTCTCTTATCTCCAAAGGTCTCTTTAATTTTCCTGTAGGCAGTATCTATCTTACCCCTAGGTAAGCCTCTACATCCTTACCTTTGTCCTCTAGCCATCCCTGATTAGCCATTTTGCACTTCCTGTCGATCTCATTTTTGAGACGTTTGTATTCCTTTTTGCCTGCTTCATTTACTGCATTTTTATATTTTCTCCTTTCATCAATTAAATTCAATATTTCTTCTGTTACCCAAGGATTACTACTAGCCCTCGTCTTTTTACCTACTTGATCCTCTGCTGCCTTCGCTACTTCATCCCTCAAAGCTGCCCATTCTTTATAATAATAAACAGATTACTAAAGGGTGATTTACAGAAGTTATGTACTCAGCCATTTGCAATTGCCTGGAAGTAAATAATCTGTTGAAAGCATGTGTGAATCTACATCAAAGGCTTTAACAAAATAAATAAGTAAACCGGAAAAAACTGAATTGCACCACCTTCAAAACACCTATTTTATTTTTATCCAGTCGCTTTTGCTGTAATGATAAGTGGTTGCTTCTGCAGATCATTATTTGCAAATAACATCTAATTGTGTCACCACCATACTTTTCAGATTTGTTCACTCACAGATTACTAGGAGGATGCTGGCAGCAGTGGTCCCGCGGTTCTAGGCGCGCAGTCCGGAACCGCGCGACTGCTACGGTCGCAGGTTCGAATCCTGCCTCGGGCATGGATGTGTGTGATGTCCTTAGGTTAGTTAGGTTTAAGTAGTTGTAAGGTCTAGGGGACTGATGACCACAGCAGTTAAGTTCCATAGTCCTCAGAGCCATTTGAACTAGGAGGATGGTGGGGAACTATAGCTCTACTCGGATTATCTTCTGTCACACAATGTGTGGCATCTGCAGGCTTCGCCGTTTTATAAGCAGCTCGCCGCAAAAACGTTGTCCCTGAGTAATGTATGCAGCACAGCACGGGACAAGCTGAAAGCAGGTAGTCCGCTGAGTGGGTCGCGTCAGCAGGGTGGGGTTGACGTCAGAGGGGCGGCCGGCCTGTGACATGGCTCTCCGGCGAGAGTGGCCGTCCGCCTGCTTTGTCCAGCGTGGGCTATCTCGGAGCGCATCTCGCCCGAAAGCTATCTGCCATCAGGCCCACGGGAAGTGGCCGAGAAAGCACGAACCCTCCTGGACGCTCCTCACACAGGGCCTGCGGCAGATGCCTCTCCCTCCACCGTCCGACGGGCTGCTGTGATGCAACTCTGCGATAGATATTGCTTCCTTTTGGTGCTTTTTGTTTCAGTTGTGAGAAGAACACGACAAGTGCCGTAACCCGTTTTCACAGAAACTTCGATCAGTGATAGAGGAGTTAAGATAAGCAGACAGGTGCATCGCCTTATTCGTGGATATTCGAACGTTTCTGAGTAAACGACAGCCAAAGCTGGATGCAGTAGTCACGGCTGAAACGGTGGTGCAGAGGCTAGCGCCGTGCCCCGTGTTCGAAATCAAATTATTGTTTTATTTCTTTTATTTCATTTTATTTATTTATTTATTTCCGAGTACCTACCCATGTCCCTAGCAGTTTACTACAAGAATGTTTCTCATCATGTCAGAGGACACAGGGCGTTATACTAACTGTGAAATTAACACTGAGTTTGGCAATAAACGTCACGCATTTATTGCATAATACGTGTGTATATGGAATTTTAGAGATTATCCTGTTTAATACTCATATTCTTATATTTCATTCATGTATCAGTTCTTATATTAATTCTTATATTTTATTCTCATGATTATTCTTCAGGAAGTTTTACTCCATTCCCTTGGATGATACTGGTCGAAGAAACAATCTAATGGCTCTGAGCACTATGGGACTTAACAGCTATGGTCATCAGTCCCCTAGCACTTAGAACTACTTAAACCTAACTAACCTAAGGACAGCACACAACACCCAGTCATCACAAGGCAGAGAAAATCCCTGACTCCGCCGGGAATCGAACCCGGGAACCCGGGCGCGGGAAGCGAGAACGCTACTGCGCGACCACGAGCTGCAGACAAACAATCTAAACACAGAAATACCGTAGAAGACGAGCATCACGCGAAGGCAAACTGCTACAGTGACCTTTCTTCGTGTGTATCTCACTCGTGAAATAAACTTCACTAACACTGCTGAGCGTTTCAGACGTTGGCAATAATTTCGCGGCAAACCGCGCATAACGGATCACTTTACCGAAAATTGGCGTTCGCAATTCATTATGAATCGAAATAAACCCCAGAAATTTCACCGAAAACAATTATAAATAGTTTTCTCATTCACTTATTGTTTTTTCTTTCATGAACCAGACATGCAAATAGTAGTCGGATATGAACAAAGTTATTTTAATACACATTGCCAAACATTCATGTGGTGATCTTCTACGGCCATGGGTAGATAAATGAAAAATCTGACGCAATTTCCCTGTACAAGCAAAAATGGTTCAAATGGCTCTGAGCACTATGGGACTTAAAATCTGAGGTCATCAGTCCCCTAGAACTTAGAACTACTTAAATCCAACAAACCTAAGGACATCACACACATCGATGCCCGAGGCAGGATTCGAACCTGCGACCGTAGCGGTTGCGCAGTTCCAGACTGAAGCGCCTAGAACCGCTCGACCACACCATCCGGCTCCTGTACAAGCCTCTTCATCTTTGCGCTGCTGTTAAACTGCATAAATTTGAAGCCTCTTTCCTTTAGTGAAGCTTTGGCCTTAAATTTTAGGCCTCGACACCTCCCTCCAAAATAGAATCAACTTTACCTTGATGCCTCAGTAGGTGTTCCTTCATCTGATCCCTTTTTTTAGCCATGATGTGCCATAAACGTCTTTTTGTCATAATTCTATTTATTACCTCTTCATTAGTTATCCCGTCTACCTGTCTAGCCCTCAGCATTCTACTATAGCGCCGTATTCTAAAACTTCTACTCGCCTCTTGTCTATATTGTTTATTGCTCAGTTTCCCTTCCATACGAGGCTACATTCCATGCAAATATTTTCGTAAAACTCTTCTAACACTTACATTTTTATTACCTCTCTCTTTTTTGCTATATGAGTTCTAATTTTTTCTCTTTATTTCTGCCATCGTCAGGCGTTTTTCCTCCAGTATCTCGTTTCCTTATGTAACAAGGGGAAGGCCTTAGACACGACCAACCGGATCGGCTCATATTTGGCACGTCGCTTGTGTACAACATAAAATAAAAGAATATAAGATTTTTTTGGCTCAACACTTCTCCGTTTTTGAGAAAAACACCCTTAATTCAATCATCTCAGTATTGACGGGATCGGTAGGCAATTGAAAACTGGTCATTTTTCATCATCACTATATTCTGGGTCCACAAACGCATGTTTTCCTAGAAATCGAGGAAAGAAATTGTTATGACTGCCACTTCAGGCATCTAAGGCACACACTGGCGAGCGAAAGGGCCGCTTGGATAGCAACCAAGGCATTTGGCTGGGAGCGGAGAACCCATTCTCCATTTCTGGGGGAAAACAGTTGTATTATTTAATTGTATTTTTCGTAATTTGGTAGGAACTGGGTGGTTAATAATGTAAGTAAAACAACAATGAATAATAACAAAGTGGTCAAATAAATCACTCAAACGATTTGATTAGTAAAGAATATGAAAATTTTAATCATGATCGCCTTACAACAACTGCTTCATTCATTTTGTTACGTGTGGTCAGTTTCTTCCAAACAACTACATGGATGGTACTTGGTATATTAACACCCGCAGCAAATATATTTGCAACATCAAGAATATCTAATGAATATAATCTTCGTGCACCTATATTCTTCCTCATGAAAATTCAGCGAAAAACAGACGTGGTTTGCATTTAAAATATTTGTTTCTCGGAAATTAACTTTGATTTGTAACGAACATACGATAACATCGACTGTAAAATCGGTGCTCGCTGTTGAGGACGAATTACGCTTCGGATCGTTAGGCCATTTGTGCGTTTGGCCAATTCTCGCTGGGTTTCCAGAAAAACATTGCAATTATGAAGCCTCAAAGCAAAAATATGTCCAATGCCTGATCGTAAACAAGCATCATGGGGGTTGGTTGTTTATAGTCCCTTGTGACAAATTCGGAGCATTTTTGCTCGGAATGGTTCAATACAATGGGGCTTAAAATTTTAATTCTCTACTGATCAAAATACTCGCAATTTGAGAAACTTATTTGCCTAACCCTTTTTTTCTTTTCAGAATAAAAATTTAAATGCTATCTTTGCTATGAAATATTTCTTCAAATACTATAACTTGTTATTATTTCTTATTGACTGACTTCCCTCATTAACCTTTCTATTTCTCTCAATGTTCGTATGGGAAAAAGGTACAAATAAAAACAAAATCAGCCGAGTTCCATGGGGAATTGTCCACTTCCAACGCAAATACGTTGTTGCCACGCCAGCGGTTCTTTCGTTCACCAGCGTGGTGTAGCTTACAGGTATGTAAGTGGCAGTCCTGACAGTTTCTTTCCACGGATTCTAGGATAATGTGCGTTTGCGTACACTATATATGATGGTTAAAAATGGTAAGTTTTCAAATATCTGTCAAACCCATCAATTTTGAGTCGACTGCGCATACTGAACTGTACGTGTAGTTTTCGGAAATAAGAAGAGGTATTAGGAAAAAGAAACTCAATTTCTGTCATTTTAGGTAGCACGCAAGCGACCTGCCAAATGTGAAACTAATTGGTAGACTGTTTCTGAGGTCTTCGCCTTGTAAGTCCCTCAGTACTGCCTGACTCATTTGGACCACATCACATTCCTGTTGCTTGACTGTTGTTGTTGCTCATTTTATAATCTATTTTCAACGGACTATACATTCTATTCAACGGGTCTTCCAATCCTTTGCTTCCTCTAACAGAATTAAATTATCACCTTCCACTTCTTTTCTTCTTTCTGACATTTAATTCCATATTAAAATTTCTCTTTGATTTCTCAGGGAACAGACTGAGATACATGAAAGATAGGTTACAACTTTCCTCCATCCTTTATCAACTGCGAACACTCTTTTATGACCTTCCACTCTTGTAACTGTAATCTGCTCTTCTGCGGATAACGATGATGGAGGCGGATAGCGATCATTCAATATAGGCCACAAAGGCACAACAGTATTTAGATCTGGTGACTGTGGTGGCCTTGGATGCGATGGATCCTCGTACTCACAGAACACAAAACCAGTCCTGGACAATGCGAGCTGCGTGAACAGTGGTCTTGTCTTGGAGCACGCAATCACCACTGGGGAATTAACACAGTACCATGGGATGAACTTGATCAGTCAAAATAGATACATAACCCTTGGCAGTAATGCAATCTTGCAGGGTAACCATGGTGCTCATCGGAAAAATTGCAATACCAAGAAGAAATCCAGATGATAAACGGGTATTCGTTGGACAAATAAATTATACGAGAACTGACATGTGATTACATTTTCACGAAATTTGGGTGCATAGAACCTGAGAAATCAGTACCCAGAACAACCACTTCTGCCCGAAATAACGGCATTAATACGCCTGGGCATTGAGTCAAACAGAGCTTGGATGCCTTGTACAGGTACAGCTGCCCATGCAGCTTCAACACGATACAACAGTTCGAGTAGTGACTGGCGTATTGTGACGAGCCAGTTGCTCGGTCACGATTGACCAGACGTTTTCAATTGGTGAGAGATGTGGAGACTATGCTGGCCGGGGCAGCAGTCGAACATTTTCTGTATCCAGAAAGGCCCGTACAGGACCTGCAACATGCGGTCGTGCATTATCCTGCTGAAATGTAGGGTTTCTCAGAGATCGAATGCAGGGTAGTGCCACGGGTCGTAACAGATCTGAAATGTAACGTCCACTGTTCAAAGTGCCGTCAATGCGAACAAGAAGGGACCGAGACGTGTAACCAATGGCACCCCATACCATCACGCTGGGTGATACGCCAGTATGGCGATGACGAATACACGCTTCAAATGTGAGTTCACCGCGACGTCGCCAAACACGGATACGACCATAATGGTGTTGTAAACAGTACCTGGATTCACACGAAAAAATGATATTTGCCATTCGTGCACCCAGGTTCGTCGTTGAGTACACCATCGTAGGCGCTCTTATCTGTGACGCAGCGTCAAGGGTAACCGCAGGCATTGTCTCCGAGCTGATGCTCCATGCTGCAGCAAACGTCGTCGAACACTTCATGCAGATGGTTGTTGTCTCGCAAACGTCCCCACCTGTTGACTCAGGGATCGAGACGTGGCTGCACGATCCGTTACAGCCATGCGGATAAGATGCCTGTCATCTCGACTGCTAGTGATATGAGGATGTTGGGATCCAGCAAGGCGTTCCGTATTACCCTCCTGAACCCACCGATTCCATACTCTGCTAACAGTCATTGTATCTCGACCGACGCGAGCACCAATGTCGCTATACGATAAACTGCATTCGCGATAGGCTACAATGCGACCTTTATCAAAGTCGGAAACGTGATGGTACGCGTTTCTCCTCCTTACACGAGGCATCACAACAACGTTTCACCAGTCAACGCCGGTCAACTGCTGTTTGTGTATGAGAAATCGGTTGGAAACTTTCCTCATGTCAGCACGTTGTAGGACCGCCACCGGCGTCAACCGTGTGTGGTTGCTCTGGAAATCTTATCATTTGCATATCACAGCATTTGCTACCGGTCGGTTAAATTTCGCGTCTGTAGCCCGTCATCTTCGTTGAGTAGCAATTTCAATGGCCAGTAATGTATGATATGGCAGCCAATATCGGCACCGAAACCCCGACCGGTTTCCTTCTTGGCAGGAAGCAGTCTGCACCAAAAGCTTTGGACGGAATACGGCGAACGTTAACTCAGCCAGATGTTGGAAACAATGTGAAACTAGACTCACCCGAGCTAATGAATTTCTCCCATTGCTCCATAATCCATGTGTTGTGGCTTCGGCACTACGTTCGCTTGCTACGGGCATTCAGTGACGTTTAGCTCTCCCTGCAATTCCCTGCTGCTGCTGCTGGAGCTCTCTTCGTTTTGGTTTTTGGTTCACTAGTGCGACTTTCAGTTCTGCAGTGACTCATGCAGCTGTCGCCCTCTTATTTTTTATCGCAGTCCTCTTCAATGACTGTCTGTCACGATCACTCAGAACACACGTTAGACAGTGTTGTGACTTAGAGGGCAATGTTTTCTCACTTTCCCCGTATACGTTATAACTCTTCGATGCAGTGCCTCTTGAAACACCAAACACTTCGCCTACTTTGGTTATGGAAGAATCCATCACACGAGCACTAACAATTTGCCCACGTTCGCTTTCAGTCATTTCCGACTCAAAGTGTTGACAGATGTGAAAATTACCGAACTATCAGTTTAATAAGCAACGGCTGCAAAATACCAACACGAATTCTTTACAGACGAATGGAAAAACTGGTAGAAGCCGACCTCGGGGAAGATCAGTTTAGATTCCGTAAAAATGTGAGGCAATACTGACCGTACGACTTATCTTAGAAAATAGATTAAGAAAAGGCAACCCTACGTTTATAGCATTTGTAGACTTAGAGAAAGCTTTTCACAATGTCGACTGGAATACTCTCTTTCAAATCCTGAAGGAGGCAGGGGTAAAATACAGGGAGCAAAAGGCTATTTACAATTTGTACAGAAGCCAGATGGCTGTTACAAGAGCCGAGGGGCATGAAAGGGAGGCAGTGGTTGGGAAGGGAGTGAGACAGGGTTGTAGCCTGTCCCAGATGTTATTCAATCTGTATATTGAGCAAGCAGTAAAGGAAACAAAAGAAAAATTCGGAATTAAAATCCATGGAGAAGAAACAAAAAACTTTGAGGTTCGCCGATGACATTGTAATTCTGCAAGAGACATCAAAGGACCTGGAAGAGCAGCTGAACGGGATGGACAGTGTCTTGAAAGGAGGATATAAAATGAACATAAACAAAAGCAAAACGAGGATAATGGAATGAAGTCGAATTAAATGGGGTGATGCTACGGGAATTAGATTGGGAAATGCGACGCTTAAAGTAGTAAATGAGTTTTGATATTTGGGGGGCAAAATAACTGATGATGGTCGAAGTAGAGAGGATATAAAATGTAGACTGGCAATGGTAAGGAAAGCGTTTCTGAAGAAGAGAAATTTGTTAACATCGAGTATAAATTTAAATGTCAGGAAGTCGTTTCTGGAAGTATTTGTATGGAGTTTAGCCATGTATGGAAGTGACACGTGGACGATAAATAGTTTAGACAAGAAGAGAATAGAAGCTTTCGAAATGTGGTGCTACAGAAGAATGCTGAAGATTAGATGGGTAGATCACATAACTAATGAGGAGGTATTGAACAGAATTGGAGAGAAGAGAAATTTGTGGCACAACTTGACTAGAAGATGGGATCGTTTGGTAGGGTATATTCTGATGCATCAAGGGTTCACCAATTTTGTATTGGAGGGCAGAGTGGAGGGTAAAAATCGTAGAAGAAGACCAAGAGATGAATACAACAAACAGATTCAGAAGGATGTAGGTTGCAGTAGGTACTGGGAGATGAAGCACCTTGCATGGGATAGAGTAGCATGGAGAGCTGCATCAAACTATTCTCTGGACTGAAACCACAACAACAACAACAACAATGGAATGGAACGCAGTTCTGACCACGGCTCACACTTGAAACGTACTGAGGACGTTGCTCAGGTGCCGTTCGTGGTCAAATATAACAGCCCACCTGCAGGCATGTCCGTCATCTGCATTTGTGTCCGAGCGTGCACTTCTCGCAGTGTCTCCGAAATTTTGTCCAACCGCTGTACTGTACATGTTTACTCCCTCGAAAGTAAATCGTTTGGTTTTCTTAAGTTCTTAGAGTTACTTATGACATCCAAATGTATCTTTGATGTTTAAAGAGGAACCCTGGACTTAGAAAATAAATCAGTACCTTTGTCATAACATCTTGATATCGTAATTTGGCTTGCTGAAAGTCATTGTCCAACTCATCAAGACCTCTTAGCGTAAATAAGGTATCTTAATGTTCTGGTCACAGGTAACATTCAGGAATAAACACAAGCAACATTAGAGAATTTTCGCGAGTGATATTACTCGCAGAGCGGTCGCTGTCGATCCTGTAATGTAAGACAGGCATGAATGTGACCAGTTAGTCTCATAAAACGTACAGCTTTGTTCTGATGTTGAGACTCTCCTTCTGTGGAGGTATGGCTCAAATGGCTCTAAGCACTATGGGACTTAACATCGGAGGTCATCAGTCCCCTAGAACTTAGAACTACTTAAACCTAACTAACCTAAGGACATCACACACATCCATGCCCGAGGCAGGATGTGAACCTGCGACCGTAGAAGTCGCGCGGTTCCGGACTGAAGCGACTAGAATCGCTCGGTTACCGTGACCGGCTGAGGAGACTGTTTCTGAAATAAATGGTTGTAGCTTCGTCATAAGATCCATTAAGAGGAATATATGTCCATTTTCAAACCGTCCGTATCGTAGGTGTAACAATCCTGGTGAAAATGTACAAAAATTTCTCGTGTGGCCAACTAACCTACAGTAAATAAGCCGCATTGGACAGACAACAAAGAACTCAATTAGTTGCAAACTTGTTTTTCATCTGCAGCGTGTTGCATGTCCGTAGAGATGGTTTCTGCCTCGGATTTTAATACCTGCGTGTTTCAGAGGAAGGGGGAATGCGGCCGACGGGACTCACCGATGAGCAGATTGATGCCCTCGGTGAGGTCCTTGTCGTACAGCGTCACGACCTTGCGGCCGTCCACGATGAGCGGCGTGATGTCGAGCAGCACGCCCTCCGTGACGTCACAGTGGTCGTGTCCCGGCCGGGTGACCTGGTACACGGCCGTCTCGGGCTGGCGCCGCCTGAAGCACAGAGCACGTACGTGGACACGTCAGGTTTCACTGGTACAGGACACATATAAAATGGTGTCAAAATACAGTGCCGGATATTTTGTGGGATGTCAGTACTCATCGAACTAAGACAAGAGAACCCACTGAAGGTGCACCCGAAAACTTTGTTAGGCTACTACACTTCTTCATAGGCGCGGCTAAAAGACATTTGGTTGTAGTGTGGAAATGAGCTTAGTCATTGCGTTCTGGCGCGGTCAACACTGTTGTGATGTCTGTCTGTACTCCAGTACCCAAAATAAACAATAGTCTGAGAGTACAGTTTGCTGGCTCAATGGTCAACGTGCCTCACTGCTACACAGAGCACACAAATTCGATAGGTGGCACTGCGTAGGACTTTTCCCATCTGTTTTCGTCATTGACAGAGGGTGACTCGGTGGTCCAAATGTTCAAATGTGTGTGAATTGTTACGGGACCAACCTGCTGAGGTCATCGGTCCATAGGCTTGTACACTACTTAAACTAACTTATACCAAGAACAACAATCATATACAACCGTTCGCTCGACGAAAGATCCGTACCCAAAGACGGGAAAGTTGCACACGTCACACCAATATTCAAAAAAGTTAGTAGGAGTAATTCACTAAATTACAAGCCCATATCGTTAACGTCGATGTGCAGCAGGATTTTATTGTGTTCGAATGTAATGAATTACCTCGAAGAAAACGGTCTATTGACACACGGTCAGCATAGATTTAGAAAACATCGTTCTTGTGAAACACAACTACCTCTTTATTCACATGAAGTGCTGAGTGCTGTTGACAAGGGATTTCAGATCGATTCTGTATTTCTGGATTTCCACAAGCGGCTCGTAGTGAAATTGCGTGCTCCTGGAATATCGTCTCAGTTATGTGACTGAATCTGTGATTTCCTGTCAGAGCGGTCACAGTTCGTTGTAATTGATGGAAAGTCATCGAGTAAAACAGAAGTGATTTCTGGTAGTGTTATAGGCCCTTTGCTGTTCCTTATCTATATAAACGATTTGGGAGACAATCTGAACAGCCATCTTCGGTTGTTTGCAGATGACGCTGTCGTTTATCGACTAATAAAGTCATCAGAAGATCAAAACAAACTGCAAAACGATTTAGAAGAAATATCGGAATGGTGCGAAAATTGGCAGTTGACCTTAAATAATGAAAAGTGTGAGTGCTAAAAAGAATGCGTTAAACTTCGGTTACACGATAAATCAGTCTATTCTAAAAGCCGTAAATTCAACTAAATACTTAGTAATTACAATTACGAACTATTTAAATTGGAAGGAACACATAGAAAATGTTGTGGGGAAGGCTAATCAAAGACTGCTTTTAATTGGCAGGACACTTAGAAAATGTAACAGACCTACTAAAGAGACTGCCTACACTACGCTTGTCCGTCCTCTTTTAGAATACTGTTGCGCTGTGTGGGATCCTTACTAGATAGGACTGACTGAGTACATCGGGAAAGTTCAAAGATTATCGCGACATATGGGAGAGAGTGTCACTGAAATGATAAAGGATTTGGGGTGGACATCATTTAAAAAAAGGCGTTTTTCTCACGAAATTCCAATCACCAATTTTCTCCTTGGAATGCGAAAATATTTTGTTGACACCGACTTACATAGGGAGGAACGATCACAAAGATAAAATAAGGGAAATTAGGGCTTGTAAGGAAAGATATAGGTGTTCATTCTTCCCGCGGGCTATACGATATTGGAATAATAGAGAATTGGAAAAGTGGGTCGATGAACCCTCTGCCAGGCACTTAAATGTGATTTGCAGAGTATCCATGTAGATGTAAGTGTAGAACACACACACCCATGCCCGAGGGAGGACTCGAATCCCCGGCGGGAGGGACCGCGTAGTCTGTAACATGGCGTCTCAAACCCCACGGCCACACCGCGCGCACGGCGGTCCTTCGGTCCCTATTGTCCCATAAGGGACCACAGCTTTCCTTTCCTTCAGCTGGGTAGTCTGCAGTCAGCTGAGTTGTACTGCAGATCTTCGTCAAAGCCACACCATCTCAGGCGTATGTACCGAACGAGGACTTCCATTGTTAACTTTTTGTGGTCGTAGAGAACCTGTGTCCCTAAGAGGCTGGGAAAATCGGCTGAACAGTTTAAAAAGCGTTACTCTGCGACGTGAAAATTTTTCATCTTAGAGGGCAGTGGTTCCCACCCATTTGTTAAACCACAGCAGAAACTATTCTGATTAATTCATTTCTTCATTTAGTCATCCATATCAGAAGTATCACACCTGTGATACTATGTATGGAAAAGTAAAAAGCGACAAATATGCAAGGCGTCCCAGGAAGAATGGTCATTATTCAGAGATACGACAGGAACGATCATTTGAAGCAAAAATAAATCATGTGGCCATATCACCTACTCTGAATGGTTTCCGAGATAGAACACATTTAATGTATGTTGTTATTTGCCTTCTGTATTATTCGATACACTGTAAGGTTTACACAAACGCAACAGTTAGTAAACATTAAAACGTACGTTTTACAAAGCATCAATTGAAAAATACGTGTTTTAACACATTCACTTCTACAGCTGTTCAACATTTCGCAATAAATTTAAATGTTCAAATATCTTACCGTTAACTTCAATACATATTTTTTTACATTTATGTTAGGGATTGAAAGCACTTGAAGTAAAGGTCGCACATGGGATCATCTTTACTTGGGTGCGCTATTAGTTTTGGCTATAAATCTAGCCACCTTCAGCTCATAAAATAGTCTTGATAAGTGTTTGTGCCGCTATGGCTTCACACAGCGGTAAAATCTTTGCTCAAATGACAACTTCCAGATATGCCACAGTTAAAAAGAGCTTTTCATCATTCATCGCCGATGTAATGGAACGATGGGGTAATAAAACAGGGGCGTTTTACTGTTAGCACTTGGTAATTGACACAATCAGTATTTACATCACCTCGTAACAGTGTTGCTATAACGTGGTAGATGTGTATACTGACCGTGTCAGTTATAAAGATTTAACGGCATAACATCTTTGTTTTACGACCATTACTCAATTACACTGTCCATGAACGATAGAAAGCTATTTTAATTATGTCATGTATCGATGTTGTCATTTTAAGAAAGATTATAAAGATATGTGAAGCCATAGTGGCACCAACACTAATCGAGAAAGTTTTATCGTCTGAAGATGAATACTTTGTTTGGCGAAACAAGTAATCAGCCCAAATGAAGAAGATTTCATTTGCAATCATGGGTTTTGGGTTTTCAGTCACTACCATAAATAAAAAATTTACAAGAGATCCCGTATTACCTGGTTGACAATGTTCAGTACATTTCTACATTTCTGTAGAGCCATGGGGAGGAACAGCTCGGTGACTTCCTAAGACACTTGAACAGCCTCCATGCCAACATAACATTTACCTTGCTAGTTGTTCTTTTAGACTGCGTTGTCTCGGATCAAAAGCTTCCGATGTCCAGCGCGTTTTAGTTAGCCATGCGTATACCCTCCACAGTGCAGGTCGCTGAGCACAACTCACATTGCTAGAGACATACATACAGCGACAACGCAATTAGAGCGGCTTTGACTCGTAATAAATGAGAAACATAAAATCCTTGGAGCACACGTCCAAGCCAACATTTAAGGAATGGTAGTTCACAACTAGCGAACAATAGTGTATTTTACCAGAGCGCTAACTAAAGCAAACGAATCAGTAACCCTGCCATTGAGAAAAAAGTAAATGTAATAAACTTACTTTTACTCGCAAAATCGTGGTACACGATTCATTCTAGACCTTTCCGAGTAACTGGAACAAGCTACAAGTTAAGCGGTCTCCTGCGTGATGTGGCATGGACACATAAAGCCCTTTACAACACAAGTGGAGTTCCGGGATATTTCACACAGAAACTTGTGAAGCTACCGATTAGGTTGCTATGCGAGTTAAAAATTAAACTACTTTTTCTTTTAACAAAATGGCACTTTCTGAACGTGATCTCGTCCCTACCTCAAAAACAGGAGGAAGTTAAGTAGCACCACTTGGGGTGTAAGTGACTCAATCAAAAGTTACTGGCACAATATTCACTATGATACCTGCAGAAGGTCTCGGATTGATCGACTTTATGTCAAAATTCGATGACGTGATGATACACAGGACTTCTCGAATCACAGAAAACGACCTGGCCAGTCTCACACGTACATACAGGGCTCATCGACCAAACGAAGATTTTATCTAAACTCGGCTTCTTGCGATAACACTACACACAGAATAGCTGCATAACAGGAACAACCCTAAATCCCTGAGTATAAGTTGAAACCAAACTATACGAGACTGTCAGACCATTCTGTTAAAACTCCCGCCGTACTGGTGGAACGCCGTATGGTAAAGTATCTCGGGGCGTTTCTTCTCACCGGAACTTTACAATACTTGGTGCGAATTCATTAACAGGACAATAGCGACCAATGAAAAAGGCGCAGACAAACACATGTTTCTGACAGACGCCTGTGACACGTTCAGTGAACCAGACACTCTGGGACACACAATTCTGTGTCAAACGGTCGCATACATTGCGTAAACTAGTAACCAAATACTCAGCCTGATGAACAGAACAATATCGGTGTCACTTGGCCTCAACAAACACCGCGGCATCAGACATTAAGCCATTCCATGACTGCAACAGATTTACCACTCCATGGACAGTCGCCAAAACAGCAAACCTCATATTCCACTGCGACACATCGAGAAATTACAATTTTCTAATTTAACACCAACAAAGGCAAAACGAGTACAATGGAATGCAGTCGAATTAAATCAGGTGATGCTGAGGGAATTAGCTTAGGAAATGAGACACTTAAAGTAGTAAATGAGTTTTGCTATTTGGGCAGCAAAATAACAGATGATGGTCGAAGTAGAGAGAATTTAAAATGTTGACTGGTAATGGCAAGGAAAGCGTTTCTGGAGAAGAGAAATTTATTGACGGCGAGTATAGATTTAAGTATAAGGAATTCTTTTCTGAAAGTATTTGTATAGTGTGTAGCCGCACGGAAGTGAAACGTGGACGATAAACAGTTTAGACAGGAAGAGAATAGCCGGCAGGAGTGGCCGTGCGGTTCTAGTCGCTACAGTCTGGAGCCGAGCGACCGCTCCGGTCGCAGGTTCGAATCCTGCCTCGGGCATGGATGTGTGTGATATCCTTAGGTTAGTTAGGTTTAATTAGTTTTAGGCGACTGATGACCTCAGAAGTTAAGTCGCATAGTGCTCAGTGCCATTTGAACCAGGAAGAGAATAGAAGCTTTTGAAATGTGCTTCTACAAAAGAATGCTGAAGATTAGATGGGTAGGTCGCCTAACTAATGAGAAGGTACTGAGTAGCGTTTCTGGAGAAGAGGAATTTGTGGCACAACTTGACTGGAAGAAGGGATCTGTTGGCACAACACGTTCTGGGGCATCAAGGGATCACCAATCTAGTATTGGAGGGAAGCGTGTTGGGGTAAAAGTCGTAGAGGGAGACCAAGAGTTGAATGCAGTAAGCAGATTCAGAGGGATGTAGGTTGCAGTGGTTACCACAGATGGAGGGGCTAGCACCGCGCGGTAGCCACGCGGTCTGAAGCCCCTTGTCACGGTCCGCGCGTCGGATGTTCGAGTCCTCCCTCGGGCATGGGTGGGAGTGTTGTCCTTAGCGTAAGTTAGTTTAAGTTAGATTCAGTAGTACATAAGCTTAGGGACTGATGACCTCAGCAGTTTGGTCCCATAAGAACTTACCACAAATTTCCAAAATTGAAGGGGTAGCCCAGGATAGAGCTGCATCAAACCAGTATTTGATGGAATCTGTCTGTTGTCCTCCATCCGTGTTTCGCAGGATACACTGTGACGCTTTCTAAAACCATGCTGATTTGTGGACAGAAGCTTTTCCGTTTCAAGGAAATTTTATTATATTCTAACTGAAAATATTTTCAAGAAATTTGCAGCAAACTGGTGTTCCGGATATCGGTCTATAATTTTGCTGGTCCATTGTTTTATCCTTCTTATACACAGGAGACAATTTTTCCTACTTGCTCTCCCCATGCGCGAGATTATGATGCGTTGTGCCAGTTGTGTGTAAGAGGACTCCATTAATGATTTTGTTTTCCCTTATTCATGTATCAACTTTGTGTAATCTTCTGCAACTCTCTTGTTCAACTTTAAGAAGTATTAAGTAGAATAAGAATGAACATAAACCTATAGTTTATGCAGGTAGTGTAGTGCTCTACTTTATTAGCTAATAATTTCAACGATACCAGGACTTGCAGTTGAGTGTAACACAATGTAGTAAGATAATTCAGACCTCCTAATAGACATAACAGTATTAGTAGTTTCAGTTTCTATACTATGCAACCAAAATTAAATTTTTTTCGAAACTCCGCAGTTATATCGCACTAAGACGAATAAATTTGAAATGTATTTCAAAGGTGCGGCCAACCTTCCTCTGTATGGTGCAAAGATGGCGACCTGCTACCTCACTATTGAGCTCGGCTACAGTTCAAACAGCAAGCTGTAGACACATGCGAGAAAAATCTCAGAAGCTCATGTGAACGTAAATTTAGATGGTGATGCCACATTCGCGCCACATTTCACTAAAATTCAGCCTCTGGACGCGTCAGACTGAGAAGGTCGTCACAACCCCTCTTACCCATAATTCACCACTTCTATTGACGTCTCTGAGCTGTAGTCAGAAGCGCCAAGCCAGTTGTTTGAATTACGTGGTTTTCTTATGGATGGCCGAGGAAAACATTTCAGACACACAGCCGCTCAGAATCGAGAGGTATAGGTCTCGGAGCGATGCATAAAGGGCGTCAATGAATTCACTCCTTCCCTTCCCACACATCTCGCGGTCTGAATCGACAGTTTGCAGTGTAATAAGCAACAGGAAGGCGTTCTTCATCGTTGATACTTTTGACTGGACCACTGGACGATTGAGCCGTACTCTTAACGGCATCGTGGGGTTGTAATGCCATTGAACGTGTGTGCACCATTTTGTTGTGCAGTGGGAACATAATTTTTGCTCTGATGTAAATGGGGAAGTATGTGGGGCTGTCGAAAACCATTCGACGTAAACAGAACGTGGCCGAAGTAGAAAAGTCTGCATATTTTCAGTTCTCCAGTTACATGCCGTACTGAACCCTGATCGCGAAGAGGTGCTACATTGACAACTGCGTGAATAAAACGACAACGTGTCCCCTAGGATCACCAGTCTGGCAAAAGCTCAGTGTCACACATCCAGCTTTGTTGAGGTTTTTAAGGATACACTTGTAGATATAGAACTAGTAACGAGAGTGTTAGGTGCATCCAGGCGGGTTACACTGCTAGTCTTGTTCTTGATAGTAGGCCATACAGAATCAGAAGGGTGTCCCAGGGGTTGACTCTCTGCAAAAGCTTAGTATTTCGACGTAGGTTGTCTCTGTTCAAGTATATTTTTAAAGTGCTCAGCAAATGCGAGGGTGTGGCACGGAGGGACTGCCCATCTGTGGGTGGGGGGGAGGAAATTTAGTAGTTTTATTCATGTGTGTGTCAGTGTCACAGCCGTCTGTGATCACTACAAGGTGTGAAACAGGAGGGATGAAAAAGCATAAACGTCACTTGCTGCTTAGAATTACGTTAAAATTACGCCGAATGGTTTTTATTGGGCCCTAGTGGTTCCACCCCGTATACCAGAGAAAAAATTGCACTCGCAGTGCGCTCTTTAAGGGAAGCGATCACGTTAAATGGAGTTGCTGGCATACGATGTTCTTACAATACGGCTGAATTGTCAGGAGACGTGAGTAGCGTCAAAGGTTTTCAAGAAAGTCCTCCTATTGCCTGTCGCGCTGCAAACTTTCGATTTTGACCGCGAAATGTGTGGGAATCGACGCTGCAAAGGATGTGGTGGTTTCATTGAAGCCCTTTATGAGATTAGATTAGATTAGATTCAGTTTCCGTTCCATAGACCCGAAAAATGAGATGATTCTAGTGGGTGTGGAACATGTCAGGAAATATATCATAAAAACATAAAATATTTGAATATAATGCTTACTACCGTGATCATTTCTCATGAGATTGTCGAATAGATGATTACAATGCGGCAAACTGGAACAGTTAATATTTACAGAATTAACACGGTGTCAGAATGAAATATTGTTATGTGCTATTCATAAATTTATCTTAAACAAAATACCTAATCTTGACTGTTGTGACTAAGTGCTGTCAAAACTGAAATCTGATAGACATATTTACTTAAGCTGGCTTAACAGTCTCTGTTAAGATACTCATCTATAGAGTAAAAGGTGTTGTCTATTAAAAAGTCTTTCAGACTCTGTTCAAACCATGCCTTATCTGAAACCAGGATTTTAATGGTTGCCGGCAATTTATTGAAAATGTTTGTTCCTGAATATAGGACCCATTTTTGGAGCAAGGTAAGTAATTTTAGGACTTAATGTACACTCCTGGAAATTGAAATAAGAACACCGTGAATTCATTGTCCCAGGAAGGGGAAACTTTATTGACACATTCCTGGGGTCAGATACATCACATGATCACACCGACAGAACCACAGGCACATAGACACAGGCAACAGAGCATGCACAATGTCGGCACTAGTACAGTGTATATCCACCTATCGCAGCAATGCAGGCTGCTATTCTCCCATGGAGACGATCGTAGAGATGCTGGATGTAGTCCTGTGGAACGGCTTGCCATGCCATTTCCACCTGGCGCCTCAGTTGGACCAGCGTTCGTGCTGGACGTGCAGACCGCGTGAGACGACGCTTCATCCAGTCCCAAACATGCTCAATGGGGGACAGATCCAGAGATCTTGCTGGCCAGGGTAGTTGACTTACACCTTCTAGAGCACGTTGGGTGGCACGGGATACATGCGGACGTGAATTGTCCTGTTGGAACAGCAAGTTCCCTTGCCGGTCTAGGAATGGTAGAACGATGGGTTCGATGACGGTTTGGATGTACCGTGCACTATTCAGTGTCCCCTCGACGATCACCAGTGGCGTACGGCCAGTGTAGGAGATCGCTCCCCACACCATGATGCCGGGTGTTGGCCCTGTGTACCTCGGTCGTATGCAGTCCTGATTGTGGCGCTCACCTGCACGGCGCCAAACACGCATACGACCATCATTGGCACCAAGGCAGAAGCGACTCTCATCGCTGAAGACGACACGTCTCCATTCGTCCCTCCATTCACGCCTTTCGCGACACCACTGGAGGCGGGCTGCACGATGTTGGGGCGTGAGCGGAAGACGGCGTAACGGTGTGCGGGACCGTAGCCCAGCTTCATGGAGACGGTTG
The DNA here is from genome assembly GCF_023864345.2 of Schistocerca serialis cubense. NCBI lineage: Eukaryota > Metazoa > Arthropoda > Insecta > Orthoptera > Acrididae > Schistocerca > Schistocerca serialis. Next base: position 1,160,904,912 of record NC_064638.1, on the reverse strand, counting down.
CGAATGGTCCTCGCCGATACCCCAGGAGCAACAGTGTCCCTAATTTGCTGGGAAGTGGCGGTGTGGTCCCCTACGGCACTGCGTAGGATCCTACGGTCTTGGCGTGCATCCGTGCGTAGCTGCGGTCCGGTCCCAGCTCGACGGGCACGTGCACCTTCCGCCGACCACTGTCGACAACATCGATGTACTGTGGAGACCTCACGCCCCACGTGTTGAGCAATTCGGCGGTACGTCCACCCGGCCTCCCGCATGCCCACTATACGCCCTCGCTCAAAGTCCGTCAACTGCACATACGGTTCACGTCCACGCTGTCGCGGCATGCTACCAGTGTTAAAGACTGCGATGGAGCTCCGTATGCCACGGCAAACTGGCTGACACTGACGGCGGCGGTGCACAAATGCTGCGCAGCTAGCGCCATTCGACGGCCAACACCGCGGTTCCTGGTGTGTCCGCTGTGCTGTGCGTGTGATCATTGCTTGTACAGCCCTCTCGCAGTGTCCGGAGCAAGTATGGTGGGTCTGACACACCGGTGTCAATGTGTTCTTTTTTCCATTTCCAGGAGTGTACATTGTTCTTATTCCGACTATTGATACGATGTATTGAGCTATTAGTTGGATATAAAGACATATTACTGCAATAAATTTCATTAAGGAATACATGTACTGAGCAGCAGTGGGTAGAATAAGAAGTTCCTTGAACAGGTTTCTACTTCATGTTCTTGAATTTACACCACAAATGATTCTTATCACACGCTTTTGTACCATAAAAACTTTTGCTCAGTTTCATGACTTATCCCAGAATATGATACCATATGACATAATAGAATGAAAGCAAGGAAAGTAAGCAATTTTTTTTTATATTTGTATCTCCTACATCTGACATCATTCTCTCTGCAAAAACAGACTTGTTTAGGGGCTTAGGCAATTCTGTAGTATGACCTTCCCAACTGAATTTATTATCAAGTTGAAATCCCAGTAGTTAAACACTGTCAACCTCTTCAAACTGCCTGTCTTCATATGTTATACACGTGCTGGAAGGAAATCTCTGACCGGTTCTTAACTGCATATAGTGGGTCTTCTCAAAGTTTAATGACAGTGTATTAGCTTCAAACAATTTATTAATGTCAGTGAAAATTTGATTAGCAGCTATTTCTAAATCATTACTTGACTTGCTACTTATTACAATGGTTGTATCATCTGCAAACAAAACAAGCTTACCATCTGGCAGTGGAACAGATGAAAGGTCATTAATGTACACAAGAAAAGCATATGGGCCCAAGATGAAACCTTGAGGAACACCACATGTAATTTATTCCCAATCAGATGAAGACTAACTGCTTACTGCATAGCTATTTGGCAACGACACCCTTTGCTCCCTGTTACATAGATAAGACTCAAATAATGTCGCAGCATTGCCGGCGACACCATAATATTCTAATTCACTTAAGAGAATGCTGTGGTTCACACAGTCAAAGGCTTTTGACAGGTCACAGAAAATGCCAGTAGCCTCTAATTTATTATCTAATGAATTAAGTACATTCTCAGTGTAAGTATAAAAGCTTCCTCTACATCAGAATCCTTAAGACATCCAAACTATGAATTGGAGAATATATTATTTTCAGTCAGATGCTTGAACACAACCTTTTCAAATATTTTTGAGAAATCTGGCAAAAGCAAAATTGGTCTATAGTTTGATGGTACCTTTTTATCCCCCTTCTTGTAAAGAGGCTTAACGTCAGCATATTTTTGCCAGTCTGGAAATGTTCCACTGATAGGAGATTGATTGCAACCCTCCAAGCGTTTCCGTATTGATTTTGAGCGACAGTGAGTCAGAAATGTTCTCTTCGGCCATCCATAAGAAAAGCACGTAAATCCAACACTAGGCGTCACGGTGCTGACTAAATCACAGAGACGCCAAAGGAAGGGTGAAATTTTGGTAAAAGAGATTGTGACGATCTTCTCATCGTGTGACACGTCCACAGCTGAACTGTAGTAAAATTTGGTATCACTCTACATCTACATCTACATCCATACTCCGCAAGCCACCCGACGGTGCGTGGCGGAGGGTACTTTGAGTACCTCTATAGGTTCTCCCTTCTATTCCAGTCTCGTATTGTTCGTGCAAAGAAAGATTGTAGATGTGCCTCCGTGTGGGCTCTAATCTCTCTGATTTTATCCTCATGGTCTCTTCGCGAGATATACGTAGGAGGGCAATATACTGCTTGACTCCTCGGTGAAGGCATGTTCTCGAAATTTCAACAAAACCCCTTACCGAGCTACTGAGCGTCTCTCCTGCAAAGTCTTCCACTGGAGTTTATCTATCATCTCCGTAACGCTTTCGTGATTACTAAATGATACTGTAACGAAGCGCGCTGCTCTCCGTTGGATCTTTTCTATCTCTTGTATCAACCCTATCTGGTACGGATGTCACACTGGTGAGCAATACTCAAGCAGTGGGCGAACAAGTGTACTGTAACCTACTACCTTTGTTTTCGGATTGCATTTCCTTAGGATTCTCAGTGTGGCATCTGCTTTACCGACGATCAAACTTATACGATCCTTGCATTTTAAATCACTCCTAATGCCTACTCCCAGATAATTTATGGAATTACTGCTATATTGTAGCTAAATGATAAAGGATCTTTGTTTCTATGTATTCGCAGCACATTACACTTGTCTACATTGAGATTCAATTGCCATTCCCTGCACCATCAACCCAAATTACACGTCACATAAATTTCTGAGCTGTGGTCTTTTTTTCGCATACGTTGACACCTTGAAGTTTGAACTGTCGCCGAGCTCAAGAGTGAGGTTTCAACGTTGGGCTCGCAGTCCTGACAGAGACATCAAAGGAAGGATCTAAATGTGGGTAAGAGGGGATGTAAGTGCCTTCCCATCTTGTGACAGATTCACGGTGCCGTTGGGCAGAATTGTGATGTAATTTGATGCTAACGTTACATCACTAGCCCACAGTACACCTCAAGTGTTAACTTCTTAGCGCTGATCTTCCTTTCGCATGTGTCGGCAATACCTTGCTGTTTGGAACGTCGCCGAGTCTCAGGGATTATCACCATTACAGAGGAAGGTTGTGGGCGCCTTTCACAGTTACACGCAGAGCCGTAGTTCCGAGGGCTCCCGCTAGTGGCGCTACGGCCAACGGGCGCCTAGAGAGCCTTTATACAGAGAGAGTGGCCATAGGCGAAGTTGCCCGTGATTGGTTGATTAGCTTTGGCAGAAAAATGGCGCCAAACGTCTCTCGCGCTTCCTATGTTCGCCGTGCTTTTGAGTTGAATTGAAGTTCAGAGGACTTTTGGAAACGATTAAAACGTATTTGAATTATTGAGAGACTTGTTATGCTTTGTGCATGCATGTTCTATTTCGTTGTATATCGTTCTTTAAGCTCTTATTTCTTTCACAGTTCGTGCAGACTGGTAGCATCACAAGCTTTTATGAAGCCAATATCTGACAGTCCTTGCTGGAAACGGAAAGTTCCTGTAATTGTTGTGCCATGCTCATTCGACTTTATAGCGTCAAACTTTATTTCGTTCCGAATCAGAACAGTAGGCATTATTTTGGTTTCAGTGTTATTGCCCGACTGCTGACGCAGGAAAGCTGTAAGCACGTTTTTCGCAGTTGTCGTGGCTGCTGAAATATTATTCGTAGTAAATAATTGTAGGTACTCTTGAAGACAGTCTTTAATAGGCCTACTCACTGTGGGGTAGAAGGGATACGGTATTTTATTTGTTATATTTGGTCATTATTACAGTAACCTACATTTAACATTACCTGATTTTTGTAATCTTTTTCGTTTGTTATCTACGAGAGGTATTCAGTATATATATATATATATATATATATATATATATATATATATGTGTGTGTGTGTGTGTGTGTGTGTGTGTGTGTGAAAGAAAGGCGTAAGCAGTTGTTTACTTGTGACATGCAAAAAGTTTGAAAAATAAGTTCAAATGTGTGTGAAATCTTAACTGCTAAGGTCATCAGTCCCTAAGTTTACACACTACTTAACCTAAATTATCCTGAGGACAAACACACACATACACACACACACACACATGCCCGAGGGAGGACTCGAACCTACGCCGGGACCAGCCGCATAGTCCCTGACTGCAGCGCCTGAGACCGCTCGGCTAATCCCGCGCGTATCACACTTTTTGCATGTCACAAGTAAACAGCTGCTTACGACTTTCATTCATCTGACGTAATACAGGTACGTTAAATCTTTAGCGTTATGCACTTCCGATACAAATCAAATGCTATACACTATATTTTTTTTATTTACGTTACTTTCATTGCAATATATCTAGTAAACGAACTTTAAAGGAGATAAATGCAAGTAACGAATAATTTTTACAGCCACTGTATCAAATTTCCCTGTGGTGAATGTAGTAGGCTACTATGAGTGTATTATAGCTGTAAAGAAAGTCATTTAACGAGTGATTTCGCCATATTGTCTCGTGCTTTTTATTCGGTGAGTGTGTACTCCACTTCTCCACTACTGTCCATTCTAGAGTCCCGCCCGTAGTTTGGCAGAAAAATGGCAGCCGTATCGTCCGGTTGGCCACTCTCTCCATATACAGGCTCTCTACGGGCGCCGAGTGTAGCGCGCCTGCAGGCGCTGCGCTAGACTAGCCCGCCGTGCCCTACCTGTCGTCCTGCGGCGGGCCGTAGCGGTCTCCGGGCAGGTGCCCCGGCCGGGTCCGGCCGCTGGCCTGACGGCCGGCCACCAGCCTGGTATCGTCGATGCGCACCAGCAGCACGTCGCCGCTCTGCAGCTCGGCGCCGCCCTCCCAGCTGACGGAGACGGGCGCGCAGTCGCCGCCCTCCTCCGCCTCCTCGCCCTCGCAGTCGGGCGTCACCTGCCGGCACACAACGGGAACCACACTCACTCACTGTACTGTAGTTTTGTACCTCTCCATCAATATCAATGGAGAGAGTGTGGGGAAAAAGATAGGTCTAATGCTTGTAACCGAGTCGGCCGATTCTACCGGGTGATCAAAAAATCAGTATAAATTTGAAAACTTAATAAACCACGGAATAATGTATATAGAGAGGTAAAAATTGACACACATGCTTGGAATGACATGGGGTATTATTGGAACCAAAAAAAAAAGTTCACAAAATGTCCGACGGATGGCGCAGGACACCAAAACGTGAGTGACTGCGCATGTCAATCGTGTATAAAAGGAGCTGAATGAGAGAGAGAATCAGCATTGTAGGCAAAACTACCCCTTCCTTCCGCCTCCTTGATCTCTATCTCATCACCTATGGCCGTCCTATCGCCCTCACCCCCACCCTTAAGTACCTTGGCGTCACCCTCGACCGTCGCCTCTCCTCGACCCCCCATCTCCGGACAATCCAAGCCAAGGCACGCTCCCGACTCCGTCTCCTCAAGCTCCTTTCCGGCCGTACGTGGGGTCTGGACCCCTCCACCATACTCCACACCTATAAATCCCTCATCCGCCCTATCCTCTGTTACGCCCATCCTGCCTGGATCTCCGCCCATCCCCCCCACCCTACCTTTTACAAATCCCTTCAGATCCTTGAACGTCATGCTCTCCGCCTCGCCTATCGCATCCGTCTCCCTCCCCCACGCGGATCCCATATGACCTCATTCCATTCCCCCACCTCCTCCTTTTCCTTGAACGGTTACGGATCCTGTACACCTCCCAAAAACTCGATCCTGCTCACCAGCTTGTCTCCCCCATCCTCTCCCACCCCCGCTCGTTGCCGCCCCTGTATTCCCATGTCCCACCTGGAGATCTCTCCACCCTCCTTACCCTCTCCCAAGGTGGCTTCCGCCAGCTCTCCCTCCCTGATGATGCGCTCCTCCCCTCCATCTACCCCTCCTACCAACTTTGATCCTCCCTCCCTCTTCCTGTGTTTGCTCCTTTGGGCACCCTCCCTCCCTTCTCTCCCCCTTCCCTCCCTCGTCCATTTCTCCCCACTCCTCCCCCAGGCTTCCCCTCCCCTGTCCCTCTACTCCTCCTCCCATCTCCTCAGCCATTGGCATCTTTGTTCTCCCCCCTCCCCCCCACCACCCTTCTTCCCTTCTTGGCAGGTCCCCAGACTCGCACACGCTAATTGGACATTCGCACGCCGGAGATCATCACCATTAGTGTCTCGTGTGTGTCGTCGTGTTTAGTGTTCAGTGTTCACCGTCACACTCCATCGTTCACCAGTGTCATCGACATCCTCAGTGTTTGTGCGTCATGTCAACAGTTTGTAGTGTGGATTGTCATCGAGTGTGAACGGCTTCATGTTTTTTATGTTCATGTGTCTATTGTTTTTTCCCCACCGTTTTGTTCCAACTCATGTGTCTTCTCTGTTTTACCATTGTAATATCTTGGGCTGAAGAGCGGCGTATTGTGCTGCTGCCAGCCTACCTGTTTTTATACGGGTATTAAAATCACAATAAAGAAAAAAAAAGAGAGAGAATCAGATGCGCCAGCAGTCGCAGCATGTTGACGTTACCTGAAAAGGCGCTTTTAGTGAAGCTTTATTATCAGAATGGGGAATGTGCTAGTTCAGCGTTACGATCCTATCGCCATAGGAAGGGGATTTGAACGGGTAAAGGTCCGTTGACAAATGCAGCTGTGGCGAGAATGATTTCGAAGTTCGAAGCCACGGGTTATTTAGACGATAGACCCCGTAGTGGCCGACCGAGCACAATGCGTAATGCTGCTGAGACAGTTCGGGAAGAAATGGAGACTGTAGCGGGTTCTTCTATGCACGGCGATGTCAGCGTTCGTGCAGTCGCACGTCGCTCCGGCATTCCATATACTACAGTTTGGTTGACACTTAGGCGTACCCTCAGATGCTATCCGTAGAAAATCCATCGGCATCATGAACTGTTACCTGGCGATTTAGTGAAGCGGAGTGCATTTGCGGTGTGGGCGTTTCAAAATATGATCGAAGATGACGATTGGTTGAGTAACATGATATGGACCGACGAAGCTCATTTCACGCTCCGAGGGTCTGTCAACGCCCACAACTACAGAATTTGGGCCACCGAAAATCCTAGAACTGTCCTGGAAACTCCATTGCACGACGGGAAAGTCACGGTATGGATTGGATTTACCACATCTACCGTTATCGGACCTTTTTTCTTCGAGGAAATGCGTGATTCTGGTTTTGTAACTGCTACCGGGAGTGGTGAGAGGTACGCCGATAAATTACAGACTCGCATCATCCTTAGCCTGGCTGATAAACACCTGGTGGAAAGTACGATGTTTATGCAGAATGGCGCTCCACCCCATATTGCTAGACGCGTGAAAGATCTCTTACGCGCGTCGTTTGGTCATGGTTGTGTGCTCAGCCGCCACTTTCGTCATGCTTGACCTCCCAGGTCCCCAGACACGAGTCCGCACGATTATTGGCTTTGGGGTTACCTGAAGTCGCAAGTGTACTGTGTACGACCGACATCTCTAGGGATGCTGAAAGGCAACATCCGACGCCAGTTCCTCACCATAACTCCGGACATGCTTTACAGTGCTGTTCACAACATTATTTCTCAACTATTGTTGAGGAATGATCGTGGACATATTGAGCATTTCCTGTAAAGAACATCATCTTTGCTTTGTCTTACTTTGTTATGCTAATTATTGCTATTCTGATCAGATGAAGCGCCATCTGTTGGACATTTTTTGAACTTTTGTATTTTTTTGGTTCTAATAAAACCCCATGTCATTCCAAGCATGTGTGTCAATTTGTAACTCTCTGTCTACATTATTCCGCGATTTATTCAGTTTTCAAATTTATACTCACTTTTTGATCACTTGGTACTTTAAATGTCCGTATCGCGTGTAAAAAATGTCTCTGAGCACTATGGGACTTAACTTCTGAGGTCATCAGTCCCCTAGAACTTAGAACTACTTAAACCTAACTAACCTAAGGACATCACACACATCCATGCCCGAGGCAGGATTCGAACCTGCGACCGTAGCGGTCGCGCGGTTCCAGACTGTAGCGCCTAGAACCGCTCGGCCACTCCATCCGGCAACCGTGTGTAATCGAACTATTTTTTAACATTACATAGCGGGGAAAGGAATGCTCATTTTACTACGAAAAGGACAATATTTAGCTGTATGACTCCCTAATATTGCTTAATATGGAAGTAATAATGTGCAGGATAATTTCCTCAAACTTCTGTAGCGTTGGCCACGCTGCAGAGAGTGAAGCCGCTTAGCGGTCGGGTTTACAGCGCCCCGCGCGTGTACCGTTACCTGCCGCAGTGCCTCGCGCTGACTACATGTCGCTTATCAGAAAAATACAGCTTTTGGTTTCCCTTATTACACTGAAGAACCAAAGAAACTGTTACACCTGCCTAATGCCGTGTAGGGCCCCCGCGAGCACTCAGAAGTGCCGCATCACGACGTGGTATGCCCTCCACTAATGCCGGAAATAGTCCCAGAGGGAACTAACACCATGAATTCTGCAGGCCTGTCCATCGTAAGAATAGGAGGGTGTGGAGATCTCTGTTGAACAGCACGTTCCAAGGCATCCCAGATACGCTCAGAAATGTTCGTGTCTGGGGAGTTTGGTGGCCACCAGAAGTGTTTAAATTTAGAAGAGTGTTCCTGCAGCCACTCTGTAGCAATTCTGGTGCTGCATTGTCCTGCTGGATTTGCCTAAATCCGTCGGAATGCACTATGTACATGAACGGATGCAGGCGATCACACAGAATACTTACGTACGTGTCCCCTCTCAGAATAGTATCTAGACGTATCAGGGGTCCAATATCACGCCAGCTGCAAAGGCCCCACACCATTGTAGAGTCTACACCAGCTTGAACAGTCCCCTGCTGACGTACAGGGTTAATTCATGACGCTGTCTCCATACCCGTATAGGTCCATCCGCTTGATACAATTTGAAACGAGACCCCTCCGACCAGGCAAAATGTTTCCAGTCATCAACAGTCCAACGTCGGTGTTAAGGAGCCTAGGCGTGACAGATTCGTTCAGAGTGACAGAAGTGCAACCCCTGCGCAACCATCTGGATATTTCAATGCTGAGCCATCAACAAGTGTCAGCGTGCTAACCATTCAACGAAACATCATCGATATGGGCTTTGGGAGCCGAAGGCACACACGTGTACCCTTGACGACTGATCGACACAAAGCCTTACACCTCGCCAGGTCCGGTCAACAACGACATTAGACTGTTGATTACTAGAAACACGTTGCGTGGTCGGACGAGTCTCGTTTCCAGTTGTATCGAGCGGATGGGGGTGTACGGGTATGTAGACAGCATCATGAATCCATGGACCCTGTATGTCAGCAGGGGACTGTTCGATTTGGTGTAGGCTCTGCAATGGTGTGGGGCGTGTGCAGTTGGCGTGATATGGGACCCCTGATACGTCTAGATACGACTTTGACAGGGATCACGTACATAAGCATTGACATTTTCTATATTCCAGGTGCCTACAATTGAACATTCCCTATTCAACACATTATAACACGGAAACTAATTACCGTACAAGTACCAAGCTCGGTAGCATTAATGTTAATGACTTGGGGAAGAGAAATAATACTGAATCAATTCAACTGAAACACTTTTAGTATGCTGCTATGTTACATCATACCATTAGACACTGGTATAATTACTGCTACGAATGGGGTTCAATATAGCGCCCATCAGTCTCCAAAAGAGTCAGAGAGCGCAGGACTTCATTCTGCACAGGAGAACGAAGCATGTCTGTAGGCACGCTGGCCGCCACTCTTGATATGCCGAGCTTCAGTTCACCACATGTGTGAATGTTTCACTGGTAAACCCTGTCCTTCAGATAGCCCCACAACCAGAAATCACATGGAGTGGGATCAGATGACCGTGCCAGCCAAGCATTTGAAAACGATCGGCTGATAATTCTATTGTTTCCAAATGTGTTTCGTAGAAGCAGGTGAATTTCACGAGCGATTTGCGGTGGGGCCCCATCTTGCATGAAAACTGTTGACTTCCTTGTGTCTCTCTCCTGCAGGGCGTGTTTGACTTGCGGACAAAGTATTTCGCAGTAACACTGAATGTCTTTGGTCCTTGAGCACCAACCTGTTCAAAAAAGAATGGGCTAATGATGAATGTAGCCGTGAAGCCACACCATACGTGGACCACGAGATGTTCAACTGTGGTGACAGCACGTGCACTGCCTGACGATCGAGAACAGCGAGCAGCGTTGTCTGCCATAGCAACAGCGATTTCGTCAACCAACTGTGGTACAACCCGTCGTGAGCCTCTTCCCAGAGCGACGCCCAGTTCTCCAGTTGATTCGGACTTCTTCATCATGCTCCGCTCAGCTGGTGGAGAAAGAGGATCCTTCCGTAACCTTTTCAGCCGGCGATATTCTCGAAGTTCAGCTGCAGAATTACTGTTGTTTTAATAATAGAGCTTCACCAATAATGCCCTGTTCCTTTTGTCGAAGCTCGTGTTGACATGTCAACAAGTGCACTGCGATTGGTCGGGTGTGTGAGACTATGAATCACGATGACTGATCACGGCACCTGGTGGCCATAGTTCGAACTGGACGCTGGAGCTGTGACGCATGAAAATCACGCACTCCATACTCTGGACATTAATGCTACCAAGTTTGGTACTCATATGGAAATTAGTTTCCGCGTTATAACGTGTTAAATAGGGAAAGTTTAATTATAATTACCAGGTACAGCTAGTTGTGAGTTTATCACATCCTAAGCATCGCCTCTACCGTTATCCACTCATACTTCCTCATCGTTCACATACTGTCTCGCTCTTCTACCGAGGGAGGTGGCGCGAAGTGATGCTGTGGTTAGTAGACTGGACTCACATTCGGGAAGACGACAGTTCAAAACCGAGTCCGACCATGCAGATTTAGGTGTTTCATGATTTCCCTAAATCGCCCCAGACAAATGACGGGATGGATCCTTTGAAATAGCACGGCCGATTTCTTACCCGATTATTCCCTATTCCGAGTTTGTGCTCCATCTCCAGTGACCTCGTTATCAATGGAACTTTATCCTCTAATCTTCGTCATTTCTTTTGTCCCTTTTTTCCCGTTAACCTCTCTTATGCATGTTCAGTTTGTTGGGGCCACATGTAGTAAGCGTTGCTTCACGCAGTGGAGAATGGCAAAACAGAGGCACGCCAGCGACCGAGGCGTTGCGAAGATGACAGTTACAGATAGCCTTGCTGACAGCAGCAGTCTACCAACAGGCTGACGCAAGGCTGCACACAGACAGAGCGCCAAGCGAAGCCTGGAGAGTGCTGAGTTAGGTGAAGTGAGGCAAGCACGCTAAGTTACGCTGCAATATACTATGGGAGTAATAACAAAAAGCTTCCACCGAAGGTAAAAAAACGTCCTCCTGCCGTATATAAACAGTGGAGCACAGGCAGCAACAGACAGAAGCCATTAGGAAGCAGTTCGGATCTGAGGACAGACGTGGTCCGTGTCCAAATGTTCAGTCTTCGTAGGTGACGATTCGGGAATTTTGTTCCAGCTTGCAGGAGTCACCCGTAGCCGCCATATGTCAACTTCAGCTCTGGAGGTCGGCCCGAGTTCAGTCGGCACCAAGGCTGACTAACTACAGCGAGAACTTCCAGCAGGACCGCCGCAGAGGGGTCTTGGTCACAGGCGCCGCCGGGGACTGACGCCCGGACTTCACAGCAACCCAGCCCCACGGCGCATGGTTCGTCCATGACGGGACCTCGCGGACATCGCTACAGATGGCTTCCCAGCAACCGGTGCAGCAGGCGTCGGCAGCTGACATGACAGCGAAGCGGCTCAGTGGGCGTGCCCATACTGGGGCGGCGAGCGGCGACGAGTTCATCTCAACCACAGGGCATCCTGGCTTCAGCAGAGCACTTGCAGCCTGAGGCTCCCGAATGCGATCAGCAGCGCACGTTGCGCCCATTGTCAGACAATCTACACAGCAGCAGCCAGGTGGAGGGATCCGCAGGGCTGGGCACCGACGACGAGGGAGAAATTGTAAAGAAAGTTCAATAAATATTTGTAAAACTCCACGCCATCTCAGTCTTTGGCGCAGCCACTGTGTCTTCTGCTAACAAGTGGTGCAGAAGTCGTAGCAAGTTACTAGTGTCTACGCTGAAATTGTGTAGGATGGTTGTAAGAAATCGCGTGAAATCAGTGGAAGGAATCCCTCGTGAGTTCTAAATCGCTACTAGCAGTGCAGTTAGCACATTTTCTGTGCGTAGGGAGTTAAAAATAATGGAGTACGCTCGAGCAACTACTCACAAGCCACAATATCAGCTCTAATTTCTCGAATTTTCTCGTCATGGTCATTTCCGAGATGTATGTCGGAAAAAGTAATACAGTGTCAGACTCTTTCTGGAAAGTACTCTAGGGAAGTTTCAGAAGTAAACGTCTCCGTAACAGCAAGAACGGATATGCAAGTACTAAATGCACATGTATTCCCAGACGTAAAGGCCAATTTTCAAGGATATGACACTAACGATCAATCGAAGCAAAATGTTTGGTACAAATGGGAAATTCGTACCGCAAGAACTCTGAGCACTTATTCAGTTGAAGACATGTGTTTCACAGTAGCTCTTAAAGACCGGCCGCTGTGGCCGAACGGTTCTAGGTGCTTCAGTCCGGAACCACGCGACTGCTACGGTCGCAGGTTCGAATCCTGCCTCGGGCATGGATATGTGTGATGTCCTTAGGTTAGTTAGGTTTAAGTAGCTCTAAGTTCTAGGGGACTGATGACCTCAGATGTTAAGTCCCATAGTGCTCAGAGCCATTTGGACCATTTTTCAACCATAGCTATTAAGGCATGCATTTTAGAACCCGTGTTTATCAACTTTTTTGCTTCGAGTGATCATTCCTGGCTTTTCCCTGAATATTGGCACTCCTCCAGGAACATTCGGTTTGATGACTGCGAACAATATTTTAATGGAACTCTATGGTGAGCAGTATCTCAAGCGTCGAGTAACATTGTTGACGCTACAGCTAGGGAAGAAAAATAATCCATCTCTATGCTAAACTGGAAGCCGAACCATGACTAGTGACGTCACAGCCGCCATGATAGGTCGGGAAAAACTGGGAAATTGTTTTGCTGTACAGAAGAACTGCAATTACTGTTTACTAATACAACGTTACCTTTTTTTTAACTTTAGTTCGTAGATCACAGAACGAATCACTGGATAGTCCATGTTTGATGTTTTGCAAACATGAATCACTGGATAAGTGATTCATACTTTGAGCATAGATGTAAGTAATGGGTGACTTTTTCAAGAACTGGAAATTGAAACCAAACATATCTAAAACGGAGGAAATGCTTACCATCTTAATAACTGTGAGGCAAATCGTCAATTACATGTCGTCTTCGAAAACATCCCCCTGGAACATAACCCTTACCCAAAATACTTGGGGGTCATTTTAGACTGGGGCCTTACCTTTTAACAACCATTTAGAAAATGTAGCAAAAAAGTAAACATTAGAACTGATATTGTCAGAAAAGTAGCTGGGTCATGATGGGGTGCCAATGCAAGCACTCTTCGAACTGCTACATTGACATCAGTGCACATGTAGGCATACTTGACGTCAAATTGCATCAAGCAATCAAAATAATCAGTGGCACTACTAAATCTACACCACTTCCATGACTGCCTGTATTGCGTGATGTTGCACCTCCATTAGTAAAACAAGATGCAGCAGCAGTAAGAGAGTTCCAAAAGTGTTTCGCTTACCAGAAATCACTTCTATATAACCAACTACTGAATACCCCTGCCAGTAGACTCAAATCTAGATAACCACCCTGGCAAATACAAGATGGACCTCATTTATATGAATTTGTCAAGAATGGAGAGAGGTTTGGCAGAAGTTTTCTGCGACTGATTCCCATCTCATAACTGATCTTAACGAACGTGTGAATGGATTTAGTCTTCCCAGAAAACTATCGACACATCTGAATCGGTTCCATAAAGGCCATGGAAGATGCAGTGCCTGTTTGTGTGAATGGATGTTCAAAGACGCCCTGGCATGTGACTGTGGCGATCCTGTGCAAACTACGCAGCGCTCGATTGAAGACTGTACTCCTGATTGACTCAGAGAGCCACATCTGGTGAAACAAAGAGCTGTTGAGTGATTAAGAGACCTCGATATTGAATTATAGCCTTTTCTCTGGATTGTTCGTTTCCTTGTTTATATTACACGTATCTCTGTGTCTGTTTAACCTGTTACATATGACGTCGCTAAATGAGACTGTAACGTTTTATATATGAAGTCCCTAAATGAGACTGCAAAATGACGGTGTAAGCCATACGAACAAATAAATAACTGGAAAGTCGCAAGCACTAGCAACTACGAACGGCCCTCGCCAATATGGTGTATGCGGCGACACGAAATTCTATGAAAAAGACGCCTTTGAATAGTCTTATGTGGGGAACACTATGGTAAGAAGGATACATGAGGGAGACTGTTCGATCAATTCTTGAGTACTACTGATCAGAAGGGAACCGATTTTTATGCAAGTAATTTTTTGTTGTAGATAAAAATCTGTAATTAAGATAGAAATTTCCGAACCAGCACACTTCAATCGTATACCAAATTCTATTTCACATAAAATACACATTTTTGTTATTTTATATAAATAAATATTTTACATGATTCCAGAAAAGCACCTAATTTGTCACTTTTCTTTGGAATAATTTTTAAATATAACAAAAAAACTCTTGTCTTCTCATATTATGACAATGTAGTTTCAATGAATTTCCCTCTTAAATGTATTTCGTTGTGAGTGGCCACTACAGATGCTGACTCGCTACGCAACGGGAAATCCCTTATTTCGCATGTAGACGGCTGAGGCAATGCACTCAACAGTCGTAAATCGTTGCCCTCGTCTTGTTTAAAGCATAGCGTTTTTACGGAACAACATCTTAAGTGGAGTGACTGGCGATGTAATGCCGAAGTGTTCGCTCTGGTTTGCGACAATATGTTGCCGAATTTAATGCCAGCTTGACAAGTAATGGTAGAGTTCTATTCTCTCAAAATGTGAGAAATCAGTAAATGCAGACCAGCGGTATAAAGTCTTGCAGTATTTAGCAGGCAGTTAACACAGGAAAGCCGCTTCACGTACAACTTCTAGGCGAGGTTAAGCACCTACCTCTCCACGAACTCTAGTTTTCAATCGTTCCGAATATTTTGCAGATCTATACTTTTCTTTTGTGTGATATTCCTTGACATAAATTGAGATGTCCAGCGCTCAGAAGTTTTCTTACGAAATACTGATACACTAGAATCAATATAAAGAAAATTGTATGTACCTGCCTGCTACCGAAAAATGCTAGGAAAGATCAGAGTAGAACGTGAAAATTTAAAAAAAATTAAAAATCTGGGTAAGCTTGACGAATCATCAGCCTCCACCGGTAAGAAAGTGTGAAATGTAATAGGTGTGCCGCAAAATGAAGAAATAATGTCCAAGAGGTGTTTTCTGCTATCAAGTAAAGAGATATTAGCATCGGGTCATGTGGCAATAGCTCGCTTATTCAATGAATCTCTGCAGTTTTTTTGGGCGATAGAAGTGAAATTTGATAATGTTTTGCTTTTGCTGACGAATGCTGTTCCATAAATGAAAAATATAGCCGAAGGCCTTTCTACAGCCGGACATTATACAAGCAACTTGTATAGTACATGTTTTACACAGAGCATGTGAGCAGATAGTTACATTGTCTCCTAAAGTGGACAAATTCATCTCAAACGGCGAAAAGGCGGTTGTGAAAGCGCCGACAAGAACTGATTTGTTGAGAGCCAAATATCCAAGTCATGCACATCCACCTACACAGTAGTTGGTAAACGGTGGCCGTGGCTGGAAGAAGCACAGTATTATGCGAATAATTTTGAAAGTTTTAAATCGGTGATTGATGCATTAAATAAGAGTGACACTTCTTCAGTTGAAATTCTTCAGAACTTCTTCCACCGTAGTACACTAAAAAAATGAGCTGTGTTATTTATCTGCAATTTTTTTTGATTCACTCTATCAAAAATTTAGAAACATCAACCAGTTTAACTGAGTCAGTTAATGAAGCGCATGACGATGAGAAAAAAATCATTCATTCGAAGTTCCAAAAGTGAAAGTTATTAAACAACAATTTGAAAGTATGTTTCACAAGAAAATGGTGGGTCTCATACTAGGTGTAAAATTGCAAAGGTATTGGAAGGGGAGGCAGACGATGGTGAAATTCAAAATGAGTGTGCCAGTGACTCTACTTTGTTGAAATATACAAAACAATCATCTTCTGACGTTGAGAGGTGCGTCTCTAGGTATCGTGCATTGTTTCGAGACAACTGACATCGATTTATGATGGAAATCTTGGTGAAAGTTTTCGTGGTTCAATGCAACAGCGAGTTGTCTAAATCCACCACTCCATCAGGATGCTTGGTGAGTGGTTTTTAAAATAAGTATTTTCACTTTTCTTATTTACAGTTTTCTAATATAGAAACAATATATTTTTGGATTTTTATACATACTTTTTGTATTTTTCCTACATAAAAAATGAAATATTTTAAAGTTTTTAGCTCAGAAAAATGTTTTGCCTGTTAATCAGTGTGGAGCTTTTCTTACAAGAACGGATTAATAGAGCAGGTAGAGAAGTTCCAAAGATGATCGGCGTGATTGGTTACGGGTTCGTGCGGTCTGTGCACAAGTGTTAGCAAGCTTCGAAGGCATACACTACAGGAGACGCGTTCTGTGTTACAGAGAAGTTTACAGTTGAAATTCCGAGAGCGTATCCTCCTGGAAAACTGGAGCAACACATTTATCCCTCCCACGTAAGCCTCGTGAAATGACCACGACGAGAAAATCACATAAATTAGAGCTCACACAAAACTTTACAATCATTCTTCCCAAGCGTCATTCGCGAATGGAACGGAGAAGGGGAGATCAGTTTGTGATACCAGAACCACTCTGTACCACACACCGTAAGACTGCTTGTAATGTATGGATATAGCTGTAGATTCAGATGTAAATGTAGAATTTCCTGTTGCCGGAGATCGTACCCTCATTTCCAGCTCGTAAATACTTCTGTAACTGCGCTGTGCAAAACCACGTGATAGCAGACTGAAGCGATGTGGTCTTTGTGGACTCCTAACAGCAACCACGGAAAATGTAATTACGAAACGTAAATGGAAGCAGACGATACATAATTTCCTCCGAGTGGCTCATCTCCTGGTGAGCACTTCAGTCGGAAGCCCTGAACGCAGATAACCCCGTGCGTTTTTCACGGCTTAGACTTGAGTGCCCGCCCAAGAAAATAAGCAGGTTTAATTACTGAAACGGTGTAATCCGGATAAAGTACGGCGCGACGAGTTCTAAGTGTTTTTCCGCACCGGTGATGATCGTCCTATTCTAGAACCGGTCCGGAATGAGCAGCTTTTACAGAAAGGTTAGAGGGTGGTGTCTGTGATGGGTGTGTGTGGAGCGGGGTGGAAGGAGGGGGCAGGGCAGGAGAAAAGGAATGGCTGTTGGAGGGCTAGTAGGGGCATCTGAAGGGAGCCTGTCAGAGCGCGACTAAGCTCACTCACGGCTGGCTCAGTCGCCGTAACCGGAGACCCAGAAAATTGGATAAATACCGTCCCGCTGCGCACGTTAGGGCTCGCGTGTAGTTCTGCGTTGCTAAAGCAGGGCCGCTTCAGCATTCATTCGCGCGAACCACCACGCTCCCGTGTTCGAATAAATATTCAGCGACTCATCTGCATATTCACAATTTAAGCGGAAGGAGAAAAAGGAAGAGAGAAAAAGAGGAAGACTTGTCAGCTTTTTGCCCCCCTTGCGATTTTGTCCAGTGCTAAATTCCGTAGCGCTCCATCCCGCAGTGACGTATAGCTTGGTGTCTCTTTCATTACGAGAGGAATATTGAACAGATAGTCACACATATCGCCAACACAGTTTCACACCATCGACTCTCTCCCCAGCTACAGTGCCGTGTCAAACCTTACCTAAAAAGAAAGCTGCATCCGAATTAAATTGTCCTGAAATAAAAAAAGCAAAGAATTTATTGCACATGTCAACTTCTCTTAGCATTTCCAGTGACATCGAAATGCTAGCACCAGTACGGGTGTACATCAAAACGGCATTTTAGTTTTTTATTTATTTCTTTAATGGCTTCTTCTTCACGTCTTCACCCTAGCACCCTAGTACGAATGGACACACATCTGTGTCTCCTCTCCCATAATCTATCTTCCTCCTTGTATTTCTTTCTCCCCACTTCCACTTGCTTCATCACACCCTATGCCTCTCTCACTTTCCTCTTCACATCCTGTCCATCTTCCAGCTTCCACACAACACTCTCTCCCCTTACACCTACGTCCAAACTCTCTCTCCTTCTTCCATCTCACACCCTCTTCCCCTTCCGACTGCCTCCTCACACCCTTTTCCACCTGCCCGCTAGCCCTATCGAAGCTCCATCTGCCTTCTACATGTTCCATCCTCCACCATTCAACTGTCCATTTCCTCTTTCAGTCCACCACTCTCTCTTCCTCTCCCCCTTCTATCTCCTCCATTCACTTTTGTCTGCCATCCGCTCCTCCCTCTCTCTCTAATTATCTCCTTCCCCCTCTCTATTTGCTCCTCCTTTCTCTGTCCATCTTCTGCACCACTCCGTTATCACCCCCACCACTACCCCAAAGCGATAACACCACACTATCGCTTTCTAGACAATAACTCATGTGTGTACGAAATTTGTTTTAAATTTTTTCATTGTCTTATGTGGCGATACTGAACATACACATGAACATCATACATATATATAATCTGTGTGTGTGTGTGTGTGTGTGTGTGTGTGTGTGTGTGTTAGGGATGGTCAAAACAATAATCAAAGAATCATCCCTTCACTTCTTTCCAGATGGTATCCCCATGTCCCATATATCATTTGGATAAAATATCTAAGCAGCTGAAAATAAAATGCTATCCTTATGAAGTAACCACATCGATTTCCAATCATAATGAAAACTGAGAATTCAAAATTACCGATTAATCTCCTGTCGCGAAATGTGTATGACATTTCATATTAATCATTTTCTGGTAAGGATTTAAATTAATATATAAAGAGCATCGATTGAGACTGAAAAGTTTCGATATAACCAAAAGGAAAATACAAGGAACTACGCTGTTTAGCTTGCAAATACAGGTGTGTTTTATCCATCTGTTGCAAATAAGCATTTTTGTTAAGCAATCACGTTTCATTTAGGCTTTTTAGGTATTTTCAGCGGTCCACAAACAAAATTTTTTCTCCAATGAATACTTACATTGAAACTTCCTGGCAGATTAAAACTGTGTGCCCGACCGAGACTCGAACTCGGGACCTTTGCCTTTCGCGGGCAAGTGCTCTACCATCTGAGCTACCGAAGCACGACTCACGTCCGGTACTCACAGCTTTACTTCTGCCAGTATCTCGTCTCCTACCTTCCAAACTTTACAGAAGCTCTCCTGCGAACCTTGCAGAACTAGCACTCCTGAAAGAAAGGATATAGCGGAGACATGGCTTAGCCACAGCCTGGGGATTGTCTCATTCTGGAATACTTACATTGTCTGGTATTGTTTAGAAACATAGTGTTTCAGGGCAGTATTTTCAGGTTAAAATTGGACCTATTCATATATAGTTTCCACAACAAATTTGTGCATGATGGGCTATGATCAAAGTACAGCTGTTCACGGGGGGTCCAGTGTGCGCTATAATTATCATATGGCGGGTAAACGTGATAGAGTAGCTACTGCATTAATGAGGAACCGATTTACACTGGACGAAAGTACTTCAAGCTTTGGCCTTCAGGTGCAAATTTGGCGCGTACATTACCTCAGCGACGTCTCTGGTGTTCATATTGAACAAACCGTGCAAGTGGCAGTTCATAACAAAACCAGCATTATGGCTTTCTCTTTTGTTTAACCTATTCTCTGCACGTCCCGGTCCTAATCCAATACATGTGAAAACATTCTGTATGTCTTTCTTTCATTCACAGTGCCAACACAACAGATGAGCTGTGAGCACACCAGGATGTGGCAGATCAGTTAACTTCCAAGACACACGCATGCTTGCTCGGCAGCTATGAATGCGGAAGCGAAAAGTGTACTGCGGTAAAAAAAAAAAAAAAAAAAAAAAAGGGGGGGGATAGTGATATCCGCATATACAGATGGCGGAAGATTCACGTGCACAAGATATAAACGACTGGATAACGGTGACCTGATCAGACGAGATCCGACTTAAGTTGGTAAGAGCAGATGCTAGAGTTGGAGTGTGGGACAGACCCCACGACCATGAACCCACGTTGTCAACAAGGCACGCTTCAAGGTTGTGCCGACTCCATAGTTGTGTGGGCTGTGTTTACACGAAATGGACTCTGTCCTCTGGTTCAACTGAACGATTATTGACTGAAAATGGTTGTGTTCGGCTACTTGGAGACCATTCACAGACTCCAGGTTCCGACACAATAATCGAATTTTTGAGGATGAAAATGTGCCATGTCACTGGGCCTCAATAGTTCATCATTGTTTTGATGAACATTCTGAACAATCTAACAAATTGTTTGGCCCATCTAATACTTTGGGACATAATCGAGAGTTCACTTTGTTCACAAAATCCCGCACCAGAAACACTTTCCCAATTATGGACGACTCTGGAGTCAACATGGCTCAATATTTCTGCAGGGGACTTCCAAGAAATTGTTAAGTCCATGGCACGTCGAGTTGCTGCAATACGCTGGGAAAAAGGAGGTCTGATACGATGTTAGGAGGTACTCCATGGCTTTTTCCACTTCATTGTCAAAGAGGCTACTGAAATAGTTAAACGCCCTAATAGCATGAACAAGAAGGATGGCTACAACTTGGCTACATCCTGTCTACCAGCGGTGCCAGGCCAGCGAGCTGCGTGTTTTTCCCAGCCAGCAGATCCACGTAACAAGGTTTCAGCAGAATAGACAAGGGGCCACAAGAGAAATTCCGTATGGTAGCGACCTCTCGCTGCAGGAAAACACTACCCATGGCTACAAGCAGACTATTAGATACTGCCTGTCAGTCACCTTCCAAAGCAGCGCAGGCAGTAGGCTACCATTGAGCCACTACCCATCTGCCTCCCCGTAGCAATATTTATCGCAAATTTTCCTGTGACCCCCTAGAATATGACGTCGGTAAGCTCCTGACTATCGAAACAAGACACTATATAGGGGAAGACCGTCACCAAAATCCAGCACTTTATGTTAGCGGTTGGCTATGTGATTCCCAAGTTGAAAACAAAGTAAAAAGAAGATAAACACATTAACTCTAGACAAACATAAACAAAATAAGGATCTTACAAAAGATTCCACTCCAAACACTACAATTTCTTCTCATTGTCATCTTGAGTGAAGCACTGTTTATGAGCCGCTTGGCACTCGTAACTACAGACACTTCTGAATGCAGTTAGGCATACTCTTTGTCAAACTGCGAAAATTAGCATGTGGAATGTTGTCCCATTCCTCCACAGCGACATCTATGATGTCCCATGCCCTGTAGGGTCTGCCGGCCGAAGTGGCCGTGCGGTTAAAGGCGCTGCAGTCTGGAACCGCAAGACCGCTATGGTCGCAGGTTCGAATCCTGCCTCGGGCATGGATGTTTGTGATGTCCTTAGGATAGTTAGGTTTAACTAGTTCTAAGTTCTAGGGGACTAATGACCTCAGCAGTTGAGTCCCATAGTGCTCAGAGCCATTTGAACCATTTTTTGTAGGGTCTCTGGTGGGACAGGACGATTGCCAACTGCTCGTTATAGCATGGTCCATGCATTCCCAATGCAACTGAGAGCTGGAGAGGTCATTCCATCCGACTGATTCTATGCTCTAATAGGAAGGTATTTGCAAGATTGTGACGATCGCCGTCCATCAATGTGAATCCCGCTCCAATAAGTTCACCAAATGGAGCCACAAAGCATGCATGGATGTCGTTCGAATACTTCACATAAGACATTCTCCTACATACTGGGACAAGGGGAGTCCTGCCGCCATACAAGTTGCCATTCGAAAACATGACTGAAGCGCCTTAATAGAGGTGGTGGTCTGTAATGTGAGAGTGGAGACTGACAAGCTCATCAGAAAACAGCAGTATATCCCGCTGCTGTCTAGTCCACAAAAAGTCCTATCGAGTCCGTACGACATGAGACCTCTCCGAACGCCATTTAGAAAAGGAGGCCTGAGAGGTCTTCTAACGCCTAAACCCTGCTCATGAGGCCTACTTCGTTCCTTTTATGTTGACACTGGACTTCTGTAGCTGTTTGGAACTGCCGCTGTAGATGTGTCGCATTGTGTTGTGGGTTTGGATGGTTGATTTGATGGAAGGGACCAAATAACGAGGCCATCGTTCCCACCGGATTAGGAAAGGACGGGGAAGGAAGTCGGCTGTGCCCTTTCAAACGAACCATCTCGGCATTTGCCTGGAGCGACGAGGGAAGTCACGGAAAATCTAAATCAGGATGGCCGGACGCGGGTTTGAACCGTCGTCCTCCCGAATGCGAATCCACTGCGCCACCTCAGTCAGTATTGAGGGTTTCTGCTTGCTGTTACACACAGATATTCATTCTGCACGCGTGTTATTGTTTTTCTTGCAAGGCCATTTCTATGACGATTCCCAAATGATCTTGTCGCTAGACACTTGTTCCAGATTCTAGAGACAGCACTTTGACTCACATCGATATTTCCTGCAACGTGCACCTGTCTCATTCCCCGCTCCATTAGAGTTACTATATGAAGCCTCTGATCGTACGTTATTGTTGTCCGAACCATCCTGAAGGAATGCAAATTTCGCAATGTCACACAGCGAAGGTAATGCAATGTTTACAGGAGATTACGGTTGCCACAGAATGCACATAGTGCCCCCTCACGGTAGAACCAAGGACTATCTCCACTGGAATTGTTGTTGTTGTTGTTGTGGTCTTCAGTCCAGAGACTGGTTTGATGCAGCTCTCCATGCTACTCTATCCTCTGCAAGCTTCCTCATCTCCCAGTACCTTCTGAATCTGTTTAGTGTATTCATCTCTTGGTCTCCCTCTATGATTTTTACCTTCCACGCTTCCCTCCAATACTAAATTGGTGATCCCTTGATGCCTCAGAATACGCCCTACCAACCGATCCCTTCTTCTAGTCAAGTTGTGCCACAAATTTCTCTTCTCTTCAATTCTATTCAATACCTCCTCGTTAGTTATGTGATCTACCTATCTAATCTTCAACATTCTTCTGTAGCATCACATTTCGAAAGCTTCTATTCTCTTTTTGTCTAAACTATTTATCGTCCACGTTTCACTTCCATACATGGCCACACTCCATACAAATACTTTCAGAAACAGCTTCCTGTCACTTAAATCTATACTCGATGTTAACTTCTCTTCTTCAGAAACGCTTTCCTTGCCATTGCCAGTCTACATTTTATATCTTCTCTACTTCGACCATCATCAGTTATATTGCTCACCAAATAGCAAAACTCAGTTACAACTTTAAGCGTGTCATTCCCTAGTCTAATTCTCGCAGCATCACCCGATTTAATTCGATTACATTCTGTTACCCTCATTTTGCTTTTGTTGATGTTCATCTTATATCCTCATTTCAAGACACTGTCCATTCCTTTCAGCTGATCTTCCAAGTCCTTTGCTGTGTCTGACAATATCACAATGTCATCGGCAAATTTCAATGTTTTTATTTCGTCTCCATGGATTTTAATTCCTACTCCAATTTTTTCTTTTGTTTCTTTCACTGCTTGCTCAATATACAGATTGAATATCATTGGTGATAGGCTACAACCCCGTCTCACTCCCTTCCCAACAACTGCTTCCCTTTGATGCCCCTCGACTCTTATAACTGCCATCTGGTCCGCTAGAATTACACTAAAAAAAGAAAAAAACAGAAAACCATTCTATTGATATCATAACGTATTTCTGGATCAGAAAGTTCAACATTAAAGTTTCGGGAGGATTCATTTTGACCACTGCATAACCAAGCAGGAAATGGAAGAAAGCCAGTCTGCACCATCTCCCTCATGAGCCCTAAACAGAGCGTTTGGCTTCAGGGAGGAGGACGATATTGCAGGAGGCTGCGCAGCGGTTCCCCAAGCTCTCTCTACCTCCGCCGTCTCTTTAGACAGGCGGCCTCCGGGGACCCGGTTATCTGCACCAGCGAAGGAGTCTGAGAGAGGGGAGGGGAGTGGGGGAGAGGGGTAGGGAAGCCACGGTCTGGCAGCGCCCTGGGCGCCGCGGCCGTATTTTTGAGACCACCCCCATCCCTCCATCCCTTCCTCGCTATACCCTCCACAAGCCTCGCTCCCATCACACAGCGCCTCCGGAATCCTACCTTATACTTGGGACGGAACGCGCGCTTCGCGAGCGCTGGCCAGGCCAGCCATGAATCAGCTTATCGTGACGCGCAGCGCCACGACTGGGCCATCAGTTCAGCGTAATACCGCCTCCTACTATATTGCGGGAATAAGGCGGACCGTTTACCATCCCCCGCGCATTTGTCGTGCGATAAGGATACCTGCACCAGTACTTGCAAAAAAAAAAGAAAACTATAAAGCAATTTTTGACACTTTTAAGGTGATTCTGATCCCTTATTATG
Source organism: Schistocerca serialis cubense (assembly GCF_023864345.2). Classification (NCBI taxonomy): domain Eukaryota; kingdom Metazoa; phylum Arthropoda; class Insecta; order Orthoptera; family Acrididae; genus Schistocerca; species Schistocerca serialis. The sequence goes on along the minus strand of NC_064638.1, from coordinate 1,160,880,346 downwards.
CTCAACTGCTTGTTTATTCACACGAGTCCCTTGCATACCTTCCTTTGAAAGTGGCCCTCAACTAATCATATTTTCTATGATTTCAGGATCACCTCCATGTTCGGGTTCTCTTTTATCATCATCTGCATTCAGCACCTCCATTAAGTGTTCGCACCATCTACGTCTGCAACCACACTCTGCAAATCACCTTGATGTGCATAGCCATCTTGAAAGTTGTGTGTCATTGTTGGCAAGATGCCAATGTTTGCTTATTACAGGTTGACTGTGGGTGACTTTCTTTTTGTCAAGAGTCCTTGTGACATTGTAGAGCTCCTGCATGTCTCCAGCACCAGTTGCCATCTGTACCTTCTCAGCCAATTCTGAGACCCACCTTGCGTGATTGGCTGTAACGCCTTTTTTCACCTTCATATAATTCTCCAGAGCCATGTCTTGTTACTGTTCAATTTTAGTTTTACTTGTTTCTGAAATCTATTCCTTTCTGCTTGGGTTCCTCAAGCAAACAATTTTTTCAGCTTTAACCTTCTCCCAGACTTCATTAGTGTCCTCTTCATCGTGTCCTTTCATCATCTGTATAAAGGTCCTCGAACCAGTTTCTCACTTACAGTTTGAACTCATATCCGCTACTTTCATTTTTCAACTTTGCAGCGTTAAATCTCTTCTTATGAGTTGGATACAGTTCCTCTTAGTGACATTCCCCATGGTAGTGTTATAGGCCCTAATCTAAAAGCTGTAAATTCAGCTAAATACCTAGGAATTACAATTACAAATAACTTAAATTGGAAGGAACACATAGAAAATGTTGTGGGGGAAGGCTGACCAAAGACTGCATTTTATTGGTAGGACACTTAGAAAAAGTAACAGATCTACTAAGGAGACTTAAGGAGACTGCCTACACTACGCTTGTCCATCCTCTTTTAGAATACTGCTGCATGGTGTGGGATCCTTACTGGATAGGACTGACCGAGTACATCGAAAAAGTTCAAAGAACGGCAGTGCGTTTTGTATTATTGCGAAATATGGGAGGGTGTGTCACAGAAATGATACAGGATTTGGGCTGGACATTATTAAAATAAAGGCCTTTTTTTGTTTCAATAGAATCTTCTCACGAATTTCCGATCACCAATTTTCTCCTCAGAATGTGAAAATATTTTATTGACACCGGACTACAGAGGGAGAAACAGTCACCACGATAAAGTAAGGGAAATCAGAGCTCGTACAGAAAGATATAGATGTTCATTCTTTCCACGCACTATACGAGATTGGAATTATAGAGAATTGTGAGGGTGATTCGATGAACGCTCTGCCAGGCACTTAAATGTGATTTGCAGAGTATCCATGTAGATCTAGATCTATGTACAGGTGTCAACGCAGTCTCAGGCGACTGGAAATAGGAGAAGGTCATTCCTGTATATAATAATTATAAAAGAACGGACCCGCAAATTACAAACATCAGTTTGCTGCAGAATTCTTTAACATATTCTAAGTTTGAATATATTAATTTTTTTAGATGGAAAAGATTTTGTCCACAAATCATCACGGACTTAGAAACCATCGTTCATGCGAAACTCAGCTTCGCTTTTATCGAATGGTATCCTACGAACCATGGATAAAGGGCAACAGGTAGATTCATTTTTCCCAGATTTCTGGACAACGCTTATCACAGTACCCCACTGCGGATTAAGGGCGACGACCTAAGCATGTAGAATAGGTTCCCAGATACATGAATGACTCTAAGACTTCTTAACTATCAGAACCCAGTATGTTGTTGCAGACAGTGAGTGCTTATCATGCACTACACTACAGACAGGAGTACACCGCAGTGAATTGAAGCAAGACCACTCTTGGTTTCTGTACAGGGCATCCAAGAAACGTTACGATAGCTCAAAGGTGTTGTAAGGGTGTCTTGATGAACAAATCGAGGATAGGAACTCGAGTATCGAAACGTCATCCGACGACGCTACAGTGTGTCGAAGTTATAGGGGCCAGCGCTTGCCAATAGTACACCCTTTTGGCAGCAAACGTGGCTGTGTGAGATGGCGGACCGTAGCGGAAGGTCTCGCCATGTTGTTTGATTTCAGTAACCGCGAATGATTGCCACGATCGCCAGTGGAGAAGATGGAGCTAGCTACTGCCTAGACAGGCGTTGTCTGCTATGAATAGAATGCTCTGTTGCCTCCGTGGATGTCGGTTTCAGACACAGCTTCCCTTGTACTGAAAAGCATTGGATATTTTAGAGGATTCCAGGGGAAATATAACCTGCGAGCGGAAACGCATGCAAACAACTGACATCCACTGAGGCAACAGAGCATTTCTAACCGTAGGATACAAGGCCTTTCTAAGCAGCAGCTACCTCTGTGTTATTCACTGGCGAAGACGACAATCAATCGCGATGACCGAGTAACAGACAACTTTGCGAGGCGTTCCGAATACAGTCCGTTAGCGTACAAAGTCAAGTTTGCTGACGAAGGTGTGGCCTATGACTTCGACGCTCCGTAACCTTGTTGGATGACGTTTTCGGTCACGGGTTCCTATCCCCGATTTGTTCCTCAAGGCACCGTGTGCAGTCCCTCGAAATTTCTCACAAATTTTCTGGCACACCATAAATACATAAGCGATCTGGCGGATATGGTGACTATTTGCTGATGACTCTATAGTGTACAGGAAGTTACCGTCACTGTATGACAGTAGGACGGAATTTATATTTGTTGTGATGAATTGAAGCTTACTCCAAATGTAGAAAAATGTAAGTTGATGCAGATGACGAGGAACAACAAATCCTGTGATTTTCGAATAAAGTAATGGCGATTCTTTTCTTGATACAGTCCAACTGATTAAATATGTATTCGTACTTTGCAAAGCGATGTGAAAAGAAACTAGCACGTAAGGTCGGTACTTGGTAAGGCGAATGGGCGACTTTGGCATTTTGGGAGAATTTAAGGAAAGCATAGCTACCTGTAAGGAGACCACGTATAGAAGACACTTGCGCGATCCATTCCTGAGTACTGCTCGAGTATTTCGGATCCTCACCATGTAGGGCAAAAGGAAAACTTCGAAGGAATTTAGGTTGTTAACTGCAGATTCGATCAGCAGACGAATATTACTGAAACACTCCGTGGGAATCTCTGGAGTGGAAACGACGTACCGGATATTTGCGGCTGAGTGCAGAATGACTACTGCCACCAACGTACACTTCGTGTAAGGACCAGGAAGAGAAGAGAAATTACATACAGACATTCGCTTTTCAGTCACTCCACTTGGTAGTGTAATAGAAATGTGCCATCCACCACGCACCGTATGGTGGCCTGCAGAGAATGTGCGTAGACGTAGATCAATTGTCGAGGTAGAAGAGTCGAGAGTTGTGTTCGCAGTGAAGTTAGTTTTTTTCCGCTAAGTTGTGGCAGAAATGGAGCGGTTGACCATATCGACTTCGATACGAGCAGACTCTCAAGAATAACAGTAATAGCAATGCCCAGCGCCCCCCTCCCACGATTCGCAAAACCTTGATACTAAGTTGGTTTTGTTAGTTTTGTATTATTCACTGGATTAATATAGCCTGGGAAATTTGCCTTCCGTTGTAAGAAAAGCTAATTTTTGATGCATGTCAATGCTTGATATCACACCTCCTGAACTATGACGCACTCAATGATATACACTGAAGCGCCAAAGAAACTGGTATAGGCATACGTATTCAAATACAGATATGTGTAAGCAGGAAGAATACGGCGCTGCGGTCGGAAAAGCCTATATAGACTATTAATGTCTGTTAGATCGGTTACTGCTACTACAATGGCAGTTTATAAAGATTTAAGTGAGTTTGAACGTGGTGTTATAGACGACGCACGAGCGATGGGACACAGCATCTCCGAGGTAGCGATGAAGTGGGGATGTTCACATACGACCATTTCACAGCTTACAGTAAAACATCAAACGTCCAACATCGCTGCGGCCGGAAAAAGATCCTACAAGAACGGAACCAACGACGACAGAAGAGACTCGTTCAACGTGGCAGAGGCGCAACCATTCCGCAAATTGCTGCAGATTTCAACGCAGGGCCATCAACAAGAATCAGCGTGAGAACCGTTCAACTATACATTATCGAAGTGGGCTTTCGGAGTCGAAGTTCCAGTCGTGTACACTTGATGACTGCACAACACAAAGCTCTGCATCTGCCTGGGCTTCAACAGCGACACTTGGCTGTTGATGACTGGAAACATGTTGTCTGGTCGGACGAGTCTCCTTACAAATGGCATCGAGCGGATGCACGTGTTTGGGTGTGGAAGCAACCTCATGAGTCCATGGACCCTGCGTGTCAACAGAGAACTGTTCAAATTGTTGAGTGGGGCGTGTGCAGTTGGAGTGATATGCGATCCCTGATACGCCTAGATACGACTCTGACAGGTGATGCGTACGTAGACTCCCTGCCTGATCACCTGCATCCATTTATGTCCGTTGTGCATTACGACGGACTTGGACAATTCCAGCAGGACAATGCGACACCCCACACGTCCAGAATTGCTACAGAGTGGCTCCAGGAACAGTCTTCTGAGTTTAAATACTTTCACTGGCCACCAAACTTCCCAGATATGAACATCACTGAGCATGGCTGGGATGCGTTGCAACGTGCTGTTCAGAGGAGATCTCCACCTCCTCGTACTCACACGGATTTATGGACAGCCCTGCACGATTGATCGTGTCAGTTCCTTCTACCGCTATTTCAGACATTAGTCGAGTGCATGCCACGTCGTGTTGCAGTACTTCTGTGCGTTCGCGGGGGCCCTACACGATATTAGGCAGGCGTACAAGATTCTTTGGCTCTTCAGTGTAATTTTGTAGGTACAATGTCTAAAAATGCATTATGAATAGACTTAGCAATAGAGAAGTAATAAATTAAAACATCATGTATGACGCTGAAGTTTTAGCGAATGAACCACGAGATTTCATTATTCCGCGTGGGGTGTCAGACAGAAAAGGTTCCGAAAATGTTAGAAATCATGGTTAAAGATTGTTGGAAGTCGCTTAGTGCACTCATCCTCAAATACTGGATGAGAATAGTGTGGGTAATCTGCGTACCGTGAGTTTTGCTGGCTGGAGACATATGCACAGTTTCTAACTTTAATACTTATTGTGTTAACCCATAACATAAGATTATTCCTCTTAATGAGTAGATTATGACTGAATTTTAATTTTTTAAGTTCGATAAATAATTGTATAAATAATAAAAATCAAATTTCTGTTGTCCCTGAAAGCAGTTAGATAGGTGACACGTAACAAAGAGTAAACCGCTTCAGCCATTTGGAAGTACAGGGTGTATCAAAAAGAATCATCCGATTTATGAAAAAAAGTAACTCTAATGTTATTTGAGATGTGTGCGTGAATAACGTACTGTTGGAAAGAGAAAACTCATGAGTTTTACATGGTTCCCGCTAGCTAGCAGCAGTGTGCGCCCACTTCAGTTATAGTAAAAATGGTGTCTGGACAAGAGAAAGAGTTTTGTGTTCTACGTTTTGCGCAGGGCGGGTCAGTAATAAATGCTCAGCGTAACTTTCGTACAATGTATGGTGTGGATCCTCCTACACCACAGAGCATTAGACGATGGCATGCTCAATTCCAAACAATAGATGGTTTGTGTAAAGGCAAATCGCCGGGCCGTCCCAGAGTGTCTGACACATAATTATGTAGAATGCATCTGCCATAGTTTCACAAGGAGTCCGCAGAAATCCGTTCGCCGTGCAGCTCGACAGCTCAGCTTGCCCCCGATGTCCGTGTGACGTGTGTTGCGTCGACATTTAACATGAAACCATACAGAATTCAGCTACTACAAGCTCTTCATGAAGGTGGAAAATAACAACGTGTGGAATTCTTTAATTTCGTTCTTGACAAGCTGGAAGATGACAGTTTTCTTCCACCCTTAGTCTTTAGTGACGAGGAAACATGCCATTTAAATGGAAAGGAGATCAATCATATGTGAGAATATGGCGTACGGAACAACTACATGAAGTTGTACAATATGAGAGGGACTCCCAAAAATTTAATGTGTTTTATGCAGTTTCACAGGAAAAGGTGTACAATTAAATTTTTTTTTTTGACGAGAACACTGTTACATGAAGCACATATCTCAATATGCTTGAGAACTTTCCACGGTTGGAGACTGATTCGAACGACTTCATTTGCCGACAGGATGGGGCACCGCCACACTGCCATCTGGAAGCACGGCAACTTTTAAATCGAAGGCTTACTGAATGATAGATTGGTCCTAATGATTCAACCTTACATTACTGGCCTCCCAGATCACCTGACCTGACTGTATGTGATTATTTCTTGTGGGGGTTCATAAAAAAAACTCTTGTTTAGGTGCCTCCATTACGAACCAGTAAGAATGAACTAAGGCATCGCATAACAGCAGCTATGGAAACTGTAACTCAAGGTATGCTCGCTGCAGTCTAGGAACAATTTCAATACCGCACTGACATATGCCGTGCATCTCAAAGGGGGCGTATTGAACACCTACGAAAAGGTATGATAAGAACTTTTTGAGTTTCCCATTCATTAAAAAAATCATTGTGTACGTTTACTAGTTTCAGATATACAAGGTGTTACAAAAAGGTACGGCCAAACTTTCAGGAAACATTCCTCACACGCAAAGAAAGAAAATTCGTTATGTGGTGACGTGTCCGGAAACGCTTACTTTCCATGTTAGAGCTCATTTTATTACTTCTCTTCAAATCACATTAATAATGGAATGGAAGCACACAGCAACAAAACGTACCAGCGTGACTTCAAACACTTTGTTTCAGGAAATATTCAAAATGTCCTCCGTTAGCGAGGATACATGCATCTACCCTCCGTCGCATGGAATCCCTGATGCGCTGATGCAGCCCTGGAGAATGGCGTATTGTATCACAGCCGTCCACAATACGAGCACGAAGAGTCTCTACATTTGGTACCGGGGTTGCGTAGACAAGAGCTTTCAAATGCCCCCATAAATTGAAGTCAAGAGGGTAGAGGTCAGGAGAGCGTGGAGGCCATGGAATTGGTCCGCCTCTACCAATCCATCGGTCACCGAATCTGTTGTTGAGAAGCGTACGAACACTTCGACTGAAATGTGCAGGAGCTCCATCGTGCATGAACCACACGTCGTGTCGTACTTGTAAAGGCACATGTTCCAGCAGCACAGGTAGAGTATCCCGTATGAAATCATGGCGGTGAATCGAGGAAGTAGAGTACATACTGACGAAACTAAAATGAGCTCTAACATGGAAAGTAAGCGTTTCCGGACACATGTCCACATAACATCTTTTCTTTATTTGTGTGTGAGGAATGTTTCCTGAAAGTTTGGCCGTACCTTTTTAACACCCTGTACAGACGTGCCAAATCGGAGGATTCTTTTTGATAGATCCTGTATTTTTCTAATATGTGAGATTACAGAATGAGAGTTGCGTGTGGATATATGAGTGAGTATTACAGCAGTGTTCTCGTCAGCCGCAACGGTCTACCTAGATCATGGTGTATTTTGGACTGCAGTGATGGATATATCGATTACCTGATCTAAAGTATCTGGCCACCTAATAGTGTACATTAATGCGGCGCGAGTCGATCCTTCGCCTTTACGACAGCCTGAGCTCCATTGTAGATGCTTCCAGCGAAGCGGTTGAGTGTACAGGTAGGAATGGCCGGCCGATCTTCCGCGTGAGCCTAAACCGGACAAAGTAGTTGAGTTGGTGAGCTGTGGCGGCTTCCTTATTTCAGATCTCCCGCTGTGCACACCAGAGAACTAGCGGTTCCTCGTCACATAGAGCGGCTTCCACCCAGATTTCCGTCAGGGGCGGTGTGGTTTGCGGCGTCATGTCGGACTCGGCTCCGCTGGGAGTGATGCATTGTGTAGGGATCAGATTTGCTCAAGTTGGCTGTTAGGATTTGTTTCGAGGCCTGTTGGCACCGCGGCTCTTCCACCTTGGTCCCGAGAGAGAATTGTTGTAACGACCCTGCCCTTGAGGGCAAAAATTTATTTCATTAGATTTTGACAAAGCTCTGGAAGCTCTTAGTCGAATCAGCGCGCCGGGGGTAGGCGATACTCTGCCACAACCACTGACAGCCTTGGGAGAGCCAGACATGACAAAACTCTTCCATCTGGTGAGCAAGATGTATGAGACAGGCGAAATACCCTCAGACTTCAAGAAGAACGTACTAACTTCAATTTCAAAGAAATCAGTTATTTACAGGTGTGAACATTACCGAACTATCATCAAGTTAGCGTCCATTAGGAATGTCTAATGCACTCAACGACTGTGGTATGACTTTAATAATGATGGAGAACAGCAATCAGCCGTCCTTTCCTTTCAGGCGTTATTAAAGCCGTCTTGAATGAACTGCCACAGGGGCCCGAACAATAGGGGACTGACGTACAGAGGGCATGTATCAAAACTCTGAAATACTGCATTGATAATGACTAGTTACTAGGTTAAATCTAGATTTGCTTTAATAAAGCCTGAAAGGAAAGGACGACTGATTGCTATCATCCATAATTCTGAAATACCGAAATATCAGTTAAATAAGTGACAGTTGCAGAATACTAAACGAATTCCTTACATACAGATGGAAAAACTGGTAGAAGCCGGCCTCGTGGAAGATTATTTTGAGTTCCGGAGAAATGTAGAAGGTATGTTAAGGAAAAGCCAACCTACATTTGTTGACTGACAGAAAGCTTTTGACAATGTTGACTGGAATGTTCTCTTTGAAATTTTGAAGGTAGCAACGATAAAATACAGGGAGGGAAGGGCTATTTACAACTTGTACAGAAACCGGGGTCGAGAGGTATGAATGAAGCAGTGTTTGAGAAGGAGGCAGAGTTGCAGCCTGCCCTCGATCTTATTGAACACGTACATTGAACAAGCAGTAAATAAAACCAAAGAAAAATTTGGAATAAGAATTAAACTTCAGAGAGGAGAAATAAAAACGTTGAAGCTTGCCAATGACATTGTAATTGAGTCACAGTCAGCGAAGGATTTCGAAGAGCAGTTGAACGGAATGGACAGTGTCTTGAAAGGGGCATATAAGATGAATATCAACGAAAGCGTCCGCCTCCGTAGGGCAGCGTTAGCGATACCGCCTACCACGCAAGGGGCCCGGGTTCGAGTTTCGTCAGTATGTACTGTACTTCCTCGATTCACCGCCAGTTGACCCAATTGAAGGAAGGTAATGTTGACTTCGGTGCTTGTGTTGACATGCGACTCATTGCTCTACAGTACTAGCATCAAGCACATCAGTACGTAGCATCAACAGGTTAGTGTTCATCACGAACTTGGTTTTGCAGTCAGTGCTATGTTTACAAATCTGGAGTTGGCAGCTGCCCATTTGATGTATGGATTAGCACGGGGCAATAGCCGTGGCGCGGTACGTTTGTATCGAGACAGATTTCCAGAACGAAGGTGTCCCGACAGGAAGACGTTCGAAGCAATTGATCGGCGTCTTAGGGAGCATAGAACATTCCAGCCTATGACTCGCGACTGGGGAAGACCTAGAACAGGGGCGGGCAAACGTTGCACGCGGCGCACGAGTTCACAGCGCTGCACGTGTGCAGCTCACGTGCAGTCGTCGACTGGGGCAGTGGCGACAGCAGGCAGGTTGGGGCAGTGTAGTGCCAGGCTAAGCTGCGGACGTTGATGCGTAGCGACCACTACGTAGTGAACGTCGAATTTCAAGAACCGGAAAATGCAGAGTGAAACAAGGAAACGGAGAAGTGGAGACTTGCTATCTTTTAAAAAGAAATGGTAGAATCGTTTTTTCTTTGTGCCAAAACGTGAAAATTCGAAATGTTTAATAGATGGCAGTATTCTCGCTGGTCAGCGTAAGTTTAGTATTGAAGATCATTATAACAAAATTCACAAGGACGAGTACAATTTATTGTCGGATTCTGAGCGGATGGGGAAATTGACTGAGCTTAAGAAGAGCGATCTGACGATACTAGATGAATCTGTCGTAGTTGCTGTGGTCACGAGAGATCTGAGACTTCCTTTCGTCATGTCTCTCATCTAACTGATTTAACATTTTATGGAGCACTGTTTTCAATTTTTCAGGACGACGAAACAATAATAGCCCAGCGGTACGTGCAAGTTATAAGATTGCGCTTAATATAGCGAGAGCTGGAAAACCATTTCCTGAATTAGTAAGTGTTGGTTATGAGCAAACATCAGTGATGAAAATTTAAGTAACTGTAGAAATTTTGTTCCACTCCACCTGTGATAATTAAATAAAACGTATCGTAGGTAATGGGTACTCTTTCAAACCACGATATCTTTCAAGACCTGTTACTAATCTTACTCCTTCATTCAATAAAGCAAGCTACGAAACAATACGCATTGCACAGGAAGGAGCGGAGATAAGCGGGTGGCCAGCTTGCCCCTGTGTGCACGCAGAACACCTGTTAACTGCACGCGTGCAAGTGCACCGCACACGTGCAGGATTCCTGCCCGCCCCTAACCTAGAACAACGAGGACACCTGTAATGGATGAGGCAATTCTTCGTGCAGTTGACGATAACCCTAATGTCAGCGCCAGAGAAGTTGCTGCTGTAGAAGGTAACGTTGACCACGTCACTGTATGGAGAGTGCTACGGGAGAACCAGTTGTTTCCGTACCATGTACAGCGTGTGCAGGCACTATCAGCAGCTGATTGGCCTCCACCGGTACACTTGTGCGAATAGTTCATCCAACAATGCGTCAATCCTCATTTCAGTGCAAATGTTCTCTTTACGGATGAGGCTTCATTCCAACGTGATCAAATTGTAAATTTTCACAATCACCATGTGTGGGCTGACGAGAATTCGCACGCAATTGTGCAATCACGTCATCAACACAGATTTTCTGTGAACGTTTGGGCAGGCATTGTTGGTGATGTCTTGATTGGGCCCCATGTTCTTCCACCTACGCTCAATGGAGCACGTTATCATGATTTCATACGGGATACTCTACCTGTGCTGCTAGAACATGTGCCTTTACAATTACGACACAACATGTGGTTCATGCACGATGGAGCTCCTGCACATTTCAGTCGAAGTGTTCGTACGCTTCTCAGCAACAGATTCGGTGACCGATGGACTGGTAGAGGCGGACCAATTCCATGGCCTTCACGCTCTCCTGACCTCAACCCTCTTGACTTTCATTTATGGGGGCATCTGAAAGCTCTTGTCTACGCAACCCCGGTACCAAATGTAAGAGACTCTTCGTGCTCGTACTGTGGACGGCTGTGATACAATACGCCATTCTCCAGGGCTGCATCAGCGCATCAGGGTTTCCATGCGACGGAGGGTGGATGCATGTATCCTCGCTAACGGAGGACATTTTGAACATTTCCTGTAACAAAGTGTTTGAAGTCACGCTGGTACGTTCTGTTGCTGTGTGTTTACATTCCATGATTAATGTGATTTGAAGAGAAGTAATAAAATGAGCTCTAACACGGAAAGTAAGCGTTTCCGGACACATGTCCACATAACATATTTTCTTTCTTTGTGTGTGAGGAATGTTTCCTAAAAGTTTGGCCGTACCTTTTTGTAACACTCTATATATATATATATATATATCAGTTCATGACATCCAGTCTTACGCATTTACTGTCTCTGATGGACACACGTCCAGATCATCCGGTCTCAAAACTCCGCCATCTCTCTCTCTCCACATCCACCACTACTAAACACTACAATAGCGAATATTACAACAATGCCAACCAGCCACAGACTGCGCACATCAAGTGATTTTCATACAGAGCGCTACGTGGCGTTACCAATATAAAAACCTAAACAGCCTACTTACAGGGATATCCCGGCCAATAAATGCCATACGAATGTTTCATTTTCAAGAAAAAGGTTAATTGAAATGTAGTCGAATTAGATCAGGTGATGCTAATGGAATCATATTAGGAACTGAGACAAATAGTAGATGAATCTTACTATTTCGGTAGCAAATTAACTAATGATGGCCGACGTAGTGACGATATAAAATGTAGACTGGCAATGGTAATAAAAGCAATTCCAGAAAAGAGAAATTTGTTAACGTTGAACATAGATTTAAGTGTTAGAAATTCTTTTCTTGAGGTGTTTGTCTGCAGTGTAGTCATGTATGGAAGTGAAACATGGACTAACAGTTTAGATAAAAACAGAATAGAACCTTTCGAAATGTGGTGCTAAGTAGAATGCTGAAGATTAGGTGGGTCGATCACGTAACTAATGAAGCACTGAATAGAATTGGGGACACAAGACATTTGTGGCACAATTTGACAAAAATAGGGATCGGTTGATATGACTCGGTCTGAGGCATCAAGGGATCACCAGTTTAGTACTGGAGGGAATCATGGGGGATGAAAATCGTACAGGGAGACGAAGAGATGAATACAGTAAGTTGATTCAGAAAGATGTGATTTGCAGTAGTTATCCGAAGATGAACAGGAAAAGAAAATTGGAAATTTGTGGTAAGGTCTTATGGGACCAAACTGCTGAGGTCGTCGGTCCCTAAGCTTACACACTACTTAATCTAAATTAAACTCCCCGTGCCCGAGGGAGGACTCGAACCTCGGACGGAGGAAGCCGCGCGGACCGTGACAAAACGCCTTAGACCGCTCGGCTACCCCGTGCGGCTAGATGAAGATGCTCGCAGAGGATACAGTAGCATACAGAGCTGCATCAAACCAGTCTTCGGACTGACGACCACAACAACAACAACAACAACAATAAGTCATCTTCCTCTCATTTGGGCATTCAGTTTGTATGAACTAATGTACAGAGATTCTGGTGTCTTGGAGAGTCTGATTCATTAGGTGCTTTGGTCTTGGGTTCATGAGATTACTGTGCTGTGCAATGACCCAATGAGCTCAGAGCTCGTTAAGCACGTTAGACGGTATGGCAAGAGAAGGCGATATTGGTTGTTTCTGGATTTATTTTCCGTCCCGTTATCTTGCCTCTCGGTGTTGAGCAGAATGAAGGGACTGCAATGTTTGGGATACGGTTCTAGTAAGCGTATGTTTAGCAGTAAACCTGACAGGATAAAAGTTTTTAATATTGTATAAATGATTGCTGATTCCATGTGCGGAGAACAGTTGATTTTGGTGGAGGCTGCGCCTACAAAGGGAATCCTTTATGACTGACCACCCGATTAAAGGGGATTGTTTGATGATGATGATGATGATGATGTCTGGTTTGTGGGTGCTCAATTGCGCGGTCATCAGCACCTGTACAAAGTCCCAACCTTTACTCAGTCCAGTCTAGCCACTTTCACTAATGATGATGAAATGATGAGAACAACACAAACACACAGTCCCTGGGCAGAGAAAATCCCTCAATCCGGCCGGCAATCGAACCCGAGACCCCGTGATTCAGAGGCAGCATCGCTAGCCACTACACTAGATGCGGACAAGAAGGGGATTGTGAAAGGGGCTAGTGGTACCGCAACTTAGACGCTTTCGTAGTTTTTCTTCTGGTTTTACAGTTGTTGTGACACACGCAGAGCTCACCGAAGCTGTTGGCTCCATAGTTCTTTTGTGGACCGGAAGCATTCGTGAACTGGCTGCCGACATAGTCTTCGCCCAGCCTGTCGCCTCCTACATTATCTCATCGCCGCAGATAATTAAGTAACTTTGTTAACGGCTCATCCCGCGATAATTGTGTTACTTTGTTTCCTTCTCCTTTTTTAAAAGAGACATCATCCTAGCTCGTGTTTTAATTAATGTGAGTTTAAGAGTTTCACTCCTCTGGGTTAATGTCTTGCAGGACTCTGAACGGCGGTTACCGATGTGGTTAAATTTCTTTAAATTTTATCACCTGGCGCTGGCTAAAAATTTTCGAAATTTGTGGTAAGGTCTTATGGGACCAAGCTGCTAAGGTCATCGGTCCATAAGCTTACACATTACTTAATCTAACTTAAACTAACTCACTCTAAGGACGACATACACACCCATTCCGGAGGGAGGACTCGAACCTCCGACAGGGGAAGCCGCACGGACCGTGACAATACGCCCTAGACCGCGCGGCTACCCGTGTGGCTGGCGCTGGCTAGGTTTAATTTTTTTATTTTTTCTGAAGATTTAGTTATTTGGCACTGGCTAAGTTTTTAATTAAAAGGGTTTTTAGCTGCAGAGGCAGGATGTTAATGGGGATGCATTTACAAGTAAGTGCCTTTATTACTCACCAATGCTTCGTTTCATATCATTATGACCAGGGTGATTCCGAAGATGTCTCACGTCGCCCTGGACGAAATGTCGGCAACAAAAGAGTTTCACCAGCAACTTGCTACCTTCGCCTCTATTAATTAGTGAAACAAGTAAATGTTTAAACCTGAGTGCTGTCTTTAATTATTGCTTAAATAAAGCGCACTCTCCTTCAGCTATGGCAAGGCGAGAGAAGCCAAAATGAGTGAGAAAAAAGGTCGCACGATAAAAATTTCATTACTCATCTCTTTCCTGTGTCTCCTTGATGGAATTGTGGCATGTTGAAAGAGTAATTTTGCGTCTAGGTAGCATGATCCAGATTTTGATTCTGAGATAAGAACACCTCGTGGTTAAAATGCATTTTCGTGTTGATGTGTTGCCTGTATTTGACATACAGTGATTTTAATGAAACTTCCTGGCAGATTAAAACTGTGTGCCGGACCGAGATTCGAACTCGGGACCTTCGCACACAGTTTTAATCTGCCGGGAAGTTTCATATCAGCGCACACTCCGCTGCAGAGTGAAAATCTCATTCTGGAAACATCCCCCAGGCTGTGGCTCAGCCATGTCTCCGCAATATCCTTTCTTTCAGGAGTGCTAGTTCTGCAGGGTTTGCAGGAGCGATTCTGTAAAGTTTGGAAGGTAGGAGACGAGGTACTGGCAGAAGTAAAGTTGTGAGGACGGGGCGTGAGTCGTGCTTGGGTAGCTCAGTTGGTAGAGCACTTGCTCGCGAAAGGCAAAGGTCCAGAGTTCGAGTCTCGGTCCGGCACACAGTTTTAATCTGCCAGGAAGTTTTATATCAGCGCACACTCCGGTGCAGAGTGAAAATCTCATTCAGTGATTTTAATGTTTCCCCACTCTCTTCAAACTTCGAACGTTGTCATTATAGTCAGTCACAGCTGTTCCACAAACCAAAAATTATACTTTCTCTTCAAAAAATAGGTTTACATAAGTAAGTTTAAAGGACGAATGGCAGCTAAATTATTCAAAACTGAGAAAGGAGGAGTAGAAGGAAAATGGTCCTTATTCAAAGAAACCCTTGTTAGAGAAGACACGGACATCTGTGGAAAAACGAGTTCCACGCTAAAAGAGAAGGAGACACCTTGGTGGAATGATCGGATAAGGACAGCAGTAAGAGATAGGAACTTACTGGAAAAGAGAAGATAGACGAAATGAATTAGCAATTGAACATCAAGCTCACGAATACTGGAGGCGGAAACAGTCTGTAAAAAGACTGATGCAGGAAGAAAAGGGAAAGCGCTGGGAAGACTTTACTACAGGATAGAGGAAGATTGTCAGGGAAGCAGCAAATTACGATACAAAGAACTAAAGAATAAACGAAATGAATATATAAATATATTTTCCCTGGATCAGATGACAGTAACTTAATACGAACAGAGGAATGGATCAGGAGTGAAGTGAAAAGGTACTTCATCAAGTGCTAGATAGAGATGGGGACAACACAATCATCAATGATTGTAGAGTAAATAATGAAGTCCAAACCAACAGACATCCATTAACGTGGTGTGAGGTGGAAACAGCGTTAAAGAGCATGCGGAATGGAAAATCGACAGGCTTTGATTATCTCAGCTCAGATATGAGATAAAGGCAGCTGATATGTTAGGCTTAAATGGGCTATATAGAGTGTTATCAGTGGTTTGGGAAGAAAATAAAAGCCCAGAAGACTGAAGACTGGAGTAAAGGAGTCATCATCCCTCAGTTCAAAGAGGGGAATCGACGAATATGAGGTAATTACAGAGTCATCACGTTGCTGTCACACACCTTGAAGCTGTTAGGAAAGATCATAGAAAAGAGTTAACAAGATACACTATGTGATCAAAAGTATTCGGACATCCCCAAAAACATATGATTTTCATACTAGGTGCATCGTGCTGCCACCTACTGCCAGGTACTCCTTATCAGCGACCTCAGTAGATCAGTAGATCGTGAGAGAGCAGAATGGGGCGCTCCGCTGAACTCACGGACTTCGAGCGTGGTCAGGTGATTGGGTGTCAATTATGTCATACTTCTGTACGCGAGATTTCCACACTCCCAAACACCATTAGGTCCACTGTTTCCGATGTGATAGTGAAGAGGAAACGTGAGGGGCACGTACAGCACAAAAGCGTACAGGCCGACCTCGTCTGTTGACTGACAGAGACCGCCGACAGTTGAAGAGGGTCGTAATGTGTAATAGGCAGATATCTATCCAGACCGTCCCACAGGAATTCCAAACTGCATCAGGATCCACTGAAAGTACTATGAAAGTTAGGTGGGAGATGTTAAAACTTGGATTTCATAGTCGAGCGGCTGCTCATAAGCCACACATCACGCCGGTAAATGGCAAACGACGCCTCACTTGGCGTAAGGAGCGTAAACATTGAACGATTGAACATTGGAAAAACGTTGTGTGGACTGACGAATCACGGTACACAGTGTGGCGATCCGATGGCAGGGTGTGGGTATGGCTGATGCCCAGTGAACGCCATCTGCCAGCGTGTGTAGTCCCAAAAGTAAATTTCGGAGTCGGTACTGTTATGGTATGGTCGCGTTTTTCATGGAGGGAGCTTCCACCCCTTGTTGTTTTGCGTGGCACTATCGCAGCACGGACCTACATTGATGTTTTAAGCACCTTCTTGTTCCCCACTGTTGAAGAGCAACTTGGCGATGGCGATTATATCTTTCAACACGATAGAGCAACTGTTCATAATGCACGGCCTGTGACGGAGTGGTTACACGACAATAAAATCCCTGTAATTGGCTCGCCAGCACAGAGTCCTGACGTGAATCCTATAGAACACCTTCGAGATGTTTTGGAACGCCGATTTCGGTTCAGGCCTCACCAACCTACATCGATACTTCTCCTCAGTGCAGCACTCCGTGGAGAATGAGCTGCCATTCCTCAAGAAACCTTCCAGCACCTGATTTAACGTATGCCTGCGAGAGTGGAAGCTGTCATCAACACCATATTGAATTCCAGCATTACCGATGGAGGGTGCCACGAGCTTGTAAGTCATTTCCAGCCAGGTGTCCAGATACTTTTGATCATATAGTGTAGCAGAACCTTCACTGGAGGAAAAACAACATGGGTTCAGGAAAGTTCGAGGTACTACGGGTCTTATTTTTGCAATAAGAATGTTGACAGAAAAGTACTGGGAATAAGAAAGAAATCTTGTGATAGTATTTGTGGACATTGAAAAAACTTATGACAATGTTCCTCGAAAAAAGATATGGGAATGTTTGGAAGACCTAAAGGTGCCAAAGTACCTAATCTAAAAGTCAAAATGCTATATCAAAAGACTTACAGCTGTGTTCAGATAGGCAACGGACGATCAGAATGGTCTGAAACGAAGAGAGATGTCCAACAAGGAAATGCCCTATCACTACTGCTGTCTGTAATGGTAATGGACAAAATCATAACATCTATCAAGAAAATAGACAGCGATGTTTTGATAGTATGGAGAGAGACAGAAGCTGAAGCACAGAAGAAACTTAATGATTGGATTACCACGTTCAAAAGTTTCGGACTACATATAAGCAAAACAAGGACCATAGAGATGACCATCAACAGGCAAGGAACAACCTCAAATATATTTCTAGTAGGAGTCAAAGTAGAATCTGTTTCACATTCCAACTACCTAGGAAGCATAAGCTCGAAAGACAACACCATTAAGCAGGAAATACTCAGCAGAACACAGGAAGCATCCAACTTTTACAGTCAAATTATAAATCCTCTCGGGGATGATAAAATGCCACGAAAAGCGAAAGCGACCATGTACCAGACCTATTTTGTACCAGTCCTTACATATGGTTTAGAAACATGTGCCCTGCTAAGCAAAGACCTCAGCAAAATTCATGCAACAGAAATGACATATATTAGAACTATGAATCAAACAACTAGAAAGGACAAAATCAGGATGATTTGAACAGGAAAGTAGCTGGTATTGAGGTCCCCGTTACCAGTGACATAAAGAAACGCAGGCTTCAGTGGTATGGGCACATAACGAGAATGAGCAGTCAAAGACTTGCCAAAGTATTTGAACCTGAGTCTCGTAGGAAGAAGACCATGGGGAAGACCAAGGAAACGCTATATGAAGACTGATAGGTCAGATGTGGAGGAGAAAGGACACAAATGGGAAGCTGTCCTGGAACAGAAGGTCTATGAAGACAGAACGAGATGGCGAGCGCTTGTACAACACACCTGGGAAACTGGATTTGGTAAACGATAGTAGTGGTGGTGATGATGATGATGATGACATAAGGAAAACAGTCCGTTAGTGCGTAGTAACACACAATTTGCATCATACAGAGACATCTGAATTAGTTCCCAAGTGTAAAGTGAAATCAGAACTGTCCATGATCACAGTACACTGCAACAACTGTACCCCATTGCTACCTCCTCACTAAGAAGGACGAAGTTCCGTGTAAAAGATGCGTTACTTATGTTATCTTTTCTTGAAGTTCTTTTGAAAGTTTATAATTAACAATTTCTTCAAATTAACACAACATTTAGTAAATAAATTCTGAAATGTATCCAAAATATAAAAATAATCCGCATATTTGAAAACTAATGAAACTCGTATGTGTCATGTTACTAAAACTGTACGAAATGTGAAACAAGAATGATTTTGAACCTACAAGTACAATATGTAGCGAAACATGAGACACTTACCAGTTCCATTACAGTTACTATCATGCCGTAACTGTTTCTTATGTTGAGGGTCCCTGTATCCTACTTTTATTCCTGATCTATGCGGCACTAAAAATCACCATAGTCTTAGCTGTGGTGCGTTTTATATGCTAATCTATATCTCCCCCCGGCAGTCTACAAGAGTAGTATATAACACTGGTTAGTCTATTTAATGAATGTCGGTTACAGAAAATGGTTGAAGACGCGTTAGGTTCGCGTAGAAAATATCAAAGACAGCACTTGCGAAAAACTGCTTTTGGCGACTCCTGCATCAATCAGAATAAATTGAGGCAGATATCTGGTGGATCTACGATACGGACCAAGTGAGCCAAGAGACGGTGTACCAATCCTCGCCGGCTAGCAGCTGGGCTTATCTCACCAAAAGGCACCAGGGAAGAGCAAGCGGAGAAGGGAGGGGAGGGGAGCGCTGAGATACGACGAGCCAGCCTTAATTAAACGCCGCCCTCGGCTACTGGGGGCGGTGGAGGTCGGATTGCAGCGGCGAAAAGAGCGCAACTCCACCCCAGGGACGATCACAATCTCCTGTTAGCGACACGCGTAGATGGGATCTACGTAGGATGGAAATATAATGCAGCTCTGAGAATCTGTTTTCCCGAGTTGGTAAGTTACAGTTGCTCTCGAATAGTGCGTATGTAATTCCAATTCCGCGTTTGCTTCGTTGGCGACAGTGAGAGAGAAGGGAAAGCGTGAGATTCTCTACTAGACTCCTCTGGAGTAGTTGGAAGTTAGTCTCCGATCTTAACACGGGACTGTAGGATAGAAAATTAAGTAAAATCACTTTACATGGGTCTCATGGAATGCATGTAACATTTGTTGCACAACGTTTCCAAAACGGGACATCGCAGCTGCCCTTCTCTCCTTAAAAAGACGGAAAGTAAAATACACAGAAACATAAACTAACAGGTCAAAAAACCACTGAAGAACAAAGAAACTGGTACACCTGCCTAATATCGTGTAGGGCCCACACAAGCATGCAGAAGTCCTGCACCACGACGTGGGGTAGTGTCGACTAATGTCTGAAGTAGTTCTGGAAGGAACTGACACCATGAATCCTGCAGGGCTGTCCATGCATCCGTAGGAATACGAGACGGTTTAGATCTCTTCTGAACACCACGTTGCTAGGCGTCCCAGATATGCTCAATAATGTTCATGTCTGGGGAGTTTGATGGCCAGCGGAAGCGTTTAAACTCAGAAGAGTGTTCCTGGAGCCACTCTGTAGCAATTCTACACGTGTGTAGTGTCCCATTGTCGTGCTGTAATTGCCCAAGTCAGTCGGAATACACAATGAACATGAATGGATGCAGATGATCAGAAAGAATGCTTACATACGTCACCTGTCAGAGTCGTATCTAGACGTATCAGGGGTCCCATATCACTCCAGTTGCACAAGTCCCACACCACTACAGAGCCTCTAACAGCTTGAAGAGCCCCTTGCAGACATGTAGGGTCCACAGATTCATGAGGCTGTCTCCATACCCGTACACGTCCATCCGCTAGATACCGCTTGAAACGAGATTCGTCCGACCAGACAACATGTTTCTAGTCATCAGCAGTCCAGTGTCGGTGTTGACGGGCCAGGGTGAGGAGTAAAGCTTTGTGTCGTGCAGTCATCAAAGGAGCACGAATGGGCCTTCGGCTCCGAAAGCCCATATCGATTATGCTTTATTGAATTGTTCGCTCGCTGACATTTGTTGATAGCCTAGCATTGAAATCTGTAGAAATTTGCGGAAGCGTTGGACTTCTGTCACGTACAACGATTCTCTTCAGTCGTCTTTGGTCTCGATCTTGCAGGATCTTTTTCCGACCGCAGCGATGACGGAGATGTTTCACCGGATTCCTGATATTCGCGGTACACTCGCGTAATGGTCGTATGGGAAAATAACCACTTCATCGCTGCCTCGCATATGCTGTGTCCCATCGCTCACACGCCGACTACAACATCACGATCAAAACTCACTTAAATCTTGATAACCTGTCATTGTCGCAACAGTAACCGTTCTAACAACTGCGCCAGACACTTGCGTCTTATATAGGCGTTGCCGACCGCTGCGCCGTATTTTGCCTGTTCACGTATCTCTGTGTTTGAATACGCTTGCCTGTACAAGTTTCTCTGGCGCTTCAGTGTAGAATGAGTTACTAAATTTAAACATGATAGGGAAATTATACAGCAGAATGGGGTAGAATAATCTGCGATATACACACAGTCCAGTCACATTAATGTCAGCATCGTCTTTGTTCGACGTCAACGAGCACTAACCACTCACAGGTCGCAGGGAGCAGCACTAGCAGCGGAAAAAGCGACAAAAAAGCATGCCAAATTTAAAAGAACGCAAAATCCCCAAGATTGGCAAAGTTTTACAGAAGTTCGAAATATGGCGCGCACTTCAGTGCGAGATGCTTTTAATAATTTCCACAACGAAATTCTGTCTCGAAATCTGGCAGAAAACCCAAAAAGATTCTGGTCATACATAAAGCACACCAGTGGCAAGACACAAGCAATACCTTCACTGCGCGATAACAACGGTGAAGTCACTGATGACAGTGCCACTAAAGCAGAGTTATTAAACACAGTTTTCCGAAACTCCTTCACCAAAGAAGAAGAAGTAAATACTCCTGAATTACAATCAAGAACAACTGCCAAGATGAGAAACATAGAAGTAGATATTCTCGGTGTAACAAAGCAGCTTAAATCACTTAATAAAGGCAAGGCCTCCGGTCCATTTTGTATAGCAGTCAGGTTCCTCTCAGAGTATGCTGATAAAATAGCTCCATATTTAGTAATTACATACAATCACTCGCTCACAGAAAGATCCGTACCTAAAGACTGGAAAATTGCTAAAGTCACACCAATACCCAAAAAGGGAAGTAGGAGTAATCCGCTGAATTACAGACCTATATCACTAACGTCGATTTGCGGTAGGGTTTTAAAACATATACTGTATTCAAACATTATGAAGTACCTCGAAGAAAACGATTTATTGACATATAGTCAGCACAGATTCAGAAAATATCTAGCTCTTTATACTCATGAAGTAATAAGTGCTATCGACAGGGTGACAAATTGATTCAATATTTTTAGATTTCCAGAAAGCTTTGGACACCGTTCCTCACAAGCGTCTTCTAATCAAACTGCGTGCCTACGGAGTATCGCCTCAGTTGTGCGACTGGATTCATGACTTCCTGTCAGAAAGGTCACAGTTCGTAGTAATAGACGGAAAGTCATCGAGTAAAACAGAAGTAATATCCGGCGTTCACCAAGGAAGCGTTACAGGTCCTCTATTGTTCCTGATCTATATTAACAACATAGAAGACAATCTGAGTAGCTGTCTTGGATTGTTTGAAGATGATGCTGTCATTTACCGTCTTGTAAAGTCATCAGATGATCAAAACGACCTGCAAAATGGTTTAGATAAGATATTTGTATGGTGCGAAAAGTGGCAATTGACCCTGAATGAAGAAAAGTGCTAAGTTATTCACATGAGTACTAAAAGAAATCCACTAAACTTCGATTACTCGATAAGTCACACAAATCTGGTGGCTGTAAATTCAACTAAATACTTAGGAAATACAATTACAAATAACCTAAATTGGAACGATCACATAGATAATATTGTGCGTAGAGCAAACCGAAGACTGCGATTCATTGGCAGAACGCTTAGAAGGTGCAATAGGTCTACCAAAGAGACTGCTTACACTATGCTTGTCCCCCCTATTCTGGAGTACTGCTGTGCGGTGCGGGATCCGCATCAGGTGGGACTGACGGATGACATCGACACAGTACAAAGAAGGGGCAACTCGTTTTATATTAACGCGAAATAGGGGAGATAGTGTCACAGACATGATACGTGGATTGGAGTGGCGATCATTAAATCAAAGGCGTTTTTCGTTGCGACGGGATCTTCTCATGAAATTTCAATCACCAGTTTTCTCCTCCGATTGCGAAAACATTCTGTTGGCACCCACCTACATAGGGAGAAATTATCATCGCTATAAAATAAGAGAAATCAGTGGACGCACGGAAAAATTTAAGCGTTCGTTTGTCCCGCGTGCCGTTCTAGAATGGAACGGTAGAGAGATAGCATGAAGGTGGTTCATTGAACCCTCTGCCAGGCACTTTATTGTGAATAGCAGAGTAATCACGTAGATGTAGATGTAGATGAGAGTGTATGAAGCGTGTTGGACGTGGGAAAGGAGCGGTTTATGTGACGTCCGAAAGGGTATGATCATTGGCTTCTGGGCCAATGGTGAAAGCATTTCGGGTGCAATGAAAGATACAGATGTTTGGAAAATAATGCGTGACAAGGAGATCTATGAAAACACTGAGAAAACATCAGAAGTAAGGCAAAGTGGAGATTCGTCCTCTTTGATGATGATGATGATGATGATATTTGGTTTGTAGGGCGCTTAACTGCGTGGTTATCAGCGACCGTACGAAATCCCAATCTTTGCAATGTCCAGTCCCGCCACTTTTCCCACATGATAATGAAATATTGGGGACAACACAAACATCCACTCCGCGGGAGGATAAAATCCCCATCCCGTCCGGTAATCGAACGCTGGACTCCTGGATCCAGAGGTAGCAACGCTAGCCATTATACAACAAGCGGCGGTCCCATCCTGTTTGGACACCTGTACCGAATGAATGACAACAAGTTAATGAAACAAATATTCCCGTATTTATAGAAAAAGAAATCGACAACAGGATGAATTACAGTAATCAGACAAGAACTAAAAAGACACAACAACAAAGGATCGGAAATAGAAGAAAGAAACCTCTTCGAGACTAATGTACTACATTTAGAAGGCTTTCAGAGCATACGAAGTAAGAGATCAGAAACAACAAGGAGAGAAGGAAGGAAAGATAACGTGCGGAGAAAAGGTTACAATAACTGGAAAAATTCGTAACAAGAAGTTTTGATACTAATCAGTCAATACGAACATTAAAAAATGGTTCAAATGGCTCTGAGCACTATGGGACTTAACTTCTGAGGTCATCAGTCCCCTAGAACTTAGAACTACTTAAACCTAACTAACCTAAGGACATCCCACACATCCATGCCCGAGGCAAGATTCGAACCTGCCACCGCAGTGGCCACGCGGTTCCAGACTGTAGCGCCTAGAACCGGTCGGCCACCCCGGCCGGCGAACATTAAAGAAGGTGGCTTTATGCTTGGAGCATCAAACTTTCATCAGTCAGAGTAAGATAATAATAATTGAATTTTTTGTCCTCCTTTTGCCGGAGGCGCAGTTATACAATTATACCATCTTTAGTGACTGCAATAAAAGTCTTATGTAGACCATAGGCGTTTCCCTATATTTCAAAGCATCTTCAGTTGTCAACTTTTTTCTTCGTGCTTCATTCCCAATGTTTTCCATACGTACACTATGTGATCAGAAGTAATCGGACACTAACAAAAACATACGTTTTTCAAAAAAAAAATGGCTCTGAGCACTATGGTACTTGACATCTATGGTCATCAGTCCCCTACAACTTAGAACTACTTACACCTAACTAACCCAAGGACGTCACACAACACCCAGTCATACGTTTTTCATGAAAGCTGCATTGTGCTGCCACCTACTGCGAGGAACTCCATATCAGTGACCTCAATACTCATTAGATATCGTGAGAGAGTAGAATGGGGCGCTCTGTGGAACTCGCGGAATTCGAGATTGGTCAGGTAATTCGGTGTCACTTGGGTCATACGTCTGTACGCGAGATTTCCACACTCCTAAACATCCCTAGGTCCACTGCTTCCGATGTGATAGTGAAGTGGAAACGTGAAGGGACACGTACAGCACAAAAGCGCACAGGCCGACTCCGTCTGTGGCGATCCGATGGCAGGGTGTGGGTATGGCGAATGCCAGATGAACGTCATCTGCCAGCATGTGGACAGCCAACAGTAAAATTCGGCGATAGTGTTGTGGTGTGATCGTGTTTTCGATGGAGGGGCTTGCACCCCTTGTCGTTTTGCTTGGCACTATCACAGCACAGGCCTACACTGATGTTTTAAGCACCTTCTTGCTTCCAGCTGTTGAAGAGCAACTCGGGGATGGCGATTGTACCTTTCAGCACGATCGAGCACCTGTTCATAATGCACGGCCTGTGGCGGAGTGGTTACACGACAGTAACATCCTGTAATGGACTGGCATGCACAGAGTCCTGACCTGAATCTTATAGAACACCTTTGGGATGTTTTGGAACGTCGACATCGTGCCAGGCCTCACCGATCGACTTCTTCTCAGTGCAGCACTCCGTGAAGAATGGGCTGCCATTCCCCAAGAAACCTTCCAGCACCTGATCGTACGTATGCCGCCGAAAGTGGAAGTTCTCATCATGGCTAAGGGTGGACCAACACCATACAGAATTGCAGAATTGCCAATGGAGCGTGCCACGAACGTGTAAGTCACTTTCAGCCACGTGTCCGGATACTTTTGATCACATAGTGTAAGTGCTCGATTTTCATATAATTGCACTTACACTGGATATATTTTACCTTTCAGGTTGTTTTCATGCACTTTCACCTCAGAAGCTTTTTCTTATAAGGGGCGATAAAAAATTCTCCGTTTGAGGGCACTGTTGCAGCGGTCACGGAGCGTAGCGCGACACCGATGCGGGTCTATAAGCACCGACAAAGGAACGTATAGACGAAGGATATATAGGCAAAGGAATAGTGTGGTATTCACGTGTTTCAGACGTGTATGTGGTAAATGCGGAAACGTGAACTATGTTGACATTACCAAATCCGTCCAAATAGGACAAACGTGTTATTATTTTTCCTTGGCCGCCGGAGGACAAACGCCGGTAGGCATCGATCGGAGAATGAGAAATGTGCATGGGGCAGCATGTTTGTCGAAAACCACCATCGCTGTGGAATGGTATGCGACAAGGAATGCTGCTGCCTCATGATGAAACACATCCCCATAACGCAAATGTCGTAACGTAGAAGTTACACCAACTGAAGCGGGAGAAACCGGGCGCTGTGGTCAATCGGTTCTAGGCGCTTCAGTCCGTAACCACGCGGCAACTACGGTCGCAGGTTCAAACCCTGCCTGGGGCATGGATGTGTGTGATGTCGTTAGGATAGTTAGGTTTAAGTAGTTCTACGTGTAGAGGACTGATGACCTCAGATGTTCTGTACCATAGTGCTTAGAGTCATTTGAACCATTTGAACTAATGTCGAAAATAAGTACAAAAAAACTGCTTCGGAAGTCTTAGTGCGGTAAAACGGGTCGCCTGTTTTCGGTGCTAGGTGGAGGAATACAAGGTTCACCAACAGGCCAGCGCCCATGGTATAGCGCATAAGGCGCGTTCGTTGTTTGCGGCACTATGTGGTGCATTACGAGTTCCCTCCTCCATTTCCAGTATTGTCCCACACGATTTTTTTGGTGGTGTTATGGTGTTTTGGTGTGAGAGGGCATGGTCTGCATGGGCGTACTGCCCTCTAAACGTTTGAACGCGATACATTCACTGGTCAATGTTATTGTGAGACTATACTCCTTTCCCATGTGCGTTTGATCATGGGTGATTCACCCTTGGATTCATTTTTGTGGATTACAATGTGCGGCAGCATCGAACAGTGCAGATGGCGCAGCTCTTGGAGCGAGAGGATATTCGTCGTATGGACTGACCTGCCAGTTTCCCCGACTTGTATCCCATCGGCTACCTGTTGGATGCATTGGGAAGACATGTTGCAGCACATCAACATTCACTAGCATTTGTCAACAGCGCTGGTGGAGAAGCAGTATGCCCTGCCAAAAGAACCCTTCACCAACCTTGTGGCCCGTATGAGAGTACTTTGCACAGCATTCACGGCCGTCTGTAGTAGTCACACACCCTATTAACAGCAATGAACCGCTTTTTGAAGTGTCCAGGTGACGCGTGGTGATTTCAGTGTAATTATTGTCTTCGAATAAAAGTGTAATTTCTTCTATGAGGAATCCCGCATCGTGTAAGACACCTTTGGAGTGTTGTTTTACCCAGACATGGTTCAGTACTTTTTCTGCTATATTCAGTTGGTTTCTTTATTTCCTTTCTCTAAAACTGTTCTTACATATTAACGTTTAGAGAAGGCATTTGATACAAAATATTTACATCTGTAAATTAAGTGATTGTTGTCAAATATTATAAATGGTCTGTTTACAATTCTCAGTTGAGATGTGTATTACTGGGTTGATGCACTGTACGTAGTTTATAGCAATATGTCTAAAGTTCTGGTTTAATAGCTTAATTGGAAGAAGGGTGGATGTATGCACTATTTTAAATACGTATCTTACGTGAAATTATTGAATGTTTATGTTGGTAGCTGTAAGTTTGCTACTCAATCTACAATATGTCTTCTGAAAACAGCGAAACGTAACTTTTAGTTTTGTTTATTCCGCATTTCCGAAAGAAAATGAGTATGTATCGCGTAATTTTGCGTGTTACATACAGCTTTGCTGTTGTGGTGTTTGTCTCCATTGTTTGTGATGTGGTAACACGCTGATTTCTATCACTTTGATCGTTTCACAGGCAGTTTCTGCGATTTTTTGTCGCCTTCATTACGTGTTGTTGTGGCTGTGTGCCGTTCATTTGTTTAGTGGCACGTTTGTCTGAGTGGCACGCGCAGATCTGAAGTGTTATTGACGTTCATGGTGTTTGGTTTATTTGTCTGTGAGGGAGAGGGGGAGGGGGGGGGGGTTGTGTGTGTGTTCAGGGCTGGGAGGGAGGAGGGGGGGAGGGAGAGAGGGGAGAGGGAAATTTAATTCTGCAGGCTGATCGTGTGAAGTTTTGGTGTGGGTGCAGTTCTTCAATTGTAGCAAAGAGAGTTTTATTGCATAGTGATGTGTATTCATTTAGTACTTTCTTTTCGTGGGCTATTGATTTTTGGATGTGACAGTTTTCCTCTACAGTTAATTTTTGGTATAAGCTGTTTTAAGAATCTTTGTTAGGTGGAGATTCTGTGCTATCATGTGGTCTGCGAATGTTGAGTGTGAGCTATTGCTTTTCAGGGCTCTGAGATGTTCTGTGTACCTGGTTCTGAAATTCCTGCATGTTTGACCCACATATACAGATTGGCAGCAGTTGCAAGATAGTTGGTATATACCACATTGGCTATATTTGTCAGTGTTCGTGGTATTTGTTCCAAGATGATTAAGTGTAATTTCTGTTCGTCTAATTGCGTATTTATTTCATCTGTCTTCTGTACCGCACTGCAGCAGCTGTTTTTTCTACGTACGGTTCAGGTTTCATTGAGCTATGATACTTGACAATGACACATCAAGCGAAAGTTGCCTTCTTCCATAAGTTTTGCATATGAGTGTATTTCCGTATATAGAGAATGCATGCGACTTTAGTCCTACCTAATTACTGTGACTGCACTCAAATGGAAATCATCTTCACATCCAAGCAGGAGTTTCATTTCATAGCAGTTTAATGTCTGTTTGCATACCACCTGTTCAAATGGCTCTAAGCACTATGGGACTTAACATCTGAGGTCATCAGTCCCCTTGACTTAGAACTACTTAAACCTAACTAACCTAAGGACATCACAAACATCCATGTCATAGGCAGGATTCGAACCTGCGACCCTAACACCAGCGCGGTTCCGGACTGAAGCGTCTAGAACCGCTCGGCCACAGCGGCCGGCCACACCACCTGTAACCAGCTGAGTGGAAGGTATGTTGATATTGTTAAGGACTCATGATGAAGAGTGATCTTGAATACCAGGAACAAGCAAAACATACTTCTACTAATTACGTCGGGTAAATACTCCCGGAGGGTTTTAACTTGTCTGTGGATGAGAAATGATGGTGGTAATTAGGCGCAGCGTTGGTGTTCTGATTCCATTAAGAAATTCTCGAATATGACACGCAATTCCTTCGCAGTGCATACGTCGGAAGGAGATTAATGGAGAAGCGTGGGCGCCAATAACATACCCGCTACCCGCGGTCGTCGTTCCAGAAGAGCAGCCCGCTGGCGCTTGGAGTCTCCAGTAACGCGAAGAATTCCGTCCTGCTTGAGCGGAACTCCGGGGTAAAGTTGGCACCCCCTGCCGCTCACCTGCCAGCGGGAGGGATTGATAGCCGGCGCAGGCCGCTTAAGGACCAACTTCGCAAGCAGCGCCATTACTAGGCGACTCTTGCTCTCGCATTACCGCGCCCACCGCACCCCGCACACACACATACACACACACACACACACACACACACACACACACAAACCTGTCTGAAGGAGCTCTAGCGTCACTCTGCGCTCAAACTTTGCGTTTACAGTAGGCACACAGTGGCAACTCTAATCGAGAAATATGGCCCATCTATACCCAGAATCATCGTTGCGAATCCGTCGAGTGTATAGCAAACCAAGATCTTGGGGTTTCTGAATTAACCGAATCTCACGGTACGACTCTGGGTCAAGTGAAAGAGACGAACGATTCGACCCTCTTTTCGATAACGTTTATCCAAATTTCGGTCATAGAGTAAGGAAATTACGTAATTATGCAATACGCCGAACTAATTAGAAAACTGTATTGTTTTGTAAATTTGTCTCTGACTCAATAACACTTTTTTACGAACTTGCTCTGTGACAATGTAACATTACGAAAATTGGTCATCCTACGGGTTTCACTTTAGAGAAGCATATATGAAAAAGAATTTGTATCTTTGGGAAACGTAAGTTTATTTCAATTTTTTCCAAATCATTTATAACAAATGTTACATACAGTTGACTATTTTGCAAATTTAGTTTTTGTAATGCCAAATAGAAATTCATTGCTTACTGGATAAAGAACTATCACTTTATTTCGAAAACACAATTAACTTCCTCAGAAAGAATTTATCTTGATGTGAAATGTTAGTATTACAACATATAAACAAACCTTTACACGTGACATATTTCGAAGTTTATAAATTTTTATTTCATGACAATATGAAATACCTTTTATTACTATCTTTGTTCTTAGATTTTTGTAACGATACAAACATACAATACTTTAATTAGAATTTTCACTGGCGTAGAAACCGGACGTCGACATAAAAATTAATTTTACAGTATAGCTCCTACATTCTGGAAAACAGTGTTAATGACATATGCTTCCAACTGCGCACTAAACGTTTTCGTATACATCTCATTTCCCTGTAATCGTCTGTGCGTGACAGCATCATGCGTAATACGTCTTTTACCGTGGAAAGTTGTGCAACAAAAACTCTTTTATCTGTTAAAACTTGTACGATTTATTTTACTTCTTATGACAAGCCAAATGTGAAATTAAAAATGGAAGTGCCTTCACTAATTAGTAAACAACGTGTGTACGTATTCATACCGTAATTAGACGACCGGCATCGCATTAAAGAAGTGATGCGTACTTTTCTTTCTATATATATTCATTACATTTAATTTTAATGACTTTTCTTTCCTTGATTTCTGAACATACGAAATTAGCTAAATTCAGTGGCTAAAAAAGTACATGATTTTGAAAGAAACTGGAGGGAATATCTTCAAGCGCCCTAAACGTGTGAAAGTGAAGTACAGTTACATATGTTTCAACATCCAGTCCAAGCCGAACGAGGTAAAGTGGCTCTTTAATAACAGGAAGTAGTGAGTGATATCTGGGATTTTTCAGGGACGTGTTATAGGCCCTATGCTGTTCCCAGTCTATGTAAATGATTTAGGAGGCAATCTGAGCAGTCCCCCTAGAGTGTTCGCAGATGATGCAAGGAAAGACATCGGAAGATCAAAACCAATTGCAAAGAAACTACGGCACAAAGAGCGTTACAGTTCACTCTACACAAAATAGTGTGAGGTCAACAACATCTATGCTAAAAGATATTTCAGTTAAACGATTAACAGCCCAAAGTTTTAGGCCTGCTGATTCAAGCTTCATGAAACTGCTTGGGCTGAAGCGAGAATATTCCACAATGTCTCACAAGAAATTTTGCATTTTTGCAACCGGAACTGGCCCAGAAAAAAAAGTGTTGCTTTACTTACTGAACGTCCCTTGTACAATGAAATCGGTTATGCAGTTTAGTAGTGTTAATGGAACAGAGTTTCTTACGCCCGCATAATATTAGTAAGGAAGTACGGATTTAACACGTTGAGGATTGTATCAGCATTGTATTTACTACTGTGAATCGTACTGCGTAGAGCTTATCAACCAATAAAACCGTTTCCACTAATATGATGAACTTCAAAGGTCAAAGAGTATTTAGCTTTTCAAAGAATAAATATTTGTCCTAATTCGCGTAATATTCTTCAAATCCATAAATAATTTTTTCTATACCCTTTCTAAAGCAACCAATTTTCAAGACTTCTCTACGCCAAATTTCCTGACAATCGGTTCAGTGGTTTAGTCGTGGCAAGGTAGCAGTTAAATGCACTTTCAATTCATGATCAGTGAGACAGTTCTTTTTTGTCCACACTGGACTTCGAGCATATGAAAAAATCAAAACTCGTCTTCACGTTACTACAGTTTTTAGACAAATATAAAAATGAAATAATGCTGAGCCCAACGATTTGTCCATAAATAATATCACCAAAGAAAGAAAAATTTTTGGTACCGTCACGTCTGTAATTCTGCCTACATTGGAGTTCACTGTCAATCGAACACTGTAGTGAAGCACTACGAGTCAAACGTCATTTTTCTGTATTGTGCTGAACAACACAGTTTCCTCTGTATATACGCAGAAGGGAGCAATATCCGTCCCGTATCTTCCCGAGTCGTGCTGGCCTGAAATAGCTCCCCTCTTCCCGACAAGATACACCGTGCAACTAAAAATCAAATTTAAGACGGACAGTCGTGAATGCGCTCTTAAACTGCTTCCTGCCTGATTTATAGCTGGTAGAAATCCCTTTTCTGTGCGCAGGAAGACATAAATATTGCGTCAGCCGAGTTATGCCGCCATAAATATTTTACGTGCTGACAGAATCGGCCTTCCGTACTTCCACTCCATACACGTGCAGCTAAGGGCGGATAATTTTTGTACTGGTTAAATTCATGACCAACTATGTTGCAGGTAGCGCATTTTACGCGCTAAGAGGTTTACTGATTGCTTGTTTTTATGTCACTTAGGAGTTCGGTTGCAGCATATAAATGTACACCTTCTTCACAAGGAAAAAATTTACAATTCATACTTACATATTAAACATTAGTTCTGGAATAAAACCGTATTATCTTTTGAAGATAAAAGTGCGAAAGATTTGTTACCATTCAGTTTAAAGGTTGATGTAAAAGTCGTATTTATTGACCATGAGAAAGAGTAATACAGTGATGAATATGTTATAGATAACGACGCCATTTCTAATAAGTTCAACATCTATATTCATTTCTTTATTTGCCTCTTCACCTTTGCAATTTAGAGCTACCAGGCCCCCTATTATTTCAGACAAGACACCACTTCATATTACAATGTTGACATTCTCTCGTTACCAATAGCGGGCGGTACATGTAGAGAAGGAGAGAAAACGAAAGTAGAAAAGGATGTGATGTTATTGTAGTAAAATCATGGTGGCTAAATTTGGAGAACAAGTATTGGAGAAAGGCTGAGCGACAGTTCCGCAGACGCTATCACAAATCTCACGTAAGAATGATGAAATTAGGATGAGAGAGATTAGTGCACGAACAGAGGAATGTAAGTAAACTGCCCGACAAAAAAAAAAAAAAAAAAAAAGAAAAAAAAAAAAAAAAAAAGGGAAGCACCGAGAAGGGGAAGAAGATACGAAACTACACAAGTTGAGAGGTTAGCTACTGTTAATTCAGTGATAGTAAGACCGACTCATACTTACAGAGAACTTGGTAGTAGACATCTACTTATCAGTATGACGAAACACCCTCTCTGGTCAGGATGCATGCATTCGGTTGGAAAGGGCGTCAAAAATCCTTTGTATCCTCTCCTGAGGCGTGCTGATGCACAGTTGTTGTAACAGGACGTTGATATCCTGGCTACTACTGCTGGGGCGGACAATCTATTGAAGACAGGCTTGGGGATATTGCTCTCCACGCGATTACCTCAACATCACCCAGACAGTTCATTGAGACACGCGCCGTGTGTTGTGACGAGCATTGTCCTGCTGGAAAATCGCACCACCGTACTCTCACATGGGAGGTAATCTATGGGGGCGCAGGAAGTCCGTGATGTACCATTGTACCATCAGAGTTCCCTCCATCTCCTTCAGCCACTACTCGTCATACACGATGGCTCTCGTCACCTTGACGCCATGAGTAGTACACTGTGCCTCTCCAAAACATTAGTTGAATGTGACCTCTCACCTGGTCGCCACCACACATGCCGACGAGCGTCGTCACGGGCCCGCAATTCCTCGCTCATCACAGTGAGATGCCATTCATTTGCAGTCCATGCTTCCCGGTCACGACGCCACTCTAAATGCAGCCGTTTGCGTTGTGATGTTAGCTGCAGATTTCTCGTGGGATGATAATTCTCTAGTCTGGCTGCTGACCCGTGGTACACCAAGGGAGAGAATATTGTAGGAAGTCTATTAGTTGTCCTTGGATTCCTCGCTTAGATGCGAAGGAGTTACGATGCGCTTGCTGTTTGCGTTCGTCCTTTGAGGTGGTCAGATGTGGTGGACCGGAAATATGAAGACGGGTATTCCTGCGCTTACGTTCCCATGCAGTCTAACATTGGGACGCTCTCACATCCGAATACCCCAAAAAT
This sequence comes from Schistocerca serialis cubense, assembly GCF_023864345.2. Classification (NCBI taxonomy): domain Eukaryota; kingdom Metazoa; phylum Arthropoda; class Insecta; order Orthoptera; family Acrididae; genus Schistocerca; species Schistocerca serialis. The sequence goes on along the minus strand of NC_064638.1, from coordinate 1,160,846,797 downwards.
ATTAAAACTGGACGATTCGACAAGTGACCAAATAGAAACCCACAACGTGGCTACTTTAAAGTTTTGTCTGGTGCTGATAACGCTGGCTCACACGTGTACGTGACATATCTGCGTCATCCACAGCGATTGTTCAACTTTTGATACGGTCCACATCCCTTATACACCCTACCAGGCCTGGTAACAATACTGAACACTAAAAACAATAATACATCAGCCGAGTACCCGAGCAAGTCGGCGGTCGCTGAACATTGTTTGTCGGAAAATCACGCTATGGAGTATGAACGCACGAGGATTCTGGTACAGACGTCGAGATACTGGGACAGCGTTGTTACAGAGGCCATCGACATTCACACCAATGACGACCTCATAAACCGTGATTGTGGCTATAATCTTAGCAAGGCTTGGGAACCAGCGATTGGGTTAATCAAGGGTAAATCGAGCAGACGTATAGTTGTGACGACCACGGTGGACAGAGCCATCACTCCCCCGTCATCTCAGACGCCGTCGCAATCTGTTCCACCGCGCAACCGTGGCGCGGGGCGCGGACAGCGGAGGGAGCGCGCCGCGGTCAGAGGGTATTTAAATCGGCCGCCCCCGCGACCGAACCCAGTGCCCTCTGAGCAGCCATAGCGTACGGATGTCCGTTCCGGCACGTTCACAGGAGCTCAGCCCGTCAGTTCACCTGATGATGGTGACATGTATGATCGCCACTTAAATCTATACTCGATGTTAACAAATTTCTCTTCTTCAGAAGCACTTTCCTTGCCATTGCTAGTCTACATTTTATATCCTCTCTACTTCGACCATTATCAGTTATTTTGCTCCCCAAATAGCAAAACTCATTTACTACTTTAAGTGTCTCATTTCCTAATCTAATTCCCTCAGCATCACCCGACTTAATTCGACTACATTCCATTATCCTTGTTTTGCTTTTGTTGATGTTCATCTTATACACTCCTTTCAAGACACTGTCCATCCAGTTCAACTATTATTCCAATTCCTTTGCTGTCTCTGACAGAATTACAATGTCTTCGGCGAACCTTAAAGTTTTTATTTCTTCACCAAGGATTTTAATACCTACTCTGAATTTTCTTTTGTTTCCTTTACCGCATGCTCAATATGCAGATTGAATAACATCGGGGAGAGGCTACAACCCTGTCTCACTCCCTTCCCAAGCACTGCGTCCCTTTCATGCCCGTTGACTCTTAGAACTGCCATCTGGTTTCTGTACAAATTATAAATAGCCGTTCGCTCCCTGTATTTTACCCCTGCCACCTTTAGAATTTGAAAGAGAGTATTCCAGTCAACACTGTCAAAAGCTTTCTCTAAGTCTACAAATGCTAGAAACATAGGTTTGCCTTTCCTTAATATTTCTTCTAAAATAAGTCGTAAGGTCAGTATTGCCTCACGTGTTCCAACATTTCTACGGAATCCAAACTGATCTTCCCCGAGGTCGGCTTCTACCAGTTTTTCCATTCGTCTGTGAGGAATTCGCGTTAGTACTTAGCTGCTGTGACTTATTAAACTGATAGCTCGGTAATTTTCACATCCGTCAACACCTGCTTTCTTTGAGATTGGAATTTTTATATTCTTCTTGAAGTCTGAGGGAATTTCGTCTGTCTCAAACATGTTGCTCACCAGATGGTAGTGTTTTGTCAGGACTGGCTCTCCCAAGGCCTAATGGAATGTTGTCTACTGCCGGGACCTTGTTTCGACTTAGGTCTTTCAGTGCTCTGTCTAACTCTTCACGCACTATCGTTCTTCCATTTCGTCATCATCTACATCCTCTTCCATTTCCATAATATTGTCCTCAAGAACATCGCCCCTGTATAGACCCTCTATATCCTCCTTCCACCTTTCTGCTTTCCCTTCTTTGCTTAGAACTGGGTTTCCACCTGAGCTCTTGATATTCATGCAAGTTGTTCTCTTTTCTCCAAAGGTCTCTTTAATTTTCCTGTAGGCAGTATCTATCTTAACCCTTATGAGATAAGTCTCTACATCCTTACATTTGTCCTCTAGCCATCACTGCTTAGCCATTTTGCACTTCCTGTCGATCTCATTTTTGAGACGTTTGTATTCCTTTTTGACTGCTACACTTACTGCATTTTTGTATTTTCTCATTTCTTCAATTAAATTCAGTATCTCTTCTGTTACCCAAGGATTTCAACTAGCCCTCGTCTTTTTACCTACTTTATCCTCTGCTGCCTTCACTACTTCATCCCTCAGAGTTACCCATTCTTCCTTTACTGTATTTCTTTCCCCCATTCCTGTCAATTGTTCCCTTATGCTCTCCCTGAAACTCTGTACAACCTCTGGTTTTGTCAGTTCATCCAGGTCCCATCTCCTTAAATTCCCACCTTTTTGCAGTTTCTTCAGTTTTAATCTACAGTTCATAACCAATAGATTGTGGTCAGAGTCCACATCTGCCCCTGGAAATGTCTTACAATTTAAAACCTGGTTCCTAAATCTTTGTCTTACCATTATATAATCTATCTGATACCTTCTAGTATCTCCAGGATTCTTCCATGTATACAACCTTCTTTTATGATTCTTGAACCAAGTGTTAGCTATGATTAAGTTATGCTCTGTGCAAAATTCTACCAGACGGCTTCCTCTTTCATTTCTTACCCCAATCCATATTCACCTACTATGTTTCCTTCTCTCACTTTTCCCACTCTCGAATTCCAGTCACACATGACTATTAAATTTTCGTCTCCCTTCACTACCTCAATAATTTCTTTTATCTCATCATACATTTCATCAATTTCTTCATCGTCTGCAGAGCTAGTTCGCATATAAACTTGTACTACTGTAGTGGGCGTGGGCTTCGTGCCTATCTTGGCCACAATAATGCGTTCACTATTCTGTTTGTAGTAGCTTACCCGCACTCCTATTTTTATTCATTATTAAACATATTCCTGCATTACCCCTATTTGATTTTGTGTTTATAACCCTGTATTCACCTGACCAAAAGACTTGTTCCTCCTGCCACCGAACTTCACTAATTCCCACTATATCTAACTTTAAGCTATCCATTTCCCTTTTTAAATTTTTTAAACTACCTGCCCGATTAAGGGATCTGACATTCCACGCTCCGATCCGTAGAACGCCAGTTTTCTTTCTCCTGATAACGACGTCCTGTTTAGTAGTCCCCGCCCGGAGATCCGAATCTGGGACTATTTTACCTCCGGAATATTTCACCCAAGAGGACGCTATCATCATTTAACCATACAGTAAAACTGCATGCCCTCGGGAAAAATTACGGTTGTAGTTTCCCCTTGCTTTCAGCCGGTATATCTAGGTACAGCCTTCAAAAGATACACTCCTGGAAATGGAAAAAAGAACACATTGACACCGGTGTGTCAGACCCACCATACTTGCTCCGGACACTGCTAGAAGGCTGTACAAGCAATGATCACACGCACGGCACAGCGGACACACCAGGAACCGCGGTGTTGGCCGTCGAATGGCGCTAGCTGCGCAGCATTTGTGCACCGCCGCCGTCAGTGTCAGCCAGTTTGCCGTGGCATACGGAGCTCCATCGCAGTCTTTAACACTGGTAGCATGCCGCGACAACGTGGACGTGAACCGTATGTGCAGTTGACGGACTTTGAGCGAGGGCGTATAGTGGGCATGCGGGAGGCCGGGTGGACGTACAGCCGAATTGCTCAACACGTGGGGCGTGAGGTCTCCACAGTACATCGATGTTGTCGCCAGTGGTCAGCGGAAGGTGCACGTGCCCGTCGACCTGGGACCGGACCGCAGCGACGCACGGATGCACGCCAAGACCGTAGGATCCTACGCAGTGCCGTAGGGGACCGCACCGCCACTTCCCAGCAAATTAGGGACACTGTTGCTCCTGGGGTATCGGCGAGGACCATTCGCAACCGTCTCCATGAAGCTGGGCTACGGTCCCGCACACCGTTAGACCGTCTTCTGCTCACGCCCCAACATCGTGCAGCCCGCCTCCAGTGGTGTCGCGACAGGCGTGAATGGAGGGACGAATGGAGACGTGTCGTCTTCAGCGATGAGAGTCGCTTCTGCCTTGGTGCCAATGATGGTCGTATGCGTGTTTGGCGCCGTGCAGGTGAGCGCCACAATCAGGACTGCATACGACCGAGGCACACAGGGCCAACACCCGGCATCATGGTGTGGGGAGCGATCTCCTACACTGGCCTTACACCACTGGTGATCGTCGAGGGGACACTGAATAGTGCACGGTACATCCAAACCGTCATCGAACCCATCGTTCTACCATTCCTAGACCGGCAAGGGAACTTGCTGTTCCAACAGGTCAATGCACGTCCGCATGTATCCCGTGCCACCCAGCGTGCTCTAGAAGGTGTAAGTCAACTACCCTGGCCAGCAAGATCTCCGGATCTGTCCCCCATTGAGCATGTTTGGGACTGGATGAAGCGTCGTCTCACGCGGTCTGCACGTCCAGCACGAACGCTGGTCCAACTGAGGCGCCAGGTGGAAATGGCATGGCAAGCCGTTCCACAGGACTACATCCAGCATCTCTACGATCGTCTCCATGGGAGAGTAGCAGCCTGCATTGCTGCGAAAGGTGGATATACACTGTACTAGTGCCGACATTGTGCATGCTCTGTTGCCTGTGCCTATGTGCCTGTGGTTCTGTCAGTGTGATCATGTGATGTATCTGACCCCAGGAATGTGTCAATAAAGTTTCCCCTTCCTGGGACAATGAATTCACGGTGTTCTTATTTCAATTTCCAGGAGTGTATGTGAAATTGAATGAGCACATAAGGACTGTGGACGGAAGGCTAATGGTCGACTTCGGTTCACTGGGAGATTTTAGCGAAGTGTGGCTCACCTACAAAGGAGACCGTTTATAGGACACTGGTGCGACGTATTCTTGGGTAGTGCTCGACAGTTTCGGGTCCGCACCGGGTCGGAGTAAAAGAAGGTATCGAATCAGTTCAAGGGTGGGCTGCTAGATTTGTAACCGGTAGTTGCCAACAACACACAAGTACTGTGGAGATGTATCGGATACTGAAACGGGAATCGCTGGAGGTAAGGCGAAGTTCTTTTTGAAGAACACTACTGGGAAAATGTAGAGAACCAGGAGTTGAAGCTAACCGCAGAATAACTCTACTTCCGCCAACATACATCTTGCGCAGGGACCAGAACGATACTATAAATTAGGGCTCACACAAAGGACTGCAGACTTTTTTTTTGTCGCTCTACTTGCGAGTGGAACAGGAAATGAATCGACTAGTTGTGGTACAGGGTACCCTCAGCCACGCACCGTACTTTGGCTTGGCAGAGTAGGTACGTAGATGTAAATGCAGATTAGATGTATTTATCATAATCACATCATTACTTTGTAAAGTTGAGCCGGAGGCCGTGGGTCGTTAATAAACCTCTAAAAGTTGGTCGTTGGAGTTCTGCTTTACTATGCATAACTTTTGTAGCTAGCAGGGTAACCAGCAAAATCACTATGTTGCTTCCAAAGGACATATTGACGCTTAACTGGTGGTGCAAATTCACTTTAAATTCTCAGAACTGAGGGTAGATGGGAGATGTACTTGGAAGTTACACATTCAAGACCTTGTGCAGAAACTGTACGCTGCTGTCTTCAGTATATGAATGATCCCCACTGTCCCCAGCATTAAAACGCAAGGCTTGTTTAGTTTGCTTACTTTCACCGTTTCATCTCATACAGTGTCATGGTTTGGGGCTACTCCGTCCGCTCACCGAGAATATTCTCAGCCCAGAAAAGTTCCAGAACTTCATTTAGGTTGTTGTAAGGATGTTTCCGGAATTCTAACTCTCCCATCCCCGTACGTATATTCCGTCATGTCATTTGTTGTTTACAATGTTGACTCATTCAGAAGAAACTGGAACATTCATTCAGTGGACACTAACAGGAAAGAGATATGCTCTCCGGTAACACTTCTGTAAACACTGTACAGAATGGCAAGGTTTCATCTTCAATACACTTCTAAAAGAACGGAAAAAATAGTCAGAGTGCTAAGTATTGCCATCTTTAGAAATGTTTCCTTGTAGTTCACTCCTTCAATTCCTTACAGAAGCTGAGAACTTTTCTCTGAAATGTGTTATTTATTCCTATATTATGTTTTTTCCGTGCTGCATTAATTATTTAATTCTTTTGTTCCTAATTCTCTAATGACCATTATGACTACACACTTACTTATCAACAGACCCGTCCGAATTATAAACATTATTTATTTTATTTTATTTATCAGGTTCCGTGGTACCACGCGAGCCAGACGTACCTGATAATGGAAGGTATCGGTAAATATACGGAGTCCCAAAAGGTACGCAACCATTTAAACGTTTTATAGCACCCAAATTCATAGGTTGTTGCATACGTTTGTAGTGTTTTTATTTACTTGTTGATATTCCGTTTTCTATGGGTTTATTTATCAACTGTCGTTTTTTGTTTGTAGTTCACTGTTGCTATATGAGTTTAGATGTTGTCGTTTTGTAATATGGAGATAGTGAGTGCAGCTGTGGACGCTAGAACGTGGAGTTCCAAGTGGAGAAATCGAAGCATTTCCGACATATTCTTTTGTTTGACTTTGGTACAGGGGTGAGAGCAAAGGAGGCTGACAGAAACATTTGCTTCGTGTATGGGGATAATGCTATTGCACAGAGTGCCGCAAGAAAATGATTTTCTCGTTTTAAGGAGGACCGTTTTGAAATTAGTGAGCCTCCAAGCCCAGGAATATCTTCGGGATTTGATAAAGATCGCTTAAATGCATTAATTCACAAGATACACGTCATTGTACTCGTGAACTGGGAAATGTAATGAATTGTTATCACTTCACCATCGTGCGATATTTCAGTGCAATAGGGAAGGTTGCAAAATCCGTGTATGGTTACCGCATCCTCTAAGCCAAAATCACAAAAATCTACGACTGACCATGTGTACATCTCTGCTTGCTCGCCATCTGTCGGCTCAGAACAACATCGATCATTGCTATCCTCTATCGTTTCTGGTGACGAGAAGTGGGGTCTATATGCTAACGTAAGGAAAAGAAAGGAGTGGTTGAGCACAAACAAAGCAGCAATTCCCCGTACAAAGACCTGCAAGCATCCGTAATAGATAATGTTATAAATCTGGTGGAACAGCAGGTGTCTGGTGTACTATGAATTGCTTCCCCGAAGTCTAGCCATCACTGCTGATATTTATTGCCAACAACTGAGACACCTTGCAGACGCAGTCGAAGAACAACGACCGGGAAGAGATCGTGAAGTGATGTTACTCCACCATAACGCCGGCCCGCATTCTGCTAGACTGATAAAAAACACTACACGGTAGTAGCGTGTGGAAGTCTTTCCGCATCCACCTAATTCACTTGATCTTGCGTCCTCAGATTTTCTCCTTTTCCGAACTCTATCGAACAAACTTCAAGGAACCTCCTTTCCCGGTGAAAATGCGCTCTGAAGATGGCCCGACGGGTTCTTCGCCTCAAAACCATTCAATATCTATAGCCACCGAATCGAAAAATTATCCCAGAGTTGGCAGACTATTGTAAATAGTGAAGGAGAATACATTATTGATGACGAAATTATCTGCTATGTGTATGTGTTGTCTTTATTAAACCTAAGGAAAAACACTATGAACTTATGCACCAACCCAATGTCTGGTTTACGTGACGAACTCAGAATGTTTTGCTTGTGTGTGTCCCAGGTTGCCGTGAGTGAAGCATAATGACAACAGTCCAAGAAAAGGCTCAGTGTGTGCAATGGTTTACTCGGACCAAATCGGAGAAGCTGGTTCAAACGAACTTGCAGTCTCAGTGTGGGAAGCAACGACGTAAGTACAGAAATTTTATACATACAAGAAGCGTTGATGTGAATCTTCATACTGGCCAACTTGGAACTGGTAGAGCCGACGCAGAACGGATACTGTTGGCTTTTCAACATTCACCGCAGAAGTCTGGTCGGTGGGCGTTGCACGCACTGCAAATCCGTATGGCCCTCTTGCACCGGGTGCTTCGGAAACGTTTATAGAGGTATCCATACCGATTGCAAGTTGTCTTGCATGCATTGAAACCAGACGACAAGCCACAACGTGCACAAAGCATAATGACAACGTTCCAAGAAAAGACTCAGTGTGTGGAATCATTTACTCAGATCAAATCGGAGACGCTGGTTCAAAATAACTTGCAGTCTCAGTATGGGAAGCAACGACAGAGGTACATAAATTTTTTACAGACAAGAAGCGTTGATGTGAACCTTCATACTGGCCGCCTTAGAACTGGTGGAGCCGACGCGGAACGGATGCAGTTGGCTTTTGAACATTCACCGCAGAAGTCTGGTCGGTGAGCGTTGCAGGGACTGCAAATACGTACGGCCTTCTTGCACCGGATGCTTCGGAGATGTTTATAGAGGTATCCATACCGACTGCAAGTTCTCTTGCAGGCATTGAAACCAGACGACAAGCCAAAACGTGCGCAATGCACAGTGGACGTTCTTCACTGCTTAGAGGAAGGTGGAAATTTTATAAACAGCCTAGCATTTTCATACGAACCAGCATTCCACATGTTTCTTATGGTGAACAAGCATTCCGCATATTGTGATCGGAGAGGTACGTGACAGCGCAAAACCGAATGTCTGGTGTTTTTTGATGGTTGATTGCTTTGTGTAACCATCTTTCATCAGAAAAAAAAACAGTTCTGGCAATTACCTTGATATCCGTGAGCTGTTTGCGTTACCAGAACTGGTCGGCCTCGAAGGCACAGTCGTTTTCCAACGAGTTGGTGCACCGTCACATTAAGCTCAGACTGTGCCATACGGTCTAGACCAGGTATTTCCAGATCGCTGGATTGGCAGGGATGATCATATCCCTGTCCTCCTAGATCGCCTGACATTACACCGATAGACTTCTTTCCGTGAGGGTATGTCAACTACAGAGTCCACGAACCGCCTGTCAACCATATGAGTGATTGAAAGTACTGAAACGTTGCTGCCATTGCCACAATTGAAACTGGTATGTGGCAATGATTGTGGATAGAGCTTGAATAAAGACTGGATGGCGTGCTTGCCAAAAAGGGTAGACATCTTAAAGTTGACTGAAGGGCAGAAAAACTTCGTGAAATAGTGTGTCACATAAGCCAAACACGGTGTGAATAACTTACGTCGTATACTATAACATATTAATATTCTACTGTCTCTTTTAAGGGACCCTATAGTTTATAGAATTTATGACTATAAAATTACTGACAAACAATTAAAGAATTAATAAAACACGAAAAAACTAGAAAACAATTTTGTGCAAACATTATAAATCCACCGGAATTTCTGAGAAATTGGCCAAACTGAAAATGTTAAAAATATATATATATCTTTGGGTGATGACAAGAAAATTTCTTGGTAAAATCTGCTGTTTGAATTTTCTCATATTGAGAGCACAAAAGGTCAGTCTGTTTTAGTAGTTAATAACCATTCAAGAGCCAAGATCGCACAAAATATTTTTTATTCGAGACAACCGGTTTAAACAGTCTTACTTGCCATCGTCAGTTTTAACATTTTTTATAGTAAAACACATCATGCATCCACTTGACATCTTGTGCACGAGATTCAGCGTAAAATGAACATGTTTTACTACAAAGAAAAGTTGAAGACCTGAAGATGACATCTAATACCGTTGAAACCGGTTGTCTTGAATAATAAATATTTTGTTTGATCTTCGATTTTGAATGATTTTTAATAAAAATTGCTGTAGAGGAAACGATACTTAAAATGGGAAGGAAGTAATGTGAAACTAAGTACTTTAACAACAAATTGAAGTAAAAACAAAGAAAAGTAAAGATGTTTTGCATCAAAAACTGCTTACAATACGTCATAATTTCTATAGGCAATAGCATATCCAGCATTTATCTACAAATTAGATGGATTAGAAACACTAGAAAAGTGAATCATTACGAAAATATTAGGCCCACATGTGACTACTGAAGGTTTTTAATTTCGTAGAAATAATGAAATTTGTTGAAACATGGGAAACATGCCAGAAGTAATCAGAAAAAGAAGTATTTCTTGGACATTTATATCGAATGGAAGAGAACAGATTAACGTAAAGGGTCTTACAATACTTGTGGAATAAGAAGTTAACAAGTTGGGTCCATGATTTAGAACAAAATGAAAGCTGAAGAAACAAGTGACAGAGAACAATACAGGGGAAAAATACTGAATATGGAAAGTGATACGTGTGTACCGATTTAGATGCACTCGAACGCCCAAAGATTCTCGCGTCAACGGATGAGCGCTGATGACGGGATGGTCTTTGGAATGGTGAGTGGTGAGCTTTTATAGGGCACGGCGCATGCGCCTCGGAGGAGAGAGGATGCAGAGAGGACAAGGGCTTGGTGGCGACAGGAAGTGTGGCGCTGCAACAGAGGTAACTGTCTCTGGTACCGATGGGACTAAACACCAACCCACTGTCAGTAAGCGGAAGTGTAGGGCAGTCTGATGTTACTTTCATGATGAAAGTGTACGGTGGGATTAGAGGCGGAACTGGATGCCGTAGTGGCAGTGTGATCAGTAGCTATGCATGTCGTGGTTATCGTCGAACTGTTCGTGCAGATGGTTGTTGTCTTGCAAACGTCCCCATCTGTTGACTCAGGGATCGAGACGTGGCTGCACGATCCGTTACAGCCATGCGGATAAGATGCCTGTCACCTCGACTGCTAGTGATACGAGGATGTTGAGATCCAGCACGACGTTCCGTATTACCCCCCTGAACCCACCGATTCCATATTCTGCTAATAGTCATTGGATCTCGACCAACGCGAGCAGCAATATCGCGATACGATAAACCGCATTCGCGATAGGCTACAATCCGACCCTTATCAAAGTCGGAAACGTGATGGTACACATTTCTCCTCCTTACACGAGGCATCACAACAACGTTTCACCAGGCAACGCCGGTCAACTGCTGTTCGTGTATGAGAAATCGGCTGGAAACTTTCCTCATGTCAGCACGTTGTAGGTGTCGCCACCGTCGCCAACCTTGTGTGAATGCTTTGAAAAGCAAATCATTTGTATATCACAGCATCTTCTTCCCGTCGGTTAAATTTCGCGTCTGTAGCACGTCATCTTCGTGGTGTAGTAATTTTAATGGCGAGTAGTGTACTATCTGGTGCATGAGCCATTTTGCTACCAGTCACATGGCTATGGAACCTTGCAAGGTTACTTCGCATGTGGTAATCTGTTTCAACTGTGCCCTCGTTCTCATAATGTTAGATATCTTTACACTTTCAGCGAGTACCAGCCCATTACTGATAATGTGTGGTAATACAGCAAAACAAGCAAATGTGTTGCTTTGCTGGTTGGTACCCTATTTATGTAATTCAGAAAAAATTCTCTTTCATACCTGACTGGGCGCGTCTGAGTTTTTTTAACGTCTTCTCGATTTGATCATTTTGCTTCCAATTTTGATTATTGTCAATGTTAAAAGGATATACTTTTTTAGTGTGTTTTCGATTTAGTGTAGTACACTCTTAACCTGCCGCCATGTGTGTTCTGTATGGTTACGCACAATAGTGATTAGAAATGTACAGCTTGATGCCTACAGCGCGACAGTGCTCTTGGCCGTTCTGCTAAGCAACTGTGGTGGCCGAAAATTGTCTATTAGCTTATAGCAAGTTTCTTAATAACTATTTTTGTCTTGTTTGTTAAAAGGGTGTGAGTGTTAGTTGTATGTTTTTATTGTGGAAAATTTGTTATCGCTGTGTTTTTATTGATGTAGTCAGTTGTTCTGGCACAGTGATATTACCAGAACCTTATACGATTATAGTGTGATAGTTGTTCAATAAAATTCAGCTTGGCAAGTTTTAAATGTGCAGCTTTGGCAGTTAAATGCAAGGTGGTTCCACGCTTTGTAAATAATTAGAATAAAATTTTGAAACGTAAACCAGATTTTTTTTAGAATTATTATTTAAGTTAAAATGAACAGTCGATTTCGGCTGTTCATTTTAACTTAAATTAGCATCAGGTCGCTGCTCTCCATAGACTATGTTGTCTAAATTTATGATTGTTATTTAAACATGAAGTTTGCTGTAAGTTTTTGTGTTTATTTTGATCATCATTTTATTCTGCGCTAAAGACAAAGTGTTTTCACCCAGTTTTATTTTATTTTAAGATAGGGTTGTTCACGAAATACTCTGTTGTCCGTTCTAAGTATCTGAAATAAAATTTCTGTGTAGTCTCACAGAAATAGTGGTTTACACTGAAAGGAACCCCGCGTCCTGCTATCCTACAACAGCAGAACTCCTAGCTAGGAAACTGGTAAGACTGGTCTGAACTGGTATGAAGTCAGAAAGAAGAAACATAGGTGACAAATGAAAGAGTATTTGAAGGAAAGAAGAGAACAACGAATTAGGAACTGAAAGTGGAACGTGGTTCTTAGTTCCTCACCCAAAAAGTAGAATAAATACGGACAAATGTCGCTTATGAATCCTAGACCACTCACATCTCCGAATCTTAAAATCAGTTTTATTCAGCAGCCTCAAATGCCGGTTCACAAAATTTTCTCAGTAGTGTTCCTTGAATAGAACGTCACCTTCCCACCAGCGATTCACATGTGAGTTCACAAACCATCTCCACAATACTTACGTGTTGTTCGAACCTACCGGTAACAGATCTACCAGCCCGCCCCTGACTGAATTGCTTCGATGTCGTTCTGTAATCAGAAATGTGCGCGTCCTAAACACTCCAGCAGTACTCAAGAATAGGTCACATTACCAGCCTACATGCTGTCTCCTTTACAGATGACTCAATTTCCTAAAACTATACTAATAAACAGAAGTCGACCATTCGCCTTCCCTACCACAAATACTCACATGATCGTTCCATTTCATATCGCTTTGGAGTGTTACGCCAGGTATTCAAACGACGTGACTGTGCCACGCACGACACTAATAATGCTGTATCCCAGCTTTACGGGTTTGTTTTTCCTGTTCATCCGAATTAACTTACATTTTTTTCACATTAAGAGCCCCCTGCCACTCGCCATAGCAACAGAAATTTTGTCTGAGTCATCTTGTACTATACTACAGCGGCTCATCATCGACACCTTCCCATACACCGCAGCATCGTATTCTGGAATTGTCTGGTGTGAAGTATCTGAAAGAAGGTGATAAACAGAGTTTAAGTAAACAACCGCAGACTGGTGCCCAAATTGTCCGCCAGATCATTTAGCTACATAGAAAGAAGTAGAGGTCCTATCTCTCCTGATGATACCCTTGAGTTTTATTGCTTAAGCAGTCGGGGAACCAATCACATGTCTGGGAACACATGCCATATTGTCCAGATTCGTTAACATCTTGCAGTGGTGTAGCGCGTCAAATGCTTTTCGGAAGTCTATAAATATGGAATCTGGCCGTAGCCCTTCATCCACAGTTCTCAGCAAATCACGTGAGAAAAGGGCAAGCTGAGTTTCGCGCCAGCGATGCTTTCTAGATCCATGCTGATTCGTGGACATAGGCCTGCTCTGTCTCTCGGAAATTTACTATGTTCGATCTCAGATCATGTTCTACAATATTCTTCTGTGAAGTGTTTTGAAAGAATGTGATAAACAGAGTTTCAGTAGTGGCAAATCAAGTGTTTAATGGTGAATCGTAAACCCGCCGTTGTGCTTTATCGCGCAATGTGGAAACAGTAGAGTCGGTGGGACAAGTTGGGGGAAACTGCGTGGAGCCGGAGTCGCAAATTAGTTGTCGCGTAAACAGAGCGCTGGCTTATCTGGGGTCGCAGGCGGCGAGCTGGACTAGGGTAGGCCGGCACCGCAATGCAGGGTGGGGACGCTTCGCGTGGCAGTCTGCCAGCCAGGGGACGCAGCCGCAAGCGATGGAACGCCAGAGAGGATATATGGCGCCGTCTGGCGGGGCGATAGATAACTCGCTCCCTGTGACCGTCACGGGCTCGCTGGTACTTAACACGCAAAATAAACTTCAGCAAAAGATTCAGTCACTGCGGGACATACGAAATTTGATCACTCGTGTTGTCTTTATTGCAGGCTCGCGACTGCTGTACCTGTTCAGGAGAAGTAGTTCAAGTTTTAATTGTTGTTGTTATGATTGTGGTGGGGGGGGGGGGGGAGGGGTGAGGGTGTGGCAGTGGTGGTCGAGGTAGTAGTCTTCAGTCCAGTGAGAGTTTTCATGCAGCTCTTTGCTATATCCCCAGACTACTGCCTGCGACACAGCCACCAATCATACAGTCATGTGCCGCTGGCTGCTGGAGCTTCAGGCGCTAACAATCGTTGCAGATTCACTATCGCAGTACCTATTGAGAGGAAGTCACACAGTTTAATTGTTGTCGCTGTGGTGGTGATCTTCAGTGTTTTGATGCAGCTCTCTGCTGTATCCCTAGGCTACTGCCCACTACACAGCCACCAACCATATAGTCATGTACCGCTCGCTCCTGAAGCTCCAGCCGCTAACGACACTACCTTCGGAGACCGAACGTAAACACAGATTTACAGGGTAGGTTTCTACAGAACCTCCAGCAGCCAGCACAGTACTACGTGGGCCAATCTCACCGTCAGAGGCGTAAGCACCGCCGTAAACATAGCTGCTATCCCGATCACTAATTCGTTTCCGCAACTCGTGTGCACACTGAACGCACCAACCGGTATGCTTCCGCCGGGGTTTTACTTAGGACACCACCCAGCCAGACTACAGCCAGTTCATTTCGCCGATCAGAATGAGGATCATCTTAGTGCAGCATCCAAGCAGCCAAGCCATCGCTTCTCCTGCTCTCTGCCTCGATGAACTTTTGTCTTCATCCATCCTCAAGCTCACCACCTCTCTGGAATTCGACTTCAACTTGTCTTCGAGCTCACAGCCTCAGGGGACTATCTTCATTCCCACGAACTTCGTCTATATAAGAACGTCCCGGTGCAATGACAGCCATCATCTTTCAGCGAAGAACATTCCAGTGTAACCACAACCATTGCCTTTCATCCAATTACATTCGAGTGTAACGTCAGTGATTGACTTTCGGTCTGAACCAGACAGTTCAAGCACACATCGAGAGAAACCGTGTTGGCGTATCCTGCTCATTAGTCTCACACAGCGGTTAACGTGGAACAGCGTGACACGGCCAGACCAGCGCAGCTATGTGAGCGAAATAGTAATGATGAAATATGCCAGTGCTGCTCACTGTTCATGACTACAGTGGCACTGCAAGGGAAGGAGAGCGGAGCAGAGCGGCAATGAGCGAATCAAACATGTTTGTTCCACAGAGCTGCGACCAGAACTTTCGAGTGACCCTGGCTGCATTTAGACAAACGCAGATAGCATTCGGCTGCTGCTGCGGGTAGCAGAGTCGGCACTATTGCTGGTGCTTGTGCTTCTTCTGTTGTACTGTTCAGAAAATGATATCGGCGGTAGCTTTGACAGCAGCTGTTTTTACTTGGCGTCGTTTATGGAGCCCGCGAAACAACTTTCATCACAACTGATTCATTTTCGGCAAGTTATGTGATCACCTGGCAGAAGAATTACAGACTGTAAATACAGAATGTATTCCATTAATCTGCTGTTTTTTTTTTCATTAATTTTAAAAAGAGAGGCAATAATAAAGTTGAAACAGCAAAGCTGGGGAACGCATGAAAATCGTGTTTTATTACGTGAGAAAACGTTTTTGAAACTGTCTAATTTGGAGAGCTTCATCTGGGGATCTGTTAAAGTTGCGTCGTGTCTGATAACTGTCTTCTCTAATGTATGTTACTGACCGACACTGAGGGATCCTTGTAGGTCAATGACAGTGTTGTGGAGAACATGTGAATTTCACAATATCGTCATAAAATTCTGGTGAATCCTAGTGTGAATGTCAGGGCCATGTCTCGAAAACTTCTTCTGGGTTCACTGTAAAAATCTGTAGTGTGTTTGATTATCGGTTAGATATTGAAGTTTCCCCTGATAATCTTCCACACTATGCTCCACTTAGCACTCATTATTCCAAAAATATGTTCTATTAATTGTCGTGTTCTGGGAAACTGTTTGTTGAAATATTAATTCCGTGGATCTTAAACACATTGAGTGTAATATTTGATAAAATGCGTCAACAATGGATATGCCAAATCTTCAATGAATACAAAAGGCAATCCAACTGGCGTATTTAGTAGTGGAGAATTCGGCAGTATATCTGGCGGCAAATTAAGATAATCTTCTTGCATCAAGCTAAATACACTAGAAGAATAAAATCTGCCACCTGCCCTTTCATTCCCATATCCCCCCACGTCGTCTGTCATGAATTTCCCCTGAAGACCTGCAACTATTTGGAGTACTATTGAATGAAAATTTTTGTAACTACAAAACATTGTACCAAATTTTCTGGGCATTTTAGACGAACGTGTTTTCTGTCAACGTCACCAATTGCAGTTGGAAAGTTTCGTGTGCCACATAATTCATTTACAGTAGTTACAAAAAGATACTCATATGTGGAGAGGCGGGAGGTAGTCCCACTTTGTAAGTTGATTCCATAATATATACAATGTGAAAGCGATTGTGTATGTCAGAACCATGTCTCGAAAGCTTCTTCTGGTTTCTAGCAATCTGTCACAATTCTCATTTCATCAGCCATTGATGGCAATTAAAAATGACGCTCTTTCATTGGAAAAATCTATACTTGCTTGATTTCGGTTAGATATTGAAGTTTTCCTTGTTAACCATATAGAAAAATATTCTCCTGTTTGTGTGCTACCACTTACCTAAGTCTTGTTTCGCTATCTCAAACCATTTATGTGACACGATGAATGTCACAAATCTTTCACTCTAGCTTTTCTCTGGCTTTTTCGGAACGAAACACTTAACATACGATGCTTTATCTCGAGACTGCTCGGTTTAAAGAATAATTCAGTGTTTTAGCTACAATAGATATGTAGAAACATATAACGTAACATGCACCAAACGCAAATTCATAGAGAAAACTACTTTTTAATGCTAATTTTTCGGAATTCTTGCAATAGTTTACTTAATTTTGAAATATCGCGATACCTATGACCATTAAGGACATGATAGGTAGATTATCATTATGGTAACAAAGTAAAGCTATGAGATGCGCTAATATAAGAGTTTTTTCGCCGAGTAATTTCCTTAAGATCGTTTGAGGAAGAGTGCAGTTCGCTCGGCTTGGGCGTTTGGCGTCCACGCAGTGAAGCGAGCCTGCCGGTTGCAGCACCGCCCCCTGGCCCCCTCCAGGTTGCGGCAGCTGCCCGGTGCGCGAGGCGCACGAGAAAGACAGTCCGTGGCGAGTACGTCACAGCAAGTGACACTGCAGGACTTACGAATGCCAGCAGCCGTCCTCGTCGGGTAGCCAGTAACTATTCCAGAAGAGGTTAATGATTCTTGAGTGCGCATTTGAATTCAGGCAAGCTCACCCCTTGGGCACTGCACGGATCCGAGCGCTCGCGACGTGTGGCGGACAAACCGACTAGTGTGACGTCACGATTTCGTTGCGAGACCCGTATTTTTCGTGGGCCCTGCCCTGTTGCGCAGCTCCTCTACAGGGTGTCCAAAAGTCTCAGTACATATGGAATTCTAAATAATTCTACTAAATATTCTATATTCTATAAATATTAATAAATAAGTGAATAAAGATAAATTCTAACAATTCAAACAGATTTTATTTTTCCCAGATTGAATTATGGTTCTGTCTAAAGGAGAAGGAGAGGAGCTTTTTTTCTTAAGTGGACGGTAAGGATGGTAGTATCGCAAGACTGCGGAAGAATTTAACGTTCGACATCTTCAACCAATTTGTTTTGCTGCCATCGGGGAAATTAATAGCCCAGTTTAAAGAAACAGGCAGTGTGTTGGACGAACCTCGTTTCAGACGTCCAGGGACTTCAGACGAAACGAAAGAGGCTGTCTTGGTCAACGTATATGTTGGCTTCCTGTGGCATTCACGGAGTTGGGTGTACCAAGGTTAACCATCAACGAAATCCTGGCAGGTTTCATCCATACGAGTGACAGATATTGCATCACTTAAATGAAGATGGCCCCAATCGACGGATGCAGATGTATGAATGGTTTGCATATAGACTGCATGAAAGTATCGATTTTACGAAAGACTGTGTGTTGTTCAATGATGAAGCTGTGTTTTATTTCAGTGGTAGAGTCAAAAGACAAAATCTTCGGTACTGGTCTCAGGGCAATCCACAATGGATGTGTCCACCCAAACAGCAGGGCTGCCAAAAGGTGATGGTGTGGTGTGGTTTGTGGAAAGCTCTTAATTTGGAACTTTCTTCTATGATGAACATGTAATGCGTGAGACTTATCTCAACACGCCGAGTGACATATTGATCCCTCAAGTTGGGCGTTTGGGTGAGGGACTTCCAGACTGGTTTCAGCAGGATGTGGCCCCCGGCCTATACTGCTGCAGCTGTTAGAGATTTGTTTAACGACAATTTTTCTCGCTGGGCTGGGAGTAGGCGTCATGCAGAATGGTCCCTCCGTTCGTCATATCTTTCTGCCTTCGATTTCTTTTACTTGGGTATGCTGAAAGAGAAAGATTCCCCCCATGAAGATTACGAATTTAAACCATCTGAGAGAATGCGTTACTAGTCAGGGTGTTAAAGTCGACAGCAATTCAAACCTGTTCCATCGAATTCACCTTAATCTTGCAAAGCGCACCAAATCATGCATTCAAAAGCATGGATCATGTTGAAAATATCATTTATTAGCATTAAAGTGACTAAAACGTACTTTATTATTATTTATTAGGATTCCCTATGTACCCAGACTATGGTCACCCTGTATAATCCGCAACTGATAGAACGATTAGCCCCATGGAATGGCCTGTATCATGCGACGCTTTCTGTCGACAATGGGCGCCGCAAGAAAGACATGAGGAGGAGTATTTCTTTAGACTGACTGTAACTGCACATTACAAAAACTAAATTACCAATATCTGCGGGAAAATCAGAAAACCTGCTGTAGAGCAACTTGGTGGTGTCCTAAATAAAAACCGGGAGAAAGGATACTGCTTGCGGCGTTCATTGCGCACTTGATTTGGGGAACTGAGGTAGTATTTCTGGTTGCAGTTTCCATTAGTCGCCGCTTCCCTTTGTATCCGTAAAAGTCAAACACCCGGTAATAGCCTACATTACGAGGTGAAATTTTTCCTGAACAACAAAATGCAGACTTTTACACTCAAGGTCTCTTCAGCGTCATCCATTTTTGGAAATACATACCGCGGCAATGGCTCAATATGTAGAGAAGGACAATATTCATCTGTAATCCACAAACATACACTGAGATGTCAAAGTCATGGAATAGCGATATGCACATATGCAGATGGGGGCAGTATCGCGGACACAGGGAATAAAAGGGTAGTGCATTGACGGAGCTGTCATTTGTACTCAGGTGATTTAAGTGAAAAGGTCCCCAACGTCATTATTGCCATACGATGGAAATTAACAGACTCTGAACGCGGACTGGTCGTTGGTGCTAGATGTATGAGATATTCCGTTTCGGGAATCGTTAGGAGCTTCAATATTCCGAGATCCACAGGGTCAGGAGTGTGCCGAGGATACCTCTCAGCACGGAAACGTAGTGGCCGACGGCTTTCACTTAACGACCGAGAGCAGCGCCGTTTGCGTAATATTGTCAGTGCTGACAGACAAGTAACACTGCTTGAAATACCCGCACAAGTCAATCTGGGACTTACAAGGAATGTATCCATTAGGACAGAGCGGCTGAATTTGGCGTTGATGGGCTATAGGGAGCAGACGACCCAAGAGAGTGCCTTCGCTAGCACAAAATCGCTTGTAAAGCCTCTCCTGGCCTCATTACCATATCAGTTGGACCCAAGACAACTGGAAAACCGTGGCTTGATTTCAGTTGTTAACAACCGATGGTAGGGTTCGAGTGTGACGTGCACCGCATGAAGCCACGGACAAAAGCTGTCAACAAGGCACTGTGCTAGCTGCTCGGAGTCCGCAATGGTGTGGGCTGGGTTTTACTTGGAATTTAATGGCTCCTCTGCTCCAACTCAACCGATCATTGACTGAAAACGACTGTGATCTGCTCCCTCGACACCATTTGCAGCCATTCATGGACTTCGTGTTCCCAAAGAACGTTCTGGACAATTCAAGCGAATGATTTTAGCCATCCAGATTGCCCGACATGAATCCTATCGAAAATTAATGGGACGTAATAGAGAGATCATTTCTTGCAAGAACTCCTGTAGTGGCAGCATTTCCGCAATTACAGACGGCGACAGAGGCAACATGGCTCAATATATCTGCAGGGAAGTTGCAACAACTTGTTGAGTCCATGCCATTTGGACTTTCTTCATTACACCGCGCAGAAAGATGTTTCACAGAGTATTAGGAGACTGTGGTCACCTCATTGTTGTCAGCCGCATTTTCGCTAGTGTTCCGGCAGATATTTGCTATTTCACCCTTGAATTATGTAGCTGGAGTGAGCCCAAACAAATAATGCACACCATGTGATGCACAGTGTCGACAGAAAGCTTCGGTTTGGTCCCCATTACAGTCAGAAAATTTTTCGTATCCATTCGATATGGCTGACCTGAATTAGTCTAATGAGATATTCGTTTTATCGATATGTACACTACTGGCCATTAAAATTGCTACACCACGAAGATGCCGTGCTACAGACGCGAAATATAACCGACAGGAAGAAGATGCTGTGTTATGCAAATGATTAACTTTTCAGAGCATTCACACAAGGTTGGCGCCGGTGGCGACACCTACAACGTGCTGACATGAGGAAAGTTTCCAGCCGATTTCTCATACACAACAGCAGTTGACTGGCGTTGCCTGGTGAAACGTTGTTCTGATGCGTCGTGTAAGGGGGAGAAATGCGTACCATCACGTTTCCGACTTTGATAAAGGTCGCATTGTAGCCTATCGCGAATGCAGTTTATCGTATAGCGACATTGCTGCTCGCGTTGGTCGAGACCCAATGACTGTTAGCAGAATATGGAATCGGTGAATTCAGGAGGGTAATACGGAACGCCGTGCTGGATCCCAACGGCCTCATATCACTAGCACTCGAGATGACAGACATCTTATGCGCATGGCTGTAACGGATCGTGCAGCCACGTCTCGATCCCTGAGTCAACAGATGGGGACGTTTGCAAGACAACAACGATCTGCACGAACAGTTCGACGACGTTTGCAGCACCATGGACTATCAATTCGGAGACTGTGGCTGCAGTTACACTTGACGCCGCATCACAGACAGGAGCTCAGGCGGTGTTGTACTCAACGACGAACCTGGGTGCACGAATGGCAAAACATCGTTTTTTCGGATGAATCCAGGTTCTGTTTACAGCATCAAAATGGTTGCATCCGTGTTTGGCGACTTCGCGGTGAACGCACATTGGAAGCGTGTATTCGTCATCGCCATACTGGCGTATCAACCTGCGTGATTGTATGGGGTGCCACTGGCTACACGTGTCCATCACCTCTTGTTCGCATTGACGGCACTTTGAACAGTGGACGTTACATTTCATATGTGTTACGACCCGTGGCTCTAACCTCTCATTCGATCCCTGCGAAATCATACATTTCAGCAGGATAATGCACGACCGCATGTTGCAGTTCCTGTACGGGCCTTTCTGGATACAGAAAATGTTCGACTTCTGCCCTGGCCAGCACATTCTACACATCTCTCACCAACTGAACACGTCTGGTCAATGGTGGCCGAGCAACTGGCTCGTCACAATACGCTAGTCACTACTCTTGATGAACTGTGGTATCGTGATGGAGTTGCATGGGCAGCTGTACTTGTACACGCCATCCAAGTTCTGTTTGACTCAATGCCCAGGCGTATCAAGGCGGTTATTATGGCCGGAGTTGGTTGTTCTGGGTACTGGTTTCTCAGGATCTATGCACCCAAATTGCGTGAAAATGTAATCACATGTCAGTTCTAATATAATATATTTGACCAATGAATACCCGTTTATCATCTGCATTTCTTCTTGGTGTAGCAATTTTAGTGGCCAGTAGTGTATTGAGAGAGACAATAAACATTGAAATCAACTAGTACTTCAGTAGCGACTGCTCTGACCTGGCCCGTGCTGACTGCTACCGCAATGCAGCAATGCTGATCAGTCGTTGCTGGAGTACTGGCTATTGATCTTGCTTTCCTGTCCTTCTTAACGCAAAAAGATAAAACTAATAACGCACTAGACTAATTCCGCACTTTCGAATGGCTACGAAAAATTCCGCTTTAAAAATCATTTTGTTTTTAATGGGTAAGAATACTATGCCTTCAGTCGACACTGTGCGTCGCATGAAAGACGTGATGAGGAGAATTTGTTTGGACTGACTGCAGATGTACATTTAAAAAATGAAACTGCTAATACTTGCCAGAAGATCAGAGAAAATGAGCCCAACGACTCTTAGGACGAACACACTGTATCTTAAGTGTAGAAGGTTTTCTTCCAGCATCACTGCAGAGTGGACAAGTTTGCTACAACTGGGAGGAATTTATTTGTATTAATAGTTGGAACAGTAATATTGTAGAAGCTCCGAATTCGTAACCAGCCACGCAGTTATCGATGGTGCTGCTTGGGAGAAAAGTAGTTGGCACTCAACAGCGAGGCAAAATATACTGGCTACCAAAGAGTGCCATGCCGCCTCTGCTGAAGAAAATTACTTTTTGATTTATGTGAATGTTCAGTTCTTTTTTGGAAAGTAGTCTGGAACGATGGATGCGCTAGGTCAGGGTGATACTTAAAGTCGAATGTAACCGAAGTTGACTGAATTTGACTAAGGAATATTATGGATCAGTGTATGTTTTCAGATTATACGAAGATTTGTACCTGTATTTGTCTATTAAAACTTATAGTCTGGTGTCACCGAAGTGTTTGCATTTTGCAGACGTTATTTAATGAAGCCTTGCTTCGAACATATTATTTAATTCGGACTGAATAAATAACTCGTTAGTTACTTATTGGGTTCAGGTTTCGCCTTTTATGCAAAGCATTTTACCCTGTTTACTGACTCCTGCTCATGTGCTACATCAATTGTTGTGAAAATTCTCTTTAAAAATAGAAATGTGACTGACTTACTCTGTTTTGAATAATAAGAGAAATAATAATGAATCATAATACAAAATTGAACTGTCGTAATGAGAAGTAAAGCCTTTAATATTGGTAAAGTGAATTATTTGACTGGCAGAATTTTGAAGAGTATATACTGCCTGAATAATGAACTTTGACATAAAACCAACGATAATTAGTTTTGCTAAACTGATCCCAGATCCCAGAACTAAAATTGATACACAACACATAAGTTGGCCCTGATTGAATAAAAAAAGATCAAAATATTTAGTCCTAACCTCTACTCTGCGCAAATCTGAATAACGTGCTGTAGTACTGCTCTGTCTCACGCTCTGCCATGCTAAAACTGCAAATTACTATATCTACACAGAGACACTCGTGATATGATACGAGTTCTCTGTTAGTTGCAAATCGAAGTATTTTCGGAACACACTTGGTTCCATTTCTACTTTTGAAAAAAACCTTTATCAATTAAAAACTGTAAGAGAAAGGTAGGTGAAATATGACGCTGTAATAATAAAAGAGTGACTTCAAAAAAATTTACTTATAAATCCTCTTCACGTAAATAAAACATTCCATTACACTATCTGCTACTGTGCCTACGTGCACACCAAAGATGATAACCTAACCCTGCGATACAGCTTACAACATCGCTACTCGCTCACGTGTGACAGCTAGAGAGCAAAGGTATGACATTACTGTACAATCGATTTAGTACTCAAATGACACCTATCAGTTGGTATGACTACTTGTTTTACAGAACTGAATGTAATGGTTTTTGTACATGTAGTCAGAGTCAATTTTTAGAGAATCACTTCATACATCTTAGGTAAATATCATGTACCAACTCTTCTACTACTTTCTCTCTAACAGGGTTAATCCTAACACTAATGCATCTGCAAAAAGCACCAGTTCTTATAATTGAATGTTAAGTGGATGGACATTCACATATAAAAGAAATAGGTGTGGTCCGAAAATTGAACCCTGTGGTACTCTCTTTAGGATTTGTTTTTCTTCCCCAAACCAGTAAAATTTCCATCTTTACGATATAGACAGAATTATTCAGTACTATGTTTGCATTGTGCTTCTTAAGTATAATTCAAACCAGTTGTGCATAAAGACATCGTTTCCCTAAAACTTGAGGTTTTTCTAAGAAAGTAATATAGTCTACAAAATCAATCACCTTGGAAAGATCACAAAGAAGGGAGTCGCCTTTTCATTAACCAAAAAATTAAGTATCTTAGGAATACTGTAGGCAACCTCATTAAACATTTAGCCTTCCGCTTTACTCTCCTTAATAAACCATAGCGCCCTGCCGCTAAGCCCGCTGCAGTGCCATCGACTGGTCTGCAGCGCTGTGGTCCGCCGTTCGAGATAAGACGGCCGCACTCCTTGGTTTCCCTTCCCTTCGCTTCTCCGCCTCTGGGCAGGCGGCCAAATCCCCGCGTGGCCCAGCAGCATCCGCGACCCTAATCCCCGCTCTGTGGCGAGCGGCCCTGACCCGGCTGGGCTCTAAGAGCCAGCCCACGCACGCCGAGACTTAGGGCTAGGGCCACACTGCGGACGTCCCTAGCGTCGGCTGCGGCTACTGTGCGGAAAGTTCCAGCGGCGATTAGGGCGGTCTGTGGATCTGGCGAAAGCGGCTGCTTTGCTTCGATCTGCTGTGCAAACGACGGTAGCAGAACGCGAAGGAGAGAAAATGGGAAAAGAGAAAATCAAAGGAGGACCTGAAAGGAACGCTCGTGGATAACTACGTCGTCATAGACAGAGCAATGTGCGAGGTACCATTTTCTTCTCTTGGCATAAGGCGAGCACTGTGGTGTGCTAAACGTAAGGAAGAAAGTAATTTACGCATTATGTGTCACTGCCAACTAACGCAGCTCGACCATGCATAGAAAGCAATCTACACTATTGTACAGGGGATAACTGAAAGAAATACGCCCTTTTATTGAAAGACATAATTATACTGAATTCACTGCGATTTATAATGCTCCTCTGAGTATTATAAAAGGCCAGACGTGGTTTTTAATACTGTATATGATCACCATGTAAGGTAACACATGCTCTGCAAAGTGGTCTATGCTGGAGTGTTTGGTGGTACAGCGTTCAGTTCCTCCACCAGCGCGGCTTTCAACCGCTGGATGGTCGTTGCCGCATGCGGATGTGTTGCAACACTTCTCTCCACCGCATCCAATTCGTGCTTGATGTGATTTAACTTGGGCGAACTGGTAGACCAGTTGCCAAGTATCCTCTCGTTCCAACAGCTCCGCCATCTACGAAGTTCGCTGCAATCACGCATTTTCATCCATAAAAATGAAGTCAGGGTCGAATGCACCCCTGAAAAGACGCACCTAGTGAAGAACTACAGTGTCGCAATAAGGCAGAACTGTTAATGTCCCGTGTTGAAATACACTGACGCAAAATAAATCGCAACACCAAGAAGGAGTTATGCGACGTAAACGAATGTTGGTAGGCCTGTTTCTACATCTGAATCCAATATCGTGCCAGTCGCATAAGAGTGGCGTTAATAGAGGCATTACGAGTATGCAAAATCAGGTTTGCTTTAAAAAAAAACCTGTAACCTTTGAGCTTGGTCATGGTGAGCTGATGTTAGTCAAAAATGCCTTGGAGGTGACAAACACCTCACTGAGTTTGAACGACGTAGCGTAATAAAGCTATGAGAAGCTGGATGTTCCTTCTGCAATATTGAAGAAAGACTTGAAGGAATGTGCCCGGTGTACATGATAGCTGGGAGCGGTAGTCACGATAATGTACGGTCACAAGAACAGCCGACTCGGGACTGCCACGTGGCACTACCGAGATGGCAGGCCATCGTTTTCGGCGAATCGCTCTGGCACAGCTTACTGCATCTGCACTAGCAATTTCATCAGCAGTTGGCACCATAGTGATACAACGAACTGTTACATATCGGTTACTTCAAGGACACCTCCGAGTGATACACCCTGTATCGTGGATTCTACTGTCTCCAAACCACCGCAGTTTGCGACTTCAGTGATTTCAAGCGAGATCTCATAGGAGTGCAGGCTGCACATGTCTTCTGATGGATGCTGGTTCTTCCTTGGTCCAGCGATGGTCGTTTTTTGATTCAAAGAAAGCCGCTGAGGAACTACAACCAACCTGTCTAAGTGCTACACACACACACTGGACCTTCTGAAGATAAGGTCGTGAGTCCGATTCCGTAGGACAGCAGGAGTACCCTCATGGCTATCCGACACACTGTGGCTGTAAAATTATACATTAGTCTGGTGATTCGATCTCTTGTACTGTCATTCATGAACAGCATCCCAGGGATGTTTTCCAACAGGCTAACACTCGCCCATACAGCGCTGTTGTAACCCAACATGCTCTACAGAGCGTGTACATGTTGCCTTGTCCTGTTCCATCACCATATCTGTCTCCAGTAGAGCACATATGGGACTCCAGCGATGGCAACTCCAGCGTCATCCACAAACAGCATTAACCGCCCTGCACTGATCCATTGAGTGCAACAGGCATGGAACTCCATTCCACAAACTGACGTCCACCACCTGTACAACACAACGCATGCACGGTTGATGTTTGCATTCAACTTTCTAGCGGCTACACCGGTTATTAATGTACCGGCACTTCACATTTGCAATGGCTTATCTCGCGCTAATGTCAACCTGTGATCTTGCAGTGTTAATCACTTAAATATATTACAAACGTACTTCCGAAACAGAATTACTCTACATTAATTATATTTTGTGGTTGGTTTTTTATCCGCCGGTGTATTTCAAAGTGGGAGCTCATTGCAGAGCATGCATTGTTGACCTTTGTGATCAAACACCCAGTTAAGAATGTTGTCCCACCTTTCATAATGTCCAGGAGACCATAATAAATCGAAGTGAATTCATTATAATTATTGTCTTTGAATAAAAGTGTCATTTCTGTTCGTCTCACTGCGTATTTCCTTCAGTTACCTTTGTACTATATGTAAATGTTCTTTCTGCGTATAGTCCAAACTTCATCAAGCTATGTTACTTGGCAGTGAGACGTCATGTGAAATTTACTTTCGTCTTTACGTTTTGCACCCCATTCCATTTCAGAGATAAAGGTTTCGTTATGAGTGTCCCAGGGAAGCGGGATACAACTGCTGTTGTTCTCTACGTACTTAAACGATTTGTCGGATAGCCTGAGCTTGAGGTCCAGCTGTGGTTTATTTGAAATGGCAGTAATACTTCCCAGTAAAATGCGATAGCTGAAATTTGCAGACAGTACGTAGCGGTGGTTTGAAAGATACTTCAGAAAAAGAAAGTAACATATTGTCTGTGAGAAGGAAAAGTCGTCCTGTGGGCATTCTCTCTCACAAGAGACATCTCTCGGTTCGTACAGGAGTTCGTATTGAAACGTATCTACACGTCTCCGTCTCACGTTTCTAACCAGACTTGCGACGGCGTGAGATTGTGTTGGTCTTGGTTTGTATACAACAGTATTTGCAGTCTTAGAGGAGGAGTGAGGTTAATACGCCACCCAGTCGGTTATCTCACCAAGTAGTTGACGTGTTTACGTGTGTGTCAGTATTGTCAAACATACAGCAAAAATTTACGAAACCATTAATGTCTGGAACGTTTTAATTTTGCGGTATACACGTGAAGAAGGCGTTAGCCAAGGGAAGACTGTGTAGGACAGAATGATGGCACTTTCGCAATGTTTGTGTTGGATCTGATTATTCAGAAACAGGAATATTCATTTGACTGCTCAATTAATATTACATTGTAGAGAATAGTGGATGAAGAGAACGACTTTATACACTATAACGCGATTAACAGTGTTCAAGATTGTAGTGCTAGTGGCAGTGGGAGGATAGTAACCATCAAAGAGAAATTAAGAGTTCTGGTGACGATGAACCTTCACCTGAAACGAAACCCAATACTCTTAGCATTTTAACAAAATTTTCAAAAGAATGTCTTGAACATATTTATGATATGATAGAATTCACGTCAATTTACGACCTGAGGCTCTTTATTGCAGAGACATCCATTTATAAAAAAGCACGTCGAATATCAAAGTAATATTTGGTTATGTGGTGAAAAAAGACGTAATGAGTATTTTGAGGAAACAAGGCGATCAAAGAACTGGAGCTAACACAGCACATTCTATCTCAATTTTGCACACCAAGGAATGAAGGAAATTGTGTCCATTAATGGCACCTGAAATTTTAGGCAAAGCAAAAGCAACAGAAATTGGGCAAATATTCTTCAGCTTTCACAGAACATCTCTAGAAAGAATGTAGAACGTGTCATAGACACATCACTGCTTCCATAACAGCCAGAGATGTACAGGAAAATCAAGATATTCGCCAGTCTGTGGCCCGTTTTGTTGAAGAAGTAAAGTTTCCAGATACAGCCACACTGCATTTGGAACACTGACTAAAGTGGATTTAATTGTGAACTAACTTCTGATGAGACACTATCTAAAAAAGGGGAAAAAATCACAGTTGCCATCGTCCAGTCTGCACACAATACAATTCGTAGGTGGACTATGAGTGGATACCTGACAAGCGTACTTTTGTCTTCAGGAAAAAACTTTTGCCCGAAAATTAAAAAGGCTATTCACGACAACCTTCCACAGGACATACATTTGGAGGCTAGCGCAAGTGGTAAAGTGCAAAAAAGATCATTTAAAATCCTTTTTGTTATTAACGACAGTGACACGAATAACCATAAGCGTATCTTACTTTGTTATTCTCTGAGTGCGCACAAGGACACAACAATAGTAAATGATTCATTTGGGGGTAAAGACAATGAGTGCGTGATCATTCCGCGAACTATGTAGAACCTTTGGATGCATATTTCTTGCGGCAGCACAAAATATATACAAGAAGGATAGCTGACTCTATAAGGACACTCTGCAGTGACATGAACAGAAATTTTCGTAATGAAAATTCATTCTATTATTCGTAACCACCCCTCTGTTTCAGCGTATCAGCCTATACTTCAGTATTGCTGACAAACGGCTAGGTGCAATACTTCCGCACGTGTTTCGGAATTTAAGAATGTGATTCAAGTGACATGTGATTTTGCAGCTCAGTAATGTCCTATGAAGATTATCCCCACGATTATCCACATACTCCTTTCGTCAAAAGTGCCTATTTGGGTTCTGCACATTGTTTCATGCATTTTCTTGAAGGACCTCACGCATATTTTTTAAGTTCGACAGTGGGCGGAAAGAGAGTAACACAATCGAATGCTTTCACTATCCTAATCGGAGTGGCTTCTAAATACAATCACACTGGACTCGCATTCGGGAGGACGACGGTTCAATCCCGCGTCCGGCCATCCTGATTTAGGTTTTCCGTGATTTCCCTACATTGCTTCAGGCAAATGCCGGGATGGTTCCTTAGAAAGGGCACGGCCGATTTCCTTCCCCATCCTTCTCTAATCCGAGCTTGTGCTCCGTCTCTAATGACCTCGTTGTCGACGGGACGTTAAACAGTAATCTCGTCCTCGTCGTCTAAATACAATCAGAACATCGAATCCCTGTTCGAGCCGAGAGACTTGCCTCGTCAAGAGTGCCGTACGGGTCTGTACTATGCTCACAATTGTTTTCCTTACGCATAAACGACATCTCGTTGGTTCTGCCACCCTGCAAGCATAATTTCTCTACTGACCATTTCCAGCGTTACCTGCAGACGTAAGTACTGCTATCGTATACGTGAATGGTGAAATGTTATGTGGAATTGTTGGCTCGGATGATATTCCACGGGTTGGGTTCAGCTTCCGATCGGAAAGGGTGTTCTCCCCCGGCACACAGTGGCATCTAATCCCTGTGGATGTATGAGAGTTCCGTCGTACGTGTATATGTAGATTATTGGTGAGTGTATTGGATGCTGCTCTAGTGAAGTGTTATGTTAGTGTTGTATGACGAAGATAGAAAGTAGATGGTGAAACACGATACCGGCACATGGCCCACATCTCTCGAGGAGCACCAATGGGGCTAAACGACCCCTTCCGACGGACGGATCACCTTCAGCAGTCTTCCTCGCCCTCACTTCATGGGAAATTGAGAAGAGGTCCGGTATTTAATCGATGACATTTGTGCAGAGATCGGTGATCAGCACCTTTACGCCACCATTTCTCCTCCCTTTTCCGGCCAGATACCGGCAGTTAAAGTTTCATCCCCAACCGGGATTCGAACTGCTACGGAGAATAACTCTATCGCACAAGCGTGCGTTATCGATCCCTGCTACAACCACAGGTGCGCGCATGACTGATTATTACAGGTGCAAAGCTATATCAGAAAAATTCCCAAGTAATGCTAGTATCCCATCACAAATTAGTAATGCCTGAATTGCTTTAACAATTGCTTCCTATAGTTCTCAACAGCGTTCCAATAACTTATCAGAATACAGTGAAGACGTTGCGTAGAAAGATCTTCTCTAGTATCCACCTTGGTGGCTGCATTGGAAATCTGCGCGATTTCCATGAGTGTAACTATCGTCATATTCTGGGGAAGTGAAGAACTTGTGTCTAACTTTAGATGAGCATCTCAGATATGCGTAAAATACAAGGTGTTTTATATTCTGGGCATCCGCATCAGTTGAATGGCATGATGGTAACAGGACTTTCGCTGACAGTTGGTAAAATTGTTGTTTTATTGGTACATAAACGGTTCCACGGGTTAAAGTTGCGACATCAGATGCAAACTATCTAGTAAAGAGTAAAGTCTCAACTTCATGGGTTACTAAAATTAAAAAAGGGCATATCTAAAATATATTCACAATGTTAAAAGCTCATAGGAGTACAATCACTCCTAGTCAAAGTGTATTATTCAGCGCTCGTTGTCAAAATAACATTGGCGAACGAAGGGTGACATAGACAATTTCTGGTGGTTGGATCCTGTAGTTAAAAGCCTTTAGTTTGTGATTTGCCAGCTTCTAAAAGAAGAAAAAATTATTTTGTAGGGAGTGAGCACTTAGGAATATTTTATAAAAATGGAATTGGTTATAAAATTGTCACTAATAATGTGATCAGAATTATATTAATGCCGTCAGCCGCTCACGGGCGTTGATATATATCAACGGGGACAGGTGAAAATGTGTGCCCCGACCGGGACTCGAACCCAGGATCTCCTGATTACATGGCAGACGCTCTATCCCTCTATTCTTTTTTTTTTCGTTGTAGATCGTTGTGTTTGGACGTTGCGGACGTCACATGACATCCGTTCAAGATCGTTTGTTGATCCTTCCACTCAGTTTTTTTATTACAGAGGCCAACCGGCTCTCTGACCGAACACATTGAGCTACCATGCCGGCTCTGAGCCACCGACGGCACAGAGGATAGTGCGACTGCAGGGACTATCTTGCGCACGCCTCCCGCGAGACAGTCATTCTCACCTTGTATGTCCACACACTACATTCGTATTGTCCTACACAAACACACTCATTACTCGTGGAAGACATTCTTACTAAGTCCCGTAAGAGTTCGTATTTTGGCACTCTTTTTAATGGTTGTGTCAGCCAACACATGCGATTGATCACTTTTAATTTGCCACGGTTTTTAATAGCAGTTGTAACAAACATTTAAGTAAAAATACTTTCAAAATAGTAAAATATTCTTTAAATAACTACACAAGTATGATAAGATGTGCAGTGTACACGCTGAATTCATTTGCTTTGTTACTGTGAAGAATATCATGTTTTGACAGATATTTGCATAATGAAATGATATAAAAATGTAATAAATCAAGAAATAAAACAGATACAGATACGTAACATACAGGTATGATGGCTATAGGGCAATGCTATAATCTGCGATATCGTTAGTTGAAACTGCATGAAGTATTTAAAACTTTTTATTTCAGAGGTTCACAGTGAAAATATTTAACATCATAAAATATTAACTTTTGTAGTTTTGAAGATACTAAAAATATTGTTGTGTCACTGGATGCGCCTCATTTTTCTGAGACTGCAAATGTCTTCAGATGTACTTTATTATTTGTCGAATTTCTAAAAGCTGTAACTTAGCCATCTTTCAGATTTTCTCGAAGTCCGCCAGTGCTGATGAACTTCGCATTCTTCTGAGCGACTGCCCGCTGTCCCAATTCGCAGCTTTGGGGTTTATCCACTTCCGACCGATGCTTTGTCCCCTCACCTGGGCTCGTCAGCAACCGTGGCTGCCTGTGGACTGGTCACGGCGCTTTGGCGGCCTTGCCAGTGTCCGCGCTGCACTCAGCCTCCCAAACTAATTCTCCTCATACCTATACTAGGCAGCCGACTAACTCGTCTACATGCACATAGCGTTATAAAGTCCAAAATTGTGCATATGGCATGTGATTATTGTAAACACAGACTGTTGACAGAATATTTCAAAGCATTATGTTTCTATGAAGGTAATAAAATGGTTCAAATGGCTCTGAGCACTATGGGACTCAACTTCTGAGGTTATTAGTCCCCTAGAACTTAGAACTAGTTAAACCTAACTAACCTAAGGACATCACAAACATCCATGCCCGAGGCAGGATTCGAACCTGCGACCGCAGCGGTCTTGCGGTTCCAGACTGCAGCGCCTTTAACCGCACGGCCACTTCGGCCGGCATATGAAGGTAATAATGACAAGTATAAAACCTGTACTAATCAAGATTCTGTAACTTTTCTTATACATTGCATCGATGTATGGCCAAGATATAATGATTTATAATATCCCTAATTTTCTAGGCTTCTCAAGTTGACAAATTAATTTGTTGAAACTGGTAAGGTGAATTTAATAATATATGTACAACTTATGAGTGAATTTTATTCTAAAATATAGTCTACATTTGCTGAAAAAAATAACAGGTAGCATGAAGCAATGGATTTAATAATAATTGTAATAACAACAATAATAATTACAAGGAGTTATCATGAGTATACAAACTGAATATCTTTTGAATGAACACCAGTACTGTTAGATACAGAACACATAATATCTACAGCGTGTTACAAAAAGGTACGGCCAAGCTTTCAGGAAACATTCCTCACACACAAATAAAGAAAAGATGTTATGTGGACATGTGTCCGGAAACGCTTACTTTTCCATGTTAGAGCTCATTTTAGTTTCGTCAGTATGTACTCTACTTCCTCGATTCACCGCCATGATTTCATACGGGATACTCTACCTGTGCTGCTACAACATGTGCCTTTACAAGTACGACACAACATGTGTTTCATGCACGGTGGAGCTCCTGCACATTTCAGTCGAAGTGTTCGTACGCTTCTCAACAACAGATTCGGTGTCCGATGGATTGGTAGAGGCGGACCAATTCCATAGCCTCCACGCTCTCCTGACCTCAACCCTCTTGACTTTCATTTATGGGGGCATTCGAAAACTCTTGTCTACGCAACCCCGGTACCAAATGTGGAGACTCTTCGTGCTCGTATTGTGGACGGCTGTGATACGATACGCCATTCTCCAGGGCTGCATCAGCGCATCAGGGATTCCATGCGACGGAGGGAGGATGCATGTATCCTCACTAACGGAGGACATTTTGAACATTTCCTGTAACAAAGTGTTTGAAGTCACGCTGGTACGTTCTGTTGCTGTGTGTTTCCATTCCATTATTAAAGTGATTTGAAGAGTAGTAATAAAATGAGCTCTAACATGGAAAGTAAGCGTTTCCGGACACATGTCCACATAACTTATTTTCTTTCTTTGTGTGTGAGGAATGTTTCCTGTAAGTTTGGCCGTACCTTTTTGTAACACCCTGTATATGGGGCAGTCAAATGGAAACGAAGCAGCTGGAAAGAGAGGACGTAAACTGTTCATTATTTCAAAAGTAATCGCCATAACTGTTACTACATCTATACCACTGTGAGACCAGACGGGCAAGGCCCCCGGAAAAATGTTTGTGGTTGCCTATGGGACCATGATTGTACCCAAATGTGCACCTCTTCATCCGAACCTAATCGACGTCCACGAATATGTTTATTGAGGGCTTCAAAAACGTGAAATCTCATCGGGAGAGATCGGGACTGTATGGAGGATGTATAATAGTTTTCAAGCAAACCTTCTTCAGCGTAGTCGAAACAACCTTGTCTAAATGTTGGCCCGCTGGGAAGTCCTTACACATCCTCCATACTGTTTTGATATCTCCCTGTGCAATTTCCACATTTTTGAAGGCCTTAAGAAAGGGATTAGGCAACGGCCTTGCCGCAGTGGATACACCAGTTCCCGTGAGATCACCGAAGTTAAGCGCTGTCGGACGTGGGCGGCACTTGGATGGGTGACCATCCGGCCGCCATGTGCTGTTGCCATTTTTCGGGGTGCACTCAGCCTCGTGATGCCAATTGAGGAGCTACTCGACCGAATAGTAGCGGCTCCGGTCAAAGAAAACCATCATACCGACCGGGAGAGCGATGTGCTGACCACACGCCCCTCCTCTCCGCATCCTCAATGAGGATGACACGGCGGTCAGATGGTCCCGATGGGCCACTTGTGGCCTGAAGACGGAGTGCTAAGAAAGCCATTCGTGGCTGCCGATTTGCTTCGGGTAAAAAGATCCATACCTGGGCACCATTATAGTTTCTTAGGCAACTAGAAATATTTTTCCATGAATGCAGTGACCATCTTGTCTCACATGGGATAAATGTATTAACAGTTACGGCGAATATTATGAAACAAAGAACAGTTTACTTACTTTTGGTCGCATTTGTTTCCTTTTCATTTGACTGCCCCTTACATACAATAGTTTAACAGTTTTGAGCCTTCTATGTCAAACATCCTTGTATTGACTTGGGCCGTAAGTTGCTGGTACTACTATGGCTACAAGAGTAATATTGTCAAATTTTGCGCTTGCATTTTGCAAATCAGTGAGAATATATACTTATTTCTACAAAGCTTAGGCGCCTGCCTCGTCCGACCACAGTACAGAATCCGACCTGCATTTGTAGCAACAGAGAAGGTTGCTGACATATGCCTTATAGCCTCGTCGTGTTATTTGCGACTGGAAAAAAAATTCATTTTGCCTTTACCCTTCTTTGTCCGATCCAGTCGACTGAGTTAGCTTTAATAAATGGCCAAATTTAATTTCATGCACTGCAATTACTTCCGAAACAGGTAATTAATTGCCATTTTCGCATGCCATGCTGTTTGAAACAGTATATTCGGGCAAAGGAAAGCGCAGTCATCGCGTCCCTCATTTGCACGGTTGCCGAGTCTGTAATTGCACGACATGGACACAAAGAGAAATAATTATCGCAGAAATTAAATTTTTGCATGTTAGACCGTCAGTATTTTCGTTTTGTTGTTGTATACACTCCGGCAGGAAATACTCGTAACTGCAAACATGGAAAAGCACACTATCGCAGATTCGTCAATCGGATTTGAGCAACGCAAAAAAAGTCGGCCAGTTAAATAATTACTCAAAACTGGACTCCGTAGCCGCTGTGGCATGTTTTCACGACGCGTTTCAACTTCTGGGATTGAACATTATTAGTTTGATAATACAGCGTTGTTCAGAATTACTTTATTTCATTGTGGGTGAGTGTTAATGAAAATAATTAGCGATATGCACTTTGTAACACCCCCGGAAGTACAAATGGGGGGGGGGGGGTACTTTAAACTGTTTGTCGTTTCGTGACCGTTGCTTTTCTTGACCGTGCGCCCTGTCCACACCACGTACCTGATAACCCCGCGGCGGTCGTACTGTTCTGCTTCACACCGCTGTTGGCTTGCCTGAAATTATTTATCGAAATATGCAAGCGAGTAAGGGGAGCCACTCAACGTTAAAACACAACCTTGTTCGACGTCTGGTATGAAGAACTATATTCTGAGACGATTAATGGAAAATCGCAGGTTGCACTGTTTACATTCTAATTCGGAAGTGTTATCCCAATTAATGGATGATTAACAGTCCACAAAATATCATTTAGATGAGCGTACGAGTAACCGACACGACGCGGGTGATTGTTGATGATGCAGAAGACGAATTATCGAACGAAAGTTCTTAAGCTCGTCACACAAACAGATATTTGGTAATAGTCCTCCTTGTCACTAGTAATGATATAACACTGTTCGTAAAGTTAGTTTTTCATTTCTCAGTTCTCACTTGTACGAGCGTGAGCGTAACGGTCGCCGCGCGGCTGATTGTTGATAACGCGGAAACGCGATGATCGAACGCACGTCCTCACGCTCGCTACAAGACACTGGCACTTGACTGCACTCTTTTATGGTAACTAATTTCTACTGATTCACATCAGTTCATTCTGGGAGACCGAACACGGCGCGGATGATCGATGCTGTGCGACACGCAACGAGAGGAAACATAAATACGTTATCGACGGCACTGCTCACTTTTTCATTACTTCTGGGACGCACTTTCCTCTGAATCACTTCCATATTTCATCACTTTACTGTAACAGCACTTGTAGCTACACTACAACCTGAATACTAAAAGAAGCCTCTCACTTGCAGAGCTACACACTACACAACATAACAGTTCCGTGTCCCGCGCTCGACTCTCTACAGACGAGGCTGTACGCAAAGATACTCCACAACTAAGTCAGCGATAACACAATACGCTTACAACTTCTTACGCGCCACACTCAAATAAGACATTACTTCGAGGGGCTTTCAGTAACTATGGCAATACTTTTTTTTCTGAAATAATTTTCGTTCTGTTCATAATTTCAATACAACATATCATTTTCCAAACTTTTGGCTAGAATACCCTGTTTCTCAACATCATCTCCGTTCAATGAAGCGGTCTTACACCACCTTACTGGGAGGGCCTGTAAACCCGCGTGGTACAGCTCTACTAGTCGATGCCAGAGCCAACGTCTTGTTCCATCAATAATCTCCCCGTCAATCACGTACACTTCCCACGGAATGCACCCTCCATTCAGTTTAACAAGTGGAAGTGGGAAGGTGTGAGATCCCGGCCGTAGGATGGATGAAGAAGGATAGTCCTCATACCTGTATTAGGCAGCTGACTAACTCGCCTACATACACGTAACGTTATAATGTCCAAAACCGTGCATTTGGTACGTGATTATTGTAAACACAGATTGATGACAGAATATTTCATAGCAATATTTTTCTATGAAGGTAATAATGACAACTATAAAACCAGTACTAAGCAAGTTACTGTAACACTTTTCTTATACGTTGCATAAATGCATGGCCAAGATTTAATGATTTATAATATCCCTAATTTTGTAGGCTTCTCAAGATGACAAATTAATTTGTTGAAACTGGTAAGGTGAATTAAATAACGTCTGTACAACTTACGACTGAATTTTATTCTAAAATATAGACTACATTTGCTGCAAAAAATAACAGGTAGAATGAAGTAATGAATTTAATAATAATTGTAATAATAATAATAATTATTATTATTATTATTACAAGGGTAATCATGAGTATGTAAACTGAATATGTTTTGAATGAACAGCAGTAAAAAATACATTTAATACTCTTAGATACACAACACTTA
Organism: Schistocerca serialis cubense; assembly: GCF_023864345.2. Classification (NCBI taxonomy): domain Eukaryota; kingdom Metazoa; phylum Arthropoda; class Insecta; order Orthoptera; family Acrididae; genus Schistocerca; species Schistocerca serialis. Next base: position 1,160,809,318 of record NC_064638.1, on the reverse strand, counting down.
ATAACTATAAGGGGCAGTCAAATGAAACGAGGCAGACTGAAAGAAAGGACGTAAACTGGAATGAAATTTTCACTCTGCAGCGAAGTGTGCGCTGATATGAAACTTCCTAGCAGATTAAAATTGTGTGCCGGACCGAGACTCGAACTCGGGACCTTTCCCTTTTGCAGCCATGTACTCTACCAACTGAGCTGCCCGCGAAAGGTAAAGGTAAAGGTTCGAATCTAGGTCCGACACACAGTTTTAATCTGCCAAGAAGTTTCATATCAGCGCACACTCCGCTACAGAGTGAAAATTTGATTCTGGAAACATTCCCCAGGCTGTGGCTAAGTCATGTCTCCGCAATATCCTTTCTTCCAGGAGTGCTAGCTCTGCAAGGTTCGCAGGAGAGCTTCTGTGAAGTTTGGAAGGTAGAAGACGAGATACTGGAGGAAGTAAATGAGGCGATCTTACACCACCTTACTGGGAGGGCCTGTAAACCCGCGTGGTACAGCTCTACTAGTCGATGCCAGAGCCAACGTCTTGTTCCATCAATAATCTCCCCGTCAATCACGTACTGCTTCCCATGGAATCCATCCTCCATTCGGTGTAACAAATGGAAGTCGGAAGGTGTGAGATCCCGGCCGTAGGATGGATGAAGAAGAATACTCCAGTTAAATGTTGTGACCTTGTCTCGGGCGTGCACACTTTGGTGTGGCTTTGCTTTGACACGAAGAAGGAGAAGTTCGTTTGCATTTTAGTGGCGACGAACACGCTGAAGTCGTTTCTTCAATTTCCTGAGGGTGTGTCCGACAGGCTGGCACGCGCGAGATCGTACAGGTTTGCACGAACTTACTGCGATTATGACAGACTCCTCGCCCAACGACTCACCATGGTTTTGTTCAGTGCCAGGTAGCCGTAGACGTTGTGCAAGCGCCTGTGAATATCCGCGATGCTCTGGTTTTCCGCGAAAAGAAGCTCAATGACCTCTGCTTGGAAAGCACGTCCTTTACAGACGCCATTTTGAAGGGTAGTATAGCGCCGCCACCTATCGGAACATTGTGAAACTGTGGGGACTGAACGGGAATATTCCACAATGTGTCACAACAAATTCCGCATTAGTCAACCGATACTGCCCGAGAGAAAAATGTATGAATGCATTGTCTCGAGGCGATATGAATTAAGGGCGGTAAGACGTGAAACGGGCCGATTTGGAGCAGGAGAGGCACCACAGGACATTTTAATTTACACTGTCCATACTTTTACAAATAAATCCGTAAAACTTTGTTAGCATGACCAAGAAGGATTCAGGATTCACACTCATAGCAGAGGATGTTCAAAAACATAACAAAACAAATTTTTTTTATATGTGAAATTTCATCATTTTCTCACTTGGTATTGGCTGCATTTGTTGCTGTAGGTACACTTTTCTTCATAAGTAAGAGAGATCCTTCGATGAATTTTGCACAGTATACAAACCATACTTACAGGTGTATGAAACTCTAGAATTTCCCAAACCTGTTAAAAACTGTGGTAAAAATTGAGATAATTATCTATAAAATTCGAGTTTTCTCTAAACACGAAGTTTAAAACGTAACAGCCCATTCATTTTTCCATAGACTAACTAAATTCTAGAGTTTCATACATCTGCAAGTATGGTTTGTAAGCTGAGCAAAATTCATCGAAGAATCTCTCTTACTTATGAAGAAAAGTGTACCTATAGCAACAAATGCAGCCAGTAGTAAGTGAAAAAAAATCATGAAATTTCAAATTAAAAAAATATTAATTTTTCGTGTTTTTGAACATCCACTGCTATGAGTGTGAATCCTGAATCATTCCTGGTCATGCTGACAAAGTTTTATGAATTTATTTGTAAATATAGACAGTGCAGGTTAAAATGTCCTGTGGTGCCTCTTCTTCTCGAAGTCGGCCCCTTTGACGTCCTACCTCCCTTTAACAAAATCTTCTCTTGCTTCTAGCTGTGTCAGGGAAAATAATATTTTGCATTGCTTAATGAATACCCCTCGTACATTGTCCGTTTCTTGTTACGCCATGAGTGCGGACCGGTGAGGGCAGTATTATGCTATTGGAGACATTGGCCTGCACTTCCACGGGACCTGTGGTAGTAGTCGAAGGCACCATACCAGCTGTGGAGCACGTAATCATTACTGCAGACCACCTGCATCCCTTCAGGCTTGATGTTTTCCCCGGCAAGGATGTCATCTTCCAGGAAGATAACGTATTTGAAGAGATATCGTATCGAAGGTTCATACCGCTTTCAGGAAAAGCGGAGGAATGTCAGCCAACAAGTCACAACGCGCATGGAAGTATATGTTGAGTGGTCGTGATGGACGCCTATTGAAGAGCATTGTGACGGAAAACAAGAGGACGACAGCTGTGTAAGTCGCTGCAGAACTGAATGTCGACTCGAGAACCCTGTCAGCACCAAAACAATACGATGGGGTCACCGTAAAGTGGGTTTTGTAGGGCGATATGGAATTCAGCTGCTGAGAATTTTTCCAGATAGTATAGCTGTGGTCCATGGAACTCTTCAATCCCTGACGTTTCGTCCAAGGCTACGTTGGACATCTTCGGAGGTGCTCCTGATTGTGCTGAGTCCTGCCGACCATGGACCACGGTCATATAACCCGGAAAAATCCTCAGCAGCTGAAACATCCGGTCGTGAAAGCCTTCATAGTATGATCTGAAATTCCGTGATGCAAATGCCCATGACAGGAAAAGGTCTTGCCGAAGCCATAAACCTGGACTGTGGAGTAATCGAAGAAAGTCATTTGGTCGGATGAATCCTGCTGCAAACTGTTTCCAACTTCTCACTTAGTTTACGTCTCAAAAGTGAAACATGGCTAGGGGTTTCGGAGATGATTCGACCAGCCATGTCGTAGTATTCCACGGATCCCATAGTTTCTCTGCAAAGTAGCATTACGGCTAAGGATTATGCGACTATTTTGCCTGACCTGGTCCTTCCCACGGTAGTGTATTTGCTCCCCAATGGTGATGTTGTGATCCATGAACAACTCTTTCACACAGCTAGCATCGCACAGGACTGATTTTGTGAACATGATGATGAATTATACCATCTCGCTGGCAACCACAGTCATTAGATCACAATATTATTGAGCCACCGTGGTCCACTTTCCAGATAAAGAAAGCATGATCGCTAGCCACCATCACTGTTAACTAAACTTGCAGGAAGAATGATACAATATTCCCTTGAACATCATACAGGACCTATATTTGCCCATTTCAAGACAAAAGGAAGCTGCTTTACATGCCAACAGTTTTCCAACACCATATTAAACACATAATTTGTTGTGTTGTGCTTCCATACCTTTTAGAACGCTAACGGCAGCCAGCACTTTTCCCACAAACAACCATCCCGCAATTTACGGAAATGCATGACTGTGCTTAGACATATGGGGTGTCCCACTCAAACCTCCCTGATTTCAAGGGCCCAGGAGAGAAAAACCGCAGTAGATACAACAATGAAAAACGCACCACGCTGTACAGCATCTCAAAGAATTTATATTCCCGCGTCAAAAGTGCGAAGTATCGTCGCCAGAGTGTAGCATGGTCGCATGAAGTGAAAATGGTGAATCCATAGCAGTGCGCGCAAGCAGTAGTGCGGTTCGCAGAAACATAATCGCCGATTACTGTGTAAAGAAATTATCGTCGTGTGTATGAATGTGATCCACCTGATGTGAAAAATTTAAGAAATGGTATAGGAAGTTTCTGGCAACAGGAAATGTTCTGAAACATTCTGGCGGTGCACATTACGGAGTTTCAGAAGAAACAGTGGGCATCAGACAAACGTTTCTCAGAAATCCGCGCAAGTCAATTCGTCAATCATCATGTAGTTCACCAGCATCTTCGTATGTGTGCTTATAAAGTGCAAATTCTGCAACATCTGATGGCGTATGACAAACCACGTCGACAACAATTTGCTGCGGATATGCTGCAGTGTATTAATATCGATGCCAGCTCCCTGGAAAGATGTTTATTCTCAGATAAAGCAAACTTTCTTCTATCAGGAAGGGTTCGGATTTGGGGTCGCAAAATCCACACATTGTCACTGAACATGTTGTGATAGCCCTAAACTAAGCGTCTTGTGCGGGCTAATGCACGACAGGATTGTTGGCCCGTTCTTCTTTGCGGAACAAACAGTGAATGGGTCAGTACATCTGGATATGTTGGAGCAGTTTGTGTACCGTCAGATACAAGACTTGCAACCCAACATCATTTTTCAACAAGATGGAGCTCCGCTGCATTGGTCAGCGGCTGCTCGCAACTTCCTGAATAGGAAATTTTTCAATCGTTGAATCGGACGCGGAGGACCCGTTACCTGGCCACCACGTTCACCCGACTTTACGCCACTTGATTTCTTCATGTGGGGATTCGTGAAGGACCGCGTGTATGCGACCAAAGTGTCGATATTCCTACTTTGCGACATCGTATCACTAAGGCGATTGCAACAATATCAGAGGAAATGTTACAAAGATCTTGGTAAGAAATTGAATATAAATTCGATATTCTTCGTGCTACAAACGGTCCACATGTCGAGGTGTATTGACGATAAATAAACAAATTCTTTGAGATGCTCTACAGTTTGGTGTATTTTTCATTTTCGTATCTGCTGGTTTTTTTTTTTTTTTTTTTTTTTTCCTAGGGTCTATGAAATCAGGGAAGTTTGAGTGGGGCACCCTGTACAGTATTGTGCGACACACCTTCGGAAACCTACCAAGGAATCACAAATCAACTGCGTTCCAAAGGTGGGCGGACACAATATGACAATGATCTGCCTCATCACTGTATAACTAGTATATTATGTAGCTGTCAGAATTCCGGAACGCCTACTCGATCTGACCACACAATCTTCAGCATTCTTCTGTAGCATCACATGTCAAATGCTCCTTTTCCACTGTTGTCTGAAGTGCTTACCGCTTACATTAAACTTGCATACAAGGCTACACTCCAGTGAAACACACATCAAAAAAAGTTTGGCGTCACCTCGGTTCCGAGAGTTCTGGAATCTGTGCAAAAAATTGGAATAGAGATCAACATAAACATCGTTTCCGCCCTTTTTATTGCTCATGAAAACCACACATTGCATGTTGTACCACCATACAGCGAGACCTTCACAGGTGGTGGTCCACATCGCTGCACACACCGGTATCTCTAATACCCAGTAACACGACCTCTTACACTGATGCATGCCTGTATTCGTCGTGGCATACAAGCCACAGATTCATCAAGGCACTGCTCGTCCACATTGTCCCACTCCTCAATGGCGATTCAGCGTAGATCCCTCAGAGTGGTTGATGGGTCACGTCATCCATAAACAGCCCTTTTCAATCTATCCCAGGCATGTTCGATAGGGTTCATGTCTGGTGAACATGCTGGCCACTCTAGTCAAGCGATGTCGTTTCTGAAGTAAGTCATTCGCAACATGTGCACGTTGGGGGCACGAATTGTCGTCCATGAAGACGAATGGCTCGCCAATGTGCTGCCGATATGGTTGCACTATCGGTCGGAGGATGGCGTTCGCGTATCATACAGCCGTTGTGGCACTTCCATGACCACAAGCGGCGTACATCGGCCCCACATAATGCCACCCCAAAACAACAGGGTACCTCCACCTTGCTGCACTCACTGGACCGTGAATCTAAGGCGTTCAGCCTGACTGCGTTACCTCCAAACACGCATCCGACTATTGTCTGGTTGTAGGCATAGCCACACTTATCGGTGAAGAGAACGTGATGCCAATCCTGAGCGGTCAGTTCGGCATTTTGTTGAGCCCATCTGTACCGCACTGCATAGTGTCGTGGTTGCAAAGATGGACATCGACATGGACGTCGGAAGTAAGGTTGCTCACGATGCAGCATATTGCACACAGTTTGAGTCGTGACACAACGTCCTGTGGCTGCACGGAAAGCATTATTCAACGTAGTGGCTTTGCTATCAGGGTTCCTCCGAGCGATAATCAGTAAGTAGCGATCATCCACTACAGTAGCAGCCCTTGGGTGGCCTGAGCGAGGCATGTCATCGACAGTTCCTGTCTCTCTGTATCTCCTCCGTGTCTGAACAACATCGCTTTGGTTCACTGCGAGACGCCTGGACTCTTCCCTATTTGAGAGCCCTTCCTGGCACAAACTAACAATGCGGACGCAATCGAACCGCGGTATTGGCCGCCTAGGCATGGTTTAACTGCAGACAACACAAGCCTTGTACCTCCTTCATGGTGGAATGACTGGAAATGATCCCCCTCCGCCTAATAGGTGCTGCTCATGCATGGTTGTTTACATATTTGGGTGGGTTTAGTGACATCTCTGAACAGTCAAAAGGACTGTATCTGTGATAGAATATCCACAGTCAACGTCTATCTTCAGGATTTCTGGGAACCGGGGTGATTAAAAACTTTTTTTTTTATGTGTGTATATCCAGAATACGCTTCGTGCCACTCACTTTTATATTAGACTCGCGATCCTAGCAGCGCATCTCATTTGCTAAATATGTACAGGAATCGTATGTACATCCTAATCTCCTCTTCATCCCTCTCTCTGTCCATCTCCTTCTTCTCCCCCCTTTTTCATTAGCTTCCCCTCCCTCTCCCTTCTCTCTCTCTCTCTCTCTCTCTTTTTCTCTCTCTCTCTCTGATCCTGAGCCTTCTTTATTGTTATTGCAAACGAAGCCTTTATGGGAAATTAAGTCATTATAAATGAATGAGTTAATCAGTTGAGATCATTACCACAATAGTTACAGGACATATCTGTCCAGAAGCTGTATCTGTGAGGATAGTAGCGTCAATGACAGTATTTACCACAGTTTTGATCTGTAAACAGGCAGGCTTGCAAAGTCTCGGGTCGCTCAGATTCCGTAGTGGTAGTTCAGTCATAAGTCGGTAACCCACAAATACAACTTTCCTGTAAAAACTGACTGCCACGAACAAAACAGCACAGTTTTTGTTCATAATTATATATAAGGAGAAAGGTTTATGATGAAGAAACAATTTGTCTGAAGTTTAAAAGCCTTGATATCTCATTTAAAGCTGACTGCGAGAAAGAAAACGAAACTGTACATTTTCACTGCAGAGCATTATCTTTCTCGCAGTCTCTTTTAACAGAAAATCTGTACCTTCTTTTAATACGTATATATATTTTTTGTAAGAAATAAAACAGTTAAGAGCTTCACGAGATCTTTGCTAACAATGTTTCCCTCTCTATCATTAAACATATACACAGGGCGGGGCAAATAAAAGTGATCCGGAAGACTGGATACTACTGGCAGCATTAACGGAGTAGGAAAAGACCTACATTTGCTTCCAATGGGACGGAGCAACTGTTCACACAGCCATCAAAACTTTGGAGCACGTTTACACAACCTTCTCACCTGACAGAGTCGTCAGCAGAGGTCAGTCTCGTCGCGGCCCTAGCTGCCTACGCACCCGATCTGTTAGTGAGCGATTACTTTGTGTCGAGAACCCTCAAGCCTAAGGTGTACTGCGACAACCCTCATTATCTTTAAGAACTACAGCAAGACATTGCGGACGAGACTGCAGCGATTCCAGCAGTCCAGCTTCGATCCGCCTTCAGGACCTCACTGACCACACCCAAAAAGTGCTATGACATGAATGGTTGTCACTTTCAATATCAGCTATAGTGAGGTTAGTACTGCATTTCCATTCCACTGCTGTGTTTCTTTCTACCCTGGAAATCTGTTCAAATGGTTCAAATGGCTCTGAGCACTATGGGACTCAACTGCTGAGGTCATTAGTCCCCTAGAACTTAGAACTAGTTAAACCTAACTAACCTAAGGACATCACAAACATCCATGCCCGAGGCAGGATTCGAACCTGCGACCGTAGCGGTCTTGCGGTTCCAGACTGCAGCGCCTTTAACCGCACGGCCACTTCGGCCGGCGAAATCTGTTCTCCAGGCCACTTTTATTTGCCCCACCCTTCGTTGCATACAATTGAAAGACGAACAACAAATATCTCTCCGAGATTTTTGCTAACAACGTTTACCCATTAAGTATAACATATATATTTATTGACCACATACACTGAAGAGCCAGAGAACCTGGTAGACCTGCCTAATATCGTGTAGAGCCCTCGCGAGGACGCGGAGGTGCCCCAACAAGGCATGGCATGGACTCAACTAATGTCTGAAGTAGTACTGGAGGGAACTGACACCATGAATCCTGCAGGACTGCTCATAAATCCGTAAGAGTACGAGAGACTGGAGATCTCTTCTGAACAGCAAGTCGAAATGCATCCCAGATACGCTCAATAATGTTCATGTCTGGGGTTTCGGTGGCCAGAGGAAGTGTTAAAGGGCTCCGGAAAGGCTCAAAATCATGAAAAGTTCAATTTTTACTTTTTTGCGTTTTCTGAATCTGCAGACTATTACCTTTTAATAGATATATAATTTATTCAATTCCGAAGACTACAACTATTTTTAAATTTTTTTTGAAATGTGTTCTACATGGGCGTGACCCACTGTGGCGCTGTTAAACTGCTGTCTAATGGTGTTATTATTAACGTCCGTGTTCATCAGGTACATTTTAGTGATGTGAGATAAAGTACGTGTTGTGGCTAACCTATGATGGTTCAATATATATCGCTGGTGTGATTGTCGATTGTTTCATGTTTATTTACTCTGTCGTTATCTCGAAAATATTCGTAATTAATTCTGTTTCTTGAGTCTCTGTTTTGTTGAGGTATAATAATGAGTAAAAGTAAAGCTATTAGAAATCCTCTGAAGGCTTTTAAGAAAAGGAGAAATGTTGGAAAGCCAAAGGTATGTATTATTACTGTAAACAATAAAGACGATAACCAAGTGAGTGAACCTAACCTCTCAAGTACACCTGCCCATAGCAGTCAAAGTGGGAAAGAAAATACTTCACAGAAGAAGTTTGGTTCAATGAGTGAAAACTATGAATGTTTTATGGGCGAATCGGATGTGAATGAAATATTTGATATGTCAGTTCTCAAAGGAATTTTTTCAAACTGTGTAAGATGTATTCATTGTAGTGAAGTTGGTCTGGAACTCTCCATAATAAAGCACGTAGGACTTGCTAGTGAAATACAACTGAAATGTGATAAGTGTTCATACATGACCACCTTTTGGAACAGTGTTGCAGTAACTGCAACTGAAGAAAATGGTAGCAAAATCTACGAACACAACAACGAGCGATGCTTGCTTTAGACAAGGAACGCCTTCAGGCTGCAGACAGGGCCGTAAAGAGTCTAGAAATACAAGCAAGAGTAAACAGGAGGAGGAGCAAGAGGAAGCTGGAGGAGGAGTTTGCAGAGGATGAAGATAATCCATCCTATGGACCTGGAATGCACTAAAAAATTAATCCAATCTTTGTCGCTCGATTCCCAAAACTTTTATTTTCTCATACTAAATACATGTTTTCTAAGGATCTTCCAAACATATTTGTTTCAAACTTTCAGTAAATGTTACACAGTACCTTCTGCATAATTTAACACAGCCTTTTTCCAAAAAACTGTATATTTTTGAATATATAAATAAAAAATTGCAAAAAAATGTTGTGAATTTTCATTACAATTGAAAAAAAATCATCTTTAATAACTGAACTAAAATTTTGTAAAATCCCTGTGTTAAGTTGTAGCCCATATTCCAATAAATAATCTGTAAAAAGTTCAACTTCCTACCTCAAATACTTTCTGAGGAAAGATGTAATTTATAAGCGTTATTTTAACATTGCAAGTATAGGGCGTTCCGGAGCCCCTTAAGAATCAGAAGACTGTTCCTGGAGCCATTCTGCAGCAATTCTGGACGTCTGGGGTGTCGCATTGTGCTGTTGGACTATCAAGGATCCCATATCACTCCACCTGCACACGCTCCACACCATTACAGAACCTCCGCCCTGTTCACATGCAGGGTTCATGGGCTCTTGAGGTCGTCTTCATACCCGTACATGTCCATCCGCTCGATACAGTTAGAAATGAGACTCGCTGGACCAGGCAATATGTTTCCAGTCATCGACAGTCCAATGTCTGTGTTGATGGGCCCAGGCGAGGCGTAAGGCTTTGTGGCTTGCAGTCATCAAGGGTGCACGATTGGCCCTCGGCTCCGAAAGCCCACATCGACGATGTATCGTTGGATGGTTCGCATGCTGACACTTGTTGATGGCCGAGCATTGAAATCCTCAGGAATTTGCGAAAGGGTTGCACTACTGTCGCGTTGATCGATTCTCTTCAGTCGTCGTTGGTCGCGCTCTTGCAGGATCTTTTTCCGGAGGCAGCGATTTCGGAGATTTCATGTTATGCCAGACTCCTGATATTCGCGGTACACTCGTGAAATGGTCTTACGGGAAAATCGCCACTTCATCGCTACCTCGGAGATGCTGCGTCGCATCGCTCGTGCGCCAACTATATCACAGCGTTCAAACTCACTTAAATCTTGATAACCTGCCATTGTAGCAGCAGTAACCGATCTAACAACTGCGCCAGACATTTGTTGTCTTATATAGGCGTTGCCGACCACAGCGCCGTATTCTGCCTGTTCACATATTTCTGTATTAGAATACGTATGCTTATGCCAGTTTCTATGGCGCTTCAGTGTATATTTAAATATTAGCAACCTATATCCGTCCGAAAATTATAAGAGTATCCTGCAAAAATAAGAAATAAATTGGTCAAGAATTTTCCCACTTTGTGTATTCCATCTATATTTATGTGCCATGTATATTAAAAAGTATGTAACCTAAGGCCGTCTGAATGTTAAAAGTATCGCGAAAAATTTTCGAGTTTTTGGTAAAAACATTGATCAAGAACTTGTCTTCATACAGTAAGTATAGACATATACACAAATTTAAATATTATATATATATTTAAAAAATATATAGCCTATCTCCCTCTGAATGTTTATTAGAGCAGCGTGTAAAAATGTGGCGGAAAATGGTCAAGAACTTTCGATATTTTTGCTAAAAAAAACTTTCCCCTCAAGCAGTTTGTATATATTTGTATACAATACATTTTAAAATAATATATAGGCTATGTCCGTCCGGATGTTTATTAGAGTGTAGTTTAAAAATTTCAAGTGAATCGGCCTAGAACTGTTAGAGATTTTTGATACCAATAATACAGGATGACCTTTTTTATATGGTGTTGTAGATGCAGGTTTTATATATTATATGTATTTAAAAATGTGTAGTCTATGTCTATCCGAACGTTTTCTGGAATTTTTAATGCAAAAATCTGAATTAATTCGGTCACGAATATCTCGAGCTTTTTGCAGACAATTTTTCCATTTATGTAGCTCATGTTTATGTACAAAATTATATGAAAATTTTCGCAAAAGCAGCTGTGATAATAATGACCTGTCCAAAATTCGAAAAATAATAGTGGTATCGACAACTATTGCTGAGGAAAAGTAATGCTAGAGGAGTATGTCCCGTTACACGTCCCATTCGGATAACTCTTTCGTGGTGTCTCATTTTAATGTATATATATTTCCAACATCCTGTGCATAAAAGAATGAAAGGAAAATAGTTTATCGCTTACTCCATTTTTGCAGTTTACGCAGTAATACTTCAGCATCTGGCATGACTTTATCTCTTTAATACTATCTCTGTACGCAACACCGTTTGCAGACAGTATGCACATATACAACTGAATGTACCTGCAACATTATATCATTGTATAACGTACAGTAAAGGAGCTATGATGTCGGACACATTGAGATGTGTCAAAGATAAGTTTCTCTAAAAACGAAGCTCGAATTGTCGGGACTATATTCATCCAATGTTCGTGATTATGGGAGACCATCTAGTGAATTTTAACGAACTTTAAATATAATTTCAAAGCTTTCTAAACTTTTCGTTGCTCACGCCCCCGAAAAACCATGAAAGGAAAGCAGATTATCGATTACCAAATATTTGTCTCTTACGCGTCAAAACTTTACCAGCAACCATGAGACATAAATTTATTATTTCTTTATTACTAACTCTCTTCGCTACGTATTTTGTAGATAGTATCGACATATTCTACTGAAGAAATTGTATCATCGTATGACATATATTTTAGGAGGAAAAACTACCTTTTCAGAAGAAAATGCAAGTAGTTCTCAATATTGGTTGTATAAATGTATATAAAATTAACAAAAATATTGGAAGGTAGTTCTAATACAATTACAAAAACTGTACTATAATTGTAAAAAATAAATATGTGTGGTACTATAAACACAGAAGAATGGGATACCTGCAACTAGGTAAATAATCCGAAACTAATAGAAGCAACATAGTTGGGATTTTGCGCCTTCAGCCATAAAGGTTTTCCAGGCGAACAACAAATCATTCACACATTATGTCATTTTTAAACTATGTCAAGTTTTAAAACTGTTTCGCTTCCTCACATATTAGAGTTCGATTTTTCACAGAATTGAGGTTGTATTGTTTAGAGGTAATTTTCTGATTGCAGAGCGGATGGTGCGGGAAGTGGAGCTTTAGCAGAACAATTACGCTCGAGTACGAATGTAGCGGGTAGCGGAGGGACCGACCGACCGACGTTTGTTTTGCGCGAACGTGTGTTTGCGCTCTCTCGGTCGCGGCCACGGCCGAGGGCCCTCGAGAGGCGCTGGTGGTTGGGTCCTCCACAACTCGCAGACCACCACACAGCTCAGAGGTCGCGCTGTAGCGCCGCGGTGGAGGACTGCCGTGTTAACGCCCGCACACTAGCTGACCGTCTGCTGTAATGGTCACGCGCGACAGACTGTCAAAACTCTAAGCGCTTCATGTGTACCTAGAACTGCACTCTACCAAAACTACGGTTGGGTTGGTTTGGGGACGCTACATAAATGACATAGTAAATGGTAGGATTAAAGGAATATAAGGAATATTAGTAGCATTGGTAGGGAAAGATACACATATGAATGCGTTGTTTGTTTGCTTGTTCGTTTTACAAAATGGTTCAAATGGCTCTGAGCACTATGGGACTTAACATCTATGGTCATCAGTCCCCTAGAACTTAGAACTACTTAAACCTAATTAACCTAAGGACATCACACAACACCCAGCCATCACGAGGCAGAGAAAATCCCTGACTCCGCCGGGAATCGAACCCGGGAACCCGGGCGTGGGAAGCGAGAACGCTACCGCACGACCACGAGCTGCGGGCGTTCGTTTTACACATAACTAGAATCGCACATCAGCCCTTGTTAGCGAATTGTGTATTTTATACCCTTACAGAACATAAATTTCGTTTACGAATAACTTCAATTGGAACTATCACATGGGTATTGTTGTGTGTAAAGCAAATCAAAGACTGAGATTTATAGGTAAAACACTTAGAAAATGCAAAAGATCGACTGAAGGGACTGCGTACAGCACTCTTGTGCGCCATCTTCTGGAGTATTGCTGTGCAGTATGGGATCTGCGTCACATGGGACTGACGGAGGACATCGGAAAAGTTCAAAGAAGGGCAGTTCGTTTCGTTGTATCACGAAATGGGGGAGAGAGTGCAACGGACGTGACGCATGGATTAGGGTGGCAGTCGCCGGCCGGAGTGGCCGAGCGGTTCTAGGCGCTACAGTCTGGAACCGCGCGACCGCTACGGTCGCAGGTTCGAATCCTGCCTCGGGCATGGATGTGTGTGATGTCCTTAGGTTAGTTAGGTTTATGTAGTTCTAAGTTCTAGGGGACTGATGACCTCAGAAATTAAGTCCCATAGTGCTCAGAGCCATTTGAACCATATTTTTTTTTTTTTTTTAAGGGTGGCAGTCATGAAAGCAAAGGCGTTTTTCGCTGCGGCTGAATCTTCTCGTGACATTTCAACCAGTAACTTTCCTCTCCGAATGCGAAAATATTCTGTTGGCTCCCTCCTACATAGCGAGAAAGGATCGTCGTGATAAAATAAGAGAAATCACAGCTCGCACAGTAAGATGTAAGTGTTCGTTTCTCCCGAGAGCTGTTAGAGAGTGGGACCGTAGATAACTAGCTTGAAGGTGGTGTGATGAACCGTCTGCCATACACTTAATTGTGAAGTGCAGAATAGTCATGTAGATATATATATACAAGTAACAAAAATTATATGATCGCTAACTTCTTCGTTGTTATGTGAACTTCGATGCAACTACAGTTTACATACACAAACACAAAAGATATACAGAGTGGTCCATTGATCGTCACCGAACCAAATATCTCACGAAATAAGCGTCAAACGAAAACTACAAAGAACGAAACTTGTCTAGCTTGAAGGGGGAAACCAGATGGCGCTATGGTTGGCCCGCTAGATGGCGTTGCCATAGGTCAAACGGATATCAACTGCGTTTTTTTAAAATTAGGAACCCCCATTTTGTATTACATATTCGTGTATTACGTAAAGAAATATAATTGTTTTAGTTGGACCACTTTTTTCGCTCTGTGATGGTCACAAACATACGGCTCACAATTTTAGACGAACAGTTGGTAACAGGTAGGTTTTTTAAATTAAAATACAGAACGTAGGTACGTTTGAACATTTTATTTCGGTTGTTCCAATGTGATACATGTACCTTTGTGAACTTATCATTTCTGAGAACGGATGCTGTTACGGCGTGATTACTTGTAAATACCACATTAATGCAATAAATGCACAAAATGATGTCCGTAAACCTCAGTGCATTTGGCAATACGTGTAACGACATTCCTCTCAACAGCGAGTAGTTCGCCTTCCGTAATGTTCGCACATGCATTGACAATGCGCTGCCGCATGTTGTCAGGCGTTGTCGGTGGATCACGATAGCAAGTATCCTTCAACTGTCCCCACAGAAAGAAACCCGGGGACGTCAGATCCGGTGAACGTGCGAGCCATGGTATGGTGGTTCGACGACCAATCCACCTGTCATGAAATATGCTATTCAATATCGCTTCAACCGCACGCGAGCTATGTGCCGGACATCCATTATGTTGGAAGTACATCGCCATTCCGTCATGCAGTGAAACATCTTGTAGTAACATCGGTAGAACATTACGTAGGAAATCAGCATACATTGCACCATATAGATTGCCATCGACAAAATGGGGGCCAATTATCCTTCCTCCCATAATGCCGTACCATACATTAACCTGCCAAGGTCGCTGATGTTCCACTTGTCGAAGCCATCGTGGATTTTCCGTTGCCCACTAGTGCATATTATGTCGGTTCACGTTACCGCTGTTGGTGAATGACGCTTCGTCGCTAAATAGAACGCGTGGTAACGTTTCACATGTGGCTAAACACTTCCTGTTTCCTTAAATAACGTAACTATCTGGCGAACGGTCCGGACACTTGGATAATTGTATACCGCGCATCATACATAGCACACGCCCGTTGCGCGTTTTGATCACAATAGCCATACATCAACTCGATATCGACTTTTTCCGCAATTGGTAAACGGTCCATTTTTAACACGGGTAATGTATCACGAAGCAAATACCGTCCTCACTGGCGGGACGTTAGGTGATACCACGTACTTATAAGTTTGTGACTATTACAGGGCCATCTATCACAAAGCGAAAAAAGTGGTCCAAGTAAAACATTCATATTTCTTTACGAACTACACGAGTATATACAAAAATCGGGGTTCCTATTTAAAAAAAAAAAAAGCTGTTGATATCCGTTTGACCTATGGCGGCGCCATCTAGCGAGCCAACGATAGTGCCATCTGGTTTCCCCCTTCAGGCTAGAATAGTTTCGTTCTTTGTAGTTTTTTCGTTTGATGCTTATTGCTTGAGATATTTGGCCCGTTCACTATCAATGGACCACCCTGTATAATTATTTTTGTATTCATATCGGGTCTCCAGCCGAAACATCTCGTCATCTGAACACAACATATCGTCGGTCCACCTGGACGCCACATCAGCTGAGTAGGCCGCCGCACTATCTCGCCCAACTGGAATCAAACACGCCGCATCGGCTCCTTTATACACCGACCGTGGGACCACCGCGCGTGCGCGAAAATAACTGCCCTCTAGCGACAGGCGCAACAGCGCACCGCTGTTGAACGCTCACGGAAAAGATAAATCGGTATCAAACACTACTGACAGTTTTCGAAAACCCAGACAGGGACCGTTGTTTCTTAATGTCAAACAGAACAGGGTTCCAACACTTACTTAAACGATACCCCTTATCTCTTTTTATAATATTGTCAGATAGCCGGATTTCAGTGGCTTATTTCACTACACAGTCCCAATACCGCGACGCAGGAGCAACCATTTGTGTCTCATCGTACAACATTTTATGTCCTTCCGTAAGACAATGTTCCGCCACCGCAGATTTTTTCTGGCTCCAATAAACGCGTGTGGCGATGACGCTCCACGTAATTATCCTGGACCGTACGATTTGTTCTTCCAATACAGACTTTCCTACAATGGGAGGGAATCTTGTAGACTCCGAGCTTTCTCAAACCTAAATCATGCTTCACTGAGCCCAGCCGGGCTCTGGTCATAGCTGGCGGGCGGAATACACTTTTACTATCAAATTTCTTTACAATTCTACCTATTTTTGAAGATATGTTTCTCGGTAAAGGTCGGAATGCCACCTATTTGGTTTTATCTTCCGTTGGTTTCCGCGTAAGTCCAATCTGTATAGCACGACGGATCTGATTCTCAGTATAACCATTCTGCTTGAACAGTTGTCACCTAAAGAGCTGTAGAATCACTGAGGTGTTGCCATAAAGACGTTTACCAACTCGCGTTAGTTATTGCTTGAGGTAGGCGTGCGAAGATGCCACGCCCAGCCCACTGCAGCTGTCAGTGATCAGTTTATGTCGACTCAACTATAAGCATCTTATAACAAACCCAGATTATGAGATTATTATGCCAAATATAGTTTGTAATGCCATCGTCAGTTTACCAAAAACTGCGATCCTATCTCCTTTTATTTGCAGTTATAAAGCAGAGGATCCATGTCTATTGCACTAACAACCAACACTAAAGTATCTACGAAACTGCAATATTTATCCAAATTACTTCGCTACATATCGAAACATATTTCGTATCTTTCAATGCAAAAGTTTGCTGTTATTAGTAGTATTATTATTATTATTACTGAGCTGGTGTTGTATTGTTTTATTGAATGTTAAGGACTACATTACGCAATACACAGCTGTATAAATATATTTTATTACAGACAGAATATTTTGGTACAGTGTTTCGATTATTGTCCGATCCTGAATCCAAAGCGATCGTCTCTAATAAAATATGTTGATTCAGTTGTGTATTGCCCAGTGCAGTTCTTAACATAAAAGTTTTTGCTGATAAAAGTTAGTTATCCTATAGATTTAACTTTGCATAAGTTACAAAAGAAGCCACGTTGGTAGAAAATTTTTGCAAATGTAATAATTTACAGAATAATTTATTAATTGCAGAAAATTATTATTGTATTTTAAAAATATACTGAGCATTTTTCTAAATAATACAGTATTTAGTGAAAGCTAAATATATACTGTTCCTTACATGTGGCACATTTTAAATCCCAAAATTTCTATTTCGCAACTTTGTAAAATAACTCTTACCACAACTTCATTACTTTGATTTTTGCAAGAGCGAAAAAAGTTGTTACCATAAAATTTCTTATAATACAACAGACGATATTATAGGGTACAGAGGGGCTATTCCGCTCATTTCAACTGTGAGCCCTATATAACATCACATGAAAGTTTTTAAAATGACTCAGTATGATACAATTATGGTATTTTCGTCCTAAATGCATTCCAGTATATAAAAGATCGAAATTCCTTTACAGGAACAAAGTATTAAACAAACATGTGAAGAAGGCAGAAATCACAGTATATAACAATGGTGGGGCTACCCCACCCAGTCAAGAGTCTGTTCTGCCCATTGTATTTCAGTGGCAAAATCACAAGCATTTACCACAAGCAAACATTTATCGCCCTTCTGCTCTCACACATACTTCTTGAAAACAAGTTTTCTACCTTCAAGAGTCTTACAGTTCAGTTCCTTCAACGTCTCAGTAACACTCTCCTGCAAGTCAACCAAACTTGTGATCATTGGTGCTGCCCTTCTCTGTATAAGTTCAACATCCCCTGCTAGTCCTATTTGGTCCCACACACTTGAGCAACGTTCTAGGATGGGTCGCGCGAGTGGCTTGCTAGCAATCTCTTTTGTAGACTTATTGCATTTCCCCAGTAATCTACCGATAAACCGAAGTCTGCTACTTGCTTTACCGATGACTGAGCCTGTGAATTTGTTCCACTTCATGTCCCAACCAAGCGTTACAAAAAATTGGTTCAAATGGCTCTGAGCACTATGGGACTTAACAACTGAGGTCATCAGTCCCCTAGAACTTAGAACTACTTAAACCTAACTAACCTAAGGACACCATACACATCCATGCCCGAGGCAGGATTCGAACTTGCGACCGTAGCGGTCCTGCGCTTCCAAACTGTAGCGCCTAGAGCCGCACGGCCACCCCGGCTGGCCTAAGCGTTACATCCAAGTATTTATATGAGTTTACAGATTACAACAATGACTCACTAATAACATATTCATGCAGTAAATTGCAATAAGGTTGTAATTGCAGAATTCTCGCTTAAGAAATCGTAGCCGGCCGCGGTGGTCTAGCGGTTCTAGGCGCTCAGTCCGGAACCGCGCGGCTGCTACGGTCGCAGGTTCGAATCCTGCCTCGGGCGTGGATGTATGTGATGTCTTTAGGTTAGTTAGGTTTAAGTAGTTCTAAGTTCTAGGGGACTGATGACCACAGATGTTAAGTCCCATAGTGCTCAGAGCCATTTGAACCATTTTTTTTTTAAGAAATCGTAGTTCCCACTCTAACGTAGGTACTCAGAGTTTACCGAGAAAGTTATTTCAACTACGTAGATTAAACTGAGTTACACTATGAATGAAAAAAAATGATCACGACACAAGTGTAATATTCTACGGTACAATTTAATTTTACAAACCGGGTTTCGGCTGTTATTCCATCGTCAAGCACAAAGGTAAACTGGATAAGCTGTAAAAATAGAGTTATTCTGTAGCATATTTGTTTTCAGTTTTTACTACACAGACGAAAAAAGACTGCAGCTCCAAGAAGTAGTTGTGTGACACAAACGAACGGCGATAGGCATATTTCTAAACCTAGTAGCGCCACTATGGCGATGCAAATCAATCTTTAAATACACGCTGTAATGGTCGTAAGCGTTAGTTACCTTTGAAACTGGATATGGTGAGCTGACGTTAGTCAAGAATGCCTTTAAGGCGACAGAGACGCTATTATCAGTACCTCACTAAGCTTGAACGGCGTGATGTAATAGGGCAACAAGAAGGTTGATGTTCTTTCTGCAATGTTACATAAAGACTTGGCAGGAATGTAGCCACTGTGGATGATTGCTGGCAGCGGTGGTCACTAAAATGTACAGCCGGAAGAAGATGGTTCTGGACAGCCACGTGCACTACCAAGAAGGGAGACCGTCGTATTCCTCTTATGGCTCTGGCGCATCCTACTGAAACTGAAACAACAACTGGAGCAGCAGTTGGCACCACAGTGACACAACGAACTGTTACAAATCGGTTACTTCAAGGTCAGCTCCGAGCCAGACGCTCTTAAGAGCGCTTTACACTGATACCAAACCATCGCCATTTGTTACTTCAGTGTTGTCAAGCGAGAGCGCATTGCAAGGCGGGGTGAAGGTTTGTTGCGTTTTCTGATGAAAGACAGATCTGCCTCAGTGCCAGTGATGGCTGTTTGTTGGTTAGAAGGAGATCAGCTGACTGCCTGCAATCGATCTGTCAAAGTGCTAGACGCACTGGACCTACGTCTCGAGTTATGGTCTGGGACGCAAGTTTGTATGACAGCAGACGCACTCTTGTGGTTATCCGACGAACCGTGACAGCAAATCTATACGTCTGTCTGATGGGTCGACCTGTTGTGCTGGCATTCATGAACAATATTCCGCCGGCCGGAGTGGCTGAGCGGTTCTAGGCGCTACAGTCTGGAACCGCGCGACCGCAACGGTCGCAGGTTCGAATCCTGCCTCGGGCATGGATGTGTGTGATGTCCTTAGGTTAGCTAGGTTTAAGTAGTTCTAAGTTCTAGGGGACTGATGACCTCAGAAGTTAGGTCCCATAGTGTACAGAGCCATTTGAACCATTTTTGAACAGTATTCCAGTGGGTGTTTTCCAGCACGATAACGCTCGCCCACACACCACTGAGCCGCCTGGCTAGCCGGCGGTACATCGATTCGCACGTTTGCGCTATCTTCCACTGAACAGTATTCCAGTGGGTGTTCTCCAGCACGATAACGCTCGCCCACACACCACTGAGCCGCCTGGCTAGCCGGCGGTACATCGATTCGCACGTTTGCGCTATCTTCCACTGAAAAGCATTCCAGTGGGTGTTTTCCAGCACGATAACGCTCGCCCACATACCACCGAGCCGCGTGGCTCGCCGGCGCTACATCGATTCGCACGTCTGCGCTATCTTCCGCTGCGCATTACGTCTGGACGGCAGCACCGCCCACTGGTACTTTTCGCGCAGCTGGGAGGTGTGACTTCAAGCCGTGGTCAGGTAGGAACGGACGCCGGTTAACATCGGACATCGACTGCCCGCTACGACGTCTGGACTGACATCGACACAACCTCTTGCGAGCTGTGCCGCCACAGCTAAGCTGTAGACGTACAGTGGGGCCTGCCTGTGTCTTTTCTAGAAAACGGCTAGTGCGTTCAAGCAGACGGTATTTTCTTACCTCTACAGTTGCTGACCGCTGGTTCATTCCTCTGAAGTGACCGTGGTGAGAAAGTAATGTTGTGTGTAAAACGTATTCCTAATAAACTATTTTTAATGTTACTAAGCAATAGTCATACAATATTTCTTAAAGGAACACACCGACATTTAACTGTTTCATTGATTATTTAAGTAAATCCGGATTTCGGTCTTTTATGCCATTTTCTAGTATTTGATCTTACGTCTTTGACATATATTGTAAGACACTTGACACGTTGTCAAGCTCAAAGTAGGCCATAAATTAAGAAAAATGTTGGCTCCCTACGAAATTCCAAATGTAAAATCACCATCTCGAAACAGATCAGTAAATAATCGTGGGAGAACGTCATATTTACTATAAACAGGCTTACGTTTTAAGGACATGTGCTGTCTTTTACTTACCAACGTAAGCCTGTTTGTATTAAATATGACGTGCCCCACAATTATTTACTAATATGTTACAAGATGGTGATTTTACATTTGTCATTTCGTGTAGCGCCAGTATTTTTCTTAAATTATGGCCAAATTTGAGCTTGAAAACATGTTAAGTGTCCTGCAACATACGTTAAAGACGTAAAATCAAATACTTGAAAATGGCTTAAAAGGCCGAAACCTTGCTTGTACTTAAATAAACAATAAAACAGTCAAATGGCGGTGTGTTCCTGTAAGAAAGTGTTTCTGATGCCTTGTGTCACCATGTACGCCCTTTTGTGTTTTGAATCTCTATTGTGGCAAAGTGCCGCAGCTGGCTGTCTTGTTCCTAATTTAAACCGAACTCTGTGTGCTAAACGGTGATGGGCTTCGTGTTGTCACTGTGTTAATTTTTTGCTGCTGATTGGCCTCGTTATTGCGTGGCTACCCCACGAATGAATTTAAGTTTCTAGCAGTTATAAAAGGGTCAGGATAGGCGAAATGAGTGAAGGTATGTTTTGCAATTAAAGATTGTTTGATAAACTAAGAAGTGGTTACTGTTTATGCTGATTTAAATCTGTGCCATGCATGTTGGTTTATTACCAGACCTCTGTCTGTTTTACTTTACAATGTTGTTTTTTACATGACAAGAGTGAATTTGAGTGTTTTAATCTAATGTTTGCCACAACATTTCGAACTCGGGTTGCTTGTTTGCACGCATTGACTTGCAGGTGGCTTTGTTTGCTTTACCGGCCTGCCCCGTTTATTTATTCGTGCTGTTAAGCCATTGCGCTGTGTTTGTGTACTCGTCTCATTACCGCCTGCAAGTTGTTTGCGTGACTGAGTGCCGGGTGGCTGCGCTCGCTAACGCTTGTGTCCGCTCCCGCCCTGTATTTTCTTAGTTACCCATCAAAGCCCGATAAACCTGTTTTCTTGTTATGTATGTCTGTAACTGACTTTGATCCATTCTGTCGCCGCTTTCTTATGGCCAATCTTAGTCCGTTGTACATCTGTCTTCTTGGATTTCTGCCGCCAGTTGTCTGTTATGTGTTGCATCGTCACGGCATCTCACCTGGAGACGAGAGTGATTGGGCCGCGGCCTAACTTTGTATATCTTGTGATGTTTTGCTGCGAATTTCTTTAATATGAAGTAGTAGTAATTGAAGCCTGAGAGGGCAAATCAAACGTCTTAATGACCCTCACACTGAATGTTTGAATAACTTGGTTATTCAATGTCCTGACCTGGAAAATCACCGAGCGAGGTGGTGCAGTGGTTAGCACGCACTGGACCGGCAGTCGGGAGAACGACGGTTCAATACCACGTCCGGCCATCCTGATTTAGGTTTTCCGTGACTTCCCTAAAACGCTTCAGGCAAATGCCGGGATGGTTCCTGTGAATGGCACGGTCGAATTCCTTTCTCATCCTCCCCTTAACCGATGGGACCGGTGACCAGGCTGTTTGGTCCCCTCCCCCAAGTCAACCAACCAACTGGGAAATCGTAAGAACTGAAGCTAGTGGTTAGATTCGTTTATACAAGACAAGAGTTTGCCTTTGAGATTGGTTGCTTCTAGCGTTAACATCCGTTAATCGTTATATTACTTCTGCATTTACACTTTACGTAAATTTTGGAGGAGAAGTTGCATTTAATCGTCTTACAGGGGCAAAACTCTTTTGATACTGTTCATGTATAATTTGGCCCCGCTGTATTTCATTATTTCATTTTTCTGTCATACATTTGCTTTTAAATTTTTAGAGGATCTTCATGAACTTTAATTATTTTTATGGTTATATTATTCATTATTTGAGCACCTGGGATTAAGTGCAGACTAATCTAGACTATGGTATTGCCTGTAAATTTTGCTTTCAATCTGAATCTAATATCGTCTACGAGACGCAATATTACCGTAATTTTGGAGTGAACAGGCTGACTGAGTACCCGTGTTTACTTTCCCTAAGGGCAAATTCTCACTGATTGCTAAATGAAATTTGTTGTTTATTGTAATCTTTATAACCAGTCAAATCGAGTGATTGTTAATCGAGTTCTGAACTTAAATAAACAGTGTATAATTATGAATCCTGCTTCCCCTGTATGTTTTTTGGTTCGTCCTTCCACACCACAGCCACTTGCACTGCACCTTGCGTCACTTTAACTCAGAAAGACGCGTCAACCACTGTTTTAACCCAACATGCCATGCAGAATGTCGACATGTTTCCCTGGCCTGCTCGATGACCAGATCTCAGATCCTTTTCCAAACAAGCAAATATGGGACGTCGGCCGCTGTGACTGAGCGGTTGTAGGCGCTTCATTCCGGAACCGCGCTGCTGCTACGGTCGCAGATTCTAATCCTGCCTCGGGCATGGAGGTATGTGATGTCCTTAGGTTAGTTAGGTTTAAGTAGTTCTAAGTCTAGGGGACTTATGACCTCAGATGTTAAGTCTCATAGTGTTTAGAGCCATTTGAACCATTAAATATGGGACATTAACGGACGACAAACCCAGCATCATCCTCAACCATCATTAATCATCCTTGTATTGACAAACTAAGTGCAACCGGTATGGAACTCCATCCCACAAACTTGACGTCCGGTACCTGTACAACACAATGCATACAAAGTTACATGCTTGCATTCAACATTCTGGCGGTTACTGGTTCTTAGTATACTAGCGTTTCATATTTGTAATGGCACATCTCGCTTGTAATTAACGCACGATCTTGCGGTGTTAATCACTTCAATATATTACGTAGAAAAATGTGTTGCCGTAATTTCATTACTCTACATTAAGTCCTGTTCGGTAATGCGGTTTTTTTCCCACCAACGTATTTCATTAGCCTATACGAATGTTCTATAACAGGTGTTGCTGTGGATGTGATAACGGTCTTTTGACTCAGTGTAAGAGTGATCAGTTTCTTTCCTGATCGGTATTTCACAAATTCTTCTGGCTTGCTTCAAGACACCTAGAAATCAACAATTAATAAAGTTAAGTGTAATTTAGAATAGCTGCAGCTGGTTATGAAATCAGTTAATAAAGGAATTTCTATGACGAAGGCTTCACAGAAAATCAGACATTCTGTAAAACCTGAACACGTCTTACAAATAGTTCCTGTTATGAAGCTAAGATTTTTCACAAGTCCGGTTAAACAGTCGCCACTATTTTTCATTGCACTGTACAAAAGTTTTTCAAGCACCCGTTATCGACCTCTTCAATGTACAAAAAGTCCCAGACGAGTATTTTTTAGTGGAGACGATGCTAGGAAAGTCAAAAGACCTACCAGTTCGCACTGATGACTGTGTCAACAGCTCACCTAAGCTTAAGTAACTTATTGGGACAACGGCCTTGCCGCAGTGGTAACGTTCTCATCAGATCACTGAAGTTAAGCGCTGTCGGGGTGGGCTAACATTTGGATGGGTGACCATGCAGTCTATCGAGCGCTGTTGGCAAACGGGGTGCACT
This sequence comes from Schistocerca serialis cubense, assembly GCF_023864345.2. NCBI lineage: Eukaryota > Metazoa > Arthropoda > Insecta > Orthoptera > Acrididae > Schistocerca > Schistocerca serialis. The sequence goes on along the minus strand of NC_064638.1, from coordinate 1,160,784,755 downwards.
CAGACCTTGTGGGGCAAACTGAGGAGCTAATTCATTGAGAAGTAGCGGCTCTGGTCTGGGAAACTGACATACGGCTGGGAGATCGGTGTGCTGACCACATGTCCCTCCATATCCGCATCCAGTGACGCCTATGAGCTGAGGATGACACGGCAGCCGGTCGGTACCGTTGGGGGGCTTCATGGCCTGTTAGGAAGGAGTTTAGTTTTAGTTGGTGACTTATTCGAATCCTGACCGGGTCGCCACACATAGCCCGCAGTTTTGATTAAATTTTGAAGCAAATAACTCAGCTCTTCATAACTCCAGTGCAGAAATACTAGAAGCAGTTTCAGTTATAGGGTAAATACAGTAATTTCTAAAGCACTCAGACATGTTCCTGTGGGGCATAAAGGAAACATTTTAAATATATAAAAAAGAGAGAACAATAAAAAAACATGACGCTGAGTCAAAGGAGCCAGATGTACGTAAAATAGTTAAAACCAACAACAAAACTAAAAAGAAAAGACAGACGATGAAACAGACATGAAAGAAACTATTTCAATTTGATTATGACGATTCCAGTAAAGAAGAACTACGGTGTCACTATGGGTCCGGAAACGATGATTCAGGAGAAAAGGAATATGTTTAGTTTCTCTAGTGAGGAGTCTGAAAGAGTGGATAACTCAGTTTTCAATGCACGTTTCGTGGAATAAAACTATTCTGACAGTGAACATCCTCCGCAGTTTGTCCAATACATTTCGCCTCAACATCATTCCTCCAAACTGGGTATCTGAGCTATCTTTTGGCACTCTCACATAATCGTAAAACATGCAGTTGTCTCTTGTATACGAAAGTTGCAAGCATAATGCCACGTTGTTGATTTGCAAACTGAATTTTCGTGCAGAGTGACTGTGCTAAATCTATACTGCACTTCCGTTTGAATTGCTCGTTCTTTGCAGACCACTTGGTATTGTTTCTTTTTTCACATAATTATTAAATTCTTCGTAGTCTACTAGTGGCGTTATTTGAAAGAGGTTATGCCACAATAGTAGCTAGAGATTTGTATCACGTACCGTACATGGAGTTCTTTGAAAGATAACCTTGAAAATCAAAACACGATACTAGTATATGTGCCTGCAATAAAGTAAATCATAATTTATCGGTGCTTTTTCCACTACCTACGAGTATACCACTTTATAAATTGTGATAGAGGCAGGAATAAGTTGTATTCGCTATTTTTCAATTGCAGAGTCTACTTGAAATAGTTTTTTTTAATTACCACTACTAATGTAGCTCTTATTTTTATGGTAGTAAATGAAAATACAGAAGAAATATGGAGAATCTTATTTAATTTAAGTGAAAGTAAAATCTATCTGGTTAGCTTCATTCTGTTGTATGAAATGAAATGTGTGCAAACGGCAAGTCGTGAATCAACAGATTAGTGTGTGGTTGCAAACCGTTTTCTCTTTTCTGCGTTGTGATCGTCAGATTTCGCAAAACAAAAATTTTCGGCGACCGGGTGATAACAATGATCAATACCGCAACTCATAAATAACGAGTGACTTTGCCATTAATCTTCTGTTGATGTATCGACCAGCTGACAGTTGAAACCCAGACACTCATCAAAACGTACTGAGGTAAATACACGAAATATACAGTGCATCACTGCATGTATTCTCATCTTTTATTCACGGTATTCCGATCTTCCCTTACTTTTTGCTCGTACTTGTTGGAAAAATAGTTCACAATTTCAGAACTTACCCATAGTAATACTATAAATGTGAAATAATTCTGTCTCTTACGTTTTCATGAGAAAATCAAATTTCGATGAAATTTCTTATGGAGACAGCCTGAATCGTGAGGAAGAACACGGGATGCTTTAGGAAGAGTATAGTATCAGAAAGTTATTGATCTGAGGAATACTACTCGAATTATGGAAAATATTTACTCCTTGAGAACACTGTTTTATCTTTGACTATTGAACATTATTATATCTGTGAAAACGCTTTTATCGGTTGATACGTTGAACGTAATAAGAGTCAACACAGTCAATACAGTGCTTGTATAATCCTCAACGTGTTTGATTGATCCATCCATACTAATATTATTAAATGCGAAAGTAACTTTGTCTGTTACTTTTTCACGTCTAAACCTCTGAACCGATTTTGATAAAATTTCGTATGGAAGTAGCTACAACCATGAAGGAGGACACAGGCTACTTGTAAAAAAATATAAAAAATCGTCCCTTAAGGGGGTAAGTAAGGAATGTATCACTTTTTTTGCGCCAGTGAACGTAAACTAGCAAACGTTATTGATTTCGTTGCATAATGTACTTGGTGCGTGCTTCTGCCCACGCGATTCCACATGCACCGCTAGTAAATGAACTTTGTTAGTTCCTGTTGTAACATGTAAAATGTGTTATGTTCATTGAGTCAGTGTAAATGATTTGAGATATAGCGAGGAGAAATATATTGCTCTTTATGAAGGATGTTTGTCTTACTCTCAGTGTACCTGTGAGTATTAGTAAAAACTGTGTAAAAATCCCGAGAGTAGTTACCGAGATCAGCCATCATATATAGACAGAGAAACGCAACGGGAGACTTTATAATGCTTATAGATAAGCAAACAATATTATATACTTAATTAGTCTAACAAGTACGACAGTCTGACTGCATCACATATTTTTCATACCACGACTTAGTCCCATTCGCACGGTCAACATGAATCGCGATGTTTATTTTACCATTCTCGCTGGCCAAAAGTTGTCCTTTCTTTTACATTCTCATGATGAGTACGCTGTGGACTCTTCCGTCTTCCAAGATGACCACAACCGCCTTCACAAGGTTGCATGCATGCCTTCCTGGTTTGTCGAACACACGAGACCGTATCGCACTTGGAGTGCCCATCTAGAGCAACCGAATCCCATAAACTATACAGAACCGTACGGCACAATAAGTGTAACGAACGAACATTCCCACAACTGGATAGGTCTAATGGCTCTAATCAGCAAAGGTCGACTTCAGGCTGCATTCCTAATGCGAACTCTCTTCCTCATCGAACTGAGGCAGTTATCAAGGATAGATGCTGTGTTGTACGGAACTAGCGTCATGTCCCCTGCGAGGGAGGGAAATGGGAAGAGGGGATATTTTTTGACCTGCATAATTATTATTTGTTACCATACTTTCCTTGTTTCCGATATGCTTTCCTTGATAGTGCCTGTCTGCCCTTTATATGCTTCTTGCACAACTACATGACTACTTCCACATCTACAAGGTTACTCTGCAGTTCAAAATTAAGTGTCTGCTTGAGGATTCATCGAACCACCTTTAAGCTACTTCTCTAACGTTCTACTCTCGAAAAGCGCGCAGAAGGAACGAAGACTTAAATCCCTCGTGCGAGCACTGATTTCTCTTATTTTATTACGATCAAAATTTCTCCCTAGGTAGGTGAGTATATACCGAATGACTATCGGGAAAATATCATCCACACAATTCCGAAGACTGCAAGAGCTGACAAGTGCAAAAATTATCACACAACAGCATAAAAGCTCTTGCATCCAAACTTCTAACGAGAATAATATATAGAACAATGGAAAAGAAAATTGAGGATGTGTTAGATGACGATCAGTTTGGCCTTAGGAAAGGTAAAGGCACCAGAGACACAATTCTGACGTTTCGGTTGATTTTGGAAGGCAGACTAAAGAAAAATCAAGACACGTTCAGAGGATTCGTCGACAGGGAGAACGGTTTCGATAATGTGGAATGGTGCAAGATGTTCGAAACTCTGAGGAAAATAGGGGTAAGCTTTACGGAGAGACGGGTAATATATATTATGTACAAGAGCCAAGAGGGAATGAGTAGAGTGAATGACCAACAATTAAGCGGTCGAATGAAACAGGGAGTAAGACAGGAATATAGTCTTTCGACCCTACTGGTCAATCTGTGCATCGAAGAATCGATTATGGGAATAAAGGAAAGTTCAGGAGTGAAATTAAAGGTGAAACGGTATCAATGATACGATTCACTGATGACAGTGCTGTTCTGAGAGAAAGTGAAAAAGAATTAAATTACCTGCTGAATGGAATGGACAGTCTAATGACTACAGAATATGGATTTACAGTAAATCGAAGAAAGACGAAAGTAATGACAATGAGAAGTAGTAGAAATGTGAACAGCGAGAAACTTGACATTAGGATTGATGAACACGAAGTAGATGAAGTTAAGGACTTTTGATACCCAGGCAGCAAATTAAGCATTGACGGACGAAGGAAGGAGGACATCAAAAGCAGAATAGCACAGGCAAAAAGGGCATCTCTGGCCAAGATAAAGCTACTAGTATCAAGTATAGGCCCTAATTTGAAAAAAAATTATTGAGGATTTCCGTTTGGAGCACAGCATTGTATGGTAGTGAAATAACGTCTGTGGGAAAGAGAAGCGAAGCATCTGAGATCCGGTACTACAGACAAATGTTGAAAACTGGATGGACTGATAAGGTAAGGAATGAAGAGGTTCTGCGCAGGATTGGAGAGGAAAGAAATTTGTGGAAAACACTGACACGATGAAGGGACAGGATGATAAGACATCTGTTAAGGCATCAGGGGTACTAGCGGGAGCCATAAAGGGGAGAAACTGTAGAGGAAGACAGAGATTGGAATACATCCAGTAGGTAATTGAGGACGTAGGTTGCAAGTGCTATTCTGAGATGAATAGTTAAGCACAGGAGGGGAATTCGCGTCGGGCCGCATCAAACCAGTCAGAAGACTGATGACCCAAAAAAAAAAAAAAGAGCACCAACAAAATTTTCACAGTCTGAGGAGAAAGTTGGTGTTTCAAATTTCATGATAAAAGCCTGACACAACGGAAATCCCCCCTGCTTTAATGATTGCCACCGCAATTCACGCATCATGTCCATGACACTCTCTCCTCTATTTCGTGATAATACAAAAAGAGCTGCCACTCTTTTAACCTTTCGAAGTCGTCCGTAAGTTCGGAAGCGGCAAACAACCGTAGTGTGAGCAGTCTCTTTCATAGACCCATTGCTGTCTTCTGTCTATAAACCGCAGTCTTTGGTTTGCTCTACCTAAAAATATTATCTTTCCAATTTAAGTTATTAGCAACTGTAATACATAAGAATTTAGGTGAATTTGCAGCCTTTAGATTAGTGTGATTTATCCTGTAACCGAAATTTTGCCGATTTCTTTTAGAAATCATGTGGATGACTTCACACTTTTCATTATTTAGAGTCATCTGCCAATTTTCCTACCACACAGATGTCTTGTCTAAATCATTTTGCAGTTCTTTTAGATCATCTAAACACTTTACGAGACATTAAATGACTGCATCATCTGCAAAAAGTCTAAGAAAGCTGCTGAGATTGTCTCATAAATGTTTTATGTTGATCAGGAACAGCAAAGGGTCTATAACGCTTCCTTGGGGAACGCCGGATATTACTTCTATTTTACCCGCTGACTTTCCGTCAATTACTACGATCTGTGACTTTACCGACAGAAAATGACAAATCTAGTCACACAACTAGGCACGCAGTTTGACTAGAAGACGCTTGGGAGGAACGGTGTCGAAATCCTTCTGGAGATCTAAAAACATGGAATCAATTTGACATCACCTGTCGATAGAAAACGTTATTTCGTAATAATAGGGAACTAGTTGTATTTCATAAGAATCATATTTTCTGAAGTCGTGATGACTATTTGTCAACAGATCGCTTTCTTTGAAGTAATTCATAATATTCAAACATGGTATATGTTTCAAATTCCTACTGCAAATCGACGTTAATGATACGGGTCTTTAATTTAGCGGATTACTTATGTTTCCCTTCTTGGGTATTGGTGAGATCTGCGCAACTTTCAAGGCTTTAGGTTTCGATCTTTTGTAGCGCAAGCGGTTGTATATGATTGGTAAGTATAGAGCTATTGTATCAGCATACTCTCAGACGAACCGGAGTGGTATACAATCTGGACCGGCTCCCTTGCTTCTATGCCACGCCGAAGATATCTAGGTCTAAGTTACTCATGTTGGCAGTTCTTCTTGATTTGAATTCTGCAGTATTTACTTCGTCTTCTTTGGTGAACGGTTTTCGGAAAGTCAGTGACATCATTATTGTCATCACTCAGTGAAAGTGTTCTCTGCCAGAATGTGAGAAAGAGTCTCATTGTGGAAACTATTAAACGTATTTCGCATTGAACTTCGCACTAAATTTCGAGCTTTTGTAAAACTTTACCAATCTTAGGGATTTTGTGTTCTTTTAATTTTTTAATGACTTTTTTCGTTGCCTCTGCAACAGTGTTCTGCCCCATTTTGTGTACTATTGGGGATCAGTACCTTCTCTTATTAATTTATGTGATACATATATATATATATATATATATATATATATATATATATATATATATATATAAATTGTCGTCCATACTATGTTTTTGGAATTCAGATGACTGCTTGTTACGCTTACATAGTCATATTGGAAGAAATTGAAGCTGTCTCTTAGAAAGGTTTCAAACGAATTTTTATCTTCTTTCTTGAATAGATGTACTTTCCGTTTAATTACGTTACGATGTTCAGCCTAACTACAACAGTGGTAACTTATCTCTGCATCTGTAATGATGCTGCCTATTTGTCCAGGATTATTTATTGCTAAGAGGTCAAGTACGTTTTGGTAACCCATTTACACTTCGAGTGGGCTACTGAACTAATTGTTCGAAATAATTTTCTGAGAAAGCATTCAGTACAATTTCGACCCTGTTTTATGCCTATCGCCTGTTTTAAATATATATTTTTCCAACATATCGAGGGTAGATTGAAGTCACCACCAACTATAATTGTATGAGTGGGGTATCTATCTGAAATAAGACTTAAGTTTTCTTTGAAATATTCAGAAACTGTTTCATCTGAGTCAGGGGTCTGTAAAATGAACCAATTATTAATTTATTCCGGTTGTCAAGTATAACTTTTACCTAATCTAACTCACAGGAACCATCTACTTCAATTTCACTACAAGGTAAACTACTTCTGGCAGCGATACACACTACATCACAAACTGTATTTAATCTTTTCGTTCTGAACACGGTTAGCTACTTTGAAAAAGTTTCGGCTGAAATAATTTCCGGTTCTAGCAAGCTTTCAGCACTTATAACAATTTGAGCTTCAGTGTGTAAGGTGTCAGGCAAATACAACACCTTCCATGAAAACCCTGACATGACAGCAAATCTGGCAGTATGTCACATAGCTCCGAATAAATCCTGACATTAAATTAACCAAAGTAATTCGATCAACGAGTGAGCAAATGGAATACCACCAACTAACACAAGAGCGCCTAAATGCATGTCATACCTTCCCACCGTGAAACAGACGCAGTTCTGAGGGGAGAAACGAGAACAGAAGCCTAGAGCAGAGTCGTGTAAGCGAGAAGGCCCTACGATAAGGGACGGACACCCACGTCGCCGGCTGACCGCCAGGACCACCCCCCCCAGCCCATGTTAAAAGATAGAGCCCTCCAGAAGAACAGTATAGATTTTACAATAACACTAAAAGAGCCACACCAGCTGCAAGTTTTAGCGTGAGACTTTTTCGCGTCTCTGCTACGTTGCAAACGTTAAAAACATTGCCCCACCACGAGAAGTATAATGTTTCTCATTGTAGGCAGAGCTTAAGGTTAACATTGAGACTCTGATTGGTCAGTTGAAAACACAGCCAGATAGCTTTTTTTTAAACTAACTTCGGTAAATTGTAGTGAGGAGTAGTTATGAGAGAGTTGCTTCCGAGACGGCGAGGTGCGTGGAGCTGTGCCGCCCGCCATCCCCTGACGCTGCCTAAACACCAACAAGGTAATGAAGCCACGCGATGCCGCATTTTTGAGCGCATAAGGCTTCACTCAGAACTGCAGAAGTCTCGTCTGTTACATCCCCTTTTTACGTAATAGTAGTGTCGATCGTCAATTAAATTTCATGGTGTTCACATTTGCTACTTGAAGCAAAAATCTGAAACACGATGATTTTTCTGTTATATAATTATTGAGAAGCCACATCAGCCACTGTAATTTACGACAAGTTAGATAAGTAATTAAAGATAATTGAGGGTCACTGTAGACCATTTTGATAGTTTTCTCTTTTATGAAACTTAATTTAAACCTAAATTATAGATGTAATATGGCATAGGTCATCCTTCGATTCATTGTAGAACTTGGAAACCCATTCAGGGAATATTCGTTCACATTTTTGTTGAACACAGTTGGTTTTTATCATCCTGAATTAAAATATTTCCTTTTATCAATAGTGCAATTTATAAACAATGCTTTCTGAGTAGAATAAAATTTCCAATGGTAAACTTAACTGCTTTTTCGACGTTATTTTACCAGCTAATAAAAATAGGAAAGCCATGAACCCCTTACACTAAATTTAGTTAGTATTAAGATTCATTTACAGGGAGTGCAGTGGGGCTGACGCTGAAATAATTAAGTATTTGATTATATCACCGCTAGTCTCACTGAAGTCTTCTGAACTCTACATGTCATGTGTGGTCTGGCGTCTCCTTACCAGCAACAGGTCCCAGGTTCAAACTAGTCAATTCCCTAAAAAACATGTTCAGAGCATCGTTGCGCGAAAGTGATAGGGAGATACTACTTAGAACAAACAGACACCACGCAGAATGTTAGAAGTGCTTTCTATTACGGCATGGAGGTTTGGTTTTCTTCCTGACACAGTTACAACTACAATACCGACTGTTGCTAGGTCTACCTCCCTGTATTTGCCCTGAGCCCTTTCAGACTGATGACCTTTCTGTAGCTTCCCGAGACCCTCTAACCTAAAGAGCCTCCCAGTCCCCTCCACATAGCCCTCGATACCCGTGTAGCTGCTTCCTGTGTGTATCTATATAACTACACTGCAATTCACACTTAAACGTTTGCCAGAGGGTTCATACAATCACCTTGACTATTTCTCAAGCGTTCCACTCTCAAATAGCACGTGGGAAAAGTGAACACTTATCTTCCTGTGAGAACTCTCCTTTAGAATAGTCGTTTCTCTCTATTTAGGTGAGAGTCAACAAAATATTTTCGCATTCCTAAGATAAAGTTGGTGTTTGAACTTTCGTGAGAAGACTTTGCCGCAATGACAAACGTCTTTGTTTCAGTTACTGGCATCCCAACTCGCATATAATATCCGTAACAACCCTCCCCTCCTTCTAGGTAATAAAGTGCGAGCTACCCCTTTTTGAACCTTCTCAATGTCCTCCCTCAAATCCTATCTGGTAAGTATTCCACACTACGCAGCAATACTCCAGAAGAGAACGTAAAGTCATTCTCTTTGGAAGGCTTGTTGTATCTTCTAGGTGTTCTACCAATAAAAAGCAGTCTTTCAGTGGAGGGTTATAGCACTTCCTTTGGAAATCCCAGATGTCACTTCTGTTCATACACAGATTTCTCGTCAGTTAATACAAAGTGTGACATTGCTGACAGGAAATGAGGAATCCAGTCGTACAACAGAGACGTTATTCCAAAGGCGCGCACGTGAACTAGAAGCTGTTTGTAAGCAACGGTGTAAAAGGCCTTCAGCAAATATAGAAATATGAGATCCCTTGTCGATAGCACTTATAATGCGTGTGAACAAAGAAACAGTTCTGTTTCAGAAGAACAATAATTTCTGAGCCCTGGTGGGTGATGTGCCAATAGATCGTTTGATTCGATATATTTTACGCTGTTGGAACACAATGTATGTTCCAAAATGCTACTAAAAACGATGTCAATTCAGCGGACTACGTAATTTGTTTCTCCTGACCTGTGTAAGTTTCCAGTCCTTAGGAAATGATCTTCCTCTGTGCATTACGTACATTACGTACTCCCTTCTCTCGCCATATGAGGGTACGTCCACCATTGTCGAACATGATAGTTTCGATGGCGTAGCTGTTATGGTGTGGGGGATGCATAGTGTTGCATGGACGTACTCCTCCTCACTCATTTGCGTCTTTTTCGTGGAGCATTCGGCCGTAACTTTATTTTTATGGATGACAATGTGCAACTGCATCGAACAGTGACGGTGGAGGATCTCTTAGAACGAGATTATATTCGGCGAACGGTATGACAATCGCTTTGCTCTGCTTTAAATCTCGTTAGTAAGTGTGGGATGCGGTTGGGAGGCATATTGTAGCACGTCCACTTGTACCAACGACCGTCTAGTAGTTGTCGACAGCACTGCTGGAGGACCACAAGAACTCCTCACAACCTTATGGCCAGCATGGAAGAACGTTGCAGAGCAAGCATTGCCGTCCATGTCTCTCCATTTGAAGGCCTCGCTCTGAACAGCGATGACTTCAGTATAGTTATTAATGTCTTTGAATAGAAGTGTTATTTCCGTTCAGCTCATTATGTATGTTCTCCAGTTACCTTCTGTACCCAAATCAGCACTTCTTTCTATCTTTCATCGAGCTATCTTTCCTGATAGTCACACCATACAAGGAGCATTCAATAAGTAACTGAATATACATTTTATCGAACAATTTCGGTTGAAAAATGCTGAAATTGTGGGACATCATGGAATACTCCCACTTCAGCCCCTTTAGTTTCATGAAGTTGGTGGTGGCTGTAACGGTACAAACCCCCGTTACTAGATGAATAGGTCTAGTATGCAAGAATTGTTTTGTGGAGGGCGAGCGCGCGACATGGTGCGCCATTCACGGAAGCGCGTGGCGCGCCCGGGCGAGATTTGCAACGGGTCGGTGGGATGCTTCTGCCGCCGGGCGGCCACGTGGCCCGCAGCTTGGGGCATTGTTTGGTTTTTCGCACATTATGTAACTTACGGTAAAGAGCGATGCGGCAGTGGATTTTGGCCAGCAATGTGCACCTTCTGAAAGATCTATCTTTATTTTAAGCCACGAGACGTAAAAGTTACAGTAACTTGAAAATTGTTTAGTATCACGAATGCTGAAAATTTAATAAAGATCGTAAATAACAACTTACAGAGATGAGCGAGCACTCATTAAAAGCATCTCGTCATAGCGGATAGAGTGCCATAGTCATATGTCAAGATTCATTAATAATTAAGCTCGTAAGTAGAAATAAACTAAGTTTGATGGGAAATTGTTTATAAAATTCAATAGAAAATTCATGACGTAAAGAACGGCACTATATAGTATTTTGGGTGGCATCACACATATTTTAAACAAGTTAAGCTATACTATACACTTAATTTGCAATATTTTTCATTGTTTGCAAATTATTATTCACATTTATCGCCCATATTTAATTAATTATTATAGAGCTGAAGATTCTGAGCAGCGCGATGTATAGATGGCTATAGATTCGGTCTAAAAACAGTGCTATATGCAGTTCTATGTTAAAACTTTGAGGCACAGATGTAAAGAAACAAATTTTCGCTAAGTGGCGAAATTTTGCAAAAAACTATAAACTTGATTTATGGATGGTGGAATAATCCTAGAAACTAATGTAAAATAGTAGATAAGATGTACTTTTTAGCGCGGTTCCGATGGTGTACTTATTTCTGTTGAGGCATGTATGTGTCAAAATTTGTAACGTTAACTGGTGAAATTGGTACTTGCATAGCCAGAGGGCTAGACATCCGAGCCTATATAAGCCGCCATCTTGGCCAGGGGCAGTCGTTGGACAGTCGTTGGGGAGTTGGCCAGTGGGTGGCGAGCGAGCCCCACTTTTGGGTGGCCCATGTGGTCGTTTGAGTAAGAATTTTTCGCGCCGATTTATTTCGACAAATAGTATCGTTTAATAGTGCAAGGGTGCAAGCATATATTCGGTGAACTGGAAGTGCTACGATTATTTGTGTGAGTACGAATTACGAGGTATACATCGGCGTAAGTGAACATGTGGCGATCAGTGATTTCGCGCCAAAACTGTTAGAACAAAGAGGACAGTCGGACTTGTGATACTGTTCGAGTTGATTGAGTAACTCTCGATTATAGCAGCCTACATTACTGCTACTGGGGGCTCGGAGTCAAATTATTATTAAAGTAAAACTGTAAACTGTCTCACAAGTCGTAATTTCGTTGTATGAAAGAAAAGGACGACGCCAATAAATAGTGATGATAAAACTTAATTGAACTGCATCGTGAAAAATGATTTTGCTATAATAATAGCCTAGATTTTGTTCCCTAGCATAAAATGTACTCATGTCTGAGTGAATATTAATTTAAAAACTATAACTTATGAGCGGATGTGGAACAGTGTGCTAATGCACCAAGTGTGGAAATCATCCCCTGAGACTTACGTGAGAGCCAAAATTTGCACTAATATTTTTTAACGAACATTTGTATATGCACACCCGTGTGAACTCTTCAATCGCACTTATTCACCGCCTCGTCGCATGGCGCTATACGTAGCCTTCAAAATTAAAAATTGCGTCTGTAGTGGAGGTGCGTTCCAAGCAGAGTGGTGTCATTGAGTTTTTTCTTGTGGAGCAAACCCAGAACATCGCGGATATTCACAGGCTCTTGCAGAATGTCCACGAAGACCTGTGATCGAACTAAATCACGATTTCTCGTTGGTGAGGCGTCAGTCATCATCGCAACAAGGTCGCGTAAAACAGTCCCCTTTCTCTCGTGCCGGCTGGCCGCACACTGCTGCCACTGCTGCAGCGTTGGAACGTGCGGACACTCTCATACTTGGTGATCGTCGGATCCAGCACCTCGCTGCTCAACTGGACGTCTCTATTGGTAATGCTGTCAGACGCGTCCGTCAATTGGGGTATTCAAAGCTGCATTCCCGCCGCGTTCCCGCCGCTGAACAGAGCACCATAAAGAGCAACGAAGGACCACTTAAGTCGAATTGTTCGCGCCTTACGAGGCTGATAGGGACAATTTTTGTCAAGTGTCGCCACAGACGATGAAACATGGGTTTATCACATCGAACCGTAAACGAAATAGCAATCCATGGAATGGCGCCGTATCACCTCTCCTCGAGAGAAGTTCAAAGCCGCATCCTCAGGAGGTAAAGCGATGGCTGTGGGACTCTGAGAGGGTTATTCTGCTTGACTTCCACTACCACGGTTTGACGATCAACTCTCAAGTACGTTGTGCTACCTGAGCTGACCTCTTGCCACACACATATACTGTCCGACGGAAGGAGACTCGAGCAGGAACGACCGTTGATTGGTCGTTCGGCCGGTCGTCTCATCGGGCGACGTGTATTTCGTCTTTCTGACCGTTTCTGGGCCTCGTCAGTTGGTCATCTTGCCGGACGAGGGTCGGTTCGCTCCTTGTGGAGAGATGTTGAGTGGCCAATGGGCAAGTGTTCCCTCTAAATGGATGGGTCCGAGCCAGTGTGCCCGGGTCACCGTGTCTCCGAGTTCCGAACGGACATCGAGTTGTGTTGGAGCTGCAGTGAGCTCCGGACAGCCAAGACTCGCCCTACCGTTGTCGACACTCATAACTTGAGCTGGGACGACCTTGGTTGGTAGTTCGGTGGTCGTCTCATCGGACGACGTGTATTTGGTGGCCGACCGCTTTGAAAAACTGTGTGTGTCTTCTCATTTCTCCTTCTTGTTCCAAGGTGATTGGTTTTAGGATTGTCGGAGTTCTTGGTGCAAGTGTTTACGTGGAACTGTGTGTAGCTTCCGTGATTTCCGCTGAGCAGATGAATGCTGTCTGTGTTCTGGAGTAGCTGGTTAGTCGGTTGCGACAGAGTGGCGAGGAAGTCGCCGCGGCTTGAGGGCAGGGAATTGCTTAGATTGTTGGTTGGTTCTTCAGCGGCCCCTTCGTCGTGCTGACACCCGACTATTTAGTGTTACTTGGCTGCCTGCCTCACCTAAACTATGGTTAAAGTTTTCTCCTCAGGCCGACCCTTGGAACACTTTTGAGTATCACTGTTCTGTTCTTTGTGATTGTGATTGTGATTTTCTTTTGTCACAAGTACTGCGCCAGGCCTTTGGCCGTGTATTAATTTTTGTATGTTCTGTGTTCAGTACATGTGAAGTATTTTAAGATTAGGCCAGCAGCTGTGTTTTATTTAAAATTCTTGTTTGCTCTGTATTTAGGCCTTCAGCCGCGTTTGTTTTACAACCTGTGGCTTTCAGTCATAATGTGTAAATTCCTGTCTGTAAGGTTCCTCTTTAATTATCTTGAATTCTTAAAATGGCCTTCAGCCTGTGTAAATGCCTATCTTAAGGTTTGTCTTTAATTATTCTGAATAATTGTTTGGGCTTTCAGCTGTCAAGATATTTCAAGTTTTCGTAAGATGGTTTTCTGTTGTACTGTGGAAATGCTTATGTTTAAAGGTTGCCTCTCATTATGTTGAAAAAAGTGTTGGGCTTTCAGCCGAGGAATTAATTTAAATTTTCCTTAACATGGCTTTTAGCCGAAATTTGTAAATGCTTGCCTTTTAAAGAATTTCCTTTGCTGATCTGAAATATTATTCGGGCCTTTAGCCGTGAAGATATTTTAATTTTACTTAAGTAAGGCCTTCAACCGTTTCTCTAAATCCTTGTGTGTCAAAAGGAATTATTTAAACTTTATTATTGAGAAGTTACTTGGGCCCTCAGTCGTGAATTGATCCTTGTTGTTTTAAAGAGAAAACGGTGCATTGGTTTTCGAGGAATTAAGTTGTGTGTTCTTCTGTAACTAACGGTAACTGATCTTGGCCCCTTTCCACAACCTGATCCGCTCTGTCCTGCGATACCACATTTCACTACCCTCAGGTAATTGAAGAAACAACTTCAGCATGCTCCCCGCCACAAAAATACAAACGAACTTCTGCTTGTACATTGCAACGCCAGGCCTTACACAAATCCGAGCGTACTTTAGTGCACTGTTGTTCCTCATCCACCCTGCAGCCCAGATCTCACACCTTCCGAATTCCATCCGTTTTGCCCAATGACGGATGGACTCCATGGGGAGCAGTATGCGAATGATTGGGAGGTTATTGAGTCAGCAAAACGTTAGCTACGATCTCGACGAGCAGAGCAGTACCATGTGGACACACAGGCTCTACAAGTAAGGTGGCGTAAGGCCTTCTCATTGAACGCAAATTATGTTGCAAAACATGGTTTTGTAGCCAAAAGAGGGGGAAATAATACAATGAATGTAATCCTGAATAAAACCAACCTGCGTCCAGAAAAAAATGTGTTGCGTTACTTACTGAACGCGCCCCATACTTCCGTTCTTACGTTTTCCAAACCTGTGTGCTTCGAAATTATACTGACAGGTGTTCTTGATCCGAATTCTGTAAGTTTTAGTCCCTATTAGTCCTTGACGTAACTTTCTAAAACTGTGCTTAGTAACCCTGTCTTAGTGGGGCTATCAGCGGTAACATTACCATTGCTATCATGCGGTATGTCTTGCTGCCGGTGTACTTTCAACCCGAATCTCTTTACATTTTCCCAGATTTCGAGATAGTTTCATTGAGGCAATTTTGTTTCACATCCGACCTCATGTATCGCTTCTTGGATGGATGAAGACGCCACTACTGTGACGGGGAGCTGTTATACGAATGGAGAGCGAAATGCAGGTGGTAGATTGCAACTGGAGAGGAATTCGCCTTCGTAGTAGCGACGGGCCGCCCCGTAATTGCAGCGGAGTTGCGTGCGCGGACAAAGCGCTGCACTGGAGCGAGGGGTGATGGGGCCAGAGGAGACAGGTAATTGGAGGCCTTCAGCGCCACGAGAGCCGGCGCACCGACAGCAAACTCGTCGCCACCTAATCACGGACACGGTCCGCATCGACCTGCTCTTCCGTTTACGGGAAAGCGTGCTAGACGGCCAGGTGACCGCACACTTCACTAACACGGCTGACTACGGCTGCAGCCGGTTCCACTCTGCGAGATCACAATGGCTACAGGAGTCCAGCTCGGGTCATTGGAGACAGGGGACCAGCTCTACTATAAAAGAATGGGTGGCAACAATAGGTCTTTTATGAGAGATACTTTTAATTAACTCGAACAATAAATTTATGCAATTATTTTTTTGTTTTGTTTACAGATAGCTACATTTATACATTACTGTTAAGGGTTGTAAAAATAAGGACCATTTTTACTGCTGGAAAAAGAGCAAGAAACTTAACCCTTTCGTTGTTGGTGGCACACGTACGCCCCACTAAGGTCGTATGCAGTTTTCAGCGTTGGGGCATCTCACATGTCTAATGCTAACAAGTAGCAATATGCATTCGGAACTTGGAGAAAAATACCCCGGGCTATGGAATGGATATATAGAAGGATGTGATCGTGAAATGGGGCGGTGTGTGTTTACAGTGCGTCTGTTTCACGAAAATCAGATCAAATCACTATCTTCTCTATTCAAAGAACGTCTAAAGAAACTAACTGTGTATTCTTAAACGTCATACACATTGTTTTCAAACTTTACTACAGACCTCATAATTATGCTCACATGCATATAATCTCTGTATAGTGGATTGTAGAAAGTATTTGGGCTGATCCCGGCGGAGGTTCGAGTCCCCCCCCCACGGGCGTGGGTGTGTGTGTTTGTCCTTAGGATAATTTAGGTTAAGTAGTGTGTAAGCTTAGGGACTGATGACCTTAGCAGTTAAGTCCCATAAGATTTCACACATATTTTTTTGAAAGTATTTGTGGGTGATATGTCAAAACCATCTTCACATGTTATGCTGGAAGTCTGTGTGTGATATTTCATATTTTTCGTAGTTAGGAGAGTAAATGTTTTGGTACCGACTTGTTATACTTTTTCCGTAATCGTCATAAGGACAAAATCATTCAAAAATTAAATATTTAACTCTGAAAATCATAGTTACATATGAAAACATGGATCTAGTTTACTTCAGGGGCCACAAGTGTCCCGCTTCGAAGATCCGCAAAATCGATCAGCTTAAAATTTTTTTGTAAGAAGACAAAACACTTGCAGCCGTTCTTATGGTGTCATTTATTGTGCAGCTGCCATTTTCGGCGCTACAATGCACCATCTTGAGGCCTTAGTTGATCTTGAAAGGGTTATATCGAACCATATATACAATGCATCAGTGGAAACACAGCTATTTTGAATGTTTCTCCAGTCAGTTGGAGAGGACATCACAGTTACAGATAATCCTGAATGAGATTTTTACTCTACAACGGAGTGTACGCTGATATGAAACTTCCTGGCAGATTAAAACTGTGTGCCAGACCGATACTCGAACTCGGGACCTTTGCCTATCGCGGGCAAGTGCTCTGTGAGGACAGGGCGTGAGTCCTGCTTCGGTAGCTCAGTTGGTAGGATATTCAGGCAAGGCTGCGGGGAAAAGGTTAGTAGTACATAAAACAATTCGCCATTGTAAGCAATGGTGTTCAGTTGTGTTTTGCTACTAGGCTGTCTTTAGCCGATTTTCTGGACAATTATTCGCCATTTGTTCCGAGCGTGTATCAGCCTTGTCATACACTGTAGCCTATATATCAGGGGCCTGAAAAAAATAATTCTTGTCCCTGACTTATAGACCGCCATTCAAAGCAGGTTGATACGACAAACCGATACTACTCCAACACAGCGCACCTACAGAACACGCCCATCTTGTTGTCTACTTGCCACATTATGAGCAGCATGGGTGGATCATTTGCCTGCAAAAGTCATGCTTTCTGAGAACATCTTGTGCAAGTTACCTACTTACACAACAGCCTTGTCATACACTGTAGCCTATACATCAGGGGACTGAAAAAAAAATCTTGCGCCTGACCTATAGGCTGCCATTAAAAGCAGATTGATAAGGCAAACCGATACTACTCCAACACAGCACACCTACAGAACACGTCCATCATGCAGGGCAGCATATATTCTAAGAGCTGTAAAAAAATATTTTCCCATATTTCTGCTCCTATCGGAGATAGAAGGTTATAAACCTGCACAGTGTTGGTTCTCATGAGGTATGCTGTATCGGTGCCTGAGGAGTATTGAAAGAGACCCCAGATATACACGCGTACACTCTGCTTTATAGATATAAAGATTAAATTCTCCTTGTAGTGAAATTCTTTTTGCTCAAGATTGTTCAGTGTTTCTGTAAACTGGTCTGATCGAGGGATCATGGTCCTTAATTAAATTTGTAAGTAAAATTTAAGTCTTTTGTGTTATTTTTTGGCTTCACCATAGTCAGCGTACATCATTTGGCCTTCAGTCGTTTGTGTAGTTCCTATGAATAATTATCTGCTAGATCTTGACTTGTAATTTTCTGTTAACCACTTTTACTGCAACTGCTTACTTCTTGAATTAGTTGATAATTTCATTTTGGCTCACAAGCATGGGGCAATATTTGTCGTTTTTTAAATTATTTTATACCCATGTAATTCCAGGATTGCAGTTAATTCTGTATTTTCTCACTATAAAATTTATCATCTTGTTAATAAACTGCTCTTTGTAATACTTCGTTTTGTGGTCACAGTATCTTTTCAGGCCCCAGCCAGCACTTCAGTGTTGTTACAAAATGGCGACAAGATACCGTCATGTGAGAGACAACTCGTGAGGAGTCAGGATGTCTGTCATGCACTGTCAGGATGTCACTCACTACCACCTGTGACTTGAAGTCATACACGATGGCTCCACTAACCGTGATGCAACATTAATAGCAATGTGTGTCGGAAGAATGGCTACTTCCCCCTTATCAGTTAGAGGGCCCACACAACAGACAAGAAAGGTGGGCTGCCGACCTCCCTTCAAGAGGTCATATTAAAACATCGCCAGTGAATGTAAACACCGACAGACTTTCTGCATAAACACTACTACTTCGTGAAAAACCATGTGACAGAGATCCACCAATTGGAACTAAAGTATAGCACTCGGCAGAATCGATGTTATAAGCACGCCAGCAGAGTCAGACCAGCAGTGTGTACCTACAGCTAAGACAGCTCCGGCCAATACCTATGCCAGCTATAGCCCAGTAGACACTCGCCATAGTCTTCTGTAGAAATTTATATCTTGTTGGGCGTGACGCCACTTCGGAATAGTGTAACGTAGTATTTGGTTATTATTTTTTTCATTGTCTTGTAACTTTAATCTGGTTTTTGCCATCACAAGAATTATTGTGTTTCTTGTTGTTCTTGAGTTCGTGAATTCATTTTAGTTAAATAAAGTTTGTTCAAACTTGATTGTTAGTTCCTTTCTGTCGACTGCAGGACACTACACTGCTATTATCCGACCAATGACGCAGGACGACACAGAATGTTGCAAGGAAACCATTACTTGTTCACATCAACTCCAGAGATGCCTGGAAATATTTGGGATGAGTTCAAATACAATCTAATTATTTGCCATGTGTCCGGTGAGGTAAAATTGAGCATTTGTGTCTGCCTCTGTAGTTGAGTGGTCAGCGCGTCTGACTGCCATGCA
This sequence comes from Schistocerca serialis cubense, assembly GCF_023864345.2. Lineage (NCBI taxonomy): Eukaryota > Metazoa > Arthropoda > Insecta > Orthoptera > Acrididae > Schistocerca > Schistocerca serialis. The sequence continues at coordinate 1,160,765,494 of NC_064638.1, read as the reverse complement.
GTGGGCCTGGGTTCTATTCCCAGCCGGCTCGGAGATTTTCTCTGCTCACGAACTGGGTGTTGTGTTCTCCTCATCATTACTTCATCATTACTTTATCATCATCGACACGCAACTCGTCCAATGTGGCGTCAAATGAAAAGGTTTGCAACTCGACTGCCGATCTATCCCAGGCGGATTCTTCTGGTCATCAATGCCATACGATTATCATCATGAACATTTATGAAAGAAAACGAAAATTTTTATCCCCAACGTAAGAGAAGGTGCGAAGCGGTTGCAATTTACTCGTTGCACACTACGGCCATCCTTCATTGTGATAGTCAGACGTGGTAGGACGAAACATCTATGATCTCTATGTCTGTCCTCACGTCCCATACAGCTCCAGACGGGACCACTGCCATGTCCGAACTACCCAGAAAGCTGGATACCGCACGATTCGACAGCCGTCCAAATGGAGACTCACAATGAAACGCCTTCCAAACTCTGTCAGGTGCTGATAACGCTGTCTCACGAAAGGATGTGTGATTTCCGTGTCCTTTACAGTGATCAGTCAATTTCTGATGCTGTTCGTGCTCCTTATGTATCCTACATGGCGTGTTACAACAGTATACATTCTGTTTGTCGATGGTGTGTACCGGTGATAAGTTAGATTGACATTCGACCATGTCACTTTTCTCCTCAGGCAATGTATAAACCATCTCCTTGAGGGGAAAGGAAAAATGTTGTTTATAATAAAGCTTAACATACTGTGCTGTTATAAGGGATTTCGTAAAAGATTGTAACTTATAAAATGCAGGAAAATATGATTTTCCTGTGTACAAAACGTTGTTGTAACCAGGGCACGTTGAGTTCCGCTGGTGAGTAGTATTTTATCCTGGAGAGGGCGCGCATACGTGTAAAGTGCGCCAACCACAAACAAAATTTATAAAATTTGCAGGTGTATCCAAACAGCTATTCGTAGATGGAGGGATGGCAACTGCAATTCCTAAATTAAAAGCATATGGCCTATATTCTACCTTCAAATTCAGCGTCCAACGAAGGTTTATTTACTCACGGTTTCGCTTCTCAACAGCGATTAATTAGTCAGTCGCATGCTGGTACAGAAATAATAGCGAGCCGGAAGCTTCAGAGGACTGGAAGAGATGGCGGCAAACAGCGGCGATGAAGGGCTCGGGCCGTTTAATACGACCCGCCCTGCGCTCGGATTTAATTTAAACCGCAGCGTTGCCCCGGGACATAACAAGAGTAAGGCTCGCATTATTGGACTCGGAGCCCCCGCGGCCCGTGCTGGGTCCCCCACAGCACTGCAGCGTTCATTAGCTAAGCCAGCGCGCCCTCGCTCCAGTCTAATGCCTTCTCTCCAGCTCCGCTGTTAGCTGACTAATTGGGCGTTTAACCACCGCGGCGAAGCGGTGGGCGCCCAGTAGTCCGCCGCGAAGCAAAGAACGCCACGGTCCGCCGCGGAAGCGTTCCGATAGCACAACCGGAAATGTCGAGAACAGAGGACAACAATAGTTGCATAATTTATTAATTCACTCGCCCATTGCTCAGCGTTGTCTGGTTATTTACTTACCCCATTCTTATATTGAAGGAAAACGACTTAGTTTTCAGTCTTAGCGACTGAATTGCCAAAAACAGTAAAACAAGCAGTTTTTCATTTATAACTGAGAAGTCAAATACCAATTATCATAGCCGCGTGGGATTAGCCGAGCGGTCTATGGCGCTGCCGTCATGGACTGTGCGGCTGGTCCTGGCGGAGGTTCGAGTCCTCCCTCGGGCATTGGTGTGTGTGTTTGTCCTGAGGAGAATTTAGGTTAAGTAGTGTGTAAGCTTAGGGACGTGTGACCTTAGCAGTTAAGTCCCATAAGATTTCACACACATTTTGAACCAATTATCATAGACATACACTATGTGATCAAAAGTATACGGACACACCCCTCTCCCCCACAACATACGTTTTTCATATTAGGTGCATTGTACTGCCACCTACTGCCAGGTACTCCATATCAGCGACCTCAGTAGTCATCAGACATCGTGTGAGAGCAGAATGGGGCGCTCCGTGGAACTCACGGACTTCGAATGTGGTCAGGTGGTTGGGTTTCACTTGTGTCATACGTCTGTACGCGAGATTTCCATACTCCTTAACGTCCCTAGGTCCACTGTTTCCGATGTGATAGTGTAGTGTCGACGTGAAGGAACACGTAAGCGTACAGTTCGACCTCGTCTGTTGCCTGATACAGACCGCCGACAGTTGAAGAAGGTCGTAATGTGTAATGGGCAGACATCTTTCTAGACCAACACATAGGAATTCCAAACTGCAGCAGGATCCACTGCAAGTACTATGAAAGATAGGCGGGTGGTGAGAAAACTTGGATTTCATGGTCGAGCGGCTGCTCATAAGCCACACATCACGCCGGTAAATGCGAAACGACACCTCACTTGGTGTAAGGAGCGTAAACTATGAACGATTGAACAGTGGAAAAACATTATGTGGAGTGACGAATCACCGTACACAATATGGCGATCCGATGGCAGGGTGTGCGTATTTCGGATGCCCAGTGAACGTCATCTGCCAGAGTGTGTAGTCCCAACAGTAAAATTCGGCGGCGGTGCTGTTATGGTATGGTCGCGTTTTTCATGGAGGGCACTTGCTACCCCTTGTTCGTCCAAAAGGCTCTGAGCACTATGGGACTTAACTTCTGAGGTCATCAGTCCCCTAGAACTTAGAAATACTTAAACCTAACTAACCTAAGAACATCACACACATCCAAGCCCGAGGCAGGATTCGAACCTGCTACCCCTTGTTGTTTTGCGTGGCACTGTCACAGCGCAGGCATACACTTTCCACTGTTGAAGAGCAATTCCGGGATGGCGACTGCACCTTTCAACACGATCGAGCACCTGTTTGTAATGCACGGCCTGTGGCGGAATGGTTACATGACAGTAACATCCCTGAAATGGACTGGCCTCCACAGAGTCCTGACCTGAATCTTACAGAACACCTTTTGGATGCTTTGGAACGCCGACTCCGTGCCAGACGTCATCGACCGGCATGCTCTTCTCAGTGCAGCACTCCGTAAAGATGGACTGCCATTCCCCAAGAAACCTTCCAGCACCTGATTGAACTATACCTGCGAGAGTGGAAGCTATCATCAAGACTAAGGGTGGGCCAACACCATACTGAATTCCAGCACTACCGATGGAGGGCGCCACGAACTTGCAAGTCAATTTCATCCAGGTGTTCGGATACTTTCGGTCATTTAGTGTAGCTTTAAAATGCCTTCGCCACGAAATATTTTCGTAACTGCATCGCTCTTCCCAACTGTTTCACTCTCTAAGGGGTTGAGTATCCAAACACAGAGAACTGTGTGTCTTTTTTATTTCTAAGAGAGAAACCAAACACACATTTTGATAAGTTTATCTTCAAAAATACTTGCATAACGAAATATTTCCATAAACACTTTCAGTCCTCATTTCACGCCTGTAGGGTTTCAGTTTCAAAACAAAGTGAAACACGATTTGTTAGTTCTAACCGAGAAGTCAAATTTTAATTTTCATGCTTTCGTAACGAAATATTTCATAAAACACTTAAACACGTATTTTTTTTATTCAAACCGAGGAAGCAAACATCAGTTTTCATAGGTCTAACTTTAAAAATACTTTAGTAGTTCCTTAATAGCGACACATTTTCGAAAAATGTTTTACTCACTAATTTATCCCCATAGGGATTAACTTTCAAAAAATACCGAGATATGTATTTCTTTATTTCTGACCGAGAAAATAATTACCGATTTTTGTAGGTCTGCTATCAAAATTCACTTAACATTGATATTTTTTGAAAAACGTTGCAACCCTTGCTTCAGCCCTTTAGGGATGGAATTTCGAAAAATCCTTTCTTAAACGTAGCCTACAGCATAAGACCAGCAGCTTCTGCATATTTAAAGTTCCTATTTTTAGCGTTTTTGGTTTGCCCATAATGCGCCAGTCAGTAAGTCAGTCAGTTGGGGCATTATCTTTTACATATACACTGATCAGCCAGAACATTATGACAACCTTTCTAATAGCTGGTATGTCCACCTTTGGCATGGATTAGATTAGATTACATTAGTTTTTCGTTCCATAGATCCGTGCTGAGGAGATCCTCGTGGATGTGGGACACGTAATTTTTTTAAGCTAAAGTAACAGTACTAATAGTATGAGTATATAAAATACATCATTTTTTAAGCTGAAATAACAATACTAATAGTATGAGTATATACAATACATCATTTGTTTCTATTAAAAAATTCGTCAATGGAGTAGAAGGAGTTGGCCACTAGTAAGGCTTTCAGGCTCCTTTTAAACTGATCTTTATTTGCAACTAAATTTTTTATGTTTGCTGGCAAATTATTGAAAGTGAGTGTACCTGAGTAGTGGACCCCATTTTCAACTAAAGTAAATGCTTTTAAGTCCTTGTGCAGATCATTTTTGTTCCTGGTATTGTATGTATGAACTGAGCTGTTTGTTGGAAAAAGAGATATATTATTTAGGACAAATTTCATTAAGGAGTAAATATACTGAGAGGCAGTAGTTAGTACACCCAGTTCTTTGAAGAGGTTTCTACAGGACGTCTGCGAATTTACTCCAGAAATAATACGTATTAAACCCTTTTGGACTCTGAAAACTTTTGTTTGACTTGAAGAGTTACCCTAAAATTTTATATCATATGACATTATGGAATGAAAGTAGGCAAAGTATGCAATCTTTTTCATTTTTATGTCGCCTATGTCTGCTAACACTCGAATTGCAAATACAGATTCGTTAAGGCGTTTCTGCAGTTCTGTGGTGAGCTCCTCCCAACTGAATTTATTATCAAGTTGTAATCCCAGGAATTTAAGACTGTCAACTTCTTCTATCTGCTCTTCTTCATACTTTATGCATATGCTAGGTGGAAACCTCTTACAGGCTCTGAATTGCATATAGTGAGTCTTTTCGAAGTTTAATGTCAGTGAGTTGGCTTTAAACCATTTATTAATATCCATGAAAATATCATTAGCAGATCTTTCTAGAACTACAGTCGACATACTATTTATTGCGATACTTGTGTCATCTGCAAACAAAACGAACTCTGCTTCTGGCAGTGTAACTGATGAGAGATCATTAATGTACACAAGAAAAAGCAATGGCCCTAAGATGGATCCTTGTGGGACACCTCATGTAATTTCTTCCCATTATGATGATGACTGATGACTTAATTCACTAGTCCATTGCACTGGCACCCTTCGTTTCCTGTTAGCGAGGTATGACTTGAACCATTTTGCAGCACTGCCCGTGACACCATACAATTCTAATTTATATAAAAAGCTGTTGTGGTTCACACGATCAAATGCCTTTGACAAATCACAGAAAAACCTGCTGCTTGTAATTTGTTATTTAATGAATTAAGTTCATTTTCACTGTAAGTATAAATAGCCTTCTCGATATCAGAACCCTTCAGAAATCAAAACAGTGTTTTTGATAATATGTTACTTGTGGTCAGATGGTTGAAAATCTGCCTGTACATTACTTTTTCTAAAATTTTTCAGAATGGTGACAAAAGTGAAATCGGTCTGTAGTTTGATGGTATCTCTTTATCCCCTTTTTTGAATATGGGCTTAACATCTGCGTATTTTAGCCAGTCAGGAAATGTCCCAGTTATAATTGACTGGTTACACAAGTAACTTAGAATTGTACTAAACTCACAAGAACATGCCTTAATTAACTTTGTTGATATTTCACTGTAACCACTAGAATGCTTTGTTTTTAAAGATTTGATTATGAAAGTTATTTCTTTTGGTGAAGTGAGTGACATATTCATGTACCTGAAGCTATTTGTAAAGGCTAGTTTCAGATATTCAAGGGCATTATTTACTGATCCTGGCAATCCCATTCTACCAGTAACAGATATAAAGTACTCGTTAAATAGATTTACCACACTATGCCCATCGGTTACTAATGTGTCATCTACCCTTAATGCTATTTGTTCCTGTTCCTTTCTGGTTCTGGCAGTCTCCACTTTCACTATATTCCATATTGTTTGTATTTTGTTCCTTGCCATTGCTATCTTCATCTCCCAGTGCATTTGTTTAGATGTCTGAATTACTTTTTTTATATTTTACAGTATTCCTTGTATTTAGCTAAATCATCAGCATTGGAGCTAATCTTGGTCGACAGATAACAAAGACAATGCATGATGACATGGAAGTAGTGAGGCCTTTGTATACCGCTCGAGAGAGTTGCCACCACATCTGCACACATAAATTCCCGTGAGGGGGCCGATGAGCTCTGAATCCACGTTCAGTTACGTGAAAGATGTGTTCTGTAGGTTTCAGATCTGGCGACTTATGAGGAAAGCACATCAATTGGAACTTACCTTGTTGAAAAATGTCCCATTGTGAAACATGATCGTCATGAAGGAATGTACGTTGTCCGCAACCAACGCACGATGCTTTTAGGCCTCATGGTGCCCTTGCAGGAGCTCCAATGGACCCATGCATGCCTACGTGAATGTCCCCAATGCATAATGGAGCCACCGTCAACTTGTCTGCGTCCCGCAGTACAGATGTCAAGTAGCTGTTCCCAGGGGAGAAGACGGATTCGCGTCCTCCCATAGACATGATGAAGAAGGTATTCGGACTCATCAGACCATGCAACGCCCTGTCACAGCGCCAGCTTCCAGTGCCCATTTCAGAGGCCGATGTCATGGTATTAGCATTGGCACAAGCATGGGTCGTCGGCTGCGGAGACTCATCGTTCAGTGTGTTCGGTACACTGTGCGTTCAGACACACTTGTACTCTATCCAGCATTAAAGTTACACTACTGGCCATTAAAATAGCTACATCACGAAGATGACGTGCTACAGACGCGAAATTTAACCGACGGTAAGCAGATGATGTGATATGCAAATGATTAGCTTTTCAGAGCATCCACACAAGGTTGGCGCCGGTGACGACACCTACAACGTGCTGACATGAGCAAAGTTTCCAACCGGATTCTCATACACAAACAGCAGTTCACCGGCGTTGCCTAGTGAAACGTTACTGTGATGCCTCGTATAAGGAGGAGAAACGCGTACCATCACGTTTCCGACTTTGATAAAGATCGGATTGTAGCCTATCGCGATTGCGGTTTATCGTATCGCGACATTTCTGCTGGCATTCGTCGACATCCAATGACTGTTAGTAGAACATGGAATCTGTGGGTTCAGGAGGGTAATACGGAACGTCGTGCTGGATCCCAACGGCCTCGTATCACTAGCAGTCGAGATGACAGGCATGTTATCTGCATGGCTGTAACGGATCCTGCAGCCACGTCTCGATCCCTGAGTCAACAGATGGGGACGTTTGAAAGACAAGAACCATCTGCACGAACAGTTCGACGACGTTTGCAGCAGCATGGACTATCAGCTCGGAGACCGTGGCTGCGCTTACCCTTGACGCTGCATCACAGACCGGAGCGCCTGCGATGATGTACTCAACGACGAACCTGGGTGCACTAATCGCAAAACGTCATTTTTTCGGATGAATCCAGGTTCTCTTTACAGCAATCATGATGGTCTAGTCCGTGTTTGGCGACATCGCGGTGAACGCACGTTGGAAGCGTGTATTCGTCATCGCCGTACTGGCGTATCACCGGCATGATGGTATGGGGTGCCATTGGTTACACGTCTCGGTCCCCTCTTGTTCACATTGACAGCACTTTGAACAGTGGACGTTACATTTCAGATGTGTTACGACTCGTGGCTCTACCCTTCATTCGATCCCTGCGAAACCCTACATTTCAGCAGGATAATGCACGACCGCATATTGCAGGTCCTGTGCGGGCCTTTCTGGATACAGAAAATGTTCGACTGCTGCCCTGGCCAGAACATTCTCCGATCTCTCACCAATTGTAAACTTCTGTTCAATGGTGGCTGAGCAATTGGCTCGTCACAATACGCCAATCACTACTCTTCATGAATTGTGGTATCGTGTTGAATCTGCATGGGCAGCTGTACCTGTACACGCCATCTAAGCTCTGTTAGACTCAACGCTCAGGCGTATCAAGGCCGTTATTACGGCCAGAGGTGGTTGTTCTGGGTACTGATTTCTCAGAATCTATGCACCCAAAATGCGTTAATATGTAATCACACGTCAGTTCTTGTATTATATATTTGTCCGATGAATACCCGTTTATCATCTGCATTTCTTCTTGGAGTAGCAATTTTAATGGTCAATAGTGTAGTTCCACCACAGTTCGCCGCCTGTCCTGTTTCACCAGTGTGCCCAAGGTACGACATTTGACGTCTGTAAGAAGTGGTGGCCGCCCAACCTCACGACAATGGTTTCACCACCTGTTAAGGACATCCTCCAGAGCATTCCTCGAACGCCCGACAAGTCGTGCAGTTTCGAAAATGCTCATACCGCGCCTCTGGGTCACCACCATCTGCCCTACATCAAATTGGGAGAGATCGCGCGCCTTCCCTATTCTACTCACAGTCAGTGCCTCGCCAGCTGGTTCTGCTATAGCCTGGACGGTTTTATATCGTTAGCAGGTCGGTGGGCAGAATGCTCTGGCTGATCGGTGTAGAGACGTATGACATCTTACTGCATTCTTTCGTAATGTGTTGAAATTTTTGTTGTCCTCCGCCACTACATCTGTTATATCAGATGAAGTGGCGGAGGACATACAGTGCCATATGTAGTTTTACTTATAATCGCAACAGGCTTATGTCTGTTGAAGTTATTTTATTTTATTGATCTTGACGAATCCGCTGGGCTGAGATATGTTTCATTTTTAAAAGTTTATGACTTCTGAAGCATTCGTAGACTTAGAGAAAGCTTTTGGCAATGTTGACTGGAATACTGTCTTTCAAATTCTGAAGGTGGCAGGGGTAAAATACAGGGAGCGAAATGCTATTTACAATTTGTACAGAAACCAGATGGCAGTTATAAGAGTCAAGGGACATAAAAGGGAAGCAGTGGTTGGGAAGGGAGTGAGACAGGGTTGTAGCCTTTCCCCGATGTTATTCAATCTGTATATTGAGCAAGCAGTGAAGGAAACAAAAGAAAAATTCGGAGTAGGTATTGAAATCCATGGAGAATAAATAAAAACTTTGAGGTTCGCCGATGTCATTGTAATTCTGTCAGAGACAGCAAAGGACTTGGAAGAGCAGTTGAACGGAATGGACAGTGTCTTGAAAGGAGGATATAAGATGAACATCAACAAAAGCAAAACGAGGGTAATGGAATGTAGTCAAATTAAATCGGGTGATGCTGAGGGGATTAGATTAGGAAATGAGACACTTAAAGTAGTAAAGGAGTTTTGCTATCTAGGGAGTAAAATAACTAATGATGGTCGAAGTAGAGAGGATATAAAATGTAGACTGGCAATCGCAAGGAAAGCGTTTCTGAAGAAGAGAAATTTGTTAACATCGAGTATAGATTTAAGTGTTAGGAAGTTGTTTGTGAAAGTATTTGTATGGATTGTAGCCATGTATGGAAGTCAAACATGGACGATAAATAGTCTGGACAAGAAGAGAATAGAAGCTTTCGAAATGTGGTGCTACAGAAGAATGCTGAAGATTAGATGGGTTAATCACATAACTAATGAGGAGGTATTGAATAGAATTGGGGAGAAGAGGAGTTTGTGGCACAACTTGACATGAAGAAGGGACCGGTTGGTAGGATACGTTCTCAGGCATCACGGGTTCACAAATTTAGTACTGGATGGCAGCGTCGGGGGTAAAAATCGTAGAGGGAGACCAAGAGATGAATACACTAAGGAGATTCAGAAGGATGTAGGATGCAGTAAGTACTGGGAGATGAAGAAGTTTGCACAGGATGGGGTATCATGGAGATCTGCATCAAACCAGTCTCAGGAATGAAGACCACAACAACAACAACAACAACATGACTTCTGAAGAAGGCTGTAGCAGAAACTATGGTCAAGGTTTAGAATAAACATAATTAGTGCAATGTTGGCTGTTTTTCATTCGAGACGATGTTTGAATATTTTTTTTACAGTCCGTCCACCAGCCGCAGTCCCACACTACATAATTGCAAGGTAGAGTTACCTTCAACGTATAAACTGGTCGGAATATAAAGGCGATTCAGCTAGGCTTTGTCAGAGTATCCGTAGACAACGAATCTGGAACAGCATCAAGCGCCTACAGGCGCACGTAGAGCCGAGAGTGAATTCGGGGAGCCAAAGGGAAGCGGGCTTCCTCGGTTACGGGTCCCGCGACGTGAGACAGAAGGCACGGGGCGAGTTGCGGCGAGGGCAGCGGCGCTCACGCACGTCAGGACCCGGACTCCTTATTGGATTGCCGGTTGCGGACACGGACCAGGTGGCCCCCGGGGGCGTAACGGCCTCAATCTGCCGCCTGCAGGGTTTAGAGGACCGCCCTGCACCCGCTGCCGCTTCGCCCCTCTCACGCTTTCTAGTACACATCCTACGTCTCTTTACGATATTAGATCGCACCCAGTTGTAGCTGCCGAATTGCCTTGTAACGCCGGAAATGCATATCCTCCTATTTCCATCTATTGTACTATAAAATTTACCTTATTTTGTTTCCTGAAGATATGACATTTCTGTGTCTTTATATATTGTAATTGTTTTACATTTATGTCGATGTATAATTGGTTTGTTTTGTAAATATTATTTTTATTTTTACGCTCCTAGGGAAAACTGTGCTATAGAAAGATTACATCGATAGGTCGTGTAGAGAACCGAAGTGTTTAGGATCTTTGGTAGTGTTCACTCGGCCGCGTGGAGCGCGGGCAGAGCTGAGTCTGGCTGGAGTAGGGCGGTGGAGCAGGTGTGTTGAGTGACACTCCCGCGAATTGCCGCGCTTTCGGAGTTTGGCAGCATGTAATTGCGCTCGACTTGCTATGATAGTTTCTGGCACGGTGTCGCGGACGGGAAATATTAGCTGGCAGACATCAAGAGTCCGTTTCGCCTGGTGACCGTGTCGAGAATAAGGCGCGCCAACATCCAGCTTCTGCAACAGTGACGGCCGACAATGAGTGACTGTCGCCACCTCCCCGATCGACGACTTCAAACCTTCAAACGACCAACAAGGAAGACTGAAAGCACGTAAAGTTTTAGAGCTGTATGACAGACCTCAGCTTTTCAAACTGTTCCATTTGGATCACTAAAATACAGCAACTTAGCATGAACCTTTGTTGCTCATTGTCCCAATTGCATTACCAAGCAGGGTCCCTTCCATTTCCGGAATGAACCCGAGTGTCGTTGAAATTCAAACGCCAGCATTAAAGTAATATCATTCCATTTCACTGCTTTAATTTCAAAGTTCAGTTAAAGTATTCATAGCTGGCTACAATATTTAGATTGCACAAGCACAAATTAAGAGTGCGAGTTTTGTTATCATATTTTAGCTTACCTGTGACTGCAGCAGAGCTCGGTACGTACTAAATTTTACTATTGTTAATTGTTCAAAATCACTTAATTCAAGTTCAAACTTAAATCTCTTACTTCTAAATTGCGTAGATTCAAGTAGCTTTTGAGATGATTGTTGAGGCAGCCCAAGACCAACCTTATTTTATTGAATTTCGTAGTACTTCAGAAGCAAAGTTCACTATTAATTTCAGTCACTGAATTAACTTTCAATTTTCTAGTTTTATTAATTCTTTTGCTAATTAAGTCAGAGTGTAGCGAAATTTATTACTTCTGAGAAACATTCAGTTGTCACAAATACGTGTCAACCTTCAGTTGCCACGCTTTTAGTGCTAATTATTTGTGCTTTAACCTTTCAAAATGGTTCAAATGGCTCTGAGCACTATGGGACTCAACTGCTGCGGTCATTAGTCCCCTAGAACTTAGAACTACTTAAACCTAACTAACCTAAGGACATCACACACACCCACGCCCGAGGCAGGATTCGAACCTGCGACCGTAGCAGTCGCACGGTTCCGGACTGCGCGCCTAGAACCGCGAGACCACCGCGGCCGGCTTTAACCTTTCTTTTTCAGTTATTATAGCAGTTGTCCATAGGACTGGCGACCGTAATTTTCCCCAAATCTCAAATATCTAATTAACGCCAGTTAATTGTTAACGTAACGACCGCACATTTACTTTCTTCATTAACTTTACCCTTTTTAAAAATTAATTTCAGCAATTTCATTTGCATTTTTCCTTTCATTTAGATGTAACCCTTTCCTCCCTCTTTACCGACAGATTAACTTCGGTGACAATTGCTTTTCCCAAATTTCCATTAGGTACACGCGGTTTAATTTTTCACTGTCATTAAGGTCGATAAGTGAGTGGAAGGTTACAGCCTGTGTGGGAGAGCTGTCGCCCGGCTTCTGCAATTCCTCAGCGAGAGTGCGTAGTCAACAGGATGAGACGGTAGACTTCGAAAATGCCTAAGAAAAACTTTGGCAACCGACGCGGCCGTGCGTGCGCATCCCGTCATAGCACTGGCAGCCGGATCGGCGGGTGTTGTGATGTCCAGCTGAGCATGGTTTGACAGTTTTAGCGCCGCGCTATACCGGACGAGAACGTTCAGTAGGTGGCGGCAACTTTGACACGCGCTGATTGGCGGTGAGAAGTCTTCACTGCAGGTCACCTTGTAACCTCCCTCTCACTAATCGGCCTATTCTGCTTGCGATTTAAAATATGACCGTGGGTCGCGTGTATGCCTAATGGATTTTTTCTGTCTGTATAAGCTATCTTTCCAGAAGAAGTGATACAGATAAGTAGGAGGAAAGTGTATAACCGACCCTTCTGATGGAAAGTCTACTAAAAATAAAAGTAATTAAAGCAAACAGGGCTATAATTTGTGAAATGAAAGTTATTTTGTGCATTCACCCAGGAACAACATTGGACAGGAATGGTTACCACTGATCGTGAACCCAAAAGTTACACTAATGAACGAAAAGGAAATAATTAACGGTCGCCATCCCACTAGGCCAATTTACATCCAAAATCCTGTACAAGATGATAGGAAAAAAAACATGTATTATTAAACACTGACGTGGCAATTAAAGGTTGCCACGTTTTTATTTATTTCCTTTTACACTAATTTTAAGTGAGTGTGTCATGATAAAGTAAACTCAGAAGTCACTTTCACGTTATGTTTGGCTTTAAATTTGGAAAAAGGCAATCGAGCAATGAATTGAAAATATGCAATTAAACTGTATGTTAGTACTGAACTTCAGTTGCCTCAGCATAACGTCATCAAAGAAACTTAGGAGAAAAGCAACCACTTTTTACTTTGCCATTACTTATTTTGCAAATTGGATTTCATATTATTGTCTGAACAACTGAGCCTTTTTTGCTGACTTTTTACTTATTAAAAGAAAGCATTTAAATTACAAATATTTGCAGACAATGCAAAAACAAGTTTTATATCGGTAGCAGGTGCCATGCATCCTGCATTTTCGGTGTTACAAGCTGAGTGGACGCTCCGAGCACGTGACGAAGAAATCCCGAACGTTTGAACGAACTGCTAGGGTAGTTGCGATGGCCGAACTAGCTCAGTAAAGAAAATATGAAATAAGGTGATGTGCCTCCTTTTGCATTCCGTGTAATTCTTTGGTGGGTACAGGAGTGAGGCACAGATGCCGTTCATGAACAGAACATAAATATAGTAAAAGAAATATGTAACTTTGTAGAGTATCAGCAGCGTCAGTTGCTAACAGTCGTTTGAATGTTGAAAAATACATACACAGATACAAAAGATTTATAAATCTCTCACTCTTCAGTAGAATGTCTATTCAGATCATGTCGAGCAGTGGCCACTATGAACGTCTGTAAATGTTATTCAACCGGCAAATAAAAAAAAAAAATGTGGATCTGTGCGTGAACTTTCGAACATAAGTACACTCGCCGCTGGAGCTACGGAGGGGGGATGCTGGCACCTCGTTGGCGGCGACGTAATCGTTCGTGGCAGCGCCCTGCAGCCGCAGTGGCGCCTGTAGAAAATGCGGTGCCGTAACTGGCGGTGCGCCTGTTTGAAAGAGCAGCCGACCGGTTAGCGGACGATACCGCATAAGGGACACACTAAACAGAAAAGTGAGGCAAACACGCGGCAGAGAAAACATTAACACGTTTTGAAAGACAAATGTTAGACGAGTGCGTGAATGCCGCGCACACGCTACGAAATTTGGTTTGAAAGCTGTTAAATATAAAATGATTTCCACATACAATGATCTTTAAAAACTGATAACTCGATATTGCCTTAGTCGATTAAGACAAACGTAGTGTCAATGGATAGGGCACAGTGAGCACTATCGGACATTTCTAATAGATTTTCTGTGCAAGTTTTGTATTTAAAATTACTGGCCGGAAAGTACACTGAAGCACCAAAGAATTTGGTATAGGCATGGGTATTCAAATACAGAGACATGTAAACAGGTGGAATACGGCACTGCGGTCGGCACAGCCTGTATGATAAAACAAATGTCTGGAGCAGTTGTTAGATCGGTTACTGCTGCTACAGTGGCAGGTTATAAAGATTTAAGTGAGTTTGAACGTGGTGTTATAGTCGGCGCATGAGCAATAGCGATGGGACACAGCATCTCCGAGGTAGCGATGAAGTGGGGATTTTCCCATACGACCATTTCACAAGTGTACCGCTAATATCAGGAATCCGGTAAAACACAAAACCTCCGACATCCTGCAAGAACGGGACCAATGAAGACTGAAGAGAATAGTTCAACGTGACAGAAGTGCAAGCCTGCAGATTTCAAAACTGTGGCGTCACCAAGTGTCAGAATGCAAACCAATCGCCGGCCGAAGTGGCCGTGCGGTTAAAGGCGCTGCAGTCTGGAACCGCAAGACCGCTACGGTCGCAGGTTCGAATCCTGCCTTGGGCATGGATGTTTGTGATGTCCTTAGGTTAGTTAGGTTTAACTAGTTCTAAGTTCTAGGGGACTAATGACCTCAGAAGTTGAGTCCCATAGTGCTCAGAGCCATTTTACAAACCATTCAACGAAACATCACTGATATGGGCTATCGGAGGCGAAGTCCTGTCAACACCGACATTGGACTGTTGATGACTGGAAAGATGTTGCCTGATCCGACGAATCTCGTTTCAAATTGTATCGAGCGCATGGACGTGTACGGGTGTGGGGACAACCTCATTAATCCATGGACCCTGCATGTCAGCAGGAGGGACTGTTCAAGCTGGTGGAGGTTCTGTAATGGCGTGCGGCGTGTGCAGTTGAAGTGATATAGTACCCCTGATCCATTTAGAGGCGACTTTGAATGGTAACACGTACGTAAGCCTTCTGTCTGATCACCTGCATCCATTCATGTCCATTGTGCATCCCAACGGACTTGGGCAATTCCATCAGGACAATGCGACACCCCATAGGTCCAAAAATGCTACAGAGTGGCTACAGGAACATTATCCTGAGTTTAAACACTTCCGCTGGCCACCAAACTACCCGGGCATGAACATTATTGATCGTATCTGCAACCTGCTGTTCAGAAGAGCTCTCCATCTCCTCGTACTGTTACGGATTTATGCACAGCCCTGCAGGATTCATGGTGTCAATTGCCTCCAGCACCACTTCAGACATTAGTGGAGTCAATGCCACGTCGTGTTGTGGCACTTCTGCGTGCTCGCGGGTGCCCTACATGATATTAGGCAGATGTATCAGTTTCTTTGGCTCTTCAGTGTAGGGTACCTGTTGAGCGATCACACTTTATTATCTAACCTGCTACCCAAGAGAAAACAAGCTGCAATGGTTTGCATTTTACCACACACACTTGGAGGTAGTAAGCAACCTAAAAACATATGACTCGCAATAGCTACAATTATTAGTCGGCAAATGACGCAAATATAGATGCAATGTTGTTCAGTTCACCGTTCTCACTCAGCAAAAATAACACAATTGTGACACAAAGTCGCGTAGGAGTCAGCCGACCATATATTACAGTAGTACTGCATAAAGGATGGATTAGTAGTTCATCAAAAGGCTGTGCGTCAAACGTAGAATGACTTCATTGCAAGTAATATGACACGTTTACGTCATGCCCATCTTCGGATATGCAGGAGCAACATGCTGCACGTAGATATAAAGACTACAAGATGTGCTCCTAACCATCGTAAGCAGACTGCAGTCAACTTATGATTGGTATGTGCACATCTTGTAACCTTTATATCTACGCACAGAATGTTGCTCCTAGACATCTGAAGATAAAAAGGTGTGACATAAAGTCACATAGGACGCTAGCAGCCATTATAGTAAATAAACGTAGATCTGTAGTTAAGTTGGCTAGGTCGCATAAAAAGTTATACAGCGGGTCAAGAATTACTTTCTTGATCAGAAGTGCAAAGACAGCACGTGGACAAGAGCGTTGGCAGTTGCGTACTAAACATGCGACGACAGCTTACGTCTCGTGTTACGTACGCAACTTGTAACTCTTTTGTGTTTGTGCTGTCTTTGCACTAGTACTTCCGAAGACGTTGTATGACTTTTTATGCGACTCAGCCAGCTTAACCCTAGATCTACGCAACTGTATCTGATGATGGCTACGTCACGAGCAAAATAAAAGTCATTGTATTTTTAAAGCTTGGCTTTTTGACTAGCGACTAATTCCAGTAGAAATACCTGCACTTGCAACTAGTATATTACTGGTCCCTACCAGGGGAGATTTTTTGAAAGGAAGGAGGGAAGACTGGGTTTAACGTCTCATCGACGTCGACTCTGCGGCAATTGATTCACATAAACAGAATATTAGAGTAATTTTGGAATTAAAAGCCTATAACGCGAAATTTTTGATGTTTACTCTTTCGTTTTATGAAATATTACTACACAGTTAACGATTTAGTGAGCTGACGAGACAAAAAGAAAACCAAAAACTTGGCGTTGTTAAGGTATTCAATGCGATATGTTAGCTTTGCCTTGTTGAAAAATATTACAAGAAGTTGAGATTCGTGTATAATTAAAAGCAGTATTTCAGCTATAGAAACAACATACTGTAACTACACTCATGGTCATAAATTAAGGATAATGCTGATAGATGGTGAAACAACGCTCTGGTGGGCGGTTTGCCGGTTTAAATCACCTCGGGGTATGATCATTCGATGCATTTGACCCGTGGTCGTCGCACGGTGGCGCTGGCAGCAGTCTACATACGTGCCGCCCGGGGTGGCCAAGTGGTTCTAGGAGTTACAGTCTGGAACCGCGCGACCGCTACGGTCGTAGGTTCGAATCCTGCCTAGGGCATGGATGTGTGTGATGTCCTTAGATTAGTAAGGTTTAAGTAGTTCTAAGTTCTTGGGGACTGATGACCTTAGAAGTTAATTCCCATAGTGCTCAGAGCCCAATCTACATACCCAGAGGTGTGTTGGTGCATGTCAGAGTACGGTGCACCGAGTAAGTGTGCAGACGTTTTCAGACGTGCTAGTGGTGACTGTGTGTTGAAAATGGCTCAAAGAACACGTATTTATGACGTTATGAGGGGTAGAATACTAGGGTGACTGGAAGCTGGTCAAACCCAGCAGGTCGTAGCACGAGCCTTCCGTGTGCCACAAAGTGTGATCTCAAGATTATGGCAACGATTCCAGCAGACAGGAAACGTGTCCAGGCACTACAGTACGGGACGTTCACAGTGTACAACACCTCAAGAAGACCGATATCTCACCGTCAGTGTCCGCAGACGGCCACAGAGTACTGCAGGTAGCCTTGCTCGGAACGTTACCGCAGCCACTGGAACTGTTGTCTCCAGACACACAATCTACAGACGACTGAACAGACATGGTTTTTTCGCCCGGAGACCTGCAAGATGCATCTCACTGACCCCTGGTACCAGGAGAGCCCTAAAGCCTGGTGTCAAGAACACAGTACGTGGTCTTTGGAAGAGTGGTCCCAGGTTATGTTCACGGAAGAGTCTAGGTATAGTCTGAACAGTGATTCTCGCCGGGTTTTCATCTGGCGTGAACCAGGAACCAGATATCAACCCTTGAATGCCCTTGAAAGGGACCTGTATGGAGGTCGTGGTTTGTTGGTGTGGGGTGGGATTATGATTGGTGCACGTACACCCCTGGATGTCTTTGACAGAGGAACTGTAACAGGTCAGGTGTATCGGGACGTCATTTTGCACCAGTATGTCCGCCTTTTCAGGGATGCAGTGGGTCCCACCTTCCTCCTGATGGATGATAACGTATGGTCCCACCGAGCTACCATCGTGGAGGAGTACCTTGAAACAGAAGATATCAGGCGAATGGAGTGGCCTGCCTGTCCTCCAGACTTAAACCCCATCGAGCAAGTCTGGGATGCTCTCGGTCGACGTATCGCTGCACACTTCAGGAGCTCCGACAGGCACTGGTGCAAGAATGGGAGGCTATACCTCAGAAGCTGCTCGACCACCTGATACGGAGTATGCCAAACCGTTCTGTGGCCTGTGTATGTGTGCATGGCGATTACAGAGCGAAAAGTATTTAAACCGACAAACTCTGGGAGGTTGTAGGGGACATCAAAACAAATAGTATTCTGATGTCATTTTTTTCCTATGAGGATTATTTAAACCGGTGGAGGCCATATTACAATTTTCAGTTGTTAGAGACCGTATTACGATCTTCAGTTGTTCCAGAGGGTTACGCTCTTCAGTTGTAGGAAACTGCTGTCCACCAGTGTAGTAGTGCATTGTCTCTGTTTACTAATGGAGCGATACACCTGGAGTGAGTACACTGATATGGTTGGTGCGTACTACGTAGCGCACCACAACGGACGAGCTGCACAGCGGGTTTATCAACAATACCCTAATCACCATATCCCGCATCATACGACCTTTGCTGCGTGAGACCGGGTCATTTAGCAGATTACGTAGACAAGGACGCCGTCGCACGGTAAGAACGCTGCAATTTGAGGAAGCTGTCTTGCAGCATGTGGAGCGGAATCTTTCAATCAGCACTCGTGCAATTGCACGTAACTTGGGGACGAATCAGATGAATGTAAGAACAGTCCTGCGAAAGCAATTGTTACGTCCATTTCATTTACAGAGTGTCCACAACCTGGAACCAGTTGATTATCCACCCAGAGCACAGTTTTCGCAGTGGTACCTGGAACAGTGTGAAATGCATCCTACATTTCCATCCTCTGTGTTGTTTACCAATGAAGCAAGCGGAATCTTTCAATCAGCACTCGTGCAATTGCACGTAACTTGGGGACGAATCAGATGAATGTAAGAACAGTCCTACGAAAGCAATTGTTACGTCCATTTCATTTACAGAGTGTCCACAACCTGGAACCAGTTGTTTATCCACCCAGAGCACAGTTATCGCAGTGGTACCTGGAACAGTGTGAAATGCATCCTACATTTCCATCCTCTGTGTTGTTTACCAATGAAGCAACGTTCGGGCGTGATGGAGTGTTCAACATGCACAATTCGCATGTTTGGAGTGAGGATAACCCACATGCCACAGTTACTAGCGTTCATCAAGTGCGGTTCTTCGTTAATGTGTGGGTCGGTGTTGTTGGGGACTGTTTAATTGGGCCGTATCTGCTACCTAGGTCATTAAATAGCAGGCACTATTACAATTTTCTCGCCAGAGCGTTACCAGAATTGCTGGAAGACGTCCCACTCCCTACAAGACAACGCATGTGGTTCCAACATGACGGGGTGCCGGCACATTTCAGTCGTCGTGTGCGTCGATTCCTGGACCGATGGTTCCCAGAAACGTGGATTGGCGGAGGTGGTCCTGTACCATGGCCTGTTCGATCCCCAGATATGTCCCCTCTGGACTTTTTGTGTGGGGAGAGATGCGCAACTTTGTTTACGCAACTCCTGTTGCATCAGAAGAGGATCTTCTTGCCCGGATAGTAGCAGCAGCAGAAACACTTCAGGATACTCCTGCGGTTTTTGCCGGTGTTAGACAGAACATGATCCGACGGTGTAATCTTTGTTTACGTGTTAATGGAGGTATTTTTGAAAATCTACTGTAACTGAAATTGGGTTGTGTTAATCTGTTGTCTCTTGGTCATAAAAAATGGAAAAGTGTTTGTTGGTTTAATTAATTTGCCGCCAGAGATATCTTCCTCTACCGGTTTAAATACTCCTCATAGGAAAAAATGACATTAGGGAAAAATATTTGTTTTGATGTCCCCTACAACCTCCCAGATTTTGTCGGTTTAAATACTTTTCACCCTGTATATTCCATATTGATGTCGGGGTACATGCATAGGAAACCGTGGCTTTTTGTAGTGCATGTGTTTCGGGACGGTTTTCTCAATTATCACCAATTCTGTGGACTTACAGATCTGTTACGTGTGTGTTCCCTATGTGCCTATGCTATTAGCGCCAGTTTTCTGTAGTGTCACGTTGTGTACCACCACATTCTGCAGTTATTCTTAATTCATGAGCATGAGTGTATAAACAAACATATTTGTTAGACAAATGCTGTATAAAATAAGCAATGTATCGCCAAAGAAAATTTTAACCTTATTTAATTCAAATACACTGGAGTACAAAACTTGAGGACGAATGTACCTTCACCATTATGTATCACCGCCAAGTAATATAATTAGATGAAACCTGGACCACACATAGAAAGAACTGCTTCAGTACAGTGCGGTACAAAAGGTAACTGTAAGATATACACAAGGAGCCTAACAGAAATTACAGTTTTATACAAAGACAATAATTACACTAAAGTCACCGCGATTCATGATGGTCCGCCGGCCGCGGTGGTCTTGCGGTTCTAGGCGCGCAGTCCGGAACCGTGCGACTGCTACGGTCGCAGGTTCGAATCCTGCCTCGGGCAGGGATGTGTGTGATGTCCTTAGGTTAGTTAGATTTAAGTAGTTCTAAGTCCTAGGGGACTGATGACCACAGCAGTTGAGTCTCATAGTGCTCAGAGCCATTTGAACCAATCTTGATGGTCCCATGGACGTTACAAAAGGCGGAAAATGGTTCTTCATAGGGTTCATGGTAACGACGAATGGCAATGCATACTGTGCAGCGTGCTCCATGCTGTCCACAATGTTGGTAAGGAGTTCTCGTGATAGGCTGTTCCATTCCTCCATCACAGCGGTTGGCTGCTGCTGAACGATCGTTGGTGCACGTGAACGTGCTTCAATACGTCTCCCCAACGCATCACATACGTGCTCTATGGGATTGAAGTCGAGGTAACCGGCAGGCCAGTCCATTCGCCGAATATCCTCTCGTTTCACCTGCGCATTTCGACGTGGCTGCGCATTATTAAAAAATGAAGTTAAGGCCAAATGCACCCCTGAAAAGACTCACGTTTAAAATGAGTACAGTGTCGCAACAGCGTTGACCGCTGAGCGTAGAGTCTTCACCTGGACAACCAACACTATCATGCTTGCGAATGTTCCTGGGTGCAGTACTTGTTCCCAACTCTCGCCATATGAACGCGCTACACGAAATCTCCCGCGCGCTGTTCGAGAGCAGAAGCCACTGTCAGGCATTTCAGCTATGAATTTGCAGAGCAGTCGTGTAGATGTAGACGTGGATATAGATGTAGATAGCCGGCCAGAGTGGCCGAGAGGTTCTAGGCGCTACAGTCTGGTACCGCGAGACCGCTACGGTCGCAGGTTCGAATCCTGCCTCGGGTATGGATGTGTGTGATGTCCTTAGGTTAGTTAGGTTTAAGTAGTTCTAAGTTCTAGGGGACTGATGACCTCAGCAGTTAAGTCCCATAGTGCTCAGAGCCATTTTTTTTATGTAGATACAGACTTGCATTTGGTAGTGATTTGGCTGTCCGCCACCTCGAACAGAACGTAGCACTCTCACTCGCGTACACACACGACGGTTCGTCCGCTAGGCGAGTGTGACTACCTCAAGCTACGAGCGCAAACCAGTCCCACCAGCTGTATGGTAAGATTCCCCCCCCCCTCCCCCCGCCCCCCTTTGTCAGCTTGGTATACGCTCTATGGCTCAGTACTCTGCAACTTGGTTTAGTTCTGTTTACGTAGCTATTTGTTCAGTACATGCGGCCCGAGTTATTTTTCATTGCGTACAGCCGGAAAAAGCTGGCCTCGGCTATCCTGATTGGACATCTATACAGACGGGTCCAAAAAAATTCGGCAGCGCGTAGTGACCGCGCGGTCTGAGGCGCCATGTAACGGATTGCACTGCCCCTCCCGTCGGAGGTCCGAGTCCTCCCTCTGGCGTGGGTGTGTATGTTGTTCTTAGCGCAAGTTAGTTTATAATTAAATGATTACCTGAGATATTTCAGTTTACGATAATGATCTAAGCACACGAAATGAATTAAAACTTGTGGTGCTGCGGAGACTCGAACCCGGATCTCCTTGCTTACTAGGCAGAAAGGCTAACCATTACACTACCACAGCACAATGGTCAACATTGCTGCACGAATTACCTGAGTAGATAATAAAAAGAGACTTAAATGTCTCAGGGAAACATTTAATTATAAGATCTGTAAGATTACCAATGGTACAAGGACGACCCATTACGTCCAATGCTGGGGTGCTTGCCAGTATCGGAGAGCCCTGGAAGTAATGACAATATGTAAGGGAAAATGAAACTGTGTTGGGGAGGGCACTCAGCTTAGGTAGTTCGTGCAGCAATGTTGACCACTGTGCTGTGGTAGTGTAATGGTTAGCATTACTGCCTGGTAAGGAAAAATACCCTAGTTCGTGTAACAGCCACAGCACAAATTTTAATTCTTTTCGTCTGCTTCGATCATAAGTAAGTTTAAGTAGTGTGTATGTCGAGGGACCGATGACCTCAGCAGTTTGGTCCCTTAGGAATTCACGCACACAAAGAAGTAGACACTCTTTGATAGTTAATTTGTTTGGAACAAAATGACATATCGTTGCAATTTTGCACGGTAACGTAGTCCATTGTTTTCTCGACAGATCTTGGTCCGCATTTTCCTGCAGATGACAGTGCAGCAATGAGTGGAGTAAGATGTCGTTTGAGCAACGCAAGGCTGTATTGAAGTGGTACTGGAATTACGAGAACATGATGGAGTCAAAACGACAATTTACCGTATTCGGAATGAATTTCAAGCCATCGGTGTATAACCTCCCCCTTCGTAATCGGCCTACTGCACTGCGATTAACTGTGCCAAATGAAACTTTACAGTGAGTAAGGCTATCGTTACCGAAGGAAAATAATATCGGTTAGTTGGAGGAAAGTGAACAACAGACTCTTATGAAGGAAGAATATATTCTAAAGCTAAATATTGATGATAATTTTTGAAATGTGTGGAATATAGTGCAATAGCTCACGAACCGCACAAGGGGAAAGGGGTACCACGTAATATTTACTACAGACATCACTGATAAAACAAAGAAAACACTGATTAGCTAAAAAGAAGGGTAATTAAACTGACGCCAGCCCACTAGGCCAATGAATTTCCAGAATCTCGAGAAAGGTAATGGCAAAGAAATTTACGAAAATAATCACTGAGGTGGCAACAGAATGTTGTCACGCTTTTCCACAGCACAACAATTCACAAGAAAATAAATGAATTAGAAAGCACTGAGTTTGCAGTTACTTATTCTGAAATATTAAATTTTGAAAGTAAAATTAAATTACGTCACTGGTTAAATGAATGACTGGCTTAACTTAAACTCTGTTATGTTAAAAAATTACTTTCAGTAACCTCAGTAT
The DNA here is from genome assembly GCF_023864345.2 of Schistocerca serialis cubense. Lineage (NCBI taxonomy): Eukaryota > Metazoa > Arthropoda > Insecta > Orthoptera > Acrididae > Schistocerca > Schistocerca serialis. The sequence goes on along the minus strand of NC_064638.1, from coordinate 1,160,741,922 downwards.
AACATAATCCAAAATTTAGAAAAAGGCAAGCAATTTACTTTTGACTATTGCAAGATTGAACTGGATTTATTTCAAGCAAATAAGCAGTTGGTTCTACTTTTAAAATAACAACTATAAAATACATACCGAGGCGGCAGAAGTCTCTCGCTAAGCTAAATACAGAATAAATGAAATTGCGCACTCTTAATTTGTGCTGTATATTTATTCGTTTTGCCAGTGAAATTTACTTTAAGTAGCCTCTGTTATGCGATACAAGAATGAGCGGTTACTGAGGCAGAAAATTTAGACTGAAACTGGTCATTAGCAAACACACAAAATTGGTAGTAAATAGTTGATCAGTTTTCATATTCTTACGACACTACGTGAGTGCATGGAATGGAAAGGACCCTGCTTGCTAATAATGCCTGAGGACAATGACAACACAGGTGTCTACAGGTTTTAAGTATTCCAAGTTATTATTCAAGTTATTTATACTTTGTTCAAGAAATGTTGCTGGACAATGTCAACGTAAGTTTGTAGTTTTTCACTTAACAGCCTGACGATGTTGTAGCTCTGCGGACAACGATGAATATAGCCGACGACAATGCTGAGCTACCGTTGTTGCTGCTGCTGCTGCGGTTCGATGAGAAGAGCCCCGACTCGTCTCCAGAGCCACGGGTAGTTACGGGGCAGGCAACAGTTGAAACTGCAGCTTCCTCTGCCTGTCCACTCCTGCCGTGCTCTCAATACTTGCGGATTAACGAATCAGGCGCGCCTATACTGGCGCGAGCATTGCTGCACACCGCACCTGCAGGAGCGCCCAACATACACTTCCGCACTCCAGAATGAGATTTTCACTCTGCAGCGGAGTGTGCGCTGATATGAAACTTCCTGGCAGATTAAAACTGTGTGCCCGACCGAGACTCGAACTCGGGACCTTTGCCTTTCGCTGGCAAGTGCTCTACCAACTGAGCTACCGAAGCACGACTCACGGCCGGTACTCACAGCTTTACTTCTGCCAGTACATCCCCCAGGCTGTGGCTAAGCCATGTCTCCGCAATATCCTTTCTTTCAGGAGTGCTAGTTCTGCAAGGTTCGCAGGAGAGCTTCTGTGAAGTTTGGAAGGTAGGAGACGAGGTACTGGCAGAAGTAAAGCTGTGAGTACCGGGCGTGAGTCGTGCTTCGGTAGCTCAGTTGGTAGAGCACTTGCCCGCGTAAGGCAAAGGTCCCGAGTTCGAGTCTCGGTCGGGCACACAGTTTTAATCTGCCAGGAAGTTTTACTTCCGCACTCTTTCATCACTCAAGCTGCTCTGCCTCCTCTCTGCTCGCAACATCACAGTGACTCTCCACACGAAAAGATAAACAACGGCACAGCTAATACCATTCTGTCGCTGCTACCGATAAATTTCAATAAAATTCCCTTTGCTATTACCCAGCAATTTACAATATTTTTCGTTATAATTACCATCACTTACATAAATCAAAATTCAGTACACTAGTACATCGATTACGCATTAAATATAGTTTCTGTAATACAGCTTACAGCTTCAGAATCAAAAGTACAGCACAACAGTACAACTCATCAACGGATATTAAAAGACGAAAATTTTGGATGGTGAAGGAGGTATCTTATCTGCATTTTAGATGTTACAGTTACTGTTCAGGACGTGGGTAAGCAAAGGCCTGGACCAACACGTTGATTTACAGGGTGTTTACGTGTAGTATGATCTGTCATTGCGTGGTTTCATTGGCCCAGTCTTCTTTGAGGATAACGCAAGTGGTGAGGTGTATCTTCGTGAGCTGCAAACATCGATTTTACCTGCCATTTGCGATCCTGTTCCAGAAAATGTTTGCAACACTTACACGATCATTCAGCAAACAGCGCAGAACAGAACCTATAATTAATTTCTCTTGCCAACAGAGGCATGATGTACATATCATATGTATACATATATCAAAAAAAGTTTTGTATCACCTCGGTTCCGAGAGTTCCGGAAACTGTATAGAAAATTGGAATACAGGTCAACATAAACAACATTTCCGCCCTTTTCATTGCTCATGAAAACGCACATTGCATGCTGGCTGTGGTGTCACCGCCAGACACCACACTTGCTAGGTGGTAGCCTTTAAGTCGGCCGCGGTCCGTTAGTATACGTCGGACCCGCGTGTCGCCACTGTCAGTGATTGCAGACCGAGCGCCACCACACGGCAGGTCTAGAGAGACGTCCTGGCACTCGCCCCAGTTGTACAGCCGACTTTGCTAGCGAAGCTACACTGACCAATACGCTCTCATTTGCCGAGACGATAGTTAGTTTAGCCTTCAGCTACGTCATTTGCTACGACCTAGCAAGGCGCCATTACCAGTTTATATTCAGTGTAATAATGTCTAAACAAGAGCGATGTTCTCCAATTGTGGATTAAAGTTAAGTATTCCAAGAACTACGTTCTTTTCTTTATAGGATAATTACTTTACCTTGTTCCAGACCTCACGCCAATCTGCGTGAGCTTAACGCGTGCCTTTCGGCTACCTCCGAGTGGCTTGGCTGTCTTGCCACGCCACTACACTGGCCACGACACAGCGAAACCATCAAAGGTGGTGATTCAGACTGCTGTACACAACGGCACTTCTAATACCCAGTAGTATGTCCTCTTGCATTGATGCATGCCTGTATTCGTCGTGGAATACTATCCACAATTTCATCAAGGCACGGTTTCTCCAGATTGTCCCACTCCTCAACGGCTATTCGGCGTAGATCCCTCAGAGTGGTTGGTAGGTCATGTCGTCCATAAATAGCCCTTTTCAATGTATCCCAGGCATGTCCGATAGGGTTCATGTCTGGAGAACATGCTGACCACTCTAGTCGAGCGATGTCGTTTTCCTCAAGGAAGTCATTCACAATATAAACACGATTGGGGGCGCTAATTGTCATCCATCAATACGAATGCCTCGCCAATATGCTGCAGATATGGTTGCACTATCAGTCGGAGGATTGCATTCGCATATATCGAACAACCGTTACGGCGCCTTCCATGACCACCAGCGGAGTGCGTTGGCCCCACATAATACCACCCCAAAACTGCAGGGAACGTTCCTCTTGCTTCACTCACTGCACAGTGTGTCTAAGGCGTTCAGCCTGACTGGGTTGCCTCCAAACAGATCTACGACGATTGTCTGCTTAAGGCATATGCGACACTCATTGGTGAACAGAGCTTGATGCCAATCCTAATCGGTCCATTCGGTATGTTGCTGACCCCATCTGTACCGCTCTGTATGGTGTCGTGGCTGCAAAGATGGACCTCGTAATGAACGTCTGGAGTGATTTTCCGCATCACGTAGCCTATTGCGCACAGTTTTAGTCGTAACACGACGTCCTGTGGCTGCACGAAAAGCGTTATTCAACATGGTGGCGTTGCTATCAGGGTTTCTACAAGCCACAATCCGTAGGTAGCGGTCATCCACTGCAGTAGTAGCCATAGGGCAGCCTGGGCGAGGCATGTCATCGACAGTTCCTGCCTCTCTGTATCTCCTCCATACCCGAACAACATCGATTTGGTTCACTCCGAAACGCCTGCACACTTCCCTTGTTGGGAGCCCTTCCTGGCACAAAGTAACAACGCGGACGCTATCGAACCGCGGTATTGACCGTCTAGGCATGGCTGAACTACAGACAACACGAGCCGTGTACCTCCTTCCTGGTGGAATGACTGGAACTGATCGGCTATCGGACCCCCTCCGCCTGATAGGCGCTGCTCATGCATGGTTGTTTACATCTTTGGACGGGTTTAGTGACAGTGAAAGGGACTATGTCTGTGATACAACATGCACAATCAACGTCTATCTTCAGGAGTTCTGGGAACCAGGGTGATCCAAACTTTTTTTGATCTATATATGAAGCCATCGAAATCTTTATCAACACAAATGCAGCCCCCCCCCCCCTTACTCAATGTCAAGGCTGAACTGAGAAACGAAATTTTTCCTTCATAATTTCAAAGACCTACTAATCAAAACAGCTAATCAGTCAACCAGTTCGCCGGACGGGGTGGCCGAGCGGCTCTAGGCACTACAGTCTGGAACCGCGCGACTGCTACGGTCGCAGGTTCGAATCCTGCCTCGGGCATGGATGTGTGTGAAGTCCTTAGGTTAGTTAGGTTTCAGTAGTTCTAAGTTCCAGGGGACTGATGACCTCAGAAGTTAAGTCCCATAGTGCTCAGAGCCATTTTTTTCACCCAGTTCCCCCCACCCCAGCCCTCTACCCAGTCCTTATATTCTAACTACATTGATGTCAACGTAAATATCTTACCATGACATAAATCATGTACTATATGTCTAAATGGCCAAGCCCTTTGTTGTCAAAATAAATCAATAAGTATATACATACTACCTTTAGCTGCAATGTACAGTATCTACCTTCACAAATATTCCAGATCATGTTTGTAAATGTAAAGTTCATTATCCTACAAACAGGTGCAATTCTCTGTTAATACTAGAACATTACTTTATTTCTGGCCATTCATATTACAGCCAGTTTTGATTAAAGTGTTTGTCCATAAATTGATTGTATTATAGACTACGTTAATGTAAGAATGAAAATGGGGTATCAGATCATTTTAAGTTTGTTCTTATAGTAATTTATTTACTGATCTAAATTTTGAGCATTTATGTTAAAGCCAATTTTGATTAGAGTTTTTGCCTATACATCGACTTCATTACATGCAAACAAAAACAAAAATAATGTCTCCGAGAAAAGTTGGCCTGTCTTATAATTTTGTATGAAGATTTCTGTAACACGCAACAGCTGCACATCACACGCTGGATGTTGGTAAATTTTCGTAACTCTCTCTTTTGAAGCATTAATCCTCAGTTTCAGGGTCTGCTTTCTTAAAGACTGATGTGGCATGATTAATGCTTAAGGGGTGGCCAGATGCCCTTCCTGCCGTCACCGCATACCCCCCGGGACAGAAATAGTGCACCCCAGGTGTCTGCATCCAGTGTAAATCATGAAACAGTGCGAACGTGTTGCAAATGTCTGTGAGTCGTGTAACTGAGGCGGGACGTGGGGACCAGCCTGGTATTCACCTAGTGAGATGTGGAAAACCGCCTAAAAACTACATCCAGACTGGCTGGCACACTGGCCTTCGTCGTTAGCCCGCCGGGTGGATTCGATCTGTGGCCGACCCGCCTACCCGAGTCCAGGTAGCAGCGCTTTAGCGCTCTCGGCTACCCTGACAGGTGGCAAATTTTCATAACTACCATGTATAAACATACATCTCCTGTGATAAGTGAGCGATGTGTTACCAGCTGCACATCACAATGGAAGCTGACAGATGTATATTAATAACAGAGCCACACATACTGTCCCGGTAGATATAGAGTTCTTCTTTGGATCCAAATCGCTACATAAACAGTACTCGTGGTGGTGCATTAAAGCATGTTCCATCTTCTTGTCACAGAGCCAGCACCCATCCTTACGCTTTGAAATAGTCATTTAACCTCTTGTACACCATCTGAAGATGAGTCTGAAAAGGTTCGAAAATCGATTTATGGAGTAGATTTAAAAAAAGTGGATTGTGGATGTTTTCTGTATTTGTAACGAAATACGTTAATCCAGGTGAAGAACAGCAAAATGATCTATTAGTCAAAACAGCCAAAGTTGATGTGGAAACATTGATTGATTAATAGGAAATGCGAAATAGCGCTGCCTTGGAAATCGTACTAAAGGCGATCACAGTGTTCTACAATAGTCCTTTCAGTGAGTGATAATTAATTCAATTCATCTATCTCTTCAACGGACTCCTGTAGCTAAAAGAGAGAGGTCAGATGTGCTAGGTCAGGGGTTTTACCAACTGTTCTCGCTATCTTTTCCGTACCGAACACTTCATGCAGTTGTGCCAAAGTTTTCTGTATCGTTGGTCCACCTTCCTGAAAATATCCGTACAATTGTACAAGCGTAGAGGTGTTCTAGGAAGTATAGATTTTCTTTCTTCCTGAAAATATCCGTACAATTTTAAAAGCGTAGCGGTGTTCCAGGAAGTATAGATTTTCTTTCTTTCATTTCTATTGTCACACACAAATTTTTGCCAGCCATCGATTTCGGTCCGTAAAAACCACATTCGTATCTGATTAAAACAGAGGAAGCCATATATTATCCCAAAATCACGAGGTGAAAGTGGCACCGTCACGTAAACAAAATCAGCTTGATCGACGATGCCAATCCGATTTTGGCCCCAAGAGGTGGAATCGTCAAGAGAATTGTGCTGCCAGATTTTATAGCTATGTTTTTGCAGGCTTGTGTATTTTACGCTGGGCCGAAAGGCAGTGCGAAATGCGTGAAACCCTCTGAGCAAATTTATTTTCGTTTGCTCGTTAATCCTGCCATTAAATGTATTGGGACAGCTTTATGTGAACGTACCATGGTATTTCATTTTTGTAATTATTTTTGTGTGATTAAAAATGCTTCCTCTGTAATTACGATTACTCGTAAACCGTAACTTCACATCGAAATTCTACGTTGATTAGTCTACTCCAATCGTATTATCTTCGGGGTCACTTATTAACTTTTTTTCCAATTAAAAATATAAAATAGGAGAAATAGGAAGAAATGATAAGTAAATGAAGGATTCAGATGAGTTTGAAAATGAGATTGTAAAATAATATGGAAGCACAGATTTAAAGGCGACAAATGATAATAATACGGAAAGCAGAGGGGGGTGATTTATGGCAGTAAAAACATGTCTCAACTTATAGTCAACACGTAACTGACGAAAATTGCCTTAATTATGTAGTCAATGGCAAGATACTTTTGCATATGATAATAAACAAGTATGAAACTTAAATAATCTTCAATAGATACGCACCAGTAGAGGAATATCAGAGGCGCAGCTGTAAACTGCAGTCTCAAGATCCAGAAATTTCCGCTTTACTTACTTCTTGGTGTGTAGCACGTACACAAAACTTCATTTGACAACACGGTACTGATGGTTCCTTTGAAAGGGTACGGCCGACTTCTTTCCCCATCCTTCCCTAATCCAATGAGACCGATGACCTCGCTGTCTGGTCTCCTTCCCCCAAACCAACCCAACCCAACAACACGGTAGGGGAATGTTCTAGGCCACTTTAGACGCTACTAATCATTAACAGAAACAACCAATTGTGAACCAAGTACTTACGATCCCACCTGAATAACTGGAGGCGCTACAAATATATTTGTTCGTATGTTGTTTCGTCTTCCAAAATTGTTTCTCCCTAATGCGGTTCCTCCTTTCAATAATCGCACAAATGCTGGAAGGACAGGTGTTCAGATAAGCGACCGCGGAATAGAAAACCAAGTAAAACGACTCAGCACTGTAAAAGCAGTAGGAACGGATGAGGTACCTATGTGGCTCTACAGTGATTGATTATCATTATGAGATCCCATACTCCGACGAGCATAGGGAACGATGCGGGAGACCCGTACCACTGTACTAGGCAAGATCCTAGTGGAGGTGGTTTGCCATTGCCTTCCTCCGACCGTAATGGGGATGAAGTGTGATGATGAAGACGACACAACAAAGCCAGTCATCTGGAGGCAGGGAAAATCCCTGACCCCGTCGGGAATCGAACCCCGGACCCCGTGCGCAGGAAGCGAGAACGCTGCCCCAAGACCACGAACTGCGGACCTACAGTGATTAGGCGAAAGAATTCAGTCCCCTTCTAGCGGTTGTTTACAACAGGTTACAAGAGCAACGAAGCATACCTAGCGATTGAAAAGAAGGGCAGGTCAGTTCCGTTGTCAAGGACGGCCGCCGGACTTACGGTGCTACAAGTATCGCTAACGTTAATATGTTGTAGAGTTGTGGGACACATTTAATGCTTACGCATTATGACGTTTGGAGCACGACAATCTCATCCATAAAAATAAAGACAGATTCCGTAAACAGAGATCTTGCGAAACCAAGCTCGCTCTGTTTGTCCATGAGATCGAGGCTGCCGTAGCCAAAGGCGTTCAGATTGATGTCGTGTTCCTTGACTTCAGGAAGGCATTCGATACATTCCTCCAGAAAATATGTGAGCTTGGCGAGTATCTCAACAGATTTGTGATTCGATCAGGCCTTCCTTGCGGACACAAAGCGTCTTAAGGGAACAAAGCTGACAAATGTAATAGAGTTTATAGGGCTGCAACTATTTACAACTTATATTAAAGATAGTATGGATAAAATTTGTGATTCCCTGAGGTTATTCGCGCAGGATTATGCCATCTGTACGAAGGTTGCAACGGAAGAATACTGTAGCGAAATATGCGCAAATGGAAGAAGAGATCCACTACTGTTCTACTACACTACATCTAAATGATTCCACAGCGATTTACAGTTAAGTGCCTGGCAGATGGTTCATTTGGCCGTGTTCAAGCTGTCTCTCTACCGTTCCTCTGTCCGTCCAACAGCGCGCGGGAAAAACGAATACACGAATTTATCCGTGCAAGCTCTGATGTCTCTTATTTTATTATAACGGTCATTTCTCGCTACCTAGGTTGGTGCCAACAGAATATTTTCACATTCAGAGGAAATACACCCTTACCCTTCTTTTAATGATTTCCACCACAACTCGCGTATCACATCCGTGACTCTCCCGTGTTTCGCGTGTTTCGCGATAGAACAAAACGAGCTGCGCTTCTTTGAACTGTTTCAGTGTCCACCGTCAGTACTGTGAGATGTGGATTTCATACCGCACAGCAACACTCTAGCAGAAGACGTACAAGCGTAGTGTAGGCAGTCTCTTTGGTAGACTTGCAGTATTCTGTCAATAAAGCGCACTCTTTAGTTAGCTTTCCCCACAAAATTATCTAACCGTTCTAATTTAAGCTATTCGTGATTGCAATTCCTAATTATTTGGTTGAATAGATATTTTAGATTTGTGTAGCTTATCATGTAACTGAAACGTAATGGATTCATTTTAGTATCCGTGTGGCTGACTTTATACCATTCATTATTTACAGTCAATTGCCACTTTTCGCACCATGGAGGCCTCTTGCCTAAATCATTTTACAATTGGTTTTGGTGCTCTGATGACTTTACGAGACGGTAAATAACAGACTTAACTGCAAACAAACAATCTAAGAGAGCTGCTCAGATCGTCTCCTACACAATTTATGTAAATTAGGAACAGCAAAGGAACAATGGACTCGCGTTCGGGAGGACGACGGTTCAAACCCGCACCCGGCCTTCCTGATTTAGGTTTTCCGTGATTTGCCTAAATCGCTTCAGGCAAATGGCTGTGAAAGGGCACGGCCGACTTCCATTCCCATCCTTCCTTCACCCTACGGGACTGGCGACCTTGCTGTTTAGTTCCCTGCCACAAATCAATCAAATTTCTTGGGGAATACCCAATATAACTTCTGATTTACTCGATGACTTTCCCTCAACTGACAGGAAATCACGAACCCAGTCCCACAACTCAGACGATACACCGTAGACATGCAGTCTAATTACAATTCGCTTGTGAATAACGGTGTCAAAATACGAGGGTTGGAACTTTAATAGTGTCAACTATTTATTTACAGCTCGTAAAAAAATAGACACGTGTTTCAAAGTTTTACTGAACTTCAAAATAGTCACCATCATTGTGTATAACCCGTTGCCAGCGATGTGGAAGTCGTAGGATACTCTTAGCAGTGCCAGTTGTATTGACAGTTCGAGCGGCGCGGTCTATTGCCCGACGAATTTGTAGCAGTTCTGAAGCGAATGCCATGAAGTGTTTCCTTCAGTTTGGAAATCGAGTTGAACTCACGCGGGCTTAAGTCAGGGGAGTGCAGTAGGTGGTATAGCGCTTAGCAGCCCCATCACTCACACAAATCAGTAACAGCTTTCACTGTACGTGCTTGAGCATCGTCCTGCAAAATGATGGTCAGGTCCTGCAGAAAGTGTCTTCACTTCTGTCTCTCAGCTGTTCATATTTGGAACACAACGTACGACCAACTTAGAGACAGAAGTGATGACACGTTCTGCAGGACCTGACCATCATTTTGCTAATTTTGCACGACGATGCACAAGCTGCTCAAGTACGTACAGTGAAAGCTGTTACTGATTTGTTTGACTGATGGGGCTGCTAAGCGCTATACCACCTACTGCACTCCCATGACTTAAGCCCTCGTCTGGAGTACAGCATTGTATGGTAGTGAAACATGGACTGTGGGAAAACCGGAACAGAAGAGAATCGAAGCATTTGAGATGTGGTGCTATAGACGAATGTTGAACATTAGGTGGACTGATAAGGTACGGGATGAGGAGGTTCTACGCAGAATCGGAGAGGAAAGGAATATGTGGAAAACACTGATAAGGAGAAGGGACAGGATGATAGGACATCTGCTAAGACATGAGGGAATGACTTCCATGGTACTAGAAGGAGCTGTAGAGAGCAAAAACTGTAGAGGAAGACAGAGACTGGAATACGTCAAGCAAATAATTGAGGACGTAGGTTGCAAGTGCTACTCTGAGATGAAGAGGTTAGCGCAGGAAAGGAATTCGTGGCGGGCCGCATCAAAGCAGTCAGTAGACTGATGACCAAAAAAAAAAAAGTTAACTCGATTTCCAAACTGAAGGAAACACTTCACGGCATTCGCTTCAGAACTGCTACAAATTCGTCGGGCAATAGACCGCGCCGCTCGAACTATCAACACACCTGGCACTCCTATGAGTATCCTACGACTTCCATATCGCTGGCAACGGGTTATAAACAATGCTGATGACTACTTTGAACGTCAGTAAAACTTCGAAACACTTATCTATTCTGTACGAGCTGTAAATAAATTGATGACAATATTAAAGTTCCAACCCTCCTACTTCTGGAAACCTAAACATATGGAATCCATATGACATCCCCTCTCCCCAGCACTAGTGGCGTAAATCGCTGGAATGAACAGCTACCATAAAAGCACCCAGGAATAGCCATTAGCAACGGTCTAAAAATGGTTCAAATGGCTCTAAGCACTATGGGACTTAACATCTGAGGTCATCGGTCCACTAGACCTAACTAACCTAAGGACATCACACACATCCATGCCCGAGGCATGATTCGCACCTGCGACCGTAGCAGCCGCGTGGTTCCGGACTGAAGCGCCTAGAGCCGCTCGTCCACAGCGGCCGGCTCGGAGTGGTCTAAATTGGAACTAACAGATATCACAAATAGCAGGAAAAATCAGATGTGGGAATGAGATTCATTGGAAGAATCTTAAGGAGATGTAATTCATCCATGAAAGAAGTGGCTTCCAAAACACTCGACGGACTGTTTCTTAAGTACTGATCATCGTTCGGTGATCGTTATCAAGCCGGCCGCGGTGGCCGAGTGGTTCTAGGCGCGCAGTACGGAACCGCGCGACCGCTACGGTCGAAGGTTCGAATCCTGCCTCGGGCATGGATGTGTGTGATGTCCTTAGGTTATTTAGGTTTAAGTAGTTCTAAGTTCTAGGGGACTAATGACCACAGATGTTAAGTCCCATAGTGCTCAGAACCATTTGAACCATTTTGATCGTTATCAATTGGAAGTGATAGAGATGCAGTGAACGACGACGTGTTTCTTCAGAGGATCGTTATCCCGGCGGGAGCGTGTTACAGAGATGCTCAATAGACTCCAGTGACAGACGTTACAAGAGAGGCTTTGTGTATCATTGAAAGATTTTCTGTTGAAATGGCTCTGAGCACTATGGGACTCAACTTCTGAGGTCATTAGTCCCCTAGAACTTAGAACTAGTTAAACCTAACTAACCTAAGGACATCACAAACATCCATGCCCGAGGCAGGATTCGAACCTTCGACCGTAGCGGTCTTGCGGTTCCAGACTGCAGCGCCTTTAACCGCACGGCCACTTCGGCCGGCTCTGTTGAAATTTCTAAAGCTTAGTTCCCAAGAAGAGTTACGGAAACATATTACTTTCCCCCAAAATACGTGTAGCGAAACGATCACGAAGACAAAATTAGAGAAATTAGATATCATTCGGAGCTGTACCGACAATCGCTTTTGCAAGGGCTACTCTTGAATGGAACCTACTTCTATCAAGTGCAAATGACAACGTGCAAGTCATACAAGTTCCTTGTAAATAAGTAATTTGCTCTTAGCCCGCATCTCGTGGTCGTGCGGTAACGTTCTCGCTTCCCACGCCCGGGTTCCCGGGTTCGATTCCCGGCGGGGTCAGGGATTTTCTCTGCCTCGTGATGGCTGGGTGTTGTGTGATGTCTTTAGGTTAGTTAGGTTTAAGTAGTTCTAGGGGACTGATGACCATAGATGTTAAGTCCCATAGTGCTCGGAGCCATTTGAACCATTTTTGCTCTTTGGTTAAAGTGCGAAATCGAAAGAAGAAAGGGTCAAAATCACTATTATAGAAGAAATAAAACATTTCTTGTTTACCTTCTACCGAATAGGGAAAACCGTTCGATTGCAGAAACGCAAATGAATACGGTCGTCCAAAGGCTGACTTTTCTAAACCTTACTAGCGTCACTGCGAGGAAACACCTAAGTAACAAACTGAAAAAGTGAAACGAGCCATGAACAAATAGCGATCGCAGGACAAAGTTGGCCATATTTCCTGTAGAAGAGACGCACGCGGTGTTCTAGTAAGCGGCTTAACACATCTCCGTTCCTTAAAATAGATCTACACATTTGCTCTTTCGGATCGTAACGACACGACTGATACTTAAGGGTACTATGTTCAAAAATTATCAAGTTATTATAATTTTAAATTCAGGTTCAATACGCTCATCTGTATCAGGAATATACAATTTCGAAACTACTTCTACCCACTTTTCCCACATAGCGCTTATACGTCCTAACATATCAACTGCTCTTCGTACTCTTCGACAAGATTTTTCATCACAGCGTAACGCACGTGACCTGCAACATAATCGTTTCTGTGACATTGCGGAAGGAAAGATGGCTCTACTTTTTTCTACTCTAGGTTCTCTGTTGACGCAACATATGCTTTATATACACCAACTAGTAATAACAAACCATCATTGGTTTCAAGTATAATTATATTTGTTCCTTTCCAGGTGCCACCACAAACTTTTTAAGCGTTAATATTAGTCTTTTCACCACAATATTACGAATACTGTAGTTCATAAGAACTTAAAACGAGGGTTTCATATCACTGGCTCTCGATATAGCATATCTCGTAGGACCAGTTTACACTAGACACTGTTCCAGTTTCTGAAAAGGTTCAAGTTCCACATGATATTTTCTTCTTTTGACTGAAGGAATTGCACCGGGCCGTCCGCGGTGGCCGAGTGGTTCTAGGTACTTCAGTCCGGAACCGCGCGATCTCTACGGTCGCAAGTTCGAATCCTGCCTCGGGCGTGGATGTATGTGATGTCCTTAGGTTACTTAGATTTAAGTAGTTCTACGTTCTAGGGGACTGATGACCTCAGATGTTAAGTCCCAGTTAGGTTTAAGTAGTTCTAAGTTCTAGGGGACTGATGACCTCGGATGTTAAGTCCCATAGTACTCAGAGCCATTTGAACCATTTGAATTGCACCTGTTGTACGTTGACAGGTGAACTATCAGTGTCTAACTACCTTCTGATTCACATGTAGATCTTCGCTGTAATGATTTTCTTCTCGGGAAAAACGAGGGCGTCCTGAAAATTAACACCTTCAATTTTTTAATGTGAAAACTCTTAAAGGTTTGTAAGTAAAATGAACGTTATGAATCTTCCTTATGTCTATTCATAATGTCTAAATATTTATTTCTCAACAGGGTCACCCTGGCGATAATCACATTTCTCCTAACGTGACACCAGTTTGTTGATATGGTCGCTGTAGGATGTTTGGCTTTGTTGACGGAGCCACAACCTCACTTCTGCTTGCGCCGCTTCATCGCTATCAAAGTGAAGTCCTCGATGCCGTTCTTTAGCTTTTGGGAAAAAATGAAAATCGGATGGGGCCAGGTCAGGACATTATGGAGGAAGTTCGACGACGGTGAAATCAAGGCGTCGGATTACTGTAGATGTCATAGCGCTCTTGTGGGGTCTGGCATTGTTATGCTGAAGGAGAGGGTGCTCCATGTGTGGACGAACAGTTAGAATTCGAAACTCGGTTGCAGTACGCTGTTTCTCACGCACCCACGTAGTTACGTTACACACCGCCATGTTATGCGCTACGATTCGGAGCCCTCTAGTGACAGAGGGCTGAAAATATGTATACACGAATAACAAAGATATTGAATGTTAACAACGTTTGTTTTTATTTTAAAAAGCTTTAATAGTTATTAAATAAAAAATTCGGAGATATTACGTTTCAGCACGCCCCCTCGTTTCCCTTACTACCAGATTCAGTTGCTTCCAATTTTGCCTTCCTTTTTTTTTTTTTTTTTTTGTAATAGCCACACAGAAATTACAACACTTAGATACCTGAACTGCATGCGCACATAGAAAATCATTGATAGCGATAATGTTTTGATAATTTGAAAGTGATCAGTGACTTGCGTTGTTTAAAAAAAAAAAGTAACACTTAAGAAATGTATCTCAGACACGTAGAAATAAAATTTTTCCATCGATATTTGTTCATGTTGTGAATCCTTAAATAACAGGGTCATATATGCCCAAGGAGCACAAATATCACAGAAAAACCTATAACAAGGGAATAGAAAGATATTTTTTTAAGTTATGAAGAGAAAAACTAAGTCATTAAGCTTATAGCGTCAGCGTTCAAGTCTAAAAATATTATGGGGATGTTCTGGCTCATATTGACCCAAAGAATACAGCAGGGTTAAAATAAACAAAATTTTCTATTTGTCATGCTCTTTCTTTTCTCTCAGCGAAAATAATCGGAGTTTTAAAACTCAGAGTCGGCAACTGTCGTTAATTGTGTTTGTGCAAGAAGTCAATCAGTCGTTCCTTTTTCAGAATTTGATAGATTAAATCATTTCTGTTGTAAAATCTCATGATCTTATTTATAATTTCTTAACTAAACCTTCATTTATTGCTGAACGGACATCGTGACAGTATACGGATACATTCTTTCAAATAACCAGACACTTATTGCATCAAAGACTAATGGGCCTAGCTATTCATTATCAGAAACAGAGCGAACAGCTGAACTGATTATTTTCATCATTTCAGCAAACGTCAAAATATGATTTTTTATATGCTGGAAGTAAAGGATCAATATGGACCATTGACCGAAACTGGAGTTTTCTCTTCAGATCTAATTGCAATTATGTTAGAAAACAAAAAGTCGTAGATACTAGTTGAAGAGGGATGTACAAGGACATAAAGTAGGTACGTTGCGGGCACTGCCGTTATTTAAGTGAATATCATTAACTCAGCCGCCAAATGATACTCCTTAACCACTTCGGCTTACTAAAATAATCGGTGAAGAAGTTCGGACAGCGAACTTTACGGTAGTCAGTGTGTGGGTATGAATAAACGCACCTTCTTAAACCATGTTAGCCAATAAGTTTTTTTGTTGTTGGAACCTAATGTTCCATAAGAGCCGCTCGGGATTAGCCGAGCGGTCTATGGCGCTGCAGTCATGGACTGTGCGGCTGATCCTCGCGGAGGTTTGAGTTCTCCCTCGGGCATGGATGTGTGTGTTTGTCCTTAGGATAATTTAGGTTAAGTAGTGTGTAAGCTTCAGGACTGATGACCTTAGCAGTTAAGTCCCATAAGATTTCACACACACACAGGAGAGCCACCATCTGTTTAGCAGCGCCTTGGAACACCTCTCGAACACAGCATAAAAGCGATTGTGCGTAGTATGGATTTGTCAGCTCCCTGATGCGCTTCCAGAGGTGCGTGGCACTAACCGTCTACGCACAGATCACGCACCCCATATGTGTTCCATCGCATCCAGATTAGGCAGACTTGGTGGCCACGAAAAGTTCTATCTGAAGCACGTTACTTGCAGGACAACCAAAAATCCATAATACTGACCAGAAGAGCATCTACTGTGCTGATGAAGTTTACTAGTCACCCACTGTTGTCGACTATAATATCGACAACCACTCCTCAATCACATGTGTTTTCCTTGAGAACTGGAAACAGGGGCTAGTTAAGCCCCTACCTAAAATAGGAAGCTGCCATAGCACCCTCTGATTACCGACCTATTTGCATTCTTCCTGCAATGTCCAAGGCCTTAGAATGAATAGTCCACGACCAGCTAACAAACTACCTAATTACAAACAACTTACTCGACGGATATCAGTCCACTTCTGTAAACACTGCAGTACGACAGCTGCCTTAATGAAGGTAACAGATGACCTGAAGCTTGCTATGGGTGCACAAGAGGTGACTATCACGTGCTTCTTAAACTTCAGCAAAGCGTTTAATATTGTCGATTCGACATTTTACCCATCAAACTTTGCAGCCTATATTTCTCGCCAAGTGCAGCGCAACGGTTTCGTTCATACCTGACGTCTCGCCAGCAATGCGTCATGTCCGGCACTATAAAGCCATAACGATGGAGGTAGTATCAGGCACACCCAGGGTTCGGTATTAGGTCCTATACTACTTTCATTCTACGTATGTCAACGATGTGTCGCCGGTTATGTGCGGCTGCAAATACCACTACTACGCTGATGACATCCCATTGTATCTAATTGCAAAACCAATAATCCTGAAGAAAGCTATAGAGAATCTCAGCACCGATCTGTGAGCACTATCAAAATGGGCGCAGCATATATCGTTGAAGCTCACCCCATTCAAAACCCAAGCGATACTGGTTGGTCATTCTCGGCTCATCTGCCTGAAATACCGGGAATCCCTACCATCTTTAGCTCTAAATGGGACAAATAGCAACTTCTCTCCCTCAGCAAAGAGTCAATGTTTAATAAGAGATGAAAATTTAAATTCTACCGAGTACGCAACTGCAATGTTCAAGAACCTGTCAGCATCCCCCATGTCCTCCAAAAATATGAAAAGCTATTCCTTCTTCACCCGGAAAAGAAAATTATACAAACACTTATACTTCCCTTTATTGATTACAGCGATGCTACCCTGCTAGGCCTTACTCAGAAAAGCTCACGGGGCCTGAAGCTGGTTATGAATGCCAGTGCTCGTTATATCTGTGTCGATCGACGGTTTGATCAGATTTCACCATCACACGCACAGCTATCCAGGCTGCGTGCAGAAAAGCGCAGAGATTTACATTTTATCTGTCTTCTCTACTGTCTTATCCCTCATATCTCTCCTTGACCTTAACCCTCTTGTCTGAAAAATATGGCAGAAACATCCACTTCCATCAGAGCAAAATCTTTTCTGTCCCACTACATCGTTCAGTAACTTTCTCGAAGTCCTTCTCGGTAGTAGGAACCCGACTCTGCAGTTACGTCCCAGATTACATTACAGAACCGAATAACGCTTCCAGCATCAGAAGACAGTTAATGACATAAACTGAAGAGGCAAAGACACTGGTAAAGCTGCCTAACATCGTGTATTTCACCGCTAACACGCAGAAGTGCTGCAACACGACGTGGCATGGATTCAACTAATGTCTGAAGTAGTGCTGGAGGGAACTGACACCATGAATTCTGCAGGGCTGTCCATAAATCCGTAAGAGTACGAAGGGGTGGGGATATCTTCTAACAGCAGGTTGCAAGGCACCCAGATATGCTCACTGATATTGTGTCTGGGGAACTTGGTTGGCGAGCAGAAGTGTTTGAACTCAGAAGAGTGTTCCTTAAACCACTCTGTAGCAATTCTGGACATGTGTAGCGTTGCATTGCCCTGGTGGAATTACTCAAGTCCGTCGGAATGCACAAATGGACTCAGGTGATCAGAAAGGATGCCTAAGTACATGTTACCTGTTACAGACGTATCTAGACGTATCAGGGGTCCCATTTCACTCCAACTGCACACACCCCACACTATTACAGAGCCTCCACCAGCTTGAACAGTCCCATGGTGACATGCAAGGTCCATGTATTCATGAGGTTGTCTCCTTACTCGCATACGTCCATCCACTCGATACAATATGAAACGAGACTCGTCCGACCATGCAACACGTTTCCAGTCATCAACAGACCAGTGTGAGTGTTGACGGGCCCAGGCGAGACTTAAGGCTTTGTGTCGTGCAGTCATGAAGGGTACACGAGTGGGCCTTTGGCTTTGTAAGCCCATATCATTTATATTTCGTTGAATAGTTCTCACACTGACACTTGTTGATGGCCCAGCATTGAAATCTAAAGCAGTTTTCGGAAGGGTTGCACTTCCGTCACATTGAATGATTCTCTACAGTCGTCGTTGGTCCCGTTCTTGCAGGATCTTTTTCCGGCCGCAGCAGTGCCCGAGATTTGATGTTTTACCAGATGCCTGATATTCACGGAACACTCGTGAAATCTTAGTACGGGAAAAACCCCACTTCATCGCTACCTCGAAGATGCTGTGTCCCAGAGCGCGTGCACCGACTATAACACCACGTTCAAACTCACAACTTGATACCCTGACATTGTAGCAGCAGTATATAGGCGAGGCCGACAGCAGCGCTGTATTCTGCCTGCTTACATACACTACTAGCCATTAGAATTGCTAAACCAAGAAGAAATGCAGATGATAAAAGAGTATTCATTGTACAAATATATTATACTAGAACTGACATGTGACTACATTTTCAGGCAATTTGGGTGCATAGATCGTCAGAAATCAGTACCCAGAACAACCACCTCTGGCCGTAATAACGGCCTTGATACGCCTGGGCATTGAGTCAAACAGAGCTTGGATGGCGTGTACAGGTACAGCTGCCCATGCAGCTTCAACACGATACCACAGTTCATCGAGAGTAGTGATTGGCGTATTGTGACGAGCCAGTTGCTCGGCCACCATTGACCAGACCTTTACAGTTGGTGAGAGATTTGGAGAATATGGTGGCCAGGGCAGCAGTAGAACATTTTCTGTATCCAGAAAGGCCCGTACAGGACCTGCAACATGCGGTCGTACAATATCCTGCTGAAATGTAGGGTTTCGCAGGTATCGAATGGAGGGTAGAGCCAAGGGTCGTATGTAGCGTTCACTATTCAAAGTGCCGTCAATGCGAACAAGAGGTGGCAGAGACGTGTAAACAATGGCACCCCATACCATCACAGCGGATGATACGCGATGACGAATACACGCTTCCAATGTGCGTTCACCGCGATGTCGCCAAACAGGGACGCGACCATCATGATGCTGTAAACAGAACCTGGATTCATCCGAAAAAATGACGTTATGCCATTCGTGCACCCAGGTACGTCGTTGAGTACACCATCGCAGGCGCACTCGTCTCTAATGCAGCGTCAAGGGGAACCGCAGCCACGGTCTCCGAGCTGATAGTCCATGCTGCTGCAAACGTCGTCGAACTGTTCGTGCAGATGGTTCTTGTCTTGCAAGCGTCCCCATCTGTTGACTCAGGGATCGAGACGTAGCTGCACTATCCGTTACAACCATGCGGATAAGATGCCTGTCACCTCGACTGCTAGCGATACGAGGCCGTTGGGATCCAGCACGGCGTTCCGTATTACCCTCCTGAACCCACCGATTCCATATTCTGCTAACAGAATAATCTCGACCAACGCGAGCAGTAATGTCGCGATACGATAAACCGCAATCGTGATGGGCTACAATCCGACGTTTTTCAAAGTCGGAAACGTGATGGTACGCATTTCACCTCCTTACACGAGGCATCACAACAACGTTTCACCAGGCAACGCCGGTCAACTGCTGTTCGTGTATGAGAAATCCGTTCGGAAACTTTCCTCATGTCAGCACGTTGTAGGTGTCGCCACCGGCGCCAACCTTGTGTCAATGCTCTGAAAAGCTAATCATTTGCATATCACAGCATCTTCTACCTGTGGGTTAAATTTCGCGTCTGTAGCACGTCATCTTCGTAGTGTAGCAATTTTAATGGTCAGTAGTGTATCTCTGTATTTGAATACGCAGGTGTACACCAGTTTCTTTGGTGCATCAGTGTATATACGAAAGCAACAGTAAGGATTACCATTTACAAGATTGCGTAGTGTCTGTTTTTTCGGGCAACCTTCATTGCGGAAGCACATCTACGTTCGAGCTCCAGTGGGAATCCAAAATCAGCGAGCGTGGAGAACATGGATGTGGACTGCAGATACGTGGCGCTGGGTGGGAGTGTGGGTCTGCTGGAAAGCTTGTCGAAATAGCCCGCGCATTTTCTATAAACACTATGTCCGGATGGTGCTGTGGTCAACACAGCTGCAAACTACGCAGGATGTACCGGCTTCGAGTCACTGTCTGGCACACATTTTCAATCGGCGCCCCTGATTCTACATAAACTGCCGATTCAGCTGATACCATTAGTTCCTTTGCTTTCCTTTCTCCCCAATCTACCTTCAATTACGTAATAATGATTGCCATTGTCTGTGTACGCATTCACTATCCCTTGTGCATCCTTTTTTCCAACCAGATCTTCATTTCTTTCCCAGAACTTGTTATATCAGAATGCATCTACAGCATGATTCTTATTAACGTTTATAGGTCCCTCGAAGCGACGTGGAAGACGCTGGGGCAAACGAGTAATATAAGACACACGGGGTCGCAAAAGTCGGGAAATACCCCAAACGTGGATGAGAAATGTCGAACATGTGACGTCACCAGATAATGTACCTCGCCGCAACCGCAGGGACAATTGAGCCATGCAATACTTGCATTCGAGCAAACTGTGCCAATTTCCAACAAGTTTTGTAAATGCGTACTTTTACAAGCGTAGCAGGTATAAAATTATTGTCCTCGCTGTAAGAGTGTAAAAGCTGTTCTTATTTTGTTTTTCATTGCTTCCGTGCCTTCTTTTTCTGTTTACAGGTAATGTTTAGTTAAGAAAACGTAGGTCGTTTACTGGTAACGACGGAATTCGGAAGCTGACGCTGATTTACTTGTTGTTCTCTACTTTTCAATAAAGCAGCAGAGAAAGTGAGACCAGTAAACGCATAAATGTCTAATCTGATGAAAAAATGCTGCCTGCTAGGTGCAAGACTAGAACCCGGAGGATCACGTGCTAATGCTGCGCACGTCGGCGCAGAACCAAGCTCACGTGAATACTTGCGTCGGGACTGACAGACCGGCAGACCGATAGACTCAACCGGTGCACGTGCGGCGAGGTACGCCATATGATGACGTCACATGTACCCAACTTTTGCGACCCCATGTGTCTTGCATTAAATTACTTGTCTCAATATCATCTACGTCGCTTCGGAGGTTTTTAAACCTTAATAAGAATCACCCTGTATTTTTTGCACGTATACGTTCTTTTTATTATTACTATTATTATTACTTTAACAGTACTACTGGCAGCAGCTGCAGTATTATAAATACGGCTACCATTAACTTTATTAGTTCATAGAACAGTATTATTTACTCACATTGTGACTGAGACCATTTAAATACTACACTGAAGCGCCAAAGAAACTGGTATAGGCATGGGTATTCAAATACAGAGATATGTAAATACACAGAATCCGGCGCTGCGGTCAGCAACGCCTATATAGGGGAACAAGTGTCTGGTGCAGTTGCTACAATGCTGCTACAATGGCAGGTTATCAAGATTTAAGTGAGTTTGAACGTGGTGCTATTGTCGACGCACGAGCGATGGGACACAGCATACCCGAGTTGGCGACGAAGTGGGAATTTTCCAGAACAACTATTTCAAGAGTGTATCTTGAATATCAGGAATCCGGTAAAACATCAAATCTCCGACATCGCTGCTGCCGGAAAAAGATCCTTCAAGAACTGGAAAGAATAGTTCAGTCTGACAGAAGTGCAACCCTTCCGAAAATTGTTGCAGATTTCAATGGTGGGCCATAAACAAATGTCAGCGTGCGAACCATTCAGCGAAATCGGCTTTCGGAGCCGAAGGCCGACCTTGATGACTGCACAAGGCTTTACGCTCCACCTGGGCCCGTCAACAGCGACATTGGACTTTTGATGACTGGAAACATGATGCCTGGTCGGACGAGGCTCGTTTAAAATTGTATCGAGCGGATGGACATGTCCGAGTATGGAGACAACATAATGACTTCATGAACCCTCCATATCAGCAGGCAACTCTTCAAGCCAGTGGAGACTCTGTAATGGTGTGGGACGTGTGCAGTTAGACTGATATGGGACCCCTGATTTGTCTAGATACCTCTCTGACAGTTGACTCGAAAGTAAGCACCTGCATCTATTCATGTCCATTTTGTATTCCGACGGACTTGGGCAATTCCAGCAGGACAATGTGAGATTCCACACATCCATAATTGCTACATAGTGGCTCCAGGAACACTCTTCTGAGTTTAAACACTTCCGCTGGCCATCAAACTCCTCAGATACGAACATTATTGAGCATATCTGGCATACATTGCAAGGTGCTGTTCAGAAGAGATCTCCACCGCCCTGCTCCCCCCCTCCCCCCCCCCTCCCCCCCTCCCCCCCCCCCCTCACCGTACTCTTACGGATTCATGGACATACCTGCTGGATTCATGGTGTCAGTTCCCTCCAGTACTACTTCAGACATTAGTCGAGTCCATGTTATTTCAAGCTTTGGCACTTCTGCGTGTTCGCAGAGGCCCTACACGATATTAGGTAGATGTACCAGTTTCTTTGGCTCTTCAGTGCATTTGTCGCATTAAAATTGTAATTTCTTGCGTAACCGTACGTGTCAAACTCTGGTCCGATGTGGGAGAGGGACCGATGACCTCAATCAGAGCAGGTTAAACGAATAAATATAGCTATCAAGTTCCTCACAGGACTGTATCACGATTCTTTCCTCGTGACACGTGTAGCTGTCCTGCTAGAAGATTCCATCGCCTTCAGGGAAGACATCAAGCATCCAGTTGAGCAGCGAGGTGTTTGATTGTGATCCATCGATCATCGCTAATGAGAATGTTCTCACGTTGCAACGTCACAGGAATAACAGCTGTGTGCGGCCCGGACGGCAAGAGAAAGATCGGACAGATTTGCGCGACCGAGTCCGCGTCCAGCGACTTACCGTGCTTTTGTTCACTGCCAGGTCGCCGTAGATATTCTCAAAGGGCCTATGAATACTTAAGGTGTTCTTGTTTTCCGCCAAAAAAAAAATTTAATGACGACTCTCCACTTGGAACGCACCTCCGTTACAGACGCCATTTTGAAGGATACGTATAGCACCGCCACCTATAGGAACTTATGAAACCACAGAGGCTGAGTCAGGGGTAGTCCACGACGTCCCACAGCAAATTCCACACTTTTAAACCGAAATTGACCAAAACAATTTGTGTTGCATTACTTACTGAACACCCCTCATAAATGTAAAAACAACCAAACCTCACTCATTCATTGCCAAAAACTGCAACTTATTCAAGAATACACACTTTACAACATGTGTGTAACTGCAGCTTATGCCACTGAAATCAAGATAATACAAGCATTTATTTCATGCATGATCAACATGTATTTCTGTTGTCTGTTCTTATTATGATACGCACTTTCCTTGACATCTAACAATTTTATATGGAGTCTAATAATACGCGCATCCTTAGGCTTGTCCCGACTTTCCAATGGAAGAATATTTTTGTAAATGTAACAAATTTTGTTTCAAAAGTGAGTCTGCTTAAGTCGCCTGCGTTTGTGCCTCAGATATAGCAACAATAGTGGAACTAGTTTCTTCTTGTTTGGGAAATAGGTCTCTTACCTTTGACGTTTTACTACCGCATCTGTTTGGTTTCTCCGTCGGCTACAGTGGTGGTGACTTATTTGGTACGTTAATTTGGTATTGCATTCGATACAAATTTTCTGTCACATATCCACTGATTTGACGGGAAGAGTAATGAACAAAACATCACGTTTTCGAGTAGATATACGATGTCTTTCTGCAGAAGGTCTGGTCTTTTTTCCCTTAAAACAAAACGATGTTCTTCAATAAATATATATAGGTTACAAGAGAATCGTGGATAAACTGGTCTGTAATGTATCGTCTCGCACCTCCCAGTGTTTTAAAGAAACTAAAGAAAGACAAATGTTTAGCTTGCTGGCCGCTTGTAGAGCTGCTGTCACAGAGTATCGTAAAAGTGATATACAGTGTTAGATTTTAGCTGAACTGAGTGTGTGCTTTGAAACACTTCCATCTGCACCAGTATTGTACACTGTCGTCAGCTTACCGCCTGCCCTGTTTTACAGAACAGGAAATCCTCCGGCCTCCGCGTAATGTGATCGAAGGTGCACCTCCAACACCTTGTTGCCTGATCGTGATTTCATTATCTTTCAAATACTTACCATAGATGCTTCAGATAGTTGCAAGCTAACAGCCATTTCCGAGATGCTTCCTCCCATGCGCCGGGCCATAACAATCGGTCCATAGTAGTATACACACACACTCACGCAAAAGCAACTCACACAGCACATGACTGCAGCTCTTTTCTGACGGTCTTTCTGTTGTGACTTGCTACGACTCAGCATTTCCGCTATTGTGAGTAGTAACTATCCTGTTCATAATATTGTTACACTCCATCCTGGATTTTCCATTGCTGAATTTTGTCCTTAGTCATAGTCCGATATTTCAGCAGAGTACCCCATTTGCAGCCTGTACAGTTGCTAGAATGTGTCCCCATTTGTCTATGTACTTCTTATATACTTTCCTTACCACGTCAGGGGCCTAAAACTCACCAGGTGCTTTTCAGTCTCGCAGCAGATAGTGGTCATAATTATTTTGGCTCATCAGTATAAAATGAAATATATTAAATAAATTATTTAGGACGTTGCATGTTCTACTCTGAGATGAGCTAGTGACAATGATTATACAAAAAAGACGTGTTCCCCTTGATAGGACATCCACAACTGTTGTATAGATTATTCATGACTGACAACATGTGTGTACAGTTTTATTTATTGCTTTCCAGTAAAAGAAGAACACAACCATATTTCCCATCTTCAGGGGCAAATAATGTCCATACAGCTGCGAGGACGGGGCTTGAGTCGTGCTTGGGTAGCTCAGTTGGTAGAGCACTTGCCCGCGAATGTCAAAAGTCCCGAGTTCGAGTCTCGGTCCGGCACACCGTTTTAATCTGCCAGGAAGTTTCAATGTCCATACAACTAACAGGGTGTAATATAGTGATTTCTGGTACATGGCATGTAAGCAGAAAAACTGCAATACATGAAATGAGTATTCTTTTTCATGTCATATATGGCGGAATCACTATATTATCCCCTATTAGTTGTATTGTCATTCTATGCACCTGAAGATGGGACTCTTATCCTGAAATCCGGTCATTCTCTTCTTTTATAGGAAAATAAAATTTAACACAACTGTATGCAGATGTTATCAATCAGGAACAAAAAGGCATCACCGTCATGCGTAGAGTAATAGCTGTCAGTACTTACAATGATGGGCAGCAGGAGTTCGTGAGTCTCGTTGCCCCTCCAGAGGCGCGACTCCGAAGGCAGTGGAGGAATGTCACAGGAGAGTGACTCCAGCTTCTCCTCGAGACGCGACGGGATGCGGTGCGGTGGTCTGGGAGGTGGCAGAGGGGGGCGTGGCTCGGCGGTGCTGAGCCCTTCCAGGGCCGCAGAGCTTCCACTGGACCCTTCTAGTGCTGTAGGGCTACCACTCGATTCTTCCTCGATGGCAGGGTTGCCGTCAGAGAAGGTGATAGGCGGCGGTGGCGGTGGGGGAGTGGTGGCAGCATTGGTGGTGGTAGTGGTAGTGATGGTTGTGGTTGTGGTGCTGCTGCTGGGTGCCCCACTGGTGGCTGGAGTAGCTGCAGGGGTGGAAGTGGTGGTAGCAGCCGGCTCAGGGGCCGCTGTGGGTGCTGCTGCGACCTCAGAAACACTGCTGCTAGCAGCCTGACTGCTGCTAGCGGTCTGACTGCTGCTGAGTGCTGTCTGACCGCTGCTGTTAGTGCTCTGACTGCTGCTACTGACTGCCTGACTGCTGCTGCTGACTGACTGGCTGCTGCTGCTGACTGCCTGACTGCTGCTACTGCCAGTCTGACTGCTGCTGCCGCTGTCCTGGCTGCTGCTGAAGACATGCTGACTGCTGACAATATCAGCTTCGCTGCTGATGCCACTGGCACCTGCTGGCGTAGCTACGCCGCTGCTTCTGCCAGATAAGTCGTCACGGTTCGTGCTGGGCACTTCAGCACTGCAAAATAATGGGGAGAAGCGAGATTATAACAGGTAACTTCTCTTTATTGGTGCACGGCTGGGGCGATACCTTAGTGGCAGATATTACATATTGAGAGACTTAAGCGGTATTTTATTTATGAGAAAAGCTCTACTTTAATATTTCTGCGAACAGCAGACAAGAATGGGACTCATATTGGGCAAACTGTAAAAGAATACACAAAATGGCATCTAAAAATTAATTTCGAAAAAAGTTAATGAGATTGGATACAAAAGGAACGGATGTAGTTCTAGAAAATGGTAAAACTAAAAAATGTGAACATTTTTAGTATTAAGATTCTTCTAGATCCTGGGACAAAGATATTGAGACGAGAGTACCCAAGGGGAAACGAACAATGAAGTCACGACATGAACTGATTTGGGATAATATAGTTAATCACAAGATGAAAACAGGAAGGTTCCATATTATTATTCAGACTATAGTTACTTATGCTACAGAAATGTGGTCACTGAAACTTTAAAATGAGATGATACAAATCCATCATGAAATCAATATCACAAGTTATAAAAGTCAGTGTTGGGAATTCACACACAGAAATAAAAAGAAACTTAGAGCTTTAGAAACGGATCACTTGAGAAGTGCGTGTAGAACTTCCCAACGTGACCACGTAAGAAATGCTTAAATACACATACTCATGCAGTATTACGGACAGAATAGAATAAAGACACCTAGGAGAGTGTCAAAAGATTCGAAGACAACAGATGACGAAGAGAGCACTTGCGTGGTAACCTCTTGGAAGGAAAATAAGAGGAAGACCACGAAAAGGGTGGAATAGGGGTATTTGGGAAGCGATGGAGGACCACCGCGGAAAAAGAAGATAAACGTAATCTATGAACATAAGATCAAATAATCAAAAATATGGGAAAAAACGAGACTGACACAGTAAACAACAACCAGAGCAGAGAATAAGACTTCAGTGGTTTTGGCTTCTTAAGAGAAGGAGCAATGACAAGTGGCCGTAGAAGGTATGGCCCCAAGAAGAACTAAAAGAGGAAAACCACTTTTGTCACGGGAACTGTATACTAACAGAGCAGTGGATGAGAAGGTGTGAACAGATTCCAACTGGAATAACCGAGACTACTGGAAGAAAAAAGCGACTAACCTCTAGTGGGAAAAGTCAGAAGAAGAAAAAGAAGAAAGTAAAGCTTTAGTCACCATGAAGGTTGCCTTGTACATGGTGCTGTAGGGATTGGTATTCCCTCGATTTCTTCTCATCCCTGAAAAGACAACCAGCCAGTGTTGTAAAATGCCTTTTTTACGAGATGCCTCGTAAATGAACTTGAAGGTCTTATGGCTACCACACTAGATGATGCCGGGGTACTTTCACAGGATATAGCACATCAATAACAGAGATTAAGTCCGCGAAGATAATGTTGTAATTGCTTCGAAATCGATAGAAACAAATTAAAACAATAAATACAGCTGGGTGGAGAAAAAGTAGTACCAGCGTTGCCTTTGTCTTCCGTAACAAAATATTTCACAGCTGACGCCTTCAATTAACAGTGCTATGGAACCAATAATATGTACACAGTAATTCCGTGATCATGTTACAAACTTTCAGATATGAAGGAGAAGGATAATATATAAATCTGAGGTAATATAGTCTGGAAACGACTGGCTACAAAGATAAAAGCGGAACTCTGCTCCAGTATCTGTGTTAGCTTCACGCAGCGCTCAGACTAAAAGCCCCAGATTCCGAACCCTGGGCATGACGTACAGAATTCCCCCTGAATACTCTCCGATACCCTTAAATAATTTCTCCTGTTGATCGACTGGTAACGGCGCACGTAACTTGATGTCAGAGAGACCTAAAAACAACAGGCTATGACACATTAATAATGAATTCCATTTACCTGCATAACTTTTACTGCTTTCTGCATTTACAACAACTGTTGACGATGCCGACCCCCCCCCCCCCCTCCCCTCCAACCCCTTAGCGTCAGTGCAGGCATAGCACCAAGGCACGAAGTTCTCTTGTACCCATTCTAATGTTCCTGGTGTCATTTGAACAATGTCACAGGCAGCGATAATTCTTGCCAGGAGGTCCTCTTCAGTCTCGAGAGGCGTCTCGTACACAGGACTTTTCACACGGCCCCACAAGAATTAATCACTTGGAGCGACATCAAGTGAATGTGTTGCTTCCCTGCTTATCCACATTTCATGGAAAGTGTCATCCACGTGCTCGCAAACCCGCTGTCCAAAGTGAGATGAGGCTCCATCACGTTGGAACCACATACGAGTACATTGACAAACGACAAGTGGGATATATATGTGACACAACAATAGCATCAGCACATATATTTCACTGTCAGAAGTATCAAAAATGTTTTCGCTTATAACTTTCGACTTGGTCGTTGTTGGACCAGGGTGCCGTACCTGGAATTGACACATTTACGCTTCTCCATCATCCCCGAAAGTTTTCACCATCGTCATGGAATCATCCTGTAAGTTTCTAGATTCCCCCTGTATGCTACAGTGGTGCGTAGGTAAGAAGGGAGATTACTTTGGGGAGTCGCCAATGTGCTGTCCGCATATGCCCCAAACCACGCGATCAAACTGCTGCCCAGTGCCTAGTCTGGTACCTGGAAATGATGGGGCGGCCACTATATCGGACCCATGTTTCTGCTTCTGACTTTCGACACGGAAATTCAAATGTAGAGCAAATCTTTCGTTGTCAGATAGACGGGGTTCGTTCAGTAAGTAATGCAACACGATTTTTTCTTTGCCTATCTCGGTTGAAATATGCGTAATTTGTCGTGAGACATCCTGGGATATTTTCTCTTCAGTCCCTGTAAGTGGCAGCACTGTACATACCCTTCAAAATGGCGTCTGTACTAGCGATGAGTTCTAAGCTCAGAACCGCCATAGTGTTTGTTTTGGCGGAAAACCAGACCATCCACGGAGATCTGGCAGTGAACAAAACCACGGTGAGTCGTTGGGCGAGGCGTCTGCCGTCATCGAACCAAGGTCGCACAAACTTGTCCGAACTGCAGGGTGCTAGCTGGCTGGTCACAGATGGAACTTCCGCAGGAATGGAACGTGCGGACACACTCATTCGAGGTAATCAATGGATTACACTCATACACCTCGCTAGTCAAGTGATTGTCTCTGTTGATACTCAAAGGTTTGAGCCTGCTGGGCTCCTCGCTGCCTAACAGAAGACCATAAAGAGCAATGAAGGACCATCTGTGTGGAATTGCTTGCGCACTACGAAACTGACAGTAAGAATTTTTGGTCTAACGTCGTCACAGGCAGTGGCAAAAATGCAAACGAACTTCTTCTTCTCCATTGCAACGCAAGGCCTCAGAGAAGTCTGCGCAACCGAAAGAAGCTCACAAAACTTTATTGGACTCTTCTTCCTCATCCACCCTACAGCCCAGATTTCGCACTTTCCGAATCCCATCTGTTTGCCCCAACGTAGGACGCATTCCACGGGTAGCGGTATCTGGGTGATAGGAAGATTATTGACTACGTTAAAAAATTCCAAAAGAGTGAGGAATAGTATGGTGTATTGAAATGCTGAATAAAGCCAAACTGCTATCAGAAAAAAAAGTTTTGCATTACTTACTTAACACCTCTCGTAATCTTCGTACATCCATATTTAAATTGGATGAAGGTGGGACACAGCTGGTATAATTTTTATTAAAAATGGAACTCCTCCAGCTGCACTTAAGATTTTATATTTATTTAGCTACTAGTTTCGACGTTGCGTCAACGCCACGTTCAGGCCCTATATAACATATATTCTCATATATAAGACGGATAAGGAATTTCATGCTTATCCGTCTTATATATGGGAATTTGGCTCTAGAATGTGTCGAATCTCGTAATGTGGATTAATTCCCCTGGTATGAAGATTTATCCGTTTAGTATTGAGTACAAGACAAGTAATTTATGTTTCTGTACTCGTTTATATGTAATACGTACCAGATCGGGTTGACGGAGGAGATAGAGAAGATTCAAAGAAGAGCGACACGTTTCGTCACAAGGTTATTTGGTAACCGTGATAGCGTTACGGAGATGTTTAGCAAACTCAAGTGGCAGACTCTGCAAGAGAGGCGTTCTGCATCGCGGTGTAGCTTGCTCGCCAGGTTTCGAGAGGGTGCGTTTCTGGATGAGGTATCGAATATATTGCTTCCCCCTACTTATACCTCCCGAGGAGACCACGAATGTAAAATTAGAGAGATTCGAGCGCGCACGGAGGCTTTCAGACAGTCGTTCTTCCTGCGAAGCATACGCGACTGGAACAGAAAAGGGAGGTAATGACAGTGGCACGTAAAGTGCCCTCCGCCACACACCGTTGGGTGGCTTGCGGAGTATAAATGTAGATGTAGATGTAAATGTAGAAAGAACAAGCCTTCCCCAGACAGAATCTATACTTTGACACATTAGCATCTTTCGTTTACACGAGTCAGTGCTATAATCAAGTTTTATCATAATCATTTGATGAGCTTTTTCTTCAGTATAGTTTTACCCCCCACCATCATGATCGTTCTCGTAAATGATTGCATAGTCAATATATTTAAACTAGTAATTTTATACAAGAACAAGTTTATAAAGATAGGCGAAATAAGTGAGTACTTATGGTGTAGCGATGATATAAATGTTTGACTTTAGTCGTCCAAGTAGGTGGGTGATTAGGCATTTCAGTGATTGTTGTTCACTTATTTCAATTCTTGACTGGATTACGTATAACAATACGAGAGTTATACTTGGTATACCTTATTGAGTACTCTTCTTCAGTAATTGGTTATTAGAGGAACTACAAGTATTTTACATATGACACGAAATGTTTGGACTGACAACAGCCTGTTTACTTCTATCTGGAGCATTGTTATGTACTTCACCATTCTTTTACTAAGGCGGGCATGTTAGAAAAAAAATGGTTCAAATGGCTCTGAGCACTATGGGACTCAACTGCTGAGGTCATTAGTCCCCTAGAACTTAGAACTAGTTAAACCTAACTAACCTAAGGACATCACAAACATCCATGCCCGAGGCAGGATTCGAACCTGCGACCGTAGCGTCTTGCGGTTCCAGACTGAAGCGCCTTTAACCGCACGGCCACTTCGGCCGGCGGCATGTTAGAATTGGATTACCTTAGACCTGGGTCACGGCCTTAAATGAGGCACCGACATAGAAATGGTCAATTTTGGTGGCATTTTAGCTTACATTTCTCTTGTTGTAATGAGTAGATTAATGAATTGACTCATATGCATTTATTTTACACCACTGACTACCTTTTAATATATTAACTGGGTTCCATACGATTCTTCCAGTTCCTTCTCACCTGTGTTTCGTATCGTTATGAATGAAGTTTCAGTAACCTGGTTCAGTTTGTTACTTTATAGTGATGACGATACAGTGTTATGCAAATGTAAATCCTTTCCACTTTTCCCACAATTCACTATTTATAAACTGTGGAATCATACCTTACATATGTCTGATTGGCAATGCATTTTTTTTTTCCTTTCTGTTGGTTAAACTGTATACACAAAGAAGAGTTTTAGGGTATTATTATTCGTTTCAAACACAATTTTAATACTGTTTTATGCCTATATTATTATCTCTAAGAGTAATGGGATGCATTTTTATTCTAATGTCTGGTATTGATCTATAATGGAAATAACCGTGTATATTTAACATCATTTGTACCATAAAAATTGTTAATGTCAAGGTAAATTGCAACTTAGTGAAAATGAAGGAAATGTAACTACTTTTAATGAATTGATCCTATATATAATATGTTTATAAAATATTTATTTTGTACACTAGCTCACAGACTACTGATGTCTCACATTGTTTTATGTATGGTGTTGTTATATAGGGCCTGAAGATGGCGTTGACGCAACGTCGAAACTAGTAGCCAAATAGCCGGCCGTGGTGGTCGTGCGGTTCTAAGCGCTGCAGTCTGGAACCGCGGGACTGCTACGGTCGCAGGTTCGAATCCTGCCTCGGGCATGGATGTGTGTGATGTCCTTAGGTTAGTTAGGTTTAATTAGTTCTAAGTTCTAGGGGACTGGTGACCTAAGATGTTAAGTCCCATAGTGCTCAGAACCATTTTTTAGTAGCCAAATAAATCTTAAGTGCAGTTGGAGGAGTTTCATTTTTAATAAAAAACCTCTCGTAATATTCCAGTTTTGAACATGGCCGATAATGCAGCGACCGTAGACGAAATTTGTAATATTACTTGAAAATACAGCTCTTCGGTTGCACAGGTAAAAAATTTTCAACTTTACCTAGGTTTCAACTGCTCTAAGGCAGCCTTCATCAGAAGTAAAAAATTTTGACATTACGTATAACAGAGTTTTGGAATAATATAAAAATTATTAAATTAAACATATGTAATAAATTACATAATAGCTAACCGCTACGGTACAGTAGATAAAGAAAGCATACTTACATAGAGTAAATAGTTATGAAATGGTTTAGAGCAACAGTGCTCACGTTAAAGATAAAAATATATTTGTACATTATAAAATTTTCCTAGGAATGCACAACTTGATTAAGACGCGCCGCTAGGAGTCGCGTGTGCGGCCGGCACTGTAAGCAGCATCAGACTGACAGGCGCGCGCGCCGTCGATGTTAGCAAGTCGGCACCTTGTATCGCGCCATCTAGTATTGAATGCTTGTAATTTACAGCGACAATCAGAAGCATTGGAAGAGGAGTGCATGTAATGTGTTGATTACATTATGTCAGATAGTATGTAACAAATCGAAAGTTGAACAAAATATTATACTGTAAAACAGGGAGAGAGTGAACAATATTTAAGGCTACAGTACGGGAAGCATAATAGCAATATTCCGCGTTAAGTGATTTTAAGCAAGGGCTTTACACCATCAAAGAAAGTTTTATCACGTAATTGTAATTGCTCATTGAGGATTAAATGGTCGTTACGGGAAAAATGTTTGAAAATTTCCAACTGTTCAAGAATATCAAGTCTGAAGCCTTTCTTTTCCGTATGTAAGATACTAATATCATGAACATCTTTAGGTTTGTGTCCTGTGATAAGAAGGTGGTCAGCGAATGACGAATTACGTACGTTCGTACCCTTTCTTCCCTAATAGATGCTCTTTATATCTAACCGAAAAAGCTCGTCCAGTCTGTCCTATATAATAAGCTGAGCAAGTGCCACAGGTGGTTTTATAAACGCCTGAGTTTTGCAGAGGCGACCGTCTTGGTTTTAAATTATGGTTCAAATGGCTCTAAGCACTATGGGACTCAACTGCTGAGGTCATTAGTCCCCTAGAACTTAGAACTAGTTAAACCTAACTAAGCTAAGGACATCACAAACATCCATGCCCGAGGCAGGATTCGAACCTGGGACCGTAGCGGTCTTGCGGTTCCAGACTGCAGCGCCTTTAACCGCACGGCCACTTCGGCCGTCTTTTTAAATTATGGATAAGATTATTTTTGAGAGAGTTGTTGGTAGAGAAAACTATGTTGCAGCCATATTTATTTTTAAGGAGACGTTGCAATCTGTAGGTTATTGGCCCTACATACAGTAAAGAGAAGTATTTCGTAATATTCGTCTTATTTACTCCATGCACCCGACAGTGAACCCTCACTATACCTAACCTACCATGAAAAATTAGTGTTAAATACTGAAGGAGCGCCCCAAAGTGCTCGCAACAGACAGAGCCAGCAGAACGTCGTTTGCTGGCCGGAGCGTCACATTGCCTCTGCGCATCACCTCGCCACCCTCCTACGTGCCCACCACTTTAGCTGCTGGCAGCCTCTCCTGGTGGTGGTAGAGTTTACCTGGCTGTGGCTGTGGAGACGGTGGTCGCGCCGGTGGCAGACGCAGCAGTGGCGTCTTCCTCTGAAGCGGCGGCGGGGGCCGTGCCGGTGAAGGCTGCCAGAAGGCGCGGCAGCGCGGGGGGCGGTGGCGGGGGCGGAGCGCTCCCTGGGGGCGGGCCAGGCCTCTGCTGGCACACGGCCACCGCCTGCAACAACAGCCGGCACATCCTCACCACTGCGATCACGGCACCGACTGCGAGCATTTTCTCCTGCGTGTCACGTGCTCTATATCG
This sequence comes from Schistocerca serialis cubense, assembly GCF_023864345.2. Lineage (NCBI taxonomy): Eukaryota > Metazoa > Arthropoda > Insecta > Orthoptera > Acrididae > Schistocerca > Schistocerca serialis. The sequence goes on along the minus strand of NC_064638.1, from coordinate 1,160,707,813 downwards.
TTGTGGTTACCACAAGTGGCGAATAAAACAGTGAACAAGAAAGAGCAGAACATTTTTTTTTATTTCCCTGTATAACTAAAAATACAGGGAGCGAAAGGCTATTTACAATTTGTACAGAAACCAGATGGCAGTTATATAAGTCGAGTGACATGAAAGGGAAGCAGTGGTTGGGAAGGGAGTGAGACAGGGTTGTAGCCTCTCCCCGATGTTATTCAATCTGTATATTGAGCAAGCAGTAAAGGAAACAAAAGAAAAGTTCAGAGTAGGTATTAAAATCCATGGAGAAGAAATAAAAACTTTGAGGTTCACCAATGACGTTGTAATTCTGTCAGAGACAGCAAAGGACTTGGAAGAGCAGTTGAACGGAATGGACAGTGTCTTGAAAGGAGGGTACAAGATGAACATTAACAAAAGCAAAACGAGGATAATGGAATGTAGTCGAATTAAGGTGGGTGATGCTGAGGCAATTAGATTAGGAAATTAGACACTTAAAGTTGTAAAGGAGTTTTGCTATTTGGGGAGCAAAATAACTGATGATGGTCGAAGTAGAGAGGATATAAAATGTAGACTGGGAATGGCAAGAAAAGCGTTTCTGAAGAAGAGAAATTTGTTAAAATCGAGTATAGATTTAAATGTCCGGAAGTCGTTTCTGAAAGTATTTGTATGGAGTGTAGCCATGTATGGAAGTTCAAATGGCTCTGAGCACTATGGGACTTAACATCTTAGGTCATCAGTCCTCTAGAACTTAGAACTACTTAAACCTAACTAACCTAAGGACATCACACAACACCCAGCCATCACGAGGCAGAGAAAATCCCTGACCCCGCCGGGAATCGAACCCGGGAACCCGGGCGTGGGAAGCGAGAACGCTACCGCACGACCACGAGATGCGGGCATGTATGGAAGTGAAACGTGGGCGATAAATAGTTTGGACAAGAAGAGAATAGAAGCTTTCGAAATGTGGTGCTACAGAAGAATGCTGAAGATTAGATGGATAGATCACATAACTAAGGAGGTGGTATTGAATAGAATTGGGGAGAAGAGGAGTTTGTGGCACAACTTGACTAGAAGAAGGGATCGGTTGGTAGGACATGTTCTGAGGCATCGAGGGATACCAATTTAGTATTGGAGGGCGGTGTGGAGGGTAAAAATCGTAGAGGGAGACCAAGAGATAAATACACTAAGCAGATTCAGAAGGATGTAGGCTGCAGTAGGTACTGGGAGACGAAGAAGCTTGCACAGGATAGAGTAGCATGGAGAGTTGCACCAACCCGTCTCAGGACAGAAGACCACAACAACAAAAACAACAACAACTAAAAAAGTTTTTGGTATCGGTTAACGATGACCATCTTCAGACCAGTGTTGAAACAAGTTCTAACACAGGTGACAAAAGTCATGGGATTGCGAGATGCACATACACTCCTGGAAATTGAAATAAGAACACCGTGAATTCATTGTCCCAGGAAGGGGAAACTTTATTGACACATTCCTGGGGTCAGATACATCACATGATCACACTGACAGAACCACAGGCACATAGAGACAGGCAACAGAGCATGCACAATGTCGGCACTAGTACAGTGTATATCCACCTTTCGCAGCAATGCAGGCTGCTATTCTCCCATGGAGACGATCATAGAGATTCTGGATGTAGTCCTGTGGAACGGCTTGCCATGCCATTTCCACCTGGCGCCTCAGTTGGACCAGCGTTCGTGCTGGACGTGCAGACCGCGTGAGACGACGCTTCATCCAGTCCCAAACATGCTCAATGGGGGACAGATCCGGAGATCTTGCTGGCCAGGGTAGTTGACTTACACCTTCTAGAGCACGTTGGGTGGCACGGGACACATGCGGACGTGCATTGTCCTGTTGGAACAGCAAGTTCCCTTGCCGGTCTAGGAATGGTAGAACGATGGGTTCGATGACGGTTTGGATGTACCGTGCACTATTCAGTGTCCCCTCGACGATCACCAGTGGTGTACGGCCAGTGTAGGAGATCGCTCCCCACACCATGATGCCGGGTGTTGGCCCTGTGTGCCTCGGTCGTATGCAGTCCTGATTGTGGCGCTCACCTGCACGGCGCCAAACACGCATACGACCATCATTGGCACCAAGGCAGAAGCGACTCTCATCGCTGAAGACGACACGTCTCCATTCGTCCCTCCATTCACGCCTGTCGCGACACCACTGGAGGCGGGCTGCACGATGTTGGGGCGTGAGCGGAAGACGGCCTAACGGTGTGCGGGACCGTAGTCCAGCTTCATGGAGACGGTTGCGAATGGTCCTCGCCGATACCCCAGGAGCAACAGTGTCCTAATTTGCTGGGAAGTGGCGGTGCGGTCCCCTAGGGCACTGCGTAGGATCCTACGGTCTTGGCGTGCATCCGTTCGTCGCTGCGGTCCGGTCCCAGGTCGACGGGCACGTGCACCTTCCGCCGACCACTGGCGACAACATCGATGTACTGTGGAGACCTCACGCCCCACGTGTTGAGCAATTCGGCGGTACGTCCACCCGGCCTCCCGCATGCCCACTATACGCCCTCGCTCAAAGTCCGTCAACTGCACATACGGTTCACGTCCACGCTGTCGCGGCATGCTACCAGTGTTAAAGACTGCGATGGAGCTCCGTATGCCACGGCAAACTGGCTGACACTGACGGCGGCGGTGCATAAATGCTGCGCAGCTAGCGCCATTCGACGGCCAACACCGCGGTTCCTGGTGTGTCCGCTGTGCCGTGCGTGTGATCATTGCTTGTATAGCCCTCTCGCAGTGTCCGGAGCAAGTATGGTGGGTCTGACACACCGGTGTCAATGTGTTCTTTTTTCCATTTCCAGGAGTGTATATAGGTGCCAGTAGTATCACGTACATAAGGTGCAATTGCGGGGTTCTCGTTTGTTCTCAGGTGATTCATGTGAAAAGATTTCTGACGTGATTATGGCCGATCAATGGGAGCTAACACACTTTGAACGCGAAGTGGTAGTTAGAGCTAGATACAAGGCAAATTCCGTTTCGGAAATCGTTAGCGAAAGCGATAATCCGAGATCCACAGCGTCAACAGCGTCAACAGTGTGCCGAGAATACCGGACCGTGACCGAGCGGTTCTAGGCCCTTCAGTTTGGAACCACGCGACCGCTACGGTCGCAGGTTCGAATCCTGCCTCGGGCATGGATGTATGTGATGTCCTTTGGTTAGTTAGGTTTAAGTAGTTCTAAGTTAAAGGAGACTGATGACCTCAGATGTTAAGTCCCATAGTGCTCAGAGCCATTTGAACCAATACCGGATTTTAGGCGTTACATCTCGCGACGAACAACGCAGTAGCTGACCGCCTTCACTTTACGACCGAGAGCAGCGGCATTTGAGTAGAGTCGTCAGTGCTAACAGACAAGCAACACTGTTTGAAGTAACCGCAGAAATCAATGTGGGACTTACGATGAACGTATGCGTTAGGACAGTGAAGCGAAATGCGGCGTTAATTGGCTATGGCAGACGACTGACGTGAGTGCCTCTGCAAACAGCAGCACGACATCACCTGCAGTGCCTCTCCTGGACTCGTGACCATACCAGTTGGTCCTAGACGACTGAAAAACCGTAGCCTGGTTCATTTCGTAAGAGCTTGCGGTTGGGTTCGAGTGTGGTGTAGACCCCACGAAGCCATGGACCGAAATTGTCAACAAAGCATTGTTCAAGCTGGTACTGGCTCCATAAAGGTGTGGGCTGTGCTAACATGGATGGAAGGGGCCTCTTGTCCAAATGAAATCATCGTTGACTGGAAATTGTTATGTTGGGCTACTTGGAGACCATTTGCAACCATTCATGGACTTCATGTTCGCAAGCAAAGATGTAATTTTTATGGCTGACAGTGCGCCTTGTCAGCGGGCAACAGTTGTTCGCGACTGGTTTGAGGAACATTCTAGACAGTTCGAGAGAATGATCTTGCCTCCTACATCGTCAAACATAGCATTCTCGACAGTTCGAGCGAATGATTTTGCCTCCTACATCGCCCGACATAAGGCCCATCGAACATTTATGGAACGTAATCGAGAGGCAGGCAGCTTGCCCCAATGTTTCTCCTTCGGTATTCCAACGATTTGTTGAGTCCATGACGCGTCGGGTTGCTGCACTACGCCGGTCAAAAGGAGGTCCGACACGATATTAGGAGATATCCCATTATTAATGTCACCTCAGTGTATAATGGAGCCGTTTTGATGACGCCACTATGGCTTCATTATAGGGTAACGTTGCTTTCGTTTGCCAGCTCTGTCGATGGGCACGCTCGAATTTCCCTTTGGATATTGACAAAAGCACATTCTAACTGTCATTACGTGTACCCCTTGTTCCCATATATTTGCCGTCTTGGCGGTAAGTTGTCACACGGAGACACAAAGCATCTATAAAAGAAGGTAAGGTTGTTACTGTGTTCTTGTAAACAACTAGTAATAATGACTGAACGTCGGAGTGATATTGTAATAGTGATTAATATCTGTAGCGATTATTGGAACGTACGACCAACTGACGCCAATGTGGTCATGTTGTTGTTGTGGTCTTAAGTCCGAACACTGGTTTGATGCAGCTCTCCGTGCTGCTCTACGGTGTGCAAACCTCTCCATCTTCGAACAACTACTGCAACCTACATCCCTCTGAATCCGCTTACTGTATTCGTCTCTTCGTCTCCCTCTACGATTTTTACCCCCGCGCTTCCCTCCGGTACTAAACTAGTGATCCCTTGATGTTTTAGAATACGTCCTATCAACCGATCCCTTCTTCTTGTCACGTTGTGCCACAAACTTCTATTTTCCCCATTTCTGTTCAGTACCTCCCCATTAGTTACGTGGTCTACCCATCAAATCATCAGCATTCTTCTGTAACAGCACACTTCGAAAGCATGTATTCTCTTCTTGTCTAAACTGTTTATCGTTCATGTTTCACTTCTATACAAGGCTACAATCCATAAAAATACTTTCAGAAAACACTTCCTTACAGTTAACTCTATATTCGATGTTGAGAAATTTCTTTCCTTCAGAAACGTCCTTCTTGCCATCGCCAACCTACGCTTTATATCCTTTCTACATCGACCATCATTAGTCATTTTGCTGCCCAAATAGCAGAACTCATCTACCACTTTAAGTGTCTCGTTTCCTAACCTAATTCCCTCACCATCATCTGATTTAATTCATCTACATTTCACTATACTTACTTTGCTTTAATTGATGTTCATATTATAAACCCCTTTCAAGACACTGTCTATTCCGTTCAACTGCTCCTCCAAGTCCTTTGCTGTCTCTGACAAAATTACACTGTCATCGATAAAACTCGAAGTTTTTTCCTTCTTCCTGTACCTTAATTCCTACTCCAAACTATCCTTTAGTTTTCCCTATTGCCTGCTCAGTGTACAGATACAACAATATAGGCGACAGACCGCAAACCCTGTCTCATTTCCTTCTCAACGACTGCTTCCCTTTCTCTCTACTAAATTCTTGTACTGGTTTCTCTACAAGTATTTTGCAACCATGACTTATTAAACTGAGAGTTCGGCAGTATTCACAACTGTTAACACTTGCTTTACTCGAACTGGAATTATTACATTCTTCTTGAAGGGTATTTCACCTATCTCATATATCTTTCTCGCCAGATGGAAAAGTTCTTGTGATGGCTGTCTCTCCCAAGGCTATCAGTAGCTCTAACGTGATGTTGTCTGTTCCCGGGTCCTTGTTTCGAATTAAGTTTTTCGCTGCTTCCATTTCTATAATATTGTCTTAAACTTCATCTCCCTTGTATAGCCCCTCTACATGCTCTTTCGAACCTTTCAACTTTCTCTTCCTTGCTTAGTGCTCTTAATATTCATACAACTGCTTCTCTTTTTTCCGAAGGCCTTTTCAATTTTCATGTAGGCTGTATCTACCTTTCCCCTAGTGAAACATGCTTATGAATCCTTACATTTGTTCTCTAACCATTCCTGCCTAATCATTTTGCACTTCGTGTCAATCTCATTTTTTTTTATCCGTTTGTATTCCCTTTTGCCTTCTTCATTTAGTGTCGCTATGTTATCCAATGATTTATAGCGGGCTTTGCCTATTTGATCGTCTGTTGCCTTTACTATTTCACCACTCAAAGTTACCCATTCGTCTTCAACTGTATTCCTTTCCCCTGTCCTAATTACCAGTTGCCTAATGCTTCCTCTGGAACTCTCAACAATCTCTGGTTCTTTCAACTTAACAAGGTTCCATCTCCTTATTTTCCTACTGTTTTGCAGTTTCTTTAGTTTTAATCTACCGTTAATAACCAATAAATTGTGGCCAGAGTTCACACCTGCCCTTGGAAAGGTCTTACAATTTAAAATCTAGCTACGTAATCTCTAGTTCATCATTATATAATCAATCTGAAAACTTCCGGTCTCTCCAGGTCTCTTTCACGTATACGACCTTCTCTTATGATTTTTAAACCAAACGTTAGCGATGACTGAATTATGCTCTGTGCAAAATTCTACCAAGCGGCTTCCTCTTTCATTCCTTTCCCCAACATTAAACAACAATTTTTCATTCTCTTCCTTTCTCTAGCATCGAACTGTCTAAATAATTTATTTCGTTTCGTCACACATTTCTTCAGTCTCTTCGTCATGTGCGGAGGTAGTTGGCATATAAACATGTACTGCCGTGCTGGGTGTTGGCTTTGTGTCTATCTTGCTACCATAATGAATTAACTGTGCTGTTTGGAGTAGTATACCGGCATTCATAGTTTGTTATTCATTATTAAACATACGCCTGCATTATCCCTATTTCATTTTTTATTTATAACCCTGTATTAATCTGATTAGAAGTCCTGTTCCTCCTGCCACTGAACTTCATTAGTTCCCTATACATTTAACTTCAACCTTTCCGTTTCTCTTTTTAAATTTTCTAACCTACGTGCGCGATTAAAGGCATTTATGTCACATATTATAAGACCCGTAAACTCACTGATCCAAACTAATAGGGTGCTTCCCGTAGACCTAGAAACATGAAATTTGGTAGGAAGCAATGTTCCACGGTATGAATATAGGAAATTGTTGATCTGTTATATCAAACGAAAAAAATATTTTTTATCTCTTAATCGGTCTATCCGTCTGCTAAGACCTCTTTTTTCTCAGGAATGGTTGGGCGTATGACGTTCAAATTTATGTCACCTACTAACGTTTAGAGTAGTTTTGCTATGCAACACATTTAAGTTTCTAAGTCAATACAAAATTCCGAGCTTGTTTGAGACTGTAACTGCTTCCTGAGTCGCTGAAACCTCTGATGATGTATCCAGTAATGGAAGACGAAACGTTACGCTGAGAAATATGCCTTGGACAGTGACCTAATACCTATAAAACAAAAATCACGAATGACGCAAGTACCGGCAGTGAAAGCCTGTATTACTTGATTTCGTGCCTATATCTTTACATAAGCACATATTTTTAATGAACAAAAAAATGTTCAAATGTGTGTGAAATCTTATGGGACTTAACAGCTAAGGTCATCAGTCCCTAAGCTTACACACTACTTAACCTAAACTATCCTAAGGACAAACACACACACCCATGCCCGAGGGAGGACTCGAACCTCCGCCGTGACCAGCCGCACAGTCCATTATTTAATGAACACCACTCACATTATGTGATTGGTAAGTTATGTAACATGACTCCTCTAGATATAAAGATATCTCATACGGTAGTTTTTGATATTAGCGTTAGGATTTTAAGTTTCCTGTTCTTCTGTCACTAGGGATAAATGTGTAAGGAGCAATGAAATGAAAACCGAACACCCGCCACAGCGTGACCAATGAACGGTTCCATTCAAAAGTAGTGACCACTACCGTTAAGGCATTCGTCCCACTGGGAGACGAAACGACGAGTTCCTGTCTCGTAGAACGCTGTCGGTCGATGACGGATCCGCAACCGCACCCACTCTTCCATTTCCTCGTCCGATTGAAATTGACGTCCATGCATGTCTATCTTCAGGTCGCCGCAGATGGGAAAATCACACGGTGAAAGGACCAGGCTGTACGGAGAATTTTGCAGCGTTTTCCAACCAAATCGCTGAACCGTATCCTCCGTCCGATTGTCATTACGGAGGAGGCCGTTATCGTGCAACAGGGTGATACCGTCCAACAGTATTACTGAGCGTTCTTACTTTATGGGACATAGCAGTTTCTGTAGAGTGTCTTCACAAAGCAGCGCTTTGATGGTGGTTCCACGTTCGAGGAACTCGATGGGCAGAGGGCCCCCGCAGTCGAAGGAGTTGGTCATCCTCATGTTACATGTTACGACCATTTCGACCCCGAGGGCAAACGGCAAAGCCAACGTTGGAAACAACAGATATCTCCCCGAGCAAAGAAAACCAAAGCTGTTCACACAAGTTGCGGTAAGCTGCACGACAACACCCGCCATCCACAGTGCCAACCTGACGATGGCTATGCTTCGGTAGTTTGATTGGGAAACTCTGCTACATCATCCGGAAAGCCCGGACCTTTCACCGCAAGATTTTCACGTCTTTGGCCACCAAAATGAAGACTTGCCTGGACATCGGTTTCAGTTGGTCAAGGAAGTTCAAGAGTGGGTCTGGTTATCTATCCGTCAGCGCCTGACCGCGTTCTACGGAAGAGGAATCGACCTTCTCGTCTTCCTGTAGGATGAATGTCTTAAGGCGTATGGTCATTGCTTTTGGTTGGATCAGTTCCAAGGTCCCATTCTGGGAGTATTTGGTTTTCAGTTCACTGCTCCCTCTACATTTATTGCTAATGACAGAATAACAGGAAACCTAAAATCCTAATGCTAATAATAGTATATACCGTATGGAAGATACTTTACATCTAGAAATCTTTATGTGTAGAGACGTTCTGTGCAACTTATGACATGTTACACAGCCTACGAGTCACATAATGTGAGTGCTGTTCATTGAAAATATGTGCTTATGTAAAGACAGCGGCATGAAATCATACAACACAGGGTTTCAAGGCCGCTATTTACGTCATTCCTGATATTTTTTTTTTTTTTTTTAACAGGCTTTAGGCCGCCAGCCAAGGCATGTTTCTCTGGTATCATTTCGTGTTTCAGCACTGGAGATATCACCAGAATATTCAACGACTCAGAAAACAGTTACAAACATGATCGGCATGCCGAACTGTTTGTACGTAACAAAGCAACGGTCATTTCGTGATGTCGTCGTGCTGTCTAAGATGGCGGAATCACGCCGACGTGCCCGCATCTCGTGGTCGTGCGGTAGCGTTATCGCTTCCCACGCCCGGGTTCCCGGGTTCGATTCCCGGCGGGGTCAGGGATTTTCGCTGCCTCGTGATGGCTGGGTCTTGTGTGCTGTCCTTAGGTTAGTTAGGTTTAAGTAGTTCTAAGTTCTAGGGGACTGATGACCGTAGATGTTAAGTCCCATAGTGCTCAGAGCCATTTGAGCCAATCACGCCGACGTACGAGTACGAGATGTGACCAAACAGAAGTGGAAACTTTTTATTTTATTAAATAATCTGTATTTAATCCTCAACACAAGCTTTGTCTCCTTCAAAGGTATCCCCATAAGATATAACACACGTGTACCACCCCTTTTCCAATTTTGGAAGCACTTCTGGAACTCAGTTTTCATTACGGTGTTCAGCTCCTTCGGCGATTCTGTTTCATCAATGGTGGCAGAACGACGTCCTTCCACGGCTATATTCAGCCGCGGGAATAGAAAGAAATAGCAGGGCGCCATGTCCGGCGATCGAGCGAGGTGGTGCAGAGGTTAGCACAATGACTCGCTTTCGGGAGGACGACGGTTCAATCCCGCGCACGACCATCCTGATTTAGGTTTTCCGTGATTTCCCTAAATCGCTTCAGCCAAATGCAGGGATCGTTCCTTTGACAAGGCACGGCCGACTTCCTTTCCCATCCTTCCCTAATCCTATGAGACCGATGACCTTGCTGTTTGGTCTCTTCCCCAAATCAACCCAACTCATGTCCGGCGAATACGGTTGCTGAGGCAATACAACGGTTTTGTTTTTTGCCAAAAAATCACAAACAAGCATTGAGGTGTGAGTGGGAGCATTATAGTGCTGCAGTTTGCCACAATTCTGTTCGTTTTTTTGGATTGCTTCGCGCAAACGGCGCACAGGTTCCACATAGTATTCCGTACTGGACGTGCGACCATAAGGCAGGAACACTGAAATCGAAGAAAACAGTGAGTAGAACCTTCACATGTGATCGAACTTGTCAAATTTTTTCTGTGTCTTGGCTCTTCAGGCAATTTTCATTGGGACAATTAGGTCTTAGTTTCGACGTCATACCCTTATACCCATGTTCCAGCACCTATTATGACCTTCTTCAGAAGTTCTGGATCGTTGAAGACTTCATTCCACAAATCCTGAGCGATGGCTAAGCGACGTCGTTTTCGGTCGAAATTCAGCAATATCGTAACAAATTTTGCTGCTACACATTTCATGTTCAAAACATCCTACAAAATTGCTTGGCGTGAGGCAAGAGAGATTCCCACATCATCAGCAACCTCTCTGATGGTGGTTCAGCGGTTTTCCAGAACCATTTTCTTTACTTCTTCCACATTGCCGTCAGTAATTGATGTGTTTTGAGGTACAGGGCGGTTATCGTGTTCAACCCCCTTCTCAACCCATTTTCATACACTTACACCACTCGAAAACTCTTGTACTGCTCATAGTAGATTCGCCAAAACACAACCACAGTCAACATTTTGAATGTGGTGCTGCACTTTATTCCATTTTTCAAGCAAAATTTAATGATAAATGAAAAGCACTAGTTTGCTTTTGTTATAAATTATTACTTTTTTGTGTTAACTGGTTTACGGCTTACAAGGCCATCTTCAGAAATTTCCGTAAATGTCTGAAGATGGCCTTGTAAGCGTAAAACCGGTTAACAAAAATAAAGTAACACTGTAGAACAAAAGCAAACAAGTACTTTTCACATATTATAATGCTATTCTACCAAGAAACAAAGGAAGGTTCAATTGACATGCCAGAATTTAATGCATTCATCTTTTCTGAAAGTAAATTTCGCCGACCACTCAATAACAAGCATGACCTTTTCGACTGTCAACAATAAACAGAATGTTCAATACAGCTGAAAATCCAAACATGCATTAGGAACATGTGTACCAATGTTGTGTACATAGTTCCGCTTAGTCAGCACGTACACAACTTTCCCAATAGAGCGCGCCCCGCTAAGCACAACAGCGCAGACGCAGCGCTCGACCGTCTCCGCACTAAGAGATGGCACTGCCTTAGAGACGGACCAAATTCTGCTTCCGCCGATCCGCGTATTAATATGTAACGCAGCCAATGAGATTGCTGCTAACGTAGAACCTTTTCTCCTCGCGGATCACACTCGCGCAGTGATACCTGAACGCGTGAGGTATTATAACGAGTGTACAGACCTCCGATTCGTCAGTCTGCATCAGTCTGCATTAGTCTGCATTTGTCTGCACCACTCTGTACCAGTCTACATTAGTCTGTACCAGTCTACAGTCAAGTTCCAGTGTGCGCCTAATAAGATTATCATATTCCTGTACATAGCAATGAAGATAAATGTATAGACACTTTGTCAAGTATCAGAGATATGTGAGAATAAGATTAACGCAACAAGACCAAAGGAACTTCAGATTGTCAATTGTAAATAGCATCCAGAATCAAGTTAAGTAAGGTCTATGCTCTTTATTATTTTAATAAATGTGTGTGAAAATTAATCAACTGTTTAAAGCTGATCACCATCAATCTGCTACTCTAAGAGTGCAAGTGGCGTTTCTATCGTCTGACCTAACGGCAGAAGATAAACACGCCACGATAAGACCACGAGACATACTGCTGACACTCGCCTACTTCGCTAGAGCCTCAAGTCAAATAATCTGATGGTGGGTGTACCGAAGGTCCTACAGTACGCACACCACAACCAACAAGATACAATTTTTTTTTTAAATCGAATGTGTAAATCCCGCGAAATTAAAGACTTCCATTACTTTTGTACCACACCTCGTATGTTGCGTAGCTTGTAGTAGGGAAGAGTCAGCGCTGTTGGCTTTATTTAGCATTTAGCCCCCGAGCCAACGTCAGACGGTGCGTGCACTCGAACGTCAACATTGAGCGAGCCGAGTTTCTGACGTCATAGCGTGTAAAGAGCAGGTTGGGGAGTTTTTCCGAACGTGTAGAGCAATATCAAACATGACCGACATCCTGAACGTTTGTTTTACCGTAGACCAATGAGACGGAAGAACGTCTCCTGCGTCACATACAGGCCATCGCTTTTCAGTACAGTCGGGAGACACCATACTAGCTTTCGGATGAGAGCAGTATTTGATGGGTTTTATTTAACTTACGTCTTATGAATAATGCGAGTTCAAAGCACTAGAAAATTGAGGATCTCTTGAAAACCCATCCTTTATTGGTACGATTTATTGTAATCAACGTTGGGAGACGTCATATTGATGGTTAAAGAATTTTCGAAATGTAACTTGCGTGTTACGAAATGTATGCCGTTCCGAGGCAAAGGCTTATTTAATATCCATCGAAAACACGTTATTCTTGGTACGGTTTGGTATAATTGTCAGCTAATAACATATCTGCGACTAATGCCTTCAGAAGGCAGTATCGTAATGAATCTAGCTGCAGAGCTGCGAAATGAAGAGTAATATGTAGCTGGTTCGTGTCTGGATAAGTCTTTTTGTTTTTTACTCGCTTTGCATTTTCTAATGGGTTCTGAGACATACATATTAATTTAATAGACGTATATTCTATGTTACGTAAATGTAACTGTACGTCCTCTCTCAGGAACGTGTTTGTTGATTGGCTGCATTTACAATAGAGCTTGCTCTATTTGGAGTAAGATATTTTCCACTTTCTTGTGTAAAGTCTTGTATTTCACATGTTCTAAAGATTCTGCTGCTGAACAGAAACAGTGATCAAGTAAGAATAACCTGATGATTGAATTTTCTCATTTTAAGAATACTGTTTCTCTGCCTCGTGATGACTGGGTGTTGCGTGATGTCCTTAGGTTAGTTAGATTTAATTAGTTCTAAGTTCTAGGGTAGTGATGACCATAGCTGTTATGTACCATAGTGCTCAGAGCCCCCCTCCCCCCCCCCCCCCCCCCCGAAGGGCGATCTGTTTTAATTGTAAAAACAAAAAATCAACAGACAAGATGGCATGAAGTTTTTCTTTATTTAAGGCAACTGGTTTCAACAGACTATGCTGTCATCTTCAGGTCTTAACATCTTTTGTTGTAAAACATGTTCATTTTACGCTCAACCTCACGCACAAGATGCCAAGTGGATAAAAATCATCACTTACAAAAGGCATGTCATTGCTGAAATATTTAAAAACATAAAGAACCTTGTGCAATAAGGTTGTGTACATATACATATTGCTCACAGATGCTTGTTACATCTTACAAACACGTAACACTACAGCACATCTGTTTACATATGATTCACATATACCCACTGTTTATAATATGTCCATCACATGTGAACAGATGTGCTATTGTGTAGTTGATAACCCCTTGATGTCTCAGAATGTGTCCTATCAACCGATCCCTTCTTCTAGTCAGGTTTCGCCACAAATTTCTTTTATCTCCAGTCGTATTCATTAATTCCTCATTAATTGCGTGATCTATTCATATAATCTTCAGCATTCTTCTGCTGCGCCACATCTAAAGTGTTTATCGTCCCTGTTTACTTCATAGATGTCTACACTCCAGAAAAATATCTTTAGAAAAGACTTCTTAATATATAAATCTATACTCGATATTAAAAAATTCCTCTTTTCGGAAAACGCTTTTCTTGCCGTTGCCAGTCTATGTTGTGCATCCTCTCTACTTCGTCCATCATCAATTATTTTGCTGTCGTCATAACAGAACTCATTTATTACTTTCAACGTCTCGTTTCCTTATGCAACTCCTTCAGTACCGCATGATTTAATTCGACTACGTCCCTTTACACTTGTTTTGCCGTTGGTGATGTTCATCTTATATCCTCCGACGCTGTCTATTCCGTTCAACTGCTCTTTCAAGACAATTTCTTTCTCTGTCTGAATTAAACTGTCATCGACAAACCTCAGTTTTTATTTCTTCTTCTTGAACTTTGATTCCTATTCCAGCTTCTTCTTTCGTGTCTTTTACTGCTTGCTCAACGTACAGATTGAATAACATCGGGGATAGGCTACAGGCATGTCTCGCTCCCTTCTCAACAACTGTTTCCCTTTCATGCCCGTCGACTCTTATAACTGCTGTCTGGTTTCTAAATGTTCAAATGTGTGTGAAATCTTATGGGACTTAACTGCTAAAGTCATCAGTCCCTAAGCTTACACACTACTGAACCTAAATTATCCTAAGGACAAGCACACACACCCATGACCGAGGGAGGACTCGAACCTCCGCATGGACCAGCCGCACAGTCCACGACAACAGCGCCTGAGACCGCTCGGCTAATCCCGCGCGGCATCTGGTTTCTGTAGAAGTTTTAAGTAACTTTTCGCTTCCTGTATTTCACCCTTGCTGCCGTCAGAATTTCAAGGAAGTGTTCCAGCCACCATTGTCAAAAGCTTTCTCCAAGTCTAAAAAAGCTGTGAACGTAATTTGCCTTCCCTTAACCTAACTTCTAAGATAAGTCGTACGGTCAGCATTGCCTCGTGTTTTCCAACATGTCTCCGGAGTCCAAAGAAATCGTCTCCGAAATCGATTTCTACAAGTTTTTCGATTCTTCTGTAAAAAATTCGTGTTAGTATTTTCCAACCGTGACTCACTAAACCTGTCACCAACAGCTATCTTTGAAATTGTAATTATTACACTCGTCTTTAAGTATGGGTGTATTTCGGCTATCTCATACATCTTGCACAGCAGATAAAAGAGAGTGTTATGGCTCTCCCAAGGCTATCGGTGGCTGTGACCGAATGTCGTTTACTCCAAGGACTTTGTTTTGGATTAGGTCTTTCAGTGCTCTGTCAAATTCCACTAGCAGTATCAAATCTCCATCTCATATTCATCTACCTCTTCTCCCATTTTTACAATACTGCCTTCATCTCCCTAATATAGACTTTCTATATAATCCTTCCAACTTTCAGCTTTCCCTTCTTTCCATAGGATTGGTTTTCCACATAAGCTCTTGATAATCAAACAGGTGCTTCTCGTTTCTCCAATAGCCTCTTTAATTTCCCTGTTGCCGGTATTTATCTTTCCCCAGGAGAAATATGCTTTTAAATCCTTAATCCAAAGCAATATGATATGGAATCAGCATGTAAGACTATAGTAAGGAAGGCGCATTCTTGATTTCGGTTTACTGGGAAACTTCAATGAAAGTATTGTTCATCTGTAATGGACATCACTTTTAGGACATTAGTGCGACCCATTGTTCAGTACTGTTCGAGTGTTTGGGATCCGCAGGAGGTTGGATTAAAGTAAGATACCGAAGCAATTCAGAGGTAGCCTGCTAGATTTGTTACCGGTAGGTTCGAACAACACGCATTATTACGGACATGCTTCGGGAACTCAAATGGGAATCACTGGAGAAGTGATGTTCTTTTCGAGGAGCATTACTAACAAGGGAACCTCCCCATCGCACCCCCCTCAGATTTAGTTATAAGTTGGCACAGTGGATAGGCCTTGGAAAAACTGAACACAGATCAATCGAGAAAACAGGAAGAAGTTGGGTGGAACAATGGAAAAAATAAGCAAAATATACAAACTGAGTAGACCATGTGCAACGTCATGGACAGTGTGAGCTCAGGAGCGCCGTGGTCCCGTCGTTAGCGTGAGCAGCTGTGGAACGAGAGGTCCTTGGTTCAAGTCTTCTCTCCACCGAAAAGTTTTCTTTCTTTATTTTCGCAAAGTTATGATCTGTCCGCTAGTTCATTGACGTCTTTGTTCACTGTAGTAAGTTTAGTATCTGTGTTTTGCGACCGCACCGCAAAACCGTGCGTTTAGTAGACGAAAGGACGTGCCTCTCCAATGGGAACCGAAAATATTTGATCACAAGGTCATAGGTCAACCGATTCCTCCACAGGAAAACACGTCTGATATCTTCTATACGACACTGGTGACGGCATGTGCGTCACATGACAGGAATATGTTGTCGACCCACCTAACTTGTACACATGGCGAATGGCTAAAAAGATTCTCCTACCTTACCCGATTTAGGTTTTATTGTGGATGTGATAAACACTCCCAAAAAAGTGATGAAAACATAAGAGTTTGTCACATAAACTGAAAATAAAAAATTAAACTTTTCACGCGAGGGAAGAACCAAGGACCTCTCGTTTCGCAGCTGCTCACGCTAACCACGGGACCACGGCGCTCCTCAGCTCAGACTATCCTTGATGTTGCCTATATTGGACATGGACTACTCAGTCTGTATATTTTGCCTATTTTTTCATAGTTCCACACAACTTCTTCCTGTTTTCTCCATTGATCTGCGTTCAGTTTTTCAAGGCCTGTCCACTGTGCCAACTTATAACTAAATCTGAGGGGAGTGCGATGGGGAGGTTCCCTTGTAAGAAAATGTAGAGGTTCGGTATTTAAGTCTGATTACAGAATGATTCTATTACCACCAGCATACATATCGTGTAAGGATCACGAAGATAAGATTAAAGGGATTAGGGCTCTTACGGAGACAAGTAGATAGTCGATTTTCCCTAGCTGTATTTGCGAGTGGAACTAGACCGTAAATGACTAGCAGTGGAACAGAGCATCCCTCGCCACGCACTTATACGGTGGCTTCCGAGTATATATGTGGGTGTAGATGTACATTTAGACCACTGAAGACAAAGAAGTAGTTCTACGAAGGCTGCAATATTCATTGACATCTTTTAGTTACACAACTAATTTCACCCCAAAAATCAATTTCCGAGTATTTACAGAGAACTAGGTGCCACTCACGTGACAATGGCAGCGGACACACCCGATGTGCCACAGTTCGGTACTGTTTACAAAACATTATTGCAGAAACGCTAGATGGTTTGAAGAACAGTTTGAACCGACTGTATATGAAAGCTGTAGGAGCGTTAGTATATCGAGAGTTTGTTGCCATTTATATGTGTGCAGCAACTCTATCTCAGTGAACACTCGGAAATGGCTTTTTAAGAAGAAACTGTCTGTATAATTGAGACGAGGTCTTAATAAACATGACAGTCTAAGTAGAAAACTGTCGATTGCATTCAAAAACATTTATTTTTTCTTGGATATCTGAGTGAACATCCATCAATGACAATTGACGGCCGTCCGAAATTAATTTTGGAATAAATTGCCGATTGCGAATATCTCGGTATCAACTGTGTAAAGCATAGATACACTATCTATCAGTGACATATGAAAATATATGCCAGATCAGGACTCGAACCCGGATTTCCAGATATCACAAGCGGTCGTCTTAAGGAGACCTGGACGCTATGAATGCCCAAAAAACTGGAAATTTTTTACTCAATAAAATGCTGTGGTTCTTCCTGATTCTAAAAAATGTGTACTTCATGACAGTACCTCATCATTTTCATGTTTAAATACATTTTTTAAAGCAGTTGCAAGACACGAATGCCTAGTTGTCACACTACTGTCAAACACAAAACGTTGCCTAGAATGTCTCGTTATTTAATTCTGACGCAGCTATTTTCACGGCAACTCGTTTGCGTTATATCGTTGAAGAACGTACCGACTTTATTATGAGTAGGGATTTATAGCAATCGATCTTTCTGTCGATACAAGTAGATTACTTGGGTTTACTTATGTTTCCCGGGTGTGCTCGTATTTTTGTTGCCGCGCCAGCTTTTCAGATTGGTGTGATGAACACCATAATATGTTTCAATGATTGAATAACAAGCACATTAGAAACGTTTGAATAACAAGCACATTAGAAACGTTTAGCAGCAAAACCGGGGACAAGATGAAAAGTGGGCTGAACAGGCAATGTGTCGCTGAAGCTAAAAAAGTTGATTAAAATGTGAAAAAAGGAGGCCAGAATAACAAAGCAAAGAAAGAAAAATAAAGAAGATGGAAGATTATGGAGCTGGAATGTTTTGATTTTCTATCACTGACAAGAAAATGACATGCAAATTTTTTGTTACAATTTTCTGTAATCAAAGTTTTTAATACTTAGGTAACATTACCTCATTTAGTATTAAAGCTAAAAAAACAAAATTTTCATGAATAATAATACAGTGCTTTCCTAAGCCACATTATTCAGCAGCTTATTAAATATTTTAAGCTGGATCATGCCATATGACACGAAATTATTAGGAGAAAAAACTGACTTCTGAAAAACATTTTTTAAAGTACACAGATTGTTAAGTATTCCTGGTTTATGCTTCAACATGTTGATCTTATATTTTGAATAGTACGGAAGTACCCTATACCTACAATAAAAAATAAACGTGCTCCATTATGTAAGATAAAAATCATTGTTCAGTCCACTAAGCAGTCCACAGTTTTTAAATTTTTTCACATATAGATCACAATATACTAAATACTCCCCATGAACCATGGACCTTGACGTTGGTGGGGAGGCTTGCGTGCCTCAGCAATACAGATAGCCGTACTCTAGGTGTAACGGAAGGGTATCTGTCGAGAAGCCAGACAAATGTATGGTTCCTGGAGAGGGGCAGCAGCCTTTTCAGTAGTTGCACGGGCAACAGTCTGGATGATTGACTGATCTGGCCTTGTAGCACTGACCAGCTGAGCTGGTACTGCGAACGGCTGAATGCAAGGGGAAACTACAGCCGTAATTTTTCCCGAGGGCATGCAGCTTTACTGTATGGTTAAATGATGATGGCGTCCTCTGGGCTAAAATATTCCGGAGGTAAAATATTGCCACATTCGGATCTTCGAGCGGGGACTACTCAAAAGGACGCCGTTATCAGGAGGAAGAAACTTGGCCTTCTACGGATCGGAGGGTGGAATGTCAGATCTCTTAATCGGGCAGGTAGGTTAGAAAATTTAAAAAGGGAAATGGATAGGTTAAAATTAGATACAGTGGAAATTAGTGAAGTTCGGTGGCAGGAGGAACAAGACTTTTGGTCAGGTGAATATAGGGTTATAAATACAAAATCAAATAGGGGTAATGCAGGAGTAGGTTTAATAATGAATAAAAAAATATGAGTGCGGGTAAGCTACTACAAACAGCATAGTGAACGCATTATTGTAGAAAAGATAGACACGAAGCCCACACCCACCACAGTATTAAAATTTTATATGCCAACTAGCTCTCCAGATGACGAAGAAATTGATGAAATGTATGATGAGATAAAAGAAATAATTCAGATAGTGAAGGGAGGCGAAAATCTAATAGTCATGGGTGACTGGAATTCGCTAGTAGGAAAAGGAAGAGAAGGAAACGTAGTAGGTGAATATGGATTGGGGGTAAGAAATGAAAGAGGAAGCCGCCTGGTAGAATTTTGCACAGAGCATAACTTAATCATAGCTAACATTTGGTTCAAGAATCATGAAAGAAGGTTGTGTACATGGAAGAAGCCTGGAGACACTAGAAGGTATCAGACAGACTATGTAATGGTAAGACAGAGATTTAGGAACCAGGTTTTAAATTGTAAGTCATTTCCAGGGCAGATGTGGACTCTGACCACAATCTATTGGTTATGAACTGTAGATTAAAACTGAAGAAACTGCAAAAAGGTGGGAATTAAAGGAGATGGGACCTGGATAAACTGACTAAACCACAGGTTGTACAGAGTTTCAGGGAGAGCATAAAGGAACAATTGACATGAATGGGGGAAATAAATAGAGTAGAAGAAGAGTGAGTAGCCTTGAGGGATGAAGTAGTGATGGCAGCAGAGCATCAAGCAGGTAACAAGAAGAGGGCTAGTAGAAATCTTTGGGTAACAGAAGACATATTGAATTTAATTGACTAAAGGAGAAAATATAAAAATGCTGCTAATGAAGCAGGCAAAAGGAATACAAATTTCTCAAATTTGAGATCAACAGAAAGTGCAAAATGGTTAAGCAGGGATGGCTAGAGAACAAATGTAAGGATGTAGAGGCTTATCTCACTAGGGGTACGATAGATGATGCCTACAGGAAAGAGACCTTTCGAGAAAAGAGAACCACTTGTATGAATATCAAGAGCTCAGATAGAAACCAAGTTCTAAGCAAAGAAGGGAAAGCAGAAATGTGGAAGGATTATATAGAGGGTCTATACAGGGGCGATGTACTTCAGGACAATATTATGGAAATGGAAGAGGACGTGGATGAAGATGAAATGGGAAGTATGATACTGCGTGAAGAGTTTGACAGAGCACTGAAAGACCTAAGTCGAAACAAAGCTCCGGGAGTGGACAACATTCCATTAGAACTACTGACAGCCTTGGGAGAGCCAGTCCTGACAAAACTCTACCATCTGGTGAGCAAGATGTATGAGACAGGCGAGATATCCTCAGACTTAAAGAAGAATACAAAAGTTCCAATCCCAAAGAAAGCAGATGTTGACAGACGTGAAAATTACCGAACTATCAGTTAAATAAGTCACGGCTGCAAAATACTAACGCGAATTCTTTACAGACAAATGGAAAAACTGGTAGAATCCGACCTCGGGGAAGATCAGTTTGGGTTCCGTAGAAATATTGGAACATGTGAGACAATACTGACCCTACGACTTATCTTAGAAGATAGATTAAGGAAAGGAAAACCTACGTTTCTAGCATTTGTATACTTAGAGAAAGCTTTTTACAATATTGACTGGAATACTCTCTTTCAAATTCTGATGGTATCAGGGGTAAAATACAGGCAGCGTAAGGCTATTTACAATGTGTACAGAAACCAGATGGCAGTTATAGGAGTCGAGGGACATGAACGGGAAGCAGTGGTTGGGAAGGGAGGTAGACAGGATTGCAGCCGCTCCCCGATGTTATTCAATCTGTATGTTGAGCAAGCAGTAAAGGAAAGAAAAGAAAAATTCGGATTAGGTATTAATATCCACGGAGAAGAAATAAAAACTTTGAGGTTCGCCGATGACATTGTAATTCTATCAGAGACAGCAAAAGACCTGGAAGAGTAGCTGAACGGAATGGACAGTGTCTTGAAAGGGCGATATAAGATGAACATCAACAAAAGCAAAACGAGGATAATGGAATGTAGTCGAATTAAATCGGCTGATGCTAAGGGAATATTTTAGGAAATGAGACACTTAAAGTAGTTAAGGAGTTTTGCTATTTGGGGAGCAAAATAACTGATGATGGTCGAAGTAGAGAGGATATAAAATGTAGACTGGCAATGGCAAGGAAAGCGTTTCTGAAGAAGAGAAATTTGTTAACATCGAGCATAGATTTAATTGTCAGGAAGTCGTTTCTGAAAGTATTTGTATGGAGTGTAGCCATGTATGGAAGTGAAACATGGACGATAAATAGTTTGGACAAGAAGAAAATAGAAGCCTTCGAAATGTGGTGCTACAGAAGAATGCTGAAGATTAGATGGGTAGATCACATAACTAATGAGGAGGTATTGAGTAGAATTGGGGAGAAGAGGAGTTTGTGGCACAACTTCACTAGAGGAAGGGATCTGTTGGTAGGACATGTTCTAAGGCATCAAGGGATCACCAATTTAGTATTGGAGGGCAGCGTGGAGGGTAAAAATCGTAGAGGGAGGCCAAGAGATGAATACACTGAGGAGATTCAGAAGGATGTAGGCTGCAGTAGGTACTGGGAGATGATGAAGCTTGCACAGGATAGAGTAGCATGGAGAGCCGCATCAAACCAGTCTGAGGACTGAAGACCACAAGAACAACAACATTACACTTTTATTCCAATATCTGTTCAAGCGTTTGAGATAGTAAATTTCAAAATAACGGAAAAATCTACAGGCCAAGGAGGACAGGACCCCTTAAGAACTTTGGCTATCCGTGCATACGTCCCTGACTTACCCAAACTTTGATATGTCACACTGTCTATACCCATATAAGTGATGAGTGTAGGGAACTATGGATAGATATGCAGACGGTGTGACATATGGATGTTTGATCTGGTGCGGCAGGCGCGCACGGATAGCCGAAGTGCTTAAGGTGACCACTCGCAATAAACAAGAAATCCGGGTTCGAGTCCCAGTACGGCAAGAATTTTCATGTCACTAATAGGTAGTGCATCTATGCCCAACACAGTTGATATTCGCTGTGAGTGGATTTATTTCTAATTAAAAATATTTGCGGCTGTGACGGTTCATGCTATGAATAACAGATGCACCAACCAAGTAACTAGCAAAGATAATATTAAAAGGTTATTTCAGTCCTGAATGTTCAATGCCTAAGAAACACCAATGGTAAAATTGTGGAGGTGTTTGTAACTATAACTGAAATGTTCTGACATATCTAGTACGTCCCGCTGTGAAATTCATATACTGATACAGCAAGCGACACTAGAGTAAAATTGTTGCCGTAGTTATCCCACATGTAACTCATCTCTTCCTTTCATGCCATGATATTCACTGCTGAGGGCCACATAATTACGACCAAGTAGTTGAAAAATTAATGAGAGCGCTCATTATCTTTCACTGTGCAACTTGCCACCAAATTACTACGGTTTCTCATTATAAATGATCGCTGGTGTGTCAGCATCGACGGTTTACGCTACACCTCTCTTTTTATCCTAGCCTTTGATGGATCGCAAAAGACCGAACCTCTCTGTACAATTAAGACAAGTCTTTTAGGAAGTACCTAATCAGGGAAGTAAACTTGTAACTGAAACCATTTGTGTCTTGTTTTAAATTTTTGTACTAGGTATCTCTCTCTATTTGACGGTCTTAGAACTATTTTGTGGGATTTGCTCAAAGGTGTCATTTTTCTCTTGTTCTGGGAACACAGTAACAGCTCTTCATCTAAATCCATATTTACAAGACTACTCTGCAATTCACGCTTAAGTGCTTGGCAGGCGATTCATCGAACCACATTCACACTTACTCTACTGCTGCACTAACGAACAGCTTCCGGGGAAACCGAACAGTTAAATCTTTCCATGCGAGCTCTTATTTATTTTACTACGATTGTCATTCCTTCCTGCGTGGCTGTGGGTCTACAAAATATTTTTGGTTTCGTAGTAAAAAGATGGAATTTTAATTTCGTGGAAATATGCCGGTGCAACGAAAAGCGCCATTCTCTTAACGACTGCCACTCGAACTCGCGTGAAACTCTCTCTCTGCTACTCCGCGACAATAAAACGCGAGATGCCATTCTTTGTACTTTTTCGAAGTTCTCCGTCAATCATATCTGGCAAGTATTCTACATCGCGTAGTAATACTTCAAAAGAGGACGGACAAGCATAGTGTAGGCAATCACTTTAGTAGATTGTTGATCTTCTTAATTTTTTTACCTTCCCTACTTCATTTTCAGCGTGATGACTCCAATTCAAGTTGTTCTTAATTGAAATGCGTAGATATATAGTTGAAGCTGCAACCTTTAAATTGTGTATTGTCCGTAGTTGGTCCACAATTCCTGAGTGTATTTTTGTTCCGTCGTTACAACTACAATGCGTGTTTTCTCACCAGACGCGTTTAGCTTTATTGAAGTGAAGCACTATCAGTGGTCTATAATTAAAGATATTTATAATTTGGTTTGGTTTCTAGGTCGATAAACAGTTCGTTAACAAATAGTTGGTTTTTGCTTAAGGCAATTTCTGCTTGGATTCTAGCTTACATTAAGAAATTGCCTCTGCTACCGCGTCTTTCGTTTCTTTCTTCGTTGGGCACTAATAACTGTGATCTAATTTTAATTTTCTTTTCTGAACTATACATTTTTGTACGTTTAACGTAGCAAAATTTCAAGCATCACCTTTCACTGTTTGAATGCATATATCCAACAGTGGTGTATAGTTCTGCAAAGCAGCTTAAAATTAGATCGTAATAACGAAGAAGGAAACTAAAGATGCGCTAGCAGACGGCGTTTGTTGAGGTAAGCGAAAAACCAAGCAGAAATTACCGTAAGTAAAAACCAACAGTTGGTTAACGAACTGTTTTTCGACCTAGAAAACAAATCAAACTGTAAATATTTCTAATTGCAGACCACTGATGATGCTTTACCTCCAAAAAACTAAACGTTTCTGGTGAAGAAAACACACGTTTTCTTGTAGTTTTAACGACGGAACAAAAATGCCCTTAGGAATTTATATCGTGTAACCGAAATTTAACGGATTCCTTGTAGTACTCATGTACGTGACTTTTTCTCACTTAGAAGAGTGTTACAGTACCGTTCAATTATAATTTGTTTTTAAGCGTAATCGTAGGATAATTGAGGCGGTTTAATTAACAATATTGGCTATCAAGTGAAATTTTATATGCAGACTGACTTATACTTGTAACTAACATCCACAGCTGTAGTACGATTACTATGTTAAATCAGATATCTTCTTCTTGATTGCGGGAAATATGGAACATTTTCAACTGTTAGGTTCAGAATGGATATCACCAGGATCAGATGCTGGAAATAATCAGCTTGGTTCACGTACTATATCTGAAACAGATCAAACCTCCATTCCCCAATCGCCGATCAAAATTAAGATGAAAGATAATACGGCAACAATTTCCACACATTTGAAGACTCAAAAAAGGATTCGTCTGAAACGAGAAACTTACTATGAGTGTATATCGCCTGTTCTTTAATTTGAACATGAACGTTCAATACGAGAAGCTGTTCAGTAATTGTAGATATCTCAGCAAGAAGTCCTGAAAACAAGTAGACAGTAATTAAGAAATGCAAGGAATCAGACAAGTAGATCGCGCAACAAAACTGAGTGGAGGGCGTAATATCACAAAGTGAAAAATGTTATGAAAATTTTCTTGCTATTAGCAGTCCGCATTATCTTTATTTTAATGTCGCCAATTGTCAGTTAATTTCCTGCACAAATGGCCAAATTAATATTCTGATTTTACAGGCTCATTTCCTAACCTAATTTCTCCCTGATTTAATTCGAGTGCACTCCATTACCCTTGTCTTGTCTTTGTTGACTTTAACCTGTTAACCTCTTTCCAAAACCAATCCCTTTCCTTAAACTGATTTTTTAACTCGTTTGTCGTCTCTGGAGGAATTGTAACGTTATTGGCAAACCAAAAGGTTTTCATTCATCGCCCCTGTACTTAAATTCTTTCTCTAAGTGTGTGCTTGATTTCCTTTTAAGACTTCCTTTATTTACATGAGAGGTAGACTATGATGCAGCTTCACTCTCTTCTCTACTATTCACGTCCTTAGATTCTTGTATTACAATCTGGTTTCAGTAGAAGTCTTAGACAATCTTTCAGCCTATGTAACTTCAAAAGTTGAAAGAGCGTATTCCAGTCAACGTTGTGGAAACCTTGTTCTAAATCAACAAGTGCTGCAGGAGTTGGTTTGTCTTCCATCTGTCTTCTAAGTCGAAGGGGCATAATTACTTACAGAGTTTACATATTTCTCTGGAACTCCAGGCCGTTCCAATCTTCTCTGAATAATTTGTGTCAATATTTCTATATCTGTATCTGCACTAGCAAGCCACATTGCGGTGTTTGGCTGGGGGTACTTTGCGTACCACCGCTGTAATAGTAATATGAAAATTTCCTACATTAAACGTCAATAAAGTTTTTAAAAAACTCTTTTTTGCTTAATACAACAAGAAGTTCCCTCGAAATTTTTTATGTATTTTTATTAAGTTACAATAATTGTAAATTTGTGTGTCTGTATCCTGCAGATGACGGTTATTCAGACTGATGATGCCAGTTCTGGTAAATGTTGCTTCCTCGGTAAAGAGGGCTAATGACAGAATACCCACAACTGTGATGGACTGGTGCAAAAACTATCGACAAAATCCTTCCTGCAGAATCCGCTGCTGATAACCCTTGCACTCGAAGCAGGTGATAGGGATAGTTGCGGTTGTCATGCAGCGTACACAGTATCGTTATTTTCCTTACACCATGATGGTAGGCCACTTGCCTGGAGCTTGTACTAGAGTTAGTCTCAATATCTTACACAAACCGGTCCTCCACATCTGGTGTACCCACAGTCCGCCGCCTCCCTGTATATTCATCTGTGTGAAAGCACCCATGATCACACGAACTCCCAAATGGTTGTATGATGTGGTTGGTGTCCGTGAGGCCACTTGTCAGCCGTGCTGACTCTCGACCGTTTCCATCTGCTTGGCCCTACACAAACACCATCTCGGCTTGTTTCTTACATGAATACCGGACCATTCTGTTGCTTACAGTACGCTGCGTCCATCATACAGCTTACAACACACAAGAAAAAAAACGGCGCATGGTTAGAGGAGCTTACATTCGTCAGCTTCGTCTACCGTGGCAACGATGCATTTCGGGACACATGTTTGTGGGACCTTTTTTCCTCCATTTCCATCCAAAAATCCGTTCTTGCAGTTTTTCGGTTGTATTAATGTTCACCTTGTATATGCTAGGCAACGGCCTTGCCGCATTGGGATACACCGGTTCCCGTCAGATCAGCGAAGTTAAGCGCTGTCGGGCGTGACGGGCTCTTGGGTGGGTGACCATCTGGTTCACCATGCGCAGTTGCCGTTTTTCGGGATGCACTCAGCCTCGTGATGCCAATTGAGGAGCTACTCGACTGAATAGTAGCGGCGCCGGTCAAAGAAAACAATTATAACGATTGGGAGAGCGGTGTGCTGACCACATGCCCCTCCTATCCGCATCCTCGCCTGAGGGTGACACGGCGGTCGGATGCTCCTGATGGACTACTTGTGGCCTGAAGACGGAGTGCTGTATATGCTGCTAATATGGCGTGGTCGGGTTAAAATAGTTTCACTGTATATTCATAAATATAAACAGAACTGTGTGAAAGTGCTAAAAACTGCATGGGAAGCATCAATATGTATCTAAGCAGTGACAAAAAGAACTGTTTTAACTGTGAAGTGAAATTCAGTGCTTAAAGTTGTGGAAAGAGTTTCGTATTCACGGAAGCCTACACTATGAGAGATCAAGGAAATGGTGAAGGTGTTATTGCTCTTTAAATAATAATGGACGTTTGCATATGAATACTTAATGAGGAATGTAAATCTTAAAGCTGGTAGATTAAGATAAGTATGAGAACAACATTTGTACCTTTCACATCCAGCAGCCCCCAAGTTTAATCTTCATCGCTATGTGAGTACTGCTAAGAAGTACAGTCAAACACTACGTGAGCAACCACGACAAGAACTTTAAGTTTTATTTATCTGCGAAGGTTGATTTCGTTTCGATAATAACTGTTGTTTGCAACACATAAAGTAAATGGTTATATCATTTGTTATTTAGTAGCCACCTGAATTAGAACCACCATTAAATATGTAAAGGTTTCTTAGCAAAATTAATCTGATTATCTCCTGAAATATTTAAGGAGTGTAGCCTGAACTTCAGATACAGGAGAAAGAGCCATTTCTGTAGACTAGCGTGAATCAGTTGATAAAAATGGTGTGTAGAAATTCTTTATGGAGACATTTAACAAGCAAAACTACATTAATTTTTCACCTCATCGTTAACTGGTATTAGTGAATGGCAGAGAAACAGCAGTTTCTATTAGTAGATATTCAGATAAAAAAAAATTCATTATATTTCAAAGTAACAATCATAACTTTAAACGAATAATTATGCTACTTAATTAAAGGTTCATAAGTTTAGTAACAAACTGCCGATTTCTCAGAACATTACTGGAATAATAAACATTTCTGCCAGCTCAATATTTAGTGTCAGAATTTCATGAAGTCAATCTATAAGTCTAGATTGTGTGTAGTTTTCCTCTATCATTCATAACATTAGTACCAATATGACAGCAAGGCAGCTTATATCTAGTCACTAGGAAATAGATACCCACAATCTGCAGTGAAGCAAGGTTAGTTTCCTGATCTCACAGCTGAATTTAGTAACACATTATTTTTAGTACAGAAAATGGTTCAAATGGATCTGAGCACTATGGGACTTAACTGCTGTGGGTCATCAGTCCCCTAGAACTTAGAACGACTTAAACCTAACTAACCTAAGGACATCACACACATCCATGCCCGAGGCAGGATTCGAACCTGCGACCGTAGCGGTCGCGCGGTTCCGGACTGTAATTTAGTACAGATAAGATTGGTCTCGAAAGGGTTGCAACATAGCCTGAGCGAAGGCTCAAGGCTATGTTGTTTTGGACAACGTAGTACTGTTACATCAAAAAGCTTTAACAGTAAATCTAGATTCAGACACTGCAAAACTTTCTTATTAAAAATAACGTTTAGAAAGCCTAGTGTCTTATAATCTGATTAGTGGTTGCGTGCTTTGCTAAATCTCATTACTGTCACTATTCAGAAACTAAACAACATGTTTTCTGGAATATATTTTTCTTTTCCTTTGTATTTTACATACAAAACTATAATGTGTAAATAAATATTAACGACGCCACTGTTTTCTTAACAACTAATAAAGAGATTTTCAATTTCAGGTAACACATTGACCTAATTAGGTAATTGCTCTTTAGAGATTTTTTCCACATTATTTAGAGAAAAAAATTAACAGTAGAGTCGGTAGTGAACAACAACGTACGGCACAGACGAGAAAGGGGAAGGGCCGTTGTATCGTCACCCCCCCCCCCCCCCGTTCCAGTCGCTAATATAGCACGCGAGGAACGATGGCTGATAATCCTCCGTGTGGGCCCGAATTTCTCTAATTTTACGTTCACGGTCTTTTTGTGAGATGTAAGTAGGAGAAAGCAATATACACTAAAGAGCCAAAGAAACTGGTACACCTGCCTAATATCGTGTAGGGCCCCCGCGAGCACGCAGAAGTGCCACAATACGACGTGACATGGACTCGACTAATGTCTGAAGCTGTGCTTGAAGAAACTGACAGCATTAATCCCGCAGGGCTGTCCATAAATCCGTAACAATAAGAGGGGAGTGGAGATCTATTCTGAACATGTCGTTGCAAAACAGATATGCTCAATAACGTTCACGTCTGGGGAGTTTGGTGGCCAGCGGAAGTATTTGAACTAAGAAGAGTTTTCCTGGAACCGGAGTGTTGCAGTGCCCTGCTGGAATTGCCCAAGTCCGTCGGAATGCGCAAGGGACATGAACGGATGCAGGTGATCAGACAGGATGCTTATCTACGTGTCACTTGTCAGAGTCGTATCTAGACGTATCAGCGGTCCCATATCACTCCAACTGCACGCGCCCCACACCGTTGCAGAACCGTTTTTGCAGGATCTTTTTCTGGCCGCAGCGATGTCGGAGATTTGCTGTTTTACCGGATTCACGATATTTACGGTACACTCGTGAAATGGTCTTACGGGAATATCCCCACTTCATCGCCACCTCGGAGATGCTATGTCCCATCGCTTGTGCGCCGACTAGGACACCACGTCCAAACTCACTTAAATGTTGATAACGTGCCACTGTAGCAGCAGTAACCGATCTAACAAGTGCACCAGACACTTGTTGTCTTCTATAGGCGTTGCCGACCGCAGCGCCGCCTTCTGCCTGTTTACATATCTCAGTATTTGATTGCGTATTCCTATACTAGTTTGTTTAGCGCTTCAGTGTAGTTCTGCAATGGTGCAGTCATAGACTAAAGGATACTTCTGTCTATGTATTCGCAGTACGTTGCATTTGTTTACGTTGTGCGTCAGTTCCGCCTCCCTGCATCAAATGTTGACCCTCTGCCGGTCTTTCTGCATTTCGCTACAATATTCTAGCTTTGAGACTTGTCTGTATACAACAGCAACACCCGTGAAAGGCGGCAAGGAATCATGGAACTTCCGGCGTTATCTAGTACCTTCGTTCCATACGATTCCTCTGCTCCTCTGGGGCATGGATGTTAATTCAGCCAAACGTCTTGAGAAGTAAGTTAGCCTGAGTTGGTAAGTCCGATACACGATATCGAACGCTATGAATCCGCTACTCTAGGACGATCACAAAGGAAGTTTATTTGGTGAGAACTTAACGTCAGACTTGTTGTTGTTGTTGTCGCTTCGAATCACACCCGAATCTTTTATGTTTTTCATGGTTAATATATTCTCTGTGTGTTTATGAATATCTTTTAAATGCTATTGTGAATGATGACATTTTTCCGATATTCACTGTTCATGGCTTATCTTTCTTTGGATCGACTGTTAATTGTTCAGTACCGTGCTTAACGTTTTTAGCTTTTGACCTCATGAGGGGACCTTCAGTAACATTTGTTCTCCTGTTCTCTTCAAGTTGTGAGGAAGTGCCAAAGTCGAACATACACGGTCCACTCTTACTAATGCGACCATCTTCTGTGTTTGACTTTCAATAACCATTTACAGACGGCAGGCGACAGCACTAGAAGGATATGTAATGCATGTCGGGAAAACGCGGAAAACACTCCAGTCGTTGTAGTAGTAGCAGTAGTAGAGGGTTTTCTTGGGCGCACGACAGGAAGGTCTTCAGCGCCAGCTCAGTAACATAGTGAGACGGGTGTCAAGAAAATGCTCAGAATAGTAAGATAAAACAGAACATAAAACACAGGTAAGAAGCTTTGAAAAATACGTGCCTACCCACACCGAAGCGAGGCACGAAGCATGACGTCAGCAGTAAAACATGGACAACACAGGAAGAAAGTGGTAGAGGGAGCTAAAACAATGTAGGAGATGAAAGTGGCTGGCTGACCGCAAGGAAAAAGGGGAGGAGCCAGCCACTCTGCAATACACTAAAAACCTCCAGCCTAAAAGTTTAGGCCAGAGTCCAGACACATCACAAAACTTTAAAACCCTAGACACACACGTCTCATCATTAGCTAAAACACAAGGCAGATCCCCATCAACTTGTGCTTCTGCCCTTGCATCACGGTATAAAATGCAGTCTGTTAAAATGTGCCGGACAGAGATGTGCGCACCACAAGCATCACAAAAAGGAGGATCCTCCCGCCGTAATAAAAAGCTATGTGTGAGAGGACAGTGCCCAATCCGCAGACGTGTGAGGGCCACCTCTTCCCGCCTGAACAACCGGCAGGAGGAACGCCACGGTCGAGTTGTTGACATCACCAACCGCAGTTTATTGGCCGTCACCGCCAGCCATTCTTTCTCCCACAACTCCATGCACTTCCTCTGGAGGGCAGAGATGACAGACTGCAAGGGAATATGACACTGTACCACATCCTGCTCTCTGCAGGCCTTGACAGTCCGATCGGCCTGTTCATTGCCCCATATTCCGACATGACCAGGCACCCAGCAGAAGGACACCTCCTTACCCCGCCGTACAGTTGGTCATATATCAGCTGGACCATCTCCTCAGTTGGGTACAGATTCTCCAGTCGTTGTCGTAATGCAGAAAGCGTGCTATTTATCTGACATCTAAAAGGGCACAATCAATGGCTTTCGGCCCAAAGCTGGAAGCATTTTCGAAAGTGCTGTTTTTAAACTGTTTGCGTGTCGTCGTGGATAGAGTATAGCGTCCGTGGTAAAACGATACTATCCAAAACCGACGGCGAGGCAAGTGTGGTGTACCACTGGCCATAGGCAACACTGGTGAAACACGGCTGCCGAGTTGTACACGGGCGAACAGACGCGTAACTCTTGAGCAACTGACCACCAGGATGAACCAAGGGGCTACCGACAGTGTCTTCTCGACGACCGTTCAGCGAACGTCGCTGCATGTTGGCCTGCGCAACAAGTTCACACACCTTTTTCCGGGCGGGAAGGAGCACCTGGTCCCCGGCACGAATCCGCCCGGCGGATCTGTGTCGCGGACCAGTGAACCGGCCAGTCTGTGGATGGTTTCTAGGCGGTTTTCCATCTGCCTCGGCGAATGCGCGCTGGTTCCCCTTATTCCGCCTCAGTTACACTATGTCGGCGATTGCTGCGCAAACAAGTTCTCCATGTACGCATACCATTATTCTACCACGCAAACATAGAGGTTACACTCGTCTGGTTTGAGACGTTCCCTGGGTGGTCCATCGGGGCCCAAACCGCACAATAATCGTGGGTTCGGAGTGGGGCGGCGGAGGGGTGAAGTGGACTGCGGTAGTCGTCGTGGGGTTGTGGACCACTGCGGCTGCGGCGGGGACGGAGCCTCTCCGTCGTTTCTAGGTCCCCGGTTAACATACATACAATACAATACACCTCTACTGACTGCTGTTCAGCGGCGACGATGGCTAAATTTCCACGCCAGTGCCGGAATTAGACCTCCTCTGAATGGCGACAGATGGCCTTTTCAAAGGAATCACATTTTATGCTCCATCGGACAGATGGCCATTGGCGTGTAGGGCGTGAAACGTCTGAATGCAAAAAGCCTGCAACAACCTTTGGAAGGGCGCAGGCCAGAGAGCATTCTCAGGACGATGTCATTCTGGAAGGCACAATGGACCAACACAACCATGCATCTATCCTTCGCAACCATGTCTACTCCTACATGCAATTTGTTTTTCCTCGCCACGGTGGCATCTACCAGCACGACAATGCAACATGTCACACAGCTCGGAGTGTACCTGAGCGGTTTGAAGAGCACCAGAAGCGTTTACTGTGCTCTCCTGGCCACCAAACTGCCCGGATTTAAACTTAATCGAGAATCTGTGGGGCCACCTCGATCGGAATGTTAGCGCCATGGATCCTCGTCCGAGAAACCCAGCGCGGCTGGCCACTGCACTGGAGTCTCCGTAGCTCCACATCCTCATTGGTACCTTCCATAACTTCGTTGACTCTCTTCCTGCACCTCTCGCAGCGGCCTGTTCTGCCAAACGTGGTTATTCTGGCTTTTGATTGGTTTTTGAAAACATGGTTGTGGAGACAAGCAGCGATTAGTATGATTAATCAATAATTCAAAAACAGTCTTAATCGCATTTATTATTATTATTATTATTATTATTATTATACCGCCAAACGGTTTCAACCCGACGTAGGGGTCATCTTCTGGGCATTTACACCATTGGTCGACTTCTGGTGGTGTCACTCCTGTCTACATAACGACAGGCATAGTTTCCTGCCATTATGTAGACAGGAGTGACACCACCAGCAGTCGACCAATGGTGTAAACGCCCAGAAGATGACCCATACGTCGCGTGGAAACCGGTTGGCGGTATAATAATAGTAATAAATGCGATTAAGACTGTTTTTGTATTATTGATTTTGATTGGTGGTCACGAAAATGTGACTGGACTGTACTTTTAGCCACAGCTCTCTTTTATTGATATTCTGCTGCAGCCTTTTAAATGTTTTCAGAGTGTATCTGCCAAATTAAGCCAAGTGTTGTTTAACAACTATAGCTGTCATCTCCTTCTTTTTCTTTTTGTGTGGCAAATGCTACTAGCTGTCTAAATGGTTGCTAATGCTCTTTTTAATTGTGGCCTCTCTCTCTCTCTCTCTCTCTCTCTCTCTCTCTCTCTCTCTCTCTCTCTCTCTCTCTCTCTCTGTCACAGTTCTGCACCGATCTTTAGCCTGATAAACGTAAAGATTTTTTTTTAATATTCCAAGTCTCTAGTTAACTAGTTAAGAAGCAATGTAGTTTCCTGTACCCAGCATGTCCTAATCCCCGAGGCCACGTGATTCCAGTGATAGAGCAAACGTCAGAAAAAGACGTGATTCAGATCCTGGTACGACTAATCACCGCTAGTTTTGTGCGCCTCTTGGTCAGTCATTAATAAGATAGACTTGCTGAAACTTCCTACTTGTATGACTCACTCAATCCCAGGCACGAAATGGCTCTAAGCGCTATGGGACTTAACTTCTGAGGTCTTCAGTCCCCTATAACTTAGAACTACTTAAACCTAACTAACCTAAGGACATCAAACACATCCATGCCCGAGGCAGGATTCGAACCTGCGACCGTAGCAGCAGTGCGGTTCCGGACTGAAACGCCGAGAACCGTTCGGCCACATTGGTACCAAAGTTATTAACGTCGCATGCGTGCCGCATCGAGCATCACGGTTGATTTTCCCGCTTCAGGAGGACCATTTTGCATGGAGTGTCCTGCTGTGGCCACCAGAGGGCAGAGACTGCAAACATATGACCGCTGCGAGCGCCGCTGACCTCTTGCTGTCGAATGGCGGTGGAAGTTGTACATTTCACTCATCGATCTTCTGACAGACGCACGAATTTCTACTAAGTTTCGCCTGTCATGACTTCCGAGTTCTTTTTTGAGCCGAGAGTGCATCTGTCTCTGCTTCCTCAGCATAACCTTGTATATCTTCGACAGATCTAAGCTCTCAGACGTTACTGGGCGACCCCGCAATTCCCGTGACACTTCGTACATGTCAGGAGCACTCGGCAGTTGTAACGTTGCGAGTTACTCCGCGATAACATTCTTTGCTATACAGTCCGCAGTATTGGAGCCGGAGGCTGTGAAAGAAGCCGCCACTTGTGTCTTAGCCAATAAGTCATGTACACCTGCTACTACGGCAGCGTAAGAATGGCTCCTGTGTCACTTCTTAGCGACAGTACATTCACCACCTATAAGAACCTAAATAGATGATATTAAATATTATTCAATCATTTTCAAAATCGGTACACTACCTTTTGACATTCAGGAGAAGGTTGCATTCAAATGTCAGCTTTATAACTATCATAGTTTCAGAGATAGAAAAAAGTGCTAAAAAAGTCAATAACCGACGCTTAGGGAACTAAATTCAGTTTGGAAATATAATAGTTCATCTTTTGGTGTAATTGGAAAACATAAACAGAACTCTCAGTGTGCAGAATTAATTAATTGAGATTTTCATATTAAAACTTTAATTATTTTTCGTTTTGGTAATATAAATATCAGACAAAATTATTATTGGTGTCTAAGATTGTTGTGGGAGTATATGCGAGTGAATGAGAGTGTGTACATAGGACATTCGACAAATTTTAATGTTGCATTATATACTGTCTTAAGTAATTGGCAAGAGTTACACAAACCTGTCATGGGAAAATGGTCGTAGTGAATTCACCCACTTTGCTGATGACGTAAGTCTAGCTGTGATTGCTATTGTAACAGAGCAGTCAGAAAGTCAGTTGGAGTATTATCTGTATCTAAAGGATATCTCCAGATTTAATGCATTTTCGTTTTCGTTTATTAAACATTACTTTAATATTTGTACATCAGAATAATGTAGATGCGTCTGTATGTAAGGATTGGTGCAGGCCGGTTTTGGCGCGAGTATGATCATGAGCAAGAATTCTGATTGGCAGCGAGTATGGTTATCCAGGCAGAACAGAGACGGTTGCCGCTCGTTACCTGACACTTATACTGGGAGTGAGGCCGCAAGAAGGGAGTCTCTCGCTAGCTTTGAACGCGGACGGTCATATTACTAGTGCCAGTCAAATTAATGTGTAAAACGAAGGAATATTGAGTTCCTCGCGTTTGATACGTGTCGTGACTAACGCTGATGTAGTTACAGACAGTTTTGTGAAGATTGGAAGTTTTAGAACTGTATTGTTGGAATGATTTTCGCATGTGAAAATTTGGCCTTCGTAGTATCTGCGTAGCATGTTTCAGTATTCAACCACTGAGCATTTTTGGTGAGCAATTTGTTTTTTGAAATCTACCAGAAAGACCGAATGTAATAACTCATGTTAGTGGTGTAATTAATGACTGCGAAAACGTTGTTTCACTCGGGTCGAATTTGGATAGATTTCTGGGTGATGTGCGTGCGAAATGAGTGTATGACTTTTGAACTTGACGAAAATAACCAATAGTTTAAATGTGGACTGAATAGTACCGTTTCTTTGGTTATAAGAACAAATAAACGTTTCTGTGTGGAAATTTCGGACATTATTTTCCAGAAGCCAATCCATTCATTAACTTACCGCCCAATAAATGTTTTATTGACAGTTTTTCTACAGAACTTTATTTCATTACTAGAGTTGTGCGGCCTCAGTAATTGTAGATATTAGATGGTGTTTTTTTATCAACGCTGCTTTTACATCATCTGGTAAGTACTACGTTGCCGAGTGAAGGGACATCGAGCAGACGCCGTTCTGAGGCAGGTGAATTTTTAAATTGCAGCCTACACAGTGAAAGCGAACCCCGCCACGCCGCACAGTGAGTGTTCGCTTTCGTTTCTACTCACCGCGCACATCATCAGGAGCAAACAGGACGCGGGCAGGACGCCGACCGCCATGGTGAAAGAGAGTCGGCTCTGCTTTACGCGCGGAGCGTGGCGGTGGGTGCTTCACACACTGCAGACCCTCACGTCTCCGTCAGGCGGCACGACATCACAGGCAGCTAACGCGCCTCAGTAAACTCCCTGCAACACAACCAGTAATACGGACCATTACACAACGCTGGATACAAAAAAAAATTATTTGCATTTACGAACGAAGCAGTGTAGATCACTTTTTTATTCAACAATAATTATAAAACACAAATGAGCGTACAATTAGCAATGTTTTCTACATTTTTTAAAACATACAGAAATACTAAAGTAAAGCATGAGTAAGTTTTCTTTGAAGGGATTTAATGACACGTCATAATAAAACACTGACAAAAATTTTCAAAAACTAACAATGAGAAACTCAAAGTGAATGGCCCCGTTCTACATCTACACTCAGCAAGTCACCATACTCTGTGTGGCGGATGGTAATTTCGTTATCACAGATCATCGTAATAAAATAAACTAAATCATGACTCGCACGGAAATATTGAAGTTCTTCTCTCTTCCCGAGCGATATAGAGAGTGAAACTGTGGAGAAAAATGTGTGAAACGGGTTCGATGAACCCTCTGCCAGGCACTTCAGTGTGAATTGCAGAGCAGTCAGGTAGACGTAGCTGTAGGTGTAGTATGAAGACCTCATTGGCCCTCCTCCTGATTTCCTATACATACGTTCTCGATCTCAGTTACCGCGATCGGACGAAAGCATTTCTACACACCGACAATGTGACGCTCC
Source organism: Schistocerca serialis cubense (assembly GCF_023864345.2). Lineage (NCBI taxonomy): Eukaryota > Metazoa > Arthropoda > Insecta > Orthoptera > Acrididae > Schistocerca > Schistocerca serialis. The sequence continues at coordinate 1,160,671,056 of NC_064638.1, read as the reverse complement.
GAAAATGCGTCTTTCTTTTTAATGTAGAGTATCATAATTAATAGCGAAAACTCACATTATAATAAAACCGTAATCGTATCAGTAAAAAAGCGTCCGCAAACTAGCTGTTTACGAAATAACTACGGATGTGTGGTTACGAGCTACCACTGATTAAAGTAACAAATATTGTACTACTTAGTAGTAACGTGTATGAAACTTTAACTTTCCGATTTAGTCCCCATTTAAGGCACTCAAATTTCGCCATTGGCCTACGTCAACAAGGGATATGGTACTTCTTCAGCACGTTGTATGTTGTTTATTATGGTACATCTTTACATGTTAAAGGAGGTGTTAAACGTGTGTATTTGTATGCAATGCTTCACTTTACAGCGACTTACAATTTTTTTCGAACACCTACAGGTAGTCTGGTAACTAATTCTGTGTAGTTCACTACTCCAGCTCATTAGCCGACTCAAACGTGACTACTGTACACTACTCTTTCTAGCTGAGCCAAGACAGAAAAATCCAAAGGATTCATGTCACGCGACCTCGGAAGCGTAAGTTGTATAACAAAAATTGTTACTGTACAAATATCAAAGCATGCTCTCGTTCATAAATCATTATTCTGTGGTGCATAGTTGGCTGCATCTAGAATAATCTATCTCAGCAACCTACCACCTAACCCTTAAAACGGAATACCATGATTATGTCATTTTGACGAGATATCCCACATCACTTATCAATTATGGTTCGATATTTTTGGAGCATCTTATGCTCCGGCACTCAGACTCTACTTAATCATTCAAGATAAATAAATTAGTCTGTATTCCTGTACACTATTTTGCTACAGTCAGGACACTAATAATTTACTGTGACCAATGTTGCGTTATCGAGTCCACTGGATGTCACTAGAGCCGCAATACTTGTCCACGGAGAATCAGCGAATGCATTGATATCTACGACGGGCTTTCAGTAAGTAATGCAATACACTGAAACTTCCTGGCAGCTTAAAATTGTGTGCCGGACTGGGACGTTCACTGGGGACCTTTGCCTTTCTCGGGGAAGTTTTAATCTTCCAGAAAGTTTCATATGAGCGTACACTCCGTAGCAGAATGAAAATTTCATGCGAGAACGAAACACTTTATCAGCCAATTTCGGTTGAAAATATGCAGAATTTCTTGTGGGACGTCGTGGAATATTCTCGCTTCAGCTCCTATAGGTTCACGAAGTTCCCATGGTTGGTGGTGCTATGCCTAGCCTCCAAAATGGCGTCTGTAACAGAGGTGTGTTCCAAGCAGAGAACTACCATTGAGTTTCATCAGGAGGAAAACCGGAGCATCGTAGATATTTATAGACGCTTGCGGAATGCCTACAGAGACTTATGTCCCGTGTGCCGGCCGGTCGCGCAGAACTGGGACTCCTGCAGTGTTAGAACGTGAGGACACTCTCATTCGAGGTGATCCACCGACCACAATCAGACATCTCGCTCCTGAACTGGACGCCACTGTCAGCAGTGCTGACACACTTGTCTACCAGCTAGGGTGCTTTAAGGTGTCTACCCGAAGGTAAAGAAAGCCGTGCCGAGATTCTAAAGGAAGTTTTGCTGGATTTCTTCTTGACCTCAGGCATAAATAAAGCATTAGGGAAAAGAACGACGTAAAGTAAATAGTACTATTAGTTATTGTGAGAAACTTATGAGTAATATACATTTTGGAAAGAATAACTCTAGTAAATGAATAAAACTCAAACTAATCTATCACAATTTGAACGCTCTGTCCTTATGTAACAACGTTAAAGAACGTACTAAACTATTATTTACTTGCAACTATTAAATGAAAAGGAGTAATCTCCATATATTCGGTTGAGAATTACCATAATAGCACAATTAAAAGTAAATGACAAATAGTCACAACAATATTGTCATGAAAGGATTGAATCTATCTAAGAGCAAGGACTTTAGATTACGGAAAATGTGAGAAAATGTATAATATTAACAGTTAAATATTGTATATAGAAAAAGTTTTATTTTCGGTTAAAACCTGACAAACTGAGCTTGTGGGTGGGGTATGTAGTTGGAAGCGAAATTGAAGCGTCACCCATCCACCAGTGTCAGCCCAGTTTGCAGGTAAATATAAGTTTAATTTAGTGGTTTGTTTATGTATTTTTGTAATCTTTGTAGTTGTTGTGAATTATCGAAAGTTTTGTATTTATTTTTTATGTTTCATGTACGGAGAGGGCGGCGCAACGAACGGAGACAGCATCTTCACTGCCGGGGCCAGAGAGAAGATTGCTGGCCACTATACGTCGCGGGTCGACAGCCAGAGAGCAACAGAAGATCCTGAAACCGAGTTGTTGCGTCGTGCTTCTAAAAACTGAAAAAATAAGAATTTGTAATGTTTGTACAACAGTGACGTCATAGAAAGTATAATCTTGTTGTAAATGTTCAGTCCTATTTGTCAAGGCTCAGGTTCACGTCTATATGCAGTATATAGGAAGATAATAAACTAGTGTATACTACAAAAGTTTAAATACGTGTTCCGAGAATTTATTTATGAAGAAGTATATTAAGGAAGAAGCATCACTGATTTATTTGGCAAGATTATTAATTTTTGACAAAGTTCATCGCGAGTTTGAGTCTTAAAAGTTTATTCAATGTGGTTTTAATATTTACTAAAGCAGATAACTTGCATTAATATAATTTCCGAGAAGAAACAAACGATATCTAAATTGAAAAGATTTTGCGCAAACCAATAGGACTGAGTGACGTAATTCTGCGCATACGACTCAAATGATGATGTTTCAATTACAGTTTCGTTCAAGAACCATTCAGAGACAATTTTAAAAAGAATTTAAATAATTTTGAAGTGTTGTGTAACTGACGTTGGTGACGAAGTCTGCACATGGTCATATGTCAAAAGGAAGTCATTTATACAAAACGTACGTCGTTACACTACACCGTGGCGACCGTGACAGGACTTGTGTGCAACTAAGGCACAGAGGTACGAAACAATGAAAACATCAAGAGTCCTTCGGAAGTCAAGGAGAGTCTTCGTGGAGCCTTCACCAGCCAGCGGCGACATCGCGGGCGTGGGCAACTGACGGAGCGCAGCCAAGCAGTACGGTCACGCAGTTATTCTACGAGAAGGCGAATCTGTTGGACAGCAGCTGAACGCTGCAAACCCCGACAACCTTTTTCTCCCTAAATTAACAGGCCCAGGACGTCAGCTGGGAGGCGTTCCTCCGGCTGGTATTAGAGGTGTTGCTGAGGGCTTCGCCTGTCTACGGTGGGGCCGGGCTTGGTTGCAGCCAGTGACGTCTCCGGTGTTCGACTCAGCGTCCAGCCGGTTGCGGAAGCGGGGTCGCAGCATTTCAGCGGCTGCATCGACGGCTGTTACTTCTGCAGCCCATAGCAGCACACTGATCACCGAGAACTACAAACTACAATATTAGTGTCCGGTGAGTCTGTTTTAAGTTGGAAGTGGAGTGTTGTACATAGGGAGTGTGCTTTTAATAGGATTGTTGATTATTAGTCTGCGTGTGTAACTAGTTAATATCTTACAATAATGTCGGGAAGTGAAATGTCAGACGAAGAGCAATCTGTGTCCGATAGGACCATGAGATCCCTTTTTAGGGGGATCGCTAAATTAAAACAATCTAACGAAGAATCTACTGCTAGATTAAAAGAGGAATTAAAACAATCTAACGAAGAATCTAGTGCTAGATTAAAAGAGGAATTAAAACAGTCTAACGAAGAATCTACGGCTAGATTAAAAGCGGAACTTAAAGGGGAGCTAACAAAATCGACAGACAGGTTACAGGAACATCTTAATGAAACCAGTCGAGAATTAAGTGATAAAATAGAAGCTTCTAAAGTTGAAATGCAGGAAAGACTAGTAGGACTTAGTAATAAGATTGCTGATAATTGTAAAAGGTTAGAAGAACATATCCAGGAATCGCGTGAGAAAAAAGCTCGCATGCGAAATATTACTGACTTAACCAGGAGACTAGATAATGTCAATGTCTTAGTTGTAAATGAAATAGAGAAAAATAACGATAAGTTACGAGATGAATTTTCTATGCAAACAGAAACTGTTCGTAGAGAATTATTAGAATCTATTAAAGAGGTTTCTACCAAACCTCTAGAGATTTCTTCAATAGATAATGTAGAACTAGAGACATTAACTCATCGAGTAGAAAAAGATCATACTGAAATAGAAAACATGAAATTTTTAATTACCGAAATATGCAGTAACCTTGAGACTTCCAAAGATAATAACATTGACGAAGGTACAGAGCGTTCACATAGTGAACACAGTGAAGAATCGATATTAGCTAACCGCGTATCCAATACAGAAATGCGAATACAGGAAATTACTAAACGGTCATCGGAATTAGATAATAATGAAAATATTTCAAGTAGTAGAAGTAATAAGATAATCAGAGACAACAGCCGCATCGGGTTTGCTAGCTCGGACGACAACAACACAAATATAGAAATCACGTCAAGCAAATCCGACGCAACTCCGTCTCTGCAATCTAAACAAAATCCAACTATGCCTCTCGCAGAATGTTGGGATGATATAACGACAAATTCAAATGTAGCAAGTCGATTTCCTGTATTCAAACCAGGAGGCGAACTTCACCCTATAATCTTTATAAAAGCTTTTGAAACTTCATTATCTCCTAAATGGAGTTATGAAAAACGGATTCAATTTGTAATAGGACATTTAGAAGCAGAAGCTGCGGAATGGGCAGTACTGCATAGAACTGAATTTAGGGACTGGGTTGACTTTGTTAAACAGTTTAAACAAAATTATTGGTCAAGAGGAAAACAACAACACTTAACTTTAGAGTTGTTAGACCCTCCTCCATATTCTAAACGGTGGGGAGGTTATAGGAATTATTTCGAATGGCATTTAAACCGTGCTAAATTAATTGAAGAACCAATTATTGAAAGTCATCTAATACGAGTCCTAATTAGTAGGTTACCGTATTATGTAAAGGAAAGAAAAATGTTATTCTACGAATTGTCTATCCGAACGAGAAAAGGAAGACCTTGTATTAGTACGACGTCATCCTAAAAGTTCGAAGATCAATAAGGAATGTAGAAAATTCTTCTTTATCTTTGAAGGTCCATATATTGTTCATAAGATTGTACATCCCAAAGCGTTACTTCTTATGGAACCTTCATCAGGTGTAATTAAAGGATTATATAGTGTCGATCAAATTAAACCCTTTATTCCTAAATAAGTTACTATTTAGTATATGTTACATACGGACGAGCGTTCATAGTTAATTCATGTGAAGTTTGTCGTGATAGTCACGTGTTATTTTAATGAAATGACAGGAAGTTTAAACAAGTGTTCTACAATAATCTACCGGTACTTCAAAAAGGGAAAGATGAATAAAAGGGGATTTATATGGAAGAAAGTTTTGTTATTAGGTCAGAAGGAATTTTGTATATTTTATATTTACTCGGATAGTAGGAACCAAAGGGGATGGTTAATAGTTTTAGGGACCATGGGCGTCCAGAGCTATATGGCTCACGAGAACATAGCAGAGTGCCGTTAATAGAGATTTGTAATAGTGTTAATGTAGAACACACCAAACGGGGCTCTCTCGCTTGTTTCTCCTAAATAAATTGCCATTACCCAACAAAGTGTCCGAAGGTAAAGAAAGCCGTGCCGAGATTCTAAAGGAAGTTTTGCTGGATTTCTTCTTGACCTCAGGCATAAATAAAGCATTAGGGAAAAGAACGACGTAAAGTAAATAGTACTATTAGTTATTGTGAGAAACTTATGAGTAATATACATTTTGGAAAGAATAACTCTAGTAAATGAATAAAACTCAAACTAACCTATCACAATTTGAACGCTCTGTCCTAATGTAACAACGTTAAATAACGTACTAAATTATTATTTACTAGCAACTATTAAATGAAAAGGAGTAATCTCCATATATTCGGTTGTGAATTACCATAATAGCACAATTAAAAGTAAATGACAAATAGTCACAACAATATTGTCATGAAAGGATTGAATCTATCTAAGAGCAAGGACTTTAGATTACGGAAAATGTGAGAAAATATATAATATTAACAGTTAAATATTGTATATAGAAAAAGTTTTATTTTCGGTTAAAACCTGACAAACTGAACTTGTGGGTGGGGTATGTAGTGGGACGCGAAATTGAAGCGTCACCCATCCACCAGTGTCAGCCCAGTTTGCAGGTGAATATAAGTTTAATTTAGTGGTTTGTTTATGTATTTTTGTAATCTTTGTAGTTGTTGTGAATTATCTAAAGTTTTGTATTTATTTTTTATGTTTCATGTACGGAGAGGGCGGCGCAACGAACGGAGACAGCATCTTCACTGCCGGAGCCAGAGAGAAAATTGCTGGCCACTATACGTCGCGGGTCGACAGCCAGAGAGCAACAGAAGATCCTGAAACCGAGTTGTTGCGTCGTGCTTCTAAAAACTGAAAAAATAAGAATTTGTAATGTTTGTACAACAATGACGTCATAGAATGTTTAATCTTGTTGTAAATATTCAGTCCTATTTGTCAAGGCTCAGGTTCACATCTATATGCAGTATATAGGAAGATAATAAACTAGTGTATACTACAAAAGTTTAAATACGTGTTCCGAGAATTTATTTATGAAGAAGTATATTATGGAAGAAGCATCACTGATTTATTTGACAAGATTATCAATTTTTGACAACGTTCATCGCGAGTTTGAGTCTTAAAAGTTTATTCAATGTGGTTTTAATATTTACTAAAGCAGATAACTTGCATTAATATAATTTCTGAGAAGAAACAAACGACATCTAAATTGAAAAGAGTTTGCGCAAACCAATAGGACTGAGTGACGTAATTCTGCGCATACGACTCAAATGATGATGTTTTAATTACAGTTTCGTTCAAGAACCATTCAGAGACAATTTTAAAAAGAATTTAAATAATTTTGAAGTGTTGTGTAACTGACGTTGGTGACGAAGTCTGCACATGGTCATATGTCAAAAGAAAATCATTTATAGAAAACTTACGTCGTTACACTACACTTAACAGAAAACCATAAAGAGCGAGGAAGGACCATCTGTGCCTAAATGCTTGCGCGTTACGAGGCTGATCGCCACAGCTTTTCGTCTAACATCGTCACAGGCTATGAAACATGAGTTTATCACTTAGAAGCGGGAACGAAACGGCAATCCACAGAATGGCGCACACCACCTCTCCTCCAAAGAAAAAGTTGAAAACCGCGCCCTCAGCCGGTAAAGTCTTGTCGACGGTCTTCTGGGAGTTTGAAACGCTTATTCTGTCTGATGCCCATTCTCATGGTGCAACGATCAACCCTGAAATGTATTGTGCTACCCTCGCGAAATTGAAGAAACGATTTCAGAGTGTTCGTCGCCACAAAAATGCAAATGAACCTCTGCTCCTCCATGATAATACAAGGCCTCACGCAAGACTGCACACCCGAGAGGAGCTCACAAAACTTCATTGGACTGTTCTTTCTCATCCACCTTACAGCCCGGATTTTGCACTGTCCGACTTCTATATATTTCGGCCAATGAAGCGGTTCGTGGATGATGAGGTGATTATTGATGCAGCAAGACGTTGGCTCCGTCGTCGACCAGCAGAGTCGTACCATGCGCGCGTACGGGCCCTCCAAGTAAGTCCGCGTAAGGCCGTTACATTGAACAGAGGTTATGTTAGAAAATCGGGTTTTGTACCCAAAAGGGTGGGGATAAAACCAACCTGCTTTTGAGAATAAAATGTGTTGCATTACTTATTAAATGGCCCTCGTAAAACAATTCTCGTTTATTCCTCAGTCTCATTGCACATTTTTAATTACATGACAAATTTCGATCTCCATGGATCATCTTCGGAACTGAGTATTTGCGTCGATAACCCGTCTTGTCTGTCAGAACCTCATACAATACTCTTTGAGGTTGTAACTCAGACTCGACGGGTTGCTGACGCAAGTACTCAGATCTGTAAATGATCCGATGGGAATCTTTCTGACACGAAATGCTCTTTTTCTTTCTCTGAGCGCGAGATAACCACTGTATCATTATGAAAGAAGGCAGCACCGGACTGTCTTCTATTAGCAGCGCTGTTATCGATCTTCCGTAGACTCGTGACTACCCGCATCTTTGCATGGGTCACTCCTCGAGCTTGACTTTGTCACAAGCTCTAATGATGTTTCTCCATCTGCAGTGGTCTCTAGAACTTGCTGACCTGCAATCCCTAACAAACTGTTTTGACTGCTACTGACTTTCACTTTCTTGTTCGTGACTCGCACTTTGATATTCATCTAGTGTGGGTGTATTATTCACCAGCGCACGAGGCAGCTGCTATGTTCCTTCACTGCGGACTGCGACGTCCAACGGGTGAATCCATCACCCAGACTAGTTGCGGTACGCCTGCCTAACCGTTCGCAGGGGCCACAACTATTTTGTTTTTCAGCGTTTCATATAATTACTGGGCGAATATAAAAATCTGAAGTGTTGTTCAAAATGGTTCAAATGGCTCTAAGCACTATGGGACTTAACATCTGAGGTCATCAGTCCCCTAGTCTTAGAACTAATTAAACTTAACTAACCTAAGGAGATCACACATCCATTCCCGAGGCAGGATTCGAACATGCGACCGCGGCAGCAGCGCGGTTCCTGACTGAAGCGCCTAGAAACGCTCGGCCACAGCGGCCGGCTGAAGTGCTGTAGTAACATCTTCATTATGAAGTGCAATCTTGCGATAAAGGCTTGTTGCAAGACTTCAGTATTAAAGCTAGAAACGGACTGATATCGCGCACGTTCTCCAGACTACATTCTTTCTGCATTTGAGAATGAGAGCAAATGGTGACTTCCAACAAACTTTCTAAACAGTTTCGCACATTATCGAAACTTCTTGCTGATTACCCTCCGCCTCCCCCGGCCCCATCGCCCTACAAAATAATTACAGGAAAAAAATGTATTGCAAACTAAATTTTCACTAAAACAATAAGGAATCTAAAAAATCTGGATGATCGAAACATCGACATAGGATTTTATAGACTCCTGCGTTTCAAAATTTGTCCAATGGCATATCTGTCCCGAAACACGAAACGAGGATTAGAATAATCGTGTCTATAAAACATGCACCACCTATTTTTCGGCGACTACTTAGCTATTTAAAATTCGTTATAGGTTTTGTGATTATAATGGTCACATACCTCTACCAAGACTTTCAGTCAAATTTATGATACATTTTCACAGCTCGTGAAGTAAAACAGTAGCAGCAACCATCGCGTTGTAATTTCTAACTTCCTTGCTATGAGCTCTATTCGCAACGCTTTGCAGTAGTGTGTGCAGATACCATGGAATGTAACCTGCCACGTTGCGACGCATAGATCAGGATGTGAGACGTCATAAACAGCGAGACGCTTACAGAACTAACTTTTGTCAAAACAGAGCGCAAATTATCCAAACTACACCACGCAGTGTTAACACTTGGCGAGTTCCACCAAACCTTAAACATAATGTCAAACATTTTCTAAACTTTTTAATTAATCTGCAGGTGATTAAGTGGAAGCTAATGAAAGCAACATATTTAGGGTATTACGTCTTCAGCTATAAAGGTCCCTTATTTAACACCCTAACTCATTTGTAAGGTAATCAGACGTTTAGAGCTGTTTCATACTTGAGAGTTCGTTTTCACAAACAATCTAGATTACCGATATGCACTATGTGGTCTTATGTTTATTACCTGTCTTAATTCAGTATGTTGATCAATTTCAGGCGAAGGATGTCCAGACTACAGTTGCACGTCTGTGTCCTAAGCTTCTTAATCTCTATATATAAATGGCAATGTCCCGACTGCTGCTGACTCACTCTTCATCGCTCAGCCCAAACCGCAAAGGATAGGAACTTGAAACCTGGAGAAGGTGTGGATCCTATACGGCAGGCGTCATTTAAGAAAGGGTTTTCCGAAATTCAGACTCTAAAGGTATGAAACAGGGAATGAAGGGATTTCATGTCGCTATTAAGGCAATATTGAAAATGGACCTACGAAAATTGGTATTTGGTTCCTCAATGAGAAATAAAGAAATACTTGTTTCAGCATTTTTGCAAATTAAATCCTCTATGGCTGAAATAGTGCGTGAAAGCTTTTTCAGAAAATATACTGTTGTTAAAGAACTACCAAAGTATTTTTAAAGCTACATCTATGAACACTGGTATTTGACTTCACGGTTACAAATAATAAAATACTTATTTCACTATTTTTGGGAATTGAACCCCTAAGGGAGTGAAATAGGAAATGAGATTTTTCAAGAAAATATTTCATTAACAAAGCATTTTTAAAGCTAATTTTATAAAATTTAAATTTGGCTTCTTCGCTAGAAATGAAAAAGATAAGTGTTTCACTCTTTTTGTAAATTCAATCCCTATGGGCTTGAAAAAGGGGATTAAAGTTTTTATGGAAATGCTTCATCGTGGAATCGCTTTTGAAGCTACATCTATGAAAATTTGTATTTGGCTTCTGTGTAAGAAATAAAACATATGCCTGTCACTATTTTTGGAAATTCAACCCCTAACGGGGTGAAATAGGCAGTGAAACCGATTCAATTCTTGGTTATAAATACAAAAGTAGGTGTTTCGTGTTTCTAGAAATTAAACCCCCAAGTGAATGAAATATGGGATGAACTTTTTAAGTTTTAAAGCTACATTTATAAAAATTGGTACTTCACTTCTTGGTTAGACATAAAGAAATATTTGATAGGGGATGAAAGCTGCTATGGAAATATCTCCACAAGACTGCAAAAGGTATGAATAACAAAAACCTTGGACTCCAGCTCCCAGAATCGCTTTTTGGTCAGAAGTACAGTCGAAAAACTCCGTGCTTGTATGGTCTTATTTAGCTTTGAAAGCTTAGAAGGTGTTCCAATTTGTGAACAACATAAAAATTCGATAAAATAAAAACAAAACAAAAAAGGCTCCTAGCCACACAGTCTACGTGAGCGAAGCAGGTGGCGCTACGCAAGTTATACATAAATATGCAAGACACAGGACATGGGTGATGTTCTGTCAAGAAGCGAATTATGCTGCGACACGTATAAAACGGGCGTTGAAATGAGGTGCACAAATCTCTACAAATACCTGCCGCTGGCGTTGGCGGGACTTTGGTTATTCTGCAGCTGCCGAAGGTGTATGGCGACGCATTACACACATACACACACTAACACAAACACGCACTCACAAACTCTCTCCCGCTCGCTGAGTAACACGCCGCAGAATAGGGGGAAATGGTCAAAAATGCCATTACGTGGAAGACTCGTCCTGTTTGTGCGCAAATCACATCTTCGTTTCTTCTGAGGAAATCTGTAAACTTTGTTTCGGTTTCTAGCGTTGGCAGGACGCACAGCAATTCCCGTTGGATTTCCTCCGCGTCGTCGTAAACCTTCCTACCCTGCCCGCCCTCCCCCCCCCCCCCCCCCCTCGTCCACAGTCCCGTCCCCTCTCTTTTCACTCCCCCGGTCCCCTAATCGCATCCCACCGTACTATGGGCTCCGACGTTTTCCTACCACATGCTGAGCCCTCAGCCAGTCTGTTCGACGAAGTCAGGCAGACGGAACAGAAAATGAGCTCCGAGTTCTTCCATAGGTGCCGTTTCTACCGAGCCGTTTTTTTCAGCCCACAAAATAAGGTTCGTGTAAATAATGTAAGAGACAGATATCGTAGTGTTCGTTCCGGCAACGATTCGTGACGCCGGACTTGGAGGGGAGGCAGGTGAACACGTGACAATCCATCAGTGCGCGTTGAACCGCGCTCGTTTCTGGCTGGTTGTCTGCAGCATTATCAGTAGGAAATATCCACATGGGTATTACATGTGGTGTTTGCAAGCGTGTTGTTCGGACTCTCTTGTCCTAAAAAAATTCTTGCAAAGCATCGTGCAAATCGTGAAAAGTAAGTAACTGGTGCACTGTTTCATTATTTACATCATGAATGATATTTCTACTAAACATCATCTTGTGGCTAAACTAAGATTGTTTGAACTAGATAGGGCAGATAATCAATTGCTAGCATCTCACTTACACAGTGAACTGACATCACTTAATTCCAGTAAGGTGGACGTAGAGGAATTATAGGCACAGTTTAAGTAGATTTAAGTCGTGGCCTGGAGAATTATGTGCCGCACCGGCCGGCGGAATGGAAAAGACTCACCATGATTTAATAACGAAGTTCGAAAGATGTCGAGGAATCAGAGGCTGTTCCACTCACGGTTCAAAAGAAAACTCACAAATAACGACGAGAAGAGGTTATCAGAGCTTCCTACGTCCGTGAAAAGCTCTATGAGTAAATCATACAACTACCACCACCGTCATACCTTAGCAAAAGATAAGGCAGAAAACCCCAGAAAAATCTGGTCGTATGTAAAATCGCTAAGTACGTCTCAGGCTTCCATTCAATCCCTTGTTGACCAATCTGGTGCCACAGTTGCAGACAGCGAAACGAAAGCCGAAGTTTTAAATTTCACGTTCAAGAAATCGTTCACAAAGGAGAATAGAAACAAACCGTCATTAGAACATCTGTCATATTTCTGTGTCGTATGGACGACACAGAAATAAGCATACCTTTGAAAGCAAATGAATCACCAGGTCCGGATGGAATCCAAAATTGGGTTTACGAAGAGAATGGCATAGGCCCCTAACGTAGCTTGCATTCATCGTGAATCTCTCGCCCATCACTAAGCTCCAAGCGACTGGAGAGAACCGCAGAAGGGTAAAATAACGGACCCACAAAATTACAGATCAATGTCCCTAACTTCGGTTCGCAGCAGAATCCTTGAACATATTCTCTAATGTAATAAACTTTCTTGAGACTGAGAAGCTTATGTCCACGAATCAACATGGTTTTAGAAGGTATCGCTCGTGCGAAACTCATCTTGCCCCTCAGTCACACGATGTACTGCAAACTATGGATGAAGGGCAACAGGCTGATTCCACATTTCTAGATTCCCGGAAAGCATTTGACTCGCTGCCCCATTGCAGGCTGTTAACTATGTTACGAGCATATGGAGTAAGTTCAAAGATATTTGAGTGGCTCGAAGACTTCTTAAGTTGTAGAACCCAGTATGTTACTCTCGATGGTGGGTGTTCGTTAGAGACAAGGGTATCGTCAGGGAAGTGTGATAGGAGCGCTGTTGTACTCTCTCTCTCTCTCTCTCTCTCTCTCTCTCTCTCTCTCTCTCTCTTTCCAAGCATTTATCCCGACTTGCTGGGTCTGCTGTTATGGTTAACCGGCTTTGGCGAGTTAATTTTAAAGGGTGGCTGGATGCCCTTCCTGTCACCACCCCATACCTCCCCGGGACGGAATGTGTGTACCCCAACTGTCTGTGTTTAGTGCGAACGTGTTACAAATGTCTGCGATTCGCGGAAATGAGGCGGAACGTGGGGACCAGCCCGGTATTCACCTAGTAGGATGTGGGAAACCACCTAAAAACCACATCCAGGCTGGCTGGCACACCTGTCCTCGTCGTTAGTCCGCCAGGCGGATTTGATCCGAGGCCAGCGCGCCTACCCGAGTCTAGGAAGCAGCGCGTTAGCGCTTTCGGCTACCCTGGCGGGTGACTGTTGTAGTACTCTGTACACATAAATGATTTGGTGGACAGGGTGGGCAGAAATTTGAGGTTGTTTGCTGATGGTGCTGTGGTATACGGTAACATGTCGAAGTTGAGTGACTATAGCAAGATACAAGACAACTAGACAAAATTTGTAGTTGGTGTGATGAATGGCAGCTAGCCCTAAATGTGGATAAATGTAAGTTAATGTGGATGAGTGGGAAGAACAAACTTGTAATATTCGGATACAGTATTAGTAGTGTCCTGCTTGACACAGTGAAGTCGTTTAAATATCTGAGCGTAGAGTTACAAAGCAACATGAAATGTAACGAAAATTGGAGAACTGTGGTAGGAAAGGCGAATGGTCGGTTTCAGTTTATTGAGAAAATATTAGGAACATTGGTTCACATGTAAAGAAGACGGCATATAGGACGCTAGTGTGAGCTATTCTTGAGTACTGCTCGAATGTTTGGGATCCGTACCAGGTCGGATTGAAGGAAGACATGGAAGCAGTTCAGAGGCGGGTTGCCATATTTGTTACCGCTACGTTCTAACAACACATAAGCGTTACGGGGATGCTTCGGGAACTCAAATGGGAATTCCAGGAGGGAAAGCGACGTTCTTTCCGAGGAACACTGTTGAGAAAATTTAGAGATACGGCATCTGAAGCTGACAGCCGCACTATTATACTGCCGCCAACATATATTATGCATAAGAACCGAAGATAAGATACGAGAAATTAGGGCTCTTACGAAGGTATATACACGGTCATTTTTCCCGTGCTCTATTTGCGAGTAGAACAGGAAAGGAAATTACTAGTAGTGGTACAGGAAACCTTCCGCCATACAGCGTACGGTGGCTTGCGGAGTATCGATGTAGATGTAGCAACAGGCGAAAGCTATTCTCGATTGCAGTATATTATTCGAATCTCTGTGTGTACCATTTCATATAATATTCAAGAAAATTGTGAACCAATACATAACTCACCTAATGAGGGATTTATGAATGTTAAGTTAGGTTATTAAGAGAACAAATAAATACATATATTTCACTTACGTACACATTGAACACACCGGTATTTTCATAACTTCATCTTCTTCCACATCGTTTCTTTTTATATGTTTGCTCATCATCGTCCACAGTGTAGCAACTTTGAACGCAGCCGAGTGCTGCAGCGTTTTCTTTGTAAGAGTCCAACAGCTTATTACGGTTTTGTTGTCAACGTGCTTTGTGTTATGAAGAATTTCGTATTTTTCATTCTTTGTAATGATCGCTATGATGGTAGGCACGCACCAAATATACATTGTCTTTTTATAGCTTACATGCACCAAAACAAGCGAAGGTACACGCAAACAGTGGCCCTCGCTCTAACTTTTATCAAAGATCTTTGATAAAAGCTTCCCTATTATACTATCAAAGATCTGACCAAACGGCTTTGATAAGTATTTTACGCTGGTCACGAACACCGCATTGCTGACGTCAATCAGACGTTTGCTGAGGCCTGTATTTATTGTTTGTCACGGGTTCGAGCGCGTGAGAAATCAGAAACTGTGGTAGGTACTAGTTAATGTACTAAAAAATTAGGTGCATGCACGACTTATTTTACTAAATAGTAGGAAAACAGTAGGGAGGGATGTGGAGCAAACATTACCTTTATACTTTTGTACTGTTTGAATGACAATGTTGTCGCAGGTTCATAAATTACAATATTACGAGGGTTTATTTGAAGAGAAATCAGGTATTACATTACTTTTTAGGTACGCTGTAATCCGTTGCCGGTAGTGACAAGATTCCTATACTGTCACATCCGTCGTCGTAAGGTTGATGTCGTAGGATTACACACAATTTGAAATACGCTACACTGTCGTATTTACGAAGAATATTTGTCTGCAGAATGTCACCCGTGAAACAGTTGGATGATTGATACGACGCAGTTGAAGGCTTATTCATAACGAAGCACAGCCCTCGGAATGTGCGAACCTGATAGCGTGTACACGCGGTGTTTCACCAGAGACCCATCATCCTGCGCGCTTTACATTCGAGAAAACCGTCCTAGTTCATGCGTGTGTAAGAGCGGAGCGCACAGTTCAGTTTGCTCAGTACTAATAAGAGTCTTTCCGCACTTCAAACGATGAAGTGCACATAGTGACTTAAATGTTTTATCTTTGCCTTTACACGCGTAAAACCAAACAGCCAGACCTGCTATTACGTCAATAACCAACGCTCTGCTCGTCACCATCTACCACTCGATAGTCGATAACAGGCCCTCTTACAGCAAAGATGTATGAAAATACACTGAAACACTGATAGAGGTATTATCTGAGTGTTACACTTCACGCACCACGAAAGAATCATCCAAATGGTACGGAAAACGGTAGATGTGATGTACATGTGCAGGTAAACAAATGAATACAATTTCAGAAAAATTGTATGATTTATTCAAGAAAAGGAGCTTCACAAACTAAGCATTTCAAAAAATTGTTGATCCACCTCTGGCCCTTAATCGGCTTGCCACTGACTTACGGAGTTGTTAGATGTTTTCTGAGGGATATTGTGCCAGATTCTGTCCAACTGACGCGATCTAGTCGGTGGACCCTTCCCATGATACACTACTGACCATTAAAATTGCTACACCAAAAAGAAATGCAGATGATAAACGGGTATTCATTGGACAAATATATTATACTAGAACTGACATGTGCTTACCTTTCACGCAATTTGGGTACATAGATCCTGAGAAATCAATACCCAGAACAAACACCTCTGGCCGTAATAACGGCCTGGATATGCCTGGGCATTAACTCAAACAGAGCCTGGGTGGCATGTACAGATACAGATGCCCATGCATCTTCAACACGATACCACAGTTCATCAAGAGTAGTCACTGGCGTATTGTGACGAGCCAGTTGCTCGGCCACCATTGACCAGATGTTTTCAGTTGGTTAGAGATCTGGAGAATGTGCTGCAGGGGGCAGCAGTCGAACATTTTCTGTATCCAGAAAGGCCCGTACAGGACCTGCGACATGAGGTCATGCATTATCCTGCTGAAATGTAGGGTTTCGCAGGGATCGAATTAACGGTAGAGCCACGGGTCGTAACACATCTGAAATGTATCGTCCATTGTTCAAGTGCCGTCAATGCGAACAAGAGGTGACCGAGACGTGTAACCAATGGCACCCCATACCATCACGCCGGGTGATACGCCAGTATGGTGATGACGAATACACGCTTCCAATGTGCGTTCACCGCGGTGTCGCCAAACACCGATGCGACCATCATGATGCAGTAAACAGAACCTGGATTCATCCGAAAAAATGACGTTTTGCCATTCGTGCACCCAAGTTTGTCGTTGAGTACACCATCGCAAGCGCTCCTGTCGGTGATGCATCCATGGTCTCCGAGCAGATAGTCCATGTTGCTGCAAACGTCGTCGAACTGTTCGTGCAGATGGTTGTTGTCTTGAAAACGTCCCCGTCTGTTGACTCAGGGATCGAGACTTGGCTGCACGATCCATTACAGCCATGCGGATAACATGCCCGTCATCTCGACTGCTAGTGATACGGGGCCGTTGGGACCTAGCACGGCGATCCGTATTACCCTCCTGAACCCACCGATTCCATATTGTCCTAACAGTCATTGGATCTCGACCAACGCGAGCACCAATGTCGCGATACGATAAACCGCAGTCGCGATAGGCTACAATGGGACCTTTATCAAACTCGGAAACGTGATGGTACGCATCTCTCCTCCATACACGAGGCATCACAATAACATTCCACCAGGCAACGCCGGTCAACTACTGTTTGTGTATGAGACATCGGTTGGAAACTTTCCACATGTCAGCACGTTGTAGGTGTCACCACCGGCGCCAACTTTGTGTGAATGCTCTGAAAAGCTAATCCCTTTCATATCACAGCATCTTCTTCCTGTCGGTTAAATTGCGCGTCTGTAGCACGTCATCTTCGCGGTGTAGCAATTTTAATGGCCAGTAGTGTATTCCAAACAATCTCAGTTGGGGAGAGACTCGGCGACCTTGCTGACAAAGGTAGGGTCACGAAGACAAACATTAGAGACACTCGCTGCATGAGGGCGGGCAATATCTTGCTGAAACACATGCCCAGAATGCCTTGCCATGAAGGGCAGAAAAAAATGGCGTAGAATATCGTCGACGTACTGCTGTGCTGTAAGGGTCCTGCTGTGAAATTATATTGCACCTTAGACCACCATTCCGTATAGTCGGACCGTACGGCGGGCAACTGTCACAATTGTATCCCACCTTTTGTCTGGGGACTTTCCAGACAGGTCTTTGCTGGTCCTTGGGACTCAGTTCGAATCATGACTCACCACTGAAGACAGTTCTGTTCAAGACAATGAAATCCCAGACCGAATGTGTCCCACACAACTACAAACGGGATTTCGGTGTACCGAGGTCAATGACAGACGGCAGTAGGGCGCCGTGAGCTCAGCTCGTTCTGTGAGCTTGTGTACACTTAAGCACTAGTTTCATGTTGATGGATAATAATCAGGAATCTGGGGCTCTAAGTGCCCCTGTGATGGTTGCTCGGTCCTCTCCTTCTGTCGTCTCTCTCCACAGGTACCTGTGATCTTGCAGTCATATAGCTTACCCATTGGCTAGAATTGAGAATTAATACACTACTGGCCATTAAAATTGGTACAGGATGAAGATGACATTCTACATACGCGCAATTTAACCGACAGTAAGAAGATGCTGTGATATGCAAATGATTAGCTTTTCAGAGCATTCACACAAGGTTGGCGCCGGTGGCGACTCCTACAACGTACTGACATGCGGAAAGTTTCCAACCGATTTCTCATACACAAATAGCGATTGACCGGCGTTGCCGGATGAAACGTTGTTGTGATGCCTCGTGTAAGGAGGAGAAATGCGTACTATCACGTTTCCGAGTTTGATAAAGGTCCCATTGTAGCCTATCGCGACTGCGGTATATCGTATCGCGACATTGATGCTCGCGTTGGTCGAGATCCAATGACTGTTAGCACAATATGGAATCGGTGGGTTCAGGAGCGTAATATGGAACGCCGTGCTGAATCCCAACGGCCTCGTATCACTAGCAGTCGAGATGAAGGACATCTTATCCGCATGGTTGTAACGGATCGTGGAGCCACGTCTCGATCCCTCAGTCAACAGATGAGGAAGTTTACAAGACAACAACCATCTGCACGAACAGTTCGACGAAGTTTGCAGCAGCATGGACTATCAGCTCGGAGACCGTAGCTGCGGTTACCCTTGACGCTGCATCACAGACAGGAGCGCCTGCGAGGGTGTACTCAACGACGAACCTGGGTGCACGAATGGCAAAACGTCATTTTTTCGGATGAATCCAGGTTCTGTTTACAGCATCATGATGGTCGCATCGGTGTTTGGCGACATCGCGGTGAACACACATTGGAAGCGTGTATTCGTCGTCGCTATACTGGTGTACCACTCGGCGTGATGGTATGGGGTGCCATTGGTTACACGTCTCGGTCACCTCTTGTTCGCATTGACGGCACTTTGAAACAGTGGACGTTACATTTCAGATGTGTTACGACCCGTGGCTCTACCCTTAATTCGATCCCTGCGACACCCTACATTTCAGCAGGATAATGCACGAATGCATGTCGCAGGTCCTGTACGGGCCTTTCTGCTATGGCCAACACATTCTCCAGATCTCTCACCAACTGAAAACGTCTGGTCAATGGTGGCTGAGCAACTGGCTCATCACAATACGTCAGTCACTACCCTTGATGAACTGTGGTATCGTGTTGAAGCTGCATGGGCAGCTGTGCCTGTACACGCCATCCAAGCTCTGTTTGATTTAATGCCCAGGCGTATCATAGCCGTTATTACGGCCAGAGGTGGTTGGTCTGCGTACTGATTTCTCAGGATCTATGCACCCAAATTGCTGAAAATGTAATCACATGTCAGTTCTAGTATAATATATTTGTCAAATGAATACGCGTTTATCATCTGCATTTTATCTTGCTGTAGCAATTTTAATGGCCAGTAGTGTAAAATATTGAGAAATATTAAGCAAAAGGTAAACGAATAATTAATAAAATGGTTTTATTCGTAAGTCTGAAACTGATTCAGGCGTCCCAGATAATTATAATAAATGTTTAATCAAGCAAGAAATCTCGTCTAAACGGAAAGTAGTCCTCCACTTAAAAATTACAGTACAGACGAAAATGAAATTAAGTTGCCTTAAGTGCATTACAACATTACAACAGAATGCGCAAGCTATATAATCATCCATGATGTGCGAAAAACTTCGCCCATTTCGTGATCGCAATAACGACATATTGCCACCTCAAAACAATACAGATTTCAGCATCACGGTCTACACATCAACACATGAGAGATAAAGAGTAGAAATTCATTCTCTGTAATGCAACCAGAGAAAGTTAAAACTCGATACTGGAGCATACCTTCAAAAATTAAACAACTCTAGCGCGTCACCACCCACAATCAGTCACGTACACAACCGAATATCAGACGTTACATGAGGCAGATCTGCCTTCAGTACATAGTTCTCCAGATAAGGGGCTTCCGCGCTTCTTTGAGCGCACCTCTCAAAAAAGTTTCTTTCTGCACTTGACTACAATAGTGTTGCACCACTGTCAATTCTCATTGTGTGAAGACCATCCCCGCCAAATTTACATCGTTCTTGTCTTCTACAGACATAAACTGACTCAGCTTGACCACTTTCGTGGCTGAAGTGATAAATTATAACAATATTTAACAGAAAGAATGTTACACCGATCGTTCATACTCAGACCATTTACAATAAGTATAAATAATACTTTGATCATAAGTAAATAAGCCAGTATTCTTGGGCATATGCACCCACAATATATGACAGTAAAATGTCGTTAAATACTGGTTGAACAATTACTTAGGCCTGGTTGACAGAAGTATGTTTTGTCAGTTTTCTCAATGGTGGTCTCTGCTAACACATGCGACTGACCACTTTTAAATTACAATGATGTTTAATATCAACTGTAATCAACATTTAAATAAAGTTACTGGTAAAGCAGCAAGTATTCATTAAATACCTACACAAGCATGACACTGTATTGTGCATTCATGCTGCATTCAATTGCTGTGTTATTGTGGAGTATACGATGTTTTGACAGGTATCTGCATAAAGAGAAACAAGTAAAACCGTAATAAATCAATAAATAACATAAATAAAGATGCGTAGCTCTCAGGGTTGATAGTTATAGTGCTGTGCTATCATCTAAGACATTGTTTGTTGAAATTGCATTAAGGGTTTAGAAGTTTCTAAGCTCAAGGTTGACTGTTAATATATTCGGTTACTGTAAACTATCAACTTTTGTAGCTTTTAAAATATTGACAACAGTATTGTTTCACTCGATGCACCTCAATCTTCTGAGATCACAAATGTATTCATATTTGCTTTAATATAGAACTGTGATTTATTATTGAATTTCTTAGAGTTGGCCGTAGCCATATTTCAGACTACCTTGGATGCTGCCATTAGCGATACGTCTTCTGTTCTCTGGCTGTGTGAGCAACCACCGTCCAAATTCTCCCTGCTCTGGGATTACATATACCTGGCCACAAGCTGACTGCCTTTGTACCTAAGATCACCTGGAGTGGCCTTCTCACCTCACCAAATCGCACCCACCGAAGCAAGCTAATTTACCTCTCCTCAATATCAATCCAAGGCACTCGAATAGCTCGATAAATACGTCTAACGCTACATACTGTACGTTCTGTTTCCGTTCTTGTTTTAAAATGGCACTTCATTCAGTGACACGAAGAGACCTAAAGCGTGTAACAGTGCTCTACTTTTAAGAGTACTGTAGTGTACGCTGATTATTACTCCCCCCCCCCCCCCCACCTGCTTCTCCCCTGCCACCCCATTACCCCTCATTGGCATCCAGCAAACAATAAATTTATGGTATCCCAGCCAGAAATAGAGTAAATAAATAAATCGAAATTCAGAAAGGAGTACGACAAGGCTCTAAGTTCACATCTTATCTATTCATTCTGTACACTAACGCAGAGGAATGCTGGGTTAGACAAAGAAGAAACAGCTGCGGTATATATAGGGAATCTTAGACATGTAAATGCTATTATCTTGAAGGTAGAAAGTGAAGAAGAGTTAAATGTCCTCATACTGAACATGAAAGAAGAAAGTACTGAACTAATGCTGAACGCCAAGAAAAGGAAAACTATAGCAATTACCACATCATGACATGTAAAAGGAGAAATAATGGAGGTAGATACTAGATTTAACTATTTTGGCCCCCACACTTCTGCTGAAGGTGACTGCAGGCACGAAATCAAGAGACGTCTGTTAATTGGTAGATAGGCAATGTCCAATCTTGGCAATGTTTTAAGGAGTAGACATATAAGTTTAATAATAAAGATCGGCATAGCAAGGGCTATGGTCTTTCCAATTACGGTGTGCGGATGTGATACTTGGACTGTAGGAAATGCTGAACGTGTGCTGAAGGGAATTCTACGGACTGCAAATAGAATAAGTAGATCGGCGTTACGGCAAATGAAACCAGATTGCTCCTTGGAAGTTCTGATACTGAAATAAAAACTGACCTACTTTGAACACATCATGAATAGACAGGGATTCGCCAGAAAAGACTTCAGAGCTGGCAAAATCGAAGGCGCAAAGAGAAGAATTGATAGCACCACAGAAGTTATGGATTCCAATCTGGAAAGTCTTCGGGAGATAGTGCAAGACGGAAAATATTGGCGTGCTTTAGTTCGTCGGGTCACGGAGAGCGGAATCGACTAATCGAACAGACGGAGGAAGCTAGAAGCGACGGGTGGGGGAGGGGGTGGGGGGATAGTGATAGTTTAACATTACGACGTACCCAGGGTCCGCATTTATCTTGTTGCCTGCACTACATTTATGATAAGCACTTGTAATTTGCCACGTAGGCCCTCCTGACGTCAGAATGTCAGCCTACCTTCCGAATCAACTAGTCGTAAGCATTCGCATGAACATAACACTGTATTCCCTGCTAGTGCTTTGAGCAAAGTATACCCGAGATTAGAATAGAGAAACAGACGAGTTACGAGAAAGCGTGCACGGAATGATATCTAGAAGTCATATTCAAGACAGCACGATGCAACAACATTATTCCCTTGTCGGTCGATCAGGTTGCGTCTTGCTTGCCCTAACACTCTGCTACAAAGGCAGCCGAGGTAGTTATTAGTCTGAAAGCGTACAAGCGGTCGTTTTTATTGCCAGTTTTTCACTTCAGTCACCAATAAATTACAGCCACGCCTAACAAGTCCCTGTTTGTAAGCAGTTAACAGCAGTGCTGTCCAGTTCACGTCAATAGTTTACGATACCTTATATTATGAAGGGTGTACGCTACATGTAAAGAAAACAAAGACAAAATTATCACGTAAGTCAGAAAAAGAGCAGTATCAGAAGGAGGTGATAGTACAGATAAAGACTGTCCAGGAGATTCGCACTAACATGATTCAATTTTTAAAGTTTGAGTGGAATCTTTTCTGTTTGACTGCGTGCTCGCTATGAATATAGAAGCACGTAGCTATTTGAGAACCACAGACTACCATGAGCTAATTTTTTATAGGCCTTTTACAAGTGCTGTTTAAGGTTAGAGGAAACAGTTAAAACACAAGTATACAGCTATTTCATAAGTACGAGGGAGTGCTGAGAAGTATTACCTCCGATCTTTTTTACGTGAAAAACTCTTATAGCTTTTTAAATAGAAAATTTCTACATCTTTATCCTTCATTCCGTTTATTTCTCAACATAGTCACCCTGGCAACAAACAAATTTCTGCCAACGAGAGACCAGTTCCTTGATATCGTCATCTTAAAATGTCTGACTTTGCTGACGGAGCCACAGTCTCACCTCTGCTTGCACCGCTTCATCACTACCAAAGTGAAGTCCTCAAAGGTGTACTTCAAGTTTTGCAAAGAGGTAAAAATCGAATGGAGCCAAGTCGGGACTGTATGGAAGATGATCGATACCAGAGAAACTAGGCGTCGGGTTGTTGCTCGTTTGTGGACTGGCGTTATCATGCTGAAGAGGAAGGTGCTCCATGTGTGGACGAACTCTTCGAATTCTTTTTTTTTTTTTCAATTTTCTGAGAGCCTTTCACGCACTGACATAGGTACGTTACACGCTACAATAAGGAGCCCTGTAGCGGCAGGCGGTTGCAACTTGTGTCAAAAAAGCGGCAAAGTCGACCAAGTAATATCGATTTTCAGTCGATATTGAGAACAAAATTAAAAACTAGGGGGCATAATGTTTCAACACCCCCTCATTATATATTTTCAAATGTAAATATTTGAGTATCTGAAATGTCAGAAGTTTATGTTCGGTTCTCGCAGGTAAGATGCAGTTAAAATGCTAATTTTGAGATTGTTCTGATTTATTAAGGTTTTCATCTTTGCTGAACAGACTATCGGGGTTCATTTTGGTGTGGAACGTATTTAGCTCATCTCACTAAGACGTGCTTCAGATCTCCGTAGTCTTCTGAGTGTTCATCTATGAGAGTCTATCTCTCCGATACTACACTGAAGAGCCAAAGAAACTGGTGTAGGCGTGCGTTTACAAATACAGAGATATGTAAACAGGCAGAATATGGCACTGCGGTCAGCAAGGCCTTCACAAGACATCAAGTTTCTGGAGCAGTTGTTAGATCGTTACTGCTGCTACAACGGCAGGTTATCAACATTTAAATGAGTTTGAATGTGGTATTATAGTCTGCGCACGAGCGGTGGGACACAGCATCTCCGATGTAGCGAAGAAGTTTTTCCTGTATGACTATTTCACAAGTGTACCGCGAATATCAGGAATCCGGTAAAACGTCAAATCTCCGACATCGCTCCGGCCGGAAAAAGATCCTGCAAGAATGGGACCAACGACGACTGAAGAGAATCGTTCAATGTGACAGAAGTGCAACCCTTCCGCAAATTGCTGCAGATTTCAATGCTGGGCCATCAACAATGTCAGCCTATGAACCATTCAACATCCCACACATCCAGAATTGGTACAGACTGCTTCCAGCAACACTCTTCTGAGTTTAAACACTTCCGCTGGCCACTAAAGTCCCCAGACATGAACATTATTGAGCATATCTAGAATGCCTTGAAACGTGTTGTTCAGGAGATATCTCCATCCCCTCGCATTCTTTTACGGATTTATGGACATCCCTGCAGGATTCATGGTGTGAAGACACGCCTCCCCCCATCAGCACTACTTCAGACATTAGTCGATTCCATGCGACGTCGTGTTGTGACTCTTCTGAGTGCTCGCGGGGGCCCTACACGATATTAGGCGGGTGTAGCAGTTCTTTTGACTCTTCACTGCAAACAGGTGTGCAGGGAAACATGCGTGCTCCAGTATTATAGTTGCAGTCACGAAAGATGGCGGTCGAGTTTATGCTTGTTCTGTGCACCTACGTCACACATTCTCCGAAAGCGTTCCGTAGCATTGTCAGCGCTCTACTGTTAATGACGTGGCTAATGCGAGCATTAAACGTGACTCTAGCGAGTTGTTTAGTGAATTTCTATTCCGTTTGTTGCGAGTGGAGATCGCTGATAGTGGTGGTAAGCGATTTGTTCTGCTGAAGGAAGTGAGAAACAATTTGCAATTATACTCTTCCTTCAAGCGGAAAGCACGTGTATTCGTGTACCGGAACTGACATTTTAAATCGGCAATAATGCAATCCCCGTCCGTGCCTCGACATGCGCGAACCGCCATCGTTCGTGGGTCGGATTATAGTCGAACATTGGTGTCGTATGTCTCATCGGTAGATTATTCTGACTGTTCCGTGATTACCAACAGTTGACTGAGCTGCACAAGCAGTTGACTGCCATCAGTGTCGGTGCCGAAACTGTTATTATAAGAGTACAAAATAGTTACACTGCAAGAAAACCAGTTAACCCGGTTCAACCTCGAAGAAAAGAGAGAGAGAGTCGAAATCATCCCAACGTATCCATATACAAAACTCTTCATAGACGCACACGTTTCTATTCTAGCTGCGAACAAGACTTTCTCTGTTGTTACTGAACTACTTCTTTCTGTAAAACATGTTTTTAGTGACAGTATTACATAGGGAGATGGGAAGGACAGAGAACGTTACATGAAGACTTGCCCCCACTTTAGATAATCATAGAACGAACGTAAGACGAATTTTAAAATTTCGTATTGCCATTACGTCTTCATAAATTGTTAGTGTATTTCAATGCTTGAACCCTACTTTTAAGTACTGATTTCTTGTGTTTTGTGCAAATTTACGTACATATACATATAAATATCAATAATAATAATGGGTACATAAATAAAGAGATTAGTAGAAATAAATTATTTTCAATTAATGCACAAAATTTTGGATTTTTATAGTTTCTTTCCTTTGAGTCCGTTTTAACGTGAACTTACTTCTGATGTCCTTGGTTATATTCATCTTCTTCCGCCATAAAAATTTATCTGCTGACCGTGTCTATAACAGTTCTTAACCGGGCTTCTTCTTCCGAATGCAGGACGCTTGTCGACCCGGCATTGAGATGATGCGCGGAAGAAAAGAAAACTTTCGTGGTTTGGTACAAATAATAACTATTATTCAAACAACACAAATGGCTACCACACACATCTTACAAAAATACGTCTTCTCTACTCGAGAACTAAAGACTTAGTCTCTCTATTAATGGACAAAAAACAATTGAATGGAATTTTTATCATTTGTTATCCGCCTTCTGGCGTAGCAAAATATATCTTTATCGGCGCTTACAGAGGCCAAGCTAATGATTATTATCATTGGTATAAAAATTTTGTCGTAGCTTGTTGGGGCTTTTCCTTATGTACGTATACAGTTTTAATGGGAAATCTTATTAACAATAAGACATATCGGCAAGTGTTTGTGTCCTTCGTGTACAATATAAATTTAGGTATTTTTAAGCACGGACCCAGATGTTGGGTTTCCCAGAACGAAATAATAGCTTCCATACTGTCCCTCCATGTAAAATTTCTTGGCAATAAAGAGGCAACCGTCAACTAACTATCGCAGTGATACACACAGGCTCCACAATGTTCACATAAAACTGTGAAATGATTTTCACCCTACGTAAAGTTATTTTTGTAAGTCTTACCTTCACTCTCCACTGAAGCCGGAGCGGAATTTGTTTCATATCTTAAGAAACATAGCTTTTCAAATCGTCACCGTTTCTGTTGTCATGGACTGCGTACATCTGTTGTTTCTTGCTACACGCATTTTTGTCGTTCAAATGAAGCTTAGCCCAAAATGGTTCGGACGAAAATGTGTACAAGAAAAGGTTTTTTAAACATATGAGAACACAACGCGAACTTGGTTTATTTTAACATCATACAATTGGCTTTTAAAATTTCGTCCTGGAGGCAGCCACATCTCTTTCGAAGTAAAGAGAAAGTAACAATTATAAATGCTAAATATTCATTCAAATTCAGAACTCCTCCAAGTAATACTTAGAAGGTAATCATGCAAACTTCTATACGGAAAGTGTGTTGTGTAATATATCTCTTAGACTCTTGCTAAAATGTAAGCTGGAGGAATGTTTGAAATTTGAAGTAACAGAATACTGACTGGTAGCTTGTATGGAGAGATACATAGACTAATTTGATATCTCCCGTAATACCGCCAGAGAGGAGCAAGTTAATTCGGTAGCGTAACGACCTGGTTTGCAAGCTTTAGATGCAGGCAAAGTTTGTTCTTGTACAACAGCAACGACATTTCTGTTCCTGATTTTATCCTCATGTGTTAACTGAAGCAAATTAAATTATCTTCTCTGAGTGGCTAGATGTACGTTGCATTAAAACGGGCGCCGGGATATTGAAGCTGTACGCGGGGCGGACAATCAACTTTCCGAAATGAAGTGAGGGAATTAAAACTGTGTTCCGAATAATGGAGCAACGGGCAGTATTTGAACGGAAAATGCGCTGGCAGTAGCAGCGGGAAATCCCAACCGGATTCAACGCAGTTTTAATTTGTCACCGGAGATTTTCAGATATTCTACACTCCAATCTGCCGGCAGTGCTGCCAACTGCGGCGCTATTAAACTGTGGCTTAGTCAGCATCGGTGTGCCAGATATGAGGTCTCTATTGCATAATTTTTGCAGTCATTAACCCAGACACAGTGCACTGACACCGACGTTAGAAGTGTAGATGAAGCTTCTCAATCTCTCAAGTGCATCGAAGCTTTCGTAATGTAACATTTGATGTCAATAAGTACAACTGTTCATATTAGAGTTTAAGCTACCTACAGATGGTAGCAAAACAATGAAATCACTATGTCTTTTATGCGCTCTCACTGATAATCCTTGTAGTTACAATCTTTCCTTCGTTGCAATTTACTGTTTCACCTTTCCTCTTCATACGACAAAATCTTTTTACCTTTTCGTCTAGCAAGCGATGGAGATGGTCCCCCTTAATACACCAAACGGGTCACAACACTGCTGCAGAAATTACCAAAGAAAGCATGCCGAATTTAAACGAAGGCAAAATTTCGAGATAGGAGATCTTTTACAGAAGCACGAAATTTAGCTCGGTCTTCGATGCGAGAAGCCTTTAATAGTTTCCACAGAGAAACTTTGTTTCGAAAATGGCAGAAAATCCAGAGAGATTCTGGTCGTATGTAATGTATGCTGGTGGGAATACAAAATCAATGCCTCCTTTGCGCTACCCATAGAGTAATCCACCGCATTTTCTTTTTCCTCGGCCGAAAACAATGCTATGAATGTGGAACGTTGTGCATGTATTATTTGAAGTCTCCTGAAGGAGCGCGCGAAGTTTCCGTCACTTTCGACAGGTAGCGTAGCTGCAGGACAATTTCAAAATGGCGTCTACAGGTAATAGTGATAGACATTCTTCGACCATAAATATAATAGACTGGTCCTGACGTCATTTTCGTGGCTCCAACATCTCTGGGTTAAAGTCACGTGAATGTTGGCAAAACATGGTTGTTTCGTCTTGCGCTTATGGCTGTACTCAGCGTTTTGTCGGGGGAAATGGCATTACATTTCACGTATGTTTCTATGATCGTGCAGATGCTTTTTTTGATATCTGCTGAACTGACTTTTATACGTTTTTTACACTTGGAATAGAGAATCACGTAAATTAAAAGTGTTGAAAGTGTAGCCTGTAAAGTCAGACTCATATTGCATTTTGGAAAGTATCTGTGATAATTGGGTTACAGAAGTAAGTATAACCGTTTCTCGTTCCTACTCATTGGTGCACTAAGGATGAAAACCGAAGGCAGCTTTGGATACAGGCCCTGAAACGGAAAAACTTAAAGCCATCTGCACATACGCGTCTTTTTGTATATACAAGTGAGATTATAATAAGATAAGAGCACCTATAGTCGACACATGAAGAGAATTTTTTTCTGTCTTCTAATACTATTAAATAAATGCAGGCTCCAAAATTATTTTCTGAAATTTCAAAGTCTCACCTTTCATCTAAAATATTTTGTTTTTTTAAACTGATAATTTAAACTTTTGTAAAAATAGTAGGAACTGAACCTTTGAAGTGCACCTAAAATTGATACTCTAAAATGGACCTGCTCCTAAAGTCGACAATTTTGCCACCTACAGTTGACATAATTCCCATATCCCATTTTCTTTTGTAAGTAACTAGAGCACAAAACGCGGCGAATCCACTATTTTAAGTTTTGACACGAGCCCACTCTTACTGTAAAAGAATTTTAACAACATTTTACTTTAATTGATAGTTTATAGTAATTTCGTCCCGCTGCCCACCAGAGGGGCGTTCGATGTATTTGTTAGATTTTATAAATGGTATTGTGAACAAATCCAGGTCAAATGTAGTTCTGACATAATTTTTCGCAAATAAAAAAGTAATTTTTGTTGGAAGCGTTTCGCAGTCAATTGAGAAATGTGGGTAAAATACGACACAAACATAGGATGGCAGACCGCTGATTTGAAATCCCGCCACGTTTTGCCAACAGTCACGTGGTTTATGTTGGAGCCACATCACCCCTATAGCTTCTGCACAGCAAGGCCAGTCTGCTAGTATCTATGGTCGAAGTATACGTTACAAGCAACGTCCGCCATTGATATTATCACCGCAGAGAAAGAAACTGGGGAATATTCACAAACGCTCGTGCCAAGCCTAAGGGACATCTGCTGTCGACAGAAGCGCAGTTAGTTGCTGGGCACGTAGGATGAGGTCATCAGATGGCGGTTCGGCGGAGCTCCACAATTTGCAGCGTTCGGAAAGACCATCCACGGCTGTCACACCTGACATTTTGCAGCGAGCTGATGTTGTCATTCGCGAGGACAGACGCATTACGACTCGGCAGTTGGCGCTGCATCTGTCAATCAGCAAAGGAAACACACACAAAGGAGCACTGCATCCACCACCAGGACAAGGATTTGTACCGATAAGGCATAGACGCCCTTGTTTCACGCTGGAGGAAGGCCATAGAACGGGATGGAGATTACGTGGAAAAGTAGGGTGTGCAGATAAAACACTATTCTTTCGTGCGTGTAATTCTCATTATGTTCAGTAAAGAATTGTTGATTAAAAAAAATACGGTGAGCTTCTTTTTGGGCAACCCTCGTACTATCGACGACAGTGCCGCCAAAGCAGAGTCACTAAACACAGCCTTCCGAAATTCCTTCCCAGAATTCGAACCAAGAACAGCGGCCAACACGAGTAACTTAGAAAAAGATATCCTCGGAGTAATGAAGCAACTTAAACCACTTAATAAAGTAAGTCTTCTGATCCAGACTGTACATCAGTTAGGTTCCTTTCAGAGTATGCTGATGCAGTACATTAATACTGAACAATCATATACACCCGCTAACTCGATGAAAGATCCGTATCCAAAGACTGGAAAGTTGCACAGGTCACACCAATATTCAAGAAAGGTAGTAGGAGTAACCCACTAAATTACAGGCTCATACCATTGACGTTAATATGCAACTGGATTTTGGAACATATAATGTGTTAAAACATTTGAATTACCTCGAAGAGAACTGTCTATTAAAACACAGTCAACACGGATTTACAAACATCTTTCTTGTGAAACACAACTGAATTTTTACACACATGAAGTGTTGAGTGCTATTGGCAAGAGATGTCAAATTGATTCCGTATTTCTGCATTTCCAAAAGGTTTTCGACACTATACCGCACAAGCGGCTTGTATTGAAATTGCGTCCTTACGGAATATCGTCTCAGTTATGTGACTAGATTCGTGATTTCCTGTCAGAGAGGTAACAGTTTGTAGTAACTGACGGAAAGTCATCCAATAAAATAGGAATGATTTCTGGCATTCCCCGAGGTTGTGTAATAGGCCCTGTGCTGTTCCTTATCTACATAAACGATTTAGGAGATAATTTGAGCAGCCTTCTTCGGTTGTTTGCAGATGATGCTATCGCTTAGGCGTAGTAAAGTCATCACAAGATCAAAACGATTTAGAAAAGATATCTGATTGGTGCGAAAATTGGCAGTTGCTTGAATAACGAAAAATTGAGGTCATCCACATGAGTGCTAAAAGAAGTCCATTAAACTTCGGTTACACGATGAATCAGTCTAATCTAAAGGCCGTAAATTCAACTACATACCTTGGAATTACAATTACGAAGAATTTAAATTGGAAAGAACTCACAGAAAATGTTGTGGAGAAGGCAAACCAAAGACTGCGTTTTATTGATAGAACACTTAGAAAATGTAACAGGTCTACTATAAAGACTGCGTACACTGCGCTTGTCCGTCCTCTTTTTGGAGCACTGCGCCGCGGTCTGGGGTCCCCAACACATAAGATCTACGGAGTACATCGAAAAAGTTCAAAGAAGAGCAGCACGCTTTGTATTATCGCGTAATAGGGGAGAGAGTGTCACGGACATGGCACAGGATTTGGAGTGGATCAATTAAAACAAAGGCGTTTATCGTTGGGCGGAATCTTCTCACGAAGTTTCAGTCACCAATTTTAAAACATTTTGTTGACACCGACCTACATAGGGGGAAAGGATCGTCTAATAAAATAAGGGAAATCAGAGCTCGCACGGAAAGATATAGGTGTTTGCTTTTCGCACGCTGTTAGTGGAATAATACAGTATTATTGTGAAGGTGGTTCGATGAACCTTCTGCCAGACACTTAAGTGTGATTTGCAGAGTATCCATGTAGATGTAGATGTAGACAGTATGATTTGATTTCCGATGGACAGGCGTGATAAAACTGTATAGTTACATTGGGAAACCTGGGATTAGTAAAATTCTAGCAGGAATATTAAACAGTGCTATTAAATAACGCAGGTGATTCCCAAAGGTTATCTTATCTGTTTATTTGTTTGTTTGCAGTTATCTCATAAACGTGAATTATCTACAATGCCGTATAAATTCTTGCTAATATTGCCACTAATCCCAGAATGTTTCCTTAGTTTTTTTATCGTTTTCTTATGATCTTTCTCTTCCTCTTCTAATGACAAATGAATCTAAAGCAGTAGCAGAAATATAATCGCTAAAGGAAGTTCCTAATCGATAACAAAAATACATAAAGACAAAAAAGTATTAACATTACTGTAAATCACGTATCTAAACTGATCAGTTTACTGCTCAGCGACTGCCTCTTGTTACTGCAGTAGTTGAATGCAGACGAATTTTCATTGGACAATAATATTCGTTCCGTAATGTCACATATTCGTCACGATGAGGCGTCAGAACTACTTCACTATAGATTGTTTCCAAACGTGAAGTGGTTAGCTGAAGGAAATAACTGTTCCACAATTTATGAAGATAATACTATGAACCTGTATACACATGCCATTAATATTGCCTTTAACGCAATGCATCTCCCGACATATGCCCTCTGTGATTTTTAGATACAGATGGGATTTTATTTGGGTATATGAATAGCTTCTATTTATTCAAACTTTTGTTGACTTTAAAGTCATTTGCATATATCTAAATCGAACACGTTTAAAAAGACTGTGTGGCGATAATAATCTGCGAGAGTGAGAGTTTAGATGTGTATTGATTGAGAGCGAGTTTTGATATAACAATTGCAGGGCGGCTATTGTGAAAGGTTGGTTCATGGCCTGTGAACGGGCATGACTGACTAATTTGTGGCTGCGGCCATATAGGTTGTTTTCCGGTGCACTATGGACTGTAAAAATAATGGACAAGGTGGTATTAAATGTTACACGTCCTCGATTAATTTTCCACGCAATATTTTAGAGTCTGCGACATTCGAATACTGCATAGACAGTTCTATTAACGGTACTCTTTTCCAAACACAACGCGGACTACTAAACTAAAATGCCAATACGTCCATGTGCCTGTCATCGTGAAATAAAATATCATGTGAGAATATGAAAACAGTGCCCATTGAAAGGCACGTTTAACGGGTGGACTGGTTCCAATATCGAGCTGGTTG
Organism: Schistocerca serialis cubense; assembly: GCF_023864345.2. Lineage (NCBI taxonomy): Eukaryota > Metazoa > Arthropoda > Insecta > Orthoptera > Acrididae > Schistocerca > Schistocerca serialis. The sequence goes on along the minus strand of NC_064638.1, from coordinate 1,160,638,054 downwards.
TCCAATCTCTTTACCATAGTTGATGTGCTTCTTGTCGTGATCTAATATATCGTGGAGTAATATGAAAGCAGCAACTGCCAACGAACATGTTTATCGAGCGAACTGATTCAGGTCGCTATAAGATTCTGCGAAGATTATGCAAAGGAACTTCCTCCCCTTCTAAGAGTAATTTATCGTAGATCGCTTGAGCAACGAAAGATACCTAGCGTCTGGAAGAGATCGCAGGTCATTCCCGTTTTCAAGAAGACGCACATAATTGTAGCCCTATATCGCTGACTTTAATGTTTTGTAGAATTATGGAATTTGTTTTATGTTCAATTATTTTGACGGTTTTTGACAACGATAATCTCCTCTACAAAAAATCGACATGGATTCCGACAACAGAGTTATTTCGAAACTCAGCTTGCTCTGTTCATCCATGAGTCCCAATGAGTCCCATAGCGCTGTAGACAAACGCGTCAGGTTGAAATCGTGTTCCTTGGCATCAGGAAGGCATTTGACTCTGACCCGCACTGCTGTTTAGTGAAAACATTTCGAGCTTACCAAGTGCCGGACTAAATTTACGACTGGAAACAAGATATCCTTACAGATAACGGAACAAAATTAATAGCTGCTAAGGTAATTTCTGGACTACCCCAGCGAATTGTGACAGGACCATTACTGTTTACAATGTACATAAATGACCTAGAAAAAAGCGTCGGTAGCTCTTTAAGGCTGTTCACAGATGATGCGGTTATCTATAAGATAGTAAAAACGCCAGAAGAGAGTATCGATATGCAGAACAACCCACAGAAGATTGATGTACGGTGCAGGCACAGCTGACCCTGAACGTAAATATGAGGGTTGGAACTTTGATAGTGGCAACTATTTATTTACTGCTCCTACAAAAGAGATACGTGTTTCAAAGATTTAATGACCTTCAAAGTAGTCATCAGCATTGTGTATATCCCGTTGCCAGCGATGTGGAAGTCGTAGTATACTCTTAGCAGTGCCAGTTGTCTTGACAGTTTGAGCGGTGCGGTCTTTTGCCCGAAGAATTTGTACCGGTTCTGAAGCGAATGCCGTGAGTGTTTTCTTCAGTTTAGAAATTAAGTTGAGCTCACGAGGGCTGAAGTCAGGGGAGTGCAGTAGGTGGTATAGCATTTAGCAGCCCCATCAGTCAAACAAATCAATAACAGCTTACACTGTACGTGCTTGAGCATCGTCCTGCAAAACTATGGTAGGGTCCTTCAGAAAGTGTCATCGCTTCTGTCTCTATGCCGTTCATTTTTGGAACATAACCTACGACCAGCTTAGTTACTTGTTAAATGTAACTATAAATTATTCAGAAGTGCTAGTCCACTTACCTTTTAGCGTTAAAATTTCTGCATCTTGGCCCGAAAAGCCATTCACCTTTTTACAAATAGAATGCCCATCTAGACATGAAGAATGAACAGAAATGTTGTCTTTGGTTGGGCAACTGTTCCCCTGCACTCTCGTTGGAAAAAATACAGTTTGCATACGACGAGATGAATTAAGGAGATCTACCAGCATCTTCTTTCTTGTACATTCACTTACACAATTAATACTGAAGTTACCACATACAACTAATTTTTGTAGTTCTTTTAAGTGAACGAAGAACCCTCTCTAGTTTGAGCAGGAATGTTTTGAAGTCAGAGTCAGGGGACCTATAAATAACAACAATCAGAAGTTTAGTTCCACTAAATTCAACCATACTCAAATAACTGTTCCGTGCAGTGCTTTGAAACATCAATGGACTCAAATGTACTACCCATAGCCACTGCCCCCCCTCACCCAACCCCCAACACACACACACACACACACACACACACACACACACACACACACACACACACCACAAAGAGCTGCTGGGAAAAACAGCCAGCTAACATGTATTCTCTGCCTCTGAATCATCACATTATCTAAGAAGGGGATGAAATGGTGGATGAAAATTTTTAAGAAAATATTTCGTTACATTAAAAAAAATTGAAATAGAAAATCTATGAAAATTAGTATTTATCTTCTCGGTTAGATGTAAAGAAATATGCGCTAGAGGATAAATGTTTCTATGGAATATTACCACAAGAACGCAAAAAAGCATGATTAACAAAAACTTTGCACTGCAGCTACCACATCATTGCTTTTTGGTCAGAAGTACATTCGGGGAAGACCATGCTTGTGTGGCCTCAATTAGCGTGAAAAGCTTAGAATGTGTTACAATTTGTGATCAACGTAAAAAGTCGAATAAAGAAAAAAAAATCTCTGCAGTGTACATGAACTACGAGAGCTAAACAGCGTGCGCTAAACTAGTAAGCCACTGTAGCTGCTAGCTTACATACCTGCAGTACACTAAAAGACAATTATAATTATTATTACTGTTATTCTGTTGCTCTTATTACTCTTATTAAACAGAGTATTATGTATTTTTTGTAGTACGCTTGTGTGTATGACTGAAGTGGATTTTCTGAATGATTGCGATCCTGTTACCCAGTTAGGCTCCTCGTAGGCACCACACGTGTTGTAATTGCAACAATGACGGCTCGTATGCCCTCCACTGTTTGTCAAAGGCATGCCAGGGAATTAATTAAAAGTCCTTCAAATTCTATTCAACATTGTGGGTAGCCGACAGGTCACTTGTTTTCGTTCGTGGTGTAATTAACCGATCCTCTACGCTACTGGTTATTGCACGTAACGGTGCTCCCCGGTGTGCGATAACCGCATCAATTAAAACGTAATTACTAAGTAGGAAAACAAACCAACTGAGCCCGTCACACACCACATGTTTTCCAATATTTATATGGCTCTGAGCACTATGGGACTCAACTGCTGAGGTCATTAGTCCCCTAGAACTTAGAACTAGTTAAACCTAACTAACCTAAGGACATCACAAACATCCATGCCCGAGGCAGGATTCGAACCCGCGACCGTAGCGGTCTTGCGGTCCCAGACTGCAGCGCCTTTAACCGCACGGCCACCTCAGCCGGCCCAATATTTATACTTGTCGATTTTTGTCACAGGTCTTTAAAACTGAGGGTGAAAAACTATTGAAAACCTAGGTTATCTAGGGCACCAAAAAGTTGTTTTCAACCAAAATTGCCAAAAGAGTGTAATCTAGAAACATATTCAGAAGTATTTCATCACGTATTTACTATGTACATAAAATACTAAACAAAATGAGCATTATTGGCTGTTGATGATGCTTCAAGGTAGAAGAAGCGAAGCGTATCTGATAATTGAACAAAGCCGGCCGCGGTGGCCGTGCGGTTCTGGCGCTGCAGTCCGGAACCGCGGGACTGCTACGGTCGCAGGTTCGAATCCTGCCTCGGGCATGGGTGTGTGTGACGTCCTTAGGTTAGTTAGGTTTAAGTAGTTCTAAGTTCTAGGGGACTTATGACCTAAGATGTTGAGTCCCATAGTGCTCAGAGCCATTTGAACCATTTAATCGAACAAACAGCCCTTCATTTAGTCGTAGAGACTGAATTCATCTCCTAAGGAAATAACAAAATTTTGTTTCGCAAGTAAGGGGTGACAGAAGATACATAAAACAGTTCATTGTTTTTGACCTCAACACACAATTAGTTTACAGTAACGGTGTAAACGACCGAAAATATGTGGTCAAATGTGAGTGAAATTTTATGGGACTTAACTGTTATGGTCATCAGTCCCTAACCTTACACACTAATTATCCAAAATTATCCTAAGGACAAACACACACACCCATGCCCGAGGGAGGACTTGAACCTCCGCCGGGACCAGCCGCACAGTCCATGACTGCACCGCCTGAGATCGCTCGGCTAATCCCGAGCGGCAAACGACCGAAAATAGTTATCAGGAACAACAGACACCGGAGAACATTTCTTGTAATTTCCATCCATAGCTTGAAATTGTTCTTCCGAGAAGCGCCAGAAGAATCTATTAATATAGGGAGCGATCAAATAATTTCCGTCTGAGGGCATTGCTGAAGTGCATATGCAACGTTGAGCGACTCGGATGCAGGTTATACACTGAGGGGACTAAAGTCACAGGCTACATCCCAATATCGTGTCGGACTTCCTGTTCCCCGGTTTAGTGCAACAATTCGACGTGGCATAGACTCCAAAAGCCGTTGGAAGTCCCCTGCAGAAATATACTGAGCCATGCTGCCTCTATCTAGCTGCCCGTAATTGCAGAAGTGTTGCTGGTGCAGGACTTTGTGTACAAAATAACCTCTCGATTACGTCCCGTAAATGTTCGATGGTATTCATAGCGGGCGATCTATGTCGCTAAACCATTCGCTCGAACTGTCCAGAATGTTCAAACCAACCGCAAACAGCTGTGGTCTGGTGGTATGAGATATTGTCATAAAGAAATCCATCTTTGTTTGGAAGCATGAATGCCATACATAGCTGCAAATGGTATCCAGATAGTCGAACATAACCCTTCCAGTCAGAGGACCCAGTTCGCTGCACCCATACCATTTTGGAGCCACCACCAGCTTACGCAGTGCCTTGTTGACATCTTGAGTCCATGGCTTCGTGGGATCTGCGCCACACACGAACCCTACCGTCAGCTGTTACCAACTGAAATCGTGACTCATCTGACCGGCCCACAGTTTTCCAGTAGTCTAGGGTCCAAACGCTGTGGTCACAAGCGTAGGAGAGGCGGTGCAGGTGGTATCGTGTAACAGCAAATGCGCTCGCGTCCGTCGTCTGCTGCCATAGCCCACTGACGCGAAATTTCTCCACACTGTCTTAACGGTTACGTTCGTCGGACGTCCCAATTTGATTTCTGCGCGTATTTCACGTACTGTTACTTGTCTGTTAGCACCGACAACTCCGCTGCTGACGGTCGTTATGTGAAAGCCGTCAGCCACAACGTTGTCCGTGGTGAGAGGTAATGCCTGAAATGTGACATTATTTGCTCGCTCTTGACGTTGTGGATCTCGGAATATTGCACTTCCTAACGATTTCGGAAATGGAATGTCCCATGCGTCTAGCTCCAATTCCGCCTTCAAAGTCTGTTAATTCCTTCAATAATGATAATAACACGAGCGACTGTTTTGAATCCAACGCCGTTTATTCTTTTTAGGACTCTTGTCCAACATCATGCCACAAAACTTCTGTAGTCCTTTCCCTTGTGGTTCCTCTAATGTCCATGTCCGACGTTGGATTCAAATACGGCCATTGGTTTTGTTATTATTGTTATTCACGTACTTCGTGACTGGGTGCTGTCCACTATCCTTGATGGATTACCAGAGTCCTTTAATTCCTGTCGTGTGGCTGCAACCACCTCAGAAACCTTTTCACAGGCATCACCTGAGTCCAAATGACAGCTTCGCCCATGCACTGTCATTTTATACCTTTTTTATTATTAAAAATGAAATTCCTCCAGCTGTACTTAAGATATTATATTTACTTCGCTACTAGTTTCGACCTTGCGTCAACGCCATCTTCAGGTCCGTACGCTTTGATGAAATCAGTCGTATGTGGCTCAGTCTAGAAGTCCGCGGTGAGACCAACGTGTGCTATGGGAGCACGTGTTGGTCTCACCGCGGACTTCTAGACTGAGCCACACACGACTGATTTCATCAAAGCGTACGGACCTGAAGATGGCGTTGACGCAAGGTCGAAACTAGTAGCGAAGTAAATATAATATCTTAAGTACAGCTGGAGGAACTTCATTTTTAATAAAAATTATACTAGCTGTGTCCCACCTTCATCCAGTTTAAATATGGATTTACGAAGATTTTATACCTTATGTTCACGATACTACCACCATCTGCATACGTGCATATCGATATCCCACGACTTCTGTCACCTCATTGTAGACACAGACTGCAGTCAAGCGATCAGTGTGGCATTCGTGTCTTTCTGAAGCGCGTGCGCTAAATGAAGGAAGGTGAACTATGGCTACAAGGCTTTGAAGGGTCCACGGTTCCTGTCGGACAAGCATGTGCAAAGAGGTAGTTACGTACTTCTTCACGTATCGTGTCACGGTGTTTTACCAAACGAGTAGGTTAGTGTGTTGGTCGGATGATTGCCTCAATGCTCACTGCTATTTTGTCTGATTGGCGTACCGCTTCTGCACGGTACGGCCATGGAACGAAAACTTTTTGCTCGCCCTTGTAAAAGTAAATTTCGTTTTATGACTACTATGCTGAAGCAGGAGTATCCAAACAGAGTAACCATACTGTTGTTCAGTAGAATAGAAGTGTTTCACAGTATCGAAGTGGAACAAGTGTTCATAGATCTTAAGGTATGCATTTTAGAGCCCATGCTTACTGGACATTTTTTATTTGTTTTAGTCTACACTACCTCTTCTCAAAACATGGAAAGCAAAGAGATTGCAGTATAAGTGATCTCTTTCACAGTATCGAAGATGAAGAAGTGCCCATAGCTCTTAAGGTATGCAGTTTTGAGACCATGTTTACTTTCTTGTGTAGGTAAGCACTACCACCTCCCAAAATATTGGAAAAATTTTTTTAGCACCCTAAGAAATGCTTTATAAATTTTCTGCCTTATTGTGAGACTAGTGTGTTTAGAGCCTATCAATTCAAAGCTCAATGTGATTCATAAAATCGTAGTAACAGAGTTAACAGCATATGACGGTTTTGCTTTCTGAAGTTGTGATTTTTATTGAGTGGTGTTCTACATAAAACTGAAAAGAGCTCTTGTGTAGACAATATTTTCGAAAACTAACGGTTTCGCTAAGAATTAAGTAATAGTATGGAGTGCAGTACAACTGTGCATCAATCTTTAATCCCCGTTTGGGTTACTGATGCCAAACAAATGTTTTTAGAAGATTCTTTTGAAATTCAGTAAACCTCCAGTATGTTCCACTTCCCTAAATCCGTGTCCTTTCACTGTTCAGCTATACTTCTCTGCGATTCACAATGCCTCTCTGACAAGTTTTACTATTTCGGCAGCAAAATAACTGATAACTACCGAAATGAACATTACATTTTAGGCAAACTGACAAGGAAACCTTCTCTAAATAATAGAAATTTGTTTACATCTGATACAAATTTAAGCTTCAGAATGTCTATTCTGTAGGTGTTTGTAGTGTAGACGTGCCCCAGAAGTGAAACGTGGATGATAAACGGTTCAGACAAAACTGGGACAGATTCAGATAACTAACGTAGTGGTACTGAATTGTACTGGGTTGAACAATAAATGTAACGGAACGCACGATTAAAAGAAAAGATTGGTTGATACGTCACATCCAGAGACATTAAAGAATAGTCAGTTAGGTTACGTGGAGAGAAATTTGGCAATAAAAGTTGTATAGGCAAACGGAGATCTGTATGTAGTAAACACGTTGAAATGGATGCAGTTTGCAGTAGTTATGCGGAGATAAAGAGGCAAACACAGGATTTGCGTGGAGGGTGTGCCGTCTCCAGGCGTATCTTCCCCTGTGAATATACTTCAGAAAAGGACTTAATATTTTTCTGTAATATGTGAAAAACATTGTTTTTTTTCATGTGAAGAGCATAGAGTAAAAAAGATAAAGACAATAAGGCCGATTTTTTATCTGTGTAGACAATGATTAATGAAGCTACTATATACTCACTTAAGTTTCATTTGTCTGATAAAAGAGAAGACATTGCACCTTTTCTAGTAGTACCACTGGAGTAGCATACGGCATTTCTCATACGTTCCATACCAAGAGGTCTGTAATAAGTGTAATAATTGTTAATTTATCTAACTCGTTTCCAGAATAAAAAATATTTTTTGTTACTATTGAAACAATCTTTTATTTATAGGAGAATTGTGACCGTTCGTGCAGTTATTGAAAGTTTTATTAGTTACAATCTCACCCGATTGTCGTCCGGCGTTATGGACGGTACAACTATATTTTTTTTTAATTACGGGTCTTCTAGCCCGGATCTTATTGAGAGTACTTACTCATTTCATACATTTATGAAAGTACTAAAGCATCTCCGTCATTATTTTCATTTTCTGATGCAAATTTTGTCGTACTTGCCCACTAATGTCGACTACGTTATTCTTTCATGTACGCGCCATTGCTGAGAAAGCTATACCTAAACAAGCTTCATGAAATTAAAAATCAACAAACCAGTCTATTACAAATAAATGTAGAGGATGAGCCAGACAATCAGGGATTTTACTTTATTATACGAACTTTCAAACGGTAACTTCATTTTTCCATTGCGGCCAAGCCACGGCCGGCAGTGTTAGCTGTCTGTAATTTCTTTCGTCCCACGGTTTAGCAACAGGAAGTCAGCACCGATGAAGGGCACCTTGTTCACGCGCCTGTTTCATGTGCTTACGAGGTAACGCCGCCCCAGGCATCGCTTAGCAAGCAACGCTCTGGGAAGTTCCATGCCGCCCGCACGGTTTGCTCGGTCCTGACCAATCAGGGCGGAGGAAGCCGCGTGGTGCGTCGAACATACCCGGCCGCCAGTCGCCGGGCCCGCTCTCTTGCATTCTTGCTCACCCGCGAGTCGGATGCGCGCCCTGTAGCATTGAACATCTCCTGCTTCTCCCGGTGCTGCGGCACTGTGGACTTAGCTTTGGCAGACAACCACTTTCGGTAGCTCCGCGAACAGTGTTTCGCCAAACTCTAAGCTCTGGCTCACCCGCACCTCCCGAGACCTATGTAGCCCCTTTCAACATGCTTTAGCCAATAAATGGCCTTTCTCTAAAAATAATCCTAATCATTCCATAATGCCCACCGCCTGCCTATACGCCCATCCTGTACATAAATATGCACACAGAGCCCAACAGTTTCACACCCTGAGACCAAAAGAGATCTTGTTCATATGTTGTTTTCGCTTTGGTTTGCAATAACGTGTCTGCACGGTAACGCAACTTCAGTAAAAGGAAATAATTATAATCAACGATTTAGCACACCGAAGTGATGGGTATAATAAGTCTGCGTTAAGATTATTACAGTTTAAATGACATCAAGCGGATCTGTGATAAAAATAATTAATCAATATCTGTTTAAAAGACAGTTTCATACAACACCTCATAATTACGCTACACACGGATCATTCATCACATTTACACACACAGATAACTTATATACACTGAACCGCCAAAGAAACTGGCATACGCATGCGCGTTCAAATACAGAGATATGTAAAGAGGCAAAATAGGGTTCTGCGGTCGCCAACGCCTATATAAGACAGCAAGTGTCTGGCGCAGTTGTTAGATCGGCTACTGCTGCTACAGTGGAAAATTAGCAACATTTCAGTGAGTTTGAAAGTGGTGTTATAGTAGGCGCATCTCCGAGGTAGCGCTGAAGTGGCGATTTTCCCGTAAGACCATTTCACGAGTGTACCGTGAATATCAGGAATCCAGTAAAACATCATATCTCAGACATCACTCCGGCCGCAAAAGATTCTGCAAGAACGGGACCAGCGGCAACTGAACAGAATTTTCAACGTGACAGAAGTGCAACCCTTCCGCAAATTGCTCCAGATTTCAGTGATGGCCATCAGCAAGTGTCAGCGTGCGAGCCATTCAACGAAACATCGCCGATATGTACTTTCGGAGCCGAATGTCCACTCATGTAACCTTGATGGCTGCGCGACACAAAGCTTTACGCCTCACCTGGGCCCATCAGCACCGACATTGGGCTGTTGATGAGTGGAAACATGTTGCCTGATGGGACGGGTCTCGTTTCTAATTGTATCGAGCTGGTGGACGTCTACAGATATTGAGACAACCTCACGAACCCATGGACGCTGCATGTCAGCAGGGGACTATTCAAGCCGCTGGAGGCTCTGTAATGGTGTGGAGCGTGTGCATTTGGAATGCTATGGGATCCCTGATACATCTAGATATGCTCTGATGGGTGACACATACGATTACACCCTTTCTCATCACCTGCATCCGTTCATGTCCATTGTGCATTCCGACGGACTTGGGTAATTCCAGCAGGACAATGTGACACCGCACACGTCCAGAATTGCTACAGAGTGGCTCCAGGAACACTCTTCTTAGTTTAAACACTTCCACTGTCCACTATACTCCCCAGACATGAATATTATTGGGCACATCTGGGATGCCTTGCAACGTGCCGTTCCGAAAACATCTCCACCCACTCCCACTCTTACGGATTGATGGACAGCCCTACAGGATTCATGGTGTCAGTTCCCTCCAGCACTACTTCAGACATTAGTCGAGTCTGCACCACGTCGTGTTGCAGAACTGCATGTTAGCGGGGGGCCCTACACGCTATTTGGCTCTTCACAAAAGCTGCATCAAACAATTGTATGGAGGGAAGACTACAACCATGGCAAGTGCGGCTCCGTATGAGCCATGTCCTACCTCGAATTCCAATCTGTACACTAGCTGCACTGCGTTGTGCAGCCAGAGGCAATTAGCTAGAGAGGGATGACTTGTGGCAGGAATCTGGCACACGCAAATCGCAGGCAGCTGTCGAAACTCTGCCGCAAGCAGCGCGGCGCCCCCTGAGCTGGTTCGCGCGCTTCCCGGTAGAGCGCGGTGATTAACGACGGCCCCCCAACCTCACCCCCCACCCCTTTGCCACCGTGGCTGCAGCTGCTCCAGTGGCGCGACCCCCTGAGCAGACGGCGCGGTGGCTGACGGGGGTGGAGGGCGGGCAAAGCGCAGCCCGTATTAAGGCCCCGCCACTGATTGTACCTTTCAAGACAAATAATCACCCTTCCACCCTGACTGGCAGATTTAATTAAAGCTTATCGATTTCACTGCAGTCGGAGAACAGGCCCGGCCGCTCTGCAGAGTCAAAAGTCGGACGCAGCTCCAGACGATATTCCGTTCTGCTGCACTGATCGGTTTTACAGCACACCGTGCTCACGGCTCGCTATCGCCACTGCCGTTGCGTCCAGGGTCATGGCAAGATGACCTTTAAATTTCTGTACCAATTACTCTACGGTAATTTTGAACCTACTTCGAGTATTGTGGAACAGTCGAGAAATATGGAACCCATCACTCCTCATCCGTCGAATTGTGCTCCCAGGCACGAGGTGATTGTGTAAGTAGGCTGTTTAGGTTTTTTATTGGTAACGCCACCTCTGTATGAAAATCACTGGCTGTGCTGTGTGCAGTCTGTGGCTGCTTTGCATTGTTGTAATACTCGCCATTGTAGTGTTGGGCAGCGGCAGCTGGATGTGAACAGCGCGTAGCGTTGCGCAGTTGGAGGTGAGCCGCCAGCAGTGGTGGATGTGGGGAGAGAGATGGCGGAGTTTTGAAATTTGTCATGAACTTCTATATTTATATATGATGATATCAAGGTAAATACATTGTTTGTTCTCTATTAATATCCTTCATTTGCTAACTAACCCTATCAGTAGTTAGTGCCTTCCATAGTTTGAATCTTTTATTTAGCTGGCAGTAGGGGCGCTCGCTGTATTGCAGTAGCTTGAGCAGCGAAGATTTTTGTGAGGTAAGTGATTTGTGAAAGGTATAGTTTAATGTTAGTCAGGGCCATTCTTTTGTAAGGAATTTTGAAAGTCAGATTGCGTTGCGCTAACAAAATATTGTGTGTCAGTTTAAGCACAGTCATGTATAATTGTTCAAAGGGGACGTTTCAATTGTTCTACTTCCAAATGTTACCCTCATACACTGTAGCGAGTCCAGTTCGTCTGCAGACATTGTATGAGTTACGATGCGGGAAAATTGTTATCGTAGCTTGACAAACTTTTTGGAGTTTAGTTTTCAAATGCATGCAGTAATTAGCGACAATGTACACTAATGATTCCATCTATTTATTTTATTAAGTAAAAGAGTTGTAGATCGTTTTCTATTGCTCGAGTTTTGGCTATTGACACAGCTAGTTCTGTTTTTATGTTTTAAAGTCCGCGATATGTGTCAGGCAATATGGAAGACTTGGTATTCCATAAAACCCATATTGTTTGTGCAGGCGTTGAGAACAAAGATTGTATTTGCAACTCATACAAACAGACAAACGTAAAAAGAACTCATCTTTATTACACAAACAATTTTTTCTGAACTCTATTCTAAATTTAATAGAAGGCATTGGTATCGAATCAAATAATTGTTTTCTGTTACTGATAAGTAATTCTATCAACAGTTTATATTAAGATCAAGCCCAGAGTTGTATTTTGTGTACCTAAAATATGTTTTTCCCCAAATTTTGCTGGTTGTCTACGTTTATAAAACCCTATTGCATATTTACCGACTATTCCTTAACAGCCTCCAAGTACAACGTTTTTTTAACTTGTTTTTGGTGGTCAGATTTTTAAATTTTATTAAGGGAAATACAAGTACTTATAGCCTAATAGCTGAAGTTCATGGTAAATTGTATTTGGGAGCTGAGAATGACTATAGTTTGGAGATAAAAAACAAAAGTAAATTTTATTTTCATGTATGATGTGTATTCTATCGCATTTATCCGAAAGGACAGAGACCACGCATCTAGACCAATGCGCCTTGATGGCAAATATTCATAGTTTTATTATGGGTGCACTCTTCATTCAATCTCTTGCAGGAATTAGGTAAAGCAGCAAACAATGAGAATAATGGACACTAGGTACAGGTTGACAATTACTGAACAATATGAAATAAAATAATCATAACTTCTAAACGGTTTGCTCTAGGAAGTTCAAACTGCACGGCTGGCCGCGTGTCTGATGGTAATTAGTGTGTGAATATCATTTGGTTTAGCGACGAAGCCCATTTTCATTTTAATGGGCTCATCAATAAGCAAAATTGCCACGTTTGAGGGACTGAGAATCAACATCTCGCGACGGAGAAGTCTCTTCACTCTGAATGGGTGACTGTGCGGTGTGTAATGTCCAGTCACGGAATAACCGGTGCGATATTGCTTGATGGCACTGTGACTATCCAACGATACGTAAAGATTTTGGAGGATGACTTCAACCTCTTATCGAAAGTGACCCTGATTTCGACAAGACGTAGCTCGATCCCATCAAAGCAGGAGAGTGTCTTATGTCCTAGAGGAGCAATTTGGGGACCGCAGTCTGGCGATTGGCCGCCATATTATCCCGATCTGAACACATGCGACTCCATTTTGTGGGGCTGTATTAAAGACAAGATGTACAGCAATAGAACCAAAACTGTTACTGAGCTGAAAACAGCCACTCAGGAGGTCATCGACAGCATCTATGTTCCGACACATCCACCCATCATACAGAATTTCGCTATTCGTATATGTCACATCATCGCCAATGACGTCATTTCTTAACCTAAATCCTAATATCCGTAGTGACTTTTGCATGTTGAGTAAGGCATGTGCGCGCCGTAGTATGTAACTAATTTACATTTATTTTCATATACTTCAATAATTGTCACCCTGTATAAAGACTGTGAAAGAACTTGAGTGAACATTGAACATCTGTAAGAAAAATTGTGTATCAATTCATACGTGAAGTACAATATCCGCTGCTTATTTTTCGCTCTATATAAGTTCTTCTTTATAAGTTCTTCTTGCAGCAATATATTACTGTTTCACACCATTTCTAATAAAATAAACCATCCTGAGCTTTATGTTTCATTTCACTTTAGTGTTGTTCAGGGTTACATAAACTTACTTTCATTTTGTCATTTATTTTGAATTTTTTGTGTGTAACTGTTTTTTTTTTTTTTTTTTTTTTTTTTGCTTTGTAATACAACATTCACAAATATAAAATTTATGAATAAATAGTTGTACTGAAAGCAAAATAAATTACTTTTCGTTGCTAAAACAAAGCGGTATCGTTTTGGACCCAACAACACCACTTATGATAAAAGGAGTCATATCTCTGTTTGAGGGTTAAGGTTATGCCTCTTACTGAGTACTCTTTAACAGCATTATAAATTTTTAAATTCGGGCCATAATTACGCAAAATATTGAAAATCAAACTTTTGTTGTGTCTGGAAGCAGTTAGATAGGCAACCGGTACATCGTACTGAGTTCCGGGATATCCGCCCAGTAAGATAGGAGGGGCGCTCAATAAGCAATTTCTGGATCAGTTCCGCTGAAAAAAGATGCGGGATTTATTGGAACATCTTTAAATATTGCAGCTTCAGCCCCTATAGTTTCATAAAGTTTCGGTGGGTGAAGTTTCTATATGTAGTCTTCAAAATGGTGTCTGTAACGGACGTGGGTTCAAAGCAGAGCGTTGCCATTGAGTTTCTTTTGCCGGTAAACCAGAGCATCGCAGATACTCATAGTTGGGCGAGGCGTCTGTCATCATCGCAACAAAGTTGTGCAAACCTGTCCGACTTTCCGTGTGCAGGCCGCTCGCATACAGCTGTGACTCCTGCAATGTTGGGACGTGCGGACACTCTCATACGAGGTGATCCAACTCCATGACAACGCAAGGCCTCACACAGGTCTGCACACCCGAGAGGAACTCACGAAACTTCACTGGCCTGTTCTTCCTCATCCGCACTACAGCCTGGATCCCGCATAGTTCATTGTTTGGCCCGATGAAGGATGCACTCCTCTGGAAGCAGTACATGGGTGGCTGGACGCGAAGCGTGCTGTGTCATCCAAAGTTGGTAAGGTGATAGCTGCCGTTGGGAAATCCGGGTTCGAGACACGGCCCAGCACAAATTTTCACTTGTCGTCATTGTATTTATTTCAGTGCCCGATTGCAGCTCATGGCCGAATTTCTCTTTCCCCACAAAAGTAAATGGGATTCCATACTGCCGAAACTTCATCTACCACCAAGCTGATTTGATGATGATGTCGTTAAAATGAGGCCGTCAGTCGTACACCGAGGAACCTGTATAGAAAATAAAATACAATTTATGTTTCTTGAGACTGAATAATATTGCTGATGTACGTTGTTTTTATTTAACAATAAGCTATCTTGTATGTTTGTCTAAATTTTAATTTATTCTAAGATACAAGTAATTAAAAATAAAAAGATGTTATTTTTTAAATGAATATAATTCGATAATTATTGTGATTTAGCATTGGTAACAGGGCGAAAGGAGAGCGGAATAGCTGTCTGATTAGGTGGGTTTTTCTTAACAGTCTTTATTAGAACAAAGAACTTAACACGATACTTGTGAGATTTTTTTATACAATGAGCTCAGGGGTTGCCTCCAGTTGGCACAGTTTAAAAAAGGCATATCCAACCGTATTATGCTGAACGCCAAAGGGAAAAAGAAACAAAATAAGGGAACACGAACTTTTCGTTAGGGACGACAACTGGTAAGAGGTTTCCTTCAGCGCCTGGTAAAAAATAAAAAAAGGTAAAAAAAACATTCTGCAGAAACAGAGAACGATAGCAGCGTTCCAAGTGTCCTGGCAATGAACTTTCAATACGAGATAACACAGCATGAAAACCCGTATTTTTTATCTGCAAATACACATTTTACATAACAATATTTTTCATTTATTCTTCATGGGAAGGCCTCATAGTCTAGTAGTAAAACGTGAGCATAGCAACACAAATGTTTTTGCGACCTTGCAAAGTAAAGATTCGAGATTACTCACTAAAATACTAAGATTAACTCCTGATAGCCGGGAAACCATGAAAAATTTTATAAATGACGTTGTGGGCGTCTGTGACTATATACTGATTTATTTTTAAAACTCAATATTGCAATTCCTACGGCGTGGTCATTATTCAGTGGAAATAACTGCGTTTTTCCACATGGAAAATTCTAAAAACAATATGACATGACACGAAATAGAAGCTGATTCATCGCGTTGCGTTCCTGATTACGATTGCTTGTGGGTACTGCACTATTTAAATTGCACTGTAAGTGTACTGTTCATATTCTGCTTGATTTTGGCTCCCGAACATAGTAATGTGTGGAGTAAATGACTGCATATTTATTTTTGTTCCGTATAAAACAGAAGATACTTTAATCGTATTGTGTTTTGTGGGCTCAGGTACATTTGCTCCTGGCTACGAATCTGTGTCTAAACTGCCCGATCTATTGCATTGCTTTATACTGTACTTTTGTTCGCATCCGTTTTCCTAATACCGCGCATTTAATGGAGAGAGCCCCATGTTAGTATCTTCGGACAGAATTTGTGACTAATACTACAATGCGTACACAGTGGCATGAAGTAACACCATCAAAACAGTATTCATTCCGTAACAAGATGTTGCAAAATTGATTACCAAATCTGTCAAAAGCTGCTGGCATTGAGTTTTCCATTAACCCTTTCAGACTCGAGGTACTAAAAATTATTTTTTTTAATTTTATTGTTTTTATTGGCTCATTAGAAATGCGTTGTGACAGAACAAAGTGGAAAACAGACTTACATACAAAATCAAACACATAGGGAGTGGTTTCAAATGGAGCTGCTGTGCATGGAAACGTTCTTACTTTAGGTGATAAGGTAAAATGCAGTTTTTTTCTGGAGTTAGGTATATAGCTACCTGACAGAGAGCACCCTTCCATCGCCCTCTGTGAGGCTCATCTTTTGTGCTACAGTGTACACAGAGCCTTGAGGTGCTGTGTGTTGGTAGGTGCTTTGCTTTCGTTGCATTTTTTTCAACTGGATCAACAGTTCCACCTCTTTTTTTTTTTTTCAAATGGTTATTTGTTCTCACTCTCCGAAATTATGATGCAAGACGACAGTGAATTTTTTTTGGTCGAAAACTTTCTTCAGCTAACACATTATCACCACTTTCACTGCTATTGTCAATCTGAGTCGACATCAAAAGAAATCACTTCCAAAAGGCTCGCCACAATTTCTACTTCCTTTATTCTGCGAGAGTTCATCTCGTGAAATTGGAAAGACAACAACCTGTCACAGCTACTCATTTTGCCGTTAGAGCTGCATTGGTTTCAAAAGAAACCACCACAATAATTATCCATGCGAAAAATGTGCCTCATAAAGACAAATTCAACCAAAATTTGAAAACCAAGACAATCGTACACTGCATAAAAAGATGGCACATCTAAGCGCTTTGATTCGAAATGTATGGCGCTCGAGCTGCAGCCGCTACAGGGCAGCATCTCGTGGAAGCGTGAACGATAGCTATACGTGTGCCTACCATGCATATGCCACGAAATAACGAGATCCTAGATGGCTGCAAACGGAACCACATCGTTTTATGGGGTCAAATGCGAGAAAGTTCGAAAAATGGATGCGATCAAAAATAAAGTAGTACACAAACAATATATATTCACACACGGATTCGTAAGCAGTAAAAAATATAGATATATAAGTCCACAGAACATCAGACTATGAAACCAGCTTGTGTTTTATATGAAACAGAAAGAAAAATACGGAAGGATTTAGTCCTACCAATATTACGGATGAGAGCAAAAATCAAGTCTAATACGAGCAAAATATTTAGACTGCAATTCTAAGACTGTAATGCACACAAGAACTCGTAATCAGGAACATAGTGCGAGGGACCAATGAAACCAAAACAAATGTGAAAGACTTTAAATCGCACAATGAGAAACCGAGATGAACTTCCAGGGCTACAAGTAGCCTCGCAGCGTACCAAGGTCGAGTTACCGGAGGTCCCTACATGAGTTTCACCCACCTGGTCGCTGGGCTCTACCGCTGAGCTAGGACTGGGCGCGGCTGCCGCGGAATTCAGAGGCGGAGGAGGAGCGCCGTGTACATCAAGGTACAACATTTCTGTCTGGTAATAAGTATAGAATCGTAATACAAGGGAAAAAATGTTGGAACTATTGAGATTCGAACCGGTGACTTTCCATTTACGAGACTTCTACGCTACGCATATCTCTTTGAAATGATGACTTCCTTTCGTTTACAAAATAGTTTTCATTTTAAAATTTTAGCCTATGGAGGTAAAATGTAGACTGCCAATGGCAAAAAAAGCGTTCCTGAAGAAGAGAAATCCGTTAAAGTCGAGTATAGATTTAAGTATCAGGAAGTCTTTTCTGAAAGTATTTGTCTGGAGTGTAGCCATGTACAGAAGTGAAACATGAACGATAAATAGTTAAAACAAGAAGAGAATACTGAAGATTGGAAGGGTAGACCATGTAACTAACGAGGAGGTACTGAACAGAATTGGGGAGAAAAGAAATTTGTGACACAACCTGAATAGAAGACGGAATCGGTTGGTAGGACACATTCTGAGACATCAAGGGATCACCAGTTTACTTCTGGAGGGAAGCGTGGAGGGGGTAAAAATCGTAGAGGCAGACCAAGAGATGAATACAGGAAAAAGGTTCAGAGGGATGTAGGTTGCAGTAGTCACTCGAAGATGAAGACACTTGCACAGGACAGACAAGCATGGAGAGATGCATCAAACCAGTCTTTGACTGAAGAACACAGCAACAGCCTATACGTAGCACAAAGAAACAAAGAAATTTGAATGTCATTAATCAAAGAGAAGCGCATTCCAAATCCTACTCCTCTTTTCTGAGTGCTTAAGTGTAAAACATTATTTCGTCTTACAAGTGGATCAGCTTTTATGTTTTTCAACTGCCCATTCACATATTATTCAGTCTGAGGCTATACTCATAATATAATCATCACAATAGACAAGCAGTCACAGACTAAACGCAGTAAATCGCATTCGGCTAGAGTGATTAACATCTTGCAACTGTTTCGTGGCGGGCCGAAGTGGCCGTGCGGTTAAAGGCGCTGCAGTCTGGAACCGCAATACCGCTACGGTTGCAGGTTCGAATCCTGCCTCGGGCATGGATGTTTGTGATGTCCTTAGGTTAGTTAGGTTTAACTAGTTCTAAGTTCTAGCGGACTAATGACCTCAGCAGTTGAGTCCCATAGTCCTCAGAGCCATTTGAACCATTTGAACTGTTTCGTAGTTAACAGCAAATGGAAATTTTTAAACAGGATTTTTCGAATTTTTTGTGAAAATGCGTTTGCACTGCTTAAGGAAACCGATGTCCGGGCACTGAGCTTCAAATCCTTGGTATTTGTTGTAGTTGTTTTGATCTTTAGACTGGTTTGATGCAGCTCTCCACGATACTCTATACAGTGAAAGGCTCATCATCTCCGAATAACTACTGGGATGCACGTCCATTTCAACCTGTTTACTGTATTCATCCTTGGTATACCTTTAGAATTTTCACCCTCACACTTCCTCTCCTATAGTAAACTGACGATTGCTTGACGTGTCAAAACGTGTCCTTCAACCGTTTCCTTCTTTTGGTCGATATATGCCACAAATTTCTTCTCCTTCCATTTCTTTTCAGTAGCTCCTCATTGGTTACGTGATCAACCCACATAATCTTCAGCATTCATAGGATTGCAACAAGTTTTAAAGGTTTCCGTTCTCGTCTTTCGTGAACGGCTTATTGTCCATATTTCACTTCCGTACAAGGTTACACTCCAGACAAATGCTTTCAGAAAAGGCTGTCAAACATTTAATTTTATATTCCATGTCAACAATTTCCCATCTTCAGCAACGCTTTTTTTTTCATTGCTTGTTTCCACTTTATATTCTCTCTATTTTGGCGTCGGCAGTTATTTCACTGCTGAAATAGCAAAACTAATCTACCACTGCTATTACATTTAGTGTTTCATTTTGTAATCTAATTCCATCAGCATCGTCTCATTTACGTTACCCACATTCTGATAAGTCCTATTGTGGGAAGTGCACTCTGCATGACTAGATGTGGCCAGGAAGCGAAAAGAAAAACAGAACTTTATCACTAGTGCATTGTCCATCCTAAATCGTGTAGCAGTGGCGTAGGCTGCAAACCTCCGTACGTGAGCGTAGTCAGTGGCTGAAGCACTTTCGAAGACTCAGCGGTTTAGACGCGGTATGAGGGACTGCGGGCTCTGACTGTTGTGCGCTATGCTCCAACAAATGAAAGCTGATTGTGAGACCAACTTCCTATGTCGTGTGACTGGCGAACGGCTGGGCGGCGTCTATACGGTCGACCGTCGGAGGAATACCACGACATGGTGGTAATGTCACGTGGCTCCCGGCTGCGTGCTAGTGCCGGCGATAGCAGCGCAGTATCCGCTGGATGTGGTGGTATCAAAACTGCTGCTGCAGGCGTGGTATGCTGCCGTTGAGTTGCAGGCGCCTTGGAAGTGCGGCAACCCGCGGTACTCTGCTGTGTGGTTCGTGGCAGGACAGAAAGGCGTCAGCTACAATTTCTACACTTCGCATTACCCTTGTTTTGCCTTTGTCGATGTTCTTCTAGTAATCTCCTTTCAGGACACAGCCTATTCCGTTCAGATGCTCTTCCAGGACCTTTTCTAGCAGAACTACAACGACAACAGCAAACCTAAAAGTTTTTGTATCTCCTCGCTAAAGTTTAATTCCTTCCTCATATTTTTCTTCGGTTTCCTTTACTTCTTGCTCAATACACCGATTGAATAATATTTGTAATACCCTATGAAACGTGGTTGGTAGGTACTCAGAGAGTGCACAGGATAAGGTTACGATTGTGGATGGGGCCATAAACAGTTAGTGTGAGTTGCACAATCACACACACAACTTTATTTTTCTAAGAACCACTTATTTACACATTGCTTTAAAAGATCACAGTTAGACAATACGGCTGAATACCTAGTTAAAGAAAACTTGAGTTGCTTCCTGGGCTGAATGCCAAAACCACACCAAAAACAAAAACGGCTGAAGACCTGGTTTAGAAATCAAAAGCAATTAAAAATAGAAGGTAAAAATTTAAAAAAATATGCAATTGAAAACAATTAGCGGCTGAAGGCCTACACCACACGTCTAAAGGACAAGTATAATTAAAACACATTAATAAACATTTTTTCTAACCAAGAAATTTCTTTTTAAAGTTACAACAGAATGGCCGAAAGCCTAATTAAAGAAATATTAACTTATTACACGGCTGAAGGCCACAAACAAATTTGAAACAATGGCTGAAAGCCTGAACAACAAGTCAGACAAACAATTTGAAATAAACCTCTTCCTTCTTATAAAAATTTTCCTTTAAAGAATACACATGGCTGAAGACCTTAATAAAAGGGGTTCACGTAAAATCCTCTGCTGAAGGCCAAACATAACACATGGAACAACTAACGGCTTAGGGCCTGGATTACAGACAATTTCAGATAGAACAAATATTAAGGAAAAAATATTTTTCTTTCCAAAATTTTAATTTAGCCGGCTTGCTGCCACTCAAGGACAGACAAGCCAGCAACTTAGTGACGCCAGTAAATCGAATATGACACGGGACGGCAGCACTGCAAAGACAAGATGTCAAGCAATAAACGGCACGAACACGAGCCGCGCACGGTTCACCCTACAGTCACGTCTGACTTCCTTCTCAAACAACGCTTTCCTTTCATACCCATCAACTCTTGTAACTGCCAGATGGCTTCTGTATAAGCTGTAAATATCCCTTTTCTCACTGTGTTTTATCGATACTACCTTCAGAATTTCATGTAGTGTATTCCAGTCAACATTATCAACAAATGATAAAAAATAACGTTTGCCTTTCTTCAAGGGTCAATATAGCCTCGTCTCTTCTTGCATTCCTCCAGAACGGAAATCGATTTTCCCTGAGGTTGCTTCTACCATTTTTTCCTGTCTTCTGTAAACAATTCGTTTCAGTATTTGTCAATTGTTGTCTGGGAGTAATGGATGTGCGTACCAAATTTGGTTGAAATCGGTCTAGTGGTTCAGGAGGACATGTATAACTTATATACACACACAAACATATATTTTTGTAAGATGTACGGATTAACCGACTTCCTTACCGCTTAGAACAATTTTTCCGAGGATTTCGAACACCTTTGACAACTCTACATTGTTAATGGTTTTTACTACGTCGACAGATCTTATGAAGATGGCTTGATTTTACTGATATCTTATTTTCATAACTAAGTGCAACATCAGATCTGCTTCGCCGGTGCCTTTAGCTCTCCGGAAGCCACACAGAATGCCACCTAAGAGGTCATCAATTTTCTGTTACATTCTTCTCTACATTATTCTTCTCAGGAACACTGAAGTATGAACCGTCAGGCTGCACTTATCTGACACTGGCATCTTCGGAATGGTAGGGACGATATTCTCCCTAAAATCTGATGGTATGTCTCCCGTCTCATAGATCTTTAAAGTGATTTATTAAACTGATGGTTCGGTGATATTCATACGTGTTAGGATGTGCCATCAGTCAAATTGCGGATATTGCATTTCTCTTGAAGTTAGGATCTGCATTCGGTGGAATTGTGATTGTTGCATTCATCTTGAAGCCTGAGGGTATATCGCCTGTCTTATATGCGGGTAATACTAAGGATTTTCGGCCTCGGAGTAGCCCCACTAATTCAACAGAAACGGGGGCCTGCCACAGTGAGGATTCTCGGTGAGCGGAAGTCCAGCCCGGAAGAGGGCCGGCGGCGCGGGCCTCACTCCGCCTCCCTGGAGAACAGAAGCCCCGCCCACTGGCAGCAGTGCTCGCGATCCGCGGCCGAAATTCAAGCCGCTCGTCCGTTCCGCAAATAAGCGATATTCTGGCCAGCCCACCACTGCAAACAGCCGCCGCTATCCGGCCGTGCCCGCAGCGATCGCCGAGAGGCGGATCTGCCACCGGCGGAAGGAGTTCTTTGACTCACACCAGCGTCACTGTTCCCGCACGTCACCCACACATAGTCTTTCCGAACAAGTACGAGTGGGTACCCAAAGAAACCAAAATTATTTTTGAAAAGCTATATGTTTTCAAATTGTTTACAAAACAGCCTTATCCCCTTCAAAACACTCTCCATTACAACTAATACATTTGTTCCAATGGTACCTACACTGTTCGAAACATTTTTTGTTGTCATCTTTAGAAATAGCTGACACTCCTCCCTCGTTTTCACCTTGACTTCTTCAGTGGTGTCAAATCGGTGACCGTCCATACCCCTTTTCGTGAGTGGAAATTAGAAAAAGTCAAACGGAGCGAGGTCAGTCGATTAAGTTGCATGGAGCAGCGGAACCGTGCCATTTTAGCCAAAAACTGTCTAACAGAGGCGGCTGTTTGTGCAGGTGCGTTGTCGTGATGGAAGAACCAGTCTCCTGTCCGCCGCAAGTCAGGTCTTTTTTTACGAACACTGTTGCGAAATCTTCTTAAAACTTCACTGGCAGTTTTTCAATATTTTCGTCGATTCTGGCAGTTGATGGTCGTCCGGAACGAGGTTTGTCATCAATCGACATGTCGCCACTTGATGTTTTACCATAGCGTCATCTTGGTAAACTGTTTTCAGCTTTAAAACAGTTTCAGCGCCATTTATACCGAGCAGAAAACAAAATTTCACAGCTGCACGTTTTTCATTTAAACTTACCATCATAAAAAACGAAACAAGAATAATTCAACGCTAATAAAAACAATAACTGCAAGGGAACAGAGAAAGCAGGTCGACGACACAGGCGGCACTGAACTGGCAATGAGTTGCGCTATTCACGCCCAGCAACACAAAGGCTATTAGTTTGTAACACGGCAACCCAGTACCTTGTGCATTCTTCACCTACTTCATTTCTCAAGTTTATAACCATTTTTTCTAAGTAAATGTATTAATGAATTTTAACAGTAATTAGAGTTAATGAAAATGTAATTCATACACATAGGACAAGTAACAATTATTTGTGTCAAATCATTGTGGTAAACACGTTGGCCATGCCAGGAAAGTTTTTATTGTGTAATCCATAGAGTATATCTGTCCTGTCACAATAAAATCGTTGGCGCGAGTGAGCGCAGTGAAGTATGTGCTGAGAATCTGTCGTGCGGAACAGACGCATGTGCTGGCACACAAAAATACCAAAGTGTTTCGCGTCGAAAATATTGTTCCACGATATCATCAGGCAAATTATAATCGGGCGAGCAAGTGTGCGGGCACGGTATAAGGTCGCAGGAAGATTTTGGAAGTAATGAAGAATACCGTGTGGCCCCAGTTTATCCAAGCAGAACATCTTTCTTAGGCGATGATCAGCAGCACCATACAATTTTTTTTTAAAAATGCGTACCACTGTGCTTCCTGTAATAATGTTATTTTATATTGCTACCGGTTCCAGTTCTGAACCATCATCAACGGCAGGAAAATTATCACACTTGTATCATACATTGTAACAAGATAAAAATATGATGGTACATTGACTGTGCCATCATATTTTTATCTTGTTACAATTTTTGATTTCATATTGTCTTGGCAATCACGGTTTACTGTGGTAACTTATGTTAAAACAAGTAGGACGACTGATACATCTCCTATAATTTTCCTGCCATTGATGGTGGTTCACAACCGAAACCAGTAGCAAAATAACATTATTACAGACAGCATAATGTTATGCACTTTTTAAATTATTCAAATTGGTAGCTAACCAAGAAGAGCCTGTTGCCAGTAATGAATGTCATAATAACCACCAATTCGAACCACAAGAAACACATCGCAAAGTAAGATACAGCCAGCATTTTTGTAGCTGTGCAATTGCCTTGCCAGCCACTTAGTAACTTTTTGGTACATTATGTGTTAAGTCAAAGAACAAACTCGTCGAGAGAAAATTCATTTACCCGAGTCGTTAGTCATCAGCACATTCTCCAGATCTCTCACCAACTGAAAACGTCTGGTCAATGGTGACCGAGCAACTGGCTCGTCACAATACGCCAGTCACTACTCTTGATGAACTGTGGTATCAAGGCCGTTATTACGGCCACAGGTGGTTGTTCTGGGTCCTGATTTCTCAGGATCTATGCATCCAAATTGCGTGAAAATGTAATCACATGTCAATTCTAGTATAATATATTTGTTCAATGAATACCCGTTTATCATCTGAATTTCTTCTTGGTGTAGCAATTTTAATGGCCAGTAGTATATTTTCATGCTGCAAGTGGGTTGAACATCGCCATCTACGAATGCACTATCTCAGCGCGTCAAGTATCACAATGAAAATAACTGTCATTACATACATACATGTAGTTATCTGATTATTAAACACACCTCCTGATACTACACTAAAAAAAAGGTATTGAAAAGTATTCTGATTTTGAGAATATTTTCAGATACACAGAAAAGTACATCGAATGAAAAAAAGCCATGACCAAAAATTGAACATTGACCAGCGGTTTGGTAGTCTAACGTTTCGACCGCTCGAGCACCGACTTTACCGTGCTAGACGTGTAGCACTTCGGGAACCTAAGACACAGAACGAAAACGCAAAAAAAGTTAGTAAGTCAAACATTATTAACTTTAAACCCGATATCACACCCTAATTATAAAAAGTTTGTTTTTAGAAGATCTTTCGATGTATAGAATTGAAAATGCGGTTTTCCATCATCAACTCTGACCTCGATTTTTTTTTTCAAAAACTGAGGAGTCTGTACCAAAAAGCGAAACACGTGTCTATTTATTTTCAGCGTGGAACACCCTTGCAAAACTTGATTAAATCAGTGATCCACATTTCACATCCTCCCCTTTTTAGAATAACGGTTGAATACAACTGATAGTTTGATGATAACTGGGTCCACACGGTTCGCGAAATTTTTAAATGAAATCATTCCGCTGTTAAAACATTCTTTACTGCGATTGTAATTTCGTCATACAATCATTTTCAAGCATTCTGAAAACTATCAGCTGTTAAATATGAGACACGTAATTAAGAAGTCGACCAACGTTGAGAGTGAAAATGTGTGAGTGAGTGAGACCAACCGGAATACATTTTGAATGAACAGACTGACAAACATTCAAAATTCCTGGACTGCTTCAGGAACAGCTTATAATCTAGTGTTTTATGATCTGACTGATTTTAGCTGCGTTAATCCCGGAAAATATTTTAGACCATGCTACGCTTATTGCTAGTTCACACCTTTCCTACGTTTATGAATTTCCTGCAGTATGCGGAAAGAAATATTGTTTTATTGTGACTTGATAGTGAGTTCATCTTTTTCCCTATTTTGACTATATTCTCAGTCTCATTTGTGGATTCTGTTTTTATTTAACGCATATTTCTATTACTTTTCTCGTTTCTACGCACACGTTTCGCAAAACACATGATTTCGACTCCATCTGTAAGCTTTATAGCTCATGCTTTTTGCATGTTTACACTTTTGATGCTTTTGTGATCCATTTAGGACGCCTGCTACATGATATTTAAACTTAAGTGTTTATATCGTTATTTCACCAGGTTTCTATCGTCTATGGTATACGGAGCATCAGATAAATTCACAGTACCACAGACGACTGCTCTTACATAACATGTCACAGCTTTGTGTTACTGAGTGGGTTACAACTTGCCGTAAGCAGCTCTAAAATTTTCACTTTCAACGTTTGTCAATGTCGTAATTATGTGTATCATATCTGACGACTGATTATTTTCAGAATGCTGCAAAACGACCCCATGTCGAAATTGCAATCGCAATGAACACTGTTTTAACAGTTTTCTGGACCGAGATTCGAACTCGGGACCTTTGCCTTTCGCGGGCAAGTGCTGTGCCATCTGAGCTACCCAAGCACGACTCACGACCCGTCCCACAGAATCAATTCCGACAGTACCTCGTGCCCTACCTTCCAAACTTCACAGAAGCTCTCCTGCGAAACTTGCAGAACTAGCACTCCTGGAAGAAAGGATATTGCGACGACATGGCTTTGTCACAGCCTGGAGATGTTTCCTGTATGAAATTTTCATTCTACACCGGAGTGTGCGCTGATATGAAACTTTCTGCCAGATTAAAAGCTTCAGTGAAGTTTTGAAGGTAGGAGACGAAGTACTGGCGGAATTGAGGCTGTGGCTACGGGTCGTGAGTTGTGCTTGGGTAGCTCAGATGGTAGAACACTTGCCCGCGAAAGGCAGAGGTCCAGAGTTCGAGTCTCGGCCCGGCACACAGTTTTAATCTGCTAGGAAGTTTCGTATCAGTGCACACTCCACTGCAGAGTGAAAATTTCATTCTGGAATGTTTTAACAGCCAAAAACGGAATGACTTCATTTAGCAATTGATAGCCTTGAGGAAAGTTTATAAGATGAAAATCAACAAAAGTAAAACAACGGTAATTGAATGTGCTGGATGTAACTCAGGCGTTGATTATCATAGGTCACCTCCCTCTCTCCACGAGGCAAAAGTCTGTCACTTGAAGCATCCCCAACTCTCTTGTGGTTCCCTTTTTAGGTACTCCACGTCGACCTCTGCTCGTAGATACGTATCGTCGGTAGGTTTTCCGGCTTTACTTCCCGACGTGAAAGCGACAACTCTCCGATGAGGTGCGGGCCTTGTGTTTTGCTATTACTGCGAGTCTTGTAAATATCGCTTTTATTTAGTAATTTTCCCGGCTAAAACTCTACCCTTTATGATTAAGACAGCCTGCGCCATCTTTCTGAGGGAGTGGGGACGTCAAAGAGTCACAAAAGTTCATATTAAGCAGTCCGTAAAACACGTAAACTTTCACTTCAGTTAGCGTGTTAGTTAATGCCTACGCTTTCCGCTAGATGGTGCTGACTTACTGCTGAATAGCTTTGTCTCCGTAAAACCATCACTGATTAATACTAGGTAAATGAAATAAGTACAACACTCTTGTATTTCACTTTCACTCTGTATTCAAGGATTAAGATGGTGATGGATGATGGTCTATTTAAAAGGTTCCTAGCCTGGAGGAATCTAAATAGTCCACAAATGCCGATATGGACGCGCTCTACGTCCAGATTCGCAACTAACGGCACACGACACTTTCAAAAGTCCACACGTTAATATCTGAATACCGGTACCTCTGAATTCACTCGTATCAGCAAATAATTTGAGTTTCTGTCGTCTATGTGTCCGTAAAGTTCCAATCTAGCACTAAAGTCCTAAAATCCCCTTAATACTCCGTTGCTACCAACAGTCAGAGATCGTACACTACATCACTTTTCATCTCCGTAATATTCTAACAGTTTATCGTGAATCTTAACACGATAAAGTCCAATCTAATTATTGTCTCGCTGACTGACACGGGTTCCCCGCCCTTTAACGAAACAATCAAGGAAAAAAAGGCGGTAATAATGGCGATCAGGCCTTTTTATAGGCTTTTCATGACAAGAGTAGCGTCACTGCCTTCTCCACGACGGAGGTTCCGTGGCTTTGCTGTATTTAGACGTTAAACTGCTTGCTGATATACTATAATTTTGATCTGCAATTACCGAACTCTGATTCTACACTATTTTCCTCTCTAAAAATTCTTTTCTTAATTTTAAATTATTCTTTCTAGGGCTCTTATCACTGTAAACTGAACCGAGGTGTTACACACTGCGTATTCTTCCTTTCACGATACCCACTGTAGGAGAACGTTGAATTCCCCGCTGTGACGTCACCAGCTCCTCGTCAGCGAATCTTTACCACGTCCCGAGAGAGGACGCCTTCGGTTTTAATCAACAATTTACTCAAATGAAACACTGTGAGACATACGTGGACGGCGCCACGAAAGCCTTTGTGTATTCGGAAAATAATTATCGTTAAGTGGCGCGTATCTGGTCTCGGATCGGAGGAGCACCAGGTAGATAGAGAGAGAACAGACGAGGCTGTTTCTGCTTATTACGCGAGTGGGCCTCACGTACCTGTTACGCGGTCGCCATCGGCGGCTACACGGCGTCCCAGCGGCCGTTCCCAATCACCAGAGTGGGGCCGTACATAATGTACGGCCGGGCAGGCGCTCACGCGCGCGCGCGCCTCTGTCGCTTCGAATTGCACCGTCGTGTCGCGTCGCGTCGGGTCAGCCAAACGGAATGGCGTATGTGGCCGCGGGCTCTGGCCGGCGGCGTCAAAGGGACGCGACGTGCGCGCGGTTCGCCACGGCGGCTGGGTAACACGTCCACCACCTGCCGCGTGCGCATCCCAAAGTAGCAGCGAAAACTGCAGCTTGTTTACAAGTGGCGGCTACTTTTATTTACTAGTCCACCTCTAGAGGTGACTTTGCACCTTGTACGGCGGCGGGGTAAAATACAGGGAGCGAAAGGCTATTAACAATTTGTACAGAAACCAGATGGCAGTTATAAGAGTCGAGGGGCATGAAAGGGAACCATAGGTGGAAGCACAAGCGGACAAAGACACTGCTAGCTAGGGCATAGCCACCTATGCTAAACTAACATACGCAAACAAGCGACAAACGTCGGCAAGCCCCTGCATATCAGCAACACTGACTGGTAATTACCAGTTGCTATTAGAGCCGACCAACAGACCACAGCAGGGACACCGAGGAGCTCGCCCACTGACGCACAAACAAACCGCCAACATTACCTCACACTGTGCTTCCGATATATGACATATCGGACACAAAAACGATAATAAACCTAACTGTTGCAGGTTGCTGACGCTGAAGGAGGACTCTACACCAGCACCCAGCGCCAGCCTCCGAGCAGCACAACCGCACAACGTCAAGGTATCGACATGCATGATACCCACTACTAACAAAGCCTATCCTTGCACGACCTATCGCAGGCAGCAAGACATCCGCTACAGCTCTTACTACCCGACCTATCACAGAGGTTTTTTTTCCCTTGGCTCCTGCCTTGGCACTTTTTTTCCTCTGCCCTTCAAACCCTTACCCTTAGTTCGATTTCGACCCAATCTATCTCCAGATGAGCGTGTATTAATGGTTAACCTTAACCAAACGTACGTAAACATCGCAGTACCCACATCCTGCGACACCTCATTTTAATGAAAACTAACCCTTATGCACAGATGGCAGTAGACCCATTGTGTTGACCATCATGCCGGTGTGGGCGTGGAGGGGTTCCATATGTATTTTTTTAAAAAAGAAAGAGAATCAGAGGTTGGGAAGGGAGTCAGGCAGAGTTCTAGCCCGTCCCCGATGTTATTCAATCTGTATGTTGAGCAAGCAGTAAAGGAAACAAAAGAAAAATTAGGAGTAGGTATTAAAATCCAGGGAGAAGAAATAAAAACTTTGAGGTTCACCGATGACATTGTAATTCTGTCAGAGACAGCAAAGGACTTGAAAGAGCAGTTGAACGGAATGGACAGTGTCTTGAAAGGAGGGTATAAGACGAACATCAACAAAAGCAAAAATAGGATAATGGAATGTAGTCTAATTAAGTCGGGAGATGCTGAGGGAATTAGATTAGGAAATAAGACACTTAAAGTAGTAAAGGAGTTTTGTTATTTGGGGAGCAAAATAACTGATGATGGTCGAAGTAGAGAGGATATAAAATGTATACTGGTAATAGCAAGGAAAGCATTTCTGAAGAAGAAAAATTTGTTAACATGGAGTGTAGATTTAAGTGTCAGGAAGTCCTTTCTGAAAGTATTTGTATGGAGTGTAGCCAAGTTTGAAAGTGAAACGTGGACTATAAATTGTTTAGAGAAGAAGAGAATAGAAGCTTTCGAAATGTGGTGCTACAGAAGAATTCTGAAGATTAGCTGGGTAGATCACATAACTAATGAGGAGGTATTGAATAGAATTGGAGAGAAGAGGAGCTTGTGGCACAACGTGACTAGAAGAAGGGATCGGTTGGTAGGACATGTTCTGAGACATCGAGGGATCACCAATTTAGTATTGGAGGGCAGCGTGGAGGGTAAAAAATGTAGAGGGAGACCAAGAGATGAATACACTAAACACATTCAGAAGGATATAGGTTGCAGTAGGTACTGGGAGATGAAGAAGCTTGCACAGGATAGAGTAGCATGGAGAGCTGCATCAAACCAGTCTCAGGACTGAAGACCACAACAACAACAACAACAAGGCCAGTTGAAAGGATTGGACAGTTTCTTGGAAGGAGAATGTAAGATGAACATAACCAAAAGCAAAACGAGGATAATGGAATGTAGTCGAATTAAATCGGGTGATGCTGCGGGAATTAAATTAGGAAATGAGACAGTTAAAGTAGTAAAGGAGTTTTGCTATTTGGGGAGCAAAATAACTGATGATGGACGAAGTAGAGAGGATATAAAATGTAGACTGGCAATGGCAAGGAAAGGAAGAGAAATTTGTTAACATCGTGTATAGATTTAAGTGTGAGGAAGTCGTTTCTGAAAGTATTTGTATGGAGTGTAGCCATGTATGGAAGTGAAATGTGGACGGTAAATAGTGTAGATTAGAAGAGAATAGAAACGTTCGAAATGTGGTGCTACAGGAGAATGCTGAAGATTAGATGGGTAGATCACATAACTAATGAGGAGATATTGAATAGAATGGGAGAGAAGAGAAACTTATGGCACAACTTTACTAGAAGAAGGGATCGGCTGGTAGGGCATATTCTGAGGCATCAAGGGATCACCAATTTAGTATTGGAGGGCAGCGTGGAGGGTAAAAATCGTAGAGGGAGACCAAGAGATGAATAGACTAAGCAGATTCAGATGGATGTAGGCTGCAGTAGTTGCTGGGAGATGAGGAAGCTTGGACGGGATAGAGTAGCATGGAGAGCTGCATCAAACCAGTCTCTGAACTGAAGACCACAACAACAACGGTGACTTAAATTGAATGTGATTTCCATAGTAGCAGCGAACATTAAAGGTCCACTTTAAATTTCACTGATTAAAAATGCCCTCTTTGCCAGTCAGTAAAACCTAGGGGGAATGGGGAGTCCTGCCACATTACTGTGACCTCTTGTCAAAAGCCTGAAGAACCACTTCCAACGGCGCAGAACGCTGCGGAACATGCTGGAAGAGAGTCAGTGAGGTTCTGGAAGGTACCGACAGTGGTGTGGAGCCATGCCGACTCCAGTACGATAGGTTTCTCGTTTTAGGATCCACGGCGCGAACACCCCGACCGAGGTGGTTCCACAGATTCTCAACTAGGTTTAAGGTCGCGGATGATGATGATGTTTGGTTTGTGGGGCGCTCAACTGCGCGGTTTTCAGAGCCCGTACAAATTCCGAACCTTTGCTCAGCCCAATCTCGCCACTTTCATGATGATGAAATGATGAGGACAACACAACACCCAGTCATCTCGAGGCAGGTGAAAATCCCTGACCCCGCCGGGAATCGAACCCGGGACCCCGCGCTCGAGAAGTTAAGGTCATGGAGTTTGATGGCCAGTGGAGTAAGGTAAACTCATCATGGTGCTCTTAGACACACGCACTTACACTGCGAGCCGAGTGTTGCGTTGCATTGTCCTGCTGGTTGATGCATTCGAGCCACGGAGAAACAAACTACAAGCAGGGGTGGACATGGTCCCCAAGGATGCATGCTTGCATTGACCCATTGTGTCTTCGAAAGTGACGAGATCACCCAAGGCGATGGCGTAAAAACGTTCCCCAGACCATAACGCTCCTTGTCTGGCCTGGACTCTTGGGGAGATTTTTGCAGGGCCGTACAAGCCAAAGGCGTTGTGTGCGATGGACCATAAAGGGTGGTCCATCTGGCAAGCCCACCTGTCCCCACTCAGTGGACTCCAAGTTGCGGTAACGCTGTACAAATTCCAGCCTTCGTCAGCGATGAACAGCGGTCAGGCCAGGTGCATGAACCAGGCGGCTGCTGCGGAGGCCCATACGCAGCGACGTTCACTGAACTGTCGTTGATGAGACACTGCTGATAGTACCTTTGGTTCATCTGGGGGTTTAGCTGCTTAACATTTGCACGTCTATGAGCCAGTACAAATCTTCGCAGCCGTCGTTCACCCCTATCATTTATGGCTCGTGATGGACCACAGTTGCCGGCCGCTGTGACGGAACGGTTCTAGGCGCTTCAGTCTAGAACCGCGCGACCGCTATGGTCGCAGGTTAGAATCCTGAGTCGGGTATGGATGTGTGTGATGTCCTTAGGTTAGTTAGCTTTAAGTAGTTCTACGTTCTAGGGGACTGATGACCTCAGATGCTAGGTCCCATAGTGCTCAGAGCCATTTGAACCATTTTGGATCACAGTTACCTCGGTCCCAATTTGGGATAGCTCGGTGTATTTTAACCACGGTGGCACGTGAACAGTTTACATGCTTAGCCGTTTCGATAATACTTCCATCCTTGGCCCGAAAACCAAAGATCATGCCCTGTTGGACGTCAGATAAATTGCTCCGTTTCCGCATTACGACAACGATCGCACTGATTTTCGCGTCCTTTATATACCCTCCACTGCTAGTGCTGCCACTTCCCGTCTGTTAGTGGTTACGAGCATAGGCGGCGATAACATTAAAGTGATTCGATCGTGTTATAGCTTATCATTACGCCATCTCACTATCGTTAGGAATAACTCATTGCAGACGCTCATAGGTAACGCAACGAAAATTTTCTTGACTTCTTAAATCATCTACGAGGGTTCTTCGGAAAGTAAGGAACGATCGGTCGCGAAATGGGAACCAGAGTGAAAAATCCGATGAAGTTTTGCACAGGTGTGTTGGGGAAGTGTCTCTAGCATGCCCGTCGATTGCGTTACTTCATTCTTTTTATTTCTGAGCACACAGGGAGCACATAAAGGTATAGAACAATAGTCTCTCCCGCCAAATACGAGGACCTGGTGAGAAAATTCGCCTCAAGCTATGCAACCAACATTACATAACTGTCGTGCGGTTTCTTCTTCAAGACAAATCTCAGCCGCATTCTGCAGGGGCAATTATGCTCCTGCACCGTTTTCAATTGGAAATGTTTAATGACCCACAATTGAGCCCGTATTTTTCTCCCTCTGAGTTTCATCTCTGCTCACATGAACCGCTGGCTATGAAGACAACATTTTGGCACAGACAACGAGCTGTAGGCCAACGTAAAGAATTGGCGTAAAGCACTGGCGGCTGCCTTGTATAATGAGGGTATTGGAAAGCTGGTACAACGCTGCAACAAACGTCTAAGTCTGATCGGCGACTATGGAGAGAAGTAGCTGGAAGCTGTGGCTAACCGTTCCAAAGAAAACAGTTTTGATTTTCACAATGGTTTCTATTTCGTGACCTATCGTTCCTTACTTTCCGAATAGCTCTCGTACTATTGATTACAGTGACCGAAAAATGTTACGTTGTCACAGAGCCTAACGAGACGACGAAACACGTCGATCGAAGTAAAAGACTATAGGTATCAGCACAAGGCTCGTTACTACTAAGTGCTATAGTCTTGCAAAACATTTTTAATTTCCTGCTTGGTAGACACAATAGCGTGGGATTCAAAATGAATGAGACAATAGAAAGGTATTCGTGTGCACATAGCAATGATTCTATTACAGAAGTACACAAACACGCTGAAACATTAACTCTCACAGCTTAAACTGGGAACAATGAAACAATGGATCATCGCTGTTGTTGCTCATCGCTGGCGTTAATATTAAAAATGGTGACATCACCGATAGAAAAGGCGTACTGTGTCAGAGAAAACGATAAAACGTTATCAGTAATCGTTGTTCAAAAACTTTTTGGACCAAGTAGGGTACGAGGTGCGGCTAGAAAAAAACCGGACTGATGCTGGAAAAAACATTTATTTACAATTATTTACAATTTCATGTTATCTCCTTCAATGTACTCTCCTCCTCGGTCTCTACACCGCTCCATACGAATTTTCCACTGTTCATAGCAATGCTGCAGATCATTTTCGGTAAGTCCATACATTACTTCCGTCGCTTTTTCTTTTACTGCTTCAACAGTCTCAAATCTAGTTCCTTTCAAAGCTGACTTGACTTTAGGGAAAAGAAAAAAGTCACAGGGGGCCAAATCATGTGAGTAGGGTGGATGATCTAAGATGGGATGTTGTGTTTTGCCAAAAACGTCTTCACTGACAACGCACTGTGAGTTGGGGCATTTTCTTGGTGAAGGATCCATGACTTTTTTCTCCACAAATCGTTCCGTTTTCTCCGTACTCGCTCACGTAGGGTAGCCAGGACGCTAATGTAGTAATGCTGATTCACTGTTTGTCCCTCTGGTACCCAATCAATGTGCACAATCCCTTTGATGTCAAAAAAAAAACAATCATCATTGCCTTGAATTTCGATTTTGACATTCGTGCTTTTTTTTGTCGTGGAGAACCAGGAGTTTTCCAATGCATCGATTGGCGTTTAGTTTCGGGATCGTAAGTAAAAAACCACGATTCATCGCAAGTAATAACATTTTGTAAGAAGGTGGGATCACTTTCAATGTTTTCCAGGATGTCAGAACAAATCATTCTTCGGCGTTCCTTCTGTTCAATTGTGAGACACTTTGGAACCATTTTTGAACACACTTTGTTCATGTTGAAACTTTCATGAAGAATCTGCCTAACACTTTCCTTGTCAACTCCTGTTAACTCAGACACTGCTCTGATTGTTAAACGGCGATCTTGTCGAACAAGTTTACCGATTTTTTAAATGTTTGCATCAGTTTTTGCTGACAATGGTCTGCCAGTGCGAGTGTCATCACTGGTGTCTTCGCGGCCATCTTTAAATCGTTGAAACCACTCAAACACTTGTGTTCGCGATAAACAATCATCGCCGAACACTTGTTGTAACATTACAAACGTTTCACTTGCAGATTTTCCTAGTTTGAAACAAAATTTGATGTTAACACGCTGTTCTTTCTGTACACTCAACATTTTCCGACGCACAGACAAAACGTCAACTACTTAAAACAGACGCCACGGGCAGACTGAGTGCAGGAGGCAGATGAAACTCGAGCAGTAGGCGGAGCGAGAGTCACGTGACAGGCCACGCGACTTTCAGCCTTATTGCATTCGTTTTATTGTTTCACCTCGTAAACTGGCATCCCACCTCCATAACGCTGCTAGAAGGGCAAAGCAATTCGAGAAGGCGGAATGCATGTGCAAGAAGAGAACCATAGAATGGCCATCCGTCGAGATTGAAGTCCTGGAGTACATTCTTACGATTAACGAGAGCAGCCGCAGAATATCATGGCGTTGTGCCAACAGAGACGTGAGTGTGTCGCACTCAACAGTGTGGCGTGTGTTGTGCAAACGTCTGCAGTTTAAGCATGCAGAATTCAAACATCGCAGGCGCTAAAATCAGCTGGTAAAGCAGAAGGGAGACAACGCATTGTCTTTCAAGCGAGAGTTGACGTGGATGGTTTCACAGACAGAATTATTTTCTCTGACGAAGCCGCATATCAGTCAAATGTCAAAGTGAACAAGCATGATTCGAAATCGCAGACCTCTGCGGAACATGAATGTGATTCTGGGCCGTAACCAACCACCGAGTCTTTAGTCCTTTCTTGTCCCCAAAATCAAGCGTAACAGGCACAACCTATCTCGATATGTTTTCTCTCTAGTTGTTCCCGTAGTTGAAAGAATAGGTTGCCGATGCCGACTTAGTTTTGCTACAGGATGGAACGCAGCCAAACCGGCATAGTTTCACACATAGTCACCCCAATGGACATCTTCCACAGCGCAGGATTGGTCGTGTTTGGTCGAATAATGTGCCGTTCATGTTGTAGCCCTTCAGAACGCCTGATCTTAAACCAGTGGATATTTGAAGCTCCTGGTAGATTAAAACTGTGTGCCGGACCGAGACTCGAACTCGGGACCTTTGCCTTTCGCGGGCAAGTGCTCTACCAACTGAGTTACCCAAGCAAGACTCACGCCCCGTCCTCACAGCTTTACTTCCGGCACACAGCTTTAATCTGCCAGGAAATTTCATATCAGCGCTCACTCCTCAGCAGAGTGAAAATCTCATTCTGGAAACATCCCCCAGGCTGTGACTAAGCCATGTCTCCGCAATATCCTTTCTTTCAGGAGTGCTAGTTCTGCAAGATTCGCAGGAGAGATTCTGTAAAGTTTGGGAGGTAGGAGACGAGGTACTGGCGGAAGTAAAGCTGTGAGGCCGGGGCGTGAGTCGTGCTTGGGTAGCTCAGTTGGTAGAGCACTTGCCCGCGAAAGGAAAAGGTCCGAGTTCGAGTCTCGGTCCGGCACACAGTTTTAATCTGCCAGGAAGTTTCATATCAGCGCACACTCCGCTGCAGAGTGAAAATCTCATTCTGGCAGTGGATATTTTCTTTTGGGATGTACCCTCCCGCCCCCACCCTCCCATTTATGCGGGACTTACAGCAGTTAAGGCAAGGAATATGAAGATGGTATCTGTTCTTTCGGATATGTCAGAAAGAACAGATACCATCTTGATAGAGTTAAGGCTAACCGGCCTTTGACCTTCTTCTTCTGTGCTGGTTGCACACGCATTGCCCGAACTCATGCGGGACTCGTTAAGATTGTCTGCCGCGAGTAATGAGTGTAAGGGGCAGGGGCACTACGAATGTAGTGTGTGGACATTATGTTCGAATGTGGGTCTCACGGGGAGCGTGCAAGGGATAAATCTCCGCAGTCGCAATATCCTCTATGCCCTCGGTGGCACAGATGGATAGAGCGTCTGCCATGTAAGCAGGAGATCCCGGGTTCGAGTCCCGATCGGGGCACACATTTTCAACTGTCCTCGTTGATGTATATCAACGCCTGTCGACAGCTTAGGGTCTTGATATCAATATCATTTCAAGGCAAGAAATAGTTGGCGCGGGCTACGTTTGATCGAGGGCGGCAAGAAATGCAGTAACGGATAGACGTCTGTCGTGTCACAGATAAAGTCCATATCGAGCATTTGTGGATGTCCATAGAAACAGTGAGAGGCAACCTCTCAGCTCCTGTGTGTATTTCTGAAATAAAGACGTAACTGTAGTCACGGTAATACTTTCTTTTCGTCCTATTCATTTAGAATAAGGCAGTATTTTGGCATTTGGTTCTGACAGTGTAATAGCAAAATCCATTTCCTCAAAAGTGTTCCTCACCTCGACTGCACAGAACTGCAATATGTGCGTGCACTCCTCCACCCCTCAGTTGCCACGCAAGTGAGACGCACGATTTAATTAAGGCCGTGCCGGCGAGGTAGGCGGATGAAGCCGCTCTGATGACGTCATTGTGAGTCCCGGCAGCGACCGCGGTCACTGCAGCGGCCGGAGCCACTGCCGGCGCAATGTCGACCACCGGTGAGGATGCGATACCATTGCGCTGCAGGCTACAACTCTGCAGACAGCACGCTGCATCGCCGCTCTGCTTATACGCAGAATAAAGATAGTCGCGAAGGTCGTATTGCCGGAAGGTCGGCTACACAGTGAGGCATAAGGTCTTACTGTACTAGAACCGCTTCGACATAGGATCAGTAGATCTTTCTGACAGCCTTCCCACTGCTATTGTCCCTTACGCCGAGTATTTCTCCTTCTCATTCTGGCGTTATATATATTTTTGCTGAGATTTTTACTAGGGATTCGTTGTTTTCCAGGTGATGGGTTAATTTCCCAACGCCTTAATCCCCCAGATTTGAAGTTCAGAATTTTCTGTACAGGGAACCAGCTCGATAGGTATCTTGAATGGTCGAAGAGTAGAATCGAAACAGAAAGTGCAGACATCGAAAAAAAGAGTGGATTCAGAGAAGGCACAGTGGGTATTGATAATACACAATAATGTTTTGCAACACGTCGGTTCCGAGAGTTCCGGAACCTATACAGAAAATTGGAGTAGACATCAACATAAATATCATTTCCACTCTTTTTATTGCTCTTGAAAACACATTGCATGTTGTACCACCATACAGTGAAACCTTCAGAGTTGGTGGTCCAGACCGCTGTACACACCGGTACCTCCAATACCCAGTAGCACGACATCTTGCATTGATACACGCCTGTAT
This sequence comes from Schistocerca serialis cubense, assembly GCF_023864345.2. NCBI lineage: Eukaryota > Metazoa > Arthropoda > Insecta > Orthoptera > Acrididae > Schistocerca > Schistocerca serialis. Next base: position 1,160,599,742 of record NC_064638.1, on the reverse strand, counting down.
TCGTCGTGGCATACTATCCACAAGTTCATCAAGGCACTGTTGGCCCAGATTGTCCCACTCCTCAACGGCGATTCGGCGCAGTGGTTAGTGGGACACGCCGACCATAAACAGCCCTTTTCAATCTATCCCAGACATGATGGATAGGGTTCATGTCTGGAGAACATGCTGGCCACTCTAGTTGAGCGATGTCGTTATCCTGAAGGAAGTCATTCACAAGATGTGCACGTTGGGGGAGCGAATTGTCGTCCATGAAGACGAATGCCTCTCCAATATGCTCCCGATATGGTTGCTCTATCAGTCCGAGAATGGCATTCACGTATCGTACAGCCATTACGGCGCCTTCCACGACCACCAGCAGCGTACGTTGGCCCCACATAGTGCCACCCCGAAACAGCAGAGAACCTCCACCTTGCTGCACTCGCTGGTCAGTGTAAGTGTGTGTGTGTGTATGTATGTGTGCGTGTGTGTGTGTGTGTGTGTGTGTGTGTGTGTGTGTGTGTGTGTGAAATCTTATGGGACTTTACTGCTATGGCCATCAGTCCCTAAGCTTACACACTACTAAACTATCCTAAGGACAAACACCCACGCCCAAGGGAGGACTCGAACCTCCGCCGGGATCAGCCGCTCAATCCATGACTGCAGCGCCTAAAACCGCTCAGCTTATCCCGCGCGGGGCTGGTCAGTGTATCTAAGGCGTTCAACCTGACCGGGTTGCCTCCATACACGTCTCCGACGATTGTCTGGTTGAAGGTATATGTGACATTCATCGATGAAGAGAACGTGATGCCAATCCTAAGCGGTCCATTCAGCATGTCATTGGGCTCATCTGTACTGCGCTGCATGGTGTCGTGGTTGTAAAAATTGACTTCGTCATGGACGTCGGGAGTGACGTTGCGCATTATGCAGCCTATTGCACACAGTTTGAGTCGTAACACGACGTCCTGTGGCTGCACTAAAAGTATTATTCAACATGGTGATGTTGCTCTCAGGGTTCCTAGGAGCCATTGTCCGTAGGTAGCGGTCATCCACTGCAATAGTAGCCCTTGGGCGGCCTGAGCGAGGCATGTCATCGACAGTTCCTGTTTCCCTGTATCTCCTCTATGTCTGAACGACATCGCTTTGGTTAACTCCGAGACTCCTGGACACTTCCCTTGTTGAGAGCCCTTCCTGGCACAAAGAAACAATGCGGACGCGATCGGACCGCGTTATTGGCCGTCTAGGCGTGGTTGAACTACAGACAACAGGAGCCGCGTACGTCCTTCCAGGTGGAATGACTAGAACTGATCGGCTGTCGGACCACCTTCGTCTAATTGGCGTTGCTCATGCATTGATCACATTGTACTGCTGTCGCTTTAAAAGACAATTGTGTCGTTCAAATGATTATCACTATCTAGAGTATCGACAATGTCTCCAAAATGCAGCAGATCGCCAATTTCTTCATCACGCAAACCACTGGGCGCCATTTCTGTTACACAGAAAACCAAGAAGTACTCTATACGCAGGCGAAAATAGTGACTCATAACGAACAAAATACCGCGAAAACATGTACATTCACGCTCTCTATCCGTTCAACTACTAAATAACAGTATAAACATCGTATATCTGTAGTCAGAGTTGCGGAAACAACGTGCAGCGCTTTTTAATCAACAAAATACGCTGGCCCGTAGAAAATACGGCCTTGAAGCTTTTGGAATTGGGCGCTACACGTAGAATCCACAGACTTGGCGCCGACAGAGTTAAACTGTAGGTTCCTCTTTCCCCGGTTGGACAACTGGGGTAGGTTAGGGCCACGCAAGATGCTGATTTGGCGACCAGTAGAAAGACTTGCATCAGTCCATTGAGCCACACGAAAATATTATTATCGTCTGTGTACATAATTACGTTTGCGCGGAACCATCAGAGAGCGGGGCCTACTCAAGCTTGCCCGGTTTTTTAATATTAAGTGAGGACGTAGTAATTCAGAAAAAAATGTTTTCTAGTTTTGTGTCCTCAACTGTTTGCGTTAAATGTTTGAAAGAACGATAAGGTGAAAGTTCCACCTCAGTTCCAGACTTCCACCTGTACACAATTGAAAACTTGCAGGCTAAGTCGCTCGGAGCGGTCCACCTGAGCTGCCCGTTTATTTGTTCCAGGCATTACATATTTTGAACACCCCGTATGCAGTAAGAGAGTTCGTTTAGTACAATAACACTCCTCACGGATTTCCGAACTGGAAACAACTTGGTTTCATTTACACACAGACATCCTCTCCAGCAATATCTCTAAGGGAACTGACATCAAAGTTTCGTAAGCCGATCTGTGAGCTCACGGCCTAAATTCGTCATCTTAAGTTCTCTACATTCTCGCCAGAATTCTACAACCCGCAATTAAGAGTTTTTTGTGACCGTTTTCGTGGTTTGGGAATTCTGTGCAAGCTATTCAGAACCTCGTTCTCCACGCCGTAATTACAGGTCCGGTCAAACCAAAATGCAGATGTTCGTACTGCAGTCTTTCACTCACACGTGACCCTCAAAGTAAATAAATCTAGCAAGCGCGCATAAATAGGCGAAGAGATACATTACTGTTCAATTACGCCAATGGTTAGAACTCAGTAACAATCATAAAATACCGAATGTGGTGACCTGAAGTGGAATGATCGCATAAAATAGGAAAATCAGACGCCAGGCTGAGATTCAATGGAAGATCACCCTTAACTCATGAGGTGTAGTCTCTCAAAAATAGCGACAATTTTCGAACTCACTCTCAAGGGTCAATCAAGGCGGAATGCTTCTATACCACCCACCCCACCCTCCCTAAATCGCCAACCCTACAATGTTTTACTGTCACCTGCATTATCACCTTCTTGGTATGTTGTTGACACATGTGACCCAGACCGAGTCTCGAGAACTAATACCTGTTTTCTTCAGTATAGTTTAAAAAGTGTCGGCTTTAACGATTCTAAGAGTGATGAAATTTTAATTCAGGGATGGAGGAAGACGTCAATCATACGGCTCAAGAAATCAAAAAGTCGAGAGTTTTGCAATAGCCAGTGATCACAATTCTGTCAACGAAAAAGAGGGTCATTCACAGGAAGAACTTCGGTACAACGGTGATGGGGATTCTTCTGTTGCTCCAATACAATATTTCAACTCTTATTTAAAATCAAATGTGTTTTGAGTGCAGGTAAAGAAGAATGTAGATCGCAGCATTGAATGTCAGGTTTTCTGAGTTTCGTTTTTGTATCTAACGAGCGCTATTTGTGGGTTCAAATTTAAACACTAGAATTTAGTTTTATGTGAACATTTACTTGCTAGAGAAAAACTATAATTTTTCAGAATATAAAATTCGGTTGTCTGTTGGATTTACTAAAAAGACTTTCTACACTACGCTTGTCCGTCTTTTCGAATACTGCTGCGCAGTGTGGGATCCTTCCAGATAGGATTAACGCAGTATATCGAGAAAGTTCAAAGAAGAGCAGCATGTTTTGTGTTGTAGAGAAATAGGGGAAAGAGTATTAAGGATGGAATGTCGGATTTAGGGCGAATATCGTTAAAGCAAAAGCCACATCTCGCGACAGGATCTTCTCGCGAAACTTCAATCACCAACTTTATCCTCCGAATGCGAAAATATTTTTTGACGCCGTACTACGTAGGGAGAAACTATCCGTAAACGAATCATGTTACGAAGAGAAATCTTGCTGGGAATAGTATTTTACTTGCTACTAATGCCCTTCGTGACACTAACCGAAGCTAACAGGCCCCTGTTCCAGAGGTAACTTTTGTAGTATTACATCCACTGCATTCGGGCTTTGGGATGTGCCAGATCCCCATGCAGTAAATTGCGCTTTTTTACGTATTTTAACACTTACTGCGTACTTCATATGAATGAATCATAAGAAATATACTATCCAAGAAACATTTAAGCCAATAAAAAAATTAGGCTAAAGAAAGTTCCTGCCCTGGTCTGCTCCTTTAAAAAGAGTTGTTTTTGGATCTCGACGACGACCACGCACTCTGGACGAGTTACGCAAAATCGCAATTTAAGAATGAGATATCTGTACCAGGCCTGGCTTGATGACCTCATAGATGGTATTCCAAGTGCGACAACCGATTCGATTCTGCATCCGAGCAAAGCAGCGTTCCAGCAACGTGCTGGTGTTGCTCAGGAGTGCTGTAAAAAAAGGAAAGTCAGACGATCTTATCGTTACACAAATGATTGTTTTCTTTATTATTTTTATTTTCAGTGCCCCTATTTCGAAATTGGAGGAATCATAGAAAAATTTTGGTGATGCTTGTACATGTTATCTTTCTCTAGACTGGAGTCTTTATCCTTTCTCACCACACAATCAAACAAAAAGGGGAATGGGTGAATTGCTATGGCAGCTAGGTGTCGGCAGTTACTGGCAAAGCGTTACAACGGAGATGTTAGAAATTGTTGCCATTTCCACTGACAGTAGGCGTCTTTGACGACTACCGTTTATAGCAGTTCGTAAAATGAAGGTCACGTCTCCGGTAGTTTGGCGATAGTTTATTCCGGAAAGGCTCTCGTACCGTTACACCGAATGGGCGGTTAAAGTGTAACAACGAGCGGAAAGAGACACAGAGCAGTACGCTAGTTCCTCGCGTGCTTTAGGGTGCCGTAACCGATATCCGTAAAGCCGGAACAGTGCTGCACAGTGAACACTGAAGCAGCCAGGGTATGCGAAACAGCGCAGATGCAGGAGAACGTTGGTTGCGTATATGAACACTGCAAACGTCTCTGTGCGAAGGACCTCAGTGTACTCGACGTGCAACCAGAATACATCACTGGCTATTAACATTGCAGCACCATGAAGGCGGCGTACAACAAACATAAAATTACCATGAAGTGTATATGCAAATGATAAGCATTTAAACAGAATCGCACATAATAGGGAGGACAAGGTCATCTACTCGCATATTCCGTATATAAGGAAGGATTATGCTGAAATCGCATATTCGTGGCGTTTGTTTGTGAGAATGTCGTGCTAAGCCTCACTTCAGAAGAAGAAATGCTAGTAATAAGACCGCGGTCTATCAGCGTTTTACCATTCCGCGATATTGCTGATCGCATTCGTCAGGACTCCACAATTCCCATGCATGGGCATATGCAATGGATGTATAGGTTTGCCGATGAAACTGGAATCGTGTGAGAGACAGCAGACAACTTGGAAGTGTAGTCGAACGAAATGGACAGTGTCTTGACCTATCGGCAACAAATAACACTGAGCTAATAAGGAGCATCAAAACGGATACAGTGATTCGTGAAACCAGGGCGTCGCAGCGAGACTGAATACCGTAACTTCCAAATCCATCGAAAATAAATTAAAAATATATCTATTCAAAAAAGTAGATAGAAATTCGCTTCCTAGGTGACAATCCCGAATTCTTCCAAACTAACAATGTAAGTGTAGACCAGATGTGGCCTCGGTTCAAAAAATTAATATCGAAAGCGGTTAAGAGATTTATACCAAATAATTTAGCAAACGACGGAGCTGATCCACCATGATTCACGTAACAGGTCAGGATACTGTTGCGGAAAGAACGAAAAAATATGCCAAATTCAAACGAACGCAAAATCCCCAAAATTGGCAATCTTTTACAGTTTTAGTTTCCAGACATGGCAGAAAATCCAAAGAGATTCTGGTAGTATATAACGTACGCAAGTTACAAGACACAATCAATGAACTGTCTGTGTGATACCAGTGGAAATACTATCAACGACGTTACTGCTAAAAATCAGATTTACTGAACAGCCTTGCGAAATTCATTTACCAAAGAAGACGAAATTCCAGAATTCTAATCTACAACAGCTGCCAACATGAATAACTTAGAAGCAGATATCCTCGGAGTAGTGAAGCAACTTAAGTCACTTAATAAAATCAAGTCTTCTGGCCGAGATTATATATCAATTAGGTTTCTTCAGAGTATGCTGATGCAACAGCTCCATACTCAACCATCATACACAACCACAAGATCTGCAACCAAAGACTGGAAAGTTACAAGAAAGGCAAGAGCGGTAATCCATGAAATTACAGACCCATATCATTAAAGTCAATATGCAGCAGGATTTTGGAACATGTGTGTATATTGTGTTGGAACATTATGAATGACCTCGAAGGGAACGGTCTATTGATACATATTCAACACGGATTTAGAAAACATCGTTCTTGTGAAACACAACTAGCTCTTTACTAGCACGAACTGTCGACTGCTATTGACAAGGGATTTCAAATTGATTTCGTGTTTCTTGATTTCCAGACAGCTTTTAACACCGTACATAAAAATGGCTTGTAATCAGATTGCATGCCTATGGAATACCATCTCAATTATGATACTGGATATGTGATTTCGCCGGCCGTAGTGGCCGAGCGGTTCTAGGCGCTTCAATCTGGAATCGCGCGACCGCTATGGTCGCAGGTTCGAATCCTGCCTCGGGCGTGGATGTGTGTGATGTCCTTAGGTTAGTTAGGTTTAAGTAGTTCTAAGTCTAGGGGACTGATGACCTCAGAGGTTCAAGTCCCATAGTGCTTAGAGCCATTTGATATGTGACTTCCTGTCAGAGGGGTCACAGCTAGTAGTAACGGACGAAAGTCATCGCGTAAAATAGACCCGATTTCTACCGTTCCCTAATGTGGTGTTACTGGCTTCTGCCGCTCCTTGTCTATATAAAAAGTTTAGAACACAGTCTGAGCAGCTGTCTAATTTTTGCTTGCCGATGATAGTGTCATTTCTCGTTTAGTAAAGTCGTCATTAGATCAAAACCAATTGTAAACCGATTTACATAAGTTATCCATATGGTGCAAAAATTGGTAGTTGACATTAAATAACGAAAAGTGTGAGATGATCCACATGAGTGCTAAAAAAATGCGTTAAACTTCGTTTACATGACAAATCAATACCATATAAAGGCTGTAAATTCAACTAAATACCTAGACATTACAATTACGAACAACTTAAATTGGAAGGAACAAACAGAAAATATCATGAGGAAAGTGAGTCAAAAATTGCATTTAATTGGCCGAACACTTACAAGATGCAACAGATCTACTAAAAAGACTGCCGACACCACGCTTCTCCGTCCTCTTTTGGAGTAGTGCTGCACGATGTGGGATCCTTATCAGGTAGGATTAACGGAGTACATCGAGAAAGTTTAAAGAAGGGCAGCACGTCCTGTATCAACAAGAAATACGGTAGAGAGGGTCACGGACATGATACAAGATTTGGGGTGAGAAAGCATTAAAACAAAGGCTTTTCTCGTTGCAGTGGGATCTTCTTACGAAATTTCAATCATTAACTTTTCCCTCCAAATGCGAAAAAAATTTGCTGCGCCGATCTACATAGGGAGCAACGATCATCATAATAAAATAAATAATTTATAGCTTACAGGGAAAGTTGTAGGTGTTTCTTTTTTCCGTACGCGGTTTGACAGTGGAATAATAGAGAATTAGTCTAAAGCGGTTCGATGAACTCTCTGCCAGGCACATACGCGTGATTTGAAAAGTAGCCTCGTAGATGTAGATTTTGATGCAGAGGTGAACATTAACAACATCAAAACATGGATAAGTCAATGTAGCCGATGCAAATTAGGCAATACACAGGATATTAGATTAGGAAGTGAGGCACTAAAAGTAGTAGACAAGTTTTGCTATTTATCCAGTAAAATAACTGATGATGGCCGAAATAGCGAGCATATAAAATGTGGACTGGGAATGGCACGAAAAGCATTTCTGCAGAAAAGAAATTTAATAATATTAAGGATACAGGGTACTTATAAATGGTGGAAAAATCGAAATTTTTTATAACTATTAAATTCTATGGTTTTTCCTAATTACATTGATATATACATTACAGGGTTTCAAATGAAAGGTGACCTATGCATACCAAATATTAAAGTTACAGTCATATATGCTACCACGCCCCCTTTATTTCTGTTACAGAAACCAGTAATATTTGTAAAAGAACTGTGAACTTTCTGTTTCCGGCGATTTTACGTATGATAGATTGTATATGTTGGTAACAGTGCAGGTTTCTAGTGTCTGTAAATGATTATCTTTGCTAGTATTTCCTTTTGTTTCGCTGAAGCAGTTTGTTCATGTGTTACTGAATGTTTGTCGCCCAAGTGTTACTTTTATTTGTGGATGTACATATCCTTTAGTGTACAATAAATACGAACAATGCCACACATCAAGAAATTCAATAAAAGGAAATTCCGTGATAACCAATTCACAAACAAAGCAAGCCACATTGTTGAAAGTAACCTACGTATCAGTTCTTCAGGGAAGAAACTCCCACATGGCATGCCTCCTGGTGATTCAAATTCTTCTGTTAACAATGACGCTGTTTGTAGTGGATTTGTTGTTGTTGAAGTGGGCATCTTATCTTCTTTGATAATGGAAGTGGCGAAATGTAAACAGTGTGATGGTGTAGGGAGTAGGCTGTCTGGAAATAACTGAACAACAAAGTAGCAGGAAGGGTTTAGCGTTAAAATTAGTTGTTCCGTGTGGATCCTGCAATAAATCTACCTCGAAAGCGACTTCGAACATTGTGCATAATTCATATGATGTAAATTTCAAGTTAGTGTATGCAATGCATGCAATAGGAAAAGGAAAAATGGCTGCTCAGACGTTTTGTGGTTTGATGGACCTTTTTTCCTCCTCCCAGTAGGTTCAGCAAGTACATAAAAATACTTTTAGGTGCCTTGACGGTTGTGTCTAATGCATCTATTAAACATGATGAAACATGCAGTAGAAGAAACTGTAAATGGTAATCGATCAAGGGCCATTTCTGTTGCACTTGACAGGACATGAAAACATCAAGGACATCATTCTTTGCATTGTTTTGTAAGTGCTACTTCTCTGGAGAATTGAAAAGTCGTTGATACTGGGTGCTTATCTAAGTACTGGCAACACCTGCCATAGTAACACTGAAGGACATACTGAACATCAGTGTTGTAAGAATTATGATGATTACAGTGGAGGTATAGAGTGCCATGGAGCTCTACAAATATTTCAGAGGTCGATGCCCGTTTATACAGTTAGATATACGAAGTACCTAAGTGATGGGGACTCCAAAGCTTTCAATAAAATTAATGAGTTCAATGTTTATGGAGATACCTTGGTAAGAAAAATTGGAGTGTTGTGGACGTGTGCAAAAGAGGATGGGTGCTAGATTGAGGGAGCTACGAAGAGAAAAGAAAAGAAAGTTGCTATCTGATGGAAAATCTCTAGCTGGCCAAGGTGGATTGACAGATACTGAAATAGACCTTCTTCAGACTTATTATGGACTGGCCATTAGACGAACTGCACCTCTGAATGTGTGTGTGTGTGAGAGAGAGAGAGAGAGAGAGAGAGAGAGAAAGAGAGAGAGAGAGAGAGAGAGAGCGAGAGAGTGTTTGGGTTGTTTGGGGAAGGAGACCAGACAGCAAGGTCATCGGTCTCATCGGATTAAGGAAGGACGGGGAAGGATGTCGGCCGTGCCCTTTCAAAGGAACCATCCCGTAATTTGCCTGGAGCGATTTAGGGAAATCACGGAAAACCTAAACCAGGATGGCTGCACGCGGTATTGAACCGTCGTCCTCCCGAATGCGCGTCCAGTGTGCTAGCCACTGCGCCACCTCGCCCTGCACCTCTGAATGATGTCACAGCAATGAGAAAGGTGGTATGGGCCACCTACTTTCATAAGTTGTCAACAGCTAACCACCCTGTTCACATACTTTGCCCTAAAGGAGCAAATTCTTGGTGTGGTTACCAAAAATCAAAAGAAAGTGGACAAATATACCATCATAAGCATCCTCTTCCTGAGCCTGTTATGAATGAAATACAATGAATTTTTAGAGACCTAAGTTACCCTGTTTTGCACAGTAAATGTCTGCATGGGGTCACTCAGAATATAAACGAAAGTTTCAATCATTGCATATGGGAAAGATTAGCCAAGAATGTTTTTGTAGGACTGAATACATTAAAAATTGGTGTACTAGATGCAGTGATATGTTTCAAGGATGGAGTGATAGGAAGGTTGGAAGTCCTGAAAAATTTAGGCATAAAATGTGGCTCTAATATGGAAGATCAATTGCTTGTATGTGACAGACAATGGGTACATGAAGCTGAAAGATTCGCTCTTCAAGTTACCAAAGATGCAAGAAGTGCTAAAAGGAATGCCAAGAGGAAGCTTGAAGATAAAGAAATGCTGCAGGATGAAGACTATGCTTCAGGAATGTCCTGAGGCACAGTTTAATCGGATTCATATCTCCATTCACAATTTCCTGCAAGTTGTATTTTTCAGAATTCAGGTACAAATATTTCCTAAAATTTATAAAGCATTGCTCTAACTTTTTCTGTAACTTTCAATAGTTCATACATACGTGGTAGACCTAAGCATTATTGCATAACCAACTAAATTATAGAAAAAAATAACATTTTATTACGAAAAAATTATAAAAATTAAAATGTAAGATGTTATGTCTTTTATCCTTGTATAATACATAATAGGTGGAATTAAATAGGTCTAGTACCTCAGGCATAATGTCATACATATCTGGTAAAAATTTATTCTCCCTCAAATGTATAACATTGGATTAAATGGTACCTCAATTTGAGGAAGCGTTTTGGAAAAAAAGTCATCAACTTCTTTGTAATTTTTAATGACCCTAATAAGGTTCAAAAATATTCAAAATACTTCTAATTTGTTTAGAAAGTGTGCTTCATTACCTAATATCAACAAAAAGGAATAGTTGCTGATTTTTACATAATGTTGAGCCAGAAAAGTACCCTGAATCCTTAAATATATATTTAAGTGTTAGAAAGTTTTTTCTGAAGGAATTTGTCTCGAGTAGCCTTGTATCACAGTGAAACAAGGAGAACAAGTGGTTCCGCAACAAAAAGAGAAAAGGAGCTCTTCGAGTGTTGTGGTGCACACGAATGGTGAAAATTAAACATGTAGATCACATAACTAATCAGGAGGTACCCAATCGACTTAGGGACAAAATATATTTATGGCACAACTTGACTAAAAGAAGGTCACAAAAACTGACGACAGCCAGGAGCCCAGGACGCTGACAACACGCCCCCTGCACACTGCACTGAATGAAGCCGTTGGCTGGGGAAGACTCAGCGACTAGTCGGCATCGATTGGCCCGCCAAGTTCTATGGCCGGAGTTTACGTTTTTATATTATGTATGGGGTGGCCTCTGCTAGCTACCACACTCTGTATATTATGTAGCTGATATTACGTGATTTTCAACCTCTGTGTGGATAGAAGACAATTTCTGCTCTGTTTCAGCGCTATTTTAGCGATGCTGTTGTAAATAACAGTTGCAATGTCCCACTGTGGTGAGCAGAAACTCGGATGTATATCATGAGTTACGCGCTGCCCGGAACAAGAACAATGGCTGGTTGACTCGCGGTGCTGCGGAGTGTGCGGCGGGTGTGTCGCTGTGGCAGGGGCAGTGAGCTGCGGGGCTGCCGCTGTGGCAAGGGCAGCGCGCTGCGGGCTGCGGCTTGCACGGTTTCCAGAGCCCTCCCTTCTGCACACGCCTTTGCGGCGCAGCGACCGGAAGTGACGCGTCCACCGGAAGTAACGCGCCCCGCCGCTGTTTGCCCGACACTTGCCACCCGTGTGCACAGCGCGGCCCGCACTGCAGACGCCGGCCTCGTTTCTACAAGCGCAGCCTTGGCTAGCTGTCGAGGTAACAGTGTATGGCGGGTTTTAGAGTTTTAATTATTCTAGCTGTGACCACGAAACTTGCTGTTACATCTGCTCTACATATATCCACCCTTCAAAGGTACTAGTTTTTACCAATGTCGGATGACATGTCACGGACCAAGTTTTTAGAAGTATGCATTTTGGATGTTCGGGAAATCTTTCACCCCAAAAATAACTTCGCCGTTGTTCTGCAGATTCCAGCCACCAAATGCTTTATTCCTCTAAGGAAAAAGGAAGCCACTAGTGCCATGTCTGAAAAATACAAGGGTTGAGGAAGAATAACTTAATATCCCCAAGAATTGGCATGTGTGACATAATTACTGAATTTATGTAAGTTGCAACCTTTTACGCCTGGTCAGTTTGCTTTATAACTAGGTCTCATGTCGAGTACCAAATCACAAGGTGCTAGGGATCGGTACTTCCGGATGATGTTTTTAAGCTCTAGTTTAGCAAATAACACGTACAATTAAAATGATAAGCATCTATATCCGATCAGTAATACCTGTTGTTAATAGCATAACGGTCGAATTATTTTCTTACGATTTGCAGTGTTTGTAAGACAAAATTACTAGGAAGGGGGTCAAATCTCGCAATGAACCAATAGTTCTCAGCCTAGTCTCTTACTGACCACACTTAATCTAAGCAACAGATTCGTGAATCACGTAATTTACTAAATTTCGTATTATATAAAGTATTTACCTTTTTAAGATTTTATATCTCACTACAAGGCTTGTGTGATGGAGAATCGGGAAAACCTTCCACACCTTTGCAAAGTTGCTGTATTGCAGGTTTATTGAAACAAAGAATATTTAAATTGTTTCGTTATTTACAATTTCAACACATAACTGATTTGTATCTTCGTGAAGACCAAAATTTTGTTTATATTTTTATGGTGTTAAATTAATTGAATAGCACTTGAAAGATCACATTTGTCAGGTAACTAACCTTAAAATACACTTCTGTTGACCAAGTGTCAAAACTAATTTCTATTCATATTACCTGTACTATTAACGACACAAACTGTAAAAACATTCATTTACTGAAGCGCACTAGAATTTATTCAAGCGGATCGTCAAACGGGCCGACTTGGAGCAGGAGAGTCACCACAGGACATTTTAATTTCCACTGTCATAAAACTTTCTCACCTTGACCAGGAACGATTGAGGACTCACACTCATCGCAGTGGAAGTTCAAAAACGTAGCAAAATACCTTTTCTTACATGTGAAATTTTATCATTTTTTCACTTATTACTGGCTGCATTTCTTGCTATAGGTACACTTTTCTCCCTAAGTAAGAGAGATTCTTCGATGAATTTTTCATAGCATACAAACAGTAGTTACAGGTGTATGAAACTCTAGAATTTTCCAAATTTATTAAAAAACTGTGGAAACAAGTGAGATTATTAACTATAAAACGTGATTTTTTTTCTAAACATGAAATTTAAAATGTAACAGTTCATTCATTTTTTCATAAATTAAATAACATCTAGAGTTTCATACAACTATAACTATGGTTTGTATGCTGTGCAAACGTCATAGCATAATCCCTCTTACTGGCGCAGTGGTTAGACACTGGACTCGCATTCCGGAGGACGACGGTTCAATCCCGCGTCCGGCCATCCTGATTTAGGTTTTCCGTGATTTCCCTAAATCGCTCCGGGCAAATGCTGGGATGGTTCCTTTCAAAGGGCACGGCCGACTTCCTTCCCCGTCCTTCCCTAATCCAGTGAGACCGATGACCTCGCTGTCTGGTCTCCTTCCCCAAACCAACCAACCAACCAATCCCTCTTACTTAGGAAGAAAAGCGTACCGTTAGCAACAAATGCAGCCAGTAGTAAGTGAAAAAATGATGAAATTTCACATGTAAAAAAAATATGTTTTGTTACGTTTTTGAGCTTCCACTGCTATGAGTATGAATCCTGAATCCTCCCTGGTCATGCTGTTAACGTTTTATTAATTTATTTGTAAAAGTACAGACAGTGGAAATTAAAATGTCGTGTGGTGCCTCTCCTGCTCCAAGTCGGCCCGTTTGACGTCCTACCCCCGTTAATATCTGATCTATATTTAAAGCTAATATTGCTTTCTGACAAACACTTGTGTATGGAGTTTCCATTGTAGTATAGGTTTGATATTGGCCTGTGATCTTAGATGTTCCTTAGCAAAAAGAAACTTTCAATGTAGATATCTCAATGAAGGGTAAAAATCGTAGAGGGAGACCAAGAGATGAATACACTAAGCAGATTCAGAAGGATAGAGTAGCATGGAGAGCTGCATCAAACCAGTCTCAGGACTGAAGACCACAACAACAACAACATCTCAATGTAAAGACCCACTTATCAGATTTTCTGTACAAGTAACTATTGTGCAACACTAATGTATGTTGTGCAGTGCATTACACTGGGTAGAGATCAGTCAACCAGTGAATAAATGGATACAAATAAGTTTTATTGCCGGCTTTTGTATTTGAGAGGCAGTTGGGAATATTAAATATACTCCCCACGATATTTCAGAGGACCAGAGATATACACAACGCATTTGCAGCTTGAAGGAGACCAACACAACGAATGACAAAGACAATAATTTATTTTGAACCATTAGGCCGGTCTTGTAGCAATAGAGTTAATCCTGCAAATCTCACGACCTGTGATTGTACCAACAAATTCCAAACAAAAAAACTGACTGAGGTTTCAAAGTGAAGTGCTGCTTTTGTGCTCGGCACATAGGTCGTGCTCTCATGAAGTATGGAAGCTCAGCTATACTTGTACCACCATGCGTATTTGCATGCAGACTACTGGGAACTAAGCTCCAACCTCTCATGTGTAACGTTGTAGAGTGAGCTTTAACATCCCACAATGCTCGAAAATGTCAAAATGTCGAAACTGCAATAGCAAGAAATATTCTTAATGGCAAAAATCTCAGAGATACGTTGAAGTCCAAAGTCACATCACATTCAGGGAAAATGATGATGTGCAGTGCCATTATATATCGTATGCCCTTTACGTTTCAGAAAGATGGACATTCCCTAAAATGGAAACGCAAAAGAAAGGCAATGAGAAGAATGTGTGGTCCGTTGTAAGTCAGAGATACTTGGATAAAATGAAGGAATAATAAAGTTTATGATATCATGAATCAACCCAACGTTTCACAAAATCAGCAGACGATTCCACTAGGAAAGTTATGAAACCAGTATTCCAGGGAACTGACTCCCTGAGCAAGCTTTCCTTGACCACATTACAACAAAGACCACACAATGGTCTAACACATTTCATCGTTTTGACATTGCGATCCATCAACAGATTTATGGCACTGATTTCCAAAATCGGTTACAATTCTCCGTAAGGTTATGGTGTCTATGGAAATTGTAGAGTTTAGCTGCATTTCTAGGCAAGATTTCGTTTTTGAATGAAGCATCGTGTACCTAAAGACGATCTAATCGATCTTCACAATGTTCATTACTGGTAAGTTGGAAAACTACCCTGCCTTAGAGAAGTGAATAAACAACAATCTTGCGCTGTAGACGTTTGCTGTGGGTTTTCGAGATTGCATGCTGATGTGTCATGGAAATCATTCCCATTTCTCATATATAATTGACAGAACATTTTGAGATGGCTGGCTGAAAATCTGGAACTCTTGTACCAACATTGATTAATGTGCGGCAATCAAAAAAAAACTCTAGGGATAACACACCTTAGAGGAGGAATGGGGTTGTAAGTTGTAATGGGTAGAAGTATTACAAAGATAAACGATATTAACGTCGAAACCATAATTCTCTTTAAGCTGATTGGACGCAGTTCTGCTATAATTTCTGTTAAATTTATGTTATAATGTATTTGTGTTTCAGATTATTTTGTGTACTCTACTCACACTTTTGAAAGTATGTGCATCAAATTACTTTCATTCCTATACTATAAAGAGCTTTTATTCTTTTCCTAATAAAAGATTGGTCAGGAAGAAGAGGTTAGCGATTAGCAATACTGACATTCTCAAAGGAAAGCTGCGGAACACTGGGTAATCAGATAATCGTTAATTACTTCACGTTCCGTTTTACGCGCAGCTTTTATTCACTCTGCTAGTTAGTACTAAGGTAGAAGGATTAGATAAATTAAAAATATTGGGAGAGGTCGTAGGCGAACGGTTATTCAAGTTAATGTGTAAAATCGAACTTTCCGAAGAATATCATTCACAAAATCCCAAAGATATCAACGGCAGATAAATGTGAGATCTGTCATACATTCAACAACCGATGCATCCAAGTTTCTCACAAGAATAATATTCAGAAAAATGGGAAAGAAAATCGACGATCGGTTATACGACGTTCAGTTTGGCTTTAGGAAACATAAATGCATTTGTGAAGCAATTCTGGGAAAAATCAAGACACATTCATAGGATTTCGCGAAGTAGAAACAGTGTTGAACCATTTAAAAGGTACAAGTCACTTCAGACTCCCAGAAACGGTTATGACCTATAAAGATATGAAAAAATAGTGTGTACAAAAATTAAGTGGAACTTGTGGGAAAGGAATACCAAGAGAAGTTCTCGGAATAAAAAGGGTGTGGGGTAAGTACGCAATCTTTGTCCACTTCTTTTCAATCTGTACGAAGAAGCAATGACGTTAGTAAAACACATGGTCTTCTTCTTGTCATTCACATCGTCACGAGACGAGCTGCTTCAAATCAATGATTCACCATATCACAGAACTTCCAGTAATCAGTCTTCCATCGAGAAAGAATCAGCAAACCTTAGATCTACTGCAGTCAGTGACGAGTACAAGCCTAAAATTATAGACGATCTTTATCAAAAAAATCCTTATGAATCTAAATTTCCACTAGGTCTGTTACCTGCTAAGACTAGAGTTGAAAAAGTCCTTTCGTAGGCAATCTATCGTGTGACTTCGCAAAGTTATTTAGAAAATACGTTGTGGATGTCACGTTTTCGTGGACAAACGAAGTCCTGCATCGGTACATCCATAATGAACTATCTACTAAAGACTCCGGGGTGTACAGAATTGAGTGTGTCGCCTGTGAAGCTTCATATGTTGGACAGACTGGTAAGAAATTTTTAGAAAAGTCTAGTGAACATTTACTTGACAAGAAAGGCCATTAAGCAGCATTCAGCGTTTGCTGAGTTCCAAAAATCTAATGACCTCCGGCCCCAAATATTGAAGAATTTACATGTACTCCATACTGCCAGTAAAGGGAAAAAGCTAAATTTTTTTGAGAGAATGGAAATTCTTAAGCACACCAGTGCAGAGGAAGTTAGACTGTTGAATGATCAAATGCTTAGCAGAAACCAGTTATACTGTGATCATTATTCATTCCTTCAACCTCTAACTGTTTTTTGTGTTCTGACTTGTTAAGTTTTACTCTCATTTTAAGTTTTATTGTTAGGCAGTTTTTAACAATTTCATACTGGGTAGACTGTATAGAAGTCATTTTACCGTTATGTCTTTACATTTTATTTTATCGCTACACCTGTACTAACTTAATTTCAATAATTTTGCTGTTTACTTAATTTTCATCATATGTGATTTAGATGTGCAACCGCCTTACTTAAGTACGTTGGTCAACCAACGTTGTCTACCATTAATGTTTGTTACTACGATTATGTAATCTCTTTATGACTCTATGTTTGTGTGGCTGTCTGCGAGGTCTGCTGTATCTCGCATTCTTGAAAGAATTATATTTACATTTCGTCCGCTGTACGCAATGCTCCTTGCTGTTGTACTGGTCGGTCCTCTGGGAACAGGAAACATTTATTTATGGTTGGCATGAAGTGTATAAACGAATTGTTATTCCGTGTGCAAAAGAGTAAGTACAAATTTGTAATTAGCTCACAGTGACGTACATGAAAGCGTTGTCGATAGTGCAGGGCAATCTATGTTTTAAGAACAATAAAAACAACAGAAACAGATTTTCGTAATTATTTTACTCTTGTTTCTTATCTCGCAGATATTAGAAAGTGGGAAAGACGTGGACGGAGACGTACATATCTTGTATTTCTGGTAAATATATGCTGTTATTTATGGCCAAAGCACTTATTTCAGTAGCGGTAGTAACCCTACAAGTGCGAAAATTTAATTGTACGTTTCTCCATAGATTAATAACGTGCGGTACACCGCGAGTTGTAATTCTTATTGGTGGCCGCCATTTGCAAGACGGCAGATTCTTATTGAGATTACTCCAAAATTAAGAGGCATAAAGCAAAGTGGAGAGGTTTTACAGTTGGTTTCTTGGGTAAACATATTAAAGTCAAGAGAACTTGCCGGCGAAAGGTAAAGGTCCCGAGTTCGAGGCTCGGTCCGGCACACAGTTTTAATTTGCCGGCAAGTTTCTTATGAAGCACACTCCGCTGCAGAGTGAAAATCTTATTCTGGATACTAAAATTAATTTTATTCATTTTGCGAAGTGTTGTATCGATATTAAAACAGATTCTTGTGGTTGCCGCTTCGAGGCTATCTTTTGTTCAAGTGACGAGATTTTCACAATTGAGAAAGTGCTCAACTCTGAATAAATAATAAGTGTACCAAGCAAAAAGTGTTTCTCCAGGTGAGCCTACGAAAGTATAAATTATTATTCATGTGAGAAGACATTCCATTACAACTCTGAGATGTTTCTAAAAGAGAACGATTAAGGTGTCTCATATCGATCTGCTTCTTATTTAACTTGCGTCTATACAGATATTCTAAAGTGATTTTTACAGGGCACTTGTATACAGCAAGCCATAACAAAATCAGAAATAATAATACTCGCCCATGATAAGGAGCTGCAGTGAATACGTTGTGTGCAGCCTTATGTGATTTTACAACGTATTATTAACACCACGAGTGTACACACACACACACACACACACACACACACACACACACACACACACATACACGCCAAAACACATGAAAAAATCACTCCAATGTGTACTCCGGAACGCGGTTGGTTCCATATTATGTAAACTTTCGTAATATTTTCCTTGATTTGCCGTAGTTAGTCTTAGCAGTAGATATCATACGTGGCATTTTATTCCCGCTTTCGGGTCCTTTATGCTTCATTTGCCAAATGACGATAGGACTATGGCTCTTTTTAACAATCTTTATCTTAGTGCCATATGCTGGCATTATGGGAAGGATGTTGGCTCACCATATTATTTCTTACTTTAGTTCACAGCTGTTGTTAATTGTAGAGACGGCTAAACAACCTGGAACTTTGCCTCATATTACCGCCATGCCCCCGTTTTTAACGTACCCATGTCCCATAATGTTATTTTACACCCGTAAGTTAATGTGAAGATCTCCTACAATTACCAATAAATTGATTTAACAATTTACAATCGAGACTGTCGAGATTCAGGAAGTTCTGGAATGGGAATAAAATTCATGGTGAAAGGATGTCAACGATAAGACTCACTGCTATCCTCAGTGTAAGATTTACGGGACCAGCTGAATGAAATAGAGTCTAATAATGAACACACAATATGGACTGAGAACAAACCGAGGAAAAAGGAAAGTGACGAGAAGTAGCAGAGATGAAAACAGCGAAGAACTTAACATCAAAATTTGGGACCACGAAGTAGACAAAATGGAGGCATTCTTCTAGCTTGGAAGTAAAATAAAATATGATGAACGAAACAAGGGGGACATAAACAGCGGACTAGCACAGGCAAAGAGCGCATTCCTGGCCTGGAGGAGTCTACTGGTGTCAAACATAGGCCTCATTTTGAAAAATAAATTACTGAGAATGTACGTTTGGGGCTCACCATTGTACAGTAGTGAGCTACGGACTTTGGGCTAACTGGAGAAGAAGAGAATTCGAGGGGTTTGAGACGTCATGGCACACGAGAGTGTTGAAAATTAAGTGAACTGAAAAGAAATGAGGAGGTTTCCCACAGAATTGGTGAGGAAAGTAATACATGGAAAACACTGACAAGAAGAAGGGACAGGATGATAGGACATCTGTTAAGGGGTCAGATAATAACATCCACGGTACCAGAAGGAGCTGTAGAGGGCAGACACTGTCTGGGAATACAGAGATTTGATTGTATCGAGGAAATAAATGAGGACGTTGGTGGCACGTATAACTGTGATATGAAGAGTTTGGCACACGAGACGATTTCGTGGCGGGCCGCAACAGAGCAGACAGTCAGCGGATGACCCAATAAAACAAAAAATAACGAATGTTTACTAACGGTGAGGATACCTTGGATTACTTAGGAATAAATCATGTGATTGACCTATTACGAAAGCCAAAAATCTCGCAAAACTGGACAGTAGTCAACATGTTGAACTTTGCGAACTATGGCTTGGTGGTTAAAAGGGAGACAGAAGTATGTTGTTATTCTATGACAAGAATATAAAAAGGAATGTGCGAGAGCAGTCCGTCATCCGGACGGCAATCGAAGAAAAAGTTCTTAACAACATCTCGTAACATTTCCCTCCAATAGAAATTAATCCTGTCCTGTGAGGCTGTGAATAACAAATGGCTTTTAATTGTTCGCTGTCCTTTTTATTTCGTGAAGATTTCATCATTAATAATTATTAGTGTGATCACTTAATTAGACATATAAAATACTGTATATCCCGCTGTTGCACATCGTAATCAGACTGCCGGTACTCAGACGATTGTCACTGGACGGAAAAGTCGGTGCTAGTCGCAGTGTCAAACCATTATCAATTATCTTCCGATAAAAGTTTGAATTGCAGATTTATTCCATCAGCACGTACTGAAAAAAGTGGGGAATAAAGGCATTTAATTCTGTGCATAAAACGCGAAGCAGATGTGGAAAAAAAAGAAAGAAAACATAGAAGCCATGAATTGTGAATACTGTCGAAACATTAAGTGAATGTGGCGATAAACAGTTGGCCTGCGTGGAATGTGAGCTCAAAACTGTATGAAATACGTGAATGTAATCGTATAGAAAGGAAAACAATGCAGCTTTCATCACCCTCAAAATTATCTATACCAGTTGTCATACACTTTTAGTATTGTTTTCAAATTGTTGCTGTCAGAGAAAAGACGTAAAATGACACCTCGAAGCCAAAAATATCTACACAAACACCCACACACAGTGTCAAGGCATATTATCTACATCTACATTTATACTCCGCAAGCCACCCAACGGTGTGTGGCGGAGGGCACTTTACGTGCCACTGTCATTACCTCCCTTTCCTGTTCCAGTCGCGTATGGTTCGCGGGAAGAACGACTGCCGGAAAGCCTCCGTGCGCGTTCGTATCTCTATAATTTTACATTCGTGATCTCCTCGGGAGGTATAAATACACTCCTGGAAATGGAAAAAAGAACACATTGACACCGGTGTGTCAGACCCACCATACTTGCTCCGGACACTGCGAGAGGGCTGTACAAGCAATGATCACACGCACGGCACAGCGGACACACCACGAACCGCGGTGTTGGCCGTCGAATGGCGCTAGCTGCGCAACATTTGTGCACCGCCGCCGTCAGTGTCAGCCAGTTTGCCGTGGCATACGGAGCTCCATCGCAGTCTTTAACACTGGTAGCATGCCGCGACAGCGTGGACGTGAACCGTATGTGCAGTTGACGGACTTTGAGCGAGGGCGTATAGTGGGAGCGGGAGGCCGGGTGGACGTACCGCCGAATTGCTCAACACGTGGGGCGTGAGGTCTCCACAGTACATCGATGTTGTCGCCAGTGGTCGGTGGAAGGTGCACGTGCCCGTCGACTTGGGACCGGATCGCAGCGACGCACGGATGCACGCCAAGAACGTAGGATCCTACGCAGTGCCGTAGGGGACCGCACCGCCACTTCCCAGCAAATTAGGGACACTGTTGCTCCTGGGGTATCGGCGAGGACCATTCGCAACCGTCTCCATGAAGCTGGGCTACAATCCCGCACACCGTTAGGCCGTCTTCCACTCACGCCCCAACATCGTGCAGCCCGCCTCCAGTGGTGTCGCGACAGGCGTAAATGGAGGGACGAATGGAGACGTGTCGTCTTCAGCGATGAGAGTCGCTTCTGCCTTGGTGCCAATGATGGTCGTATGCGTGTTTGGCGCCGTGCAGGTGAGCGCCACAATCAGGACTGCATACGACCGAGGCACACAGGGCCAACACCCGGCATAATGGTGTGGGGAGCGATCTCCTACACTGGCCATACACCACTGGTGATCGTCGAGGGGACACTGAATAGTGCACGGTACATCCAAACCGTCATCGAACCCATCGTTCTACCATTCCTAGACCGGCAAGGGAACTTGCTGTTCCAACAGGACAATGCACGTCCGCATGTATCCCGTGCCACCCAACGTGCTCTAGAAGGTGTAAGTCAACTACCCTGGCCAGCAAGATCTCCGGATCTGTCCCCCATTGAGCATGTTTGGGACTGGATGAAGCGTTGTCTCACGCGGTCTGCACGTCCAGCACGAACGCTGGTCCAACTGAGGCGCCAGGTGGAAATGGCATGGCAGGCCGTTCCACAGGACTACATCCAGCATCTCTACGATCGTCTCCATGGGGGAATAGCAGCCTGCATTGCTGCGAAAGGTGGATATACACTGTACTAGTGCCGACATTGTGCATGCTCTGTTGCCTGTGTCTATGTGCCTGTGGTTCTGTCAGTGTGATCATGTGATGTATCTGACCCCAGGAATGTGCCAATAAAGTTTCCCCTTCCTGGGACAATGAATTCACGGTGTTCTTATTTCAATTTCCAGGAGTGTAGGAGGAAGCAATATATTCGATACCTCGTCCAGAAACGCACCCTCTCGAAACCTGGACAGCAAGCTACACCGCGATGCAGAGCGCCTCCCTTGCAGAGTCTGCCACTTGAGTTTGCTAAACATCTGCGTAACACTATCACGCTTACCAAATGACCCTGTGACGAAACGCGCCGCTCTTCTTTCGATCTTCTCAATCTACTTTGTCAACCCGACCTGGTACGGATCCCACACTGATGTGCAATAGGTCGAACGAGTGTTTTGTAAGCCACCTCCTTTGTTGATGGTCTACATTTTCTACGGACTCTCCCAATGAATCTCAACCTGACATGCTGTAGCAAGTTTGATAAGTAGACGCAATACAATTTTTCTTTGTTTCTTGGATTTTGTTTCGTCGTAAATGAGAAATTTGCTAATGCATGTCGGGAATATTATGAATAACACATTAATTTCGAAACGGAATAAAGTTAGCTTAAATACGACTAAGGGATTTTATTAGAAAACTGACATTTACCTTTATTTTTATGTAACTAAGTTGGCACGGATTGCCGAGAAAAACTTTTACTAGTTGACTGAAGTATGGTTCAAATGGCTCTGAGCACTATGGGACTTAACATCTGAGATCATCAGCCCGTAGACTTAGAACTATTTAAACCTAACTAACATAAGGACATCACACACAGCCATGCCCGAGGCAGGATTCGAACCTGCGACCGTAGCAGCAGCGCGGTTCCAGACTGACGTGCCCAAAACCGCTCGGCCATAACGGCCGGCGACTGAAGTATGCTCTTTGAGAAATCCAGTGAAACAAACGAGGGCAAAGTGATTATGGATAGCACCAACAGACAGTAAAATCTGTAAGACGAATTTTTAAATTCACAAAGAAACTTTCTACTCACGGCAGATAAGGAGGGGGTTCAATAAGTAACGCAACACATTTCTTTTCTTGGCCAATTTCGGTTGAAAAAACCGCAGAAATTGTTATCGGACGTCGTAAATATTCACGCTTCAGCTCCTATAGCTTAATTAAGTTCCGTTAGCTGGCGGCGTTGTACGTAGCCTTTAACACGGCGTCTGTAACGGAAATGTGTTCCAATCAATTGACTTTCTTTTCGCGGAAAACCAGACCATCGCAGATATTCATAACCGTTTGCAGAATGCCTACAGAGACCTGGCAGCGAACAAAAGCATTGTGAGTGGTTGGCCTAGGCGTCTGTCATCTTCGCAACAAGGTCGCGCAAACCTGTCCGATCTAGTGCTTGCCGGCTGACCTCACCCTGCTATGACCTTTGCAACGCTGGTAAGTGCGGACACACTCATTTCGCTGCACGACTGGACGTCTCTGTTCGCAGTGCTGACACACTCGTCCACTTGTCGGGGTACTCAAAGTTCTGTGCCTGCTGTGTTCCTCGCCGTCAAGCAGATGACCATAAAGAGCAAAGAAGGATCAACCATGCAGAATTTTTTGCGCCTTATGAGGTTGATCGTGAGGTTTTTGTGTCGATCGTCTCAGGCGATGAAGGATCGACGTCGACTTGTACAGTGGTACCGCGTGGGCGTACAGGTCCTACAAGCAACGTGGCGTAAGGCCGTCGTATTGAAATGAGATTAACTTGAGAAATAGGGTTCTGTAGCCAAAAAAGTGGGAAATTATATGGGGTATTGGTATCCTGAATAAAACCAACGTGCTTTCAGAAAGAAATGTCTTGCTTTATGTATTACACACCCATCGTATACTGAAAGGATAGTTCGCAGGAGAAGTGAACTACCATGATAATTATAAGTGTGCCTTGACTCTGGTTTTGTTTTCAGCTGCAGATAGATATTTATAAAATGGATAATGTGGACGGAAAACATGAACTGGTAATGTTAAAACATTCAATAAGTCTGTATCTAAATACGACTCATGTTTAACCTCAGACAAACTATATCTACCTTTGTTGTTTCTTTATTTTACCTAAATGAGGAGAATACAGTATTCAGCCCTTCGGCTTATGAATGAATCTATAACGTACAGTCTTTATCCACCTTTGTTGATTCATTATTTTACTTAAATGAGAAAAATACACCCTTTCGCATAACCAATGAATGGCCAACGATACATGAATCGTTCTTTTCAAACAGTTCTGTAAGCAAATTGTAATTTTACTTATTTTTTACTTCTAGAAGCTTTGATGTGTTTTCTATTACTAAGTCTGGACAAGTCAGATCGATTATCGTAAGTATTAATTGCGAAAAATACAGAATAATTTGAAATATTCTTTTTCAGCACAATTTGATGCTGTACAATTTTGGCTGCGAAGAATATTTCATGAGCTCCATCACAATGAGTCTCACACACAACAGTAATTTTATGGGACGTCTTGTCTATTACAATCTCTTTTTTCATTGCGATCAACAGTGCAGCCATAAATTATGCATTATCCAGCGAACAGGTACTATAATCCGTTCCTCATAAGAATAAACCTGATGTAAACAAACACAAACGCGATGATTGGTCAGAAGCCATAGCACATGTACACTGGTGTTGTTCACGCTCTTCGAAGTAGGTCCTACTTATACATTACATATCTTATTAATAAGCTACGTTAAATGAAACTTTAAAATATTCAAATATAGTAATAGCCATCAACGTTTCTCTTGATGACGCTTTAGCTACGTAGTTTTTATTTCAAAAATCGTGTACAGTCACAGCCTCTGCAGCGTTGTGCTCTGACTGTCGGGCTGTTAATGCGCTGTATGAAAATGGCTGAGGCTGCTTTCTGTTCGGTAGTGAAACACGCGCGAGGAACACGGTTAAAAGTGCCGAAAAATAGGCTGTTGTTAATTTTTTTCAAAAATTTACGGAGACAATTGGCTTTGAAGTTTTCCCAGCGTTGCATATACTGCAGTTGATGAACAAACCTGCATTGAACGTGTAGCGCGGTCGGAAGCGTAGTGGAATGTGAACCAGATGCGGTTATTCGTGCGTTCTTTCAAATCTCCATAGCATTTTCTTCTCGTTCAATGAAATACCTACAGCTCATCATTATCAAACTCATGATCATTTCTTATGAATAATGCACGTTTCCTTGTTTCTAATGACAAATTCATGTTTCCAATTCAAATACAAATTGTTAACTATAGAATTTTTATGAAATACTGTTCATAAAAGTTGTGTAAATTAAGAAAAAATAACAATTTAATTTTTAAGGCAAAAAATAAAAAACCGAAGTCTCTTTATTTGGACTATTTTCATCGTTTTACACCACAGAGGTAGATAAGCATCGTAGAAACATGAAAAACAATCATTTTCTCAGCATTGAGTACAACATACAAATGCTGCATTTTTACATTTGCTACTGTACCTTTACAATATGAACCCAACAGAACTGATATGGAACTAAGTTGCGGGATTTGGCCTTAGAAGTAACAATACTGAAGCTGCCAGACGTACCGAACCTAAGCGCGCGAAACTTTTTCACACGTCACTGCCGAACCCTGGTGGGTTCCAGAATTAAAATGTATTTCTCGGATTCGGATAAGGAAGGAGCTAAGAGATGACCAGACGACTGACTGTAAGTAATTCCTTCAGTGGCTTCAATATTTGAATCCTTCAGTACTCTCTTACGTTACACACAGCTTACGCAGAAAAATTACCCTGTGGTTAAGTCAGGAATTTTCATCATTCTTGTTTTTAATTACAGTAATACGTTAGCTAAATACGATAACGTGTTGTGGTTTTCGTTTAGTCGTCTAAGGAGCGCATTGAGGGAGATTTGCAGTGTATTATTTCATTCTGCTTAAAAATTAAATGACATATGACATTCGAAGCTGTATTGCTCCTCTGCTCGCCTCTCTTTACGTGTGAACTGCAGCTAGCCACGTCACTGCAGGCTAGCTACACTAGCTGACTGGTCAGTGCTGTCCAAGTTAAATGCGCCGGTAAAGCTGTTTTCCCGTATTACCTCTAAATCGATGTGCGCGTAACGCGCAACACAAAGCGTACCCTTATTATCGTACTTGACAGTACTCGAGACAGCTTAGCAGAAGTCCCACGTGAAACCGAAATCCAGTGAGGTTCAAGCAAACGCGGAGGAATACATAGCGCAGTGTTTACATCAAGTTTATTCTTATGATGTACAGATTATACGTCTAGGCAAGGCTATCGCGGCGACCTGTTAACACTTTTTCCTTTGCGAAGATAGTTTAACAGAAAATGCTATAACGATTTTATCACATTTCATAAGAAACATAACAACACACATCCACCAACCTACAGCCTAATTTTTCTGGTGTGTATTCAGTGTACAACGGTGTCTCTACGATGACAACCACTCCTAACATCGACGGTTTTGTCAATTATAATAGGCATGTTTCGACCAACTGGATACAAAGTTTTCGAAAAATAGTACCGTACACAGCACAATGTGATACTATGATGGTAGGTATTGGTATCGTCTTTTGTAGTTTGTAATGCACTCATCGTTTTAAATATACTGCATCTGTTGCTTTAAGCAAAACCAAGTATACGACCTAATTACTTATAGCGTAGCACGAGTAAATGAATCTGAAAAAATGTTCCAAAGTTTTGAGCATACATAATTCTGAAATATCAATTGGAAAACAGTAAGTATTGAGCGTCTCAAATAATTTCAGAAACTTTAGCTTCTGCGTTATCTGTTGTATTAGGAAATAAGGAAATCAAAATGCGTTTATGCACTTCTTATGGCATAATTTTCCGAAAAGAAAGTATTGGTTGCAGAAAAACACTGACAACTATTTGTGATTTACTGTTACAGTCCTTTCACAGGCACCTCATCCCAATGACTGGCCCTCTAAACGCACAGCCACCACTGAAATTCTTCTTAAATTATTCTTCTTAATGATTTTAGAAATATCCACAGTTGCAACACAAGCAAACTACAATGAGGCTGACTGAGGCTCAAAAATGGGCTAGGTACGAAGGAAAAAAATCGTTCCGTTTATGCCAATAACATTAAATATGTTACAGGCAGCTACACAAATTTTAATTTGAAACTGTAAACTGGAAGTAAGGCTCGGGGCAAATAAGGCTAGCAACCTGCTTCCCTGGTACTTTAAATATAATGCTGGCAACAATCAGAGCAAAATGCCTCGGACCTTTGGAGGTGACGGAGTCCCACCTCTAACTGACAAACCAGAGACTCCTAAGATACGACTTGGCAAACAAATGGTAATGAGATGGGGAGATATTAATATCAATGGGGGCTACTCTGGGAAGAAGGTAGAGCTGGCAGAGGCTGCAAGTGAGATGGGGCTGGACGTTTTAGCTGTTAGTGACATTCGGGTAAGGGGTGAGAAAGAAGAGGAAGTGGGAGAATACAAGGTCTACCTGTCAGAAGTCAAAGCAGGAATAGCACAATGGGGTGTAGGGCCTTACATCAGGAAAGAAATGGAACCCAGCGTAGTTGCAATAAGGTATGTAAACGAACGACTGATGTGGATAGATTTGACAGTGTCTAGCAAGAAAATTAGGATTGTGTCAGTATATTCGCATTGTGAAGGGACAGATCAAGATAAGATGGATAGCTTTTATGAGGCACTCAGCGATGTAGTTGTTAGAGTAAAGGAAAAGGACAGTGTTCTGCTCATGGGTGATTTTAACGCCAGGATTGGGAATCGAACAGAAGGGTATGAAAAGGTTATGGGTAAATTTGGAGAGGATATGGAGGCCAACAGGAACGGGAAACAACTCTTGGATTTCTGTGCCAGTATGGGCTTAGTAATCACAAACTCCTTTTTTAAACATAGGAACATTCACCGGTATACTTGGGAAGGCAAGGGAACCAGATCTGTCATTGACTATATAAGAACGGATCAGGAATTCAGGAAGGCTGTGAGGGACACACGTGTATTCAGGGGATTCTTTGATGACACTGATCATTATTTAATCTGCAGTGAAATTAGGATTGTGAGGCCGAAAGTGCAGGAGGTCAGGTCCATATGTAGGAGGATAAGAGTGGAGAAACTTCAGGATAAGAAAATCAGGCACAAGTACATAACAGCAATCTCAGAAAGGTACCAGTTAGTTGAATGTAGTCAATTACAGTCATTGGAAAAGGAATGGACAAGGTACAGGGACGCAGTACTAGGCTAAAGAATGTCTTGGAACAGCAGTGTGTAAAAGTAGGATGAAGCAAACAGCTTGGTGGAACGACACAGTCAAGGCAACCTGTAAAAGGAAAAAGAAGGCGTATCAAAAATGGCTACATACTAGAACTCAGGTAGACAGAGAAAGTTATGTTGAAGAAAGAAACAAAGCCAAACAGATAATTGCAGCAATCTTGGGAAGACTTTGGAAACGGGTTGGAGACTATAGGTCAAGCTGCTGGAAAACCATTCTGGAGTGTAATTAGCAGTCTTCGAAAGGGAGGTAAGAAGGAAATGACAACTATTTTGGACAGGTCAGGAAAACTGCTGGTGAATCCTGTGGATGCCTTGGGCAGATGGAGGGAATATTTTGAAGAGTTGCTCAATGTAGGTGAAAATACGATCAGTAATGTTTCAGATTTCGAGGTAGAATGGATAGGAATGATGATGGAAATAGGATCACATTTGAGGAAGTGGAGAAAATGGTCAGTAGATTGCAGTGCAATAAAGCGGCTGGGGTGGATGAAATTAAGTCGGAACTCATCAAATACAGTGGAATGTCAGGTCTTAAATGGCAACACAGGATAAATGAATTGGCCTGGGAGTCGGGACAGGTTCCATCAGACTGGACAAAAGCAGTAATCACACCCATCTTTAAACATGGAAACAAAAAAGATTGTAACAACTACAGAGGTATCTCTTTAATCAGCGTTGTGGGTAAAATCTTCTCAGGTACTGTTGAAAGGAAAGTGCGAGTATTAGTTGAGAACCAATTGGATGAAAATCAGTGTGGGTTTAGGCCTCTTAGAGGTTGTCAGGACCGGGTCTTTAGCTTACGGCAAATAATGGAGAAGTGTTATGAGTGGAACAGGGAATTGTATCTATGCTTTACAGATCTAGAAAAGGCATATGACCGGGTTCCTAAGAGGAAGTTATTGTCCGTTCTACGAGATTATGGAA
This sequence comes from Schistocerca serialis cubense, assembly GCF_023864345.2. Classification (NCBI taxonomy): domain Eukaryota; kingdom Metazoa; phylum Arthropoda; class Insecta; order Orthoptera; family Acrididae; genus Schistocerca; species Schistocerca serialis. Next base: position 1,160,570,291 of record NC_064638.1, on the reverse strand, counting down.
TAGGAGGCAAACTTTTGCAAGCAATTAAAAGTCTTTACGTCGATAGTCAGGCAGCAGTTAGAGTTGACAGTAAATTGAGATCATGGTTCAGAGTAGTTTCAGGGGTAAGACAAGGCTGCAACCTGTCTCCACTGTTGTTCATATTATTTATGGACCATGTGTTGAAAACAATAGACTGGCTGGGTGAGATTAAGATATGTGAACACAAAATAAGCAGTCTTGCATATGCGGATGACTCAGTTGTGATGGCAGATTCGTTTGAAAGTTTGCAAAGTAATATTTCAGAGCTAGATCAGAAATTTAAGGACTATGGTATGAAGATTTGCATATCCAAAACGAAAGTAATGTCAGTGGGAAAGAAATATAAACGGATTGAGTGCCAAATAGGAGGAACAAAGTTAGAACAGGTGGATGGTTTCAAGTACTTGGGATGCATATTCTCACAGGATGGCAACATAGTGAAAGAACTGGAAGCGAGGTATAGCAAAGCTAATGCAGTGAGCGCTCAGCTACGATCTACTCTCTTCTGCAAGAAGGAAGTCAGTACCAAGACTAAGTTATCTGTGCACCTTTCAATCTTTCGACCAACTTTGTTGTATGGGAGCGAAAGCTGGGTGGATTCAGGTTACCTTATAAACAAGGTTGAGGTTACGGATATGAAAGTAGCTAGGTTGATTGCAGGTACTAGTAGATGGGAACAATGGCAGGAGGGTGTCCACAATGAGGAAATCAAAGAAAAACTGGGAATGAACTCTACAGATGTAGCACTCAGGGCGAACAGGCTTAGATGGTGGGGTCATGCTACACGCATGGGAGAAGCAAGGTTACCCAAGAGACTCATGGGTTCAGCAGTAGAGGGTAGGAGGAGTTGGGGCAGACCAAGAAGAAGGTACCTGGATTCGGTTAAGAATGATTTTGAAGTAATAGGTTTAACATCAGAAGAGGCACCAATGTTAGCACTGAACAGGGGATCATGGAGGAATTTTATAAGGGGGGCTGTGCTCCAGACTGAACGCTGAAAGGCACAATCAGTCTTAAATGATGATGATGATGATGATGACTGTAAACTGGAATCGTTTCTCCTCGACCGTCTTTCTATTCTATAGATGATTTTTTTAAGATATTATACTATAAGTATGTGATTGTATGTCCATCCCTCTGATTGGATGGTTGAGGGACTTCGGCCGTTCAGTTATGTGATAAAATGGAACACCTATATCCATTCCTATGATGTTGTTTATTATATGGTTACCAGTTTTGGTGCTTCATTACACCATCTTTAGACCTTAACTGATGGTGAGGGGGTTAACTCCAGTCTTATACACGATCCCATCAGTGACCAACATCTATGAGCTGGTTTTCACAGACTACCTGTAACAACGATGTTGCGTCTCCAGTCATCAACTACATGTTAGGAGTTCATGGGTGGAGACAACATCATTGTTACAGGTAGTATGCGAAAACCAGTTCATGGATGTTGGTCACTGATGGATTGTGTATACGACTGGAGTTAACCCCCTCACTATCAGTTGAGGTCTGAAGATGGTGTAATGAGCACCAAAACTGGTAACCATATAATAAATAACATCGTAAGGATGGATGTAGGAGTTCCATTTTATTACATAAGTGTGTTTAGTGTATAACAGATTATGTGGATGATTTTCTCCTGTTATTTTTTCCTTCCCCATAATTTTTTTTTCAAATATCTTCAATATGATTATATGTGTACAGTATCCAAAAATTTCGAATATTAACTCAGGACTTACCCAACATAACTTTATTATCTGTTACATTCTTTAGGTTAACTGTCACTCATAAGTATATTTAGTTTAGCTGAAATCTATGCTAATTATCAACATCATTAATTTTAGATTTCGTTATCATTGTTCCTAAGTAAACATATATCTCTTTATTGACTTACTGATAAAGTAGATCAAAAATATATACAAATACGTGCAGAATTTATACAGATAATGTTAGAAATATGTTTGAACTTTTGCACTCATTTAATTCCTGCGTAATTAGCATTCATTTTTAAACAATGTAACTGACGTAGAATCCCATATTTTGGCAAACTACACAGCATAATACAACAGCAATTATTATTGTACCTAAAAGTTAACTTTCAGAATCATCTCCCTCCGCTGTTCAGTAAATCAGAAATGTAAATTTTTTAATTGTAATTTGTACAAAGCCAGTGAACAGCAATAAATAAATGTAGTTCTGATTATTGTAATGTTATAAGAAAGGCTACTAAGAAGCCATTTTAGTCAGTCTGCGGAAGGTTATGAAGCGAGTAAAACTCAAAAACGGCTTCCATAACTGACTTCCTGCCAACTTCCAACTCGTCAAGCAGAACAAAGGTATATTCGAGACAATAATACTTAGCTGGAAAGACTTTCTGAAGTGGCTCCTCATTGCCTATTCTGGGGATGATAAAGTCTCTACATAATATTGATCGCTTTCTTAAGTAAAACAAAATAAAAAACTTGCGTTTGATGTACTAATTACATAAACAAACGGTCGCTAGGTTGAACACAGGTGCATCGAATGTGAAATAACATACCTCAACTGCAATCGTTTAAATTTAACTAATAAAATAACATTTCGGTAAAATCTCACAGTAATTTGTGGGCTAGTGATAAGCTACTATGTGACTGAGTGAACTGAAACTAGCTCGAGAACAAATACAGAGGTTAGAGGACACACTATAACTTATAAAATGAATAAATAAAAATATTTGGAAAACACAGGCAGTGTTGACAGCAAAAGATTAGTCGAAGCTAAACTCCACAATAACTCAAAGAAATAAAAGTCCATTCGTCACTTGATGCGTTAATCCTAAGTGGCAATCAGTAACAGAAAAAAATTTAAGTCCCCACTGGCGAACTGAGTTAAAATCAGACTCAGTGCAACTAATTCAGTGTCCACATACGCTTCACACGCAAAATTACAACCTGAACAACCAGCGAAAATAAATCAGCATCCTGGACCCTACAGAATGGCTCTAAATTCCAAATAAACTCGCGTGAATATTTCAGAGTGCCGTGTCTGGCGACATGAAAAATTTCAGTCACCAAAAACGTGCAGCGCAGTCAGCACTCAGACCAGCCCAGATCTTGTCTCTCTGACTCCAACCTAAACAGTGCAAAAAAGGAAGATGGATACTGCCCTTTTAAGTCCTTGTCACTCCCCTTCAAAGGAAACATGCTGCAACCATGTTACTTAATGACTTCACATTGTTGCTAGCCTGATTTACAAATACCTAAATGATAGAAAGATATGAAATGAGAATGCACCATCAGCTGCAAGCTAAAATTAAAAAAAAAAAAAAAGTTTTCTTCAAACTTAATTTTACGTGCAGTAGTTCACCCAAAATTTAAAGTTAAACAAGTGCAATGTTTTATTGCGCTGCTAACAATGGTTTCATGTTATCCATGCCATCTGTTTCTACAATAAAAATGAATGTGGCACAACTTCCTTATAGAAAATTTACTATTCTTTCCTCTGTTGTACTCAGAATTAATACAGCTTCTACAGTTTTTAAGCTGTAGCCAAATCTACGCAAATTAATAAACAATTAATAATACAATAAAAAGAAGATGAGTTTCATTATTTGGGCAGCAAAATCACTGATGATGGCCGTAGCAGAGAAGATATAAAACGTCGACGGGCAATGGCAACAAAAGCGTTTTCGCGTAAGAGAAATTTGTTAACATTAAATAAAGATTTAAGTGTTACTTTCTGGAAGCATTTATATGGCGTGTAGCCATTTATGGATGTGGAATGTCATCGACAAACAGTTTACACAAGAAGAGAACAGAAGCTTTTTAAATGTGGTGCTACAGAGGAGGGCTGAAGATTAGATGGGTAGACCACATAACTAATGAGGAGATGCTGAATAGAACTGGCGAAGTCCGCCTAGAGGAAGGGATCGGCTGATAGGACATATTCTGAGACATCAAGGGATCAACACTTTAGTATGGAAGGAAATATGAGGGGTGAAAGTCCTACAGGGGGACCAAGAGATGAACACGTTAAGCAAATTCAGAAAAATGTAGGTTACAAAAGTTATTCAGCGATGAAGTGGCTTGCACAGGATAGAGTAGCATGGATAGCTGAATCAAACCAATCTTCGGACTGAAGACCACAACAACAACACAATAAAAATCTGATTCTTATGAACTAACTGTTGTGTGTAATATGATGCTTCGCAACACATACCATCTTGCTAACTGTGTACATATCTTGCATTAAATTTTAAAAAAGTTTCCAAAGTAGAATTTTTTTGCTCAGATCGCAGTTGCTACATCTGGGTAATAAAACTTCTATTTTGGAAACTTTTTTACGTTGATACAGAGATCTCTGTCCTTCTGACAATGTCAGGTAATAACTGGACTAAATTATTTGCTGATTTTTAACAAAAGTTGAATTAAAAAGTATGTCACGGGTCAATTAATTACGATGTGATACATGGGAGTGTTTAAGCCAATGCACATTAATGAGCGTTTAAATTTGATGGCTTGATCTCTGTTGTACCACAAATAATATAAAAGTTATTAACTATTCAATGAATTTCAGTTGAATTATTGTTCTCGATGCTGTAACTCCCCACACAGATTAATTATAAAGCGCATCTGCATACCAGCACAATAGTATTCTTATCCTCTTTAAACTGATGCATCGTACTCCTCTGTACCTATGATAGTTTGTGCTGCAGGTGAGCAAACACGAACAGTGTGTGTGTGTGCGTGTGTGTATTGTGTGTGTGTGTGTGTGTGTGTGTGTGTGTGTGTGTGTGTGTGTGTTTGTGTGTGTTTGTGTGTGGACGGTGGAATTGACGTCACGTCCGTTTTTGTTTGAACCTGAAATGATCACCTGGTTCACCTGGCAGCTACCACCTTTCTCGGCCGCCGATACGCCCACCACAGCCCTAGCTGAAGCTGTGAGTACCCAGTCTCTGTATCGCGGAGCGCATGCAAACTGAATGCCGCTTAAGACAGAAGCGAATCACTCACTCTCTGATATAGTCGTCATTTGACACATTTCTGTTTAAATGTATATTCCGGTATGTACAAGGTGACAGTTATTGAAGTATATGAATAAAAACGTAAATTAGTTACAAATTATGGCATGCACACAGTTTATTCAGCATGTAAACGTCACCACAGATATTCAGATTTAGGTTTTGACATGTTTGACATGTCTTCCACCATTGGCGACGATGTGGCGCAGAAGAATTGCGAAATTCTGCATGACCCGCTGAAGTTTCTGGACATCGGTGCTATCGATGACCTCCTGAATGGTGTTTTCAGCAACAGCAATGATTTTGGGGTTATTGCTGTTCACCTTTTCTTTAATATAGCCGCACAAAAAGGAGTCACATGTGCTCAGATCCGCAGAATAAGTCGGCCAATTGAGGCCCAAGCCAGTGGCCTCTGGGTACCCCACAGCCAGAATGCGGTTCCCAAAGTGCTCCTCGATGGGGTCGAGTTCCGTCTTGCATGAACCACATCTTGTAGAAATCAGGATCACTTTGGATAATTTGGATGAAATCATCTTCCAAAACCTTCACGTACCGTTCGATAGTCACCGTGCCATCAAGGAATATCACACCCATCATTCCCGGACTGGACATTGCACAGCATACAGTCACTTGTTGAGGGTGAAGAGACTTCTCGGTCGAGAAATGCGTATTCTCAGTCCCCCAAATGCGCCAGTTGTTCTTATTAGTGAACCCATCCAAATAACAGTGGGCTTCGTCACTAAACCAAACCATAGAATTCCTATCATGCCCCGCGACCGACCGTGCAGCTTGAACGTCCTAATGCAAACCGTTCAGAAGTTATGACGATTTTATTTCATATAGTTCAATAATTGCCACCCATTTTTTTGTATGATGCAAACTACCATGTTCAAATATTATTATGAAAATTAGAACTGGCATGTTCAAAAGATTTAGGGAAACGCGGATATAAACGGTCGGTATATTAAATCCGTTTCGATATATGCGTTACCTGTGGTCTTATTGTATGGCTTGAGATCTTTGCTTTCAATGTAGGCAACAATTACAGCAATTCGGGTGTGTCATGCATTACAGCGTCAGGTGACTCATCAGAAGGAAGTGATTACACGTGTCCCAGTGTTTTCTAGTGAAGTACACACATGGCTGTAGTCATTTGTGAACTTTGCATTCAACCAAGCACATGCAGTGCTACATCTGAATGCAGTGCTAGCAACAAGGTATGTCTGTTTGATCCAAAAAGGATGGACTTTCAGCCGTGTTGCTACAGATTCCGATGCCCATCCATGTGTGAATACACTACAGGTAGACAGATCAGCACACAAAGCGAGTTGGACAAGGCCGCCGAGGCAGTACAACAGTACGTGAAGACTGATATCCAGCCGTCTCTGCGTTGCGGCGTCGTACAGATGCCGCCAGAACACTGAAAGACGACCTCAGAGGGGCCACTGGAGCCGCTGTGTCCGTTCAGACTGTAATAAAAAAGTTACGATATATGTTCTTACGGCCCAGACGTCCTGTTCGAGAACCCTACTTGACATGACATCTTGCAGCTCGCCTTCAGTTCTGCAGTTCCCACGTCAACTAGCAGCTACATCACTGGCGACACGTATTATTTACAGACTATTCCAGGTATCCTCTGGTGCAAGGTGATGGATGGCCGTGTTCGTGTGCAGAGACCCGTGGTGAGTGGTACCTCCGAAATTTTGTCGAGAAAATCGACAGATTTCCAAGATTCTGTGATGCTGATGGCCATACGGATTCTGTCGTTGTCCACGACTGCCATATGGGCAATCAGTATATCTAACAGATCCTGTTCGATCATACAGTGGCTGCTGCATACGATGGCGGTCGTGGATTCCTTCTAATGCCACGGCCTATGCGGCAGGCGTCAGCATGGATGTGTCGCGAAACTTGGACATTCAAGTAATGGAATGGTCGGTTGTGTGTCCTGACCTAAACCCCCCGTGCATGTCTGGGGCATGCTTTGGAGGCGTGTTCGTAATCGTCTTGTCGCACCACAGACTCTCCAAGCGTTCACATGGGCTCTCGTTGAAGAATAAGTAGTGATACCCCAGGGTGACCTACAGAGACTTCTACGAAACATCTCATGTCGGTGTCGGGCAGTAATAAATGCTCACGGAGGGCAGAAACGTTATTGATTTTCTCAAAGTCCAATGTAAAGCAACCAAGACGACGGGATGAATGATCGTTTCCGCTTTGTTTTCGACAAACGAATGACGAAGTAGTGATGTTTTGCTGTGTACTTAAATTGTGGAAGATAAAGATAAAATTAGATAACACACCCAGTCCTCATCTATTGCTCAGTAGAGTATGGCAAACGCCCAGAGTCATGTTCGCCGAAACCTTTGGAGTAGTTTATAAGACATTTGAAATTACCATTTGAGTTTCATTGTATTCTAAGCGAATTTATGAAATTTATCAAAAAATAGTTCAAATGGCTATGAGCACTATGAGACTTAACATCTGAGGTCACCAGTCCTCTAGAACTTATAACTATTTAAACCTAACTAAGTACATCACATACATCCATGCCCGAGGCAGGATTCGAACCTACGACCGTAGTAGTCGCACGGTTCCGGACTGAATCGCCTAGAACCGTTCGGCCACCACGGCCGGCGAAATTTATCAAGTTGTTCTTTTTCGTACTGACAGTGAGCCATTGAAAAAAGGAGCGGTTGACCAGTCCTATTACAAAGGAAATCGTCATTGCTATAACAAGGGTACAGGGTAACCACGTGACTGAGACACAAACCGTCACATGCCATCTGCAGCGGTACAACTGGAGACTCACACGCTACCAAGTCCATGAATACAGAGTGCGCCTTTGTCTCCCGCCTTCTGATTGCTTTTACTCAGTGCTGACCGCACTATCCTTTCTCTCTCGCTCTGGAAAGACGTTCTGCGGTTCCAAAGCCTCTATTTGCATGTTTTCTATTATCTGAAGCCGTCGCAATCCCTTGAATTGTTTAATTTCGGATACGAATTTAGTTATGACTCTCGCATGACACATACAGTTATTTATTCCGCTTTCTCCTGTATCCCGTTTAATGGAATTTTGGATCATGAGCCGTTAAAACTTTCCGCTTTTTATTCTATTCTTCAGCTTTCCTTCCCATATTCAATCTCTGAGACGGATTATTAAATCTGTCTTAATTCCACTCTATAACATCTCGCTGCTGTTATTTGCTGTCATTCGATGACCATCAGACAAGTCACAGACTGACTGTCTCCGTCCAAACAGTCCTCGGAAACCCCAGCGGTGTCGAGTGACCGGCATATCATCGTCAGCCAATAGGTGTCACTGAATGCAGATGTGCAGGGGCTTGTGGTCAGCACACCGCTCTCCAAGCCGTTGTCAGGTTTTGGAACCAAAGCCACTATTTCTCAGTCTAACAGCTCTTCAACTGTCTTCACAAGGGCTGAGTGCACCGCGCTTGCCAACAGAGGTCGGCAAACCCGGACGGTCACCCATCCAAGTCATCTCCAGACCCGCCAGCGCTTAACTTTGGCGATCTGATGGGGAACGGTGTTATCACTGCGGCAAGACCGTTGGCAGACAAAGTCATAGGGAGACATGTAAATAGAGAGATAGGGAAAGGAAGACAGGCAGACGGAGAACAGTTCGTATATACAGGGTGGCCCATTCGAAGTTTCGGATGAGACTATCTCGAAAACTATGCATCGGGTAAAAATAGTGTGTAAGACAAGTTTGTAAGCTCAACGCGGGACATCAAATGATGTCCCTTGGGTGGGGCGGGGGGCAACTTTAATCTTAAATGTAAACACTCATTTTTTATTGCAGATTGAGGTTCTCCAAAAAAAAGTAATCAAGTTTTGTCTGACACATTTTTAAACCATTGACAGAAGGCGCTGAAATCGAGAAGAAAGTAAAGTTGGGGAAGAACTCTGATTTCTTTAGAATTATCCGAGAAAGACGCATCAAATCGATAAAAAATGTGCACCAATACTTCCGTTATCCCAAATTAAGCTATTTTTGTACAAGATGTACTGTATCCTGCTTTTAGCGTTACCCAGGAACAACGGCATGGATGTAGTAGAATGCTGTTCCCATGGGGTGCTTCATTAGTGTGAGTCCCCTTGCCTCTCACAATTTGGAGTGCTTAAAAATGAAATTAGCCACGAAGAAATTGTTCAATGCATAAAGACAATCGTCTGCGAAAGTTGTCCACAGTTTTGAGTAGCACATCCCAGAGGTATGGCTGCACACGCTCTTGGAATGCTTTGCCCCATATCGTTTCTGGTTGTGGGCTGTCTTTCATAAACAATATTTTTTAAGTAACTCCACAAGAAAATTCAGGAGATGTTAGTTCTGGTGGACGTGGATGCCACTGAATTGGTCCGCAGCGTCCTATCCACTGACCAGGGTACCGTAAATTTAAAACGTTCCGCACATTTTTAGCATAATGGGGAGCTGCTCCGTCCTGTTGGAACCACATTCGTTGCCTAGTTTCTAAATCAACATATTTCATTAGCTCCAATAAATCATCGCGGAGAAGTTGTAAATAAGATTCCCCAGTAACACATTTCGCTCAAAAATAAAATACGGTCCTACCAAGTAACTGTTTAAAATTCCACACCTGACCATTAACGACCATTTGTGTTGATTGTCAACGGGTCGGTGCCAGTGTGGATTGACAGGGACCAATAATGCCAATCATGACGCCATTGTTTTTTAATGTAGCTTCATCGGTGAACACAACGTATCCAAAAAAAAATCATTGTCAGTTCTTATCATTTCCAAGGCATTAGCAGAAATGCACGCGTATTTGCATATCTTTCGGCGTTAATACCTGTGTCAGTGTGATATGATACGCATGATATTTATGTGCCGTCAAAGTCCTCAAAACAGTTGATTTCGGTATTCCAGTTTGTCTCTGAATCGCACGACTACTCATTTCGGGATGCAGTTGAACACAGGCGAGAACGATAGGGGTACGAGCGTCATTTTCATTGTATTCGCGACGACGAGGTGGACAGTGCATGTATCCATTTCGAGCTCGTCGAGAGCAATTTCGAATAATGTTTTCGCCTGGATGTTGTCTGCTTGGGAAACAATCCGCATACAATTGCGCAACTGCAGCGTAATTGTTATGACATTCACCTAAAATTAACATCTTATCAACAATCTCTGTAGAAGGATAGTGAGCCATGTTTCGCTAAGGAATAATTTACTTTCGTCATTTGATGTTTACGGTTCACAATCTGAAAGTGAAGTGACGTCTGATCGCATTGCAGCGACCTTAATACTGAGCCATAGTTCGCAGTTTGGCCATGATAGCGCCACAGTCGGGCGAGTAATGCAACTGTGAAGAGTTCCCTAACGAGATTTTAATACCGTTCCGTCTCCCTCCATCAAAAACCGTGGCGGGTTGGATACATTTTGTAAAAAAAATGCTTAATTTGGCGTAATGAAAGAATTGGTGCACATTTTGTATCGATTTCATGCGTCCTTCTCGGATCATTCTAAATAAATCTCAATTCTTCCCCAATTTTAATTTTTCTCGATTTCAGTGCCATCTGTCAATGGTTTAAAAAATGTTTCAGACAAAACTCGATTACTTTTTTATGGAGAATCCGAATCTGCATTATAAAATGGGGATTTCCATTTAAGATTTAAAAGATGCCCCCCGCCCACCCAAGGGAGCGGTGGCTGGGGGTCACATGTAGTATTACTTCATGTTGCCCTTTGAGCTTAAAAACTTGTCTTACCCACTATTTTTACCCGATGTACAGTTTTCGAGATAATCTCATCCGAAACTTCAGATGTACCACACTGTATACTGTGCTGCTTGAATGATAATGGCCGGGAGAGGGAAATCGTGAATGGGCGGACCTAGATTTGAACCGACGTCCACCCGAATGCGAGTGCAGTGTGATAGTCACAGTGCCATCTCAGTTAGATGGACAGAATGATACTTGTTGTGAGATATGAAGGTATTTGAGGGAGCTGTAGAGGACAAAAGCCGTTGGGGAAGGAAGAGATTGGAATAATTGAAACAAAAAGATTGAGTAATTGAATATGCTGGGTGCAGCTGCTAATCTGAGATGATGAGATTCGCAGAGGAGGATAATTCGTGGTGTACTGCGTGAATCCAGTCAGAAGATTGATGACACGAAAAATTTTCCTTGTATGAGTAGGACTCCCGCTACGAAGGTTCCGAACAATCTTAATTAGGTAAACGAACAGTTCATCCATCCCGGTATCGATTGCCTCGACGATTTTTACCTGTTATCGACACTGAATTCGAAGACTTAAGACAATGTTTTAACATTAATTTTGAAGTAAAGTAGTTAGCTGTAATGAAATTTTTTGTTAACCTTGCGATTATCTAATTTCGACTAAGCGTCATTGTCAAGCCTGTTTACATATCCCTGTATTTGAGCACGCCTGCCTATACTAGTTTCTTTGGCGCTTCAGTGTACATGCCTCTAATATTGAAAAAATACATTGTAACACATCAGACATTTTGAGGAAAGATATATGATCAGCAACAGCAGAATTAAGACAGGAACAGGTATAAATTATTGTATGACGCATATCAGGTAGACATATGAGCTAATACTCACTACTTATTAAGAATAAAAAAGGTGTCAACAACTGTAAAGTTTAGGGAGGGGCAGCAAACTCATAACATTTGCAACAAGAAGTGTAGAAGCCATCACTCGGTACACACTATAGCAGAGGACGTGCCACTCTGTATTCATGAAGATGCAAAGCTAATTTTCTTTGCTGGTGATACAAATATGGCAATCATACCCAACAAGCAAGAATCAGTTGTAACGGCCCCATGTGAGCCAACAGTCACATACTCAAAACACACCTGGGTGTCCTTCCGTCACTCAGGGAAGATCAATATAAGATTTATCATTCGGAAAAATGTTATATTATCAGTTTAAGTAAAGCCTGCAAATGTGAATGCGGGTCGTCTGCTGACGTATGCTTGGGCTGTCTGCTGTGGGTTCTCTGATTGCGGAGATGCAGTTTAGTCAACCACTGTATTAAGTAGAGTGCGACTGCAGTGGACCAGAGACACGTAAGTTCCCCACGCGATATCAGGTCCCACTGTCCCGTTAGGTAGGCAAATAGCAGACTCTCTGAGCCCTTCCGGCCACTGTGTGTGGACACCGGACGAGGGGAGACGGTTAGCCATTCCCTGCTGAGACTCTGGTAAGTACGGACACTCTGCGTGATGGCTCCTACAGTCATCTTAGGTAGGAGAGATAGTCAGGTTGGATAAAATTGCTATTTCGGTTTTGTATTACGGACGATGGGCCAGCATTCCATATAATCATACTATTAAGTAATGTGAGTGATTAAGAAGTATTTTCATGAATTTTAGGAAATAAATTTTGTTGTTATAGAAAATTTGTAACTTGGTTTCTCACAGCAACGACATATTTCGGTTACCATTCCAATTAAGTTATTCAAACTTTCAACTTAGAGTTAATCAATAAGCAGAAATTTCATGTAGTGATGTTCGCTAATACAAACGGTCGTGGGTGTCTTCTACAAAAGACAGGTGCCATTCTCAAATTAAGGATGCCTACCAAGAGTTTGCGGAGAGCAAGTATCATGCACAGTGAGAAAATTGTAAATAATGTCTTTCAGAAGATTATTAAGTGATTCTCTAAAAATGGACAGGCACTAAGATTTGAGAAAAGAAATTTTATACAGTTCTGTACGGTAAGTGGCATAAGGCCAATGATAAACATAGACTATGGACAGAAGTCTGTTGCTAAGGCAAAATATTCAAAATTTCTGGGTGTGTGCATTGATGGGAAATTGAATTGAAAGAAACACATCGATGATCTGTTGAAATGTTTAGGTTTAGCTACGTATGCTATTAGGGTTATTGCAAATTTTGGAGATAAACGTTTCAGTAAATTAGCCTACTATTCCCATTTTCATTCACTGCTTTCATATGGCATCATACAAGGGGAGTTCAAAAAGAAACGAGCCGGAGGCATAACTACAGAAACCAGTACCTGTAGGTTGTTGAGACACTTGTCCCACTGTGACACAAGGCGGTGAATGGCCGTCTCATAAAATTCCAGGGGCTGCGATGTCAACCAGTTCCGTAAGTACAGCCGGACGTCGTCGTCCGAGGTGAATCGTTTGCCCCTCACAGCCATTTTAAGGGGACCAAAAATGGCATACTCACAGGTAGAGAGGTCCGAATTCTATGGAGGGTGGCCAAGAACCTCCCATTTCAATTTCTGTAGGAGCGCTGCGACTGTGTAGGCCGTATGAGGCTTTGCATTGTCGTGGAGCAGAATGGCGCCACGGGTGAGATTGCCTGGTCGTTTTGATTTGATCGCTTGGCGGAGGGTGGTCAGGGTTTGCGAGTAACGCTGGGCACTCACTGTTGTCCCGTGCTGCAGGAAGCAAATCAGAAGGGGGCCATCACGGTCAAATAAGAACGTCAGCTTAACCTTTCGTGCACTCGTGTGGACAACGACGTCCAGTTGTACGTGCAGAAGCGGTTAACATTGCAGCCCCGGGAATTTTATGAGACAGCCATCCATCGCCTTGTGTCACAGTGGGTCAAGTGTCTCAACAGCCAGGGTCAATACTTCTAACGTACAGGTTCTGGATCCTGTAATTATGCCTCCGGCTCATTTCTTTTTGAACGCCCCTTATATTTTGCGGCAATTCGTCATTAAGAGAGAAATTATTCATTGCACAAAAGCATGTAATCAGAATAATATCTGAAGCCCACCTAAGATCACCTTGCAGACATTTATTAAAGGAACTCGGAATATTCAAAGTACTTTCGCAATACATATATTCCCTTATGAAATTTTTCATTAACAACCCATCCCATTGCAAAAATAAAAGTGAAGTGCATAACTACAACACTAGAAGAAAGGATGATCTTCACTATTCTGGATTAAATCTCACTTTGGCACAGAAAGGGGCGAATTAAGCTGCCACAAAAATCTTTGGTCATTGCCAAAAAGCACTAAAAGTCTGACAGATAGCCAACCAACATTTAAAACCAAATTAAAAGAATTTCTGAATGAGAGCTCCTTATACTCAATAGATGAATTTTTAGATGTGAAGAAGTAACAGTAAAAAAATTAATTATTTATTTTGTGTAAAGAAAACTTATGTTAAAGTGAGACGTTCCACGTCATTACGAGATGTCATATTCATGATCTATGGAACAAATATTAATTGACTTCCGGAAAGTGTTTGACTCGGTGCCCCACTGCAGACTCCTAACTAAGGAACGAGCATATGGGAATGGTTCCCAAGTATGTGAGTGGCTCGAAGACTTCTTAAGTAATAGAACCCAGTACGTTGTCTTCGATGGTGAGTGTTCATCGGAGGTGAGGGTATCATCTGGAGTAACCCAGAGAAGAGTGGTAGGTCCGCTGTTGTTTTCTATCTACATAAATGATCTTTTGGATAGGGTGGATAGCAATGTGCGGCTGTTTACTGATGATGGTGTACGGGAAGGTGGCGTCGTTGAGTAACTGTAGGAGGATACAAGATGACTTGGACAGGATTTGTGATTGGTGTAAAGAATGGCAGCTAACTCTAAATATAGATAAATGTAAATTAATGCAGTTGAATAGGGAAAAGAACCAAGTAATCTTTGAATACTCCGTTAGTAGTCACAGTCACGTCGATTAAATATTTGGGCGTAACATTGCACAGCGATACGAAGTGGGAGAAGCATGTAAGGGCAGTTGTGGGGAAGGCGGATAGTCGTCTTCGGTTCATTGGCAGAATTTTGAGAAGATGTGGTTCATCCGTGAAGCAGACCGCTTATAAAACACTAATACGACCTATTCTTGAGTACTGCTCGAGCGTTTGGGATCCCTAACAGGTCGGATTGAGGGAGGGCATAGAAGCAATTCAGAGGCGGGCTGCTAGATTTGTTACTGGTAGGTTTGATCAGCACGCGAGTGTTACGGAAATGCTTCAGGAACTCGGGTGGGAGTCTCTAGAGAAAAGGAGGCGTTCTTTTCGTGAATCGCTACTGATGAAATTTAGAGAACCAGCATTTGAGGCTGGCTGCAGTACAATTTTACTGCCGCCAACTTACATTTCGCGGAAAGACCATAAAGATAAGATAGGGCTCGTACAGAGGCATATAGGCAGTCATTTTTCCCTCGTTCTGTTTGGGAGTGGAACAGGGAGAGAAGATGCTAGTTATGGTACGAGGTACCCTCCGCCACGCGCCGTATAGTGGATTGCGGAGTATGTATGTAGATGTAGATGTCATGACGTAAATTACGTTATAAAATTGTAAAATACCTATAAGAGCATTTTGGTCAATTCAATACAAATACATCATGTAGATTACAAAGACTCATTTCTGTGTCTTACCACAAGAAGATGCTGCTTCAACCAGCGAAGACTGTCATGTGAATAAATCATCAATCATCAGCTGTTTGTGGTTTTGATTCGAGTTTATAATGAATAATATGTTAGCTGCGGCCATGACACTAGCACGTTGATCACCACGGATCTGAGAGGCGGGTGGACACCCCGCGTGACCCGAGAGGCCAGCAGATATCGAGCCCGTTATTAGCACAGTAGGAGGCAGAAGCTGCGGCAGCCTGAGGCGCGGTCTCTGTGCTGCTGCTGCTGCCGCCGCCGACGCGGGGACAGAATGCTTATTGCCTGTGGAGTTGCAGGGCTGAAGCTGCGGCGCGGCATCCCCAACATCCGACACCGGCGGCGCGGTCGTAATTACTGACTGTGTGCCGAAGCCCAATGCGCCGTGCTGTGTTTCTCATAGCGGCCAGGGCCTCGCTTGCTGGAAAGTCTATCTCCTCCGGCGCGAGTTGTGGAGAGTGGAGGGGAGTGGGGAACGTGGAGGGGGGACAGCGGACACTGGCTGCACCTTCGCCTCCTCGTGTTTTCATTTCTTCAGCCGCCCTCCTCGTCCGCCCTGGAATTCGAGGAATTTAATAAACTGCGCAGGGAGGCTGCTGACATTTCACGGCCGCAGTCATCGACCGCTGCGTCTCTCGTAGAGCACCAACCGCTGCGTCACCACATCACCGACTGTAGTGTCTTTAAAAAAAGATGCCTTACTATGTGATGCAGATACCGCCATAAAGGTATGTGGCCTTTTTAAGTCGCTGGTATTTCAAGCGATTTCAAGTTGCCTTTTCATTCCTATGCGGTGTGCTGACCACATGCCCCTCCATATCCGCATCCAGTGACGCCTATGGGCTGAGAATGACACGGCGGCCGGTCGGTAACGTTGGGCCTTCATGGCCTGTTCGGGAGGAGTTTAGTTTTTCTTTCCTTTCCTATACTGTGCATATCTCTTTGCCGTCTTCATCATCATGATCATGTGGCGTGTGAAACGCTGAATGAAATGTGGTGAGTCTTAATCAAATTTAATGCAGAATCATCTGAAAATCCACCCTCTGCGTTGCCATTTCCCTATCTTCAGACGCTCGAAATTCTGAGAAAAATAGTAAGCTACAGGCAAAGATAGGTAATCCGTTACATATATCTGCAACTACATCATACTCTGCAAGCCATCTAATGGTGTGCGGCAGAGTTACTTTTTATACCACTGAGTCCTCCAACCCCGTCCCACACGCGAATAGCACCTGGGAAGACTCTTCCCAGAAAGTGCTCTGTCGAAATTTCAGTAACAAATCCCTTTGTGACACACAACCCCTCTCTTGTAACGTCTGCCAATAGAGTTTGTTTAGAGGCTCCGTAACGCCCTCGCGACGACTAAAAGATCCCGTGACGAAACGCGCCGCTTTTCTTTGGATCTTCTCTACCTCTTCTATCAGGCCTATATGGCAGGGATCCCAGAAAGGTACCTGTGGTGTCACCGCCAGACACCACACTTGCTAGGTGGTAGCTTAAATCGGCCGCGGTCCATTTAGTACATGTCGGACCCGCGTGTCGCCACTGTGTGATCGCAGACCGAGCGCCACCACAAGGCAGGTCTACATCTACATCTACATCTACATTGATACTCCGCAAGCCACCCAACGGTGTGTGGCGGAGGGCACTTTACGTGCCACTGTCATTACCTCCCTTTCCTGTTCCAGTCGCGTATGGTTCGCGGGAAGAACGACTGTCTGAAAGCCTCCGTGCGCGCTCTAATCTCTCTAATTTTACATTCGTGATCTCCTCGGGAGGTATAAGTAGGGGGAAGCAATATATTCGATACCTCATCCAGAAACGCACCCTCTCGAAACCTGGCGAGCAAGCTACACCGCGATGCAGATCGCCTCTCTTGCAGAGTCTGCCACTTGAGTTTATTAAACATCTCCGTAACGCTATCACGGTTACCAAATAACCCGGTGACGAAACGCGCCGCTCTTCTTTGGATCTTCTCTATCTCCTCCGTCAACCCGACCTGGTACGGATCCCACACTGATGAGCAATACTCAAGTATAGGTCGAACGAGTGTTTTGTAAGCCACCTCCTTTGTTGATGGACTACATTTTCTAAGCACTCTCCCAATGAATCTCAACCTGGTACCCGCCTTACCAACAATTAATTTTATATGATCATTCCACTTCAAATCGTTCCGTACGCATACTCCCAGATATTTTACAGAAGTAACTGCTACCAGTGTTTGTTCCGCTATCATATAATCATACAATAAAGGATCCTTCTTTCTATGTATTCGCAATACATTACGCGATACGATATAGCACTCGACCCCAGTTGTACGACGACTTTGCTAGCGACTACACTGACGAAGCCTTTCTCTCATTTGCCGAGAGACAGAATAGCCTTCAGCTAAGTCCATGGCTACGACCTAGCAAGGCGCCATTAGCCTTACATAGTTTGAAAGTTATCGTATGAAATGTCTCAACAAGAAGAACGATGTATACAACAAGGATAAATAAAAGTTAAGTATTCGAGGAGCTGCATACTTTTCTTATTAGCTTTCACTACTTATCCTGTTCCAGAAGTCACGCCCGTCTGCGTTAGATAGCGTGCATAAAGGCCTCCTCTATCTACAAGGTGTTGGCACATTTACCAACACATCAGTACCAATACCCAAGAATCGGTCGAATAGGCACCTTATGAGCCATATCTGTCTTGGATGTGTTACATTTCCTCAAGATTCTTCCTACTGATCTCAGTGTGGCAGGTGCTTTTTCCACTATTTGATTTATGCGATCATTCCACTTCTTGTCGCTCCAGATAGTTACTGCTACATGTTTTACGGTAGATACTGTTTCCAGCGATTTGTCATCAATAGTGTAGCTGTACAGTATTTTCCTTCGTATGCGCAATATGTTACATTTCCTTAGGTTCAAGGGCAACTGCCAGAGCCTGCTCCACTCATAGATTCTCTGGAGGTCATTCTGCAAGTCGTTACTATCTTCCGGCAGAAAACCGCATCATCTGCGAACAGCCTTAACGAGAATCGGAAACTTTTTCTAGATCATTTATGTACAATGTAAACAGTAACGGTCCTACAACACTTCCTTGGGGTACTCCAGAAATTACCTTTACATCTGTCAATTTTGTTCCGTTAAAGACGACGTGTAGAGTTCTCTCTGCAAAGATGTCTCGTATCCATTCGCAAATCTGTTCCGAGCGATAAGTTCTTTTTTTTTTTCAATAAATGGCAGTGTGGGACGGTGTCAAATGCCTTCCTGAAGTCAAGAAATACGGCATCATCCTGAGAGCCGTTGCCTACAGTGTTATGTAACTCATGGAGCAACAAACCGAACTGATTTTCGCAGGAACTCTGTTTACGGAACCCATGTTGCTTTTTATACAGGTGATTTTCGTTCTTCACATACGTCATAATTCTTGAACACAAAACATATTCCATAATTCTACAACAGATATAAATCAGAGGGTACGTATATGTTTATGTCTGGAGTATAGCACTGTATGGAAGCGAAATGTGTAAGATACACATTATGGATAATATGAGAATAGGAGCTTTTTAGGCGTGGTGCTGCAGAAGAATGCCTGAGATTAGAGGGGAAGTTCGCGTAACTAATGAGAAGTACTGAACATGACTGGGAGGGTGGGGGAGGAATACGGCAAAATTTGATTAAATGTAGGACACTGATGATATTACAGAGCCTGATAAATTTTGTGATTTGGGGGTGGGGGGTGGGGAGAGACAGGATGGGAGAGGGCTGTACAGGGGGACCAAGGTTTGCCTATTGTTATCAGCTCCAAGTGGATTTAGGTTTCACTACTTATGCAGCGACGTCTTATGCAGAGACGTCTTAACACATATCCTATCATCCTTTCAATATTTTGAACATAGCTGCACTGCAGCAACTGTTACAGAACATCAGGTGTAATAGTTAAACAACCTGTTGCAATAAATGGTGGTTTTCAAATAAGCTTTACCATGGTTTCGACGGATTTCAAGCCGTCTTCCTCAAAAGGCCGACCCGGCATGTAGGTGTTATTTTAAGTCGTTGGTTTTACTGACGTGGCAAGACCTTGAATCTAGGGGCCATAACTTTCACATACGGACATACAGACCGATGCCAACACATGTCATGTGGAGAAAGCTTTAATGGCTGACTGCTAATGTGACGTTTGTTTGTCCTTCTGAGACAGACGGTTCAAATGGCTCTGAGCACTATGGGACTTAACATCTGAAGTCATCTGTTCTCTAGAACTTAGAACTACTTAAAGCTAACTAACCTAAGTACATCACACATATACATGCGCGAGGCAGGATTCGAACCTGCGACCGTAGCAGTCGCGCGGTTCCGGACTGAAGGAGGCAGACGGGTTAGGTGCAGATTATCGCTAATCTCATTTCTGCCACTCCTCATAATTTTCGACTTTCGGTAGTTTACTCTCAGTCCATGTTCTTTACTCATTACAGTGTTCACTCCATTCAACAAGTCTTCACATTCATCTTCACTTTCACTAACAATAGCGTTGCGTCAGCGAATTTTGCCGTTTTTGTCCTTTCACCCTAAATTTTAAACTCTCTCTTGAACTTTTCCTTTATTTTCGTCATCGCTTCTTTGATTTATAGATTAACCAGTAGCGGCGAAAGACTGCGTCCCTGTCTTACAGCCTTTTTAATTGGTCTCCCACTCTTATTGTTCCCTTTTCGTTCTTGTGTATGCGCACCACCCAGCTTCCTATAAACTTTACGTCTATTTTTCTCAGAGTTTCAAACATCTTCCACCATTTTCAATTGTGTAACGCTTTCCAGGTCAAAAACACTATGGCTTTATCTAAAAATAGATTCATTGCGAAGTAGAAATATGTAAACTTCGCAAAGGTTTGTATAATGATTTATTGTGTCACTATCCCTTAAAAATATGAAGATGAGACCGGCTCTGCACTAAATTCTCATCTTCAAATGTGATTAATCCACTAAAAAAGCATCATCAAGGTACATAACAATTATAGTTAGGCAGTTTGAACACAACAAAGTGTAAAATAGGTCAATCAGTGTACATTATATTGACACATGAAATCATAAGACTGAAATTAAAGTATTTGTCTGTACAGTTTATACATGATGCGCCTTTCTCTACACTTTTTACCCTCAATAGCTCCGTCTTAGAACCACCGAAGTTACTCCATAATGTCTTAACAGATGTACTATTATCCTTTCCCTTCTTCTTGCAGTGTTCCCCATACACTATATGATCAAAAGTATCTGGACACCCCCAAAAACATACGTTTTTCATACTAGGGGCATTGTGCTGCCACCAGCTGCCAGGTACTCCATATCAGTGACCTCAGTAGTCATTAGACATTGTGAGAGAGCAGAATGGGGCGCTCCGCGGAAATCATGGACTTCGAACGTAGTCAGGTGATTGGGTGTCACTGTGTCATATGTCTGTATGCGAGATTTCCACACTCCTAAACATCCCTAGGTCCATTGTTTCCGATTTGATAGTGAAGCGAAAACGTGAAGTGTCACGTACAGCACAAAAGCGTACAGGCCGACTTCGTCTCTTGACTGACAGAGACCGCCGACAGTTGAAGAGGGTTGTAATGTGTAATAGGCAGACACTTATCCAGACACTTATCCAGACACAGGAATTCCAAACGGCATCAGGATCCACTGCAAGTACTACTACAGTTAGGTGGGAGGTGAGAAAACTTGAATTTCATGGTCGAGCGGCTGCTCATAAGCCATGTAAGTAGGCTGTTTAGGTTTTTTATTAGTAACGCCACGTAGCGCTCTGTATGAAAGTCACTGACTGTGCTGTGCGCAGTCTGTGGCTGGTTTGCATTGTTGTTCGCTATTGTAGCGTTGGGCAGTTGGCTGTTAACAGCGCGTAGTGTTGCGCAGTTGGAGGTGAGCCGCCAGCAGTGCTGGATGTGGGGAGAGAGATGGCGGAGTTTTGAGAGCGGATGATCTGGACGTGTGTCCATCAGAGACAGTAAATTTGTAAGACTGGATGTCATGAACTGATATATATATTATGACTTTTGAACACTGTTAAGTCAAATACATTGTTTGTTCTTTATCAAAATCTTTCATTTGCTAACTATGTCTATCAGTAGTTAGTGCCTTCAGTAGTTAGAATCTTTTATTTAGCTGGCAGTACTGGCGGTCGCTGTATTGCAGTAGTTTGAGTAATGAAGATTTTCGTAAGGTAAGTGATTCATGAAAGGTATACATTATTGCTAGTCAGGGCCATTCTTTTGTAGGGATTATTAAAAGTCAGATTGCGTTGCGCTAAAAATATTGTATGTCAGTTTAAACACAGTCATTTATAATTTCTCTAAGGGGACGTTTCATATGGCGACCCTGCCAGCATTCGAACCTGGAAACTTGTGATCCAGAGTAAAGGATTCCACCACATTTCACATGTAAAACCGTTTATTGAGAGATTATCTGTTTTTTTAACTTAGTCTTTGCTATAAAATTTTTCACTTCTCATTGCTACTACTCTTTGTCACACTTAGAAACTGTTAACATGCAACTATGTTTTAAAATCAACTATCCAGTCTAGAACCTACGGAACATATTTAGACAGTAATTACGAATGCACTGTTATAGTGAACAGACGACACAGTGTTATTGTGTGTGTACATTCTTGCTTGTTGTGTTGCACGGTTACGTAATGACTATAAGGCTTACATACTTAGAACGTATACCAGTACTGCTAATGAAATATTACTGCAACATTTTGGTTTACTTGAAAATACATTATGGATTTAAAGTGCTCTCTGAGATGACACAGTGATTAGTTTATTTGACAGCTACATGACTCTATCACGGCGCTAGTAATGTGTGACACAATTTACACTGTTGCTTTTCCGGTGTATCTGTTTTATGTCTGCACAGTTTTTCTGAATTCTTCTGGAAAGGAATACATGTTTTAGTAGTAACTTTTGTGGTATAGCTACAATGCGGCAGCCTTTTCTGTAGCACAACAATACGTTACAGTACAGTGCTTACTTCATCACGGCAATAAGAGTAACAACTACGATATCTATACGCATAGCAATTCACTTTGTTTATTATGAGGTATGTACATTGACTTCTACAGAACTTTGCTTACGGACGACGATAATTACGACACTTGGCACATTTTTACCCTTAAGTAATGACAGAGTTTGTCTTACAACAAGACGCACAGTTTAGTGCTACAGTACACATATTTGAGTGATTGATTTTGTACTTAAAACATTTATGTTTCAAGATTTTTGAATTACAATGATACAAAGGTTTTCCGTGATACATTTCATTCCACAGCTGTGATCTGTAGCACCTGAGGGTATAATTACATTAATCCTCAGGGGAGTACACGCTTACTTTGTGTACCATGTGTTTGGCAAGCACAAGGAGCCCCAGCTAATATGGTATTTGCTTATACAACTTTACACATCGGTACCATATTTCTCTAACACATAAATTACACAGCTATCTGATCATTTAACTGAGAGAGACAAACATGGTTTTTTTTACTAGGTCAGTGACAGATGTTTACATAATTACACAATTGGATAACATCACACTTATGAAATTGTATTTTGTCTGTGCTTTGTGAACTGTTCATATTTTTTTGGAACCATTGTGGTACTACGAGAGCTTTGAATGAAGTATTTGGTATGAGATCATGATTTTTAAAGTACGTTTGAGGTAGATGACACTATTGAAATTAGCAGAGAATTTTTTTTAGGTTTTGAAATTATTGGAGGAAGCTACGACAATTTTGAGATTTGATTGGGGTGTTATGACGTTAATATTACGACGACGGTGTGTATTATGCTGTTGAGGTATGTTTATGATCAATAAGCTGATGCTATATGAGGAATTTGATTATGCTACGTATTTATTATGTTGAAATACTGAAGTGTCGACGCAAGATTGACGTGTCGACGAATATGTATATGTGTAATAAGGCAAGGAATAATGAGTAGTGGTTAGGGACTCTGATATGTGAAAAAAGGATGTTGGAAACCAGGAATCGTACTTTAAGAGTTATGAAATGTGTGCAAATGCGTGAATGCATCACAATGCCGGCGAAAATTTTTGAACACTTATATTTATAGGATTTTGTTTCTACACATTTGTAACGCAAATTCTCGACCTGTGAAATTTTTATATGAGACTGTCACTGTAGCGGAAACTGCTGTCGTAAATATTTTGGTAAGAAAGGTAAGTGACCTTGACGTGATGCGTTTTGGGCGCCCAGCTGAGAGATAGTCGTCTGAAAAAAGAAAGCCATTAGGTGGAGAAAAAAGAGGTAATTAACCTCACTATTGACATTTCTTTGTAGAAAGCATTGCAAATACGACATGCTCAAACTTGAAAACATGATTACACTGTGGAGCTCTTAATTTATGATATTTACTAAAATGCCTAATGAAATGATGAGAAACATTTTACATTTATTGTCTTTGTAGTTGAGAGATTGCTCATTTTGTTTAATATCTAGTTTCTAGCTGCACTGCAGCATTGGTTAAAATATGATGTACTAATATAAATATTTTATGCCTACAGATCCAGTAAATAGTAACTTTATGTTCAACTTCAAAAAAAGGAAGGAGCACAAAAAGACATTTCCCTTCACAGGAATTGCATACATAATTTTCTTTTCAAGTACTTGGTAATATTTTTTGTAGGATAAGTTGTGGTGCACCACTTTAATTACATAGACATTAAGATGTGAATAGACATTTCCCTTATCTGCATTGTTGTCTTTAGTGTACTTTTTTTTTTGCTTGAGCTTTGTCATGTTTAGGTATAAGTTATAGCATTTGCTGCTGCTGTTTGCCAGGCATACTGTTACTGAATTTGACTTTGTATTACTCTGTTAAGCCAGTTTTACTACGGATTTATTTTTCTTGTTTGCTGCACATTGCCTTATATTAGTTGTAATGTTGCATGTGCTTTGCTAATTTAGATATACTGCTGCTTGCTTTGCCAATTTGTATTTTTTGTCATTGCTGTTTGTGTTAATTGTTTTGTGCTGCTGCATTTCCTCGTCCCTTAGTTTATGCATCTGAGCTCAGTAGATTACAGTTAGCTTAAGATTGGGTAGGCTATATAAGAGAATGAGTTATGAATTGGAAGAAATGCATTGCGAAGATATAAGAAAAAGATTTGGGCCAAAATGAGTATTGTACAACGAGAAATAATTATTTAGAAACAGGATATGAACAAAACAGTAGGGTTTAGGGACAACAGGTATAGATAGGACTTTTTGGGAATAACGATGAATGAAGGGAGATCTCCAAGAAGTAAAAAAAGTTTTGTTTGCAAAATACTGCAGTAAAACAAACCCTGTCCTTTCCTTTTGTGTTACTCCACTATGTGTCTGTGTACTCTTGTGTATTTATGTTTTTCCTGTCTTTATGTGTTTAGCTGATACGAGTTATGTTGTAGATTTTTCTAATAATGTGTTATTTTCTTTGTAAAGATGTTTAGACATTATTTATTCTGTTTTGTTTTAATTCTCAACTGTGAAGTTGATGTTTCGAACGTTATTCTGACCTTTTATGTATGTACTTATGTCATAATTCCTGTAACACTGATGTATCTGTTTATTTCTATTCTTTTGTAAAGACTGTATTACTACAAATGTTATCTGTATTGTAATGTTCTTTAATGAAGTATTTTGTATCTTTGTAATTGTATTCTTATGTTGTAAATTTATAGTTGTATACACACCAGTTCTTCAAATTAAGTATCATTTCACTGCACACGTTTCTGTTGGTCATAATATATGCACAGTATGTGAGAAGTTGGGACTGTTAGTGCTTGCACATGTGTTAATAATTCAGCAAGAGACTGGTTAATAACATTGCTGGTTCTAAGGACGTTTCAAAAAAAATTGTTTTGTGAGTGCACAAGTGGTGGTTCATGGACTTGCTATATTGTCCGCAAGACTCTTCAATGGTGATTGTGCACCTGCACAGTCGCAACAGATGGCTGCTGGCCGCCTCTACAAGAACTGCAGTGGGTCTGCACCTCTGGTGACCCACCACTACCGTTATCGCTACCAGGACTGCCGTGGGTCTGCTCTGTGACGACCTACCTACCAATATTCATCAAAACTTCTACTGACTCTGCTGTGGGTTTGTTCTGTTGTGGCCCATTACCTGTCTGCATGTCAAGAGTCAGCACTGTCTTTCCGTTGGAAGGACAACAACACTTTTTCAAGACTGCATGGAAATCCACTATTTCCGTGTGCATTTTCTTTTACTGCTCAGACTTTGAGAAAAAAAAACTGCAATTTTACTGTGATGGATGATCAGGACTGTCTTTATGGACTGTGAGAAAATTTTAGCTTTTGACCAACATTGTATCAATAAGTGTGTGCATTTGATATCCTTGTTATAGTAATTATGAAATTTTTTTTCAAATCTTTATTGGCCATGGCCCAAAACTATTTGTAAAATTTTTTGTGGGGAGCATGGGGGCTATGTAAGTAGGCTATACAGGTTTTTTATTGGTAACGCCACGTAGCGCTCTGTATGAAAGTCACTGGCTGTGCTGTGTGCAGTCTGTGGCTGGTTTGCATTGTTGTTCGCTATTGTAGCGTTGGGAAGTTGGCTGTTAACAGCGCGTAGTGTTGCACAGTTGGAGGTGAGCCGCCAGCAGTGGTGGATGTGAGGAGAGAGATGGCAGAGTTTTGAGAGCAGACGATCTGGACGTGTGTCCATCAGCGACAGTAAATTTGTAAGACTGGATGTCATGAATTGATACATATTTTGACTTTTGAACACTGTTAAGGTAAATACATTCTTTGTTCTGTATCAAAATCTTTCATTTGCTAACTATGCCTATCAGTAGTTAGTGCCTTCAGTAGTTAGTGACTTCAGTAGTTAGTGACTTCAGTAGTTAGAATCTTTTATTTAGCTGGCAGTATTGGTGCTCACTGTATTGCTGTAGTTCGAGTAACGAAGATTTTTGTGAGATAAGTGATTCATGAAAGGTATAGGTTATTGTTAGTCAGGGCCATTCTTTTGTAGGGATTATTGAAAGTGAACGTTTATGGTTCGATAGCATCATTTTTCCGCTAGCGCTAATGTTAGACTTTCTTAAGCCATCGCGGCGGAATAAATTTTTATACAATATCCTACGACTGTATCTCGATTTTTCTTCTGTCGCTGCCATGATTAAACACAAAGTCAGAACTGCCTGACTGGTGGTCTTACTTTTCCGAAAGTCAAACTGATCGTCATCTGACATACACTCAATATTTTTTTTTCATTCTTCTATATGTAATTATTGTCAGTAACTTCGACTCCAGAGACATTAAGCTGACTGTGTGATAGTTCTCGCACAGGTTTGTTAGAACGCAGATACTTCGTTGGTATCTCTAACTGACAGACAAGTGGCTGGGTGGGTGTTGGGCGGCGCATCTATATTGACAAGAAATGACATCCTACTGGTTTTAAACCCGCCAGCGGGTTCTATGACGGCACTTCTTGAACCCGCCGTCTCCGCATGCTCGACTACTCGATTCGTGAGTCTCGCCCGCTGCCCGTTTAACCGAAAACTCATCACTTGAGTCTGCTCTCGGTCACAAGTGAACTCCACCAGTGCCGAAACGAGAACGAGCACACCAGTCTGCAAATACAACCGAGTACCGGCAGCGTTGCCACTACACAAGCTACCGTTGAGTGTGACGATTATTATATACCAATCCAGCAACTGATCGGTTATAAGTGATTATATGTACAAGGCGAAGAAAAAATGCCGCACTTTCAGGTCGGCATGCGATTGCCCATCCCAGTTCAAGACAGATGTGTGCGTGGCAAAACTTAGCCTCGTCAATAGGTTTAATGGAAATGAGATGTAAAAAAAAAAAAAAGAAAAAAAAGTGGCCTTGGCAATGCTACAACTGCGTGCAGAACAGGTAGCATGAACTCTGCGCTTGGGCAGAACTGTCCCATTAGCTCAGAGAGACCAGGCAATGCCATGGGAAGCGGATATGGAGACTCACCGAAGTTCAACTCGTTCCGCAGCAAACTTATTTAACAATCAGACTGTGTTCAATTTACATGTCCTCAGTAGGGTATCTCGTGTATCTGTTTGCGTTACATTTACCTTCATATAAGCATTAAGGCATAACAAGAACTTCTTGCAGACGTAAACGACATCTTTGTTTTTTCCATGACACAAATAAAACCAACAGAAAGCAATAATCCATGCGGGCTTTCGAATAAAAATGTGACCCTCAAGTACGTACCCTCAGACTCAAAGTTGAAATATTAAAAGTTTTGGCTAGTTTCGTTGTCTAGGGTCTGGGATACGTAGTTGCCGCATTACGAGCCAATACTGCTGAGTCTACAGTATACAATATGGATATACGCATGAATCGAATGGTCGAAGGTTCCTATCACTCGGCAGTTGCGAATTTTGAATGTAACATAGAAATTTATAAATGAAAGACTGCTATTAAATAAAATCTGAAGGTACTATTTCAACAACTTTAAATGATGAGTACGATAGCAGAAGTATATTTAAGAATGCCATTTATTACTGTAAAACACTTATTGATGTCGATGGTCCAGCAGTTAAATAAATATAAGTTGAATAACAGGGAAGCAATAGATTCCTACTTCACGTAATTAGTTATCAGCAACAACATAGCTCGCGAGATATTCACTTGTAAATGCACGCTACATCTTCACTGCAGAAGCCACGGTAATCTCACAAGTGCACAAGTCGGCACTACGAAATATTTCTATCTCCCGCGGCCACGCGCAAACTGCTCAACGCTCCTCAAGTATTTCCTGTGACCGTCCGTCGCGCCTTACTGTGCAGCACTTCCCCGCCCTGTGCGACCGGATGCTTTATTTCCGTACTAACGAACCTGGAAATGCTTCGCAGTCGCTAAATATGTGTGGGGAATTACATATATGTCCTAATTTACTTCTTCCACCTCTCTTTGTCCATCTGCTCCTCCCCCCTTCAATCCCTTTCACACTCCTCCTCACCTGTTTCTCAGCCATCTCATCCCTCTCCCTCTCTTTGTCCATTTTCTCCCCCTCCCTCTTCTTTCCATCTCCTCTTCTCCTCTTTCACTGACCTTCAGACTTGTTTACTGTTATTGCAAGGAAGCCAGGACTGGGAAGTGAAATCACTTCAAACTAGTGGGTAAATTGGTTGGGATCATTAAGGTAAGGGGACAGGGATGACCTTCCGAGCTGCTGGATCTGTAAGGACACTAGTTCCAATTACAATACTGTTGTTGTAACTAGTGTCCTCACAGATCCAGTAGCTCATAGTTTTACAAGGTGAACTGATAGGTCTACGAAGTTTCGGATGATTCAGATTCCATAGCAGTATTTTATTCATAAGTCAATAAACCATAAATACAGCATCCCATTTCCCCTTAAAACTGCCAATAAGAAAGAAATCCACAATTTTCACAGCACAGCATTTTTTCTCTCAATCAGCTTTAACAGAAAATCTGTACATTGTTGTTTCAAAAAATTAATAGCCTATGCCAGTCTCAATCTTCATAGAGTATCATCTAAAAATTTGAAGTGAAGCAGTCAAGAGCATTTCGAAGTTTCCATTAACATTTCCCATTTACATATTAGATACATATTTATGTATCATTTATGTTAAACAATACATAGTCTATGTCCACCTTAACATTTATTACAGTATTGTGAAAAATTTGAAGAAGTAAATATGCCAAGTATTTTTCTACTTTTCTAGACTGTTGGTAAAAACATTAACCAATTACTCGTCTTATATATATAATGTTTAAGCAAATAATCTAGAAAAATTCTTAACCGATGATATATGAAAAACATCTTGTCTGTGCCCATCTGAATGTTTATTCGACCATGGTGTGAAAACGTGAAGAAAATCGGTAAAGAATTTTTCGAAATTATCTTTTACAATATTTCCCTGTAGTATATATATTCTGTATAAAGACGAATCATTCTATATATATATATATATATATATATATATATATATATATATTAGAAATGTAAATCTATGTCTGCCTGAATGTTTATTAGAGCATTTTGCAAAAATTTGAAGTAAACCGATCAAGAACTTTTGAGTTTTTTGGTAAAAACTTCAAAAACCACTTATCTACCAGATATATTAATAGAATATGTAGCGTATGTCTGTCTAAAAGTTTTAGAGCGTCGTGTATATATTCGAAGAAAACTGGTCAAGAACTTGTGGTGAATTTTGCTAACAATGTTTCTCTTATATAAATATATATATATATATATATATATATATATATATATATATATATATATATATATATATATATATATATATAATGTACATGTTTTAATAAAGTAGCATATATCCATGTGTATGTCTACTAGAGTAAAAATGTCAAGTTATTTCGTCAAGAACTTCTCGAGATTTTTGTTTACAACCTTTCCGATTTATATAGTATATACATATTTACATATGTATATACCATATATAATTAAAAATATGTTGGCCTCTGTTGCTCTGAACGATTATTAGGCTATTGTGTAAGATTTTGAAGTGGATCAGTCAAGAACTTTACGAGATTATTGGTAACAATGTCAAATTACAGCTTCTCTTTATAAAGCAGTATTGATGTAGTTGCTGTTCAGCTTCAATATGGGCAGTATGATCCAGACAACCGGTCGCACTATGTTACAACTGGCCTTACACCTAAGCACGCTTTAGAATGTGAGAGATGATGATTAGGATAGGACCATAGTCCTGTCGTTCTCATACTGGTGATAGTAGCGGAATTACAACGGAGAGGAAGGAAGCCGGTGCCGCACTGCCGTAATAGCGGCGCCTTGATTTCTAATGTATGTGACCCGCAACACTCGACTCGCACGTGCCCCGCTCCTGGCCGCTACTGGGCAGCAGGTGTGTCTGGGCTCGGAGCGCCGCGCCGCGCCACGCCTGGGGCGTCCCGCTGTCCGCCGAGCGCCGCATAGGATCAATGCGAGCGGCGGACTCTGAGCCGCGCCAGGGCAGACTAAAGCCCAGCCCAACACAGCACAGTAGCTATAACACACAGCAGACCACAGCGTCCCAGCGCAGCGCGGAGCGGCCGGCCGGAGGCGGACTCGCCGCCGCCGCCGCCGCCGCCGCCGCCGCCGCCGTCACCACGGCGCCCAACAAACTGTCCCCACCCCCCTCCGCCAACCCCTTTATGCTTTACTCCATCCGCAGCTATCGACCTCGATCGCTCCAGACGAGCAGACAAAAGACGTGTCTCGCCACAATCCCTCTTTCGCTCAGCCGACGCCGCCGCCGACGCCGACCGCGCCTACGCGAGACGCAGCGACGGCAGGGGTCGCAAAGGCGCTTTGGGCGCGTGGCTCAAATGCGGGCACCAAGATGTGGCTCACTCCCGTGCCAGCTTATGTGACACCAAACTAGTGTGCAGCTCTCGTATTAGCTACGCTGTTGTCTGTTGTGAAGCTATAATACTACTGTACCACGATATCAGTATGGAGATATCAACATACTAGTGTTTTTAAGGTTCCCTACCTGAATCGCTATAAGGCGGAACCCTTACAGAATCACTTTGCTACCTTGCTATGACCCCTTCTTCATCCGGCCTTCCAGGGTT
The DNA here is from genome assembly GCF_023864345.2 of Schistocerca serialis cubense. Classification (NCBI taxonomy): domain Eukaryota; kingdom Metazoa; phylum Arthropoda; class Insecta; order Orthoptera; family Acrididae; genus Schistocerca; species Schistocerca serialis. The sequence goes on along the minus strand of NC_064638.1, from coordinate 1,160,539,255 downwards.
AGGCTTTCCTTGATTTCCTGTAATTGGCCCAGGTAAATGCTGGGATGGTTCCTGTGAAAGGTTATGGTCGATTTCCTTCCCCATGTTTGACACAGCCTGAGCTTGTGCTCTGTCCATTCTCTAAATGGATAGAGATGTCAACCTGAAATTGGTTATTTACTATGGTCTATAGTCCCTTGAGGTTGCTAAAAATTTAAGCTTCCAAGGCAACGCAATCAAAATACGACATTTAAGTCACACATTTCGATACTCGGAAAATCCTCATCAAAACCTATAGGGTACTTCCCACAGACCTAGAAATATGAAATTTGATAAGAAGAAATTTTTTACAAAACAAGTAAAGGAAAAAATCTGGAAATTGTTAATTTGTAATTATATCACATGAAAAAATACTTATTTTTCATGAGTTATTCGTCAGATTGTTTGTTTGGTAAGGCCCCTTTTTCTCAGGAATAAGTGGATGTATGAAGTTGAAATTTATATCACATACTAAGATCTACAGTCCCTTTGTGTCGTAAACAATTAAATTTCTATGTCACTGCAATTCAAAAGCTACGACCACACTTGTCACATGTTTTGATGTCTTTCAGTAACAGGCAAAAATCGTAGAATTCTCTACTCCCAGGACGAATGAAATATCTGTATACACTCTAAGACAAAAATAAAACGTCGCACCATGAAGGAATTATTCGAATGGGACGGAAATCGGCAGATATGATGTACATTCAGAGAAACTGGATGATTTATCCAACAGAAAGAACTTCACAAATTGAGGAAGTTATTAATGCGCTGGTCCAATTCTGGCCTTTATGCAAGCAGTTATTCGGCGTGGCACTGAATGACAGAGTTGTTGGACGTCCTCCTGATGGTTATCGTGCCAAATTCGACCAATTGTCATGTTAGCTCGTCAAAATCTGGAGCTGGTTGGAGGCCCTGCCCATTATGCTCCAAAAATTCTCGTTTGGAAGAGATCCTGCGACCTTGCTGGCCAAGGTAGGATTCGGCAAGCATGAACACAAGCAAAACAGATTCTCGCAAGTGTGGGTGGACACTATCTTGCTGAAATGTAACCCCAGGGTAATTACCATGATGTACAACTATATGGGACGTAGAATACCGTCGACGTACTGCTTTGCTGTAAGAGCGCAGTGGACGACAACCAAAGGATTCCTGCTATCAAAAGAAATAGCACCCCAGATCATCATCACCCCTGGTTGTCGGTCTGTATGTTGCACGACACTCACGTTGGTATCACACTGCTGCCTGAAGCGTCTTTCCCAGGTATCTCATTGATTTGGTTAGAATTGTCTTCAATTATGAGTCGCACTTCGAACTGAGCCCAATGACCAGCGATTGTCCATTCAGTTCCGAAAATAGCAGGACCAGATAAGTGTGAGAACTATTGCACATCAGCCATCTTAATAGTTTAAGCATCCAAATTGCTGGCAAGAATAACATTCAGAAGACTACAAATACTGAGGAAATGTTAGATTAGGAAAGATGAGGGCTTCAGGAAGGAAATTCTGACGTTGCACTTGATAATGGAAGTAAGGTAGAAGAAAAATCAAGATCCTTTCCTAGGATTTATCGTCCTAGAAAAAGCGTAAGAGAGTTTAAAGTGGTGCAAGATGTTCGATATTCTGAAAAAAATAGCAGTAACATGAAGGGAAACAAGGGGGAACAATAAGACTGGAAGACCTAGAACGAAGTGCTCGGAATGAAGAGTGGGGTGAAACACAGATGCAGCCTTTTGCTCCTACTGTTCCATCCATACGTTGAAGAAGCAACGGTGGACATAAAAGAAAAGTCCATGAGTAGGATTTAAATTGACGGTGAAAGATTATCAATGGTAAGAACCGCTGATGACTTCGCTATCCACATTGAATGTGAAGAAGAATTACAGGATAATGTAATGCAGAATCTAGTGCGTAGAATATGGACTGAGAGTAAATCAAAGGAAGACGAAAGTAATGAGAAGCAGAAGAAAGGAGTACAGTGACAAACTCAACATCGTAATTGGTGATCACGAAATAGACTAAGTTAAGGAATTCCATGACGGACGGAGCAACGAGGACATATAAAGCAGACAAGCACTGGCAAAAAGTGCATTCCTTGCCAAGAGAAGTCTGCTAGTATCAAACATAGAACTTGAGGAAATTTTTGAGAATGTACATTTGGAGCACAACGTTGTACGCCAGTGAGACATGGACTGTCGGAAAGCCGGAACAGAAAACAATCGAAGTGTTTGAGATATGGCGCTAGAGTAGCACTCCGTCTTCAGGCCACAAGTGGCCCAGCGGGACCATCCGACCGCCGTGTTATCCCCAAACTGAGGATGCGGATAGGAGGGGTGTGTGGTCAGCACACCGCTCTCCCGATCGTTATGATGGTTTTCTTTGACCGGAGCCGCAACTTTTTGTTTTGTTTTTTTTTTGTTAGACGCTACCCTTTTTTTTAGACGCTACCCCTTTTTTTATTTTTTATTTTTTTTAAACCACACACGCTACCGCTTTTTTTTAATTTTTTTTCAAAGCCAAACTCAATATTTCTTTTTCCTTTAAGAACAAATTGCGAGGAATAAATAAGGAAAAGATTTTTTTTTGAAAGAAAACAAAGACTCCGATTATACTGGTTCCTCCTTCCAGTAAACAAAAATGAGTCTCCTTCGTCTTGTTGGCGAAGAAGCAATCCTTTGGAACAAAAAAAAGTTTCTCAAAGTCAAAATCAAATTTCTTTTTCCTTTACGAACGAACTATGAGGAAGAAATAAGGAAAAGCTTTTTAAGTCGTCATGCGACTTGTAGATAAAGTCCAGTTCTTACAGGAGCTCCTGAATTGTATCCGCCTACAGCATGCCAGCTCGTCCAAACGTGTCTTCTCATGGCGTAGGCGTGAGTTCTTGGTAGCAGATCTATTCAGTTCGGTTCGTTTTATACAGTTTTCAGCTTCTCAGGGCTTGGACGTTCCAGCTACTAGGTGGGTCATCCAAAGTGCTCCGTAAGAAATTAGAAAAATATTGTTTATAGCGTGGGTTGCGTATCAGGACGCAGTGTCGTTCGTTGAGATAAGTCCAATATCCTAGCGTAGACTTGTCGCCTGAAGTAAAAAGATAGCGGATCGTGTGGCCACAGATCCAAGTCACAGAGTTAGTTTTGGCGGAGGGGTAGAAAGTCTTATCGGGGTACAAAAGCATGTGGACGTCGATCTGAGCCGGTGTCTGGCGAGTAAGAAACGCCAAAATTCGCCGCGCAAGTGTCCAGACGTCTAGCGCTGTGCCACAGTGGAACCGGTGGACATCCGTGTCATCCACGCAACAGTGGGTGCAGAGGGATGAATCGGCGAGATGGATGCGGTGCAGACGATCTCGGTTAACTTGTTTGCCATTCACGGTGATGCACCACACTGATTGAACGTCTGATTCGAGAAAACGCGCATGGATCGCCTTCCATATGTGTCGCCACACGTACTGTGGATACTTACGTTAGATGGGGTTGGACGGGCGGCACTGTTGTAACAATTCGGAGGCTGTTTTCGTGAGGTACAAACGTGTAAGTGTTAAGGACCGGTAGATATAACTGAACTCCAGGAAAAATCGTTGGATGTAATAAAAGGGGGTTGGAATGGTCGATATCAGTACTGGGGCGGACAAGGAGGCCGGTGCAAAGTTGTGAAGCAGGAGGCTAGTAAGGCTCTGCGGGCAATGATGCCAAAGTTTGAGTTGGGAGCTGACGTATAGTGCCTTGACACGAGTCGGCACGTGGATGAGTCCCACCCCGCCGCGATCTCGTGGCAGTGCAAGGGATTCATACTGCACCTTGAATAACATCCCCGAGCTGACGAAGGAGCCGAAAGCCATCAACAGTCGTCGCGCCAGGAGATTTGGGACTGGTAGTACTTGAGCCACGTGTGGTATACGGGAAGCATGAGACATGTTCACGTATTGCGCGCGTTGGATAACGTCGAGAGCTCGTAGCCGGTGATCGGCGAGATTTGCCCTGATTGTCTGTAGCAAGCGTCTACCATTGATAGCCGCTGAGCGGCGCAGGTCTGCTGTGAAATCAAGTCCAAGACACCGTATGGTGGCGGCGACACTAAGGGGGCAGCGCATCTCTCCGGCAAGCCCTCACCAATGAGCAGGACCTTGGATTTTGACACGTTGAGGCAGCTCCCCGACGCTTCGCCGTAAGTCGCCACCCATGTCAGTGCTGCTCGTACTTCATCTTCACTGCGCAGATATAGTACTATGTCGTCTGCGTAGGCTGTACAACAAAAACGGTGGCCTTGCACAGCCATGCCTTCCAAAGGTTGGCGCATGCCCTGGAGCAGGGGTTCCAAGGCGAAAGCATACAAAATCGTGGAAAGAGGGCATCCTTGCCGTACAGATCGTGCGATGACCAGGGACGGTGTAAGACGACCATTGTACATGATTTTAGAGGTTGCACTACTCAACAGGCGCATAACCACTGTTACAAAACCGCCAGGAAAACCCATATGCTGAAGAACTGTCCGTAAATAGGAGTGGTCAACACGGTCGAAAGCCTGGCTAAAGTCCAGTGAAGCCAAGGCGCCAGGGAGACGCTGATGATGCGCTAATGCTATCATGTCTCTGTAACGGCAAAGGGCCGTACGGATGTTGTTGTCCTAGGGAAGTCTGGTAGCAGGATGTGACGTAACGTGCGACCTTCTTGAGTCGCGATGCCAGTAGCCGTGTGAATATTTTCATGTCGCTGTTGAGCAAAGTAATTGGTCGATAGTCCTGGACCCTCGATAACCCGCGCGGTTTATGTACGGGGATAATAATTCCTTCTAGAAAGGCGCTCGGGACCACTGTCCTCGGTGACATCAGCTCTTGTGCGATTGCCGTCCACGTGGAAGCCAGAAAATACTGAAAACTTTTATAAAATTCGATGGGTATACCGTCAGGTCCAGGAGACCTGTTATCGGAACCCGCCTTGATAGCATCTACCACTTCATCTGTGGTTACGTCGTCTTGGAGGTCATGCACTGCATCCTCCGGAAGAGTGTTCGTAGTGAGCTGAGCGACTCGGTACGGCTGCGTATAGCCCGGCAAAATGAGCATGGAGAGCACGACCGATGCTTTGTTGGGTGTCGTGCCGGCGCCCTTTCACATCAGTGAGGACTTGGATCAGAGCTCGTCGTCGTCGTTGTCTTTCCTGAAGGAGGTGGTACATCGACGGACGTTCTTGAGGGATTCGATTAGAAGCTCGAGAACGGACTACAGTGCCTTCCAAGGAGATCTGCGCCTTCGTGCGATGGACCATCGACTGCCGGGCTGGCGAGAAAGGCATCGTCGCACAGTCACATAGAATGGTGTAGTAGAAGTGCAGGGTATTAGTTTGCCACGCCTTTAATTCCTTCCCAAATCTCATCAGAGTCTTCCTGAGGGTCGGCTTTGCACAGGAGAGCCACCATGATAAGGTGGACTCATAGGCTTCTCGACGATGGTGGCAGCGTGCCCACGCTTCTTCGACCATACGGCGACAGTCTGAGGAGGTCAGGTGAGCGACATTGAGTTTCCACAGACCACGACTATGCCACACTTGCTTTCGGGCGAGAGTTACGTCACAGAGGTATGCATCATGGTCTGAAAAGGCCAAGGGCCAGACTTCCGCATGACCTGTGCCATCAGCAAGGGAGCGGGTAACGTAGATGCGATCTATGCGACTGGACGAGTGAGAGGTGTAGAATGTATAGCCCGGTTGAATTCCGTGGAGCTTCTTCCATGTGTCAACAAGTCGGAGACGGTCGATGACCACTGAGAGAGATGCACAAGGGGAATGTCGCGGGAGTTGGTCCGCGGGCTCTTGTGTCGAGTTAAAATCCCCACCGAGTACCAAATCGTCCTGCGGACCGGTGAAGAGGGGTGTGACGCTTTCGGCAAAAAAAGTTTGTCGGTCATGACGGCGGCCAGTGCCGGACGGAGCGTAGATATTAATAATACGCACGCCGAACAGTGTGAGGGCCATACCTCGCGCAGTGGGGAGGTAGATGACGTCCTCTGCAGGGAGTCCGTCGCGTAGCAGGATGGCGACGCCGCTACCGGTATCGGATGCGGGGGAAACATGGGCGTTGTATCCGGTGGGAACTAGGAAGTCAGCCACAAACACCTCTTGTAAGAGTGCTATATCCACATCCGCAGAGTAAATAGTGTCTCTGAACATGGCCAGTTTATGGGGGGCACGAATGGTGGCAAGATTCATCGTGGCGATACAATAGTGCTGTGTGCGGCCATCCTCAGTATTTGCAGAACGTGCGGTAGAAGTAGCCGGCAGGTGGAGACCCGCCGGTGGTCCCGCAGTGGTGATAATTACTGGCGGGGCGCCAGCCCCAGTGTCGCCGAGGTAGACTCCTGTGCAGACACGCTGGCAGTCTGTTCCGCTTCTTCTTCAACGTCATCGGCCCAGGAAGCTGACGACGTGGACATGTGACGGTCACGTACTTCCGGAACGGGTGTTGTGGATTCCGCAACATGAGTGGCAGGGGGACCGCCGTCATTCGTTGACAACGGCGAGGACACGTCCCTGGCTGGGAGAGTAGGCGTCACAGGAGGGGCTCCTGTTGCTGCCACATCGCGTGACTGGACGCAATGTGGGAGATCACCGTCAGACATCAGGTCGACATCTCGTGGGGCCGTCTGAGAAAGGGCGTCTTCGGAAGACGTTCGTCGTCGTTTCCTGTGTTTGCGAGGCGACCGCTGTTTTCTGATGTGGCCTTCTGAATCAGAATGTGGTCGCCCGTCGTCTGACGCCGAGCCCGTCTGGACAAAGGCAGACGTCGGCACGACACCGAGGTCGACGTCCATGGTTCCAACAGGAACATCGGTTTCGGTCTGCAAACCGGACGGTCCTGAAGCGAGCACTGGAAGTGACGCCGTGCTTGTGTCCTCGGTGCGTTGTGCTGCGGCGGGTGGCGTTGACGATGCTGCTGACGCAATCGAGATTGGTACGACGGGGTCCTGTGCAACCTTGGCGTAGGTGATGGGTAAGGACGTGACCGTCGAAGCCTGGGTCTCTTCACGTAACGGCGTCTGTATTAAACGGCGGTGTAAGCATTCGGAACGTACATGTCCCTCCTGGCCACATCCTGCGCACGTTCGTGGCTGTCCATCATACATGACGATGGCCCTCACACCGCCAATCAGCAGGTACGATGGGACATGTTTCGTCAGCTCAATTTTTATTTGCCTGACGCCATTTAATACGGGGTAGGTCGTAAATGTTTGCCACTTCTCCGCGACGTGACCCAAGACGGTGCCATATGGTTGGAAAGCGGCAATGACCACATCCTGAGGCACCTCGAACGGGAGTTCAAACACCCGCAATGTCCGGAGACCGAATCCAGCATGGGTGACTGTCATAGCACCCATATGTCCATCAGAGTGTTTAAATTTCAGTCCGGTGGCATGACGGTGAATTATGTCATTGCAAATTTCCTCCGTCGACATCTTGATGTAGACAACACTTCCAGTGATGGAAAAATGTATGCCGATTACGTCCTGGGGGTTCAAACGTAGATCCTCACGTATGAACTGTTCGACTTCGAAAGCTCTGGGTCGTGGATGTTCGGCCTGAAACGTTACTTTGATCGTTGCACGGCGGTACAAGTGCGCCATGGTGTACATTAGTACTGGACTCGATAGACACAAACACCGCGACGAGGAAGTAAACACCGCCAAGAGCGGAGCGTCACACGGCGCGCGGAGCAGCTCCGCACGCTAGCACGGCTGCGAGCCGACTGTACTATTCGATCGAGTAGCTCCTCAATTGGCATCACGAGGCTGAGTGAACCCCGAAAAATGGCAACAGCGCATGGCGGTTGGATGGTCACCCATCCAAGAGCCGGCCACGCCCGTCAGCGCTTAACTTCGGTGATCTCACGGGAACCGGTGTATCCACTGTGGCAAGGCCATTGCCGGCGCTAGAGAAGAATGTTGAAAATTAGGTGGACTGATCAGGTAAAGAGATTCTCTTCAGAATAGCGTAAGAAGGGAACGTATGGAAAACAAGGACAAGAAGAAGAGGCAAAATGATAGTATTTGTAATGAGACATCAGGGAATAACTTCCATGGTACTAGAGGGATTTGTAGAGGAAGACAGAGAATGGAATCTATCCAACAGATAACTGACGACATAGGGTGCAAGTGCTACACTGAGGTGAATAGGAATTCGTCGTGGGCCACATCAAACCAGTCAGAAAGTCCTATTTAAGGCTATGCGGGGAAATAGTCTCAAGAGCTACAAGAGGAAAAAATAAGTTCTTTATTCCGGAATGTACAAAATGGAGAGGAACAGTTTCGGTGAGTAATATATTATGCACACTAGTAGATCGTTTGAAATTCGCTGAAAAGAGCAGACTAACGAACAAAACAAAATAATTCAATACGCTTTTACGAAATATCGACATTTCTAACATAATCCAGATTTGGAATTTCCGCCACCCTCCCTATTCACGATCCGTGGACCTTACCTAGGTGCGGTAGCTTGCATGCCTCTACGATACGGACAGCCATAGGGTGCGTGCAGGCACGATGGAGAGGTATTGTGGAGATGCCAGACAATTAAGTGGTTCCTAAAGAGAAGCAAAAGCCTTCTCAGTACTTGCATGGGCAACAGTGAGGATGACTGGCTGGCTGATCTGGCCTTGTAACACAAGCCAAAATGGCATTTCTATGCTGCTACTGCGAACAGCTTAAAAAAGGGTGAAACTACAGTCATTATTTTTTCCGACTGTATGAAGGTCTACAGCTTAGTGATGGAAGCGTCCTCAAAGGTAAAATATTTAAGAGGTAAAATGGTCCCTCATTTAGATTTCCGGGCAGGGACTACTCAGGAGCATGCCATCATCAGAACTGCATCAAACCAGTCTTCGAACTTAAGACAACGACAAGGACAACAACAACAACAGCTGTATATAGCTAGTAAGGGGCGGTACCTCAAAGCACTGGAACATCTGAAGATGTTGAATGCTGAAAGCGAAGATGCCAATAAAATCTTGAACAATGAGCTTCGAAGTTGCAACTCCTACTTTAATTTTTACGATGACCTGATGCGCCACCCTGTCCTGTCTAATGCTGACCTTTGCTCTACATGACGTCCTGTGGCTGATGGACATTCCGACGGTCTCCTCGTTACTTCGTGCTATGCGTGGCTGCCTACGCGCCTGCCTACACCGTGCGGTACCAGTACGGGTCACTCTGACATAAGAGTTTCATTCGATATTTCATTCAATATCCCTACTGTTGTCGGAATTGCCAATATATTTTTAATAACTTCTCTCTGTATATCCGAGTTTAGATGTAGACTGTATTATTAATTTGTTTTCTCTTTCCATAATCCTCAAGATAGTTTGTTAAAATGTTAGTAACAGATAATAACCAAAATTAAAATTGAGATCCTGTTGGTTTGTAATTTATTTTAACTTCCGTGATGTAACATTCTCTGGTTTTCCACTGTTTTCTGTAGTTCTTGTAAGATATTCCATCCATTCCGTATGTCAGTACATCATAATTTCTTATATCTAAGTTCCTTTCTCCTTTTATTTTTTCATAAATAATTTTTTACAGTTTTTTTCATTACAATTCGTAAAAATCAGTTGGTTATTTCCTTTTTACAGCATTAGGAGACTTCTTGTTTCATTCAGTCATTCGAACTCTTCAACTTTATTTAATTTTTCCCATACTTGCGTGAAGTCAGGTATCCAATTTTACAAGTATCTTTCCTCTTAAGTTTGTGGGTCATCTGTACCATAACACGGACTAAAGCATATTTTAAGTCTCAGACCATTTTCCTATTTCACTTGGTGTCAGCAATGCTGATAATTCCCTGAATGCTTCCGTCGCTTATGTCAACTTCTTTCCTGTTTCTCCGTTCCTTTCCATCAGCAATAATCACCCTTCTTAAGGAATTCGAGGAATTCACTTCGTCTTGTTTGTTTCTCTCTACTAATACATATACTGTGACGTGTTTCTTTAATATTTTCATTAGTTCTGGGGATCTTTGATAATTTTTCCCGTACTTACGTGTGTACTGCATCTATGGTGGTATCTCAGTGGAAGTCAACCACGCTTTGAAACTGTCTGTACCATCAGCTGCCCTCATTATATTTATTGTAATCATATGAGAAAGAATAATTGCAAACCGAACAACCATATTTAGACATCCCTCCCTCAATGCACGCTTCAGTGTCGAGGGAACCAAACGAGTTTACAGTGAAGCCAGAAACATTATGCATATTAGCTACATCTTTGTGTTTTGTTTACAAACACAATAGTATTTTTTAGTAGATACAAACGTAATTGAAATGGAAAAATTCGCAGGCATCGTCTGATAACACCGCAGTAGACTTCCCCAATGACTGGTTGTCAATGATAGAGCTTCAATCGATACTTGCAGGAAAGACTAACCTGAGACTAACAGGTCGCTACATCAAATCACTCAGAAAACATGTGTCAAACATTTACAGGCCTTATGGAGATTTTGTAGCTAAATAATCGACGATTTTGTCAGAAACCTTTTAAAAGCATCGTATTCGAAAACATGGTTAGCAATACAAGTGCCCTTCTCTTTCGCCATACTACGCCTGCGCTTTATTCCGAATAGCGACGGGGTAAAGGATATTGCACACACAGGGGCGGAGTAAAAGATATTGCACACGAGAGGAGGAACTTAGAAGGTTACAGTAAATATATGACTAGGGAGATGAAACTTAATTTCCTGCCCAGTTCGATTTCCGTTCCCCGTAAGTAACATTCTGCCAATATCTGCACCGCCAGTAGCAAGAACTGAGGTAAACTTTCGTCTCACACAGAACTGGATTCGGAATATCGGAGCGCAGTGTGACCGAGAGGTGTGGCACAGCAGTTTGGCTGTGTGCTCTGGCTCTCGCTATATCAGGTATTCCATATTTTGCGTCATGTGGTAGCAGTATTTGGCAGAGCTTACATTTAAAAAATGGAGTCGCATGCACAAATGAAAGGAATGGATCGCGGTATCCTACGCAGGTAATGTGTTTGTTAGTCATCACGACGCACCACACATACGAGGTGTGGCTGATGCCGTCAGAGGGTAAGTTGGCCTCAACGACCAATAGCTGTGATGCTGTGAAGCGCAGTCGAATGCAGCACACTGGTGTCTGTAAACAAATCATTGTGGCTGTAGCCTTCGCGTGCAGAAGATCTGTTATTTTGTTTTGCCTGAAGAATGATAAGTGTAATAATAGAGCAACGAATTTTCGTGAAGTTTCAAAAAAAACGTGGAAAAACTGTTACGGAAACCCACCTTTTACTAAAAAAAAAAAAGGTATGGTGAAGACTGTTTATAGTGTACGAGAGCTTTTGAATACTTCAACAGTTTCCAAGATGGTTGAGAAGACGTTGAAGATGACTGACACATACGACGCCATTCAACACCAAAAACATGAAAATATTCCCCTAATGTTTCCTCTCCGACTGCGCGAGACATCTTCAGAGGTAAAGTGGCGAACTGCAACCAGATCTCGACGGAGTGCCGAGTATATGGGTAACGTAGAGGCACCACAGTCTATCACTTGACGTCAGTTACGAGATGACCTTTGGGAACGACAACTTTGTCGATTAAAAGTAATCGATCGTCATCCTTATGATTGCAATATTGCAAATTTTATCTAATTCAACACCCTCCAATTTTCTGTTAAAATTATATTTCCGTTTATTGAGGGAATTTTAGGAAACTGTGAATCATCTGTAAAGGAGACTAATATAGATCACAAGTGCGACTCATTTCTGAGAATTGGGATGCGCACCAGGTAGGCTTAAAGGAAGATATCGAAGCAAAGCAGAGACGGGCTGCCAGATTACCGGTAGGGCCCAACATCGCATGTTATGGAGATGCTTCATGAACAACATATTTTCATGAACCACTGGAGAAAAAATTTAGGGAACCCGTATTTGAAGCTATATCCAAAACAATTCTAATGCCGCTAACGTATTTTTCGCGTAAGGATCACAAAGATGAGATATGAGAAATTAGAGCTAATACGGAGGTATATAGGTGGTTGATTTCTTCCTCTGTCTGTTTTGCGGGTGCAACAGGAAAGGAAATCACTAATAGTGGTACATGGTACCCACCATCACGCACAACACGGTGGCTTGCAGACTGTGTATGTTCATGCAGATCTAGAAGCAACAAGGAGAGGGTCTGACATGGGGGGTCATCGATTCTAATCAAGTTTTGCAACGACGTTCTATAACGAAAATAAAGAGACCCGTGTTTCGAACTTCATTTAGACACTCCCTAGTTGTTGAAAAAAAAATCAAGATCAAAGCAGATTACGTAAAATCGTATTTTCAATGCTATACATCGAAAGATTGTCTAAAAACAAATATTTTTGTTAATACGCTATGGGGTTAAAAGTTAATATTGTTCGAGTTATTAACTTTAATTGTGTTCTACATCTACATCTACATCCACATACATACTCCGCAATCCACCATACGGTGCGTGGCGGAGAGTACAACTAGCATATTCTCTCCCTGTTCCACTCCCAAACAGAACGAGGGAAAAATGACTGCCTATATGTCTCTGTACGAGCCCTATCTTATCTTTGTGGCCTTTCCGCGAAATGTAAGTTGGCGGCAGTAAAATTGTACTGCAGCCAGCCTCAAATGCTGGTTCTCTAAATTTCCTCAGTAGCGATTCACGAAAAGAACGCCTCCTTTCCTCTAGAGACTGCCGCCCGAGTTCCTGAAGCATTTCCGTAACACTCGCGTGCTGATCAAACCTACCAGTAACAAATCTAGCAGCCCGCCTCTAAATTGCTTCTATGTCCTCCCTCAATCCGACCTAATAGGGATCCCAAACGCTCGAGCAGTACTCAAGAATAGGTCGTATTAGTGTTTTATAAGCGGTCTGCTTTACAGATGAACCACATCTTCCCAAAATTCTGCCAATGAACCGAAGACGACTATCCGCCTTCACCACAACTGCCCTTACATGCTTGTCCCACTTCATACCGCTGTGCAATGTTACGCCCAAATATTTAATCGACGTGACTGTGTCAAGCGCTACACTACTAATGGAGTATTCAAAGATTACTTGGTTCTTTTCCCTATTCCTCTGCATTAATTTACATTTATCTATATTTAGAGTTAGCTGCCATTCTTTACACCAATCACAAATCCTGTCCAAGTCATCTTGTATCCTCCTACAGTCACTCAACGACGACACCTTCCCGTACACCACAGCATCATCAGTAAACAGCCGCACATTGCTATCCACCCTATCCAAAAGATCATTTATATTGATAGAATACAACAGCGGACCTACCACACTTTCCTGGGGCACTACAGATGCTACCCTCACCTCCGATGAACACTCACCTTCGAGGACAACGTACTGGGTTCTATTACTTAAGAAGTCTTCGAGCCACTCACATGCTTGGGAACCAATCCCATACGCTCGTACCTTAGGAGTCTGCAGTGGGGCACCGAGTCAAACGTTTTCCGGAAGTCAAGGAATATGGCATCCGTCTGATATCCTTCATCCATGGTTCGAAAAATATCATGTGAAAAAAGAGCGAGTTGCGTTTCGCAGGAGCGATGCTTTCTAAAGCCGTGCTGATGCATGGACAGCAACTTCTCTGTCTCAAGGAAATTCATTATATTTAAACTGAGAATATGTTCAAGAATCCTGCAACAAAGGATATTGGTCTGTAATTTTGAGGATCCGTCCTTCCACCCTTCTTATATACAGGCGTCACATGCGCTTTTTTCCAGTCGCTCGGGACTTTACGTTGGGCAAGAGATTCCCGATAAATGCAAGGTAAGTAAGGAGCCAATGCAGTAGAGTACTCTCTGTAAAACCGAATTGGAATCCCATCAGGACCTGGCGATTTATTTATTTTCAACCCATTCAGCTGCTTCACAATCCCATGGATGTCTATCACTATGTCCTCCACACGGGAATCTGTAGGAGACTCAAACGGCGGTATGTTTGTACGATCCTCCTGCGTGGAAGATTTCTCAAATGCTAAATTTAAAATTTCAGCTTTCGTTTTGCTGTCTTCCGTTGCCAGGCCAGACTGATCAGTGAGTGACTGGATGGAAGCCTTCGACCCGCTTACCAATTTTACGTAAGACCAGAATTTCCTTGGGTTTTCAGCAAGATCTTTTGTTAAGGTATGACGGTTGCAGTGGTTGAATGCTTCACGCATCGCTCTTTTTACAGCAGCACGAATCTCTACTAACTTTTGCCTGTCCTCATCCTCCCGATCTTTCTTGTACCGCGAGTGCAACTGCCTTTGCTTCCTGAGCATTCTCCGAATTGCGCTGTTAAACCACGGTGGGTCTTTTCCGTCCGTAACCCACTTTTTCGGCACATACTTGTCCAATGCGTGATTTACAATGTGTTTAAAATTTGCCCATAATTCTTCCACGTCCATCGTACCGGAAGTAAATGAAGTCGATTCATTTACTAAGTGGGATGCTAACAACTGCTTATTTGCTCTTTCTAGTAAGAATACTCTCCTAGTCTTCTTGACCGACTTTTTAACTTTCGTAACCATAGTCGTAAAGACAACATCATGATCACTAATCCCTGTCTCAACACTGACACTGTCGATGAGGTCTGGTCTGTTCGTGGCTACCAGATCTAAAATATTTCCATTACGCGTTGGCTGTCGATTTAGCTGCTCAAGACAGTTTTCGAATAATGTGTTCAAAAGTAATTCACACGACGGCTTGTCTGTACCACCTGTATTGAATCCATAGACATCCCAGTCTATACTAGGTAGGTTGAAGTCGCCTCCGACTAATATAGCATGATCCGGGTACTTCTGCGATACAGAATGTAGACTCCCTATGAATGATTCTAGAACTGTCATGGTGGAACCTGGTGGCCGGTAACAACACCCCACAATTAACTTTATTTCCCCTAGCCCTGTTAAACGTGTCCAGATAACTTCACAATCACACTCTACTTCCACCTCAGTAGACACAAATTTTTGTCAACTGCAATGAAGATACCACCTCCTACGGTGTCTAAACTGTCTTTGCGATACACGTTCGTACCCTCACTAAATATTTCAGAACTTCCTATCTCAGGGTGCAGCCAGATCTCAGTCCCGAAAATAATTTGCGGGCCACACGCTTCCTGGAGGGCAGTAAATTCTGGTACTTTATTCCGAACACTCTGAAAATTTACTGCTAATAGCTAGATAGCTGAAGTGTCTTTACACTGAGCACGTCCTGATTTCCCTGCCTGCACGTTCTCATTGTGTAGCTTGGGTAACCGTCATTGTATGTATCTAACAGAGCGCGGTCGACGGTGGGGCGTTCAGGGTAATATACTACCAAACTGCTGGTCCGTGTTCGATTCTTGGTTGTGCCATTTTTCACCCGATACTTTTTTGGGGGTGTCCGATAGTAAATCTCACAATCGCAATACTTTTCTTTGCTTTTTTTTAAAAGTAGAACAAGGGCACGTGTGATTATTAAACAATAAGTAAATATAACTGATTGACATTTACTTTTATCATGATACACGACCCGCTACAATAGGACTTCCGTAGATGATAATGCTCAACCGCCCTGCACCGTGAAAGTGATATTGCCACGTACTCGCCTTTGGCCTACAAGGATCGGCAACCCCTCAGACACTGAAGCGTCACGGAGTTGCATAGGCACAAGAAGTAGTCTCCAAGGGCTGCGTCGATCACAACGGCAGGATAAACGCCACAAGAGGTCCTCAGTGCCAGGGACCTATATCCTCCGCCGTGTCACGTGTGTGGAACTGGATCGGCACGAATTCCACCGGTCCCCGTCTATATAGGCAGTGCAAGCGAAGACGTCGGACCTATGCTCCATTGGAGTTCTGCGCCAACTGATGCGCCGGCTCATAGCAGCGATATCCCGAGATGTACCTATCGGCCATCTACACCGAACGCCAAACCTCCGTCATTAGGGATTATCGGTGGCAAAGTCTTCACATCGCACTATGTTTATTCACTGCGTGTTCCAGGCGTATGCCTGTTAGAGTGCGAGAAGTTGTATCATTTTTTACTGAAAATACTGTTACCTTTTTCATTAAATCTTTCTACTGTGGTCGTAATAAACCCGTGTGCTTGTCTACCTGTGTCTTATTATTGCTTATTACGCATCTGGGAGACATAGCGGAAAGCACCGAAATTTACCTCTCTTTGCCAAGTGTGTCACCTTTAGTTCTTCCGACAGGTAAAGAATTTCATTGCACGATTTCAAAATCATGTGGCATCACAGCAAAGCAGAGAATTACAATACAGTGTGGATGCTATAAAAATTCATGCGTTGGTCCATAATTAGTTGTTCAAGCTTGTCTTTCAAGCTTTTGTTCGTGTGGTACGCACGCAACCTGACCTATTTTTAGCAACGTGGATCAGCTATGTTTTAAACGAACAGTATAACGGAAACATGTCAGTTCCACGAGATTTCTTTCGTGTATTGAACATGGTGAGAGAAATATTTGTTTTGCCTTTTCTATGGTACAGAACACCACTGATTGCAAGAACGTTGACGAATAGACGATCAATTAGAACTACGAAGTAATATACTGTAGGTGTATTTCTATACTATGTATCACGATGTAAATAACAGTCAATACATTATATATACTTATCTGATTATTAATCACACATCCCGATGTTTCACTTCAAAAAAGAAAAGGAAAGATAGGTATTCGGATTGTCACAATGTTATCAGATACAGCTAGGGAATGTCTAACTAAAAGCCAAAAGACGCATGTCTTTATATTCAGTATGGAACGCCCTTGTAAAACTTGGTCAAAATCTGTGGCCGACATGTCAGACCCTCGCGAAGATGATACTAGACACCAGGATATTAAGAACGATCTGATTCGCTATTTAACATGTGCCCAGCGAGTCGACGGCAGTTCGCATCGAACTGGTATCGAGTTCGGATCCAGTTCGTATATGAAGAGGGCAGAGGCCAGTCTGGGATCGGCAGCCTAACTAACAGACCACGAGAATTGCAGCCACTACAGCTAAAACCTCTCCGCGATGTCGGGAATGGACTTAGCCCTGAACAGTATTCACTTCTCTGTATTGTATATGGAGCTTAGTCTCAGCCGGTATAGATCATATTAATGTTTAGCCTTAACTGGGTGTTATAGTTTTTGCGTGTAGCAATAAGTGAGTATTCATGTACATCGTACATCTACATCTAAACCTACATTTATACTCCGCAAGCCACCCAACGGTGTGTGGCGGAGGGCACTTTACGTGCCTCTGTCATTACCTCCCTTTCCTGTTCCAGTTGCGTATGGTTCGCGGGAAGAACGATGCCGGAAAGCCTCCGTGCGCGCTCGAATCTCTCTAATTTTACATTCGTGATCTCCTCGGGAGGTATAAGTAGGGGGAAGCAATATATTCGATACCTCGTCCAGAAACGCACCCTCTCAAAACCTCGACAGCAAACTACACCGCGATGCAGAGCGCCTTTCTTGCAGAGTCTGCCACTTGAGTTTGCTAAACATCTCCGTAACGCTATCACGCTTACCAAATAACCTTGTGACGAAACGCGCAGCTCTTCTTTGGATCTTCTCTATCCCCTCTGTCAACCCGACCTGGTACGGATCCCACACTGATGAGCAATACTCAGGTATAGGTCGAACGAGTGTTTTGTAAGCCACCTCCTTTGGTGATGGACTACATTTTCTAAGGACTAATTGACTGGAATACTCTCTTTCAAATTCCAAAGGTGGCAGGGGTAAAATACAGGGAGTGAGAGGCTATTTACAATTTGTACAGAAACCAGATGGCAGTTATAAGAGTCGAGGGGCATGAAAGGGAAGCAGTGGTTGGGAAGGGAGTGAGACAGGGTTGTAGCCTCTCCCCGATGTTATTCAATCTGTATATTGAGCAAGCAGTAAAGGAAACAAAAGAAAAATTCGGAGTAGGTATTAAAGTCCATGGAAAAGAAATAAAAACGTTGAGGTTCGCCGATGACATTGTAATTCTGTCAGAGACAGCAAAGGACTTGGAAGAGCAGTTGAACGGAATGGACAGTGTCTTGAAAGGAGGATATAAGATGAACATCAACAAAAGCAAAACGAGAGTAACGGAATGTAGTCGAATTAAGTCGGGTGATGCTGAGGGAATTAGATTAGGAAATGACTTAAAGTAGTAAAGTAGTTTTGCTATTTGGGGAGCAAAATAACTGATGATGGTCAATGTAGAGAGGGTATAAAATGTAGACTGGCAATGGCAAGGAAAGCGTTTCTGAAGAAGAGAAATTTGTTAACATCGAGTATAGATTTAAGTGTCAGGTTCAAATGGTTCAAATGGCTCTGAGCACTATGGGACTTAACTTCTAACTAGCCTAAGGACATCACGCACATCCATACCCGAGGCAGGATTCGAACCTGTGACCGTAGCGGTAGCGCGGTTCCAGACTGTAGCGCCTAGAACCGCTCGGCCACCCCGGCCGGCTAAGTGTCAGGAAGTCGTTTCTCAAAGTATTTGTATGGAGTGTAGCCATGTATGGAAGCGAAACATGGTCGATAAATAGTTTGGACAAGAAGAGAATAGAAGCTTTCGAAATGTGGTGCTACAGAAGAATGCTGAAGATTAGATGGGTAGATCACATAACTAATGAGGAGATATTGAATGGAATTGGGGAGAAGAGGAGTTTGTGGTACAACTTGACAAGAAGAAGGGACCGGTTGGTAGGACATGTTCTGAGGCATCAAGGAATCACAAATTTAGCATTGGAGGGCGGCGTGGAGGGTAAAAATCGTAGAGGGAGACCAAGAGAAGAATACACTAAGCAGATTCAGAAGGATATAGGTTGCAGTAAGTACTGGGAGATGAAGAAGCTTGCACAGGATAGAGTAGCACGGAGAGCTGCATCAAACCAGTCTCAGGACCGAAGACAACAACAACAACAACAACAATTAATTTGGTAGCAGTGTTCCAAAACCCACACGTATTAGTGGCACAGTGACAGTAACGAAGTTCCACATGTCAACGACGCTGAGTAATGGGAAAAGGCGAGAAAGAAAAAGGAGAAGGATGGAGTCGTTAATGAGGACTGCATCTGAGCACGTCTGAAAAACAAACGAAAGACACGACATTCGATAATATGACCATGGTACATTTAAACATTCTCTTTATAATATTCCGGGCTATCCAAGAGAATCATCTGATTTTCTTGTCGAAACCTAATATTTCGTCCCCACCTGCGGAGTACAGCTTCAGGGTGGGTTGGAGCTTCTATGAAAGCCCAAATCACGCCTCAGTTAGTTATTATTTTATTTTCTATACGGCTATACGGCACAGAGGAAAACAATACATATACACATACCGGACGGTTATAACTAAAGTACAGGTATTCACCGAGGTCCACTGTAGGCCATATGGATTAGGAACGGGACGTGGCCAGAAAACGACAAACAAGCGAGGAAGACATAATACTGATTTTATCATAAATCGCCGCTTACAAAGTTTGTTGAATATGAGCACCGGAGAAGTCGACGAGATGGTGCATTCGCAAAACGACGAGATCAACAATTGCTCGCAGCTGGTCCGGTGGGATCAGACCAACGTGTTCTTGTATACCGGCCATCAGACCAGTTAGAGATCGAACGTGTCCTTGGTAAACGCATTCTTTTAGATATCCCCAGAGCCAAAAGTCACATGGCTTCACATCAGGTGATATTTCGGGCCGCGCATCTGGAAAACTGCAGGTCATGCATTTGGAAAACCTCTGCAGATAGCACGTTCGTGGAAGGTTGCATCAAGCAGTGGTTTTCACACAGTCGTGCTCTTCCAAAGCAGGAATCATGTGCTGTACAAGGAGATTTCGACAACCTGAAGACTTGTAAGTACTGTAGAGTGTATAATAATTATACAGTGGTCCATTGATCGTGATCGGGCAAGATATCTCACGAAATAAGCGTCAAACGAAAAAACTACAAAGAACGAAACTCGTCTAGTTTGAAGGGGGAAGCCAGATGGCGCTATGGTTGACCCTCTAGATGGCTCTGCTATAGGTCAAACGGATATCAACTGCGGTTTTTTTTTTAATAGGAACCTCCATTTTTATTACATATTCGTGTAGTACGTAAAGAAATATTAATGTTTTATTTGGACCACTTTTTTCGCTTTGTGATAGATGGCGCTGTAATAGTCACAAACGTATATGTACGTGGTATCACGTAACATTCCTCCAGTGCGGATGGTATTTACTTCGTGATACATTACCCGTGCTGAAATGGACCGTTTACCAATTGCGAAAAAGGTCGATATCGTGTTGACGTATGGCTATTGCGATCAAAATGCTCAACGGGCGTGTATTTTGTATGCTGCTCGGTATCCTGGACGACATCATCCAAGTATCCGGACCGTTCGTCGGACAGGAGACCGATGACCAGCGGAGTTTTCACAGCACCAGTCAGCACTTCGACGGATCAACGACTGAGCAGATGGGCAATGCTCCCGAGGAGAACAACGTCCAGCGTAGTTCGCACACCAGCGGTCAACCCTCCAGGATCTGTCAGCACACTGAATTCACTTGCGTGACATATCTGGTGATGCAGAGGAGGATGACAGGGCAATGAGGTAAAAGAAGGAAAACCGGCACATGTATCGAAATTGGTCGCATTTCTGCCCAACGTGAGAAGCATAGACCAAGGACCGAAGAGTCAGTCGCCGCCCTAGAATCATCACGACTTTGGCGAAAACACGGAGTAAATACCTCCGACAAACGGGCGTGAGGTGGTCCTTTGAGAAGAGCCTTCTAGGGGACAAAGAAGACACTACGAAACGTCACCTGGACGGACGAACTGATGGTTCGTCAGCGGAAGTCATACTTTGCTACAACGACTTAGCCGCTACGCTGATCGACAGAAAAAGATATCGATACAGAGCCAATAGGTCGACAGAGAAGACGTTACCAGAAAGAAGTTAACGTGGTACCTACCAAGGTGGCTGGTGAGGACGAAGGGACTGCGATTTCACCAAATGGGTCACCTGTGAACCTAGAGGTTAATGGATTGGTGAACTCCGCCAGAAGACGCCGAACCTGAGGGTCGCTGGTTCGATTCCGGCACGAAGCACTCCGCGCCAAACCGTAACCGCTTGTTAATAACGCAACGAGTGAATTCACAAGGGGAAGACGACGCTGCCGGTGCAGAAGTTAACGGACGCTGTACTTAATGGAAGAGTACGCCGCCCGGCGCTCCGCTGCAACACTATATGCCACCGTATCAGCGATCACTGGAATCTGCATGCTAAAACTCCACGCCACTGAGCGCATTAGAACACACTATATTACTCTGTTTGTTTAAAGGGTCTTACGTGTGAGTAAATGACTGACAGTGGAACCATCAAATTTTCACACCTCGCCCACTTATCCAAGTAAAGAACCCATTCCACCGCCCATAAAGTGTCGCTTTCCCTGCCGCCGTCCCTGACAGAATAATTACCTTTGCTGCCCTCTGTTACAGTAACAGAGGGCAGAAATATCTAGTGTCACTAAACCCCGACCCGCTACAGTACACTTGATAGCCCCTCTTGGTGCCTTCTTTTCAAAGAACAATGCACCAAGAATAAAGTTGCTTGTGAACCCACACTATGCAGTCACATATAGCGAGTACAGTGGCTCTTTGTGCACAACACGTGGTTTAACAGCACCACAAATTCGGCAGGTCTGCGTGTTCACTGCTCCCTGTAACGTGAAATTTGCCCTGTCACTCCATAGAGTATTGTCCGGGCACGTGCCGCCGGTTTCGATCCGTGACAGAAACCGACCTTCAGTTTGGCTGTGGGAAATGTAAAGGCATCAGAGAGACAGTTCTGACGTTGCCGTTGATAATGGAAGCAAGACTTTAGAAATATCAAGACACATTCAAAGGATCTGCCAACCTGGAAACAGCGTTTGACAATGTCAAATAGCGCATGCTGTTCGAAATTCTTAGAAAAATAGAGTTAAGCTATACCGAAAGACAGGTAACATAGAATATGTACAAGAACCAAGAGGGAACAAGAAGAGTGGGAGACCAAAAATGCTCAGATTAAAAAGAGTGTTCAACAGGGATGCAGTCTTTCGCCCCTGCTTTTCATCTGTACATCGAATGTGCAATGATGGAAATAAATGAAAGGTTGGAGAGTGGAATTAAAACACAAAGTGAAAAGGTATCAATGATACGATTCGCTGATGACATTGCTATCCTCAGTCAAAATGAGTAATAATTATGTTGAATGGAATGAAGAGTCTAATGAGCACAAAATATAGATTGAGCGTAAATCGAAGTAGGACCACAGCAATGAGTAATAGCAGCAATGAGAATAGCGAGAAACTTAATAGCAGAATTGGTCATCGCGAAGTAGATGAAGTTATGGAATTCTGCTACCTAGACAGCAAAATAACCCTTGACAGACAGAGTAAGGAGGACATAAAATGTAGACTAGCACTAGCAAAAAGGGCATTCCTGACCATGACAAATCTACTAGATTCAAAGATAGGCCTTAATCGGCGGAAGAAATTTCTAAGAAGGGACGTCTGGAGCACAACATGTGGTGAAACATGGATTGTGGGAAAACCAGTAAATAAGAGAATCGAAGGATCTGAGACGTGGTGTTAGGGAAGAATGTTGAAAATTAGGTGGACTGATCAATGAAGAGGGTCTCCGCAGAATCGACACGGAAAAGAACATATGGAAATCAATGACGAGAGGAAGGGACAGGATGATAGGACATCAACTGAGACAGCACGGAGTAACTTCCATGGTACCAGCTATAGAAGATAAAAACTGTAGATGAAGAAAGAGATTGGCCGGCCGGAGTGGCCGTGCGGTTTTGGGCGCTACAGTCTGGAGCCGGGCGACCGCTACGGTCGCAGGTTCGAATCCTGCCTCGGGCATGGATGTGTGTGATGTACTTAGGTTAGTTAGGTTTAATTAGTTAGGTTTAATTAGTTCTAAGTTATAGGCGACTGATGACCTCAGAAGTTAAGTCGCACAGTGCTCAGAGCCATTTGAACCATTTTGAAAGAGATTGGTATATATCCAGCAAACAATTGAGAATGCAGGTTGCAAGTGCTACTCTGAGATGAAGAGGTTGGCACAGGATAGAAATTCGTGCAAACCAGAAGACTGGTGACCAAAAGATTAAAAAGTAAATACTGTTGACCATCGGATGGACAGTTCTCTTTATACTGCACCAGCACTAGGACTACCCAGAGTACGCGCCTCATGGTCAGTTATAGCGACAGGAAGCTTGTCCGCAGCTTTTACCGCTATAGGGCGGCTTTGTCTTCCAGCTGCCACACCAAGATCATCCATATTTTCGACTTCCCTTATCATCTTCGTTAAACCATTTAATGGCATCGGGCCTTTCCTCGAACCTTTCAGTCGGCGGTACTCTCTCAATGCAGCCCTGTAACTGTTGCCGTTCACACAAAAGAGTTTCACTAACACCACGAGGTCTCTCTTCTCGATAGCCCTACTGATCACTCACTCACGTTACGGCTTGTCAAATGACAGTGTGGACGCCATACCGTCACACTAACAGTGTACAGCACCAGATTGCCAGCTGGCAGCCACAACTTTTTTTTTTCAATGTAAATCGTTTCCTCATTAACAAAAAAAAGGCTTTAAGCACTATGGGACTTAACATGTGAGGTCATCAGTCCCCTAGACTTAGAACTACTTAAACCTAACTAACCTAGGTACATCACACACATCCATGCCCGAGGAGGATTCGAACCTTCGACCGTAGCAGGAGCGCGGTTCCGGACTGAAGCGCCTGGAACCACTCGGCCACAGCGTCCGCCATTAACACATTAGCGTATCTGCCAAGTATCGCTGGCATACTACTACAGCTGATACTGGACACCCGTGAGTAGCTGCACTTTAATTACACACACCCGGTATTTTTGCCAGGAATTTATATTTTTACTCGGACTTTCAATTAGGCGAATGTTAATGACGTTGATGACAGATGTTCTGATTAGAGTGAAGGTCAAACCATTTCGCAGCTATTACATGACGAACATTTCTACAGTGTTTGATAAATAGTAGGCTGAGCACCGTGGTCTAGGGGTAGCGTCTTTGATTCAATCAAAACGTCTTCGGTCCCGGGTTCGATCCCCACCATTGCCTAAAATTTTGATAAATAATCAGCATTGGCGGCCGAAGACTTCCGGCATAAGAAGTCAGAATTATTCTGCCAACGGCCTTGTCAAAGAAGGCGGAGGAGCGGATAGAAGTTCAGGGCACTCTCTTGTCCTAGGGGTGGGAAATTGCCCCTAAAGGGGGAAGAATCAGCAATGATCAACGACATGAGGATGCAGAAGGCAATGGAAACCACTGCATTAAAGACACGTAACGTGTGTCCACAGGACATGTGGCCTCTAATTGAAGAAGTGTCATGATGATCTCTCCATTGGCAAAAGATTCCGGAATAGTCCCGCATTCGGATCTCCGGGAGGGGACTGCCAAGGGGGAGGTTACCATGAGAAAAAAATTGAACAATCAACGAAAGCATAACGTTCTACGAGTCGGGGCGTGGAATGTCAGAAGCTTGAACGTGGTAGGGAAACTAGAAAATCTGAAAAGGGAAATGCAAACGCTCAATCTAGATATAGTAGGGGTCAGTGAAGTGAAGTGGAAATAAGACAAGGATTTCTGGTCAGATGAGTATCGGGTAATATCAACAGCAGCAGAAAATGG
The DNA here is from genome assembly GCF_023864345.2 of Schistocerca serialis cubense. NCBI lineage: Eukaryota > Metazoa > Arthropoda > Insecta > Orthoptera > Acrididae > Schistocerca > Schistocerca serialis. Next base: position 1,160,514,537 of record NC_064638.1, on the reverse strand, counting down.
TATAACAGGTGTAGGATTCGTTATGAATAGGAAGGTAGGGCACAGGTGTGTTACTGTGAACAGTTCAGTGACCGGGTTTGCCGGCCGTGGTGGCCGAGCGGTTCTAGGCGCTTCAGTCCGGAACCGCAGGACTGCTACGGTCGCAGGTTCGAATCCTTCCTCGGGCATGGATGTGTGTGATGTCCTTAGGTAAGTTAGGTTTAAGTAGTTCTAAGTTCTAGGGGACTGATGACCTAAGATGTTAAGTCCCATAGTGCTAAGAGCCATTTGACTGGGTTGTTCTAATCAGAATCGACAGCAGACCGACACCGACAACGATAGTTCAGGTATACATGCCGACGTTGCAAGCTGCAGATGAACAGATAGAGAAAGTGTATGAGGATATTGAAAGGGTAATGCAGTATGTAATGGGGGAAGAAAATCTAATAGTCATTGGCGACTGAAATGCAGTTGTAGGGGAAGGAGTAGAAGAAAAGGTTACACCAGAATATGGGCTTGGGACAAGGAATGAAAGAGGAGAAAGACTAATTGAGTTCTGTAACAAGTTTCAGCTACTAATAGCGAATACCCTGTTCAAGAATCACAAGAGGAGGAGGTATACTTGGAAAAGGCCGGGAGATACGGGAAGATTTCAATTAGATTACATCATGGTCAGACAGAGATTCCGAAATCAGATACCGGATTGTAAAGCGTACCCAGGAGCAGATATAGAATCAGATCACAATATAGTAGTGATGAAGAGTAGGCTGAAGGTCAAGACATTAGTCAGGAAGAATCAATACGCAAAGAAGTGGGATACGGAAGTACTAAGGAATGACGAGATACGTTTCAAGTTCTCTAACACTATAGATACAGCAACAGGGAATAGTGCAGTAGGCAGTACAGTTGAAGAGGAATGGACATCTCTAAAAAGGGCCATCACAGAAGTTGGGAAGGAAAACATAGGTACAAAGAAGGTAGCTGCGAAGAAACCATGGGTAACAGAAGAAATACTTAAATTGATTGATGAAAGGAGGAAGTACAAACACGTTCCGGGAAAATCAGGAATACAGAAATACAATGCCGCTGAGGAATGAAATAAATAGGAAGTGCAGGGAAGCTAAGACGAAATGGCTGCAGGAAAAATGTGAAGACATCGAAAATGATATGATTGTTGGAAGGACAGACTCAGCATACAGGAAAGTCAAAACAACCTTTGGTGACATTAAAAGCAACGGTGGTAACATTAAGAGTGCAACGGGAATTCCACTGTTAAATGCAGAGAAGAGAGTAGATAGGTGGAAAGAATACACTGAAAATCTCTATGAGGGTGAAGATTTGTGTGATGTGATAGAAGAAGAAACAGGAGTCGATTTACAAGAGATAGGGGATCCAGTATTAGAATCGGAATTTAAAAGCTTTGGAGGACTTACGGTCAAATAAGGCAGAAGGGATAGATAACATTCCATCAGAATTTCTAAAATCATTGGGGGAAGTGGCAACAAAACGACTATTCACGTTGGTGTGTAGAATATATGAGTCTGGCGATATACCATCTGACTTTCGGAAAAGCATCATCCACACAATTCCGAAGACGGCAAGAGCTGACAAGTGCGAGAATTATCGCACAATCAGCTTAACAGCTCATGCATCGAAGCTGCTTACAAGAATAATATACAGAAGAATGGAAAAGAAAATTGAGAATGCGCTAGGTGACGATCAGTTTGGCTTTAGGAAAAGTAAAGGGACGAGAGAGGCAATTCTGACGTTATGGCTAATAATGGAAGCAAGGCTAAAGAAAAACCAAGACACTTTCATAAGATTTGTCGACCTGGAAAAAGCGTTCGACAATATAAAATGGTGCAAGCTGTTCGAGATTCTGAAAAAAGTAGGGGTAAGCTATAGGGAGAGACGGGTCATATACAATATGTACAACAACCAAGAGGGAATAATAAGAGTGGACGATCAAGAACGAAGTGCTCGTATTAAGAAGGGTGTAGCCTTTCGCCCCTACTCTTCAATCTGTACACCGAGGAAGCAATGATGGAAACAAAAGAAAGGTTCAGGAGTGGAATTAAAATACAAGGTGAAAGGATATCAATGATACGATTCGCTGATGACATTGCTATCCTGAGTGAAAGTGAAGAAGAATTAAATGATCTGCTGAACGGAATGAACAGTCTGATGAGTACACAGTATGGTTTGAGAGTAAATCGGAGAAACACGAAGGTAATGAGAAGTAGTAGAAATGAGAACAGCGAGAAACATCAGGATCGATGGTCACGAAGTCAATGAAGTTAAGGAATTCTGCTACCTAGGCAGTAAAATAACCAATGACGGACGGAGCAAGGAGGACATCAAAAGCAGACTCGCTATGGCAAAAAAGGCATTTCTGGCCAAGAGAAGTCTACTAATATCAAATACCGGCCTTAATCTGAGGAAGAAATTTCTGAAGACGTACGTCTGGAGTACAGCGTTGAATGGCAGTGAAACTGTGGGAAAACCGGAACAGAAGAAAATCGAAGCATTTGAGATGTGGTGCTATAGAAGAATGTTGAAAATTAGGTAGACTGATAAGGTAAGGAATGAGGAGGTTCTACGCAGAATCGGAGAGGAAAGGAATATGTGGAAAACACTGATAAGGAGAAGGGACAGGATGATAGGACATCTGCTAAGACATGAGGGAATGACTTCCATGGTACTAGAGGGAGCTGTAGAGGGCAAAAACTGTAGAGGAAGACAGAGATTGGAATACGTCAAGCAAATAATTGAGGACGCAGGTTGCAAGTGCTACTCTGAGATGAAGAGGTTAGCGCAGGAAAGGAATTCGTGGCGGGCCGCATCAAACCAGTCAGTAACCTGTCGGTTATCGTCACCAGAAAATCTAAACAAATTGCAAAACGATTTAGAAAATACATTTGTAAGCCGCGAAAATTGGCAATTTACCATAAATAATGAAAAGTGTGAGGTCATTCACATGAGTGCGAAAAGGAATTTGTTACACTTTGGTTACACGCTAAATCAGTCAAATTCAAAGGCCGTAAATTCAACTACACACCTAGGAATTACAAATGTTCAAATGTGTGTGAAGTTTCATGGGACTTAACTGCTAAGGTCATCAGTGCCTACGCTTACACACTACTTAACCTAAGTTATCCTAAAGACAAACACACACACCTATGCCCGAGGGAGGACTCGAACCTCCGCCGGGACCAGCCGCACAGTCCATGACTGCAGCGCCTTAGACCGCTCGGCTAATCCCGCGCGGCTAGGAATTACAATTGCGAACAACTTAAATTGGAAAGAACACACAGAAAATGTTGTGGGAAAGGCGAACCAAAAGCTGAGTTTTATTCGTAAAACACTTGGAAAATGTAAAAGATCTACTAAAGAGACTGCCTACACTATGCTTGTCCGTCCTCTTTTGGAGTACTGCTGCGCGGCGTGGAATCCTACGATTAACGGAGCGCATCAAGAGAGTTCAAAGAAGAGCAGCACGTTTTGTATTACCGAGAAACAGAGGAGAGAGTGTCACATGCATAATACAGGATTTGGGGTGGACATCATTAAAACAAAGGCGTTTTTCGTTGCGGCCGAATCTTCTCAAAAAATTTCAGTCACTAACTTTCTCCTCCGAACGCGAAAATACTTTGTTGACGGCGATCTACACAGGGAGAAACGACCAGCATAATAAAATAAGGGAAACAGAGCTCGAACGGAAAGGTATAGGCGTTCGTTTTTTCCGCGCGCTGTTCGAGATTGAAGTAAGAACGAATTATTGTGAAGGTGGTTCAATTAACCCTCTGTAAGGCACTTAAGTGTCATTTGGGGAATATCCATGCACACTATTGGCCATTAAAATTGCTACACCTCGAAGATGTGCTACAGACGCGAAATTTAACCGACAGGAAGAAGATGCTGTGATATACAAATGATTAGCTTTTCAGAGCATTCACACAAGGTTGGTGCCGGTGGCGACACCTACAACGTGCTGACATGAGGAAAGTTTAGAACCTATTTCTCATACACAAACAGCAGATGACCGGCGTTGCCTGGTGAAACGTTGTTTGTGATGCCTCGCGTAACGAGGAGGAATGCGTACCATCACGTTTCCGACTTTAATAGAGGTCGGATTGTAGCCTATCGCGATTGCAGTTTATCGTATCGCGACATTACTGCTCGCGTTGGTCGAGATACAATTACTGTTAGCAGAATATGGAATCGGTGGGTTCAGGAGGGTAATACGGAACGCCGTGCTGGATCCCAACGACCTCGTATCACTAACAGTCGGGATGACAGGCTTCTTATCCGCATGGCTGTAGCGGATCGTGCAGCCACGTCTCGATCCCTGATTCAACAGATGGGGACGTTTGCAAGACAACAACGATCTGCAAGAACAGTTCTACGACGTTTGCAGCAGCATGGACTATCAGCTCGGAGACCATGGCTGCGGTTAACCCTTGACGCTACATCACGGACAGGAGCGCCTGCAATGGTGAACTCAACGACGAACCTGGGTGCACGAATGGCAAACCGTCATTTTTTCGGATGAATGCAGGTTCTGTTTACAGCATCATGATGGTCGCATCCGTTTTTGGCGACATCGCGGTGAACGTACACTGGAAGCGTGTATTCGTCATCACCATACTGGCGTGTCACCCGGCGTGATGGTATGGGGTGACATTGGTTACACGTCTCGGTCACCTCTTGTTCGCATTGACGGCACTTTGGACAGTGGACGTTACATTTCAGATGTGTTACGACCCGTGGCTCTATCCTTCATTCGATCCCTGCAGAACCCTACATTTCAGCAGGATAATGCACGACCCCATGTTGCACGTTCTGTACGGGCCTTTCTGGATACAGAAAATGTTCGACTGCTGCCCTGACCAGCACATTCTCCAGATCTCTCACCAACTGAAAACGTCTGGTCAATGGTAGCCGAGGAACTGGCTCGTCACAATACGCCAGTCACTACTCTTGATGAACTGTGGTATCGTGTTGAAGCTGCATGGGCAACTGTACCTGTACACCCCATCCAAGCTCTGTCTGACTCAATGCCCAGGCGTATCAAGGCCGTTATTACGGCCAGAGGTGGTTGTTCTGTGTAATGATTTCTCAGGATCTATGCACCCAAATTGTGTGAAAATGTAATAACATGTCAGTTCTAGTATAATGTGTTTGTACAATGAATACCCGTTTATCATCTGCATTTCTTCTTGGTGTAGCAATTTTAATGGCCAGTAGCGTAGATGTAGGCTGGTGCTCTACGGTGCAGCATTTTAAATTTCCATCACTGTAACTCTCTCAGTAGACCTTATGCGTCTAAATACCTCGTGCGTAACAATAAACAGCACTAAGTGATTAATAGCAGTTGAACTAACCTTTCCGATTTGTCCCCCGTCAGCGTTCGCTCAAAGGCCTCCAAACGTTGGCTGGGGAGTGTGCAACATCGGCTCTTCCCTCTGTTCCCAGTCCACCTGCCGCTCGCTGCCAAAAAGCTACAGCCAATTCCATATTGGTTACCGCCAGCTTCCTTTTTATTTATTTCTTTTTTCTCCCGGGCGTACACAGAGGGCGCTTTGACTGCCGGATAGAAAGCGGCAGCCTCTCTGTTTACCCTCTGGTGGCGCTTCCGGCCGCGAACTGCCAAGTGACGTCACGGCGCGGCGGAGAGGTGGTCCGCCTAGCGGGTCCGTATCGACTCCGGCGCGGATGCGGCAGAGGGTGAGACGGCGATAGGGGGGGGGGGGGGGGGGGGGAGCGAAGCGAAGCGATGCCATGCGAGGCGTCGCGCGCTAAATAAGCACGCGCGTAATTGAGAGAGCGCAGCGGCGCAAATATTTGTTCTCTGTTTGGACGGGGCGGGACGCGGATGCGCGACTGATAACAAACGTCGCCTAGAGCAGCGGCCGTCTGGATGGACGCCGTACCACGCTTTCCCGGAAGCTCTGCAAAATATCCTGTGGGAGCTCCAGGCCACAAAGCGAGACTGAAACGACACAGGCGCATACTGAGCAAAGTGAACAGAGACATAATTATTTTACGAAAAATAAATTTTTAATTTAATACGTTTCATATCAGGCTAAAAAGTATAAAATAATTTCTCCTATCCTCACACAGATTCCTAGCCTCATACAGATAATTCTGAAAATATGTGATTCTGAAGTTTTAATAACTACGGATATATCAGTAATATTTACAACGAAAAATGTGACATGCACACAACAGATAATAGTAGGAGGTGAACTATTGTAAGGAGTGTGTCAGAACTCTCCATTACATTGAAAATAATATAGCCACCTTAACAAATGGTTCAAATGGCTCTGAGCACTATGGGACTCAACTGCTGTGGTCACAAGTCCCCTAGAACTTAGAACTACTTAAACCTAACTAACCTACGGACATCACACACATCCATGCCCGAGGCAGGATTCGAACCTGCGACCGTAGCGGTCGTGCGGTTCCAGACTGTAGCGCCTGTAACCGCTCGGCAGCCACCTTAACATTCTTTATATTGTGTAAGATTGGAAATACACTCCTGGAAATGGAAAAAAGAACACATTGACACCGGTGTGTCAGACCCACCATACTTGCTCCGGACACTGCGAGAGGGCTGTACAAGCAATGATCACACGCACGGCACAGCGGACACACCAGGTACCGCGGTGTTGGCCGTCGAATGGCGCTAGCTGCGCAGCATTTGTGCACCGCCGCCGTCAGTGTCAGCAAGTTTGCCGTGGCATACGGACCTCCATCGCAGTCTTTAACACTGGTAGCATGCCGCGACAGCGTGGACGTGAACCGTATGTGCAGTTGACGGACTTTGAGCGAGGGCGTATAGTGGGCATGCGGGAGGCCGGGTGGACGTACCGCCGAATTGCTCAACACATGGGGCGTGAGGTCTCCACAGTACATCGATGTTGTCGCCAGTGGTCGGCGGAAGGTGCACGTGCCCGTCGACCTGGGACCAGACCGCAGCGACGCACGGATGCACGCCAAGACCGTAGGATCCTACGCAGTGCCGTAGGGGACCGCACCGCCACTTCCCAGCAAATTAGGGACACTGTTGCTCCTGGGGTATCGGCGAGGACCATTCGCAACCGTCTCCATGAAGCTGGGCTACGGTCCCGCACACCGTTAGGCCGTCTTCCGCTCACGCCCCAACATCGTGCAGCCCGCCTCCAGTGGTGTCGCGACAGGCGTGAATGGAGGGACGAATGGAGACGTGTCGTCTTCAGCGATGAGAGTCGCTTCTGCCTTGGTGCCAATGATGGTCGTATGCGTGTTTGGCGCCGTGCAGGTGAGCGCCACAATCAGGACTGCATACGACCGAGGCACACAGGGCCAACACCCGGCATCATGGTGTGGGGAGCGATCTCCTACACTGGCCGTACACCACTGGTGATCGTCGAGGGGACACTGAATAGTGCACGGTACATCCAAACCGACATCGAACCCATCGTTCTACCATTCCTAGACCGGCAGGGGAACTTGCTGTTCCAACAGGACAATGCACGTCCGCATGTATCCCGTGCCACCCAACGTGCTCTAGAAGGTGTAAGTCAACTACCCTGGCCAGCAAGATCTCCGGATCTGTCCCCCATTGAGCATGTTTGGGACTGGATGAAGCGTCGTCTCACGCGGTCTGCACGTCCAGCACGAACGCTGGTCCAACTGAGGCGCCAGGTGGAAATGGCATGGCAAGCCGTTCCACAGGACTACATCCAGCATCTCTACGATCGTCTCCATGGGAGAATAGCAGCCTGCATTGCTGCGAAAGGTGGATATACACTGTACTAGTGCCGACATTGTGCATGCTCTGTTGCCTGTGTCTATGTGCCTGTGGTTCTGTCAGTGTATCTGACCCCAGGAATGTGTCAATAAAGTTTCCCCTTCCTGGGACAATGAATTCACGGTGTTCTTATTTCAATTTCCAGGAGTGTATATAAGCACTCAGATATCGATAGTAACAATCTGAGGGCGAAACATGGGAGCGCTATTCTGAGCATTGTTGTGAGACTAGTAATAATCTGACGGCGAAGCATGGGAGTGAGATTCTAGGTAGTGTCGGTCGAGAGCTGGGAGACATAAAATGTGTCATGCTGCCCTCACGTTGGTGATGGCGGATCTTACCACAGTCAAGGCCTGATTTCATTTATATCGCTTAACTATGCTTGAAGATGGAATTCAAGGTAAAATTCGCAAGCATAGCGCAAAAGCAAAAAAATAGATACTGCCTACAGGAAAATTAAAGAGACCTTTGGAGAGAAGAGAACCACTTGTATGAATATCAAGAGCTCAGATGGCAACCCAATTCTAAGCAAAGAAGGGAAGGCAGAAAGGTGGAAGGAGTATATAGAGGGTTTATACAAGGGCGATGTCCTTGAGGACAATATTATGGAAATGGAAGAGGATGTAGATGAAGATGAAATGGGAGATAAGATACTGCGTGAAGAGTTTGACAGAGCACTGAAAGACCTGAGTCGAAACAAGGCTCCGGGAGTAGACAACATTCCATCAGAACTACTGATGGCCTTGGGAGAGCCAGTCATGACAAAACTCTACCATCTGGTGAGCAAGATGTATGAGACAGGCGAAATACCCACAGACTTCAAGAAGAATATAATAATTCCAATCCCAAAGAAAGCAGGTGTTGACAGATGTGAAAATTACCGAACTATCAGTTTAATAAGTCACAGCTGCAAAATACTAACGCGAATTCTTTACAGACGAATGGAAAAACTGGTAGAAGCGTACCTCGGGGAAGATCAGTTTGGATTCCGTAGAAATGTTGGAACACGTGAGGCAATACTAACCTTACGACTTATCTTAGAAGAAAGATTAAGAAAAGGCAAACCTACGTTTCTAGCATTTGTAGACTTAGAGAAAGCTTTTGACAACGTTAACTGGAATACTCTCTTTCAAATCTGAAGGTGGCAGGGGTAAAATACAGGGAGCGAAAGGCTATTTACAATTTGTACAGAAACCAGATGGCAGTTATAAGAGTCGAGGGGCATGAAAGGGAAGCAGTGGTTGGGAAAGGAGTGAGACAGTGTATTAGCCTCTCCCCGATGTTATTCAATCTATATATTGAGCAAGCAGTAAAGGAAACAAAAGAAAAATTCGGAGTAGGTATTAAAATTCATGGAGAAGAAGTAAAAACTTTGAGGTTCGCCGATGACATTGTAATTCTGTCAGAGACAGCAAAGGACTTGGAAGAGCAGTTGACCGGAATGGACAGTGTCTTGAAAGGAACATATAAGATGAACATCAACAAAAGCAAAACGAGGATATGGTATGTAGTCGAATCAAATCGGGTGATGCTGCGGGAAATAGATTACGAAATGAGACGCTTAAAGTAGTAAAGGAGTTTTGCTATTTAGGGAGTAAAATAACTGATGATGGTCGAAGTAGAGAGGATATAAAATGTAGACTGGCAATGGCAAGGAAAGCGTTTCTGAAGAAGAGAAATTTGTTAACATCGAGTATAGATTCAAGTGCCAGGAAGTCGTTTCTGAAAGTATTTGTATGGAGTGTAGCCATGTATGGAAGTGAAACATGGACAATAAATAGTTTGGACAAGAAGAGAATAGAAGCTTTCGAAATGTGGTGCTACAGAAGAATGCTGAAGATAAGGTGGGTAGATCACGTAACTAATGAGGAGGTATTGAATAGGATTGGGGAGAAGAGAAGTTTGTGGCACAACTTGACTAGAAGAAGGGATCGGTTGGTAGGACATGTTTTGAGGCATCAAGGGATCACAAATTTAGCATTGGAGGGCAGCGTGGAGGGTAAAAATCGTAGAGGGAGACCAAGAGATCAATACACTAAGCAGATTCAGAAGGATGTAGGTTGCAGTAGGTACTGGGAGATGAAGAAGCTTGCACAGAATAGAGTAGCATGGAGAGCTGCATCAAACCAGTCTCAGGACTGAAGACCACAACAACAACAGCGCAAAAGCAGCTGCAGGGTTAGGTTCGTGATTGTTAGTCTGAATCTGCAATAATCCCATATTTTGCTTGTCAGTTAAATAAGCCTCCTTAACCTCAAAATAATAATAATTATGCTCCACAACTAATTAATAAGTATGTTGTGGTTATTAAATGTTAATCCAACTTCGAAATTAAAATTATTTGTTAATCTGGCACTCAGCCATTACTGATACTTATGTCATTGTCAGGCATTTCGCCATTATTAATACTTGTCAAACTATTATTGGTCATGATGATTTCTGAAGTTTTAAAAAGACTTAATTTATGAAATCCCTTCTCACAAGTTGTTTAGTAGTTAACAAAACCCAAACGAACTCCTTCTTATTAAACTCATTCTCTGTAATAATAGGTTTTAGCCGCTGCTGCTACATGCTGCTGCGAATTGCCGTAAATCACTTGGAAAAAGGCAGACATCTAAAGAGGTGAGTGCAAAACGTAGGGCCAAAACAGAGACATTGACACACCACAACATATCATGTACTCTAATCCAGTAAATTTCGTTGCACAAGTCAGATTCTGTATCACTTGTAACTTCTTGTTCAAAAACGCAGTCAGATAGCTTAGGGATTCATTGTGACAGGTTAATTTGTTCCTGTAGTTTTTCGTATCCAAATACACAGTCAGACAGCTCATCCTAATGTCAATTTTAAGTTCTTCATGTAAATAATAATAATAATAATAATAATGGCGTGCGACGAGGGCCTCCCGTCGGGTAGACCGCTCGCCTGGTGCAAGTCTTTCGATTTGACGCGTCGATGGAGATGAAATGATGATGATTAAGACAACACCCAGTCCCTGAGCGGAGAAAATCTCCGACAAAGCCGGGAATTGAACCCGGGCCCTTAAGACTGACAGTCCGTCGCGCTGACCACTCAGCTATCGGGGCGGACTTTCATGTAAAGATCTGTTGAGGTATTAAAAGGCAGTGAAACTGACACTCATACAACACGCACTCAGTGTTATGCAGATTACATCCCGATTACTTGTAGCTCAGGTAGCTTATCGAGTCCATTTTCACAGACGAACATAAGCGTTATTTTTTGTAGCTACTTTACGTATTTGTTGTAAGTGAGTTACACTATTGCCGGTCATTGTGGCCGAGCGGTTCTAGACGCTTCAGTCCGGAACCGCGCTGCTGCTACGGTCGCAGGATCGAATCCTGCCTCGGGAATGGATGTGTGTGATGCCCTTAGGTTTGTTAGTTTTAAGTAGTTCTAAGTCTAGGGGGACTGATGACCTCAGATGTTAAGTCCCATAGTGCTCAGAGCCGTTTGAACCATTTTCAGTTACACTATTCATGCATCAGTTACACTGGTGTCCAAAATTAAAGAAACAACTGGAAATTTTTCAAAATTCCCTTTATTTTTCCACAAAACTTTGTAAACATGTAGAAATAATGTAAATAACGCGGAACGTAATCAACTGCAACATGCATAAGGGTAGACAAAAATAATCATCGTTTGTTCCCACATTCCCAGACATGCTCTATGGGATACAAATCGGGAGAGCGAGCAGGCCACGGAATGCATGCAAAATCTTCCGTTCCCAAAAAAACTTGAACCACCTGTGGTCTATGAGGTCTTCCACTATCGCCTACCAACACGAAGACTGGGTCCAAATCACCTCGCAACAACCGCACATAATGACCCAAGATCTCGTCTCGATATATGACACCAGTTAAACCTAGCCGATTCACCAGTAAAATTTCATGAAGAAGTGGTCGAGTCGTCAACATAATTCCTGCCCACACCATTAAGGATCCTCCATGATATGGGTGTCTTTCTACGATGTGTTCCACGTTCCCTCCATATGTAAATGCGTCGAGAATTACTCTCCAGACCAAAACGGAACTCATCTGAGAGAAGAACATTAACCCACTGTTCGACCGTCCAGGTGGCATGTTGACGACTCCACTCTACACGGCCAGCCGGAGTGGCCGAGCGGTTCTAGGCGCTTCAGTCTGGAACCGCGCGACCGCTACGGTCGTAGGTTCGAATCCTGCCTCGGGCATGGATGTGTGTGATGTCCTTAGGTTAGTTAGGTTTAAGTAGTTATAAGTTCTAGGGGACTGATGTTAAGTCCCATAGTGCTCAGAGCCATTTGAACCACTCTACACGTTCCCTTCTGTGAAGATGCATCAGAGGTACACATACAGAAGGTCTCCAGCAATAAAGGCTACTCTGCCGAAGCGTTCTCTAAACCTTTTGACCCCATACAGCACGTTTTCTTTCTCGGAGAATATCGGTTGAAAAAAATGCGGATTTTGTTGCGAGACGTCGTACAGTACTCCCGCTTCTTCCCCTACAGCTTTATGAAGTTCTGACAAGTGTCGGCACTATACGGCCCGCATCTCGTGGTCGTGCGGTAGCGTTCTCGCTTCCCACGCCCGGGTTCCCGGGTTCGATTCCCGGCGGGGTCAGGGATTTTCTCTGCCTCGTGATGGCTGGGTGTTGTGTGATGTCCTTAGGTTAGTTAGGTTTAAGTAGTTCTAAGTTCTAGGGGACTGATGACCATAGATGTTAAGTCCCATAGTCCTCAGAGCCATTGGAACCATTGGCACCATACGCGGCTCTCAAAATGGCGTCTGTAACGGAGGGGCGTTCCAAGCAGAGAGCTGTCAGTGAGTTTCATTTGGCGGAAAATCACAGAATCGCAGATATTCATACGCGCTTGCAGAATGTCTACGGAGACCTGGCAGTGAACAAAAGCACGGTGAGTCGTTGAGCGAGCTTTTCCGTCATCATCGCAACAAGGTCGTGCAAACCTGTCAGATCTCCCGCTTACTGACTGGCCACATACAGCTGTGACGCGCCTGCAATGTTGAAACGTGCGGACACTCTCATTCGAGGTGATCTACTGAACTGAAGAAACACTTCGCAGCATAACTGGACATCTCTGTTGATAGTACTAATACACTCGTTTACCAATTGGGGTACTCAAAGGTGTGTGACCACCGACTACCAGAAGACCATAAGGAGCAACGACGGACAATCTGTGCGGAACTGTTTGCATATTACGACACGATAGTTACAATTTCTTGTCGACCATCGTCACAGATGAAGATGGTTTCACCACATCTAACCGGAAACAAAACGGCAATCCATACAGTGGTGCCACCCAATCTCTCCTCCAAAGAAAAATTTAAAAGCCGCAGCCTTAGGCTGTAAATTCATAGAGATGGTCTCCTGGGACTCTTAAAAAGCTATTCTGTTTGATGTCCTCCCGTATGGAGTAACGATCACCTCTGAAGTGTGTTGTGCTACCCCAGAAAATTGAATAAACCACTTCAGCTTGTTCGTCGCCACAAAAATATCAACGGAATTCTCCTTCTCCTTGACAACGCAAGGCCACACGAAAATGAGCGTTCCCGACATGAGCTCACGAGACTTCATTGGACTGTTCTTCCTCATCCATCGTACTGCTCGGATCTCGCACCTTCCGACTTCCAACTGTTTGGCCCAATGTGTAAAGCTCGTTGCAAGTCGCAAAGCGCTCTCATCCTTAAGTACCGGTTGAATAAAGTATGGACATTCACATGTGGTGGACAACACTTCTTTTCGCCCTCACCGCTTTGATAAGTAGGTTCATTGGGTGGTTACAATTAAACTTTCCCTATTTAACACATTATAACACGGAAACTGATTACCGTACGAGTACCAAACTAGCTAATATTAATGTCCAGAGTACGGGGTGCATGATTTCCATGTGTCACAGTGCCACCGTCCAGTTCCAACTATGGACTCCAGGTGCCGTAATGAGTCATCGTGATTCATAGTCTCACACACCTGACCACTCGCAGTGCACTTGTTGACGTGTCAACATGAGCTTTGACAAAAGGAGCAGGGCATTATTGGTGAAGCTCTGGTACCAAAACAACATTGATGCTGGAGCTGCTCTTCGAAAATATTGCCGGCTGAAAGGATTACGGAAGAATCGTCTTCCTTCATCTCCTATGCAGAGCATGATAAATAAGTTCTAATCAGTTGGAGAGCTGGTCGTCGCTCCGGGAAGAGGCCGGCGACCGTTTGCACCACAGGTGGTTGATGAAATCACTGTTGCTAGGCAGACAACGTTGCGCCCAACTCCCGATCGTCAGGCAGTGCGCGTGCTGTGTCACTTCAGTTGAACATCCCGTGGCCCACAGTACAGAATGCACTTCGAACCATTCTCAAATGGTATCCTTACAGGATCCATATTGTACAGCAGCTTCCACCACAGGACGCCCAACGACGTGTTGACTTCGCTCTCCACTTTCTCGCAAGGATTGAAGTGACGAGGGCTGTCCTGGACCATCCTATGGACAAACCGGTAAGGTGAACACACTGAATCGCCGAGGGTGGGGATCTTCACCTCCAGTCACTGTGCATGAAATTCCGCTGTACGGTGAACGTGTCACCGTATGGTGTGGTTTCACGACGACGTTCATCTTGAGCCAATTCTTATTTCAACAGTTAGCGCTCAAGAAGCAAAGACGTGCAGTGTGATTGGCCAGTGTTACTGGGATACGCTTCGCCAGCATGTCATGCAGGAGAAAGACGCATTGAACTCATGCAAGATGGGGGCACTACCGCACATCGCTCGTGAAGTGCTTTTCCGAAACACATTTGAAGCGGTCAAATTAGCGGCGGATCGTTTCCAAATGCTTGGCCAGCACGATCATCTGATCTCACTCCCTGGGGCTACGTGAAGGACAGGGTTTACCATGGGAACATTCACACATGTGCTGATCTGAAGCGCGGCATATCAAGAGAGGTAGCCAGAATACCTACGGACATGCTTCGTTCTGTCATGCAGAATGGAATTCTCCGCTTCCAGACTCTTCTGGACACTGACGGGCGCCCTGCTGAGGCCCTATTGTAGCAGTAATGGTACCGGTATGTAATGGTATGATGTGTCGTAGCAGCGCATTAAAAAAGTGTTTCAGCTGAATCGATTGTGCATCATTTCTCTTCCCCGTCTCCTCGCGTTAATATTACCAAGTCTAGTACTCGTATGGCGATAAGCTTCCGTGCTATAACGTGTTAAATAGGGCACGTTTAATTATAACCAAACGGTATGTAAGGTAGTCTATGTGTTGAGCTAGTGTATGAGCTATATCCATTCCAAATTTATTTCAAATCCGTCCAGCCGTCTGCTAATGACCGGTTCTTAAAATACACTACTGGCCATTAAAATAGCTACATCACGAAGATGACGTGCTACAGACGCGAAATTTAACCAACAGGAAGAAGATGCTGTGATATGCAAATGATTAGCTTTTCAGAGCATTCACACGAGGCTGGCGCCGGTGGAGACACCTACAACGTGCTGACACGACGAAAGATTCCAACCGATTTCTCACACACAAACAGCAGTTGACCGGCATTACCTGGTGAAACGTTGTTGTGATGCCTCGAGTAAGGAGGACAAATGCATACCATCACGTTTCCGACTTTGATAAAGGTCGGATTGTAGCCGATCGCGATTGCGGTTTATCGTATCGCAACATTGCTGCTCGCGTTGGTCGAAATCCAATGACTGTTAGCAGAATGTGGAATCGGTGGGTTCAGGAGGGTAATACGAAACGCCGTGCTGGATCCCAACGGCCTCGTATCACTAGCAGTCGAGATGACAGGCATCTTATCCACATGGCTGTAACGGATCGTGCAGCCACGTCTCGATCCCTGAGTCAACAGATAGGAACGTTTGCAAGACAACAACCATCTGCACGGACAGTTCGACGACGTTTTGCAGCAGCATGGACTATCAGTTCGGAAACCATGGCTGCGGTTACCACTGAAGCTGCATCACAGATAGGAGCGCTTGCGATGGTGTACTCAACGACGAACCTGGGTGGACGAATGGCAAAACGTCATTTTTTCGGATTAATCCAGGTTCTGTTTACAGCATCGTAATGGTCGCATCCGTGTTTGGCGACATCGAGGTGAACGCACGTTGGAAGCGTGTATCCGTCATCGCCATACTGGCATACCACTCGGCGTGATGGTATGGGGTGCGATTGGTCACACGTCTCGGTCACCTCTTGTTCGCATTGACGGCACTTTGAACAGTGGACGCTACATTTCAGATGTGTTACGACCCGTGGCTCTACCCTTCATTATGCGAAACCCTACATTTCAGCAGGATAATGCACGACCGCATGTTTCTCGATACAGCAAATGTTCGACTGCTGTCCTGGCCAACACATTCTCCAGATCTCTCACCAGTTAAAAACGTCTGGTCATTACTGACCGAGCAACTGGCTCGTTACAATACGCCAATTATTACTGTTGATGAACTGTGGTATCGTGTTGATGCTGCATGGGCAGCTGTACCTGTACACGCCTTCCAAGCTCTGTTTGACTAAATGCCCAGGCGTATCAAGGCCTTTATTAAGGCCAGAGGTGGTTGTTCTGGGTACTGATTTCTCAGGATCTATACACCCATATTGCGTGAAAATGTAATCACATGTCAGTTCTAGTATAATATATTTGTCCAATGAATAACAGTTTATCATCTGCATTTCTTCTTGGTGTAGCATTTTTAATGGACAGTAGTGTAGAAAGGAGGAAGAAAATTCAGTACTGTAACAGTACTGAGGGCAACGGGAGGGGAATACCGATCTAGCTCGCTTGTCTTTGCTGACCTTATTTTAGTGGATACTTTCTGGATCGCTATTAGTTTTACTAACGCCGGGCTTTCTTTGTGTCAGTCACGAACGCTTATCCGATGAACCATAGAAAGTCCGCCTTGTCTGTAGACTTGGTTTAGTGTCATAGTCGAAGGTCTGCAGCCTCAATTCCTCCGTGACGTTGGAGAATTACCTAATGGCTATTACGGCAGGTCCTTCCTCTATCGCCTCCCCCCCTCCTCCCCCTCCCCCCCCCCCCCACCACTCTGACCGCTAGGCACGTCCGGCAACCGCTGCCGAGAAAGTTAGATTAAAGGCAGCGGGTTTGCAGCGGGATCCCCGCCACATGTGTGTGTGTGTGTGCGTGTGTGTGTGTGAGTGTGAGTGAATGAGTGAGTGTGTGTGTGTGTGTGTGTGTGTGTGTGTGTGTCGCAGGGAACGGCCGGCAGTCGGGCCCGGAACGCAATAACGTCTCCTGGCAGGCGGATCGGCCCGCGCGGAATCACGTTCGGCCGCCACCGTGGACCGCCTGCGGCCAAATAAAAGCGTACCGGACACCGCCACCGCCTCCGGCGCGCCTAATTGAAATTCTAAGTCGCCGCGGCCAGGGCGAGGGGGCGACGCCACGCTATCCAATCACAAGGCGCCACCACCCGCCTGCCAATTAGAACCTGCGCACAGCGCTACCTGCTGCCGCTACTGGGCGCGTCTACTGGCGTTTACAGTAAGAGCATTGCAAAAAATGGCTCTGAACACTATGGGACTTAACTTCTGAGGTCATCAGTCCCCTAGAACTTAGAACTACTTAAACCGAACTAGCCTAAGGACATCACACTCATCCATACCTGTGACCGTAGTGGTCGCGCGGTTCCAGACTGTAGCACCTAGAACCACTCGGCCACACCGGCCAGCAAGAGCATTGCAAAACAGTCCGCCAGCGTCTGAAGTAGAAATGATTTGTCGTTGCGGATTAAGACAGTTGGTGAACAGTCGTTTCTGTCGTGGCTTCGAGAGCGAGGAATAATTCATGCAGCTCTCCACGTTAGTACATTTCTCGAGGAAGCCATTTCATCTGTGCATAGCTACCTTAACCAATATCCAATTGAACCTGCTTGTAGATATGACAGCCCATACTTTCCTCTGGAACGCTATAATACAGTGCCTCGCTTTTTTTTCTTTTCAACTACTTTCTCGGGGTTATAACCATTTTTTGTAAATATGTGTATTAATGAATTTTGTCAATAATTAGTGTTGATGGAAATGTGATGTATGTTGGTAGGATAAATAAGAAATATTCATGTCAAGTTGTTGTACTATAGACGCTGGCAATGTCAGGGAAGTTTTTATTGAAAAAAAAACACTGAAAATATCTTCAGCATAAAAATAACATCGCTGGCGCGAGTGCGCGCCGTTGTAGAGGAGAAACCAGAGAAGTGGCTGCGAAGTCTACTTGCGTCAAAGATGTTCTAATATGAGGGTGAGTCAAATGAAAACATTAAATATTTTTTAAAATATTATTTATTGTTCAGAAGTGGTACAAAGCTGTATCACTTTGCAACATAATCTTCCCCGCGCTCAATTCAAGTCCTCCAGCGCTTACAAAGTCCATACATTCATCATCATCATCATCATTTAAGACTGATTATGCCTTTCAGCGTTCAGTCTGGAGCATAGCCCCCCTTATAAAATTCCTCCATGATCCCCTATTCAGTGCTAACATTGGTGCCTCTTCTGATGCTAAACCTATTACTTCAAAATCATTCTTAACCGAATCCAGGTACCTTCTCCTTGGTCTGCCCCGACTCCTCCTACCCTCTACTGCTGAACCCATGAGTCTCTTGGGTAACCTTGCTTCTCCCATGCGTGTAACATGACCCCACCATCTAAGCCTCTTCGCCCTGACTGCTACGTCTATAGAGTTCATTCCCAGTTTTTCTTTGATTTCCTCATTGTGGACACCCTCCTGCCATTGTTCCCATCTACTAGCACCTGCAATCATCCTAGCTACTTTCATATCCGTAACCTCAACCTTGTTGATAAGGTAACCTGAATCCACCTAGTTTTCGCTCCCATACAACAAAGTTGGTCGAAAGATTGAACGGTGCACAGATAACTTAGTCTTGGTACTGACTTCCTTCTTGCAGAAGAGAGTAGATCGTAGCTGAGCGCTCACTGCATTAGCTTTGCTACACCTCGCTTCCAGTTCTTTCACTATGTTGCCATCCTGTGAAAATATGCATCCTAAGTACTTGAAACCGTCCACCTGTTTTAACTTTGTTCCTCCTATTTGGCACTCAATCCGTTTATATTTCTTTCCCACTGACATTACTTTCGTTTTGGAGATGCTAATCTTCATACCATAGTCCTTACATTTCTGATCTAGCTCTGAAATATTACTTTGCAAACTTTCGATCGAATCTGCCATCACGACTGTCATCCGCATATGCAAGACTGCTTATTTTGTGTTCACATATCTTAATCTCACCCAGCCAGTCTATTGTTTTCAACATATAATCCATAAATAATATGAACAACAGTGGAGACAGGTTGCAGCCTTGTCTTACCCCTGAAACTACTCTTAACCATGAACTCAATTTACCGTCAACTCTAACTGCTGCCTGACTATCCACGTAAAGACCTTTAATTGCTTGCAAAAGTTTGCCTCCTATTCCATAATCTCGTAGAACAGACAATAACTTCCTCCTAGGAACCCGGTCATATGCCTTTTCTAGGTCTATAAAGCATAGATACAATTCCCTGTTCCACTCATAACACTTCTCCATTATTTGCCGTAAGCTAAAGATCTGGTCCTGACAGCCTCTAAGAGGCCTAAACCCACACTGATTTTCATCCAATTGGTCCTCAACTTTCCTTTCAACAATACCTGAGAAGATTTTACCCACAACGCTGATTAAAGAGATATCTCTGTAGCTGTTACAATCTTTTTTGTTTCCATGTTTAAAGATTGGTGTGATTACTGCTTTTGTCCAGTCTGATGGAACCTGTCCCGACTCCCAGACCATTTCAATTATCCTGTAGCCATTTAAGACCTGACATTCCACTGTATTTGATGAGTTCCGATTTAATTTCATCCACCCCAGCTGCTTTATTGCACTGCAGTCTATTGACCATTTTCTCCACTTCCTCAAATGTGATCCTACTTCCATCATCATTTCTATCCCATTCTACCTCGAAATCTGAAACATTACTGATCGTATTTTCACCTACATTGAGCAACTCTTCAAAATATTCCCTCCATCTGTCCAAGGTATCCACAGGATTCACCAGCAGTTTTCCTGACCTGTCCAAAATACTTGTCATTTCCTTCTTACCTCCCTTTCGAAGACTGCTAATTACAATCCAGAATGGTTTTCCAGCAGCTTGACCCATAGTCTCCAACCTGTTTCCAAAGTCTTCCCAAGATTTCTTCTTGGATGCTGCAATTATCTGTTCCTTTAGAAAAAAAATTCTTTTGGTAGTCCGCTCAACCATTCATACACCGTGTGCTGCACCTCTTCATCAGAGCGAAACTTCTTTCCTCCTATTGCGTCTTTGAGTGGTCCAGACATATGCAAATCACCTGGGGCAAGGTCTGGTGAGTATGGTGGATGAGGAAGACACTCAAAATGCAGGTCTGTGCTTGTTGTAACTGTTGTACTGGCAGTGTGGGGCCTTGCATTGTCATGTTGCAAAAGGACACCTGCTTAAAGCAATCCACCGCTTTGATTTGATTGCAGGTCCCATATGATTTTTTAAGATATCTGTATATGATGCACTGCTGGCAGTGGTCCCTCTAGGCATGTAATGCTCCAAAATTACGCCTTTTTCGCCCTAAAAGAGAGTCAGCATAACCTTCCATTCTGATGGTTCTGTTCGAAACTTCTTTGGTTTTGGTGATGAGGAATGGAGCCATTCCTTGCTCGCTCTCTACGTTTCCGGTTGGTGGAAGTGAACCCAGGTTTCGTCCCCAGTAACTATTCTTGCAAGGGAGCCATCACCTTCTCGTTCAGCCGGCCGGTGTGGCCGGGCGGTTCTAGGCGCTTCAGTCTGGAACCGCGCTACCGCTATGGTTGTAGGTTCGAATCCTGCCTCGGGCATGGATGTGTGGGATGTCCTTAGGATAGTTAGGTTTAAGTAGTTCTAAGTTCTAGGGGACTGATGACCTCAGATGTTAAGTCCCATAGTGCTCAGAGCCATTTGAACCATTTTAAACCTTCTCGTTGAAAGCGCCGAAGAAGTTATTCACAAGCATCAACACATCGTTCTCTCATTTCAGTAGTCATCTTGCAGACACTTTGTGAAACTGGAGCACATCATGCACAATGTGGTGTGCTGGCCCATGGCTAATCTGCAAACATGCTGCATTGTCATTCAATGTCACTCGACGGTTTTCCTTCACTATGGCTTCAACTGCTGAAATGTTCTGTGGAATCACAACTCGTTGTGCCTGACCTGGACGAGGAGCATCTTCCACTGAAGTCACACCATTTGTGAACTTCCTACTTCATTGGTACACTTCATGCTGTGACAAACATGCATCAAACATGCGCTTCAGTCTGGAACCGCGCGGCCGCTATGGTTGTAGGTTCGAATTCTGCCTCGGGCATGGATGTGTGGGATGTCCTCAGGATGGTTAGGTTTAAGTAGTTCTAAGTTCTAGGGGACTGATGACCTCAGATGTTAAGTCCCATTCTTCGATGAATTTCAATAGGTTTCACATCTTCACTACGCAAAAACCGAATAACAGAACGTTGTTCTTCCCTGGTACAAGTCGCAAGTGGGGTGGCCATAAAAATACTGATACTGCGACTGTATGTGTGCATCTGCACTGTGCTGCCACCTACAGGCCATTCTGCACTCTGTTTGTAGCACGCTTACCAACTTACAGGATAACGGCGCGAAATTTCTATTTGTTATTACAAATTTAAAATTTGACAGGCAGTCGACCGCTTCATTCGCACCATAAACAGAACAGGCTCTGCTGACGGTATATTAGGCCTTCCACGTCGCTGGCAACGGGTTCTACACAACGATCATTCCTAATTTAATTCTCCCCGCATCACCTAGTTTAATTCGACTATCTTGCTCTTGTTTTGCAATTTACAGTACTCATATCGATTTTCAAGACGCTGTAAAAATTATCTTCAAAGTCATTTGCCGTTTGTATCAGAATTATTACATCATCTGAAAAGCTCAAACTTTTTATTTCTTCTCCTTGAAGTTTAATTCCCTTTCCAAATCCCTCCTTATTTTCTTTTAGAGTCTGCTCAATGCACAGACCGAATATCGTCGGTAATGGCTAAAATGGCTCTGAG
The DNA here is from genome assembly GCF_023864345.2 of Schistocerca serialis cubense. Taxonomy (NCBI): domain Eukaryota; kingdom Metazoa; phylum Arthropoda; class Insecta; order Orthoptera; family Acrididae; genus Schistocerca; species Schistocerca serialis. The sequence goes on along the minus strand of NC_064638.1, from coordinate 1,160,492,638 downwards.
CACTATGGGACTTAACATCTATGGTCATCAGTCCCCTAGAACTTAGAATTACTTAAACCTAACTAAGGACAGCACACAACACTCAGCCATCACGAGGCAGAGAAAATCCCTGACCCCGCCGGGAATCGAACCCGGGCGTGGGAAGCGAGAACACTACCGCACGACCACGAGATGCGGGCTATCGTCGGTAATGGGCTAGGCCACTAACTAGTTCTCTTCTCAACTACTGATTCCCTTTCATGTTATATTCTTGTAACCGGAGTCTGCTCTATGTATGTGTTGTACATAGCTTTTATATATCTGTATTTTACCCCTGCCAACCTCAGAATTTCAAATAGTGTACTCGAATCGATATTGTCAAAATCATTACTGTGTCAGCTACTGTGAGAGTCAGCACTGACACAAACAAGGAAGCAGAGAAGTTGCGATGGCCAGTTGCAGGAGTTCAAAACGATCTGCATATACACTTTCAAATTAACGGGACACTTTATTTCTCAAAAATAAAATATACATAACTCAAATTTAGTTTATTTCACGTCTATGGTCCCAAATGTTTTTGTCATCAGACTACAGGTTTCGGTCTATAATGATTATCTTCAGATCTGCTTTTTAAAAAACGTGTCCTAATACTGGAGCCATTTCGTCAAACGTTGAACACAAAATCAGCGCCAGCACCGTCAAATATAAATAAGAGCATATGCAAGAATCATCTTGCCAGCAGCACTACCGTTTTTCATGCGACCTGAAAATGCTCATTATAGACCGAAACTGGTGGTCTGATGACAAAAAATTTCTGACCATAGACGGGAAGTAAAGGATATTTATTCTATATTCGGGTCTCTGTTCAGTTCGCGACCATGTAGCAGCGTGTGATAACTTCTCCTAATGAAGTGGATTTCTGTGGCTCTTATGAGTAATTACTTTTATACAATATAACTTCTCGCAGAACCCAGGCTAAGTACCGTTTTCTTATTACTCAGTACTGATGCTTTCGAAAACTGCGACCGAACTGGGGCTGACCAGCGATGGGCGGCTGGTTAAGTCAGCGCTGACAGGGGGGCTGAACTCTGCCTTCCTGGAGGAGTGGAGCTGCCCACTCTTTCCATTGACGCGCCGGTCAGCGCCTTCTTGACGCTGTTTCGCGGCGCTGCACTGTTCAGTATGCGATCGATACTTTAGGATTGCACAATCTTTCTCTACATTTACAAATGCTGTAAACTTAAATTCACTTTGCCTCTGTCTAAAAGAAGCCAGTCAGTCCGCAAGTACCTCAAGCCACACCCAGAAAGGGGTGTAGGAGTAATCCGCTGAATTACAGGTCTATATCACTAACGTCTATTTACAGTAGGGTTTTAGAACATATACTGTATTCGAACATTATGAAGTACCTCGAAGGAAACGATTTATTGACTTATAGTCAGCACGAATTCAGAAAATATCGTTCTTGTGAAACACAACTAGCTCTTTATACTCACGAAGTAATAAGTGTTATCCACAGAGGATGTCAAATTGATTCCATATTTTTAGATTTCCAGAAGGCTTTCGACACCGTTCCTCACAAGCGTCTTCTAACCAAACTGCGTGCCTACGGAGTATCGCCTCGGTTGTGCGACTGGATTCGTGATTTCCAGTCAGAAAGGTCACAGGTCGTAGTACTAGACGTAAAGTCATCGAGTAAAACAGGAGTAATATCCGGCGTTCCCCAAGGAAGTGTTATAGGCCCTCTATTGTTCCTGGTCTATGTTAACGACATAGGAGACAATCTGAGTAGCCGTCTTAGATTGTTTGCAGATGATGCTGTCATTCACCGTCTTCTAAAGTCATCAGATGATCAAAACGACTTGAAAAATGATTTAGATAAAATGTCTGTATGGTGCGAAAAATGGCAATAGACCCTGAATAAGTTATTCACATGAGTACTAAAAGAAATCAGCTAAATTTTGATTACGCAATAAGTCACACAAATCTGAGGGCTATAAATTCAACTAAATACTTAGGGATTACAATTACAAATAACCTAAACTGGAACGATCACATAGATAGTATTGTGGCTAGAGCAAACCAAAGACTGCGATTCATTGGCAGAACACTTAGAAGGGACAACAGGTCTACCAAAGAGACTGCTTACTCTACGCTTGTTCCGTCCTATACTAGAGTATTGCTGTGCGGTGTGGGATCCGCATCAGGTCGGACTGACGGATGACATCGTCAAAGTACAAAGAAGAGCAGTTCGTTTTGTATTATCGCGAAATAGGGGAGATAGTGTCACAGATATGATACGTGAATTGGAGTGGCAATCATTGAAAACAAAGGCGATTTTCGTTGCGACGGGATCTTCTCATGAAATTTCAGTCACCAGTTTTCTCCTCCAATTGCGAGAATATTCTTTTGGCACCCACTTATATAGGGAGAAATGATCATCACGATGAAAATAAGAGAAATCAGGGCTCGCACGGAAAAATTTAAGTGCTCGTTTTTCCCGCGTTCCGTTCGAGAGTAGAACGGTAGAGAGACAGCATGAAGATGGTTCATTGAACCCTCTGCCAGTCACTTTATGGTGAAAAGCAGAGCAATCTCGTAGATGTAGATGAACCTTTGAGAATAAAGCTAAAATTCATGTATCTGTTGAAATAATTACTGTATTCTTATATATGAGTGGTTCAGCTGAACGGATTATGACGAGACGTAATGCTTGGTAGCTCGTATAAAAGATATCAAATAATAAAAGTTTCATTGGTATATATTACAGGATGGAAATTTAAATATAAAATGTATTACGCTATTGTTCATTTCTGTTATGCAATTTTCTATATTATTGACCTGAAGATGGCTATTCAAAGAGCTGAAAATAGTTATCAAATAAAGGAATTTTAGCGATCGTGACCTAGGATTTTTATTCACGTATCACAAGCTTTAAAAATCAAGTTTTTTTTAAATTTTGGACTGATGACGACATTAATGTGCTTTGGCTGTCAATGAAGCTCCCTAGTTCTCCGTATTGCTTGTTCTATATTTTCTTATCGACCGGTCAGAAACAAAGATCGACAGCCCAACTCATTCGCAGTTCTGGACATGACACAATGCCATAAATCGTGAATGCACATCACGTTTTTTTTACGATCGGCAGTTTTATGAGGAAAAAGATCGTGTTCCGAGCATCTGCGATTTATGACTAGTTTCTGCTTTATTACGGGCCATATCGCTCCCCTTTCCGTCGTGTCATTAGTCGTAAAAGAAAATTTTTGCGCGGTATTCATAGTCCATTATTACTTTGTGCCGTGCGAATGTATGTTTCCGTCCGCTTTTAACTCCTTCTTTGTAACAGTTCCGCAACGAGATCTCTCTTCCTTGGTAGTTGCAACTTTTGCGCGTACACCAGCATTTTGCGCGCTTCCGTGGACTAGAGGGCAGAGCTTTTGGAATCTCTCAACTGTAAAATCGCATGCGGGGCAATTATATTTTGAGGAAGAGTACGTGACTCGGATGCTGGCAAGTGTAATAAGCAGCTCGTACAAAAGTCTGCGTTGTTACTAGGTTCGCGAAGAGAACTGCGAAGCTTTTTAAAAATTAGGATTTAAGCGGAATTCATCAGTCCACTTGCGTTTATAATTCTTGAACTAGAACACGATGCCAATAGAAGAAACTGTTAGCGTGCTTTCCCTTTATCTAGATTTCTGCTATGACATCACCACACAACTGAAATGCGGTAATCGAAAGAATATTTCAGAACATCGCTTGAATAAATTCCCCAAGCTGTTCTGTGAATATTGTTCCACGTATATGTAGCTAATGTAAAACACAGGTTTTCCGTCCAGGATATTGACCCAAAGGCAATGTAGTCTTCAATGATGAAGAAATAATTCAGTTACATATTACTAAATCAATCACTTGTATGAGGTCTGAACTAAATCATTATCATCATTTTTTTGTGGTACTTGATTTGTCTTTACTTCCGTTTCATTAGTCATCCTCTGTATTTTAGACAAAACTGTCGATTTTATATCGTTTAGTGTTTGTTCCGCTCGCAGTTCCGTCCTCAAACACATCATCTACATCTACAGCTACACGATTACTCTGAACCTTACAATTAATTGCCTGACTCAGGAGTCATCTAAACACCTTTAATCTACTTATCTACCGTTCTACTCTAGAACAGCGAGCGGGAAAAACGAATCTTTCCCTGCGAGTTCTGATTTCTCCTATTATATTATGATGGTCATTCCTCCATATGTAGATGGGCGCCATGAATATATTTTTACAACCTGAGGAGAAAGTTGGCGAATGAAATTTCTAAAAAGATCCTTGCCGTTGGCTGATAGGTTCCCGGGAATTACGCCGGATAATATTGTAGAAACCGCACGATGTTTTAGCGAGCCAACTGCCAGCCATCTTCAGTAGCTTTTTTTTTTCTTTATTGTATTTCAATTCCCCTTCGTGGCGGGCTGGCAGCAGCATATGCGCTGCTCCTCAGCCGAAAGACATAGAACAAACAATAGAAGACATTTAAAAATAACAAAGGGGAGAATATGGTGAACACAGATATAAAAAAGGGGGGAACATCATGGAAGGCAATAGACAAAAAACGTGGTGACTGTAAAATGGAGATAAAAAACTGTTTAAAAGTAGCACACACAAAAGCCACGCACCACGACAATTAAAAGAACACAAGGCACAGTATGACTGGAGCATAAAAGGTATCGACGGATGGCGTAGCACATAACAAACACTGACGGCGAACCTCAAGGCAGTACACAAGTAAAATCACACCTCTTGACGCACAGGAGAAACGGCACTAAACGCAACACTGATGTGGCACACTGACGATGATCAATACAGAGGATCTGCCAGGTGCAAGGAGATGAGGGAGACTGGAAGAAGGGAGGGAGGGGAAGAGATGGGGGAGAAAAGCGGGGGGCGCGCTGAGGAGGGCCAGGGAGGGAGGGATGTGGGAAGGAAAGAGGCAAGTATGGGGTGCAAGGTCTCAGGGGTGGGGGGGGGGGGGGGGGAAGGAGGAAAACCCGCTCTGGGAGAAGGAGGGAAGAGGAAAAAGGGGGCCCTGGGGAGGGGGGAGGGAACAAGGCCAGTTTATAGTTGGAAGGAAGGGTAGATGTCACGGCAAAGTTCGTCATCCAGGAGGGGGAGGTGTTGGAAATTGCCCTGATGGAGGAGATGGAGGGTGTGGAGGTGGAGAGAGGGAGGGACACAGCGATAGAGGCGCTGCAATGGGCGGGGGGTGGAGAGGAAGGAGGAAACCAGAGGGTGGGGGGGATCAAGCCTGCGGACAACGTAAAGGATGCGGAGATGTTGGAGGAACAGGAGGAGGTGGGGGAAGGGGATCAGTTCATACAGGAGCCGTGTGGGGGAAGGAAGGCAGATACGGAAGGCAAGGCGGAGCGCATGGCGTTCAAGGATTTGGAGAGCCTTGTAAAAGCGGGTGGGGGCGGAGATCCAGGCAACGCTGGCATAACAGAGGATAGGATGGATTAGGGATTTGTAGGTGTGGAGGATGGTAGAAGGATGTAATCCCCATGTCCGGCCAGACAGGAGTTTCAGAAGGCGGAGGCGGGAATGGGCTTTCTGCTGGACAGTCTGGAGATGAGGGGTCCAGGTGAGGTGTCGGTCAAGGGTGAGGCCAAGGTATTTCAGGGTGGGGGTGAGCTGGATGGGACGACCATAAAGGGTGAGGTAGAAATCATGGAGGCGAAAGGAGCGAGTGGTGTGGCCTATGATGATTGCCTGGGTTTTGGAGGGGTTGAGACGGAGGAACCACTGGTTACACCAAGTGGTGAACTGGTTAAGGTGTGTTTGGAGGGTACGTTGAGACCGTTGAAGGGTAGGATAGAGAGCCAGGAAGGCGGTGTCATCAGCATACTCGAGAAGGTGGACTGGTGGGGGTGGTTCAGTTGCTGAGAAGCTCGCCAATTTATATGCTGGCTTTCTAGAACAGCGCAGGCGCCAGCGGGGCATAACGTCATCGAAGACCAATCGTAGGCAGCGTCGAATACCAGAGCCCTCTGCTGGAGAAACGGTTCGCGGTCTGCGGAAGCGCGCCGAGGCACGGGAAAATGCGGCCGTGAGCGACGGACCCCGTTCGCGCGCGCGAGGTGTTGGCGCGCGATTTAAGCATCTGCGCTAAGGCTTCCCATCTGCGTTGACTCGGTGCGGTTGCTAATCTGTGGCTGACGATTCCTTAGTGCGCCAAGGGTGGCTCCCAGGCTTTGCTCAGGTGAAACCCCGTGTCTCTGTTTATTAGGTCACTGCTTATACGTATTTCGACCGCCTCTTTGATGACAGAGTCCCAGTATGTGGAAGCATGCGAGAGGATCTTGGTTTCTTCATAATTCATGCCGTGTCTCGTGTCAAGGCAGTGTTCAGCAACCGCAGATTTCTCTGGCTGACCCAACCTCGTGTGAAGTTTATGTTCGTCGCGTCTGTCTTTGACCGTACGACACGTCTGGCCAACATAAGACTTCCCACATTGGCACGGGATGTTGTATATTCCTGGTCTCCTCAGGCCGAAGTTGTCTTTAACAGAGCCCGGCATTGATTGCACTCGTGCTGGAGGCCGGAAAACACATTTAATCCGGTATTTATTGAAAATTCTGCCCATCTTAAAAGACACGCCACCGACATACGGTAGAAAAACCAACCCCTTGGTGTTCTCTGCTTCTCCAGGCTGTTCTTGAGGTTTGGAGCGTGCTGGTCGAAATGCGTTCAGGATCTGCTTCTCGGAGTACCCGTTCTGGGCAAACACAGAGCGGAGATGGCTAAGCTCTGCCGATAAGCTATCCTGATCTGAGATGGCTCTAGACCTATGCACCAGCGTCCGTAATACACCGCTGCGCTGTGAGGGATTATGACAGCTCGTAGCTTGTAAATACAAGTCTGCGTGCGTAGGCTTCCGGAAAACACTGTGACCCAAGGAGCCATCTCCTTTTCTACGAACCAAAACATCCAGAAATGGGAGCTCACCATCTTTCTCTACCTCCATGGTGAAACAGATGCTTCAGTCTGGAACCGCGTGACCGCTAAGGTCGCAGGTTCGAATCCTGCCTCGGGTATGGATGTGTGTGATGTCCTTAGGTTAGTTAGGTTTAAATAGTTGTAAGTTCTAGGGGACTGATGACCACATATGTTAAGTCCCATAGTGCTCAGAGCCATTTTCTACATACTGAATTACCCAGTTCATATCCTCATACAGTTTCTCTACCCCTTCATCTTCTACTTGTAATATCGTTATACTCTTTTTTTATAGACAGAATGAATAAATGACCGTGGCATTTTGCTGTATGCATCTTACTGTTGACATTCGCAAATAATGCGATAGGTGTATCCTTCTGAAGAAGGTCACTAAGTGCCCTAAACCAGTAAGGAAATTAAATTTCTTTTATGCAAATGGGCGCTTATTACTTCGTTGTAATGTCGACTTGTATACCTCAGCTCTCGTCTTCGGCGATGGTTTGTGGCCGAATCTCTGAGGACAACCATGTCACTGAACTATTCACAATAGTTGACTCTCTGCATAATTCCCTGTTCAGAATGAATCCTACTCCCTTTAAAGGCACCATTTTCTGCTGCTGTTGATTTCAGCCTATATTCATTAGACCTGAAGCCTTACCTTCTTTCCATTTCAATTCACAGGGCGCTACTATATCAACATGGCGTCCTTGCATTTCGCTTTTCAGGTTTTCTAGCTTTCCTGTTACTTTCAAACTTCTTACATTCCGTGCTCCCACCTGTAGAAAGTTACCCTGCAGTTGGTTATTCCATCTTTCTCCCACCGTCACCTCTCCTTTGGCAGTTCTCTCCGGAAAATCTGAATGGAGCACAAATTCTGGCTCTTTTGTCAATGGGAAGATATTCATGACACTTTCCCATTACAAGCCACGTCTCCTGAGGATACACGTTACGTGTCTTTAATGCAGAGGTTTCCGTTGACTTGCTAATCCTCATTCCGTTGATTATTACCGATTATTCCGCTTTTTAGGGGAAGTTTCTCACCCAAGGGTTGGACAAGGACGCTGACAGAGTGATGGTGACTTCTTATGACATTGCTGAAGATTTTACAACTTTATGTTCAACACGGGAGCACCCGTGGTGGTCGCACATCCTATTAAGAACCATGTCCCGCCATCTCTACTTCCAAGGAACCGTCATAAATTGCGGATCGCGGTGACTTCAGTTCCATTATTTCCTTGGATTGAAAGTGTCAATTCTGCCCTCTCACTGCGCATTTATTCCAGTTTCCTTCTATAATACATCCCAGCAGCTCTTTCCATGTATGGTCGAAGTTTCATCGAGCTATGTTACTTGACAGTGACACAGCATGTAAAAGTTACTTTTGTATTTAAATTTCGCACACCAGGGTATTACTTCATCTTCGTCTACGTGACTACTCTTCTATTCACAATAAAGTACCTCCCTTTGTAGGTGGGTGCCAACAGAATGTTTTTGCAATCAGAGGAGAATATTGGTGATCGAAATTTCATGAGAAGATCCTGTTGCAACGACAAACGCCTTTATTTCAGTGACTGCCACTCAAATTCACGTATCACGTCTGTGGCACTATCTCCCATATTTCGCGATAATACAAAACGAGCCGCCCTTCCTTGAACTTTTTCGATGTCATCCGTCATTCCCATCTTTGCACCTTCTAAGTGTTCTGTCAATGACTCGCAGTCTTTGGTTTGCTCTACCCACAGTATTATCTATGTGATCTTTCCAATTTAGATTATTTGTAATTGTAATCCCTAAGTATTTAGTTGAATTTACAGAATTCAGATTTGTGTGACTTATCGCGTAATCGAAATTTAGAGGATTTCTTTTAGTACTCATCTGAATAACTTCACACATTTCTTTATTCAGGGTCAATTACCACTCAGATTTGTGTGACTTATCGCGTAATCGAAATTTAGAGGATTTCTTTTAGTACTCATCTGAATAACTTCACACATTTCTTTATTCAGGGTCAATTACCACTTTTCGCACCATAAAGATCTCTTATTTGAACCATTTTGCAATTCGTTCTGGTCATCTGATGACTTTAGAAGACGGTAAATGACAACATCATCTGCAAACAATCTAAGACGGCTACGCAGATTGTCTCCTTCGTCGTTAATATAGATCAGGAACAATAGAGGGCTTATAATACTTCCTTTGGGAACGCCCGATATTACTTCTGTTTTACTCGATGACTTTCCATCTATTACTACGAACTGTGACCTTTCTGACAGGAAATCACGAATCCAACCACACAACTGAGGCGACATTCCACAGGCACACAGTTTGGTTAGAAGACGCTTATGAGTAACGTAGACGAAAACCTTCTGGAAATCTAAAAATATGGAATCAATTTGACATCCCCTGTCGATAGCACTCATTATTTCATGAGTATAAAGAGCTAGTTGTGTTTCGCAAGAACGACATTTTCTGAATCCGTGTTGACTATGTGTCAATAAATAGTTTTCTTCGAGTTAATTCATAATGTTCGAACTCTGTATATGTTCCAAAACCCTACCGCCAATCGTCATTAGTGATATGGGCCTGCAATTCAGCGGATTACTAATATTTCCCGTTTTGGGTATTGGTGTGACTTCAGCAATTTTCTAGTTTTTATGTACGGATCTTTCTGCGAGTGAGTGGTTGTATATACTTGCTAAATATGGAGCTATTATATCAGCATACTCTGAAAGGAACCTGACTGATATACAATCTGAACTGGCAGCCTTGCCTTTACAAAGTGATTTAAGCTCCTTTGCAAAACGGGGGATATTTACTTCTATGTTTCTCATCTTGGCAGTTTTTCTTGACTGGAATTCAAGAAATATTTACTCCGTATTCTTTGGTGAAGGAGTTTCGGAAAACCGTGTTTAATAGCTCTGCTTTAATGTCACTGTCATCAGTGACTTCACCGTCGTTATCGCGCAGTGAAGGTATTGATTGCGTTTTGCCACTGGTGTGCCTTATGTATGACCTGAATCTCTTTGCCTTTTCTGCCAGATTACAAGACAGAGTTTCGTTGTGGAAATTATTAAAAGCATCTCGCACTGAAGTACGCACTATATTTCGAACTTCTGCAAAACTTTACCAATCTTAAGAGTTTTGCGTTCTTTTTAATTTGGCATGCTTTTTTCGTTGCTCTTGAACAGTGATCTGACCCGTTTTGTGTACCATGGGTGATCAGCACAATCACTTACTAATTTATGTGGTATATATCTCTCAATTGCCGTCGATACTATCTCTTTGAAACGATTCCACATCTTTTCTACGCTTACATGACCAGATCAGTAGGAGTGGACATTGTCTCTTAAAAAGGCGTTAAGAGCATTTTATCAGCTTTTTCAATAGATGTACTTTACGTTTCTTTTTGATGGTTGTCAGTGTTACGGTATTCAGCCTAGCAGCAACTGCCTTGTGTTGGCTAATGCCTCTATTCGTCATGATATTCCCTATTTGTCCAGGATAATTTGTTGCTAAGAAGTCAAGTATGATTTCGCAACCATTCGCTTCGAGTGGGCTTATGAACTAATTGTTCAAAACAATTTTCTGAGAAAGCATTCAGTACAATTTCGGATGCTTTTTTATGCTTGCCGCCGACTTTAAACGTGTAATCTTTCCAGCATATCGAGAGTAGATTGAAGTCACCACCGATTATATTATATGAGTGGGGTATCTATTTGAAATGAGACTCAAGTTTTCTTCGAACTGTTCAGCAACTATAACTTCTGAGTTGGGGGGTCGGTACAACGATCCAATTAATAGTTTAGTCCGACTGTCAGCCATAAACTCTACCCATACTATTTCGCAGGAATTATCTACTTCAGTTTCACTACAAGGTAAACTACTTCTGACAGAAATAAATCCTACACCACCAACTGTATTTAATCTATCCTTTCTCAACAATGTTAGGATGTTTGAAAAAATTTCGGCTGCACTTATATGCGGCTTTAGCCAGCTTTCCGTACCTGTAACTATTTGAGCTTCAGCGCCGTCTATTAGGGCTTGGAGTTCTGGTTCTTTCCCAACAAAGCTACGACAATTTACAACTACAATACCGATCGTTAGGGGCTGTGGTTTCCTGGGACCCTCTAACCTAAAACACCGCACAGTCCCTTCCACACAGCCGGCCGGTGTGGCCGTGCGGCTCTGGCTCTTCAGTCTGGAGCCGCGTGACCGCTACGGTCGCAGGTTCGAATCCTGCCTCGGGCATGGATGTGTGTGATGTCCTTAGGTTAGTTAGGTTTAAGTAGTTCTAAGTTCTAGGGGACTGATGACCAAAGATGTTAAGTCCCATAGTGCTCAGAGCCATTTGAACCTTCCACACAGCCCGCGCTACCAACGTAGCCGCTTCCTGTGTAGTGGACTCCTGACCTGTTAAGGAGAACCTGGAAACCCACCATCATATGGTGCAAGTCAAGGAATCTGAAGCGTACACGGTCACAAAACCGCCCGAGCGTCTGATCCAGACCCTCCACTCGGCTCTGCACCAAAGGATCACAACCGGTTCTATCGACGACGCTGAAGATGGTGAGCTCCGAGTTAATCTCGCAAGCAAGATAGGCAGTCTTTACCATTTCCGCTAGTCGCCAGACACGAGAGAGAAGCTCCTCTGAACCAAAGTGACACACATCGTTGGTACCGACATGAGCCACCACCTGCAGTTGACTGCACACTGTACTCTTCATGGCATCCGGAAGCACCCTTTCTTGATCCGGAATGACTCCTTCGGTATGCACACAGAGTGCACACTGGCTTCTTTCTCCTCCTTGGCAGCCATGTTCCTAAGGGGCCTCATTACGCGCCTAACATTGCAGCTCCCAACTACCAGCAAACCCACCCTCTGTGAATGCCCAGACCTTGCGGGCCGAGAAGCTTCCTCTGGAACAAGGTGGACGACTGCATCCGGCTTAGAGACTTCGTCAGCCACAGATAACGCCCGAAACCAGTCCGTCAAACAAACCGGGGAGGCCCTACGATCGGCCCCTCGGAAAGTCTTTCGCTGCCTGCCAGACTTTGGAATGATTTCCCACTCGACCACGGGTGAGGAGTCAACCTCAGCATAGGCAGTACCCAGGGCAGCCACAGCAGTGGACTGATGGGGGGACACGTGGGACGCGCTCAACGTCCCTCCCATCCCTGCATCCGACCCTCCACAGTGCTGTCCCTTGGCAGCAGCCGCAAGCTGTGTGACGGAAGCCAACACCAACTGGAGCTGTGAGTGAAGGGTCACCAACTCAGCTCGCATCTGTACACAGCAATCACAGTTCCTATCCATTGCTGAAGTCGCTCCTGCTTAAAACGGTATACTCGCCTTATTAGCAGCAGGAAGTAGCAGGAAATCAAGGTGCTCTCTCAGTGACGGTTTAAAGACACTGTGCTGTTCTAACCAAAACAAGCAACTGTCGATAACAACGGCGGAAGTGTACGCTAAACTGTTATTAAAATGAAAGGTTGAGCCTAGTGAGCACTCAAACATGCAAGAAATTACAAAAATAAACTAGTAACTACATAGATACCTGAAAATACCATTACTCACTCCTGTTTGAAGCTCGTAACAATATACAACAAACGAACGGTTTACTCGCCTTATTAGCAACAGGAACTCGAGGTGCTCTCTGACTGATGATGACAATTCACCGTACGTTTCGTGAAACGACCACAGCGAGAAAATCAGAGAAATTAGAGGTAGTATGGAACTTTACCGACTATCATTGTTCTCGCATGGCATTCACAAATGCAACAGAGAAGGAAAGGGTGGAGGGGGGAGGGGGGGGGGGAGGAGCGGAACGGAATTAGCATCCGCGCTCACACTGTATGACTGCTTGTATTGAGTGTAGATGTAGATGTAGGTACACGGCAGCCGCCGCGTCCGCACGGGATTTGCATTTAGTTGACCCAGTGCGACTGCTGTACTTCATTTGCAGGCCGACGGCAGCGGCGCGTGAGGCAGTGTGTGTGTACATGTGAGTGTGCGTGCGTGTGTGCGTATGTGTGTGTGTGTGTGTGTGTGTGTGTGTGTGTGTGTGTGTGTGTGTGGAGGGGGCGGGGGTACCACCAGCGCGACTGTGCGCGCCTCTCCACCGCTCCTACATCCTTCTGCCGGGTCGGTCGACAAGCGAGGTCGTTGCATTAGCCCACGGCGAGCACCTAATTGCTTTGCATTCTGTCTGTTACTGGCATCAAATATTTACCGAGTGTCTACCGGTCGGTACAGGTCACAAAGCGTACTGCCACGTGTGCCCTACCGCAAACGACATTGTACTTTCCGTAAAACGAGTTCGCTTACAACATTTCAGGGCTGACAGAAAAAAGGTTAAAAATTTGCAGCTCGCCGTTCACAAATTGTGAGTGTCGGGGATCGAGGCTTGGTGTGGGACATAACACACTCCAAGACAAAAAAGAAGACGCATCACGAAGTTATTATCTTAATAGGACAGAATTTAGTAGATGTGACGTACATGTACAGACAAACAAATGATGCATGAAGACATGAAAGTTTTCTGGGGGTGGTACCGCGTCATAATGTACCGGGTGATCAAAAAGCCAGTATAAATTTGAAAACCTAATAAACCAGGGAATAATGTAGATAGAGAGGTAAAAATTGACACACATGCTTGGAATGACATGGGGTTTTATTAGAACAAAAAAAACACCCCACATTGCTAGATACGTGTAAGATCTCTTGCGCGCGTCGTTTGGTGGCGATCGTGTGTTCAGCCGCCACTTTCGTCATGCTTGGCCTCCCAGGTCCCCAGACCGCAGTCCGTGCGATTATTGGCTTTGGGGTTACCTGACGTCGCAAGTGTATCGTAATCGACCGACATCTCTAAGGATGCTGAAAGACAACATCCAACGCCAAAGCCTCACCATAACTCCGGACATGCTTTACAGTGCTGTTCACAACATTATTCCTCGACTACAGGTGGACATATTGAGCATTTCCTGTAAAGAACATCATCTTTGTCTTACTTTGTTATGCTAATTGTTGCTATTCTGATCAGATGAAGCGCCATCTATCGGACATTTTTTGAACGTTTGTACTTTTTTTGCTAATAAAACCCCATGTCATTCCAAGCATGTGTGTCAATTTGTACCTCTCTATCTACATTATTCCGTGATTTATTCAGTTTTCAAATTTATACTGACTTTTGCTGCAACCGTGGCCGAAACGTTGGTTTCTCATTTATTATTTTATTCATTATGACGCCGTACCACACCCCGAAAACTTTTATGTCGACTGACTCTGGCCGCGAAAGCCTATGCAAAAGATGGATGATTTACTCAAGAGAAAGAGTTTCCCAAACTGAGCAAGCCATCCTAAGGAAATACAGTGAGTGGGATCCGTACCAGATAGGGTTGATAGAAGAGATAGAGAAGATCCAACGGAGAGCAATGCGCTTCGTTACAGGATCATTTAGTAATCGCGAAAGCGTTACGGAGATGGCAGATAAACTCCAGTGGAAGACTCTGCAAGAGAGACGCTCAGTAGCTCGGTACGGGCTTTTGTTGAAGTTTCGAGAACATACCTTCACCGACGAGTCAAGCAGTATCTTACTCCCTCCTACGTATATCTCGCGAAGAGACCATGAGGATAAAATCAGAGAGGTTGGAGCGCACACAGAGGCATACCGACAATCTTTCTTTCCATAAACAATACGAGACTGGAATAGAAGGGAGAACCGATAGAGGTACTCAACGTACCCTCCACCACACACCGTCAGGTGGCTTGCGGAGTATGGATGTAGAAGTCAGTGATGCGTTGACCTACCTCTGTCTCTTATGCAAGCAGTTACTAGGATTTACTTTGATTGACGGATTTGTTTGATGTCCTGCTGAAGGACTTTGTACCAAATTCTGTCCAACAGCATGTTTTGTGCTATCGCGGTATAGGGGAGAGATTGTCACGGACATGATACAGGATTTGGCGTAGATACCATTAAAACAAAGGCGTTTTTCGTTGCGACGGAATCTTCTCACGAAATTTCAATCATCAACTCCTCTGAATGCGAAAATATTTTGTTGGCGCCAAGCTACATATAGAGGGAAACAGTCATCGCAATAAAATAAGGAAAATCAGAGCTCGCACCTAAAGATATAGGTGTTCATTTTCTCTGCGCGCTGTCCGAGACTGGAAGAATGGAGAGTTATTGTGAAGACGGTTCGATGAACCGCCTGGCAGGCACTTAAGCGTGATTTGTAGAGTATCCGTGTAGATGTAGATATAGAAACTGACGCGTTATATCGCCAAATGCCCGAGATGGTTGGGGGGCCCTGCCCATAATTCCCCAAACTTTCTCAATTGTGGAGAGATCCGGCGACCTTGCTGATCGAGGCAGTGTTTAGCACGCACGAAGACAAGCAGTAGAAAATCTCGCCGTATACGGAATATAAGCGAAAGCTTGTTTCCCACGAAGGGCGACAGAAAAGGGCATAGAAAGTCGTCACGAAACGCTGTACTTTAAGGGTGCCGCATGTGAAAGGACTACTACTATGAAATGAGATGGCACCACAGATCATCACTGTTGGTTGTCAAGCTGTGTGGTGGGTGACAATAAGGACGTCTCAGAATTCACCTTGCGTTTTCTTACTGAGTAAAAAGATAAAAGTAAAAAAGTTTGCATCCCGCACCCCCTGCGATCTTCAGCCCCAATGAGAAAGTTCGAGCTAACTGGAGAAATGTTCTCGCTGCCGCACTGGACCTGTGTGAAACAAGGAAACAGACCGCGGAGAGAGCTAGAGATCGATATGTCGATATGTGGCCACCCTCTGCTCCTCGATATTGCTTGCCACGGTCGCCACCTTGTCCCAGGCGTCCCGACCCGAAACCCAGCACTGCGGAGAAATAAAACTTCTCCCTCCCACGGAACGAGCCCGTTACAAGCCGTGGCAGAGTCACCAAATTTCTTTGAAACTGCTTACTACTGTCTCATACACATATCAGCTTATTGCACATAACTTTCGTTTATTCACGAGTATATGTTCTCTCTTTCAAAGGGTTTACCTCATCACACTAAGACCTATATTTTCAAGACCTAGAAAAAGCGGTCGACAATGTGAAATGGTCAAAGATGTTCGAAATTTTGAGAAAAACAGGCGTAAGCTAGGGGGAAGAGGGGTTACAATATGTCCAAGATCCAAGAGGGAACAATAAGAGAGGAATACCAAGAACGAAGAGCTAGGATTAAAAAGTGTGTAATGACAAGAATAATATACAGAGGAATGGAAAAGAAAATTGAATATCTGTTAGATGACGATCAGTTTGGCAATAGGAAAGGTAAAGGCAACAAAAAGGCAATTCTGACGTTGCGGTTGATAATGGGAGCAAGACTGAAGAAAAATCTAGACACCTCCATTGGATTGGTCGATCTGGAAGAAGGGTTCGACAATGAAAAATGGTTCAAGATGTACAAAATTTTGAGAAAATGAGGCGTAAGGTAGGGGGAAAGAGGGGTTATAATATGCCGAAGATCCAAGAGGGAACAATAAGAGAGGAATACCAAGAACGAAGAGCTCGAATTAAGAAGTGTGTAATACAGGGATGCAGTCGTTCGCCCCTACTGTTCATTCTGGACATCTAAGATGCAATGATGGAGATAAAAGAAACGTTCCAGGGTGGAATTAAAATGCCGGGGTGAAAGGATATCAATGAAAAGATTCGATCATGACATCGATATCCTTAGTATAAGTGAGGAAGAATTACATGCTCTGCGGAATGGAATGAATAGTCTAATGAGTCTAGATTATGGACTGAGAGTACAACGGAAAAATATTGAAGGTCACGAAGTACACGAAGTTCAGGAATTTTGGTCCACCTTGGAAGCAAAATAGCCCATAGCGGACGAAGCAAAGAGCACAGCCAAAAAGGAACATTGTTATCGAAGAGAAGTCTACTGATATCAAATATTGGTCTTATCAAACATAAGTCTTCAGAAATTTCTGAGAACGTACATTTGGAGCACAACATTGTGCGGTAGTGGATCTTGGAGAGTGGGAAAACCGGAACAGAAGAGAGGCGAAACGTTAGAGATCTTGTGCTACAGAAAATATTGATAACCTAAGGAATGAGGAGGTTCTCCGCACAACTGGAGAAGACACTGAAATGAAGAAGGGACCGGATGATTGGATATGTCTTGAGACATGCGAGCATACCTTCCATTGTACCAGAGGGAGCTTTAAAAGATAGAAAGTGTAGAGGAAGACAGAGACTGCAATACATCCAACAAGTAATCGTGCACGTAGCGTGCATGTGCTACTCTGAGATGAAAAGCTTGGAGCAGGAGAGAAATTCGAGGCTGGCCTCATCAAGCGAATCACAAGACTGATAACCCGAAAAAAGTGGCATATTTAGTAAGTGACTTTATATTGATTTTATACTAGAAAAGTGAGAATAAAGTTGTAATCTATATTTTTGTTGAAACTTCCTGGCAGATTAAAACTGTGTGCCAGACTGAGACTCGAGCTCGGGAGCTTTGCCTTTCACGGACAAGTGCTCTACCAACTGAGCTACCCAAGCACGACTCACGCCCCGTCATCAAAGCTTTACTTCCGCCAGTACCTCGTCTCCTACCTTGCCCGCGAAAGGCAAAGGTCCCGAGTTCGAGTCTCGGTCCGGCACACAGTTTTAATCTGCCAGGAAGTTTCATATCAGCGCACACTCCGCTGCAGAGTGAAAATCTCATTCTGGGAACATCCCCAGGCTGTGACGGAAGTAAAGCTGTGAGGACGGGGTGTGAGTCGTTTGAGTCGTGTGAGTCGTAGCTCAGTTGGTAGAGCACTTGCCCGCGAAAGGCAAAGGTCTCGACTTCGAGTCTCGGTCCGGCACACAGTTTTAATTTGCCGGGAAGTTCCATATCAGCCCACACTCCGCTGCAGAGTGAAAATCTCATTCTATATTTTGTTACTTTTACAGAAAGACATGCTCGTAGCCGAACCCGGTAATGTGTAAAAAACGTCTATAAACACTCCACTAACTTTAAGCACGGCAGAACTCCGCCAGACAGCGGCAACACTGCGTAAATATCCATAAACATGGATCTTACACTATATATCTGATAACAGCGACAACAATGGCTGAAATGAAGGTGGTAAGTTTCTGCAATATAAACAAGTTACACAATTTCTTGGTTTGTTATAGTGTGGCGATTTTCCCACCGAGTTACACGTCCAGGATGCGTAGCGCATAACTGTGCTGAAATTTGGTGCCATTGTGACATCATTGACCCACCTTACACCTCACATGAACTTCTGACCTGTAGCCTTTTTTCGCATGTGTCGACACTTTTCTTTCTGAAGAGATGCCGAGCCCGTGGGTGACACCACAGGGTGCCACGCTTTTGCATCGTTACAGAGGAAGGTTGTGGCCACCTTTTAGTCAAATTTCAATCTTATGCGTCGTAAAGGGAAGCAGTTACGGGTTCACTCAACAGTCATAGTTTTTTGCACATATTCCATGGTATGCGTTTAACAGATCCATCTCGCACATAATTACAATATCACAATGTTACAATACCAATAATACCAGTAATATTACACTGATACAATACCATAATTACAATATCACAGTATTACATTATTAAAATACCAAAATTTTTATTTCTTCTCCATCAGCTTTAATTCCCTTTTCGAATTTGCGCTTGGTTCCCTTCATAGGTTGCTGAGAACAATATCGCGAATATGCTACAACCCTGTTCCATTCCCTTCTCAACTACTGCCTCCCCTTCACGCTTTTCGGCCCTTACAAATGCAGTCTGGTTTCTGTACTAGTTCATCATTAGCTTCCTATACTCTATCCCTTATACTTTCAGAATTTAGAGCACTGCATTGCAGTCAACACTATCAAAGGTTTTCTCTAAATCTTCATCGAGGCTGGAAAAGAGCTGCGACGAATTCTTTAAAGGATTTAGTTCCGTTTGCAGCTGTCACTTTTTGTTCGCTGGGTCAAGAAATTTAGAGTTCCGGTCTTAGACCATTATCAAGTATCTACGCTCACGCTCATAAATTAAGGATAATTGCAGAATGTGGTGCCACACAACTTGGCACTACACGAAACTGGCGCTAATAGCATAGCCACATAGGGAATACACACGACATAGATCTGTAAGTCCACGGTATTTCTGATAAGTTGAGAAAACCGTCCCGAAACACATATTCTACAAAACGTCACTGTTTCCTACACATGTACTCCGACATCAATATGGGATATGATCACCATGCACACATACACAGGCCTCACAACGAGTTGGCATACTCTAGATCAGGTGGTCGAGCAGCTGCTGGGGTATAGCCTCCCATTTTTGCACAAGTGCCTGTCAGAGCTCCTGAAGTGTCTTAGGATTTTCAAGACGTGCAGCGATGCGTCGACCGAGAGCATCCCAGACGTGCTCCATGGGGTGTAGGGCTGGAAAACAGACAGGCCACTCCATTCGCCAGATATCTTCTGTTTCAAGGTACTCCTCCACGATGGCAGCTCGGTGGGGCCGTGCGTTATCATCAGTCTGGAGGAAGATGGGACCCACTGCATCACTGGAAAGGCGGACATGTGCAAAATGACGTCCCGATACACCTGACCTGTTACAGTTCCTCTGTCAAAGACATGCAGGGGTGTACGTAAACCAATCATAATCCCACCCCACACCTTCAAATCATGACCTCCATACATATCCCTTTCAAGGACATTAAGGGAGCGGTATCTGGTTCTTGCCTCACGCCAGGTGAAAACCCGGTAAGAAGACCGTTCAGACTATGCCTGGACTCGTCTGTGAACATAACCTGGCACCACTGTTCCAATGACCATGTACTGTGTTGTTGACATCAGTCTTTACAGGCTCTCCTGTGACCAGGGGTCAGCGGAATGCACCTTGCAGGTCTCCGGTCCAATAAACCGCGTCTGTTCAGTCATCTGTAGATTGTGTCTCTGGAGACAACTGTTCCAGCGGCTGCGGTAAGGTACCGAGCAAGGCTACCTGCAGTACTCCGTGGCCGTCTGTAGGCACTGATGGTGAGATATCGGTCTTCTTGTGGGAAATGCTCCAATACTGGACACTAGGTTCAGAAGGAGTTCTTACGGTAGGGCATCACATTCATCCACCAGCGCCATTGACAATTGGTGAATGGTCATTGGTACATTCGGACATGCTCTAATGTGCCCCCCCCCCCCCCCATCTTCACCCTACGCATCCCACACGTGATCGACGAAGTTTAAGTCAGGGGACGGGCAGGCCAGTCCATTCGCCGATTGTCCTCTCGTTCCTAGACCTCCTCCAGCTGCGCTGTTCGTTGCAGCCGCACACTGTAACCTATAAAACCGAACTCAGACCCGAATGCACCCCTGACGAGACGTCCATGGGGCAGGACTACAACGTGGCAATAATATTGACCGTTGAATGTATCATATGCAAAGATTTATAGGCCAACCTGCCCACAATATATTACGCTTCCTCACCACCACCAAAACGATCATGTTCCACAATGCTCGACCTACCCGTATATGGAGAGAGGCGCAACATATAATGGACTAAGGAATATTTTTGAACAAGATCGTTTTGGTGGTCGATGTGTTACTATGTGAGGAGACATACTGGTGCATGGACGTACTGAAAAAATTGTTCAAATGGCTCTGAGCACTATGGGGCTTAACGTCTAAGCTCATCAGTCCCCTAGAACTTAGAACTACTTAAACCTAACTAACCTAAGGACATCACACACATGCATGCCCGAGGCAGGATTCGAACTTGCGACCGTAGCGGTCGCGCGGTTCCAGACTGTAGCGGGACGTACTGACCTTCAAATCTTTGAACACAGTATGCGGCGAGGCGGGTTGTTCTCTCACTGTACTTTAAACAATCAGCCACCTTCCTGGATAGGTTTCATGTTATCTGCCCCTTCACTCTGCGATCGTAGATACTTGTTTAGCCGACAAAAGCAGCGTTGACCGAACTTAGACTAAATACCTACCAGGCAAAGGCCACATTACTCCAGTACATGGGCAGTAGCAGAAAGTTAGTTAAACCATCGAGCGTTCGGGATTCTTACATGACTCGTTTGAAAAAATGTCTAAAATTTTCTTTAAGTTGGTTTATGGGCCTTAAAACACTGGAAATGGCCATCAAATCCGTATTTAATATCCCGACATCAGTTATGCAATATTACTGACTGTGTCTGTTACTATTCACACCCGCAAGCAGCCAGAAGATATTTAGTCTGACTCGATATTTTGGACATCCTAAACACAGACCCACGACTACTTGCGAGTTAACACGTTCACTCGTTAAGTTGGTTTCTTGTAAAGAAGGATTCGCCATAATGTCTCATAATCTGCACGAAACACACCAAACGGCATTTATGTACGACATGAAATGTTCAAACGCGAATACCTCCTAAAACGAACTATTCACAAAGCTCAAACTTTCGCAAATAGTCAGTACTGTATTCACTTTTCGTCAATGACGCGAGAACCGATCAAAAGCGGGAATTCTTCATTTTGGTACAAATTTGATCAACGCGGTTTAACATAAGTGTTTACAAGAACGCGACCAACGAGCGACTGTCTCAACTCATAGATCTGAGGCACGCAGCCCTACTCAACAGCGCGGGAAACGCTGAATTCCCATTGCCTAGTATGTTAAGCAGTCCATCAGATTATCTGGAGTACTTCTATACTCGCAGTATTTCTAATGTCAGCCAATAAGATTACTACAAGTAATTTAGACTAGAAACCTTGTAATTCTTAAACTAAAAAAATTCATGAAATCAAAATACTATTCCTTTCCACAAAATAAATCAGTAATAAATTTAATAGTTAACTCCCCTACTGGCTTCCTTTTACAAAATCAAGCTCACTCAGGCATGAGTCACATATTCCCCTATCGCACAACAACTTTGTCACGGTTACATTTACATAGTTTTAATAAAATATCACGTTCTCACTTTATGTCCTCTAACCACTCTCTGTCTCTCGAAAACATTCACACTGTGATGTCGTCAGTCATACGACCATACCGCCGTCTTAGAGATCAATCCGCCGGATGCGATTCTCTCGATAAACACGGCTGTGCTAGCCAAAGAGTTCACAGCCAGTCGCAGTACTTACACTCGCCGCGAGGCGCCGCTAGGCCACTTCATGTGTAGCAGGAGTGTAGTGCAGTTGTGCCAGTCTACAGTTCGTAGCCGCGCTCAGTGGTCAGCCACCACCGATGTTAGTCATCGTCTGCAGCTCAGTCGTTGCTGCCATCAAGTCTTTGTAGCCCAGTTATAAAGTTTCGTAAGAGTACTACAGTAAAGTCAACAGTACTGAGTTGGCAGTTATAAACAATTCTACGTTCTGTCATGTCGACAGCCAAGTTAGTCTCCAAATTAACCGGATTCGACATTCAAGATTACGAGAGATTAATTCGTCACTGCAAGATTTGTGACTTGTAAATTATGTCGTTCTACAGACGCTTACTCTAGTCGCGTCTTCTATAATTTCCAACCAACAGATCATGGACTACAACCAAGTTAAGTAATAAATACACTACAGGCCATTAAAATTGCTACACCAAGAAGAAATGTAGATGATAAACGGGTATTCATTGGACAAATATATCATACTAGAACTGACATCTGATTACATTTTCACACAATTTGGGTGCACAGATCCTGAGAAATCATTACCCAGAACAACCACCTCTGGCCGTAATAACAGCCTTGATATGCCTGGGAATTGAGTCAAACAGAGCTTAGATGGCGTGTACAGGTACAGCTGCCCATGCAGCTTCATCACGATACCACAGTTCATCAAGAGTAGTGACTGGCGTATTGTGACGAGCCAGTTGCTCGGCCACCATTGACCAGACGTTTTCAGTTGGTAAGAGACCTGGAGAATGTGCTGGCCAGGGCAGCAGTCGAACATTTTCTGTATCCAGAAAGACCCGTGCGGTCGTGCATTATGAAGGGTTTCGCAGGGATCGAATGAAGGGTAGAGCCACGGGTCGTAACACATCTGAATTCTGACGTCCACTGTTCAAAGTGCCGTCAATGCGAACAATAGGTGGCCGAGATGTGTAACCAATGGCACCCCATACTATCACGCCGGGTGATACGCCAGTATGGCGATGACGAATACACGCTTCCAATGTGCGTTCACTGCGATGTCGCCAAACACGGATGCGACCATCATGATGCTGTAAACAGAACCTAGATTCATCCGAAAAAAAGACATTTTGCCATCCAGGTTTGTCGTTGAGTACACCATCGCAGGCGCTCCTGTCTGTGATGCAGCGACAAAGGTAACCGCAGCCATGGTCTCCGAGCTGATAGTCCATGCTGCTGCAAACGTCGTCGAACTGTTCGTGCAGATGGTTATTGTCTTTCAAACTTCTCCATCTGTTGACTCAGGGATCGAGACGTGGCTGCACTATCCGTTAGAGCCATGCGGATAAGATGTCTGTCATCTCGACTGCTAGTGATACGAGGCCGTTGGGATCCAGAACGGCGTTCCGTATTACCCTCCTGAACCCACTCATCGACGAACGTGGGTGCACGAATGGCAAAACGTCATTTTTTCGGATGAATCCAGGTTCTTTTTACAGCATCATGATGGTCGCATCCATGTTTGGCGACATCGCTGTGAACGCACATTGCAAGCGTGTATTCGTCATCGCCATACTGGCGTATCACTTGGCGTGATGGTATGGAGTGCCATTGATTACACGTCTCGGTCACCTCTTGTTCGCATAAACGGAACTTTGAACAGTGGACGTTACATTTCAGATGTGTTACGGCCCGTGGCGCTACCCTTCATTCGATCCCCGCGAAGCCCTAGATTTCAGCAGGATAATGCACGACAGCATGTTGCAGGTCCTGTACGAGCCTTTCTGGATACAGAAATGTTCGACTGCTGCCCTGGCCAGCACATTCTCCAGATCTCTAACCAATTGAAAACGTCTGGTCAATGGTGGCCGAGCAACTGGTTCGTCACAATATGCCAGTCACTACTCTTGATGAACTGTGGTATCGTGTTGAAGCTGCATGGGAAGCTGTACCTGTACACGCCATCCAAGCTCTACTTGGCTCAATGCCCAGGCGTATCAAGGCCGTTATTATGGCCAGAGGTGGTTGATCTGGGTACTGATGTCTCAGGATCTATGCTCCCAAATTGCGTGGAAATGTAACCACATGTCAGTTCTAGTATAATATATTTGTAGAATGAATACCCGTTTATCATCTGCATTTCTTCTCGGTGTAGCAATTTTAATGGCCAGTAGTATATGATCAAAAGTATCCGGACACCACCAAAAACATACGTTTTTCATATTGTGTGCATTGTGGTGCCACCTACTGCCGGGTACTCCATATCAGCGACCTCAGTAGTCGTTAGACATTGTGAGAGAGCAGAACGGGGCGCTCCACGGAACTCACGGACTTCGAACGTACTCAGTTGATTGAGTGTCACTTGTGTCATACGTCTGTACGGGAAATTTCCACACTCCTAAACATTCCTAGGTGCACTGTTTCCTAGGTGATAGTGAAGTGGAAACGTGAATGGACACGTACAGCACAAAAGCGTACTGGCCGACCTCGTCTGTTGGCTGACCGAGACCGCCGACAGTTGAATTGAGTCGTAATGTGTAATAGGCAAACATCTATCCAGACCGTCACACAGGAATTCCAAACGGCATCAGGATCCACTGCAAGTACTACGACAGTAAGGCGAGAGATGAGAAAACTTGGATTTCATGGTCGAGTGGCTGCTCACACGCTACACGTCACTCTGGTAAATGCTAAACGATGCCTTGTTTGGTCTAAGAAGCTTAAACATTGGACGAGTGAACAGTGGCAGAACGTTGTGCGTTGTGTGGAGTGACGAATCACGGTACACAATGTGGTGATCTGATAGCAGTGTGTGGGTATGGCGATTGCCCAGTGAACGTCATCTGCCAGTTTATGTAGAGCCATCAGTAAGATTCGGAGGTGGTGGCGTTATGGTGTGGTCGTGTTTTTCATGGACGGGGCTTGTACCTCATGTTTTGGGTGGCACTATCACAGCACAGGCCTATATTGATGTCTTAAGCACCTTCTTGCTTCCCACTATTGAAGAGGAAATCGGGAAATGGGATTACATCATTCAACACGATCGAGCACGTGTTCATAACGCAAGGCCTGTGGCGGAGTGGTTCCACGACAATAACATCCCTGTAATGGATGAGCCTGCAAAGAGTCCTGACCTGAATCCTATAGAACACCTTTGGGATGTTTTGGAACGCCTGGCCTCACCGACCGACATCGTTACCTCTCCCCAGAGCAGTAACCCGTGAAGAATAGGCTGCCATTCCCCAATAAACCTTCCAGCACCTAATTGAACGTATACCTGCAAGAGTGGAAGCTGTTATCAAGGCTAAGGGTGAGCCAGTTCCAGCATTACCGATGGAGGGTGCCACGAATTTGTCATTTTCGGCCAGTTGTCCGGATATATATATATATATATATATATATATATATATATATATATATATATATATATATATATATAGCGTGTGTGTGTTTTCGTTCCATATCTCCTCCTAAAACACTGGATCTATTTCAACCAAATTTGGTACACATATCCGTTACTGTCAAGCAACAATCTCTGTGATGGAGAACCACCTACCCACCATAGTTCGAGAGATATGACGTCATAACCAGTGGGTGGCGTCTAAATTTATTACTTCTTTGCTACTAACTCTGTTCAAATGGTTCAAATGGCTCTGAGCACTATGGGACTTAACTTCTGAGGTCATCAGTCCCCTAGAACTTAGAACTACTTAAACCTAACAAACCTAAGGACGTCACACACATCCATGCCCGAGGCAGGATTCGAACCTGCGACGGTAGCGGTCGCGCGGTTCCAAACTGTAGCGCCTAGAACCACTCGGCCACCCCGGCCGGCCTAACTCTGTTCGCAACGCATTTTGCAGACGGTATCCACATAGGCTTCTGAATGTACCTACAAAATTATATCATTACATGACATATAGATCAGGAGGTATAACGTCATAAACACTGAGATGCGTGAAAAACTGCCGCTTCATGCTCGACGTTTACATTTGTTACTTTGCTACTAACTCTACTTGCTAAATATTTCGCAAAGATTATCAAAGTATGCCACTGAATGTACCTTCACAAATATATCACTGTACGACCTATAGCTCAAGAGATATATCATAAACACTGAGGTGAGTGGAAAAATTCTGCACCGTGCATGTAGTTTTAATACATTTATTCTTTATTGCTAAGAAGCTCCTACTGACGAATCATCTTAAGAGAATCCCTGGCACCTGGCAGTGCTTTTGACAGCTTTGCCGCGCGGGATTAGCCGAGTGGTTTAAGGCGTTGCAGTCGTGGACTGTTCGGCTGGTCCCGGCGGAGGTTCGAATCCTCCCTCGGGTATGGGTGTGTGTGTTTGTCCTTAGGCTAATTAGGTTAAGTAGTGTGTAAGCTTAGGGACTGATGACCTTAGCAGTTAAGTCCCATAAGATTTCACACACATTTGAACTCTTTTTTTTTTTTTTTTTTTTTTTTTGACAGCTTTCAACTGCGAAGCGCAAATGTCTATAGGCGAAAGCAGCAGCCGCCTATAGCCCTATGAACACACGTTGTCATGGAGACGAAAGTCACACAACTGAGAAACTCCCCGGGATCATCTCAAGCCGAGTCTACCGCAGGAGTAAGTTATAAAGTTTCATTTGTAATAGAAAATTCATACAATGAACATCCTCGTAATACCGGGTTTGTCAGCTACTAAAAAAAATAAAAACGAATACCGTCAGATAATACACAGTCTCGGCGGAAAACAATAACACGTTGTGGTCACGAAAAATATTGGTGGAGAGAGCGGGAGGGGGGGGGGGGGGGGAGGAATCTGCTGTTGACGGTGTAAGGAGTGACATTCGATTTCGCCCGGACTTACTCGTTATATCTCGCCATCCCAACTTGTTCCCCGCGACAGTGGCTGCATCGGAGGGGAAGCAGAAAACGTCACAGGAGTGGTTAACGTCAGCAGTTTTGAAGGCTGCGGACATCCGATGCGGGGGGTGAGAGGCGAGGTCAGGTTTCCATTTTGCGACGTAATCTCGACTGGAAACGTCAGAGAGCTGCGCGTGGCGCGCGGCGGTAACTATCTCATTTCCTGGCGGCGGGGGCAGCTCATTTCACGCAGCGCGGCCGCGCTCGTGGGCCAGAGATCATATGCAAATTGAGGCGCGGTCTCCCGCAGTTATTACTTGACATTAATTAACGGACTGTGGTGGTGAGGGACGCTGGAGGGGGGGGGGGGGAGGGGAGGGGAGGCCGTGTCGCAATTTGTACGGCGGGTAGCGGGGCCGCCAGGGGTAGCGGTGGCGGCAGATGGATGGAACAGGATAGCGACGCAGGAAGCCACATAAAACTGTAATTAATACGTTTATCAGGGCGGACCGGCGGCTTCGTCTGGGAGACAGGGCTAGCTCGTCCCTGCCCGGACAGGTCTTTTAAAACTGCGAGGCCCCTGCGCGAGGCAAGTGGACGCGAAATTACGCGAGCGAGTGCGGAGGACTTCCAAGTTGTCCGGTGCGGCGCTGTGAGCGGAACAAAGGTTCTCTGTTTAATTGTTCCCTTTTTAACTCCTCTGTGGCCGCGCATTACTGAGACGTACACCGCACTCCTAATTCTTCGTACTCGCTGTAAACTCTACTTTAAAGTTGCTCGTACAGCATACTATCCATCTACCGTTTTTAAAAATGCTAAAATAAGGTTAACTGTTGCTCTGCCCGCACTTGGTTTCCACAGAGGTCTGACTAACGCGCGACAGCAATGCACGCGAACTCTTTCTCGTCCCACTGGAGCTTGGTGTAAAAATAATATATTAAAGTCACGCTTGCTTTTGCTAAGAATATACCCGTAGTTTAGACTGCAATGGCACGGTAATTCCTAGACGTAATTACATATACATTCCCTTCATCTATGAAATTTAAATAACTTCTCTGACTGAAGTACTTCATCACATACGGCTACGTGTTGTGTCACCTCTTAGTGGCGTCGGAGGCTAGTTGTAAAAATATTTTCATTTCATTTACAAGCAAATGTGTAAATGCAAATTTTATTATTTTATGGTACATTGTCTATAAAGTTAAACAATACGGAAACAGTACTATGCATGGTGTCAAAAACATGAGTACGTAAATATTTTTATTCCGACTGTAAGAGAACTGTACCGGTCAGGCAAAGACTTTATTTATTGTAAAAGCGTCGAGCATTAACAGTCTGTGGCTGGCTGTGTGTGTGAATGTGTGTGTGTGAATGTGTGTGTGTGTGTGTGTGTGTGTGTGTGTGTGTGTGTGTGTGTCTGTGTGGAATGCAGTGGTATGAAAATGTGCTATCTGGGAGAACATAGTGGTAAGGAGGGAAGAAGAAATTTACTGCCCTCTATAAGCAGATGCAAAATTGCTACAGTGATGCGAAGTCCACATCAACATGCATCGACCGAGCCAAGTTTATCAAGAAGTTTGTTCTGGCGTGCAGTTCTTCTATGAATTTTTTATTGCAGTTCAACATTAAATAATTAGCAATATGTCAATGAAATTCCATTTTTTCTTCGCACATTTCTTTTGAGTGGTCAGAAAATACAAGCAGTAATTACTTTGAAGTGCTATTTACAGTGGACGTTTATTAGGCATTACCACAAGTAACTTTTCTAGCAGCGTTACTAATAAGAAAAGGGTATATAGAAATCCTTTATTCATTGCACAGTACCCCTTACTACAATATCAGAGATGCATTGTGAATGATTAGCAGTACATAGCAGCGATACTAATAACAAAAGAGTGATATAGAAATCCTTTATTCTCTGCACTGTACCCCTTACTACAATATCAGAGATGCATTGTGAATGATTAGCAGTACAAGCTGAATGCATATAAGCTTGAATCTATTATTATTATTATTATTATTATTATTATTATTATTATTATTATTGTTTTTGGAAATTTGTCGTAAGTTCCTATGGGACCAAACTGCTGAGGTCATCCATCTAGGCGTACACGCTACTTAATCGAACTTAAACTAACTTACGCTAAGGACAACACACACACTCATGCCCGAGGGGGGACTCGAACCTCCGACGGGGGGAGCTGCGCGAACCGTGGCAAGATGCCTAAGACTGCGCGGCTACAATACGCGGTTGTTGTTGTTGTTGTTGTTGATGATGTTATTGTTATTTTAGAGGGGTGTTCAATAAGTAATCCAACACTGTCTTCTTAAACCAGATTGTTTTTATTCAGGATTCCAGTACACCATATTATTCCCCATTCTTTTGGCTACAAAACCCTTGTTTTCAGCATCAACTCCTTCCGATGCGCTGGCCCTAAACGGGAGTGCCTGTTTGCCCGCATGGTACCACTCTTCCGGTCGACGTTAGAACCAACGTCTTGCTGCATCAATAATCTTCCCATCATCCCGTGCTGCTTCCTGAGTAGTGCATCCTTCATAGGACCAAACAGCTGGAAGTCAGAAGGTGTGAGATCCGGGGTGTAAGGTGGATGAAGAAGAACATTCCGATAAATTTCTGTTAGCTCAAATCGGGGGCGCAGACTTGTGTATCAGCATTCCAAAAGGGACATCCAGGTGAGCAGTGAAGTGTTTCATTGTGATCCGTCGATACATTGAATGAGAGTGTTCGCACGTTCCAACATTGCAGGAATCACAGCTGTGTGCGGCCGGTCAGCACGCAAAAGATCTGACAGGTTTGCGCGACCTTGTTGCGATGATGACAGACCCCTCGCCCAACGAATCGAAGTGCTTTTGTTCACTGCCAGGTCTCCAAACCCATCTTCCAAGCGCCTATGAATGTCTCCGATGCTCTGTTTTTCCGCCAAAACAAACTCAGTGGCTGCTTGGAAAGCACCTCCGTTACAGACGCCATTTTTAAGGCTACATTTTGTGCCGCCACCTATCGAAACTTCATGAAACTAAAGAGGCTGAAGCAGATTCCACGATTTCCTACACCAAATTCCGCATTTGTCAACCGAAACTGGCCGAGAGAAAAAATATGTTGCTTTACTAATTGAACACTACTCGTATTTGTTATGTGACTATAATTTGCAATGTTGCTCTAGACTGAAGAGCCAAAGAAACTGGTACACATGCGTAACATCGTGTAGGGCTCCCGCGAGCACACAGGAGTGGCTCAGTACGGGGCGGCATGGACTCGACTAATATCTGAAGAAGTGCTGGATGGAATTGACATGACTCCTACAGGGCTGTCCATAAATCTGTACGAATGGGTGGAGATCTCTTCTGAAAAGGACGTTGCAAGGCATCACAGATATGCTCAAGAATGTTCATGGCTGTGGAGTTTAGTGGCCAGCGGAAGTGTTTAAGCTTAGAAGAGTGTTCCTGAAGCCACTCTGTAGCAATTCTGGACATGTGGGATGTCGCATTGTCCTACTGGAATCGCCAAAGTCCATTGGAATGCACAATGGTCATGAACGGATACAGGTGATCAGACAGAATGCTTACGTAGGTGTCACCTGTCAGAGTCGTATCTAGACGTTTCAGAGGTCCCATATCACTCCAATGTTTACGTACGTGTCACTTGTCACAGTCATATCTAGACGTTTCAGAGGTCCCATATCTCTCCAATTGCACACGACCCACACCATTACAGAGTTTCTATGAGCTTGAACAGTCCCCTGCTGATATGCAGGATCCATGGATTAATGAGGTTGTTCCATACCCATACACGTCCATCCGTTCGATACAATCTGAAACGAGACTCGTCCGACCACGCATCACGTTTCCAGTCATCAACAGTCCAATGTACACTCCTGGAAATTGAAATAAGAACACCGTGAATTCATTGTCCCAGGAAGGGGAAACTTTATTGACACATTCCTGGGGTCAGATACATCACATGATCACACTGACAGAACCACAGGCACATAGACACAGGCAACAGAGCATGCACAATGTCGGCACTAGTACAGTGTATATCCACCTTTCGCAGCAATGCAGGCTGCTATTCTCCCATGGAGACGATCGTAGAGATGCTGGATGTAGTCCTGTGGAATGGCTTGCCATGCCATTTCCACCTGGCGCCTCAGTTGGACCAGCGTTCGTGCTGGACGTGCAGACCGTGTGAGATGACGCTTCATCCAGTCCCAAACACGCTCAATGTGGGACAGATCCGGAGATCTTGCTGGCCAGGGTAGTTGACTTACACCTTCTAGAGCACGTTGGGTGGCACGGGATACATTCGGACGTGCATTGTCCTGTTGGAACAGCAAGTTCCCTTGCCGGTCTAGGAATGGTAGAACGATGGGTTCGATGACGGTTTGGATGGACCGTGCACTATTCAGTGTCCCCTCGACGATCACCAGTGGTGTACGGCCAGTGTAGGAGATCGCTCCCCACACCATGATGCCGGGTGTTGGCCCTGTGTGCCTCGGTCGTATGCAGTCCTGATTGTGGCGCTCACCTGCACGGCGCCAAACACGCATACGACCATCATTGGCACCAAGGCAGAAGCGACTCTCATCGCTGAAGACGACACGTCTCCATTCGTCCCTCCATTCACGCCTGTCGCGACACCACTGGAGGCGGGCTGCACGATGTTGGGGCGTGAGCGGAAGACGGCCTAACGGTGTGCGGGACCGTAGCCCAGCTTCATGGAGACGGTTGCGAATGGTCCTCGCCGATACCCCAGGAGCAACAGTGTCCCTAATTTGCTGGGAAGTGGCGGTGCGGTCCCCTACGGCACTGCATAGGATCCTACGGTCTTGGCGTGCATCCGTGCGTCGCTGCGGTCCGGTCCCAGGTCGACGGGCACGTGCACCTTCCGCCGACCACTGGCGACAACATCGATGTACTGTGGAGACCTCACGCCCCACGTGTTGAGCAATTCGGCGGTATGTTCACCCGGCCTCCCGCATGCCCACTATACGCCCTCGCTCAAAGTCCGTCAACTGCACATACGGTTCACGTCCACGCTGTCGCGGCATGCTACCAGTGTTAAAGACTGCGATGGAGCTCCGTATGCCACGGCAAACTGACTGACACTGACGGCGGCGGAGCACAAATGCTGTGCAGCTAGCGCCATTTGACGGCCAACACCGCGGTTCCTGGTGTGTCCGCTGTGCCGTGCGTGTGATCATTGGTTGTACAGCCCTCTCGCAGTGTCCGGAGCAAGTATGGTGGGTCTGACACACCGGTGTCAATGTGTTCTTTTTTCCATTTCCAGGAGTGTAGATATTGACAGGACCATGCGCGGCGTAAAGCTCTGTGTCATGCAGTCATCAAGGGTACACGAGTAGGCTTTCGGCTTCGAAAGCCCATATCGATGATGTTTCGTTGAATGGTTCACACGCAGACACTTGCTGATGGCTTAGCATTGAAATCTGCAGCAATTTGCGGGAGTGTTGCACTTCTGCCACGTTGAACGATTCTCTTCAGTCATCGTTGGTCCTGATCTTGCAGTATCTTTTTCCGGCCTCAGCGATGCCGGAGACTTGACGTTTTACCGGATTTCTGATATTCTCGGTGCACTCGTAAAATGGTCGTATGGGCAATCCCCACTTCATCGCTACCTCGGAGATGCTGTGTCCCATCGCTCGTGTGCCAATTATAACATCACGTTCAAACTCACTTAAATCTTGATAACCTGTCGTTGTATCTCAATAACCGATCTAACAACTGCGCCAGACACTTGTTGCCTTATATAGGCGTTGCCGACCGCAGCGCCGTATTCTGCCTGTTTACATATCTGTGTATTTGAATACGAATGCCTATACCAGTTTCTTTGGAATTTCTGCGTACTTTGTGGTAGGAAAATGTACGAGAGGCATGGCCTTCGTAACCTTCCAATTTTTATCGTGTCAATAACAATTTTTATCTTTTATTTTAATTCCGATTTCACAGCTGTGCAAACTCACAAAAGCAAATATCTACAACTGTGGGGGCGTGCAGCAGTTTTGTTGGAGCATGGCGTTGGGTGATGCGATGCCCTCACCGTCAAATCTGTTAATTAAACAGGAAAATTATGTAGGAAATCCCTCCGCCTGCGTTACAATATACTAAACAGAATGGACTAGAAGAACTATATTATTTTCACTAAGCCGTTACTTTGAGTATCAAGCTTTACTACCTGTTTTCCAATAGGTGATGGAACTACAAACACCTCTGTATAGGTAGATTCTAAATGCCTATTCCAAGATTGTATCCCCTAGCGATTGCAGTGTGTGTAGCTATGCATGGCACGTGTTTTTTGTTTTAACTATGTACGATGTTGATGCACCCATATAAATTTTGCGTTGCTACATTGGTAGGTGGTCGAGAATGTGAACACGACAAAACTCGTTAGTACCTGTTAAAAAGTAACGTTTAGAACGAAAGCCTGGTAAAGACGAAATCACAGTACACAATTCAAGTAAAACATGACGAGTCGTAATATAAAAAACAACCCAAATAATAACCATCTGTTATAAACGTTTTTAATTGTACTCGTGTTTATGTGCAGTTGTAAAACTACTGTAGACTACTGTAGACTACCATAAGTAATCGTCCACTACGGTAGTTTTCCTAGTAGCTTTGCTCAGTTAAGCTCGAACGTGCATCGCCTGTACGGTAAGTGTATTGCATACCTATTGCGCCTTACCTCATAACGATCACTTTCATTACGTATGCAGTCAGTGTCTTACTAGATTCCCCTAAAAACAGGAAGCAGTGAAACGTCTAGAAACTGAGTGGGGATATACAAAGGGCCGCATAACCTACAGAACATTTTGTTTAAATAGTCATCTTCCTGTTTGTTACTCAATAATAAACAGTATTTATAGCAAAATTGAAGTTGTCAATGTTCAGTTCAAGTTTATACGAAAATTGATTTGTAATGCTAATCAGAGGGAAGTTGCAGTAAAAATAAAGAAATCAATACACATTTATCTTATAACGCTAGAAAAAGCACAAAAATGTGAAATAAAAAAAACATAAAAATATATCAAACATCGCTTCAATAGCTCGTCAAACTTATGTGAAACATATGTGTGTTATTCATAAACAACTTTCGCATTTATCAACAATAACAATAGCAAGAAACTCTTGCTTTTGACCATGTTGAAGAACTCTGTAGAACGCTCTGTTGAATACAAATAAGAATTATATATATATATATATATATATATATATATATATATATATGTGTGTGTGTGTGTGTGTGTGTGTGTGTGTGTGTGTGTGTGTGTGTGTGTGTGTGTGTGTGTGTGTGTGCGTGCGTGTGTGAGTCCGCATGTTAACTGAACGTGTATCAAAAGTAATTGCTTTGGTTACATGAAAGCGCATAAGTTACTAATTTTTATTACTTATGAAATGCAATTTATATTCTGTAAGGATATAAAATACACAATGGACTAACACTGAATGATGTGCAGTTCTAATTATGTGCAAAACAAACATACAAAAAAACAAGGAGAAATCATCGGCACTCAGTTTACACATTCATTTGTGTTTCTTTCGTTACTAATACTACTGGAAATCCTACCATTTACTACATCTTTTATGTAGTGTACCAAAACTGCCGAACTGTAGTTTTGGTACAGCGAAACTCTGTGTGTAAGTAATTATGCCTGCCTTACTGAAGTAAAACGACCTTGAACGCCTACAAAAACACAGTCAACTCATCGACAGTAAAAACTGATTTTTATAAGAAAATTGCTTGGTTAAATCTCGATATCTATAATTATTACTAACATCGAATTATCTCCATTTTTCACATGAGCAGGATGTTGCGATTGTTTCTAAAGTAAAACGTCTTGCAGATTCTTACAGCATCTCGGTTTTCTTGTAAACATAAAAATGGTATCAGATTAATCGCAGATAAATTTAGTTCACAGACGGGTGCTTTTAGTTTGACTCAGAGGATTACAATAGGGAGATGCATTGACTTTTTGGAGGCACAGAACTTGTACCTACGGAAATTCCACAGCTGTATCAAATGAAATGAATATAAACGTGCCAAAATCGACCTCCTTCTAACGCAACGATGCCGCTTTTGCACGTAATATTGTGGAATCTGTATCAGACGTACAGACGCGAGAATTCGCGCTGGTGGGAAGCTTCTCTGAATGTCTGTGAGGAATGTTTGCTGCGACGCCTGGAATTTAGATCGCGTTACTCCTCCCTGCAGGCCAACGAGTATGTTTTGAGCTGGCTCCGCCTCTGCTCACATAACTTCTAGAGTTCTGCTGTGAAAACATTCCTAAGCGAAGTTAAAACATCGCCCGTTCTCCGCAAACCCATAAAACCGTCCTCTCACGGGCGGCGAATACGCACGTGGACGAGGAACCGGTGACGTCACACCGTGGAATTCCACTTTCCACTACAGTGCGGAGTGTGAAATACAGGGTGTGGCGTGTCAGACTGTGCCACGTGGAGAGGGGCGTAGCCAGTGGGATGCGACACCGTTTTACGTCACAAGTAGAACATAGCAGCCGTCATATTGCATGGCGCTGAACATCGTATCTGGCGGGTCTTCTTTCTCACGGGGTACGTAGTACGACTATAATCCGTTTCACAGTATCAGAAAATAGAGGATCGCTCGAAAACGCGTTCTTTTAGCTACCATTTGTTGTGAGAAAATGATAGGAAGCTGCATATCGACAGCTAACTGGTTTCTGTAGCTAATGGTCTTACGACACAATGATGATCTATCAAAAGCGCGGCTTTTTGGTACAATCTGGGTATTGGATAATAAATAATTACCTTAATAGACACAGTTTTTAGACAGTATATGTAATATCGGAAAACCTTGCTCTTCTGTGGCGCAGTAGCGAGCGTCGTGAACCGCGAAGAGAGAGGTAACAGGTTCGCGTCCACCCCTTGGCAATTAATTTCCTTCATCTTTTGCTGTCTAAACGATTCTGGGTCTTCATTAATGATTTAATGAAGGTTTTTTTTTAAATAGTCGACGTTATTTACTATGTACGACGTTTTTGCTACAGTTCTTGCAGCAAAGGCGAACGACCTCAGCGGTCAGACATCTTAGCGTGACCGCCAGTCTATGTCTGAAAGTAAACACAAGTTACACACTCGACGCTTTTGCTATTATGAAACTTTCCGATTCACTGGTGTCCAAAATTAAAGCAACAAATGGAAATTTTACAAGATTGCGTTTATTTTCACACGAAACAATATAATCAGGTGATAGTATAGTAGAAACAAGATAAAGAATACAGAACATGAACAGCTACAACTTGCATAACGGTAGACAAAAACTTTCTTCGTTTTTTCCCAACTTAACGGATTTGCACGCACATTCCGACAACTGGTTAATGCGCTCAGTATGAGGTGTGGCCACCTCTGGCAGCAGTACATGCCTGACAACGTCGTGGTATGCTGTGAAAGATGTCACCGATCTCACGTTGAAGCAATAACGCCCATTCTTCCAGCAGAGCTGCTCGCAACTCTTGGAGAGTGGTTGGTGGATGCTGACGTGATGCAAGCCATCTCCCTAGCGTATCCCAGACATGCACTATAGGATTCAAATGGGGAGAGAGAGTAGGCCACGCTATGCGTGCAATATCTTCCGTTTCCAAGAAAACTTCAACCAGCTGTACTCTATGAGGTCGAGCATTATCGTCCATCAATACGAATTCTGCGCCCACACCAAATGGTTCAAATGGCTCTGAGTACTA
The DNA here is from genome assembly GCF_023864345.2 of Schistocerca serialis cubense. Taxonomy (NCBI): domain Eukaryota; kingdom Metazoa; phylum Arthropoda; class Insecta; order Orthoptera; family Acrididae; genus Schistocerca; species Schistocerca serialis. The sequence continues at coordinate 1,160,455,964 of NC_064638.1, read as the reverse complement.
TGGGACTCAACTGCGGAGGTCATTAGTCCCCTAGAACTTAGAAATAGTTAAACCTAACTAACCTAAGGACATCACAAACATCCATGCCCGAGGCAGGATTCGAACCTGCGACCGTAGCGGTCTTGCGGTTCCAGACTGCAGCGCCACTTCGGCCGGCGCGCCCACACCGTCGGGCAATAACTGCACATGAGATCTCAAGATCTCGTCGCGGCACCGGACAGCAGTTAAACTCCTCCCATTCACCTGTACAATTTCACGAAGAGCTGTAATCCCTGTCCAAACCATTAGGGATCCTCTTCGACATCTTTCTCTTTCTACAATGTTTGGGTCCCGAAATCGTGTTCCACATTCGCTCCAGATGCTAATCCGTCGAAAATCAGTCTCTACACGAAAGTGGAACTCATCTTTGAAAAGAACATTGGCCTACAGTCAACGCGGGCTCAGAAAACATCGTTCTTGTGAAGCTCTTTATCCGCATGAAGTGTGGAGTGCTATTGACGAGGGATTTCAGACCGATTCATTATTTCTGCATTTCCAGAACGCTTTTGACACTGTACCACACAAGTGGCTTGTAGTGAAATTGCGTGCTTATGGAATATCGTCTCAGTTATGCGACTGGATTTGTGACTTCCTGTCAGAGAGGTCACAGTTCGTAGTAGCTGACGGAAAGTCATCGAGTAAAACAGAAGTGATTTCTGGCGTTCCCCAGCGAAGTGCTATAGGTCCTTTGCTGTTCCTTATCTATATAACCGATTTGGGAGACAATATGGGCAGCCGTCTTAGGTTGTTTGCAGATGATGCTGTCATCTATCGGCTAATAAAGTCATCAGAAGATCAGATATCTGAATGGTGCGAAAATTAGCAGTTGGCCCTAAATAACGAAAAGTGTGAGGTCAACCACATGAGGGCTAAAAGGAATCCGTTAAACTTCGGTTGCACAATAAGTCACAGAAATCTGAAGGCTGTAAATTCAACTAAACACCTAGGAATTACAATTACGAACAACTTAAATTGGAAGGAACACATCGAAAATGTTGTGGAGAAGGCTAACTAAACACTGTGTTTTATTGGCAGGACACTTAGAAAATGTATCAGATCTACTAAAGAGACTACGCTTGTCCGTCCTCTTTTAGAATACTGCTGCGCGGTGTGGGATCCTTACCAGATAGGACTGACGGAGTACATCGAAAAAGTTCAAAGAAGGGCAGCACGTTTTGTATTAACTCCATTAATACAATAATTACGAAGACTGTAAGCTGATACACAACACTGTTATAAAATATGTGTCCAAGAAAGAGGCCATTTAGATGCTGGTACTTGGGGAAAGAGCGGATGATGGCAGGTGTTCACTTCGGCCGTCCGCTGCGTCCATATATAAATACAGTCTGACAGGCAGTGACGAGCCTCACTCCGCACACAGCTACCATACGGTCCGCGTCAGTCAACCGCCGGCTTACGCGCTGCTTCGGATGACGTCACAGCTATGCTCCTGCTAAACGTATGTTTTTGGCACAAATAGGAAGTGACTTCTCGAGGACAGTGCACCATCCTGGATCGCTTATATTTCGCGAAAGTAGCTTTGTGTGCCGCCCGTTATGTTAACAAAATCACGTGCCAAGTGTTGACATTATTTTCCACTTTTGTGGAGAGCAGTTAACTTTGATTACCAGAAGTCAGGTCGAAATACCATCTAATAGGTACTTAACCGTAGAGGTAGAGAACTGCTAATAGCGCTGTTTATGATAGAGACATTATTATTATTATTATTATTATCAGGAATATTACTATGTTGTGGGTGTGAAATTTTCTTAAATATAATTGAATCAGTTACAATTCAATTTTTTTATTTATAATTACAGTTCCTGATCCCACTGAGTAAACAGAGAGGAGAAACATTTCGTTCTGTGAACAAAAGAAGAATGTGGACTTGCACACTGGAAAATATGGTCAGTATGTTCTCCATCCCTTTCTGGCTGACCACAAATATAGTTTTCACGCTCTTGTAAAAAAGACGGTGCCGCCGCCCCACAGGGTCCCTTTTTCCCAAAAACGTAGATCTCAGTACTGATTCAAATTGAGAGGAAAAGAAATTTGTGGCAAAATTTGACTAAAAGAAAGGATCGGTTGAATGGACGCTTTTCAGGCAATACGGGATTTATCAACTCGGTAATGAAGCGAGGTTTGTCTGTGGGGGGGGGGGGGGGGGGGGAGGGGGGGGGGAGCGGGGTGGAATGGGGAGAGGGGCCGTCAAAAATTTGATGATGGGAACTGTGAAGATATTGTTAATTGTGAGTAATAAATGTTTCCTTCTCTCTTTTCCTTCGCTTCTATTCGCTCTTCACAAACATTTTTGAGAGCTCCGAGTTTTTTTTTTTATTTCTTCCCCTAGAATGAAATGTAACTATATTTTACCTATGATATTGTAATGCCTATATTACTCCGAATTTCAATGCATAGTTCCTTTGGACATACACACACACATGTCCAAATGAACAAGCACTGCGGTGACCACAGCCGTTATGAAATACATTCAATGTATTCGCAGTTGCGCTTATGGACAACCATCAGCTGTACAATGGAATGACGACAGTGAAAATTTGTGCTGGAACCGGCGCCCAAACCGGGGTTTCCCGATTAACGCGAGCGGTCGCATAACTACACTACTGGCCATTAAAATTGCTACATCAAGAAGAAATGCAGATGATTAACGGGTATTCATTGAACAAATATATTGTACTACAACTGACATTTGATTACATTTTCACGCAATTTGAGTGCATAGATCCTGAGAAATCAGTACCCATAACAACCACCTCTGGCCGTAATAACGGACTTGATACGCCTAGACATTGAGCCAAGCAGAGCTTGGATGGCGTGTACAGGAACAGCTGCCCATGCAGCTTCAACACGATAACACAGTTCATCAAGAGTAGTGAGTGGCGTATTGTGATGAGCCAGTTGCTCGGCCACCATTGACCAGACGTTTTCAATTGGTGACAGATCTGGAGAATGTGCTGGCCAGGGCAGCATCGAACATTTTCTGTATCCAGAAAGGCCCGTACAGGACCTGCAACATGCGGTCGTGCATTATTCTGCTGAAATGTAGGGTTTCGCAGGGATCGAATGAAGGGTAGAGCCACGGGTCATAACACATCTGAAATGTAACGTCCACTGTTCAAAGTGCCGTCAATGCGAACAAGAGGTGACCGAGACGTGTAACCAATATCACCCCATACAATCACGCCGAGTGATACGCCAGTATGGCGATGACAAATACACGCTTCCAATGTGCTTTCACCGTGATGTCACCAAACACGGATGCGAGCATCATGATTCTGTAAACAGAACCTGGATTATTCCGAAAAAACGACGTTTTGCCATTCGTGCACCCAGGTTCGTCGTTGACTACACCATCGCAGGCGCTCCTGTCTGTGATGCAGCGTCAAGGGCAACCGCAGCCATAGTCTCCGAGCAGATAGTCCATGCTGCTGCAAACGTCGTCGAACTGTTCGTGCAGCTGGTTACTGTCTTGCAAAGGTCCCCATCTGTTGACTCAGGGATCGAGACGTGGCTGCACGACCCGTTACAGCCATGCGGATAAAATGCCTGTCTTCTCGAGTGCTAGTGATACAAGGCGTTCCGTATTACCCTCCTGAACCCACCGATTCTGTATTCTGCTAACAGTCATTGGATCTCGACCAACGCGAGCAGTAATGTCGCGATACGATAAACCGCAATCTCGATAGTCTACAATCCGACCTCTATCAAAGTCGGAAACGTGATGGTACGCATGTCTCCTCCTTACACGAGGCATCACAATAACGTTTCACCAGGCAACGCCGGTCAGTTGCTGTTTGTGTATGAGAAATCGGTTGGAAACGTTCCTCATGTCATCACGTTGTAGGTGTCACCACCGGCGCCAACCTTGTGTGAATGCTCTGAAAAGCTAATCATTTGCATATCACAGCATCTTCTTCCTGTCGGTTAAATTTGGCGTCTGTAGCACGTCATCTTTCGTGGCCAGACGCAAACTTCCATATGTCGTCAACCATGCGTCTACAACCTGTACTCGTACATCCATTACGTATATTACAGTAAAGATGGGACATTTCACTCGAAATCCGCCTGCTTAGTTGGGTGGTAACGTGCTCGCCTCTCATGCAAATGGGTCTCGGTTCGATTCCCGGCTAGGCTGGAGATTTCCTCCGCTCGGTGACTGGATGTTGTGTGACCATCATCATCATTTCATCACCGGCAGGCAAGTCATCCAATGTGGCGTCGAATGAAATACGGTTTACACTTCGCAGCCGAAGTTCCCCGAATAGGGCCCCCTCCCCGGCCAACGATGCCATACGCTCATTTCTATTTCACTTGAAACTCGCTCGCTCCGTGTTGGCAGATAAATACGATATTGCACTGCCTGTGTCATTTCGAATAACGATGCGATGTTCCTTCGGACGTGTATGCAAGGCCAAAGCAACGTTGTATCGTAATTCGGAATAACATAGGTACTGCAATATCGTAATTATATTTAGTACCCGCTCCTTGGACAACGATTGTCCATTACAACGATCCGTTGGAGATGGAATTCGTGGCTCCCTGTCCAACAAGGATGAAGAACTACATGGCTCGATACCTGTACAAAATCACTTACACTTCTTAAAGAGGTATCCTCGTAATTATTCTGATTTACATTGTCGGCACAGTCGAGCGTATACGACAACACACATTCCACTGACCCGTCTTGCAGAAACACTAATATTTCATCTGCCACTCTTTCTCATAGTGGGAATTTCCTTGAATCCCTTTTGTGACGAAATGTCAACTTCGGCAACTGATATGGATGTAATGCAATGTTCGCTTTGTTTATCGTCGTCATTGACGTGCTCTATACTAGCCGCACTAGCGCTGTAGCACTGTTGTGAGTTACCCGCCGACTTAGCAGTTCAACTGCACTCCGTAGCCTTGTGTTGTGCTCACCGTTGGATACCTCCAGTCCCGGTCACTATTGCCTTTTTTTTTTTTTTTGGTCATCAGTCTACTGACTGGTTTGATGCGGCCCGCCACGAATTCCTTTCCTGTGCTAACCTCTTCATCTCAGAGTAGCACTTGCAACCTACGTCCTCAATTATTTGCTTGACGTATTCCAATCTCTGTCTTCCTCTACAGTTTATGCCCTCTACAGCTCCCTCTAGTACCATAGAAGTCATTCCCTCATGTCTTAGCAGATGTCCTATCATCCTGTCCCTTATCCTTATCAGTGTTTTCCACATATTCCTTTCCTCTCCGATTCTGTGTAGAACCTCCTCATTCCTTACCTTATCAGTCCACATTTTCAACATTCGTCTATAGCACCACATCTCAAATGCTTCGATTCTCTTCTGTTCCGGTTTTCCCACAGTCCATGTTTCACTACCATACAATGCTGTACTCCAGACGTACATCCTCAGAAATTTCTTCCTCAAATTAAGGCCGGTATTTGATAGCGAGTCTGCTTTTGATGTCCTCTTTGATCCGTCCGTCATTGGTTATTTTACTGCCTAGGTAGCAGAATTCCTTAACTTCATTGACTTCGTGACCATCAATCCTGATGTTAAGTTTCTCGCTGTTCTCATTTCTACTACTTCTCATTACCTTCGTCTTTCTCCGATTTACTCTCAAACCATACTGTGTACTCATTAGACTGTTCATTGCGTTCAGCACATCATTTAATTCTTCCTCACTTTCACTCAGGATAGCAATGTCATCAGCGAATCGTATCATTGATATCCTTTCACCTTGTATTTTAATTCCACTCCTGAACCTTTCTTTTATTTCCATCATTGCTTCCTCGATGTACAGATTGAACAGTAGGGGCGAAAGGCTACAGCCTTGTCTTACACCCTTCTTAATACGAGCACTTCGTTCTTGATCGTCCACTCTTATTATTCCCTCTTGGATGTTGTACATATTGTATATGACCCGTCTCTCCCTATAGCTCACCCCTACTTTTTTCAGAATCTCGAACAGCTTGTACCATTTTATATTGTCGAACGCATTTTCCAGGTCGACAAATCCTATGAAAGTGTCTTGATTTTTCTTTAGCCTTGCTTCCATTATTAGCCGTAACGTCAGAATTGCCTCTCTCGTCCCTTTACTTTCTCTAAAGCCAAACTGATCGTCACCTAGCGCATTCTCAATTTTCTTTTCCATTCTTCTGTATATTATTCTTGTAAGCAGCTTCGATGCATGAGCTGTTATGCTGATTGTGCGATAATTCTTGCACTTGTCAGCTCTTGCCATCTTCGGAATTGTGTGGATGATGCTTTTCCGAAAGTCAGATGGTATATCGCCAGACTCATATATTCTACACACCAACGTGAATAGTCGTTTTGTTGCCACTTCCCCCAATGATTTTAGAAATTCTGATGGAATGTTATCTATCCCTTCTGCCTGATTTGACCGTAAGTCCTCCAAAGCTCTTTCAAATTCCGATTCTAATACTGGATCCCCTATCTCTTCTAAATCGACTCCTGTTTCTTCTCCTATCACATCAGACAAATCTTCACCCTCATAGAGGCTTTCAATGTATTCTTTCCACCTATCTGCTCTCTCCTCTGCATTTAACAGTGGAATTCCCGTTGCGCTTTTAATGTTACCACCGTTGCTTTTAATGTCACCAAAGGTTGTTTTGACTTTCCTGTATGCTGAGTCTGTCCTTCCGACAATCATATCATTTTCGATGCCTTCACATTTTTCCTGCAGCCATTTCGTCTTAGCTTCCCTGCACTTCCTATTTATTTCATTCCTCAGCGGCATTGTATTTCTGTATTCCTGATTTTCCCGGAACAAGTTTGTACTTCCTCCTTTCATCAATCAAGTGCAGTATTTCTTCTGTTACCCATGGTTTCTTCGCAGCTACCTTCTTTGTACCTATGTTTTCCTTCCCAACTTCTGTGATGGCCCTTTTTAGAGATGTCCATTCCTCTTCAACTGTACTGCCTACTGTGCTATTCCTTATTGCTGTATCTATAGCGTTAGAGAACTTCAAACGTATCTCGTCATTCCTTAGTACTTCCGTATCCCACTTCTTTGCGTATTGATTCTTCCTGACTAATGTCTTGAACTTCAGCCTACTCTTCATCACTACTATATTGTGATCTAAGTCTATATCTGCTCCTGGGTACGCCTTACAATCCGGTATCTGATTTCGGAATCTCTGTCTGACCGTGATGTAATCTAATTGAAATCTTCCCGTATCTCCCGGCCTTTTCCAAGTATACCTCCTCCTCTTGTGATTCTTGAACAGGGTATTCGCTATTACTAGCTGAAACTTGTTACAGAACTCAATTAGTCTTTCTCCTCTTTCATTCCTTGTCCCAAGCCCATATTCTCCTGTAACCTTTTCTTCTACTCCTTCCCCTACAACTGCATCCCAGTCGCCCATGACTATTAGATTTTCACCCCCCTTTACATACTGCATTACCCTTTCAATATCCTCATACACTTTCTCTATCTGTTCATCTTCAGCTTGCGACGTCGGCATGTATACCTGAACTATCGTTGTCGGTGTTGGTCTGCTGTCGATTCTGATTAGAACAACCCGGTCACTGAACTGTTCACAGTGACACACCCTCTGCCCTACCTTCCTATTCATAACGAATCCTACACCTGTTATACCATTTTCTGCTGCTGTTGATATTACCCGATACTCATCTGACCAGAAATCCTTGTCTTCCTTCCACTTCACTTCACTGACCCCTACTATATCTAGATTGAGCCTTTGCATTTCCCTTTTCAGATTTTCTATTTTCCCTACCACGTTCAAGCTTCTGACATTCCACGCCCCGACTCGTAGAACGTTATCCTTTCGTTGATTATTCAATCTTTTTCTCATGGTAACCTCCCCCTTGGCAGTTCCCTCCCGGAGATCCGAATGGGGGACTATTCCGGAATCTTTTGCCAATGGAGAGATCATCATGACACTTCTTCAAATACAGGCCACATGTCCTGTGGATACACGTTACGTGTCTTTAATGCAGCGGTTTCCATTGCCTTCTGCATCCTCATGTCGTTGATCATTGCTGATTCTTCCGCCTTTTGGGGCAATTTCCCACCCCTAGGACAAGAGAGTGCCCTGAACCTCTATCCGCTCCTCCCCCCTCTTTGACAAGGCCGTTGGCAGAATGAGGCTGACTTCTTATGCCGGAAGTCTTCGGCCGCCAATGCTGATTATTTATCAAAATTTTAGGCAGTGGCGGGGATCGAACCTTTTTTTTTTTTGTAACCATATACATTTATTTAAATATTTTAACAACGATACATTTTAAAAAAAGACATTTTATTCTATTAATCTATTATCCTAGTGATGGTTAATATTATTGTCATTTTATATGTTTTCGTTTTTATATTTTCCTTTTTCGTTTTTCTCTTATTGTTTGTTCCTTAAACCCTTTTACATGGCCATTTGTCGTCTTTTTTTTGAGGGGGGTAGACATTGCAGGACAGGCATAACAGTTTATATTTGGCATCGTTGCATTGATTTGAGTTTATGTTTCTGTATGTGATGCACTTGTGATGACACAGGCACATTGTGTATTCTGGTTTGATCTCTTCCTCTAGTTACACTGTTTAGTGGGACAGTATGAAGGAACGTCACCATGATAGGTGGAGCAGAAGTGGAAGAAACTTTTTTTTTACATATACTACAGAATATACCTAATTGAAGAAGAGAGAAAATTTTGTCATATTACATAAGAGAAGCAAAAAGGATAGTGTGAGTAATCAATAGAATTTTATAGGCACAAAGTAAAGGAAATCAAAATATCTAATAATAATGAGTAGTTGGCACTTTCCACTAAGGAGCACTTTGTGTCACTGATTCCACTAGGAAGAAACACTTAATACTACTATACTTCACTATTTGATGCGAGAAGAGAAAGCTCTTTATCTTTTGTGTTTCACTTGTTCACTATCACTGCACACGTTATTCTTGTGGTGAGTGTGGTGAGGTGGCTGGTGGCGGTGCTGAGGGTCACAGGCTGGGGAGGACTCTGTCTGCAGTGGAATCTGCAGGAAGTTTTTGAAGTTCTCTTGGTATCGCCTGTGCTGCTGGGCCGTCTTGTTCTCCTCCCAGAGGTCCATCAGGAAGGCCAGCCGGTCGGTCTGCCTCCGCGCTACGATGGCGTGTGCCGTCATGGCGAGGATCCAGAGAGTCGCCAGTCGCTTGGGTCGTGGAAATGGGTTGCAGTCTGGGGCGGTGATTGCTTCCACTGTGATGCTTCCCGGCGCCGTTCTGTTGATGTGGGCCACCATCTGCTGGCACGCTTCCCAGATGTTGATGGCATTCCCGCACGTGAATCGGTGTTCGAGGGTGTCGGTCATGCCACATACGTCACACTTGTCACTTGCGACGAGTTTTATCTCCGCCAGTCTTTGGTTGGTTGGTACCGTTCTGTTAATTATTTTGTACCATGTCTCCTTCGCATGTTTAGGTAACACGTTTTCTGAGACGTTCCCCCATATTTGTTTCCAATTGTATTGCGGGAGTTTTTGTTCAATTTTGTTTTTTGCCGGCTTCCCCCTGAGGGCCCAGTATATTCTCTTGGCTGTTCTGTGGCTGGGGTTCACCACGGTGTCCAGAACGTAACTTTTGTTGGCGTAGTGCAGCCTGACGTGTCGCATTCTGCAGGGAATGTGTCTCGTGTCGACCGGCGCTTCTTGTGATGCGGGCTTGTATCTTCCAATTATCTTGGCTGTGACGCTGTCAGGGTTTTTGTCCTGGATGGCGAGCGTTCGTTTCAGTAGAAGGGCTGCACATTTGGTCTTTATATCAACTAGACCTAGTCCCCCTTCTTTTGTTGGCAGCGAGCACGTTGCTTGCGCCACTTTGAATATATTTCGACGCCACAACAGGTAGTACACTGCGCTCGTTAGTGCTCGCACAATTTCTGTCGGGATGCTTAAGATTTGCGCCAGGTACCAAGCTTTCGACAGGATCGTCGTGTTTATCAGTTCTGTTTTCTGGTGGATTGTTAGCTTCCGGTTCGCGTGCTGTCTGGAGAGACCTCTTATAGCACCTCTTATAGCACGTCCCTACAGTTGTATGCGGCCATTCTAAGTGGACAAGACTGTATATATATTCCAAGAACTTTATGGCTTTCTGCTATTTTATACCATTGGCTGTCTGGTTTGAGTCGTTGATTCTCTATCGGCAGTAGCACTGTTTTTCTGGGGTTGGTTTGGGCGCCTGACGCTTTTTGGAATGTATTCATGATGGTTTCTATTCTCCCAATATCTTCCTGGTCTTCAATAAAGATGCCTAGGTCGTCAGCGTAGGCTATACATGCTACTGCTTTGCCTCCTACGGAGAAGCCTCTGATGTCGTTTGTGAGTTTCCGCAGCAGTAGGTCCAGTGCTGCAGCGAATAGAGCCATTGACAATGGACAGCCTTGCCTCACGGATCTGTCCAGTTTTATCAGTTTTGTTTCCCAACTATTAATTATTACTGTCGATCTCGCAGTACTTAGTATCTTATGGATGATTGCGATGAATTTTTCCCCAAACCCGAGTCTATTTAGTGTCTCTACGAGATATTTGTGGTCGATCCTGTCGAAGGCTTTGTTGAAGTCCACCGAAATTATGGCACCTGCGCTTCTGGTGGTGGCTGCCTGGGCTATTATGTCCCTGTAGGTGCATGTGGCGTCAAATATATTTTTCCCTGGTACCGCACATGTTTGCCACGGACTGATGACTTTCCTCATCGCTGATTTCAGGTTGTTTGCGATGCATTTCGCTATTATTTTATAGTCGGCGTTGAGGAGCGTAATCGGACGAAACTCTTCAATGCGGCGGGCGGCTCTCTTCTTAGGGATGAGTGTTATGGTCCCTTCGGTCAGCCCAGGTGGAATTTCCGCCCCATCGAGTATCTCGTTCACCATTTCCGTGAATTGCTCTCCTAGCACGTCCCAATATGCGAGGTAGAACTCGAGCGGGATGCCGTCGGCGCCGGGTGCTCTTCCTCTTGCGCTGGTCCTCATCGTTTCTTTGATGTCATCCACGTCGACATTTTCTGTCAGCAACGCCCTGTCTGCGTCTGTGAGCACGCTCCTCGTCTGCTGGAGGATTTCAGCAGTTGCCGCGTCGTCTGTCGCTTCTCGACGGAACATGTCTCGGAAATAGTCCTCGATGTGTTTTGTTAACTCCGTTTTCGTCGTGAGCATCTTTCCTTACTTGTCCTGAAGCTCATTTACGCACTTTCCTGCGCCTCTCTCCCTTTCCATATTTAGGTGGTGCATGTTGAGTGGCTCTTCATCCACATCGCCATATGTTTTACTTCTTGTGAGGATGCCTCTTATTTGCTGTTTCTTTATTTGAAGGAGTTTTGCCTTGATTCTCCTCACTCGCGGCAGGTATTGCTGGTCGTCTGCTGGTGCGTCGAGTGCGTGTTTCAGGCACTTCTGGTAGAACTCGGCCGTGGTTGGCCTCCAGAATGACTTTTCCGCGCTGTATCTTATCAACAGGCTGCGCATTGTCGGCTTCGCTCGTGCCAGCCACCACTCGGTCGTGCTGCTGTAGCGTGCGCGCTGTGCCAGGCATTCTTGCCACATTTCCACTATTTGCTTGAACCCGGGACCGAAGACGTTTTGATTATGAATCAAAGACGCTACCCTGAGACCACGGGTACTCCCTGTTGCCATTAGCAGCGAATATTGTCGCATGGTAGAAAATGCGTAGGGAGTCGAATGCCGTAAACATCATTGGCCTATTCTGACGTCGCACTCAAGTGGTTCCTTGTTGGGTATACCAGACCTCCTAAAGATGCTGCCTACACTACACTTGTCCGTCATCTGCTAGAGCATTTCTGTGCTGTATGCGATACTCATGAGGTGGAATTCATTTAGTACATCGAAAAAGTTCAAAGAAAGGCAGCTCGTTTTCTATTATCGCGAAATAAAGGAATGTGTCACAGATACCGAAGTCGTGTTTCGTTGGAGCGAAAATATTTCGTGACTGCCTTCTACGTAGGGAGAAATGGTCATCACTAAGTCATGGAAATCAGAGATCACTTGCAAAGATTGAAGTGTTCATTTTTCTCGCGTGGTATTCGAGAACGAAACGATAAAGAAATACCGGGTGATCAAAAAGTCAGTATAAATTTGAAAACTTAATAAACCACGGAACAATGTAGATAGATAGGTAAAGATTGACAGACATGCTTGGAATGACATGGGGTTTTATAAGAACCAAAAAAAAAAAAACAAAGTTCACAAAATGTCCGACAGATGGCGCTGGACAGCAAAACGTCAGTGACTGCGCATGACACTCGTGTATAAAAGGAGCTGTAATGAGAGAGAGAATCAGATGCACCAGCATTCGCAGCATGTTGACGTTACCTGAAAAGGCGCTTTTAGTGAAGCTGTATTGTCAGAATGGGGAATGTGCTAGTTCAGCGTTACGATCGTGTCGCCATAGGAAGGGGATTCGAACGGGTAAAAGTCCGTTGACAAATGTAGCTGTGGCGAGGATGATTTCGAAGTTCGAAGCCACGGTTTGTTTAGACGATAGAGCCCGTAGTAGCCGACCGAGCACAGGGCGTAATGCTGCTGAGACAGTTCAGTAAGAAATGAAGACTGTAGCTGGTTCGTCTATGCACAGGAAAGTCAGCGCTCGTGCAGTCGCAAGTCGCACCGGCATTACATACACTACTGTTTGGTTGACTCTTAGGCTTACCCTCCAATGCTATCCGTACAAAATCCATCGGCATCATGAACTGTTGCCTGAGTAACGTGTTGTGGACCGACGAAGCTCATTTCACGCTCCGAGGGTCTGTCAACGCCCACAACTACAGAATTTGGGCTACCGAAAATCCTAGAACTGTCGTGGAAACTCCATTGCACGATGAGAAAGTCACGGTATGGGTTGGATTTACCACATCTACCGTTATCGGACATTTTTTCTTCGAGGAAATGCGTGATTCTGGTTTTTTGAATGCTACCGTGACGGGTGAGAGGTACGCCGATATGCTACAGAATCGCATCATCCCCAGCCTGGCTGATAAACACCTGCTGGAACGTACGATGTTTATGCAGGATGGCGCTCCACCTCATATTGCTAGACGCGTGAAAGATCTCTTGCGCGCGTCGTTTCGTGATGATCGTGTGCTCAGCCGACACTTTCGTCATGCTTGGTCTCCCAGGTCCCCAGACCTCAGTCCGTGCGATTATTGGCTTTGGGGTTACCCGAAGTCGCAAATGTATCGTGATTGACCGACATCTCTAGGCATGCTGAAAGACAACATCCGACGCCAATGCCTCACCATAACTCCGGACATGCTTTACAGTGCTGTTCACAACATTATTCCTCGACTACAGCTATTGTTGAGGAATTATGGTGGACATATTGAGCATTTCCTGTAAAGAACATCATCTTTGCTTTGTCTTACTTTGTTATGCTAATTATTGCTATTGTGATCAGATGAAGCGCCATCTGTCGGACATTTTTTGAACTTTTGTATTTTTTAGGTTCTAATAAAACCCCATGTCATTCCAAGCATGTGTGTCAATTTGTACTTCTCTATCTACGTTATTCCGTGATTTATTCAGTATTCAAATTTATACTGACTTTTTGAAGACCCGGTATATAAAATGCATGTTTGACCATCAGCTGCTTCTCATCAGTACTGCTTCCAAAAGTTCTGTTTTATAACGATATTCATGATATGCTCTACACGTTTTTAAGTAATCGCAATTGTAATGTGGTGGGTTAAATCATTTCAATCCGTATCTGTGAAATCGGTTGATATTTGGTTAAGAATAAAAGCAGCTGATGATCAAACATGCGTTTTATACGTTACTTGACGGGTGTTGATAGTTGCCTTCCAAAAATGGCTAAAGAAGTAGTCTGAAGTTGAACTGATGAACCCTCTCCTAAACGCGTAACTGTCAGTTGCAGAGAAGTCTTGTGGAAGTAGATGTAATGTCTCTTTCCAAATTTTTGCTTGCTTCACTGTTTGCTCCGATGTCCAGACTGAATAACGTCACATCAGGGATGGTACACGAACCCGCCTCGCTCATGGAAAGGTAAAGAACGAAATTCCATTCCACGCTGTTCGCCGTGGGACACAATATGGGGACGGCACGCCCGCACAGCTGCAGCTGTTCGCAGGTTGAAGCGGCGCGCGCTCGCATTGTCCCGAGGCGTGCCGTATTTTCGATGGGTGGTGGGAGAAAAGTGGGGAGAGGGGGGAGGGTTGGAGCGCGTAAACACGGAACCGGACGGCCGGCCGGAGTCACCGGCGGCCGGTAATTGTATCGAACTCCCGGCGGACGACCGCTACGAAATCCCACTGTCCGGCCCGCGGCCGAAATGACAGTCAGACACCTGCCAAGCAGCGCGGCCCACGGAACATGTTAACAACGAGGGCCGAAAAATATTCCGCAGCTTTCCAACCGCCAACATAATTGTCACGAGCGGGGCGGCATTATCTAGGAACGAAGCAATTACGCCGCCATTCTCCGGCGAACAATAGGGTCAGATATGTCGACCAGAGCTCGAGCGACAACTGTAGCACCTGAGCCATAGTGATGGAAGCATTTGTTGCTCGGCGAGGCCAACTGGTAATCCGGCCGTAGGTGGAGCTAGCTGGTCACGTGACGACGTGCAGTCGCTCTCCAATTCTAAGTAAAGCGCTGTTGAAACGTCCCCTTAGAAAAAATATAAATGACTGTGCTTAAACTGACACGCAATATTTTTTGTTGTTGTTGTTGTTGTCTTCAGTCCTGAGACTGGTTTGATGCAGCTCTCCATGCTACTCTATCCTGTGCAAGCTTCTTCAGCTCCCAATACGTATTGCAACCTACATACTTCTGAATCTGTTTAGCGAATTCATCTCTTGGTCTCCCTCTACGATTTTTACCCTCCACGCTGCCGTCCAATGCTAAATTTGTGATCCCTTGATGCCTCAGAACATGTCCTACCAACCGGTCCCTTCTTCTTGTCTAGTTGTGTCACAAACTCCTCTTCTCCCCAATTCTATTCAATACCTTCTCATTAGTTATGTGATCTACCCAGCATTCTTCTGTAGCACCACATTTCGAAAGCTTCTATTCTCTTCTTATCCAAACTATTTATTGTCCATGTTTCACTTCCATACATGGCTACACTCCACACAAATACTTTCAGAAACGACTTCCTGACACTTAAATCTATACTCGATGTTAACAAATTTCTCTTCTTCAGAAACGCTTTCCTTGCCATTGCCAGTCTACATTTTATATCCTCTCTACTTCGACCACCATTTTTAGCGCAACGCAATCTGACTTTCAAAAATCGCTACAAAAGAATGACCCTGACTAACAATAACCTATAACTTTCAAGAATCACTTACATCACAAAAATCTTCGTTACTCAAACTACTGCAATACAGCGTGCGCCAATACTGCCAGCTAAATAAAAAATTCTAACTACTGAAGGCACTAACTACTGACAGGCATAGTTAGCAAATGAAAGATTTTGATAGAGAACAAACAATGTATTTACCTTAATAGTGTTCAAAAGTTCATGATATCCAGTATTACAAATTTACTCTTTCTGATGGACACACGTCCAGATCATCCGCTCTCAAAACTCCGCCATCTCTCTCCCCACATCCACCACTGCTGGCGGATCACCTCCAACTGCTCAACGCTACGCGCTGTTAAAAGCCAACTGCCCAACACTACAATAGCAAATTCCAACAATGCAAACCAGCCACAGGCTGCACACAGCACAGTCAGTGATTTTCATATAGAGCGCCACATTGCGTTACGAACATAAAAACCTAAACAGCCCACTTACACTGTAAAGGTTGAGCCAGACAGTAGAGGATTTTACTTTATTACATGAGCTTCCAAACGGTAACTTCATTTTTCCTTTAAGGCCAAGCCACGGCTGGTAGTGTTAGCTGCCTGTAAATTCTTTCATCCCAAGGTCTAGCAACAGAAAGTCAGCATCGAGGAAGGTCACCTTGATCACGCGCCTCCCTCATGTGCTTACGAGGTAATGCCGCCCCAGGCAGCGCTTAGCGGGCAACACTCTGGAAAGTTCCATTGCCGCCACCGAGGGTTTCTCGGTCCCGACCAATCAGGGCGGAGGAAGCCTCATGGAGCGTTGAATATACCCGCCCGCCCATCGCCGGGTCCGCTCTCTTGTCTTCTCGCTCTCTTGGAGAGCTCTCAATGGAGAGAAGTCTTCCGAAGTAAGAGTGATTTCAGGTGTGTCGCATGGGAGTGTCGTGGGACCCTCGCTGTTCACAGTATACATAAATGACCTTGTGGATGACATCGAAATTTCACTGAGGCTTTTTGCGGATGATTCTGTGGTACATCGAGAGGTTGTAGCAATGGAAAATTGTACTGAAATGCAGGAGGATCTGCAGCGAATTGACACATGGTGCAGGGAATGGCAAATGAATCTCAATGTAGACAAGTGTAATGTACTGTGAATACATAGAAAGAAAGATCCCTTATCATTTAGCTACAATATAGCAGGTCAGCAACTGGAAGCAGTTAATTTCATAAATTATCTGGGAGTACGCATTAGGAATGATTTAAAGTGGAATGATCATATAAAGTTGATCGTCGGTAAAGCAGATGCCAGACTGAGATTCATTGGAAGAATCCTAAGGAAATGCAATCCGAAAACAAAGGAAGTAGGTTACAGTACACTTGTTCGCCCACTGCTTGAATTCTGCTCACCAATGTGGGATCCGTACCAGGTAGGGTCGATAGAAGAGATAGAGAAGATCCAACGGAGAGCAGCGCGCTTCGTTACAGGATCATTTAGTAATCGCGAAAGCGTTACGGAGATGAAAGATAAACTCCAGTGGAAGACTCTGCAGGAGAGACGCTCAGTAGCTCGTTATGGGCTTTTGTTGAAGTTCCGAGAACATACCTTCACCGAGGAGTCAAGCAGTACATTGCTCCCTCCTACGTTATCTCGCGAAGAGACCATGAGGATAAAATCAGAGAGATTACAGCCCACACAGAGGCATACCGACAATCCTTCTTTCCACGAACAATACGAGACTGGAATAGAAGGGAGAACCGATAGAGGTACTCAAGGTACCCTCCGCCATACACCGTCAGGTGGCTTGCGGAGTATGGATGTAGATGTAGATGTAGATGTCTTGGATGCACGCAGTGAACATCTCCCGCGTCTCCCGGTGCTGCGGCGCCGGGAACTTAGTTTTTTGCAGCCAGCATGCTGCTCGGACTGGCCGGATTGGCAGACGCCAACTTTCGTTTGCTTCACGAACTATGTTTCGCCAAACTGTATGCTCTGGCTCACCCTCACCTCCCTAGGCCCATGTGACCCCTTTTTAACATGCTTTCGCCAATAAATGACCTTTGTCTAAATATTATCCTATTCATTCCATAACGACCACCGCCTGCCCATACGTCCATCCTTGTACAGCGCGTCACTACTTTGCTTGTGCGAGCAAGGAAATGACTTCGCGGGAAGCTGCGAGAACTTGCTGTCCGTGTCACTAATTTTATAGATGAAAACGAGAAAGATGTGACAGTGGCAGTAGGGAAGGTGACGGAATGTGCAATAAAATGTTTTCTGCTGGCAAATTCCATCAACAGGCGAGTGTGCTTTGAGGACTCAAATGGGAATCCTTCATGCTGTCTCTAGGCCTTTTCGCTGACCACTTCGGCAACCATACATACAGCCATGTTCGGCGGGTTGTCACGCTCCAATCGCCTAGCAGCCTATACGTCAGCGAGCCAGTGCTAGTTGGCACACGCTCCACGTGTATGTAAACTGTCCAGACCATGATCAACACATGCTGACTTGTGGCCCCCATTGTCTCCTGCAGCCGCCACAGCTGGCACCAGTCTCGCTGCCAGCAGAGTGCGCCTCATATCCTGCAATCAGCTAACGTGCTACGCACAGAAGTCCTTCCACCTGCCTATTTAAGACGCTGCTCAATGACTAACAGGAGCTCCTTTCCGGCCGTACATGGGGTCTGGACCCCTCCACCATACTCCACACCTATAAATCCCTCATCCGCCCTATCCTCTGTTACGCCCATCCGGCCTGGATCTCTGCACCCCTACCTTTTACAAATCCCTTCAGATCCTTGAACTCAATGCTCTCCGCCTCGCCTATCGCATCCGTTTCCCCTCCCCCACGCGGATCCTGTACGACCTAATTCCGTTCCCCCACCTCCTCCTTTTCCTCGAACGGATATGGATCCTCTACACCTCCCGTAAACTCGATCCTCCTCACCCACTTGTCTCACCCATCCTCTCCCACCCACGCCCGCTGCTGCGCCTGTATTCCCATGTCCCACCTGCTCTCCATCTCTCCACCCTCCTTACCCTCTCCCAAGGTGGCTTCCGCCAGCTCCCCCTCCCTGATGATGCCCTCCTCCCCTCCATCTACCCCTCCTATCAACTTTGATCCTCCCCTCCCACTTCCTGTGTTATTTCCTTTGGGCACCCTCCCTCCCTTCTCTCTCCTTTTCCCTCCATCCCCCCTTCCTCCACCCCTCTTCCCCTGGGCTTCCCCTACCCCCATCCCTCCCCTCCTCCTCCCATCTCCTCTGCCATTGGCATCTTTGCTCTCCCCTCTCCCTCCCCCACACCCTTCTTCCCCTCTTGGCAGGTCCCCAGACTTGCACACATTTTCACGGTCACGCTCCATCGTTCACATGTGTCATCGAAATCATCAGTGTTTGTGCGTCGTGTCAACGGTTTGTAGTGTGGATTATCGTCGAGTGTGAACGGCTCCGTGGTTTTGTGTTTATGTGTCTACTGTTTTATTACCCGCCATTATGTAAATTATGTGTATTACTTATGTTTTTTTCTCATTGTCTATTCTACGGCTGAAGAGCACCGTAGAATGCTGCTGCCAGCCTACCTGTTGTACAGGTTTTAAAATCACAATAAAGAAAAAAAAACACTAACAGGCACTCGAGACACTTACACTGGGAAACCATGATCGCAGCCATAGGTTGAAGCATAAGCGGCCAAAAGAACTTTCAGCTAGGGCATAACCACCTATGGCGAACTGACATACACTCACAAACGACAACATCGGCAAGCCCCTGCAAATCAGCAACATTGACTGGATATGCCAGTAGCTATCACAGCCGACCAACAGGCTACAGCAGGGAAGCCAATAAGGTCGCACACACTGTGCATCCGATATATGACCTATTGGACACTAAACGATGATGAACCCAACTGCTACAGTTATGCTAATGCTGACCGACAAGCCAACACCAGTACCCAGATGCAGCCGCCAAGTAACACCACTCCACAACGTCAAAGGTATCTGCCTGCATGATGCCCACTACTAACAAAGCCTACCCCTGCATGAACTGTCGCAGGCAGCAAGAAAACCGCTACTGCTCTTACAAGCCGACCCAACTATCACAGAGGTTTTTATCCCTTGGCTCTTGCCTTGGCACTTCTTTCTCCCTTGCCCTTCAAACGGCTTCCCCTAGTTTCAACCTTTCGACCTAATCTATCTCCAAATGAGCGGGTATTAATGGTTAACCTTAACCAGATGTACGCAAACATCGCAGTACCCACATCCTGCGAGACATCACTTTAGCGAAAACTAACCCTTGTACAGAGATGACAGTATACTTTTTGTGTTGGCCATCATGCGGTGTGGGCCTCGAGGGACTCAGCCCCTTATAAAAAATAACTAACAAGCAGATTTCGCTCACACTCTGGGCTTTACATAGGATACGCCCAGTTGCCCATCCTTCGGAGCACAGGCTGAGCTTCCACTGTGAGCCTTATGGAACTGAACACCAGCGAGGAGATGGGGATTTCAACAGAGCTACTTGCAAAGTGTTACCTCTGCTTGTAAATTACTAAAAGAGCTGGACAGTTCCTTGCCAAGTGTCATCTCTTCTTGTCACTGGATAAGGAACTGTGAAGTGCCATTGTTTGTCACTTAGTAGAGAGTAACCTAACTACGCTCGTGTCCAAAATTAAAGCAACAAACCGAAATTTTTGCAAGGTTGTGTTTATTTTGCCACAAAACAGTATAATCAGGTATGTAGAAACAATGTAAAGAATGCGGGACGTAAATAAGTGCAACATGCAGGACGGTAGACAAGAATGCTCTTCCTTTTTTTTTTTTCAACGAATTTACACTCTCATTCTGACAACTGGTTAATGCGACGAAAGACAGGGCATGCTGTGAATGGTGTCATCAGTCTCATATTGAGGCAATAACGCTCAGTCTTCTTGCAGCGCTGCTCGCAAGTTTGGAGAGTGGTTGGTGGATGCTGACATGATGCAACCCGTGTCCCAGACACGCTCTATGGAATTCAAATCAAGAGAATACGCATGCCACGCAGTGCTGCAATATCTTCCGTTTCCAGGAAAACAGTAACCACTCTTGCTCAATACGGTCAAGCATTATCATCCATCAATACGAAATCTGGGCCACAGCACCTCGCAACCGCACATGAGGTCCGAAGATTTTGTCACGATACCTGATAGCAGTTAAACCTTTGCCGATTTAACCGTACAAGATCATGAAGAGGTGTTAGAGCGGTCAACATAATCCCTGCCCACGCCGTTAGGGATCATCCCCGAAATCAGTCTCATTTCACAATGGTTTGGTCCCAAAATCGTGTTCCACGTTCCCTCCAGATTCGAATCCGTCGACAATCACTCTCCAGACCACATCGGGATTCATCTGTGGAATAAAAAAAAAACATTGGCCCACTGTTCGACAATCCACATGGCACATTGACAACTCGACTCTAGACGTTCCCTTCTGTGAAGAAGCATCAGTGGTTCACATATAGCAGATCTCCGGCTATAAAGGCCATTCTGACGAAACCTTCTGTATGGCGTCTGCGTCGATACAACACGTCTACTGGATGCTGAGAGGTCATATTCCAGTTGCCTTGCAGTACTGAGGCGGTACCGTCGTGACCTTACAGCCAAATAATGGTTCTCTCTTTCTGATGTTACACGTGGTCGGCCAAACCCTCGTATTAGGAATACAATTTCAGTCTGTATAAATTGTCGCCACATCCGAAAAACAACAGAATGATTCACAGTTTGCGACTGTTACCATTCTTCCCGTGGCTCTCCACCGCAGAGAGTCTGGTAGGCGTCTTCTCTGTGCCATACTGCACCGTCTGTGACCGTGTACATAGCGATTGTGGATGTGGAATTAGCCGTCAAACACTACCCCATTTGATAGGTGCCCTGAAGTCATCTTTGGCGTGGTTGACCAGAACGCCATCTTCCGTGCAGTACACGATCGTACAAACTTCTGTTACAGTTTGTATGATTGTACCGTGAACCGTGAATTAGACTCAGGACGGGATCTAGTGGTGTGTTGCTTTAATATTATGGCATTGTGGTCTGAAATTCACATTAAACATTATATTCCTTCTCTACCAAGTAGACGTTATGTTGAATGGTTCAAATGGCTCTGAGCACTATGGGACTTAACATCTGAGATCATCAGTCCCCTAGAACTTTGAACTACTTAAACCTAAATAACCTAAGGACATCACACACATCCATGCCCGAGGCAGGATTCGAACCTGCCACCGTAGCGGTCGCGCGGTTCCAGACTTAAGCGCCTAGAACCGCTCGGCCACGCCGCCCGATCTAACATTTTCGTCATGCACCATACACCGGTCACCACAGCCCTGGATAGAATATTACAATCTTTTCGAATAACACTATTTAGAAACTTTATAGAACAGGTATTTGAAGCTGCCTACTGCAATGTACATTTGTGGTCTGTCCACGTTTAGTTTGGAAGGTACAGGGAAATTCATTGCCTCGGGGGTTTGCACCATCTCATACTACTTGAAATTTCAATTTCTCTTCAGCCACCTACTTTTGTTTTAGGAGGGTGGGTCAACACTTATCGACGACCCTGTATGAATCGCTTGGAAATTAAAACAGACAAAAATACTGCAGATAACTTAAATGTGGAATGTCTTTTTCTACAGCAAAGATGTCAGTTCTGTGACAGTCCACCGAATAGCTATGTCAAAAGGTTATCACAAGTTCCTCAAAAGTAGGATTATGCCGCGTTGTACCATGAACGGGTGCATTCTACGGTCTGCGCGAGTCCCTTGTGTACTGTCTGCGTCTTGTTAGCGGATGCTCTCCATGACAGAGAAGAGAGTACAATTGATAACCTCCCCAGGAAAATACAATTTGAAGACAACCATTGTGAACGACGAGGAATCTGTTTCCGAAAGGACTGGAGTCTCTCGGGTAATCAACATGCCTCCCAGGATAACTCCAGGCAGATTCAAGGCAGTGAGAAGTGTTTCAATTCCCAACTGCCTCTTTCCGCGAAAAGATATGCCCGCGTAAAGCTTACCTAGGTTGCCTTCCTTCAAGTAAAGGTGTAACATAACAGACCACTTGAGCGCAATTTTACCATGTGCGAACTGTGTTTGCCTTCAAGCAGATCCTTTATTTAATCTCAGAAAAGTAGTTTCCGCGACAACTCGCCAATATTTTTCTTTTTCTTTATTGCTTTACTTTAATTTTTCGGCAGACACAGATCGGAGGACAGAGAGATTTTTCAATTTTTGGAAAAGAAAACATTCGTAAGGACTCAGATCAGATGAATAGGGGGCAATGGAACAATAGGAAGCCCTTCTAAGATCAACAGTTCCGTGATGGAAGTGGCTGTGTGACATGGGGCGAACAATGATGTAGCATCCACTTGTCTGCAGTGTCCGATTTCAGTCGATCCATTTGATGAACAGTGAATCCCGGGAGGGAAGGCGACGTTCTTTTCGAGAAACACTACTGAGAAAATTTAGAGAACCGGAATTTGAAGCTGACTGCCGAACAATTCTACTGCCACCAACAGACATTGCGTTTAAGGACCACGAAAAAAGATACGATAAATTAGGGCTCATACGGAGGCATACAGACAGTCGCTTTTCCCTCGCTCTATTTGCTAGTGGAACAGGAAAGCAAATGACAAATTGTGGTGCGTGGTACCCTCCGCTTGCGGAATATCTGAGTAGATGTAGATGTAGAAAGTGTTAAGGTCACCCATCATCCTTATTGTTAAACGTCGGACAGATCGCACAATAGCACGTACGTTTTCAACGTTTTCATAGGTTTTTGAAGTTTAAGCGAGGTTCATCTTCAGCGTATTCTCGGCCTTTCAAAAATGATATGCGGCAGCTAATAACCTGTGCCATTGATACGAGATGTTCCCCATTGACCTGTTTCTACTTTTCAAAGGTCACACTCGAAGATTCTCCGAGTTTAACACAAAAATGTATGGCGTAACCTTGCTCTAAACTGCACTGTACCATTTCCCTAACACACACTAAAAACACAACTTCACTGATGGCGCTCTCAAAAATCACGTGGTGGCTGAACGGAGCTGAAACTCGGACTGAACATCTGGAAGGGCTGAGCACACCGGTCTACACAAGCAGAACAACACAGAGTTGCCACATCGCCAGCAGTGTTGTCAATCTTATTACTTTTCTTTCCCACCTCGCATAATGCAGTTATTCGATTTATGTCGGACTTCAAAGCATACTGAGTTCCAGTTACTATAAGCGATTGTAGCTTCGAAGGCGTCGGTTTTACCAGCTCTGTTTTGCTGCTTCTGCAGAAGTACGATACGATAAGCTGTATGTGGCTACAAAGTACTGTTATGAAAGGAAAGGACACAGGACTATTACTTCTCCTGTAGGTAATTTTGTTCTAACGTATTGTTCTTAGCACTCTATGTACAAGAAAAACCGTTGTAGCTGCTGAATACAAAATTGTTTTACGGTAAAGGTTATTTTGGAACGGGGAATTACGACCTCAGACATTTATATGTCACGCTACTACATCAAGGAATCGATATTGATTCGATGTTATCTGCGGCTGGCATTCCTCGCAGCGAATTCAATGGTTGACACTGAGTGCTACGGGAAATGCTCTTCTGTGTGTATACCTTTCAAGAAAGAGCCATCTTGTGCATTCAGTCATTTTCGTAATAGGACACGAATGTAAATGTTTTATTACGTCGCGTCTTGTAACTCTCAGATATTGAAGAAAAGACCTTTTAACAGCAAAGCTGATGTTTATTTACTGCCTAACTGCTTTCGGGCTTTGCCCATTTTCACAAGCCACCCATTACAGATAACATAATTTTGTAATGTTTGGATGTGTAGAACGCTAAACTAACATACAGAATTGTATAGCAAAGAAAGCACACAAGGTTTCAGTAACACGCTAATCAACAAATGAAATACACCACAAATGAGTCATAGAAACTATCAATAGCACCTTAATCAGCATATGAACTGCACTCCATCCCACATTAATGACTCACCAAATGCGAGACGACAAACTATACCCTGAAAATTTGGACAGCGTAATAATGGCCTACTGTCATATACGGTTTCGATTAAAATACGAATGAAACAGTGTTTGCTCTTAAATAGTGCTGCAAAAGGAAATTGTACAACTGTGATGTGATATAAGACTGTGTCCCACACTGAACAGTCAGTAACATTAATACAATAGCGATTACGTAAGGACCTTATAATAAATTTCTTTGCATCATCATCTGTCAAAATTACGATGACACATACAATAAATAAGCCAGTGTGACAGACAGTTTAATACAATAAGAACGAATTCTCCATTGTGTATGCAGTATTGTTGGCACGTTGCTCACATCATGCTGGGTAACGTAGGTACCACAGTTGAGAAAAATATACACTGGTCAACCAGAACATTGTGCCCACCGACGTACTATCGATATAAACCCGTCAAGGCGATAGCTGCGTCACCTGGCGAGGAATGACTACTATATAGTCAGACACACTCACGGTGCATGTAGTATCAGTGGGCGTGCTGCCCGTGTGCAGAATGGGGAAGGCGCGCGATCTATCTGAGTTGGACCGAGGGCAGATTGTGATGGCCTGGAGGCTCGGCACGGGCATTTCGGAAAATGCACGACTTGTCAGGTGTTCGAGGAGTGCTGTGTTGAGTGTCTCCAACAAGTGGCGGAACCAAAATGAAACCCCGTTCAGAGGTCGTGGGTTTAGGCGGCCATCCGTCATACAGATATTGGACGTTGTAGGCTCTGGAGACTGGTAAAACAGGACGGGCTGCGAGCTCGGGTGGAACTAACATCAGACTTAAAGAAGAGTTGGAACGCCCTATCCAGACAATGTTAAATTCAGTGTCTTGGCTTCCCTGTATTTGAGGAACCACTGTAGCCATTGACGTGAAACTTTTACAGAGAATTAAACTGTACGTTCTGAGTCTACTGAACTACAATAATTGCGATTCAGCCACTGCTTTCGGAAATACAAATTTTTAATTTCACGGTTAAAATTTTTTGTACTTTTTTGTACGTTATTCTAAATAACTTTAATTAGACTTAACATTATCTTCTTCTTTTAGTTCAGTAGACTCAGGATATGCATGTTATTACTCCCCGAAAATTTGAATACTCTACTCGAAGTGGTTTCTGAGATTTAGGGAAAAATACAACAGAAAATGTAAATTTTCAGGAACGGCTTCTGGAGTTTCGAAAGACTGTAACTCACTTAATATATCCTTAATTTTTTACTTTTAGTCACTCAGAAGCACCCTATACCATACATTATATCATCATCTTGATCGTTTTCCAAGTTTTTTTCTTCTCTTCTTCTTTCTGGACTCCTTAGTGGCCAACTATGCTGTATACCCTGCTTTATCAATGCGAATCTTTTCCATCCGTTCAAGTTCTCTGATGTAGTTTGCTCCAGGATTAATTCCCAGTTGCTGTAGAACTTTCACCCTACCAATGTTGCCATCATTAACAGCATAACTGACCCCCCACTGTAGTGTCTTCATTCCAACAAAAACATATTTTGGTAAGCGAGTCCATATAAGATTCTTGTACGACTCATTGGGATTTTGAGTCTGACCATGCAGACACTTCTTAATTCAGGATTTTCCAGGTCTCTGTAAATATGTTTTATGATATCCATGACTGCTGCTGGGATGGAATACTTATGGCTGTATGAACTGTTCGAGTACTGGGCTTTGCGGTAATGGCACCATTAACCAGGTTCAGAAGGGAAAAGGTGGGTACTGGGTTTTCATCAGTTGACAGTCTGTGGAAGAAGGAAGCCCACACTGCCTGCTTCATTTTCAACAAATCCTCGGTATTATTTCTAATGGCCAACCAATAATACTACTGTAGTTCCTCAATCATTTTGTCTGTCAGCCTGCCTCATGGTTTTACCATCACAAAGTTTCTTGTCTCTCAAACTTTGTTTCGACTTCCTCAACCTGGTGCCCATCCTCTTCTGGACATGACCTTTATAACACAGCAATCCACAGCCTACTATATAAAAAGATCTTGAAGTTATGCATGTAAAAATTTTAACATTTTCAACCGCTATAGATTAATTTAAAAAGTAAAATAAAGTACTTCCCATGTGAATTATATCATTTTATTCGGAAAATTGCAAAAAAAAAAAAAAAAAAAACAATCAAATGTGTGTGAATTCTTAAGGGACTAAACTGCTGAGTTCATCGGTCCCTAGACTTACACACTACTTAAACTAACTTAAACTAATTTATGCTAGGAACAATACACACGCCCATGCCGGAAAGAGGACTCCAACCTCCGCCCGGAGGGACTGCGCAGTCCGTGACATGTCACCTCAACCCGCGCGGCCATTCCGTGCGGCGAAGATTGCAAGTTTTAATAATGAGATAAAAATCCGAAAATGTGAAATTTTTTTCTATTCTAACTCTCCTTAATGCTGAGCATAGTACAAGTGAGTGTGAACACAGTGCACCGAACGCTCCTAACTATGGGGCTCTGCAACGATAACCCACACATGTACCAATATTAACACTACGACATTCGCAACTGCGACTGAAATGATCACATGACCATACGCACTGGGTGTTGCCACAGTGGTAAAGCGTTGCATGGTCTGATGATTCCCGACGCCTTCTTCATCATGCCGATGGGAGGGCTAAAATCCGTCGTCTTCCAGGGGAACACCTCCTTGACACCTGTACTGCGGGACGGAGACAAGCTGGCGGCGGCTCCATTGTTCTCTGTGGAAAATTTAAGTGGGCATACATGAGTCCAGTGGAGCTCGTGCAAGGCACCATGACGGCCAAGGTGTATGGTACCCCGGTTACAGATTGCGTACATCCCTTCGTGACGATCATGTTTCCCGACGGCAGTGGCATTTTTCAGCAAGATAATGCGCCATGTCAAAAGACTATGAGTGCAACAGCGTGGTTCGAGGAACACAAAGGGAAATTCCAATTGATGTGCTGGCCGCCAACTCACCAGATCTGAAATCGGTCGTACACATCTGGGATGTGATGGAACAAGGTGTCAGAGCTCATCGTCCCCCTCCCGGAATTTATGGGAATTATGTAACTTGTGTGTAGAGATGTCGTTTCGGCTCCCTCCAGCAACCTATAAAGGACTCATTGGTTCCATCCTAAGACGTTTCGCTGCTGTTATCTGTGCCAAAGGTGGACATATCGGCTATCAGGTAAGTGGTTAAAATGTTCTGGCTGATCAGTTAATATTATTGCACATACGTTCACATTATTCCGAAAGGTGTAACTATATCTGTGACTTCTTTTAACTCAGATATGAGACATGACACGAACAGATCTGTCTACATCAACCACGTCTTAAAACACAAATACTTGAATAGTTACCATACTAAACATTTCATGAATCATACCTTTATTACCCGTATTCTACACCTCCACTCATAACAAATTTTACTCGCTGCAATAGGTGGCTTGTGACAATGGGCAAAGCTCGACACTAGTAAGCCAATAAGTTAACAGCAGCTTTGGTGTTAAATTGTCTTCTCTTCAGGAGTTGAATATGTTCCATTTAGACATACAAAAGAATCATGTTATCATTATCCATCTTCTGCGAAAGAATCAAAGATCCCTCTCCCTCCCTCCCTCTATCCCTCCCTCCCTCTATCCCTCCCTCCCTCGCTCCCACTCTCCCTCTCTCTCTCTCTCTCTCTCTCTCTCTCACACACACACACACACACAAAAGTGAGCGCTCTCGTTCGATTTCATGCACTGCAGCAAGGAAAAACTTTCGTGAATAAAAAAGCTTCACGTGTTCCATATTTAATGCATGCCTGCATCACAACTACATTTCGTGTCCTAGTTCCCCCATCATATAGCAGCCAATATTGACTGAGGCCCCATAGCACGCGCAACAACGGTCCATAAAAACAAGCAACGAAAAAACTACTTCCGCCCCACCCTATGCACAGGTAATGCCACGTGCTGTTGATTAATACAGTAAGTCGCAGTAAATGGTCATTAATCAGAGATCATTATGGGAAGGCTTCTTGTTTACCATGCATTACGTGATGGTCTGGAAAGATGTTCTTATACTGATGGCCCAAAGCAACATCTTCCCGATCCTGGCCTCGCAATGCAGTGCGAACGCCAGCAAAAGGGGCCTAATAAATATCCCCTGGTTCAAGCGCAGGACTCGCTTAAGCGACTAAAATTCTGAGTGTATACTATGATACATTTCAGGCACTACGAGCAGTGTATTATACTGTATAAATTCTTAATAATAATTAACTTGCACTTCTTCGCAATTTTTTTCTTCATTCCGAACTAAAGAAACTGTTCACACCCAGACTTCAATGAACAACCACTACAGAATGATATCACTTCAACAAACACCAGACCGCAAATCACACGGTCACAATGTGCTGTAACTTGAGTGATGCGTATTAATCATAGACCAATATAAATATTGGGTCTCTTGAGTCCTGGCTATGCTGTAATTCAATATTAAATACATCTATCAAAGCTGGTTTGGTGCATTAGTCTCAGGGCACTAGTGATTATATCACAGCCGGCCGGAGTGGCCGTGCGGTTCTAGGCGCTACAGTCTGGAACCGAGCGACCGCTACGGTCGCAGGTTCGAATCCTGCCTCGGACATGGATGTGTGTGATGTCCTTAGGTTAGTTAGGTTTAATTAGTTCTAAGTTCTAGGCGACTGATGACCTCAGAAGTTAAGTCGCATAGTGCTCAGAGCCATTTGATTATATCATACATGGCTTTACAAGGCCAGGAATGCGGAAAAGCGACCATAGTATTTAGCATAACTTTTTTTTTGTCTAGAGTGCTAGTTTAGAATACGATATAACCGCTTTTGACTGCGTTAGCAATCGTTTCAGATCTAAAATAGACAGGAAATAACTGTTTGTAGAACCTACTACCTACTTAGAATATGTGCAATATAAAAAAATAAAAAAAGTGACACAGAACATATCATAAAATGTTACAGAGTGTAACACGTCACATGTTGTGCGATCATGTACTGAGTCATTAAAACTAATGTGTGTTTCATGATGATGCTGTTTAAGATTTAACAGATCGTGTATTCGCTAGAGGGCATCACTATGTGTACAATTTGTAAAATTGACAAAAAAATGAAAAGTGTGAAGCCATCAACAAGAGTACCAAAACGAATCCGCTCAATTTCGATTGCACGACAAATCACACAAATCTAAGGCTGTAAATTCGACTAAATTCTTGGCGATTACAATTACGAATAAGTTGTAACGATCACACAGATTATGTAGTGGGTAAAGCAAACAAAAGACTACGATTTACAGAACATTGACAAAATGCAAGAAGTCAATTAAAGAGACTGCCTACAAAATGGCTCTGAGCATTATGTTACTTAGCATCTGAGGTCATAAGTCCCCTAGAACTTAGAGCTACTTAAACCTAACTAATCTAAGGACATCACACACATCCATGCCCGAGGCAGGATTCGAACCTGCGACCGTAGCGGTCACACGGTTCCAGACTGTAGCCCCTAGAACCGCTCGGTCACTCCGACCGGCAGACTGCCTACACTACGCTTGTATGTACTCTACTGTAGCATCACTATGCAGTGTAGGATCCACATCAGATAGGATCAAGAGAGAATAGAGAAAAAGTTCAAAGAAAGGCAGCTCGTTTTACACTTCCATCAAGTAGAGAAGAGCGCCGAAGGTATGATCCGTGAATTTTGGTGGCAATCATTAAAACAAAGGAGTCCTTCGTTGCGGCAGTATCATCCTCTAAAATTTCAGTCACTATCTCTCTCCTCAAAGGGTGAAGTTTTTGGCGCCCATCTAGATAGGGAGGAATTATCGTTCACAGTAAAACAAGAGAAATGAGAGCTGGCATAGGAAGATTTAAATGTTCGTTCTTACCGCGCGCTGTTAGAGAGTGGAACGGTAGAGAAATACCTTGAAGGTGGTTCGATGAACCTTCTGTTAGGCACTTAATTGTGAATTGCAGAGTAATCATACAGATGTAGATATAGATATTAAAACAAAGTAAAAAATATACAAAAGAATGTTGGAAGGTTAACTTATGATAGTAAAAGAGTTGAAGATCATAAACAATAAAATGCAGGGAGAGTATATGAGGAGAGAAAACAATAATTGTTATGAGCTTGTTGCTAACTAACGATGGAAGGTGCTCCTTTACAATATAATGCGAGGTACTAAAAAGAACGTTGCACCGTCAAAAAGTTCATTTCACATTAGTAAATTACGAAATAATTTAACAGCTAAAACACAAAATAGAGAAGGACACATTGCAACACAGGTAAGTTCATTACAGCCACCAAGAATAATATCACTAGGAATAATAACAGATCTACCGAGGTGGCTATGACTATCATGACTACTGAGTGACTGTTCACGAAGTTCACCCAATCCATTACAGAATCAACAGTAAACGATAACTAAAGTCAGGATGAAATTCGACGTTAGGTACAATCTTTGACAAGTATCACTCCAAATCACAATCTGGATCCGATAGGTGACACTGACAAGAAGTTCTTCTAAGTCAGATCGCGAAACTTGAGAACTGGTGGACGAGTGGCGGTCGTCGAAGATTGGTTGGAGGCTCTTGGCCACTGGCACTCGTCATAACCAGAAGGCTAGGCGTCGCCTACGGAAGCAAACTCACCAATCAACTCTCCAGTCGACTCCACTTGTTGGACAGTGCAATCCTTATAACTACCTGGCGGGCGGAATGATACCGAGCAACACTATTTCCGTCCACGTGACGCAACAGTGAAAAGTGAGCGACACCGGAGTCGCCCCCTGTAGGCCACAGTGGAACTACAGCTTTATCTGCACCTCGTCTCGACACTTAACGCCTGCCGCGTAGGCAAACCGAATGACGTTACTGTGCTGCATGCTGCCCCCCGAGACACAGCAGCTACAAAGCTGACAGATCTTACACTCTGGTTCGGTCTCAGTATGCAGCAACTTGGACATTTTGGGACTCTGCTTGGTACATAATCAGCGAAGGCAGTATCCCAACAGGCTTGCGACTGTTGTCAGGGTTCATCGAAAGGCTTAACACGGGCAGAATAGCACTTACCCACTGCTCCATCTTCGCTTATTCAAGCTTTAATTACCATTAAGTAGGCACTGCAAAAGATTGATCCAGCAAAAGAGTGGTTAGGTGCTGAAAGACGTAGGCGAGATTAGCAAATAACATGGTAAAAACACCGGTTAAAATGGAATCCTTACAGAATCACTTTGTCGTCCATGTGTCTGTCTGGCGCTCAAAATATTAAGAACTCTTTTTCGCAGAAACGGGTAGACTACCAAGTTGAAATTTATGTCACATACTAAGCTCTATGGTCCCTTGCCGGTGTCAAGATCTCACGCTTCTAGGCAACACAATCAAAAGATACAGCCAGTTGTATCACATATGGAATATTTTGAGACATGAAATTTGGCAAGAGGCTTAAGTTTCATAGAAAAATAAAGGAACACTCTCCAACAGTTGTTACATTATAACCATATCACGCGAAAAAGTATTTTTTGTCATTTTTTGTTATTCCATCGTCTGTCCCTACATCTGTTAAGACCCCTTTTTCTCATATGCGGTTAGACACATCAAGTCGGAATTTATGTCACATATTGATGTCTATGAATCCTTGGCGGTACAAAAGACTTACGCTTGTAAGTCAATCCAGTCAAAAGATACGGCCATTTACGTCACATATTTTGATACTCGCAAACTCACTCATCAAAACCTAAACGGGACTTTCCGTCGAGCTAGAATCATCAAATTTGGCAGAAAGCGAGGTTTTACACTACAAGTAAATGGATAAAATGGCCAGGTCCGCAGGATTCGCACTCTGAGGATTGTATACGTAGACAAATCATCTGTCCCGGGAATAGAGAATCTCGATTTTTATGTTATCGACATACTCGCAAGATAAGGGTCCCGGAAGTTCCTATACTTTCAAGAATATTTTAAGTCTAAAGTGGGATAAAAATGACAAAAGAAATATGTTTTTCCTGTGATACAATTACAAATTAACAGTTTTTCTCCTGTTCTTCCTGTACTTGTGCTGTGAGACCTTGCTTTTTACCTCAGATAATGACTCTAGGTCAATGTAAAGTACCCTACCGCTTTCATAAGCGAATCCGCAAGTATCAAGAAATTGGTGTAGCTTTTGATAGCATTAACCTAGAAACGTTAATATTTTACACCGCCAAGAAACTGTAGACCATAGCATGTCGCATATATACAAACCTGATACGTCTACGTGCCTACGAGAAAAAGTGGTCTTAACAGACGGACGGACAGACAGATAGACGGATAACAAATAACAAAAAAAAAAGTTTTTCGTGTGATATAGTTACAAACTAACCATTTCGGATTTCTCCGTTTACTTGTACAGTGAAGTCTTTCTTCTTGCCAAGTGTAATGATTCTAGGCCAGTGGGAAGCATCCTACGGGTTTTGATGAATGAGATTGCGAGAGTCAAACTATGAGACATAAATGGCCGTATCTGTTAACTGCATTGACTTAGGAGCTTACACGTATTACTCCGCCATGGGGCCACAGACTTTAGTATGTGACATAAACTGCAACTGGATACGGCTACTCGCACTGAGAAAAATGGTTCTTAACAGTCAGACATAGGCTGACAGTCAGACAGACAGGCGGACGAACAACAAAGAGATCCCACACGGGTTCTGTTTTTACGTACTCAGGTAAGGAACCCGAGAAATCCGAAAACCGTTAATTTGTAATAATATCACACAAAAAATATCTTTATGTCATGAAACTTCTTGGCAGATTAAAACTGTGTGCCGGACCCAGACTCGAACTCGGGATCTTTGCCTTTCGCGGGCACGTGCTCTACCATCTGAGCTACCCAAGCACGACTCACGCCCCGTCCTCACAGCTTCACTTCTGCCAGTACCTCGTCTCCTACCTTCCAAACTTTACAGAAGCTCTCCTGCGAACCTTGCAGAACTAGCACTCCTGAAAGAAAGGATATTGCGGAGACATGGCTTAGCCACAGCCTGGGGGACGTTTCCAGATTTTCACTCTGCAGCCGAGTGTTCGCTGATATGAAACTTCCTGGCAGATTCTTTATGTCATGTTAACCGACAGACTGTCCGTCTGTTAAGACGGGTAGACGTAATTTGTATCACATACTGAAGTCTACGGTACGATGGCGGTGTAAAAAGTTTAAGCTTCTGCGCCACTACAGTCGAAAGATACGGTCATTAATGCCACATATTTTGATATCTTGCCAGTACAGATAAGGATCACAAGAACAAATCCTCGAAATTCTCTGTTCCCTGGAAGGAAAACCTAATTAAGTTTGTTCGGAACCCTCGAAGAGCGAATCCTGCTGGCACATAGTCTCCTCATAGTCTTCTACACATTGACATGAGAAATTCGCAATTACACATGTGTGCTGCCTGAGTTGTGAGAGAGCACGCAAGATGTTGGTCTCACCTCTCAAAGAAGTAGACACAAACAATGCTTGTAAAAATTAAATAAATAAATGAAAAATAAAGCCAGCACTCAGAAAAGTTGATAGCAGGAATTCAAAGAAAAAAGCACCTCTTAATGCAATTGAACTTGAACTGAACCTGTCACGAGAGACTTTCTACCAGTCTGATAGTAAGGAACATATACATAAGCTTTCCAGACCAAACTCTGACTCACCTGCGCATTCTGTAATTATTACCACAATGGGGAACACAATCGTGCAGTCATGAGTTTGAAGAAAGCACTTTTGTATTCTGCCATACTATAGGTGGGTCTTGTTACGGAATCTGACGCCACTGCTTGTTATTTTGCTGTGCGGCGAGATGGTCTTACGTAGCTTGGCTGTGTGCAATGTGAGCACATTTGCAATAGGATTTTGCTAATCATTCACAGTAAACAAGTGGTTCATGCGTAACTACACTCCTGGAAATTTAAATAAGAACACCGTGAATTCATTGTCCCAGGAAGGGGAAACTTTATTGACACATTCCTGGGGTCAGATACATCACATGATCACACTGACAGAACCACAGGCACATAGACACAGGCAACAGAGCATGCACAATGTCGGCACTAGTACAGTGTATATCCACCTTTCGCAGCAATGTAGGCTGCTATTCTCCCATGGAGACGATCGTAGAGATGCTGGATGTAGTCCTGTGGAACGGCTTGCCATGCCATTTCCACCTGGCGCCTCAGTTGGACCAGCGTTCGTGCTGGACGTGCAGACCGCGTGAGACGACGCTTCATCCAGTCCCAAACATGCTCAATGGGGGACAGATCCGGAGATCTTGCTGGCCAGGGTAGTTGACTTACACCTTCTAGAGCACGTTGGGTGGCACGGGATACATGCGGACGTGCATTGTCCTGTTGGAACAGCAAGTTCCCTTGCCGGTCTAGGAATGGTAGAACGATGGGTTCGATGACGGTTTGGATGTACCGTGCACTATTCAGTGTCCCCTCGACGATCACCAGTGGTGTACGGCCTGTGTAGGAGATCGCTCCCCACACCATGATGCCGGGTGTTGGCCCTGTGTGCATCGGTCGTATGCAGTCCTGATTGTGGCGCTCACCTGCACAGCGCCAAACACGCATACGACCATCATTGGCACCAAGGCAGAAGCGACTCTCATCGCTGAAGACGACACGTCTCCATTCGTCCCTCCATTCACGCCTGTCGCGACACCACTGGAGGCGGGCTGCACGATGTTGGGGCGTGAGCGGAAGACGGCCTAACGGTGTGCGGGACCGTAGCCCAGCTTCATGGAGACGGTTGCGAATGGTCCTCGTCGATACCCCAGGAGCAACAGTGTCCCTAATTTGCTGGGAAGTGGCGGTGCGGTCCCCTACGGCACTGCGTAGGATCCTACGGTCTTGGCGTGCATCCGTGCGTCGCTGCGGTCCGGTCCCAGGTCGACGGGCACGTGCACCTTCCGCCGACCACTGGCGACAACATTGATGTACTGTGGAGACCTCACGCTCCACGTGTTGAGCAATTCGGCGGTACGTCCACCCGGCCTCCCGCATGCCCACTATACGCCCTCGCTCAAAGTCCGTCAACTGCACATACGGTTCACGTCCACGCTGTCGCGGCATGCTACCAGTGTTAAAGACTGCGATGGAGCTCCGTATGCCACGGCAAACTGGCTGACACTGACGGCGGCGGTGCACAAATGCTGCGCAGCTAGCGCCATTCGACGGCCAACACCGCGGTTCCTGGTGTGTCCGCTGTGCCGTGCGTGTGATCATTGCTTGTACAGCCCTCTCGCAGTGTCCGGAGCAAGTTTGGTGGGTCTGACACACCGGTGTCAATGTGTTCTTTTTTCCATTTCCAGGAGTGTATTTTCTTGATTCGCATGAAAAAGATGCTGTAACGTTCATGGGTTGGATGTGTGGCTCACGTGTGGAGATTTGATCTCCGTGTTTTTGTGAGGAAAGTATGTTCCAAGGCTTGGTACAGAAACAGTTTGCTATTCATTCGCTGGAAAAGAGGTGCAGTCAAGTCTGTCACGCTCCCTAACCTTTAGCTTACTTTCAATACTTCCAATACTTTGTACCTAGTAAGTATTATATTTTGTTTGAATTTCTTTCATATTGGAATTTGAGTGACTGAATTACTTCCTGGAAACTCTTACTTCAGTATTTACTTATTCTGACACGTAACAGAAGTCAGCTTAACCAACCCACAGTTCTAGCTTATCCAAAGCTTAGCCATTTTCCTTGCAATCCCTTCGTCCTCTACCTCTGAATTCCAACCAACTTGTTATTTAATATAATTTTACCTCTGTTGGCAACATAATTATTGTACTTAAGGTTTGTAACACGTCACCTGATCGTATAAACGAGTATGAAACTTAAGCCATATAAACTTCGGAGAAAAGGATTTGTATACTACGTGAAATATATATTCTAATGCATATTTTCATCAACTCAACCAAAAATCAACACATGCATTGAAACATATTCTGAAATAAAAGTGTCGTTTTGCTAATATTCTTTGTACTTCGAGACAATTTTTCTGTTTTGCTACATGTTCTTTGCACCTAGCAGTTTTCAGACACAATCTTTGTTTACAAATTATGATAGTTCACACGTGATGTATTACGACAGATTAAGGAACCTGTTACCACTGGAAGTAGTCTATTTCAGTTGTTTTATTTTTACATTTAGACATACGCTTAGGTTGTAACCATAAACCTCCCAAAAACCATGTTCTCAAATAGCGTTTTTGTTTCTCTAATGGGCAGTGCCATAGCTTACCCCAAAGTCTTAACACAACACACACATGTCGTACTAACACGTGTAAATCCACCTGATGATGGAGGTTTAAACCTTCTAAATGGGTTGTGGATACAAATAAACAGTTACTGGTAACAATAAACGTCTTGTTCCACTCGGCACTTTCTGGGAGTCAATTAACTGGAGCCGACCGGTTCTAGGCGCTTCAGTCCGGAACCATGCGGCTGCTACGGTCGCAGGTTCAAATCCTGCCTCGGACATGGATGTGTGTGGTGTCCTTAGGTTAGTTAGGTTTAAGTAGTTCTAAGTCTATGGGACTGATGACCTCAGATGTTAAGTCCCATAGTGCTTAGAGCCATTTGAACCATCAATTAACTGGATTTACAAATATTGCTTCAAATCAATTTTCCTCGCCACTAATTTCCTATTTTGGCGAATTATGCAGACTTATACTCAGCAGCTGGAATACAAGAACTGGATGCGAAGTATACTGTTTGCCTATAGCAATTAGCAGAATCCTTAGGGATTCCTTACTGCAGTTAGTATCAACAAGAGTAGTAATCACTATGAGTATTATATTTGGCATTTCTTTGCATACTTTTCAGCAAAAATATGGATGCTGATGCTGACGTTGGTGCCAGAGAGGCAGTGCTTTATTCTACAGAACACGTGCCAATGAGCTGCTTCAGATCTGTGGGTTACTGCAACAGATTGGGTCCACATGCCCACTGCACTGCAGGGAGTTATAAACCACCTGTTTTACACATCGCCATAGAAAGCAGAAATCTACATATGCCAGTATTCGAATGCATGTTTTACCCAGAACGGAGAAAGAATTTTCCTACACGTCGGTCAGGGGCCTGAAGATAGCGCAGTAAATCGCCGAAACTGGTGGCCAAATAAAATAAGTTTGAAAATTAGACGGCTGAAAGGTATTTGATTTGACATTCGGTTTTACACATTCTTATGATGGTTGAGATATTTAGTGTGACAGCTCACGTTGAATTGAATTTAGTTTCCTTTTTCTATGCTCACTGTAAATAGTTGCGCAAAAAAGAAAGTAAGTGTTCAAAGTCCAGGTAATTTTCTTCAAATTCTTTTTAGTCAGATGCTCTTACTAATTTGACTCATGAATCTAAGCACTATTTAACCGGGCATGTTTCCTAATTTGGGACGTATCTGGACTCACTTTCATAGGTAATACATATTTAAGACGTAGCAGAGCTCGTACTGAAGCGTTCAGACAGTCGTTTTTCCCTCGCGCGATCCGCGATTGGAACCGACAAGGGGAAATATGACTTTGGCGCGAATTGTGCCTTCCGCCACACGCCGCTTGGGTGGCTAGCGGAGTATATATGTAGATGTAGATGCAGCAGGAACATTGCGGCTTGAGCAGTATTCTGTTATAGGACGCACTGGTGATTAATAAGCAGTCTCTCTTTTAGACTGGCTGCATTTTCCCCGTATTCAGCAAATGAACCAAAATCTCACGGCAACTTTTCCTACGATTGAGCTTATCCGATTATTCCATTTCATATCCCTGCAATGTGTTTCAACTAGGTATTTGTATAAGATGGTCGATAAGAATTCAGTATTATTGACATTGTAGTCATAGGATACTAAATTTTTTTGGGTGAAGTCCATAATTTTACATTTCTGTGTATTTAAAGCAAGTTTCCAATCTTTAGGACATTTTTAAATCTTATCATGATCTAACTTGATGTTTTTGCAAGTTTTTTCAGGTAGTAATTCATTATAGATAACGGCATCGTCCGCGAAAAATTTGAGGCATTTACTAACATTGTTTGCAACGTCATTATTATACTTCATGAACAGCTAGGGGCCGGCCGGAGTGGCCATGCGGTTCTAGGCGCTACAGTCTGGAACCGAGCGACCGCTACAGTCGCAGGTTCGAATCCTGCCTCGGGCATGGATGTGTGTGATGTCCTTAGGTTAGTTACGTTTAAGTAGTTCTAAGTTCTAGGCGACTGATGACCTCAGAAGTTAAGTCGCGTAGTGCTCAGAGCCATTTGAACCATTTGAACAGCTAGGGTCCCAACACACTTCCTGGTGTACGTTTGAAGTTACTTCTATTTCTGAAGATGATTCTCCATCCTAGAGAACATGCTGCATCCTGTCAACCAAGAAATCCTCAACACAGCCTCTAATTATGTCTGGTACCCCATCCTCATGAACAATGGTTAACAAGACCCAAGGATCCGCAAAAATGAATGTAACGGAACACACTCATATGCCAAGACAGCAAAGAAAAACCTTCACATCAATGTATTCTTTCCTTAATAATTTTTTTGTACCACCATCTTAGCCTAAAGATGAGGTTTTCTACGTAGGAACATGTGGCTTTATTAAATAACTAGCTAGCAATCCTGGCATTGTCTGGACATTCGTTTGGCCAATTTTCTATTAGAATCGAAAACAAAAAACCAACTGTGTTTATAATGGAGTATCGAAAAAATTTCATTCCTTGCATTCGTCAAAACACTTTTAGAACTATGAAGCAACCGTGCAAAGAAATGTGCATAATGCAGAAATGTATAAATAACAAGATCTGGCACGCTGGGTGCAGCTGCTTTGTAAACGTGTCTATGGCAATGTCTCTTCATTGCTCTCTAGATAGACATATTTTTCGCCTGCAGCCATTTGGCCTCTCAGACGAAAGCTGTCAAAAGCTCTACCAGGCACTACGCATTTCCTAAGTTTACTAGACTGTAGCATGTCTTAACAGTAAATAAAAAATGAATTAAATCTTCATGCATGTTGTACCACTTTTTCAGGCAAATCAATGTTTCCAACATCATGTCTCTTGAACTATGTGTCATACAACAATATATCTCTGTAGGTATATTCAACGGCATCTGTGGATACTGTCTGCAGAATGTGCTGAGAATTGAATTAGTAACAAAGAAGTAATAAATTCAGATGTCATGCAGAATACTGTAGTTTTTCACGCATCTCAATGTTTATGACGTCATATCTCCTAAACTATGTTTAGTACCATGATATAATTTTTTGCACAGGATAGAGTATCATGGAGCGCTGCATCAAAACAGTCTCTGGACTGAAGACTACAACAACAACATCGTCTAGAGAAACTTCGATGTCATACTGAAACTGTTGTAGAACAAACAGTGCATAGATGACACTTTAGATGATGTAGAATCGAAAGTAATGTGTCTCGTGATTAATTCACACGGTCAATTTTTTTCCGTTTTCGCCAGTGTGGAAGCACGTATCGTGGCGCCGCTGATAATGGCTCTGCCCCAGTGGATGCCACCCACCGCCTCGCGCTGCCAAAAAAGCTGGCCGCTCTCCGCAGAGAGTGCTCCCAGCAGAGCGCGGCGCAGTGGCAGCCGACAGCGGCCCCGGCAGGCAGGCGCCGACGCGTCGCGACGCCGGAGCCGAGCTGTCGGGCGCCTCCCCCACCCCTTCCCTCCCCCGCCAGTGACAGGCAGCCCCGCGCCCCGCCCATCTCGTCCGCGCCAGCCGTAATGCGCGCCCCGCAGCAAGAAATACTGACTGCCGCGATGCTATCGCCCGCGACCGCGCCGCAGCCGCAGAACCAGCCGCAGCTTTTATCGTGGCCGCCGTAAGTAATGGCGGAGCCACTTCCCAGCTCCTCCTCCATTTATAATAAGGATTCCTTTCCTTCATCAGCTCTGCCCTCTTCCCGTTCCTCCTTTAGAGAGCAACCACTCTTCCATTGTGAGCTCTACTCACACAGCAGACACCCTCGGCTCTTGTTGCTGTTTTGATGCTACAGGATGCCTCCCTAGTACAGAGAGAGGTAGATTCCCTTCAGTAACCAAAGTAACATTGGTGAACACTAACTTTTTACTTTGTTGATTTATTGTGCAAAGATCGTGGTCGCCAGATCTTCCTCTAAATTTAACTAGAGGTTCCATACACAGGATCATTCACGAAGATATGCAACTATCTTAATATGTTATTCCACAAGTAAAACTAAAGAAAACAGTTCACACAAACATAGGTCCTCAAATGTTTAGTTACGGTTGTTGCTGTTGTTGTTGTTGTGGTGGTGGTGGTGGTGGTCTTCAGTCCTGAGACTGGTTTGATGCAGCTCTCCATGCTACTCTATCCTGTGCAACCTTCTTCATCTTCCAGTACCTACTGCAACCTACATCCTTCTGAATCTGCTTCGTTTATTCATCTCTTGGTCTCCCTCTACGATTTTTACCCTCCACACTGCCCTCCAATACTAAATTGATGATCCCTTGTTGGCTCAGAACATGTCCTACCAGCCGTTCCCTTCTTCTAGTCAAGTTGTGCCACAAACTCCTCTTCTTCCCGATTCTATTCAATACCACCTCATTAGTTATGTGATCTACCCATCTAGTCTTCAGCATTCTTCTGTAGCACCACATTTCGAAAGCTTCTATTCTCTTCTTGTCCAAAATATTTATTGTCCATGTTTCACTTCCATACATGGCTACACTCCACACAAATACTTTCAGAAACGACTTCCTGACACTTAAATCTATACTCGATGTTAACAAATTTCTCTTCTTCAGAAACGCTTTCCTTGCCATTGTCAGTCTACATTTTATATCCTCTCTACTTCGACCATCATCAGTTATTTTGCTCCCTAAATAGCATAACTCCGTTTCTACTTTAAGTGTCTCATTTCCTAATCTAATTCCCTCAGTATCCCCCGACTTAATTCGACTACATTCCATTATCCTCGTTTTGCTTTTGTTGATGTTATGACTAATGAAAGATTTTGCCTGAAATTCAGCAACTTCGCTAAAATGACGCCATCGCAAATCTGTATGAGGTTAAAATAAAGCACAATTTCAATTTAGTTTGGTATTATTGGTCTGGTGAATCTAATAAAACATGTCCCAGACGTGTATCTGCAGTATTTTTCCTGAACATCCACAGAACAAAGATTATTATTCAGGTAAATTTGTTTACTTTCCATTTAAAATGTAGAAACGTTTACTTCATTGTTGGCAACCGTTAGTGAGTTGTTTCAGTCGTTTCCTAACCTTGAAACGAGTTAGTTTTCTGTACTGTTCAGCGAAAGAACATCATAACAGCAGTGTATTTAAGTGAAACCACATAGTAACTGTTGTAGTATGTAGATTATTTATGAAATAGGGATGCCTTTCAAATTTATGACAGAGGTATACGCCGATATGGAGTTTATTACCATCACTTTTCCAAAATTAAATTGTCTACGACTTCGGCTGAAAACTTTATGCAGTCGCCTGGAATTTGAAAAACAAATTGTGTGAAGTAGTTAATAAGTTAAGAATTTTACAAAATTACTTCTTTGCTCCTCTGAGTGTTCTGGAAAACTACTGCAGATATGTTTTATTATTTTATTAGATTCACCAGATCAATAACAACAAAATAAATGGAAATCGTGCTTTACTTTAATCTCGTACAGTTTTGCGATGGCTTCATATTAGCGAAGTTGCTAAATTTCAGGCGAAATTTTTTATTATCTGTAACTTCGCAACGAAACATTTGCGGACCTATTTGTGTATGAATTTTTTTCTTTAGTTTTACTCGTAGAACAACATATTACAATACTCGCATACCTTCGTGAATCATCCTGTATTTCACACTACATCATGTTATCATCACCCATTGTCTTTTACACATTACAATAACAGAAATTCTTCTATGGAATAGAAGGACTTGTCAAGCAGAAACTTTTTCGATCTGCTTTCAAATTTTACGTTCTGTATCTCATGCATTTTATCTCACTTGGTAAGTAATCAAAACTCTTAGTCGCAGCATTGAGCACTGTTTTTTGTGCTACAAACAGCTTTAAAGTAGAAGTAATGAATGTAATTTTGCCTTCCGGTATTGTACACCACTGGCCATTAAAATAGCTACACCACGAAGATGACGTGCTACACACGCGAAATTTAACCGACAGGAGGAAGATGCTGTGATATGCAAATGATCAACTTTTCAGAGCATTCACACAAGGTTGGCGCCGGTGGCGACACCTACTACGTGCTGACACGAGGAAAGTTTCCAACCGATTTCTCATACACAAACAGCAGTTGACCGGCGTTGCCTGGTGAAACGTTGTTGTGATGCCTCGTGTAAGAAGGTGAAATGCGTACCATCACGTTTCCGACTTTGATAACGGTCGGATTGTAGCCTATCGCGATTGCGGTTTATCGTATAGCGACATTGCTGCTCGCGTTAGTCGAGATCCAATTACTGTTAGCAGAATATGGAATCGGTGGGTTCAGGAGGGTAATACGGAACGCCGTGCTGGATACCAACGGCCTCGTATCACTAGCAGTCGAGATGACAGGCATCTTATCCGCATGGCTGTAACGGATCGTGTAGCCACGTCTTGATCCCTGAGTCAACAGATGGGGACGTTTGCAAGATATCAACCATCTGCACGAACAGTTCTACGACGTTTGCAGCAGCATGAACTATCAGCTCGGAGACCATGGCTGTGGTTACCCTTGACGCTGCATCACAGACAGGAGCGCCTGCGATGGTGTACTCAACGGCGAACCTGTGTGCACGAACGGCAAAACGTCATTTTTTCGGATGAATCGAGGTTCTGCTTACAGCATCATGATGGTCGCATCCGTGTTTGGCGACATCGCGGTGAACGCACATTGGAAGCGTGTATTCGTCATCGCCATACTGGCGTATCACCCGGCGTGATGGTATGGGGTGCCATTGGTTACACGTCTCGGTCACATCTTGTTCGCATTGACGGCACTTGAACAGTGGACGATACATTTCATATGTGTTACGACCCGTGGCTCTACCCTTCATTCGATCTCTGCGAAACCCTACATTTCGGCAGGACAATGCACGACCGCATGTTACAG
Organism: Schistocerca serialis cubense; assembly: GCF_023864345.2. Lineage (NCBI taxonomy): Eukaryota > Metazoa > Arthropoda > Insecta > Orthoptera > Acrididae > Schistocerca > Schistocerca serialis. Next base: position 1,160,412,525 of record NC_064638.1, on the reverse strand, counting down.
GTCCTGTACGGGCCTTTCTGGATACAGAAAATGTTCGACTGCTGCCCTGGCCAAAACATTCTCCAGAGCTCTCACCAACTGAAAACGTCTGGCCAATGGTGGCCGAAAAACTGGCTCGTCACGATACGCCAGTCACTAACCTTGATGAACTGTAGTATCGTGTTGAAGCTGCATGGGTAGCTGTACCTGTGCACGCCATCCAAGCTCTGTTTGACTCAATGCCCAGACGCATCAAGGCCGTTATTAGGGCCAGAGGTGGTTGTTCTGGGTACTGATTTCTCAGGATCTATGCACCCAAACTGCATGAAAATGTAATCACATGTCAGTTCTAGTGTAATATATTTTTTTCCAATGAATACCAGTTTATCATCAGCATTTCTTCCTGGTGTAGCAATTTTAATGGCCACTAGTGTAATTATGTACATCGTTGTTCCTTCTCATCTCTAGTAGATTATTTACAACAATCTTTGTGAGGAAATAAATATACTGTGAAGCAGTAGCCAGAATGCCAAACTCAAACAAATGTCTACAAGATGTATGAGCACCACATATTATTCTCAGAGCACGTTTTTGAGTAACGAAGATGAGCTAACCAAGAACATTATTGCATATGACATTAAGGAAGGAAAACGCAAAATAAGTCAACTTCCTGAATTATCGCTCCCCAAGATTTCCTATGATTTTAAGTGCAAATGTGGTTGAATTAAATTGTTTCAGGAGTTCCAGAAAAAACCCTTTTTAATTTTTAATTTTCATGAGTATGGACACCCAAGAATTTTGAACTTTCAACCTAATTTATTATTTCCTCGCCATGTGTTACACTTACCTTTAGTGTAGCATCCCTAGACGTGCAGAGCTGAATATATTGTGTGTTTCTTAAATTGAGAGTGAAACCATTCACAGAAAACCAGTCAACGATACTTATAAGAAAACTGTTTTACCATTTTTCTGTATGTATGCTTGGATTGATTACAATACTAGTGTCATCTGCAAAAGGAACTAATTCTACTTGTTGTATATTAGATGGAAAATAGTTTACATATATGAGTAGTAATAGCGGATCCAAGACTGAGCCTTGGAGAACCACATATGTGTTCCCTCCCAGTCAGAATAATATTACTGGATTATGTTGGTTGAATTAATAAGGACAACTTTCTGCATCCTTCTTTCGATACGACTTATCCCTGGTTGTCAATTTATCTATTCATTATTTCAATAGTAAGCGCCACAACTCTTAATACACTTATCCCACTGTGAGACAAGATGTTCAATGCCTTCATGGAAAAACGGCAATTGCCTATGGAAACGTGATTGTACCCAGATGTGGGCCTCTTCGTGCGAAGCTAATCGACGCCCACAAACGACTTTGTTCAGGGCTCAATAATATGGAAATCGCATGGGAAGGAATCGGGACTGTGTGGAGAATGTGTAACTGCATCCCAGCGGAAATTTTGCAGCGTAGTCGAAACAACATTGACAATATGCGGACATTAACCTGAAAAAGAGTGACGCCGTCAGTCAATATCGCTGAGCGGTTGGACTTGATTGCGGGCTTCAGTTGTTGCCAAGTGTCCACATACGGCTGTGTGTTAATTGTGGCGCAGTGTTGCAGAAAGTCAATGAGCAGCGGACTCTTGCAGTAAAAGAGAGAGATCATCGTGACTTTCGCGGAGTTGCTCTGCCTGTAGATTCAACTAGGCTGTAGACGTTTCGTTGGGAAGCCATTACACACCCTCTATAAGGTGCTGATCTCTCCCCAAGCGATTTACATGGTGGTACACCAACGTAATATTACTGCCAGACACACAGACATGGAAATCATAAGGTTTTCTTTTGGGGGGGAGGGGGGAGGCGTGTCATCAGTCTTCTGATGGTTTGATGCGTCCCACCACGAATTTCTTTCCTCTGCCAACCTCTTCATCTCAGAGTATCACTTGCAACCTACATCCTCAATTATTTGCTGGATGTTTTCCAATCTCTGTGTTCCTCTACAGTTGTTGCTTTCTAGAGCTCCCTCTAGTACCAGTCATTCCCTGATGTATTAACAGATGTCCTATATTCTTGTACCTTCTCCTTATCAATATTTTCCACATATTCCTTTACTCTCCGATTCTGCGCAGGACCTCATTTCTTACCTAATCAGTCCACTTAATTTGCAACATTCGTCTGTAGCACCACATCTCAAATTCTTCGATTCTCTTCTGTTCCAGTTTTCCCACAGTCCATGTTTCATTAACATACAATGTAGTACTTCGAAAGTACATTCTCAGAAATTTCTTCCTCAAATTAAGGCCTATATTTGATACTAGTAGACTTCCCTTGGTCAGGAATGACCTTTTTGCCATTCCTAGTCTGCTTTTGACGTTCTCCTTGCTCCTACCGTCATTGGTTATTTTACTGCTTAGGTAGCAGAATTACTTAACTTCATCTACTTCTTATCCATCAACCCTGATGTTAAGTTTCTCACTGTTCTCATTTCTGCTACTTCTCTTTTCATTCGTCTTTCTTCGATTTACTCTCAATCTATATTCTGTCCTCATTAGATTGTTCATTCCATTCAACAGATCATGTAATTCTTTTTCACTTTCACTCAGGTTAGCAATGCCATCAGCGGATCGTATCATTGATATCCTTCCACCATGAATTTCAATTCCACTCCTGAAACTTTCTTTTATTTCCATCATTGCTTCTTCGATGTACAGCTTAAACAGTAGGGGTGAAAGACTACATCCCTCTCTCACACCCTTTTTAATCCCAGCATTTCGTTCTTGGTTGCCCACTCTCATTATTCCGTCTTGGCTCTTGTGCATATTGTATATTACCCGTCTCTCCCTCTAGCTTACCCCTACATTTCTCAGAATTTTGAAGACCTTGCACCATTTTACACTGTCAAACGATTTTTCCAGGTAAACAAATCCTATGAACGTCTCTTGACTTTCTTTAATCTTGCTTCCATTTCAACCGCAGTGTCAAGATTGCCTCTCTCCTGTCTTTAGTTTTCTTAAGCCAAACTGATCGTCATGTAGCACATCCTCGATTTTGTTTTCCATTCTTCTATATATTATTCTTGTCAGCAACTTGGATGCATGAGCTGTTAAGCTGATTGTACGATAATTCTTGTACTATTCAGCTCTTGCAGTCTTCAGAATTTTGTGGCTGATATTTTTCCAAAAGTGGCATGGTATGTAGCCAGACTCATACAGTCAACACACCCATGAGAATAGCCGTTTTGTTGCCACTTCCGCCAATTATTTTATAAATTCTGATGGTATGGTATCTATCTCCTCTGCTTTATTTGATCTTAAGGTTAAACAACAAAAAATACCTCCTCACCTGACAAAAAAACTGCTACATTCAAAAACCGTAACAGAAAAGAAACAACTTACAAATGATCAGACCAACTTGACAAACCACACACTCTTTAAACTGATTGCCCACTTAATACAATGTTAAACGTACCCATATAACCACAAGCTCCATTTACCACTACCATCTCCTCCCAGAATCTGTTCTATAATCACCATCCAGTTCCCCCCCCCCCCCCCCACCGCTTCCCCCGCCCACCCCCAAGAAAATTACAATCAAACCCAGATCTCCTCTCGTATCTCTATCTAATATGCAAGACGATGTCACGAACTTACACTAACTCTCTCTCTCTCTCTCTCTCTCTCTCTCTCCCTCACACACACACACACACACACACACACACGCATACAAAGTAGTTTCTCAGTTTGAGTTTGACAGCACTCACAACGTGAACTAAGACACACGATCAGACGAAAACACTGTTAGTGTGCAGAATGAGAAACAGTTTACAAAAGCGAAGTATAAATAATGCAGCGCAAGAAATACTGCAGAATGGCAAAAAACTGCCAAGTGCATATATGAATCGAAGTCTTTCGACGCCAACTGCTGTTAGCAAGGAGGAAAGAAGCAGAATATGTAAAGAAACACAATAAGTAACTTGCACATTAACTCTGTAAACAAAACGCTCTTTTTAACTTAAAACAGCCAAAAATGTACAAACGTACGTATCCAATTTGCAGAATAACCACGGATGATGCTTAATAAACAAAAGCGAAACGCATCTGGAGTAATTCTCTTTAACTAAATTGCAGTAAGCTCAAGACAGACAACCAATACTGACAGACTTCTAATCAAATTGTGTCCTTACGAAGTACTGTGTCAGTTGTGCAACTGTATTCGTTATTGCTTGTCAGTAAGCTTACATTCACATTAATTGACAGGAAGTCAGTGACTAAAATAGAAGTGATATCTCGCATATCCCACGGACGTGTTATAACCCTCTGCTGTTCCTAAGCTATATAAACGATTTAGGAGACAATCTGAGCACTCCTCTTAGATTGTTTGCAGATAACGCTGTCGTTTACTGTCTCGTGATGTTATCAGAAGATCAAAATCAACTGCAAAATGAACTATACAAGATATCATACGGTGCGGAAAGAGAAAATTGACTCAAAGTAACGAAAAGTGTGAAGGAATCCGATTAATTTCGGTTACTTGATAACTCACACAAATATATTTAAGGATTACGAGTAAAATGAACTGAAACAATCACCTACATAATGTTACGGGGGAAACCAACCAAAAACTGCGATTTTCTGGCAGAACACTTAGAAGCTGCAACAAATCCTCTAAAGAAACTGCCTTCACTGCACTTGTCCGTCCTCTTCTGGACTACTGCTGTCCGCGACGAGATTCTTACCAGGTAAGGTTGACGGAGGCATCAAAAAAGTTCGAATAAGAGTAGATTTTGTTCTATGTTACCGCGAAAGAGGGGAGACAGTGTCACAGATACGATACGCGAGTTGGGGTGGCAATCATTAGAACAAACACTTTTTCGTTGCAGCGAGATCTTTTCACGAAATCCAATCACCAAATTTCTGCTCCGAAAGCGAAAATAAATTTTTGGTGCCCACCTACATGGGCAGAAATGATTATTGTAATAAAATAAGAAAAACCAGAGCTCGTAAGGAACTATTTAAGTGTTCGTTTTTGCCGCCCGCTGTCCGTGAATGGAATGGTAGAGAGATAGATTGGAGGTGGTTCTATGAACCGTCTGTCGAGCACTTCATTGTGAATTATAGGACAGTGATGAAGATATTGACGAAGACGTAGATGTAGATGAATCTTTCACTACGGAGCCCTATATACGATGTGTCGAGTCTTGGCACAAAATAAAAACAAAGTAATGAACTGGAAGTAGTACAACTTACCAATGAAGCCACAATACGAAGAGATGAGTGTCCATATTTAAGGCCATCGGAAACAATGACTCCATGAACACCAAAAGAAATTAACGAACGGCTAAATAATAGCAAAGATCGCTTTTGGTAAAGTAATAAGAGCTTTCAAAATTAAACTTCTGATGTTTCTGAAGAGGGACATTTACAATAAAGACGTATTACCAGTTTCTAATTTCGGCAGTGAGACAGTGTAACAACAGAAGTAATTAAATCCCTGTTTTATACAACAGAAAAGGTTATCGTTTTTCAAATGACCTTGTGCTCCCATTTTAACCTGCTTACGGTATTCAAGTCTTGGACGCCGTCTACAATTTTAAGTCCTCACACTTCCCTCGACTACCAAATTATCTGTACCGTGGTACATCAGTATGTGCCCTACCAATCTATCACTCTTTTAGTCGAACTGTGCCAACAATGTTTTTTTCTCTCCAATTCAGTTGATTACCTCCCCATCAGTTACTCGATCCACTTACCCAGTCTTCAGCACTCTTCTGTAGTATCACGTTTTTAAAATTTCCATTTTCATCTATTGTTTATCTTCCATGTTTCACTTCGATATAAGGCAACATTGCAAACAAATGTTTTCGTAAGACTGCCAGGTACTTAAGTTTCTTGTTAGACACACAGAATCTCAGTGCAGATACGGAGTACACGGCAATTTTCACGTAAGACACTCTCAAAATGCAAACCAGGATTTATAGCACCCACACCCCTAGTGACTTAATGGTATCTTTGAATTTTTTTCTAACAGTTTCTCCTGGCGTTGATGACGAGAGAATAATTCTCGAGCGTACACCAGGGTCACGGCGTCCAGTTGGACAGAGAGATCTGATACTGTGCAGGAGAATGATTTCGTGTTACTATGAAATTTTAACGACTGATAAAAAAACAACATTATAAAAATTAACTATTTTAACTAACAACTCTGTACTGTGTGAAATTTCAAATATCGTTTCTTTGGTGACACGATGAATTTCACACCTGCCTAATTCACACCAAAACGGCCTACATAATTTACAAAAGCGGAATAAAACCCTTACTCTGAGATGGAAGCGATTGTAATGGTTGAATAATCGTGGATCGGAATTATGTCGAGCCACGACGAATATTTCAGGAATCGTTATCTCACTAGTGTAATTTAGTGGCCGGGCAATACGCCGTAATCAGTCGCTCGGAATTTCATTATTCATCTGATTACGCTGCATTTGCGAGTCCGAGCCGCAGTGCTGGAATTTACTGTGCGCGCATGCAATGCGCGAATTTACAAAAAAAAAAGAAAACGAATACATTAAATTTGTCACCCTGGTTACAATTATTCAGTCCGGTTTTACTGAAATCCTAAAATATTAACTGTTACAGGTATATATTTTATTCTTATGTAATTAAACTTATAGTGATTAGAATAATCAAATGAAAATACAGTACCAGTTACAAGCATAGTACGTTGACATCCAGAGCGAACTTCGGTAGTAACCCAACTACAGTATTCACTCCTCTTGTCACATGAATCTTGATCGTTTCTCGTCAGCCACAAAACAATGCGTCACTCTCTAATGGGATCTTTCTTTTCGTTGTTTTTCTTCTCCCTTTTCCCTAGTGTTTAGCCCATCTGGTATAGGGTCCGCTGTTTCACGATTTGGGAAATTTTATTTTGTTATTTATTTTTGTGACCCGATGCCCTCCCTGGCACCACAGGCTTCACGTTTACTGAAGGGAGGAAAGTCTTCTGCGCTGTCATCATTATTGGCATCACCATCATCATCCTCATCATCATTTTTCAGTTCCAGTTTCCCAGGTACTGTTAATGGAGCCTCGTCAAAGTTCTTGTGCCCATGTATAACCTGTCACACAGAACTTCATTGATTGTTATTCCTCTTGCAACGAGGTCACCCTTGAACATATCCATCCAATGGATGCAGGGTAGGGATGGGAAAAGTCAACCGGTTAAAATCGATACCGATGTTTTAATTCTGAATAACTGTATTTTTCGGTATTTGTTTGGTCTCAGTTATAACAGTTTTTTTTTATTTTTTACTAATAACTAGAAAAAAAAACCGAAATATAATTATCCGTAGCAATACTGCTAAAATTTTTGGTTGAAAAAACTTTAAAAAACGCAAATATTTGTTCGTAAAATTGCCATTGCATTTAAATATTTCTTTACTATAGAAAATGGGAGAAGCAGTCAGTGCTCTTTTAATAACAATGCCGACAGAAACACGCAACAAATGCATGGCATAAGAATAGGTACAGTATTGCTGAGACAATAACGTCCCTGATACTAAGTGGCCTGGCCTACGGCATGATACACGTGGACGTGCAGTGTGCAAGATAACCACATCTGGTCTATAAGACAGTTACACGCTGTCGTCTTTAATTGTGTCAAAAAATTTTGTAGTTACAAGACGTACATTTTTGGGTTGGTAAATAAGTAAAAAAGGAGAGCAAATAAAAAAGCAAATACGATTATCAAAATTACACGGCCAAGTATTAGAAACGAAAATAAATTTATTTAAACAATATATTGAATAAAAATAACTATTACAGTCATTTCGACAAAGATGCGCACCAAGGAAATAACTTAACAGCTACGCTACATCACCATTCTGAAAGTAAATGCCGATTTTAAGGCTCCACTGAATAAGTCATGTTTTCTCAGTTACTCGCAAACGAGGGACCACAAGGGTGAATGGCTGCACGGTGATGCCTGTGACCCGCACTACACCACTGTATTGGTGGTTTCAAAGAGTCAGTCTCACCCCTGGAGACTTCTCTTTTCAAAAGTAACAGAGACAGATTCAGGCCACTATATAGTAAAAAGCACTCCGTCTTCAGGCCACGAGTGGCCTACCGGGATCATCCGACCCCCGCGTCATCCTCAACGGAGGATGCAGATAAGAGGGGCGTGGGGTCAGTACACTGCTCTCCCGCTCGTTATGATGGTATTCTTGACCGAAGCCGCTACTATTCGGTCAAGTTGCTCCTCAATTGGCAACACGAGGCTGAGTGCACCCCGAAAAATGGCAACAGCGCATGGCGGCCTGGATGGTCATCCATCCAAGTGCCGAACACGCCCGACAGCGCTTAATTTCGGTGATCTCACGGGAACCAGTGTATCCACTGCGACAAGGACGTTGCATGGTCACTATATACTCGAAATCAAAATTTAATTTATATCTGTCAAGATGAAGAAACTGAAACCTACCAAAGAAACGAGAATAACGACACACACTCGTTAATTAGAAGTTAAAATCACCTAGAAATTATACGAACCATAAAATTAACAGACAATTTAGACGAACTAATACAAACGCTCAAGTAACAAGCTGGAAACGTAGCTTTCTTAAATTATGGTAAAAGTCATTCCTGGTGGACTTCAGAATGTGATGAAACTCTTGAAGGAAGACGCCAGGCATCTTAAAATTTACGTCACGCAGAAGAAGAAAATTTCGTCATCCTCAAAACCACCAAAAAAACTTCATCCAAAATATCGAGAGAATCAAGAGTATATGTCAGACGACCTGATCTACTCATTACCACAAAACCTTTTCAAAACAACTCCAAAAATACAACCCCCTTAAGTTAATTCTGATTTGTGGGGATGCAAGAGCGTTCGACAAACTTCAGAATTGTGAAGAATGAAGGAAACATAATAATTAAAACAAGCACTTCAATGAAGACCATATCTGAAAACATAAATCCTGATACAAACCAAGGGTTGGGAGAGGCATTCAAGTGACCGCAAAATTGCAAGCTATGCTGAGAAGACGAAGCCATCGCAGAAACTTGGAAAAATGCTAGTGGCACGGCACGTCGTAACATATGGATCTGTCAGAAATGTAGATAACAATAAACTTCCCTGAAGATTAGACTATAGCTGTATACACCCACATCAAAAAAAAAAGTGATAAGAGCCGGTCATCTCTTTTGGCTTGCACATACTAGATTCTCTCCAGAATTGTATATGGAAAGATTAAACTACAACTAGAGCAGGACGTGGGTGAATACCAGCGAGGCTTTAATATTATCCATGCTATGCTACAGACAACAAAAGAAACTTCTTGAAATGTGTTTCGTAGATTTTAAGAAACCAAGTGCTTGTGTTCATTGATATTGTAAAATCTTAAGAAGTTCCGGGATGCATACAACATAAGTCAAATTGTTAGAACTACCTTCATGAGTACAAAATCTAATACACATTATTTTCTGAAAACGACTTATTGACCGCACGTTAATCCTAGTGATAGCATTGCATTTGATCTCTGTAAAGCATTCAAGAGTCCCCAAGAGCATAACCGACATCACTTTCACTACTGGGTTATTCTCCCCCTCGAATAAACATCAAACTTGAAAGAAATTAGTGTAAACACAGATTTCTCCTTCCTTACTTCGGGAAAACTATGCTTCGCGCACAAAATAGTTCGTTGCCTGTGACAAAATTGGACCTCCTCGAATGTTAATCTAGATAGAAATGAACCGCGTTCGTCTATTAGAAGTGAAGGAAGCCTGATACGTCCACCCTGATTTCTCACGTACGTAAGTTTTAAGTTAACCGAAATCAAGAATATCTTACTTTCCCAAAGACTGATTCTATACTAAGTTCACATACGTAAACAGGGCTTATAAAACTACAGTATAACGTGATGAGTATTCACACATCTGTAAAAATCCTAAATGCTTCCGCCAGACATATTTATTTATTAAATACATTGGGCAAGTAGTAGTGTGCTACCGTTTGCTAACGTAATGCCGGACAATGCAAAACTGCTCAACACGCAATAATCCTCACGGAATTGGCGAAAAAAAAACAAAGTAACATGCGAATAAAAATTAGCACCATGAAATAACACACATAAATATACATAAGCAATAAAAAGCAAATGAAAAATAAAGACTGAATAATTTTAGTCTCGCTGATTATGATAGCAGTTATTTGCAATAATGGGGACAACGTCAGGAGAAAGAATAGCTATATTTGCAAAGAAATGACACCTGTAAAACCAACTGATTTAGTGAACAGAAGTGATTTTAATAGTTAATTTTAAAAGCTACTGAAAAAAACGCAGTTCAGTGTTAAGTGCAACTCTTTAATTATTCGGAAGACAGTTACCGTGAAAAGGTAATTAATAAGTTCAATATAAAGTTCTTCTCAGCTATAGTTCGCGTAGGTTGAGCTTCAATCTTCACTTAGCCGGTGCTGTCGGTGAGTCGGCGATTTTCGTATTGTTGGTCCGTAATCCTTGAGCGTGTTGTCCAATAACTATCGGCGTCTTGATGATTCTCTTGATTGTAGCCACCCCTTGCAAGTATAGCAGTAAGGCGCGATATTTGTGGAATTATTGTAATTAGTATAATGAGCCTAGTTGCAGTTCCGACTTATAAACAATGCGACAAGAAATTAATTCTTTGTCCTCGGTACACATCTAATCACGGACACCGTACGCATTAACACTCCCGAAACACAACAACCACCGTCCTGTTCTCCCTCTCAGCTCTTCGACGCTTTCTCTGTTGACCTATCGATATGTTTCTACACCGCTCAACCCATCTCGCCTTAGATTACACTTTCAAAATTCCAAGTACGTCGATTTACATTTTAATACGAAATTACAACTTCAGATTATTCTGTTCATGTGAAAAGAAGTGAAACATGTTAATAAGCGAGAAAACACACGGCATCAGAACAAAATGAAAACAACAATGACATTCGTGACCACTGCATGACGTAAACAGAAACATCGTCGTAGAAAGGAAGAAATCGATAGTATTAATCCTAAAATAAGTCATTCACTGAATCACGTAAATAAATCAGTAAAAAAGGAAAAAGAAATTGCAGAAAAAAGCAAAAAAAAATATCTATCTGTAGTGTTGTTTTCAGATGAAGGAGAGACAGAATTTCTAATGCTCCAAACGGCAAAGTACTCAGCATATTTTCAAGATTGCTACAACACAGACTTCATTGATCTTTTGATAATAAATATGACAGATATCCGATCTCAAACTAAAAAAACTTTGCAGATAATTATGCCGAATCATGACAAGAAATAAGATGAGAAATCTAAATGTCTGATGCACTAGAAAAACGCAGAACAGATCCCCCATTCTGCAACACATTAAATCCCGTCTCCACGATAACAATTTAGAAAGAAATTCTGATACCACTAACAGCAACATGTCTTCCTTACATTCCTGTGTTCACTAACCGATGAAAATAATAACCAACAATGGAGAAAGTTTTTGATGATGATATAACGCACAACAAGGGCCAAATTCAAGTAATAAAAATAAATATTAGAAAAGCCGAACTACACCGACAAATTCCTGACGCTGACACAGATATTTACTTGGTACTTTGATATAAGAAACCCGTGGGCACCAGTGGCCCGTTACAGCGTAATTTCATTTCGTTTGATTTTCTACAACCATGTATCATCGTACCTGTACTGTAGCTACACAGTAGTGCAAAGATCGACAGTATGGTTGTTTCGAAACACACTTTTTTCATTCACTCACCTTAATTGCTGCTGACGATAATAATTCTTCAGCCTCGAGCCTATAATTAAAAACAGCTCGGTTCCCAGCAGTGTTGGTTATATGTTACCAGTGGTACACAGAAGCGTGAATATGTTTACTGACGAAGAGTTGGCTGATATGCACCCCGTGTATGGTTTCACTGAATCCAATGGAAAAGCGGTACAACCACTTTATGTTGAGTTGTTCCCGCACGGCGGGCAAAGGAAATTAATTGGCTCAACAGACCAAATGAATCATTATTACATTATCACCCAGTAACTAGTCACCAGACAGCGCGTGTCCCTCATACTAAAATACTCAGAAGATATTTCTGAATAAAAGATAACTTCATTTCAGAGACAAATTCATTCCTCTTTTTAGGGTGTAGAAGATCAAAGAAGGAAAGAAGCAATAGAATTCTATCTTAATCGAAGTAATAGAGAAAGCGCTTGATGACACGATTGAGTTTTTCAGACATTTTGTGTCCACAGCCTCTCGCTATAGTCACGTATTCCTGAAAAAGAATTGTGACAGAGAAATATCTAGCCTCAAACAGCGCGCTAACAAACTTATTGCAGCAGTATACCCCCCAACAACAAATTGCTTCATAGCTCGCAGCAGGATCTCCTTGTAGCATGTAACCCGCAACTCACAGTCGTACTGAAACGGGTCTTCGCAGTTTCCCATCGCCGTTCACTAGAGCGGTGTTTTAACACTGTGGATGATATTCTCCTTACTCTTCTATTGGCCACAATTGCTAAAAGCACACTTGTTCGCCCTTACTGAGGAGTCAATCACATGCAACCCCAGAAATGGGATCGTCATTAGAAATTTCAGGGATTAAGCGTAACTGCAGTTCCGACGTCGTGGATCATCCCTAGCCACGCCACCTCTCCCTGGTTCTTTCGAGGCTTCTTTTTCCACGTCTTGAACTGATAATCGCAGTTCTGACATCCTTTTCGCATAGTCCTGCCATTTACCTCCACATTCATCTAGCACACCGTTTATTCATACAAATCTTGAAACTTTTTTCTAATATCTTCTTCTTTTTATAATTTTGTACATCTTTTCAAAGCTCTTTCTTTTTTTTTGTCATCAGTCTACTGACTGGTTTGATGCGGCCCGCCACGAATTCCTTTCCTGTGCTAACCTCTTCATCTCAGAGTAGCACTTGCAACCTACGTCCTCAATTATTTGCTTGACGTATTCCAATCTCTGTCTTCCTCTACAGTTTTTGCCCCCTACAGCTCCCTCTAGTACCATGGAAGTCATTCCCTCATGTCTTAGCAGATGTCCTATCATCCTGTCCCTTCTCCTTATCAGTGTTTTCCACATATTCCTTTCCTCTCCGATTCTGTGTAGAACCTCCTCATTCCTTACCTTATCAGTCCACCTAATTTTCAACATTCGTCTATAGCACCACATCTCAAATGCTTCGATTCTCTTCTGTTCCGGTTTTCCCACAGTCCATGTTTCACTACCATACAATGCTGTACTCCCGACGTACATCTTCAGAAATTTCTTCCCCAAATTAAGGCCGGTATTTGATATTAGTAGACTTCCCTTGGCCAGAAATGCCTTTTTTGCTATAGCGAGTCTGCTTTTGATGTCCTCCTTGCTCCGTCCGTCATTGGTTATTTTACTGCCTAGGTAGCAGAATTCCTTAACTTCATTGACTTCGTGACCATCAGTCCTGATGTTAAGTTTCTCGCTGTTCTCATTTCTACTACTTCTCATTACCTTCGTCTTTCTCCGATTTACTCTCAAACCATACTGTGTACTCATTAGACTGTTCATTCCGTTCGGCAGATCATTTAATTCTTCTTCACTTTCACTCAGGATAGCAATGTCATCAGCCAATCCTTTCACCTTGTATTTTAATTCCACTCCTGAACCTTTCTTTTATTTCCATCATTGCTTCCTCGATGTACAGATTGAACAGTAGGGGCGAAAGGCTACAGCCTTGTCTTACACCCTTCTTAATACGAGCACTTCGTTCTTGATCGTCCACTCTTATTATTCCCTCTTGGTTGTTGTACATATTGTATATGACCCGTCTCTCCCTATAGCTTACCCCTACTTTTTTCAGAATCTCGAACAGCTTGCACCATTTTATATTGCCGAACGCTTTTTCCAGGTCGACAAATCCTATGAAAGTGTCTTGATTTTTCTTTAGCCTTGCTTCCATTATTAGCCGTAACGTCAGAATTGCCTCTCTCGTCCCTTTACTTTTCCTAAAGCCAAACTGATCGTCACCTAGCGCATTCTCAATTTTCTTTTCCAATCTTCTGTATATTATTCTTGCAAGCAGCTTCGATGCATGAGCTGTTAAACTGATTGTGCGATAATTCTCGCACTTGTCAGCTCTTGGCGTCTTCGGAATTGTGTGGATGATGCTTTTCCGAAAGTCAGATGGTATGTCGCCAGACGCATATATTCTACACACCAAAGTGAATAGTCGTTTTGTTGCCACTTCCCCCAATGATTTTAGAAATTCTGATGGAATGTTATCTATCCCTTCTGCCTGATTTGACCGTAAGTCCTCTAAAGATCTTTTAAATTCCGATTCTAATACTGGATCCCCTATCTCTTCTAAATCGACTCCTGTTTCTTCTTCTATCACATCAGACAAATCTTCTCCCTCATAGAGACTTTCAATGTATTCTTTCCACCTATCTGCTCTCTCCTCAGCATTTAACAGTGGAATTCCCGTTGCACTCTTAATGTTACCACCGTTGCTTTTAATGTCACCAAAGGCTGTTTTGACTTTCCTGTATGCTGAGTCTGTCCTTCCCACAATCATATCTTTTTCGATGTCTTCACATTTTTCCTCCAGCCATTTCGTCTTAGCTTCCCTGCACTTCCTATTTATTTCATTCCTCAGAGACTTGTATTTCTGTATTCCTGATTTTCCCGGAACATGTTTGTAATTCCTCCTTTCATCAATCAACTGAAGTATTTGTCCTGTGACCCCAGGTTTCTTCGCAGCTACCTTCTTTGTACCTATGTTTTCCTTCCCAACTTCTGTGATGGCCCTTTTTAGAGATATCCATTCCTCTTCAACCGAGCTGCCTACTGCGCTATTCCTTATTGCTGTATCTATAGCGTTAGAGAACTTCAAACGTATCTCGTCATTCCTTAGTACTTCCGTATCACACTTCTTTGCGTATTGATTCTTCCTGACTAATGTCTTGAACTTCAGCCTACTCTTCATCACTACTATATTGTGATCTGAGTCTATATCTGCTCCTGGGTACGCCTTACAATCCGGTATCTGATTTCGGAATCTCTGTCTGACCATGATGTAATCTAATTGAAATCTTCCCGTATCTCCCGGCCTTTTCCAAGTATACCTCCTCCTCTTGTGATTCTTGAACAGGGTATTCGCTATTACTAGCTGAAACTTGTTACAGAACTCAATTAGTCTTTCTCCTCTTTCATTCCTTGTCCCAAGCCCCCATATTCTCCTGTAACCTTTTCTTCTACTCCTTCCCCTACAACTGCATTCCAGTCGCCCATGACTATTAGATTTTCCTCCCCCTTTACATACTGCATTACCCTTTCAATATCCTCATACACTTTCTCTATCTGTTCATCTTCAGCTTGCGACGTCGGCATGTATACCTGAACTATCGTTGTCGGTGTTGGTCTGCTGTCGATTCTGACCAGAACAACCTGGTCGCTGAACTGTTCACAGTAACACACCCTCTGCCCTACCTTCCTATTCATAACGAATCCTACACCTGTTATACCATTTTCTGCTGCTGTTGATATTACCCGATACTCATCTGACCAGAAATCCTTGTCTTCCTTCCACTTCACTTCACTGACCTCTACTATATCTAGATTGAGCCTTTGCATTTCCCTTTTCAGATTTTCTATTTTCCCTACCACGTTCAAGCTTCTGACATTCCACGCCCCGACTCGTAGAACGTTATCCTTTCGTTGATTATTCAATCTTTTTCTCATGGTAACCTCCCCCTTGGCAGTCCCCTCCCGGAGATCCGAATGGGGGACTATTCCGGAATCTTTTGCCAATGGAGAGATCATCATGACACTTCTTCAATTACAGGCCACATGTCATGTGGATACACGTTACGTGTCTTTAATGCAGTGGTTTCCATTGCCATCTGCATCTTCATGTCGTTGATCATTGCTGAATCTTCCGCCTTTAGGGGCAATTTCACACCCCTAGGACAAGAGAGTGCCCTGAATCTCTATCCGTTCCTCCGCCCTCTTTGACAGGGCCGTTGGCAGAATGAGGCTGACTTCGTATGACGGAAGTCTTCGGCCGCCAATGCTGATTATTTATCAAAATTTAGGTAGTGGCGGGGATCGAACCCGGGACCGAAGACGTTTTGATTATGAGTCAAAGACGCTACCTCTTAGGGACGTCATTACAGAAGTTACTGCTCTGTCGTTTAGTAAGGTTCCAAATCACACTGCCATACAGGCCTTAGTCCGCAAAATTTAATTTCTTTCCTCTACTTACGTTTTTAAAATTTTGTTGACACTGCAAAAAAAGTATAAGAATTATTCGAGTTTTCTATCTAAATCTTGATTGTCTCGATAACATAGTTGATTGCGAACATAATCAAAAGTTTTTACTTGATAAAATGACAGCGTGTAACAGCGTAAGCTGCTGTTAAAAACCCTGTGGTTAAAAAAAGGATATTTTTAACAATGGTACACTGTGTTGCATGATGTCATTTCTACAGTTTATCAAAGATATCGAGCACAACCAATAAAACCTACCTTTTGCTCAAAGTGTCATCTTTTCAAAAAATTAGGTTTTTTCTTTCTGTTCGATACCTGTAATTTCAGTACTTTTGCCTTATGAAAGTAATTTTTCGTATACAATGCTTGGCAGAGTAAGTTCAGTTTGTGGACAGCGTTTTGTAGTTTATCTTCACCATCATATACAGTTAGTTGGTCCTCAGCGATTAAACAAGTGTTTGTTTATGTTTGATATTATATTTTGCAAATACTGAACTAAAAATGTCAAGTTTGCTCTGTGTATGTACTACAAATTGCGGTTTATAGACTACACTCTCATTAACCGCCTCATTTAATTGAATTTTATTATGAAAGGTAATTGTCATTGTAGCACACATAACTTTATGTTCCTACTAACTCTCTTTGCGATATTTTACACCACAATCGTAAAATGTTTATTTGCGAGAAATGTATTAGTAACAGATATTATAGGGACCCTTCGGGATCAATGAAGCCAAAAATACGGGGAAATACGGACTGTCGACGCATTCAATAGCGGTGAGACAAAGTTTGTTACGACCACAACACTTGTAGGTGTATATACAACAGCAAGCAGTTTACTGTATCTCGGTGAATAATACAACAATGCAATTATTAGATTTGTAGAACATCTGCAGATACAGACTTTACGTAGTGAACTCAACAATTAAGATTATAGACAATTGGCTGCAAGGCAATGGCTTTCCGCATCTATACATACAATCGATAAACCACTATGTGTTACAAGATAATTGGTACCAGTATTAGCCAATCTTCGTCAGACTTTACGTAGTGAACTCATCAATTAAGATTATAGACAATTGGCTGCAATGCAATGGCTTTCCGCATCTATACATACAATCGATAAACCACTATGTGTTAAAAGATAATTGGTACAAATATTAGCCAATCTTCGTCTTAGGCAGTTCGTGTCTAGAAAAAGAAAAAATAACTGTTTATATCCCACTGTACGAGGCCACATATGTCTAATCGTATTCTGATGAGTTGTGTATGAGGTATACAATGTTGGCAGTAGGTATGACGCAGACTCTACCTCCTATAAATTTACGCTATACGGTTTCGAGAGAACAACGTTTCTCTTTTTGTCATCAGCTTTCTGACTGGTTTGAGACACACCACCGCAAATTTCTCTTCGTCTCAGAGCACCACTTGCAACCTACATGCTCAATTATTTTCTTTTTTTCCCTGTACAGTTTCTACGCTCTACAGCACCTCTGGTACGTTGGAAGTTATGTCCTAATATCTTAACACGAGTCCTAACGTACTGTTCCTTCGTCTTGTCAGAGTTTTCCAGACGTTCCTTTCTTCACCGTTACTGCAGGAACCTCCTCATTCCTCATCTTATCAGTCCACCTGACATTTAACGTTCTTCTATAGCATCACATTTCAAACGCTTCGATTCTCTTCCGTTCCGAATTCCCCGCTGTCCATGATTCACTACCATACTGCGCTCCAAAAGTATACTCCAGAAATTTCTTTCTCAAATTATGGTCTAGTTTGAAGCTAGCATTCTTCTCTTGGACAACAGTTCCTTTTTTTGCTGGTCTGATTTTATTCGTCTTTGCTTCGTCCGTCATAGGCTACTTCGCTCCCAAGGTAACAGAATTCATTTACTTCATAGTACACAATGCTGACAACGACAAGATCGGATACCCACAGTTTTTAAATACAGCACTTACTATTGAAATAAAATTGACTAACAATTTCACTGGGTAATACCTCACAAAGTCTCTAAGGTGAACGAAAATAAAACAACCTTACGGCTCGTTGCAGATGTTAAGCCGTCATATTCGTTGTCGTCTACGATGCTCCCATTGCTCCATGTAACATTGCGAACACACCTTGATTCGCAATGAGCAATTACGGGTCAGGATCTTGGTGTTATTGAAGCCTCTTACATCTGCCCACACTCGTCGAGTTCTTGGTGGCTTGGTGGCTCGCTAGTAACGCCTGCGCCTCACGTAGGCCCGACAGCGAACGCCACTTGCGTATTCTCACTCATAGGTCTCACAACCGAGTCAGCCTTCTGTGCGTTCTGCTCTGGCGTCACACTCGCGTCCAAAGACAGCGCTCCTACACAAGTCTTTTCTCTCTACCAACGATATTGCTTTTCCTAACTTCACCCATGGAGAAAAAAAAAGAAGGGAGGTGGCACCATAGAGTAAATATCTCTGGAGTGAGCACTGCGTTCTGCGCATGTTGTCAACATTAAACAAAGGTTGTCACGTGTTTGTGGGACTTCGCTGTGCGTGTGTGTTTTCTGCAGATTTGAAGTTTATAATATCAAGAGTTTTTGTTGTGTTTCACCGTTTGTTGATAGTGTTATAGTGATGGTGAATTACTGTTGTTGCTACGGATGCAAAGAAAAATATGTGAAAAGAGGGATAGTAACTTTTCATGGGTACATACCATGTAGCTCTAATTATAGTTATCGTATTAGTAAGAGACACTGTATATCTTTAAAAATTTCGAGGCGCATTATAATTAAGGCTTGATTCTGTAGACCTATTTTTCTACGATTTTATGACTATATAATAGATATTACGGCTACTACAAAAGCCTACAAACAATCGTTTCCTCTCGTAAATTTGCTAGTGGAACAGGAAAGGGAATGGTTAGTTGTTTCAGCAAATACTATCCTCCGTGCATTTATCAGTGACTTGTCGATTATCTATATAGATTACTCAGTCCACTATTTATTTAATAAACTGGGTGCAAGTACGCAAAATGCGTTAAATAAATACTTCAAAGTGTCACCAGTAAGAAAAATTGTGCTTTAGGTAGCAAAAACGAGAAAATAAATAAGCAGAAATAGCAGAAAAAAGGACGAATTAGCAGGAATATAATCGCTAATGTGTGGCAAATTCGGTGTTTTTCGGACACTTGCAAAAGTACTAGCGTACTGTCAAGTTGTTTTGGAAGACTATCACTGCAAAAATGTAGGTCAGGCTCTGTAATGCTATAAAGTGCTGTATCATATCGAAAACTACCAAAAATCGCGTGCATCTGAACTGTGATACCTATCGCAAAGAATCAGGATGTAATATCACTTTCCCTTAAAAGTTACGTAGCTGGTTTATTCCCGGTATCAAATCGATACTGTTAAAATGTCTGCGCAAAATATATAAATAATCTACGCCGCGTACGACAATAATCCGTCTGTACTAGGGATGTAGTGACATTCTAAATATACAGAGCGCTATACGGACAAACACACGACGTCCCGAGAACACGTGACCAGGCCGGCAATGTATGTTGACAACACAAAATCTGTTCTGCGCATGTGAATGCTCACTCCAGAGATATTTACTCTATGGGTGGCGCTACAGATTTACGCTGTACGTCGTTTTGAAGCCAGAGTGGGCGCCATTTTAAGTCTCCCAAAACATTAGCAGTTCACTATTTACGAGTGCTTCTTGTTCGTTATCTCTGTCGTGTGGGCTCAACAACTGTTTTAAATACTAAAAATTATACAGCTTACATGAATAACAAAGTGTGAGGAAGGCAATATCAAAAGTCTTTCTGTTCTTGAATGAGTATTTGCTCTAGTAATACGACACAGTCAGAGTGACGTCACTAGGAGGTGTCACGTCGGTGAACTATGGGGGTAAGAATGAGGTGAACCTAATGTCTTGGGCTGGTTAAGATGTCGGACATCGGCTTCAAGTTTGTGACGTAATGTCACCTCCCTTCTTTTTTTTACCTCCATGACTTCTCCTAACGAGTTAACCCCGAATAAATACATCATAGCACACGTATCACGTGTGTAATTAACACATAGTAGCTAAAGATTTACAGAACAAAAAATATGTATCATATTTACGATAAACGTAATGGCAAAATTTTGGGTATCACGTCTGTATTGTTGTGTCACAATATCTCCTGAACTATGCGTACAATGTGTGCTATGTGCACAATGATGTGTTTGTGAAGGAATATTCAGTGGCATATGTGGATACCGTCTGTAAAATGTATTGCACATGTAGTTAGTAGCAAAAAAGTAATAAATTTAAATGTAATTCACAATGCGGCAGTTGTTCACGCATCCCTGTGTTTATGCGTCATATCTCCTGAACTGTGCGAAGCACCATTATACAATTTCGTAGGTGCGTTTTGCGGTATTTGTGGAAACTGACTGCGAAATTTATTGCGAATAGAGTTAGCACCACAGAAGTGATAAATTTAAACGCCATGCAAGATGCGGCAGTTTTTCACGCACCTCCTTGTTTATGACGTCGTGTTTCCTGGACTATGATAGATAGGTGGTTCTTACCCCCAATGCGATTGCTGACTGACACTAAGGGATATTTGTACCAAGTTTGGTTGAAATCGGTCCATTGGTTTAGGAAGAGATATGGGACAAATATGGGACACACGAACATACACGCGCAAATACAGAAAAAACATTTTTGTAATATGTACTGCTTCTAAAGTACTTGTTCATAAATGAGTTGTAGCTTACGTGACTGAATCAGTGAGATTCGTTTCTTTTTACACTTATTTCACAATTATTCATGTTTAGATGTATCAGTTTTTTCTTATACTTTTTTCTTTGTGTTGATTAGAGTGAAGAGCGAAGGATGAGGGAGTGGAGAGGAATGGGGATTTTGTTTGGTATGTGGTTGGCAGTTCCTTTAATGTGCCATATTCTTGTGTGTATGGTAGTACACCCTCCTTCGTTCTCCATTCTAATCCAGACAAAGAAAAAAAGCATAAAAAAACTGATTGTAAATACAAAATGTTATGTATAACAACATGTAACAAACGAGACGGAAAAATACCTTTATACGTGGATACCATCCTTCCAACCATTATAGTTAAAGTATAATTTCGTCTTACTATTGTTTTCTTTAGTTTCCCTGAGTTTTGTTTCTGCCTAGTTTTCTTTGCCTTAATTGAAACTGTAAAGTATATGTATTGTAAAATTAACAAATAATTTGTGTTGTAAACTTGAAAACATGAATAGTTAAAGAACCAATTGCATTGTAAATTAGTTAAAAATATGAATTGTAAATTTTTAACGCACCAAAGAAAAGCAAGACAAATGTAATAAATGTAATAAAAATAAAATTGTTAAGCCCTATGGCTGAGAAGGGCAAATAGCAAGCCCTCAAACAGCCAGCCCTGCCCCCTCAAGCCAGAGAATGAAATGTAGTGCAAAGATGTAATAACTATTTATTTAACTGAGTAGAAACAAACAGTCTTGTGGTTGGCTTTTTCGTTGCTAGATGTACGGCTGTCAGACGATAACAACTTTCACTGCAGTGACTGTCGTGTCTGGTTTTATTAGACTATGGTAATAAAACTTTTTCCAGCCAATCACAGCTACGCACAGATGCTCCATGTTGCTTGTTAGTCAAAGATATCATAACGTCTAATGCTTTAGGGAAAATCTGGGAGGATGGAACCTATCAGTCCACATGCTTGGGCTTTTCGTGTGAATAAAGCAAGCTGTGTTTCTCAAAAGTGGTTTTTCCTAAATCCATCTTGATTTTTCCATTCCTCCCGCTCTTACAATATACGTCCCGAATAAATGTTTTCATGCGCACGACGCGAAAGAGAAAATGGCGCCGTAGAAGAAAGCTTGTCGATTTCCAAAGCATCAATCACGCGCTGGAACTTTGATGGCCGCGTGAGAGAGCAGATAGGGTGAAAAATGGAGACGATAATAGAAGACTGGAAGATTATTCGGCACGTGCAAGAGAAACGAAAATCTTTGGGATACAAACAGAGCCGTAGGAAAATGCCTGGAAACAGTGGACGGTATCGCACACTAATTCCAGTCCGAAACGTGTTTCGTAGTCGGAGAAAGAGCCGTCAGCGAGAACACATAGACACGTGCTCATCCTTCTAAGAAACGTACGAGTTACAGTTCTTAGCAATTCTGAAATATTTATGTTTTCATTTAAGAAACTTATACATAAGGCTTGGAAATTCGAAAAGCAGGGCATTGTCCCTGTAGGGCGGAAACATCGAGAATCGAACATCACTATTCTGGTACAGTCTGCCATAGTGCACAATACATCTTTCAGAAATTAAGCAAGTCACTTACGTTATTAGAAACTATCGTGTGTAGTAAGGAATATATCCTATCACGTGCAAATTACAATGTTTAAGCAACACGGCAAAACTGCACTGGGCTACTTGCATGTCGGTCAGCGTGAAGCACTTATTGTTAGCGCGAACTGCTGCCTGCCCTTTGCGTGTAGACATCGATCTGTTCCACTAATTATGCTTTCCGTGTTTGCACGCCAGCGTTATGTAGATTTTCAGAACCACGCAAAGCTCTTTCCCTTCACCAATAGACAGTCTAATCGTCAGCTGCACGTTAATAAGAAAGACTGAATCGCTTCCAGAGTTCCTTGCTGGGTGTACCACTTCAAATGTTTACTGCGCTTACGTAATAGTAAGAAACTGTTTGAAGCTAAGTGTTTCACAAGATGATACAAGCTTCGTTACACTCCTGTTAATAAAATATGAGGTACGTTCACATTTACCGAGCGAGGTGGCGCAGTGGTTAGCACATTGGACTCGCATTCGGGAGGACGACGGTTCAATGCCGTCTCCAGCCCTCCTGATTTAGGTTTTCCGTGATTTCCCTAAATCGTTTCAGGCAAATGCCGGGATGGTTCCTTTGAAAGGGCACGGCCGAATTCCTTCCCCATCCTTCCCTAACCCGAGCTTGCGCTCCGTCTCTAATGACCTCGTTGTCGACGGGACGTTAAAGACTATCCTCCTCCTACGTTCACGTTTTAACGGTGCTCCCTTTTTTTCCCGAGTACTAAGTGCAGACAGACACAAGCGCATAAGCTTAAGAAAGGCAGACACACTTTACGCGAAGACGACACAGTATCGTCGTCAGTTGCACAGAGCTCTCGTAGTACCCATCCATACAGTCCACAAACTACTTGATATCTTTCTAATCTTACCTATACTGTCGTCTTTCTAACGTATTTCAGTGACATTACATTAGTTCGATTGTTACTTGCAAACCATCGTAAATCTGACTTAAAATCTTGGTAGAGGCATGCAACCATTATAGTCACAAAAATTGTAAGTAATTTAAAAAAGCTGAATGATCGCTTAAAAACAGATACTAGATGATTTTTAGACAGAAGCAGGAGATATGGAAATTAATACAATTATTCAAGTAGGTTAGAAAATGGTATTGCAGAAGCTGCAATCAGGAAATTGGAGAAAAAATATTCAAAAAAATAGAAAGAAAGACACCTGAAAATGAAATAGCAGCCAAATATATTTCACTACCGTATACTGCTCCTGTTTCGGAAAAAACAGCCAATGTCTTAAAAAATTAAAGTTTCAGGTTCGTTTTCGAACAAATAACAAACAAGGGAAGTTTCTACGTCGTAGTATAAATGGGCCACAGAATCAGTTTTGTAGCGAAGGTGTCTACAAAATTAAATGTGGATCTTGAGATAGCTTCTGCGTGGGGAAACTGGGAGAGAGTTTAAGATGAGACTCAGAGAAAAGAGTTATGCGTGTAGCAATAGTGCGTTGGGTTGCCATTTGAAAGAGCACAGCCACCATCTCACGACAACCCAAAAAAGCCTTTCCATATTACATTTTGAACAAAAAGGCAGTATTTTAGATATTCTCGAGGAATTTGAAATCTGTACCAAACGTTGGCTGACAACCAACCTTAATTAATGTCTTTCAATGTCCTTCAGCATATTTGACGAATTGCTTGTGCACGAAAGAGAAATGAATAAATAAGATGCGTTGTTGAATGTCTGCTGCTCTAAGTTTCCATGTAATTCTGTTCTATAAAAAAAAGAAAAAAATCTACTTGTCTTACGTATTTTACTGTTTCGTTCTAATGGGATTGTGAGAGAGTATAGCTAAATGTTTGTCCTAATATTTTGCATTAGTCCCATTACTTGTAATTTTCTTCTGCCATCCGTTTTATATAGAAATTTAAAATACACTCCTATATATCGTATTTTGCCTGACAGTTTGGTATGAACAGCTCAAAAATGGTTCAAATGGCTCTGAGCACTATGGGACTCAACTGCTGAGGTCATTAGTCCCCTAGAACTTAGAACTAGTTAAACCTAACTAACCTAAGGACATCACAAACATCCATGCCCGAGGCAGGATTCGAACCTGCGACCGTAGCGGTCTTGCGGTTCCAGACTGCAGCGCCTTTAACCGCACGGCCACTTCGGCCGGCTATGAACAGCTCTTAAACTTTACAAACACGTATTTTATTTCATGTATCATTTTTAACACCAACTTTTATTATGGACAAGTATGTAACTAATGATAAGGATGAAATGATGGCCGGCCGATGTGATCGAGCGGTTCTAGGCGCTTCAGTCTGGAACAGCGCGACCGCTACGGTCGCAGGTTCGAATCCTGCCTCGGGCATCGATGTGTGTGATGTCCTTAGGTTAGTTAGGTTTAAGTAGTTCTAAGTGCTAGGGGACTGATGACCTCAGATGTTAAGTCCCATAATGCTCAGAGCCATTTGAACAAATTCATGAAATGATGTAAAGCAGCGCCGCTATAGTAATGCCATCTGTTGACAGACTGTTTACCTAATAGGATCAAAAGGCCGTTCCTAGCATTCCACTGTTAAGTTTCGTCCGTGTCAGGTCATCGTATCTAGTTACTGCTGCAATTTTGTTTAACTTTATTGTTTTCAGGCGATTTTTGACGTACTTGTCAAAGTCATTTTTAACATTGATGTAAAATGGTATCTATTCGTCTACAAAAACAACTGTTGTGCAAATACGTTGCAACTGCATTGCTTATTTAAGACACGTGTTTTTTATGTATACCGCGTAACTTCGTATTTGTTACTGTTCTATCAGTTCATCTGAAGATGTGCAGAGCCCGAAACGTGAAATGAGGACTAAAATAAACGAGTCCAAAAGACATCCAAGACCCGTTTTCCCGCGATCACAGGACTTTTTTAAATTTCTTATAGTTTATGTACTTGCCAATACTCATGACTTACGGCAGTAAATTTATTTACTGAACAACCAATTACAGTCGAAGGACCATAATCAAGTTCATAAAAGCATTTACAACGTCATCCTAGGCGATATAAAATCAATGGCTCCAGATAACAAAATCCGTGAATTCAAAATGGCTCTGAGCACTATGGGACTTAACATCTGTGGTCATCAGTCCCCTAGAACTTAGAACTACTTAAACCTAACTAAACTAAGGACATCACACACATCCATGCACGAGGCAGGATTCGAACCTGCGACCGTAGCAGTCCCGCGGTTCCGGACTGAGCGCCTGAACCGCTAGACCACCGCGGCCGGCTCCGTGAATTCCCCACTGTTGCCACACAGTAGTATAAATTACATCGTCAATTACGGAATGTGCCAGACAGTGCACTCATTCATGCTGTGCATTCAACAGTCAGCAGTAACGCTGCGAACAGAGGCATTCTACATACATACTGCAGACTTCGGTTGACGACGGCTGCTTCTTGCATTTACGATGGCTCCGTAAATCGACTTCAAGCGCCACCAGTGGAGATCTTACTGGTCTGATAATGGTCCACGTACGACCAAAACTGTTTACAATACCGTAAAAATAAATAACCCATTTGCGATACCAGAAAGTGCTTCCGGTCACCCTCTACGTCTAACAATGCCACACCGGGGAACCCGCGCGAAACCTTCGAACTTTTATAGCTTTAAAGAATGACAGTATTTGGAATGAGTGTAGTTGTTGGGATAATGGTCGTTGGGGGAATGAAGAGAAAATATCTTTGAAAATGAACCGAACGAGGTGAAATAATAATCCTGTGTTCATGATACATACTTGTATAAACATTTACATACATTCTTGCTTACAATTTCTAACTTTCGACCGCAATATTTACGTCTAGCTTTTATTGAAGAGAACTTTAATAAGAAATACGAATATAAAAAGCAAAGAAGTAAGGGAGATCGAGACAGAATGGCGCGCCTAATGCCTGGAGCAGATTTTGGAGACCTCAATAGCGAAAAAAATAGGAAAATTAGGAACCATTTATTCAAAGATTGTTATAATAAAATTTGCAAATGAAGGTAACATAAGATAATGTCTCGTTTGTTATATCAATAAACTAATTGTCTTCAAGTGCGTGGGCTTCATCGCCCTCAGCCGGCCGTAGTGGCCCTGCGGTTCTAGGCGCTACAGTCTGGAACCGAGCGATTACTACGGTCGCAGGTTCGAATCCTGCCTCGGGCATGGATGTGTGGGATGTCCTTAGGTTAGTTAGGTTTAATTAGCTCTAAGTTCTAGGCGACTGATGACCTCAGAAGTTAAGTCGCACAGTGCTCAGAGCCATTTGAACCATTTGAACCAACGCCCTTAACATCTATGTCAGCTCACGATATATGAGCCCACAGCGTGCATTGCTTCCTGAAACTTAAGTCGGGATGGCGAGCCAGAAAACTGAGGACCCAATTTCTCAAACCATTTTCGTTTCGTTGTGGAATAGGTCAGGGCATCCGTTTCCTTCTGAGAGGTGATACGTTAATCTCCGCAGCTCTTTTAAAGTCGTACCAAAACGTCGCTTTTGTAGTTCCTTAAGTTATTTGAGAGGTTCTAACTCTTGCTCGTTATTGAAAACAAGCTGATATTTTCCGCAGATTTTGCCAATTGCTGAGAGGCGATTGTCCTTCATTTTTACGTATCGTTTCAAAGTAGTCAAAGATACGAAAATTTTTTGGATTTTATTCTTCGTAGGTGATCGTTTTATTAATTACCGATTCAACAGCTTGTTCCATGTTTTTCGTGCACCAGTTTTGTCTCTCCGTTTCCCGCAAATAGTGACGTACCATCTGCAAACGACAAATGCAAACCATGCGACGGAAGCCGTCAAATGAAAAATAAATAGCAGCCTGGGAGGAACGGGCTATAGCAGTAGACCATTCCACCCCAGACGCAAATCTACGGAGAAAATATTTGGTAACCACCGTAAACAATTTTTTTCCAACTACAATGAATACAAAGACAGCTAATAACATGCTGATTTAGGTGGACTAAAGGTTGGTTGTAAACAAAAAACTATGACACACTTACCTTAGTTGGAAATGATCTGGAAAGTTATGATACAACAGCGAATTCGTTCACTTTTATAGGCAGACTACGCAATATGCGCTGTAGCTGTTGCAAGCTTACTAAACCATAAGAGACAATGGTCTGTTAAACCCTTGTCAGCCTGAGAGCGTTCTGGCGCCTCTAGACGGAATTAGATGACCGAGACTGTTCTGCCCCAGTAGTTCATTCCACTCCGGTCTACTCTAATCTCAGTTAAAGACGACAATGACAAATATGTTCGTCGTTTCGGAAAGTATATTGGCTTAGAAAAGTCAACTGGCATGGCGGGTGGAGATAATAGACCAGCGCAATGGTCACGGTTATTATCTATGACAATGCTGTGCATAAATCATAGAGGTAAAAAAAGAAGAGAGATGCTACTACAGACTTACACTATACGTTGTTCTGAAGCCACAGTGGGTGCCATTTTAAGTAGCTAAAACATTAGCAGACCACTGTTTCAGAGCGCTTTTTATTAATTATTTCTGTTGTGTGCTCGTAATAACTGTTTTAAATACTAAAAAATCATAGAGCCTACATTAATAACATAGTGTCAGCATGGTAATTCCCACGTTTTTCTGTTCTTCAATGCGTACTTGCTCTATTAATACGACACAGTCATAGTGACGTCACGGGAAGTGTCAACGCCGTGAGCTATGGGGATATGAATGCGATGAACCTAATGTTTTAGGCTAGTTAAGATGGCTAACATCCGCTTCAAGTCTGTGACGTAATGCCACCTCCCGACTTTCCATACCTCCATGATATAAATTATCGAGTTAATAAGTACTTTAAAACAAATGAAATTGTATTATCAATAAGGTAATATCAAAAGGGAATGCCTTATTCGTGATTAATAAGTTAGCTTCGTAAAATTCAGGTATGAACCTGGGCATCCATGATGCTCTTTTCCGAGCGGTTCTAGGAGCTTCAGTCAGGAACCGCGCGACTGCTACGGTCGCAGGTTCGAATCGTGCCTCGGACATAGATGTGTGTGATGTCCTTAGGTTAGTTAGGTTTAAGTAGGGGATTTATGACCTCAGATGTTAAGTCCCATAGTGCTCAGAGCCATTTGAACCATTTTTGACGCCCTTTTGCCTACTATGGTTAAAAGCCTCTTTTATGTTAAAATTTTTCACAAATAGTAAGTTTTAGCACAAAATCGGTATGCAATATCAGAAGTCGGTTAAAAACCCTTTGTAACGCTGCCTCATTCGTCCCTGTACGATTAGTACGTGTCGAGGAAAAGGAGTGTTGACTTGAGAAATAGTAAATTTGATCCAAAAATTAACATTTCGACCTCGTTAACATAGGGATAAAGGCCAGAAAGGAGGAGATCATGTGATAAATGAGAGTCGCACCCATAAATAAAATGACGTGCGAATTAGACAGATATTTGTGATACAGATTTTTTACAAAGAAACAATTACATTTAAACTCTAGTAACAAATTTTATTTGGCAACAATTATTAAGCTTCCTCAGCTGCGCGCAACTAAAAGATTAATCTAAGAGAAGGGGAAAAAGGAGACTGTCTATTCCTTAAAGCTAAGCTAGCATTCTACACCATTTCCAGTAGTGCCATCTTTCTATTTCTCTTACAATATGTCATTATTTGTGTTTAAAATGTAATGATTTACATTGTAAAAGCTCTGTGTCCTGATCATTAATATCTGTTTAAATTGCGCGCCATTTTATTTGTGGTTGCGGCAGTCCGAAGAAACCGAAAATCCGTTTTTGATTAAATAAATAATAGTTGCAAAATATAGCGGCAGTATTTCCCTTTTTTTATTACTGTCATGTTGTGGTAAGCACCAGCTGAGAATTCAGTACGCAGTTAGTCAGCTCAAATATATGACTAGATAACTTGGCGATTCGTCAGTGACCTAGACTCATACGTGCCAGACCTGCTCAGAGCACACGGAGTGAGCTGCGGGAGGAAAGCAAAGAGTATGTCTGCAAAGAATGCGTGCATCCTTCTATACCTCACTCTATACTGCAGAGCGCTTTCTTTTGTTCGTACGGTTCTCGCAACCTCGCCGTGCGCTGCGAAACAAAAGACCGCGATTTGCGGAAAAAGAGGATAGCAGATGGACGTTCTACGCTGTCTCCAACAGATATGAACGCAGATATACAACCACCTAGAAAAAAGCTCGATACAACTGCCTAGAATCAAGCTCGACTGCAGTAGAAAAATGCAGTGTAATGTCCAACCCATAAATTGTACACCAGCTTCATTTGACTTCAAAATTTGACTGATCAGGTTGATGACAGAAATATTACCGTAACGACGAGAGCTACGCCTATCTATAGTTACTGCATTTTTACATAGCGACAGTTAGCTCGTTCATCGCAGCGTTTGGTCATCAACAATGAATAAAAGACAGAAACCTGGTTATTTGTGGTGATGATTTTCTTTAAAGCACTAAAGTGACAAAATTGCGCGGTGGATTATTTGTGGCCAAACATTGTATTTCAAAACTAGTATGAGGCGCTGTTATGAAATGTGCTGTCATGGTTGCGTAACTTTCGTTATTTTAGGCGTATCCGTGATAGAATGGATGCTTGCTTTCAGCTCTAATGCGTCCTGCTTCCGTATTCATACACATTTCTTGCTCTGCTTTCGTGTTTTGCAAATTTCATCGTGCTTCACGGCCTTTTTGGATGCTACCAAATAATTATTGGTTTCTGGAACCTGTTTCCTGATTATAACTAGAAAATGGTAGCATAATACCTAGAACTGATAGTTTCGTCCATCTGTACCATTTGTCTGTGTGATAAGACTGCAGAAATATTTAATGGATGGAAAGTTATTAGGAATGAACTGCTAAGCACATAACACGTGTTATCACCGTAAAGAATCGGAATATCCCATTTTGCTACAGTTATAGTCAATACTGACAGGCTTTTCCGAGGGAGTAAGACTCAAATTTACGAATGAATCAGATATTAATTATATTATTTTTCTTGTTACATCTGAAATGTCATCGATTCTACGTGTATTGTTATTGAACTGTTCAACTGCATTGGCCCAGTCAGGACGCCGAAGGCACTTTTTATTTAAATTGTTCAGTGTTCAGCGAACTAATGATACCATCAGAGGAAATCTTTTTTTGAGATTAGCTGCCTGAAAGCAATTTTCACTAGCTTCTTAACTAAACAATTTGCGCCTCTGTTGAGTGAATACACTGATAGCTCATTAAAATTCACTATCATTGAAAAACTCGTTAATGTCTTTATTGTTATTATTGAGATTATTGTTCTTAGGACATCATATTTCGTACAGAATATGGACAGAGAGTAAACCAGAGGAAGACGAAAGTAATGAGAAGTAGCAGAAATGAGAATAAACTCGATATCAGAATTGGAGACCACGAAATGAACGAATTCTTGAAATAAAACAGGCGATGACTAAAATAAATACGGCATAAAAAGCAGACCAGCGCAGGGCAAATAGGGCACTCCATTCTGAAAGAACTCATATTAATATCTAACTTAGGAAGAAATGCCTGAGAAAGCTTGCGTGGATCACCTTGCTGTATCGAAATGAATCACAGATTGTGGCCGGCCGCAGTGGTCTCACGGTTCTAGGCGCTCAGTCCGGAACCGTGCGACTGCTACGGTCGCAGGTTCGAATCCTGCCTCGGGCATGGATGTGTGTGATGTCCTTAGGTTAGTTAGGTTTAAGTAGTTCTAAGTTCTAGGGGACTGATGACCTAAGATGTTAAGTCCCATAGTGCTCAGAACCATTTGAACCACAGATTGTGGGCATGCTGGAAAAGAAAAGAATCAAAGCGTTTGAGACGTGGTGTTACAGAAGGATACTGGAACTTAAGTAGACTGATAAGAAACGATGAGGTCCTCCGAAGAATCGATGAGGAAACTAATACGTTGTAAATATGTGACTAGAGGAACGAACAGGCTGACAGAACTTGTGCTAAGAAAGCAGTAAGTATCTTCCGTGGTACTAGAGTGAGCCGTAGCGGGCAAAAAGTGCAGGGGAATACAGAGGTTGGAATACACCAAACATATAATTGAGGACGTAGGGTCCAGATGCTACACTGAGATGAAGTAGTTGTCACAAGAGTGGAGAGGAATTCGTGGCTAACAGCTTCAAACCAGTCAGAACACTGACAAAAATAGAGAAAAGAGACAGAGAGAAAGAGGGAAAGGGAGAGGGAGAGGGAGAGGGAGAGTACTCCTGCACACTGACGGTTCCTTGTACCCTGTGACGTGTAGAGAGCAAAGGTACACGTGTGGAGCGGTGGCTTATTTGCCCCATAATCAGGAGGTTTTTCGTGCGTGGTCCTGTTGCTTTACCAACTGCTATTGTCCACAACTTAAGGTGAGGCTTTGACTTGCTGCACCGTGAAGACAGTCGATATGGCGATACGGTGTTTAAATCCACGATAGTAGACAGTGGCCGTTGTTATTTAAGCGACGTTGCCAATGGTACTTGTCTTCGGGGGTGTCTTGTTTTCCACGGATCTAGGTACTCACAGTTCGGCCTTGGACGCTGTGGCACGTGTAAAACCCACTTACTACTCAATCTTCGAGGAGGCGTCAGGGAATTTTTCAAGCAGATTTTTTTTCTTTAAATACCCCTTAAGATAAAGCATGCTGTTCAAGTAACGAATAGTCACGACCTTTTCATCGAAACAACAGCGCGGCTGGTAGTAGGTTATAGTGACATTTTGGGAGAAGATTTCCAGATCCAGCATTTGCTTTACTATCAAGGAAAAACCTGCAGAAAACCTTGGTCCGAACAAGGGTATGAAGACTATTTTCAATTTAATTCTGGGGCAACATTTCCCCGAGAAATAATACGAAATACTCAAAAATGTTCAAATGTGTGTGAAATCTTATGGGACTTAACTGCTAAGGTCATCAGTCCCTAAGCTTACACACCACTTAACCTAAATTATCCTAAGGACAAACACACACACCCATGCCCGAAGGAGGACCTCCGCCGGGACCAGCCGCACAGTCCATGACTGCAGCGCCTTAGACCGCTAGGGTAATCCCGCGCGGCCGAAATACTAGTATTTTTGATACTGAGTTGGTGACTTGCTTGACATGAGCCATACAGCCATTCCGCTGCGTGATCACTACGTGTGAGATCTTGGTTGTCATATCATATAGGTATTTTTAGAGTTCGTACTTCAATCCGTAAAAAAAAACAACCCTTTCAGGATCACTATTTGTATAAAAAATTGAAGCTTCTGGATCAACGCAATCAGAAGGTACGGCAACGTATGTCAGATATTTTGATATTCGTAAACATACTTATCAAAACCTAAAGCGTACTTTCAGTTGACGTGAAGTCATGAAATTTGGCAAGAAGCAAGTTTTCTCAGTAAAAATAAAGCGAAAAATGCTAAAATTTTTAATTTGTTATTACATCACACGAAAAAAAATTTCTTGGTATTTGTTGTCAGATTCTGTCTGCCCCCCATTCTGTTAAGACTCATTTTCCTTAGGAACAGACAGACGTATCAAGTTCAAATGTATGTCACGTACTAAGGTCTAACTTCTCTTGGGAGTGTAATAAACGTAAGCTTTCTATGTCAATGAAGTCAAAAGGTACAGCTATTTATGTTACATATTTTGATGCTGAACTCAGTTATCAAAATCTATAGCGTACTTTCCTTTGGTCTAGAATCATTATATTTGGTAAGAAGAAAGGCTTCACAGTAAAAGCAAAGGAGAAAGTCCGAAAAGTGTTAATTTGTAATTACATCACACGAATAAGAATTTTTTATCATTTGTTATCCGTCTATCTATCCATCTGTTGAGACCCCATTTTCTCAGCATTGGGTGGACGGATCACGTTGAAATTTATGTCACATGCTAAGGTTTAAGTTGTATTGGCCATGTAGTGAATGTAAGCATTTAAATGAATGCAATCAAAAGCTACGGCCATTTTTGTCTCATATTTTGATACTCACATAGTCAATCATCAAAACCTGTATGGTACTTCCCGTTGACCTAGAATCATGAAATGTGGAAAGAACCACGGATTCAAAGTGCACGTATATCACACAAAAAATATTTCTTTCATCATTTGTCACCTGATTTCAAATTTAAAATAAAAACATTCCCAGAAGTCCTGGAATTTCCGGGACCAGTATCACTGTCGATAACAGGCACAAATCGTCGAGAATCTCGGTTCTCTTGATCGATGAGGCTGTCTATTTACATAATTAAGTCTGTGCAGAACACTTGGATAGCGAGTCCTACTCAAACCAGGTCAATTTTTAACGTATTTTTATTAGATAGCTTCCTTCTCTGCCTGCCAGTACGAATTTTGCAATTGATTTAAACTAACTTATTGGTGAGTTAGAGACTTTAAATTTTATATGTGGCTCAGAACTGGATGACAGTGCAATATTAACTCGCTTTTGTCGGTACGTTGGGGGAGGGGGTAAAAATTATGGGGGAGGCGGTAATAATGATAAGTAACACTTGGCATCTCGGCTGCCCTGCAGTACTGGCATGTTGTGTGGGTAGTACTGGGATGCTTTCCAGGTAGTATGTGAGTGGACAGGCGTGGCTGAGAGGGGGAAGAGGAGATGGACAGAGAGAAAGGCAAAGCTGCACATAAAAAGTTGATATATATATATATATATATATATATATATATATATATATATATATATATATATACTAAAGAGAAGAAAATCATTATATAAGTAAAAATGAATTTTTAATATAATTTGTTTTTAAATGAGACTAAAAAATATCAGATACTTTCTCCTACAGCCATATAGACGCCTAGCCTCATGCAGGGAATCCTTAAAATTTGAGCTTGTGTAGTTTTAATAACCATGACAATACTCGTAAGATTTATAACAAAATACGTGGGATGCATCCAATATATAATGTTTAGGGGGTGAACTATTCATTCATCAATTATGTGTTCCATGTACCCCACGTATTTGATCATAAACCTTACAAGTAGTGTCATAGTTACTAAAAATTCACAAGCACAAATTTTAAGGTCTATCTGCACGGGAGTAGGAAAATGTATGGGGCTCTGAGAAGATACTTTATACGTTCTAGTCTGATTTAAAAACGTATTATATGAAAAACGTTATCTTCATTTAAATAATTATTTTAAGTAATGTTAATCGTCGTAAGTGATTTGGGAATAAATTTCAAATGTACGTTCTTAGATTTAAATTAAATAATATATGGAGAACAGAATATGCTTGTTTCAAATGGAAATAGAAAAATTGTTAAGAAAATAGGTTGACATTTCTCTTTGTTTGTTGGTATGACAATATACCAACGAGAGTGACTGTAATGATGTAATGATCCCCACGGCTACAGAAAGCAGCAACTCGACGTCAGAGATCTATTACGATCCTGATGGTGGAATTCTTAAAGAATAGCTTTTCGTTCGTCAATAGAATGCAAAGATTTGCCGAACATCATGTGTGCAAAGAACAAGGTAAAACTGACGGCACACGGTCCGTGTGTTCTAGATGTCAGTGTTGAACGTACCGGGTTCAACGTGCTGCTGAACGCTCAGAAACGACATGACTCGTGTATACAGTGTATGTGTGTCAACGTGGTATACGTGATTGCTGCGGGCTCGAGCGTTAGTTGACTGTATCTGGCTCCCAAATCACAGTTTGTTTACGAAACGGAGGGGCGCAAAATTCCAACGTGAACTCTACTAAAACACACTTTTCCCCTCTTGTCCATGTGCTACTCATGTTGTTCTATCTGCAGTATACGTAGATAAAAACTCCAGAGTCCATGAACGTAAGGCTAAATGGAAAGTACCATGACATCAATAAGGATATCGGATTATAAAAGTTCCGTTACAAATAGTACGACACGGATTTACAGTAGTTTCCCACATGAGATAAACATTTTCACATATAAGTAAATCCATAAGGTCATTCTTACTTGATCACCGTTCCTTTTCAGCAGAAGAATCTTTAGAATAAGTGAAATACAAAACTTGAAACAAGAAAGTGCAAAATATTTTATTGCAATTAGGGCAAGCTTTATTGTAGATAAAGTCAACCTAACAAACTCACTCCAAGAAAGAGCGCACTTATATTTACTTAACATCGAATATTATAGAATATACTTCTGTTAAACTAATAAGAAAGTATCAGAACCATTTATAAAACGCGAAGGTTAGTAGAAAAAGAGTTTAGATTCAGTGAGACGTCAAAGAGCAACACATCACCCACTGCCTTACAATTCCGCGTCTTTACGCATTGCGCTACACCGACCATTAATTACTTACGACCATACTTTGTATCTTATCATCTCCTGGAGCTTTAATCGTAGTTATGTTTTTAACTGACATTCAGTTACAACAAATTGAACGAAGAACAATGAATTTTCGATGGATTCTCGATGTGCGATTACCTTGAAACGGCATACGTTCGTACTACCGGTACGCAAGATACAGTAATTCTTTAACCAGAAATATGACGTTTCCCCTTCATTTTCTTAGAAAAAATCGTACGGTTAACGACTGGTTTTAAAGAGATCCTCAATTTGTTGGAGCAGAAACGGCATATATAGATATTTGCTTCAACTGAAAGCCAATACGTTATTCTGTGCTCTGTAGTGAAGAGAGATGGCTTCATGTGACGTAAATGGCGTTCTGCCATCTCATTGGTCGACGTTCAAAAGCACATTCAGAACATCTGACATACTACATATTGCTCTGCGAGTTCGAAAAGACTTCGCAAAGTGTTTTTTCCATGTTATGACGTCATAAACTCCGCACAATCAACGCTCCGTATCCGAATGCACGGTCCATGTGCCGAAAGCTTAAGGTATAAGTAAAATTGGTACAGATTCTGTAAAACTGAATCTGAGGTAATAATTTTATGTATCTGAGATATGTGTAATTGTATTCACTCTGTTATGTCTTGTATGATGAAGACTGACTGACTGGCTTCATTTTATGAGTTTCGATAAATATGTGCTTTTGTTATACCACAAGAGAAAACCATTTCGATTTTGTTAAGATCTTTAAAGAAAAAAAGAAACCAAACCATAGATGTTTCTTGTATAAAAATCTGGTAGTGTTCGAGATTTGTTTTTTCTATCATTTTTTTCCAGATCACGTCGACGTAGCAATGTTTGGCTGTGCGGAAAAAGTTTCAGGTCTTTTTATCTCTTTGTGCTTACGCAGGCGAATATACGACGATCAGCTCGTCACGAAATATAAAAATCTGTTTTCTTTTCACTCAAGCTTCCACCAGCAACTTCACTCCCCTCTCTCTCTCTCTCTCTCTCTCTCTCTCTCTCTTTGCCGGCCGAAGTGGCCGTGCGGTTAAAGGCGCTGCAGTCTGGAACCGCAAGACCGCTACGGTTGCAGGTTCGAATCCTGCCTCGGGCATGGATGTTTGTGATGTCCTTAGGTTAGTTAGGTTTAACTAGTTCTAAGTTCTAGGGGACTAATGACCTCAGCAGTTGAGTCCCATAGTGCTCAGAGCCATTTGAACCATTCTCTCTCTCTCTCACACACACACACACACACACACACACACACACACACACACACACACCGCACACACTCCAGAACCTTTAAAGAGTCGAACATGAATAAAAAAAATCCTTCAAATGTTTTACTCCTTTACCAGCCAGTTAATGTGTTAAATATTTGACGATAAGCGCTTGAAGATGCAAAACCCTACTTATGTCGGACTATCAAAAAAGTCAAAAACAAAATTGGTAAACAAAAAATGGTGATAACCACTTAATATGTTCACATAAGACCTTTTATGGCAAATGGTGCACAATGTCATATTGTTGAGTTTAGGCTTGACAACAGCAAGTAATTTATAAAAGGAAAGTCTTCACAAATATGAGGTCATATCTCCTGAAGTATATGTCACGCATTAACATACTTTTGCAGGTACATTCAGTGGTATATGAGGATACTGTCTGCAAAGTATTGCCAATAGGATATGTAGAAAGAAGCAACAGATTAAAACGTCGAGCCTCATACTGACTTGTATAGCGAAAACGTAGTAAGTGAGAATCTCTTACCCCTCCATTATTTTGTGGGGGTTGTCAGCGAGAAAAAGTTTCAGAGATGTTTTAAATTACCTGTAACATTTGTTGGAAGTCACTACGTGCTCTCATTCTTAAGTAATGGATGAATTTTGTCCAGATAATATGCGCACCGTAAGATATGCTACCTCAAGGTTGCAACTGTAATACTTGACTTATTGTGTTGAACCTTTAATGTTATACCTCTTAATGAGCAGAACAGGAAAACATTTCAAGCTTTGGTCACCAACTTGTAACACCTATTTCTGACCTATTTTGTATCTGTTCGATATTTCGATGTCAGTTTGTAGTATTGCTTATGTACGAGTATAGTGTTGCATCTGTCGTGGAAATTATTTGGTTTTGTATACATGTTACAGCTATGTGAAACTTTTGAACGATGTTTTTTTAAATTATGTTTGTGTATTTAAATAACTAATGGAATGATTGTTATGTAATGTACTGGAAATAGCTTGGTCAATAGTTAGGGATCATAAGGTTGAATGTGAAAGATGTAGGGAAGCCCCGCATCTACGGAAGTAGCCTGGCGGAGTGGAAAAGGTGTGGTTGCCGCGCAAGTGGAAACTCGTCCCTTGTGACAGGTAAGAAGTCTGGTCTGAGCAGTGCTGTGGTTAACACCTCACTAGCAGTAGCGGATCATTGTGGCTCATATTCCTGGAGTTTTTTGAGGCCGGAAGAGCTTAAGGGCCGTATTTATGTGCCTCGGATTCCGCATTTGGTGATACCATTATCATGGCATGGTTTTTGTCCCAATAAAAATATAATTCCGACGCCAAGAGAATACATAACAGGGCGAGGCCAAGAGTATTGCTATGACTGCATCGCCGCCACGTTAACAGCCACTGGAATTTGCGCCACCAGTACCACCAGCCTTCCACTAAATCGTTTATATTTGGCGCTCTGTAAATTGACCAGGTATTTGTGAAATTTGGTTGATTTTGATAATAATCGTGGT
Source organism: Schistocerca serialis cubense (assembly GCF_023864345.2). Taxonomy (NCBI): domain Eukaryota; kingdom Metazoa; phylum Arthropoda; class Insecta; order Orthoptera; family Acrididae; genus Schistocerca; species Schistocerca serialis. The sequence continues at coordinate 1,160,373,893 of NC_064638.1, read as the reverse complement.
GTTGTTGAAACCTCTATCTTATACCCGTGATTATCCCAAATAAAAACCTGGACAGGAATATTATCCCAGTAAATTTAATTCCGAGTGTCTTAATTTGTTATAAGAAAGTGGTTGAACTTGAATTTAATGTTGTCTTGTCATTTGGACAGCCAATTATAATTTTGAGTAGGTCAAAAGACTTCTTCTGAAAGCACACTTGTTATTTAAAGCGTTATAGTTTGTTGTGCTTTACTTAACTGATAGTTAATGATAAGAATACTTACCATTTCTCATACATTCTGGTGTAGTTTTGTTAATGAGCATCATTCTTCTAACCATGAAAGTTTAAAGGCCCTCATGTACTAGGCTTGTTAATGAAGCAATGCAATGCTCTTTCAAGCCAGTGTAGTAAATTTTCATTCTGTTTAGTTGTTCAAACCGAGTTAAGAAAGAACTATTTACTGTGTTATCTATTCTAATGCAAGTTGGTTAATGAACAGGCATAGATACCCTGTACTAAGCAATGAAGTTATAGATTATGATCATTAGCAGACCCTCTTATTTAAATTCAGAGTCATTTCAAGTTTTTCCCTGTTCAGTATTGCCACTAGTTTCATGTGTGTCGACAATTGGTTTTATAAATTGTTACACATGGTTCATCTAAGGTATGTGTTGTTGAGAGGCACATGTTACTGTTTACTATCTCATTGGCCATTTGTTTGTTAGTGTCACATTTATCTGCAAGGTTAGGTGACTGTGTTGTAGTATGAACAGATATAAGGAAAGAGTTTAGTGTGTGTGGCAAGGAAGGTTAGGTTAGCCTTAGCATTGCCTTCTGCTTTATTATTTTGCTTGACACTAGACTGCCTAATTAGGCTGTCGATTGGTTTTAATATGTAATATTACAACTTGCTTTTGTGCTGGGAGAACGTCTGTTCCAGACGCATCGTTTACTATTACTTATACCCGGCTAGAGTGTTTCGGAATCGAATCCCAGTTTGATTGTTCTGTTTCCATTAGATTACCTCACATTCAACTTTCTCAAAAATTCCTTGCAGAGGTATAGCGTTAGCATCGATTGCCGTTTTAAGGAGATCGGTGCTACCGTTACAAGTTGTATGAAATACTGAAAATAAAATTTTTGTTTCCCCTGGAAGCAGCTAGATAGGCGACCTGCAACTAGAATTGTATGACAGTTTTATCCGTTTAGTAATGCAGATACCAGTTTGACTAAATCTATTGCGATACTGCAGTCACTACCACGGAGGAAATCAGACTATTTTGTTATACCTTTTTCAATACTGAGAATCTGAGGAAGTGTCGTAAAATACAGGCCGATTCAGCTACGGCTACCGTTGTCGTCTTACGCAACCCGCAAAGTTATATATACCTTCATAAACCATGCGCGAGATTTTCATATTCTCTCGCTCGCTACTCGAAAACTATTTGTCCTACAGAAAAAATTAACATAACTTTTCTGCAGGAAATTTAATATAGTTAAATTTTGTACTGGGATGCGTTTTCGCTAGATGCCGTAGTTTTCTAGTTATTCACGTTAAACGGACTAAAGCGCCCTTCAAACGCACCCACAGTCCCACACATAGCCCCCATCGGTCAGGATTTGTAGGATGTTTCACATGGCATTCCGTCCTACTAGTATACAAACATTTGCGACTGCACGAATTATTTCCCACATTCGATCTCTTTTGGTCTTTAATGATTGACCTGATTACACCGCCGGCAGAGTCGAGACACACACAAATTGTGAAATTGGCGATTGTGTATATTTTTTCCTAACAATTTTGTGAATTTTAACAGCGTAAAATAAACAATTACACCGTTGCATTCGTCAGGCCTTCTGGCCAGGAAATTACTGTCCTTGTAAGGGTTAAATTTGAATCGGATTGCAAAAGCAGTTGTTTTAGTGAGACGTTTACGAAAGTAGTTTTTGTTTCATTACCCTCACCGGCACGTATAAACTAATAATACTAACGAAATATCCAACTATGTGGATGGCGTAATACCCCAAACAATATAGACGAAAAAAGGGCGAATATCGGGGATAGTTTGTGTAGTCGATGATTTTTGTACAATGCTAGAAGGGAGTGCCGAGAACATAATACTAGAAATTCTGAATGGTGAGGGATAAGTATGGGTGTAAATGCATTTGAAGATCGCTTCTGTATGTCTTTCGTGAATAACTCTAAAACCATCTTCTCCAGCGAAAACGTATCCCAGTACAAGGTTTAGCCACATTACATTTACTTCAAAAATATCCTGATCATTTTTTCTGTAGGGCTGGCGCATATCGAGTGAGAGAATACGAAAATCGCGCACGTGGTTTATGAAACCACGTATATCACTGCGGGTTGCATAAAACGACAGCACTAGGGCACCTGAATCACTCTTTATTTACGTGGCAAGTGATTTCAAAGAAAATATTGACTTCATTCTTTTATGTATGGGATTTTGTATATCTCTTAAATGTATCGCGAAGTTCAGATGACCCTTCTTCCTTTGGACCGACCATCCGGCTCGCTTAGCAACAGCAATAAATGTTACGTATTTATAGCGGATGGAAGAGACGTGATGGTACGGCGTACCTTGTTCTGGACACACACTGTCTGGCTGCGGAGCAACTGCCTAGTATCAATCGTCTTGGCTATCGTGCGATCGACTGGTACGTGAACTTAATAGTACGCGATCTGGAGGCTACAGACGCACGTGTGACACCAAAATGGGCTATTCGCTGTGATGACAAATGTGCAATCCCTCCAATTCAGCAATTATCTCAGATAAGGACTGTAAATAAGTACTCTCTTATTCATCTCAGTTATTTAATAACTTTGACGCAGAAGTAATAATAAAGCTGTAGGAAACAGTTGACTGCCCATGAATTCATGCCCGTGAAGCTCGTGTAATATCTCAGTTTCATTTTTTTCCGCCTCTAGTATAGAAAACACATTTCCTTACGATGTAATTTACATATGTTGTCCACTCAAATGTATAGAAATACGGTGGCATACATTTGTTGCTCTCTGGTCTTTCAATTGTCTTCCTCTCTATCGAGACTGAACGTTGCCAAAGATCAATTCTGATTCATCAAAGTCATTAATCTTAGACGCTCCGTCTCACGTATTTAGCCGCCAGTTTAAAGAATGTAACTTATAATTACTGCGACACGAAAGAAAATACAAACATTTTTAGGATTTTATTGATTGAATGCTGTCCAAACGATAAATGCGCTGCTCAAAATAAAACACAAGATAAAGAGAATCTTGTCTCTTTTATTCATCTGTTTCGTCCGATCTCCCTCAGCTATATGTTCACAGAAGGCGCTGCTAAGCAGCAGTGGAAGTAAAAAACTACCAGCATTCTCACGCTCGGAACAAAATATTTTATTCAGAGTCAAGAGCAAATATAATATTCATTCATGCATCCCCTTTATTATTATTATTAATCACGTATGGACCCAATAAGACAACGCGAGGTACAATTCATCACTGTCGCTTTTGATGGTTGGCCTTCCTTCGTGTCCAAATGTGTTTCATCATTTCAGAATGAAGTCTCTTTCCTTCATCAGACCGCAGTGTTCCAGTCCGTTTTCTAACTTCCCTCTGACCAACTTTCCAATCAAACATCTTTTGTCTGAATGTTTTTCTACCTGTAACCTCTGCCTCAGTTATGACGGCTACTTTAAGATCCCCCTTAACAACAGCGATCCATTTAATTGGCTCAGTTTGGCCTTACCTCGGTTTTCGTAGATTTCTTCCATTTTTAGTCAACCTCGTGGGTGTCATTCTTTTAATATGCCCATAAAATTTAAGTCTTCGTTTTCTCATGTCACTATGTATGTCTGCGTATTCTTCTATTTCCCTGTTACTTCTCAGCTTATAAGTTTCTTCATCAGTAATTTTTGGGCCTAATATTTTCCTAATAATCTTTCTTTCTTTCTTTCTTTTAATTTATTCAATATCCCTCTTCCTCCTTAAAATTATAGTTTCTGCTGCTTGATGATTCAGGTTTGATCATAGTGCTGTAACTCCTAAGTTTACTAAATTTAGAAAGTGATTTTTTATTATAAATATTTTGTGTTACTCTGAATGCGTTTGCCAATTTTTGACAGCGATCTTCATTTGCTGCTTTATTCAGATCGTTTTCTTGTAAGATTTCCCCCCAAGTATTTAAACTGGGAAACCCTTTTTGTTTTTACATATTTCGTGTTCAAAAACTTTGGTGCTTGTTTATTGCATGTCATATGTTCCAGTTTTTCGAATAATATTTGCATTCCTACTTTTTCCGCAACTTTTTTAAGAATTTCAATTTGTTTTCGGGCTGTGGTAATATCCCTAGCTAAAATTTACAGAACATCTGCAAAGGCGAGGCAACCTACTCTAACACTGAAACTTCCTGGCGGATTAAAACTGTGTGCCCGACCGAGACTCGAACTCGGGACCTTTGCCCTTCGCGGGCAAGTACTCTACCATCTGAGCTACCGAAGCACGACTCACGCCAGGTCCTCACAGCTTTACTTCTGCCAGTATCTCGTCTCCTACCTTCCAAACTTTACAGAAGCTCGCCTGCGAACCTTGCAGAACTAGCACTCCTGAAAGAAAGGATACTGCGGAGACATGGCTTAGCCACAGCCTGGGGGATGTTTCCAGATGAGATTTTCCTTCTGCTGCGAAGTGTGCGCTGATATGAAACTTCCTGGCAGATTAAAACTGTGTGCCCGACCGAGACTCGAACTCGGGACCTTTGCCTTTCGCGGGCAAGTGCTCTACCATCTGAGCTACCGAAGCACGACTCACGCCCGGTCCTCACAGCTTTACTTCTGCCAGTATCTCGTCTCCTACCTTCCAAACTTTACAGAAGCTCTCCTGCGAAACTTGCAGAACTAGCACTCTTGAAAGAAAGGATACTGCAGGAGAGCTTCTGTAAACTTGCAGAACTAGCACTCTTGAAAGAAAGGATACTGCAGGAGAGCTTCTGTAAGGTTTGGAAGGTAGGAGACGAGATAATGGCAGAAGTAAAGCTGTGAGGACCGGGCGTGAGTCGTGCTACGGTAGCTCAGATGGTAGAGCACTTGCCCGCGAAAGGCAAAGTTCCCGAGTTCGAGTCACGGTCGGGTACACAGTTTTAATCTGCCAGAAAATTTCATATCATCGCACACTCCGCTGCAGAATGAAAATCTCATTCTGGAAACATCCCCCAGGCTGTGACTAAGCCATGTCTCCACAGTATCCTTTCTTTCAGGAGTGCTAGTTCTGCAAGTTTCGCAGGAGAGCTTCTGTAAAGTATGGAAGGTAGGAGACGAGATACTGGCAGAAGTAAAGCTGTGAGGACCGGGCGTGAGTCGTGCTTCGGTAGCTCAGATGGTAGAGCACTTGCCCGCGAAAGGCAAAGGTCCCGAGTTCGAGTCTCGGTCGGGCACACAGTTTTAATCTGCCAGGAACTTTCATATCAACGCACACTCCGCTGCAGCGTGAAAATCTCATTCTCTACTCTAATACTACTTCTACCAAACTTGGTTGATTGATCTATATTTTGACTCAATTTTTGCTCTCGCCTTCCTGTAATTACCTTTTCCAAAACAAAGTTAAACAGTAATGGGGAGACTCTAACTCCCTGTCTAACACGTCTTTATATCAAATGGTTCAGAAATTTCTCCTATGGATTTAACTTTAGAGCTAGTGTCAGTTAACGTTTTACAGTTTTATTGTGTAGCCCTTGATCCTTTAAAATTTGGAAAAGAGATTGACAGTCAACTGAGTCGTAGGCCTTTTTAAAATTCACAACTGTGCATCCAATATTGTTACCAGAAATCTTGCGGTGCCTAAGAATTAGTTTGAAGTTAAGAATTTGTTCTGAACAGGATCTGTTTGGTCTAAAGCCTGCTTGGTATTCACCAATTTTAGATTCTAACTGATCTAGGGCTCGATCAAGTAAACATTGCGAGAGAATTTTGTATGTGACCGGGAGAAGAGAGATTCCTCGGTAATTATTAACATCGGTTCTGTCCCCTTTTTTATGCAGTGGATGAATTACGGCAGTTTTCCAGTCCTCAGGTATTTTCTCAGTTTGCCAGATATGCCCTATTAGTTGAGTGATCTCTTTTATAGCGTTAGGGCCAGCTGATTTTGGAGGTTCTGCAATTATACCGTCTTCTCCGGATGCTTTATTGTTTCTAACTCTCTTAATTTAATTAATTATTTCGATTTAGTCAGGTTCTTTAGAGTCAGCGTTGGTGTTTCTAGTTTGCTGTGGTTGGAATTTATTCGCTGGTTGTGGACAGTTTGATAGTTTTTCAAAATAATTAGCAAGTACCTTACAATTTTCCTGGTTGTTAAGAGCCAAACTGCCATTTTCATTTTTGAAGCAAAGACTTCCCCTTTAATTAATTAACTTCCCTGAGTCGCGATACTCGGAAATACGCTACAGGCGTGTTATATCTTATTCTTCTAATGTTCTACAACAAGAGCGCTTCACCTCGAACATGTATCAAATATGAGTACAGACAAATGTCTGATGGCATTCAGAAGATTCGTTCCGAGGAGAGGACTGCGAAACACCTTTTACCCTGACACTGCAAAAACATTTCAAGCCACGAACACGGAACTAAAAAAAACTCTCAATTCTTTGAGGACAGGAAAATCAGCCAGCAATGGAAGTTCATTGTTCCACTAGAATTTTGGTCGAGAAGTTGGCAGGAGTGCATAGTAGGTACAAGGAAAAGCTGCCTCAGAAAGGTTTTAAAAAGATCCGTAATAAATAAAGAAACATTTAGGACTTTGAAATAATAATCAGTCTTGATCGCAAATTTTTATTAAAAATCACCCATTTATATCACACTTAGGCCATCATCATTAGGTGCGCAGTTGCTAGAGGTGTCTTCCGACATGTCAGCATTCTGCTCTTCGTCTTTGTTCACCACCTATCGAGACATGGTCTGATGATGATCTAGATATGCTCGAAACCGGTTACCATTGGTAAGTAATTTTAAATTTTTAACAAAAATTTGTGATCAAGACTGATTGTTATTTCAAATTATCTAAGCAGATAGCTGCTTGTTCCGATAATGTTTTCAAAAATTTATTACCTCGGAACTGGTGGACATAGAAGCCGACATGAACTCGCGCCCAATAGCACAGCGTGACTCGGAAACACTTACACCGAGCCATTTCTTAGCTGACTGAATTACCAGTGACCCTGAACTGAGTATGCCGCAGGGTCCTAGAAGAGAGACAAGGCAAAGAGAGAAGCAGCAAAATGACTTCATAGGGAGGTGGAAGAAAGAATATCGTCTCGAGCTCACAAACTATCATCAGATTCAGTGTGCTAAGAGGAAACCTGTCCAATGCTAAGTAGGAGATACTGTTCTGTTACAGGAACGCACACTGCCGAGGCACCAGTGGAAGAGAGCCTGCACAACTGAAAGAAGATCAGGAAGAGACGGTATAGTGCGTACCTTAATGTAGCTGGTCGTCCCATTTGAGACTGACCAGCATACAGAGGATGTTGAGGATTGCAAATAAACACTCTATTTTTTTTACTTATCCTTGACAATAGAACTAATAATAAGGCTGTAATAAAATACACGTGGCGTCGTGTTTGTTAACCCACGACATATAACAACGTCTAATTCAGTTATTCGTGAATGTTGCATCGGATGTATGCCTTGAGGCTAACTCTGCGTGGCTGACGGTGGTCAAATTATATGACACATTAGCACGTTGCTGATCGCCACAATTAATTCTTATCTTCTTCGTGGAAGCATTTAGGCTCCACTTACGTAACCGGCGAGGCAAGAAGAATCAGTGGCTGGCGGTTCCTGACAAACGTTCAATGCGTTATCGTTGCGCAACACGCAGCACACATTCACTTGTAGCAGACGACTCTGTTTGGTGCGCCTTGATCGTCGGGTAGTAGGTGCTGTTATCGAGTTTTTCTCTCATCTCCCTCTCGCTTTCAAGTGTTGGAGAAATGCCGGCCAGTGTGGTCGAGCGGTTCTAGGCGCTTCAGTCTGGAACCGCGCGACCGCTATGGTCGCAGGTTCGAATCCTGCCTCGGGCATGAATGTGTGTGATGTCCTTAGGTTAGTTAGGTTTAAGCAGTTCTACGTTCTAGGAGACTGATGACCTCAGAGCCATTTGAACCATTTTTTTTTTTTTTTGGCAGAAATGCTACAGACGTACTCTCGCGACCTATACTGCTTACTTAAACTGCGGTCATATTGTACACATATGTGTAGGATGTAAAAAAGATCGATGGATCTCCGTGGATAATGCATGACCTATATAGTTATTTGCCTTTACAATCTTCCCAGGTTGCGTCATTTTGCTCGAAAGTTGCAGTGAACGGGAATTGTATAATTTTAACACTACATTGTAAGAATGAACCTTTGTTAAGGTACAACTCTAAAAAACCAGCGATTGTATTACGAGTTACTAGGTGGATGCGTGTGGAAGTCTTTACTATTGCTATCGCTTCGGAAAATACGCATATGTCGATTCGTCGTAACATTTCTTTAGCTTCGTCTCTTCTCATCTATTTTTCCTGGCTCTGCCTTCTCGTTTCGCTGCCACCTTAAAAACAAAAGTATTCAAAGCGCGCCGATAGTTACTTCTCACGCCTATCAAAGAAAAATTATAAATTAAAGATTCTAGGTATTCGACAATCCGTCTATTATTCTGACTTAATTCTCGAACAGTACTTTCTAAATAAAGTTTGTGTGACACTTCTTATTACAGTTCGACAAAAGTACGACGACGTTAACAATTCCCATATTTAATGGAGGCGTTGTCTGCAGAATGACAATAACCAGTTAGCAGCGTCAGACGAGGAAGTGCTTCTTTCGGCGCACTATTACCTGAGGGCAGTGCTTGAGACATTTCTCATACGTAAAACGCTAAAACTCAAGAAACTGCGACCATTACACTTCGTGAAAGGGACCAAAACGCATGATATTTTGCCGCAGGAGAGGACTGTAAAAAAAATGATATTTTGCAAACCAAATCCTAAAATTCAATTACAACTACTCGAAAACTTCACTTAAAGCAAATGGAACGTCAACAAAGTTTGCCGTGTCGCCAGAATTGCTGCAAAAAAAGCTCAGAAGCAGATTACCGTGGGGACATAATTTTTTTTTTTTAATTATAAGCAGGGTTATTCTATCAAAGTCCTGTTCCGGATATTATACCTGTGAGATGATGTGCTCAAAAAACGTATTATATTTTCTGTATGAAAGTCTACAATGCTGATAAATAAATTAATTATTCTGTGTTATGTGAAGAGATGTACCCACGGTGCCCATACAGCGTGAATTACCTACACTTGAGTTTTGCTTAGATCTAGTGCCTACCGGTCATAAGACTTTATCTCCTATCAGAGCAGCCGGCAGTTCGACTTCTTTCGCCGTTCTGCGGCCAACAGTCACGGAAATAACCGCCGCAAAAAAATATTTCTATATTGCCAGCTAACAAGCTTGACATTGTAACTAAAATATCAAGCACTATGCTACATATTTCGTGAATTATAAGTAGCCATCATAAGGAGAATATAAATTAAATGCGTTCTTCTACACAATTAAAACAAAAGTACTGAAAAATTTCTGGTGAAATTCATTCAATGAAATTCGTAAAATCTAATATCGAGTCCGGTTTACTCTCGATAAAATAAAAGGCAGATACTCATCCTCGAACATATAAGTATTACATTAAAACTGATTCAGCTTTGAAACCTAATATATTAGAGATGTAATCGTAAACGTTAAAAAGATTGGTGCAAAACACGCTTTAGATGCACAAGCTGTGAGTTTTCCCAACAAAGTATTTGGGGAAACATTGATTTAGAGTCGAGAAAAAGCTGCAGCAACAGTGTAAGAAAGTGTCGGACGCTGAACTGAGGCTAATGATGTTTCTCTGCAGAACAAAAAGAAATAAAGGGCGAGTGGTGATGAGACACGACTGCCCTTTCATAGAATGAAGTACGTTTTTAAGGGACGTTATTATAATTATCCGTCGATACAAACAGCAAATAAATGCGGCGGTAACGGTTCCTGCCTGTCGTGCTGGCAGAGATTTCACTCGGCCGCACCGCCAGCGACGTCTGCTCGCTCACCTGGCAGGCCGCGCGGTCCGGCAGGGGCGTGCCTCTCGTTCCGGAGTCGGAGGATCGCGCGTCCGCTGCGAGCTGCCTGGCGGGTTGCCTACGCGCTGCGGCAGGTCCGCACGGGGCGCCGGGCTGCACACGACTGAGCCCCGCGCAGCGTCGCCAGCGCCCCCGGCGACCCGCGCTTCCGCGCATGCGCGGTGGCGCCGCCCGCCGGCGCTGCTGTGCGGTGTTTACACGCGCGCGCCCGGCACCGGGCGGAGGCGGCGCGTATTGTTCGGGGCGCGGGATTAGCAGCCTATTACCGCTGCCGGGTCGCGGCCGAGAACGAGCCACGAGAGAGGACGTCCTCTTCTGCGATCGAAGCTCACAGCGGTCCCTCAGGGCGCTCTGTTTGGACGAGTGCGGAAAAGCGGACCAGAAAGAAATGCGAGCGACGTTCAGCAAGTACTGCTATACATTTTTTTTTTCCTCGGCCAGTTTCGGCTGGAAAACTGCGTAATTTGTTGTGGGGTAACGTGGAATATTCTCACTTAAGCCCTTGCAGTTTCATAAAGTAGCGACTGGTGGCAGTGCTATATGTAACCCTCGAAATGGCTCTGTAACGGACGTGCGTTCCAAGCAGAGAGCTGTTTTCTTTTAGCGGAAAATCAGAGCATCACAGATATTCATAGGTGGTTGCAGAATGTGGGCGTGAACAAAAGCAAAGTGAATCGTTGAGCGAGCCGTCTGTCATTATCGCAACAAGCGCACGCAAACCCGCCCGATCACTGAGCAGGGTAGTTCAGTGGTTAGCACGCATAACTCGCATTCGGGAGGACAACGGTTCAAACCCGTTTCTGGCCATCCTGATTTAAGTTTTCTGTGTTTTTCCTAAATCGCTTAGGACAAAAACCCGGGATGCTTCCTTCGAAAGGGCACGGCAGACTTTCTTCCCCATCCTTGACACCATCCAAGTTTCTGCTCCGTCTCTCCTTTGTCGATGGTCATTAAATCCTAATCTCCTCCTCCTCCTCCTCCTGTCCAATCTCCCAAACATCTCCCACGTACTGACCACCTGCACAGTCATAACTCCTGCAATGTAGGAACATGTGGACACTCTCATTCAAGGTGATCAACAATTCTCAATCAAACATCTCGTTGCTCAACTGGGTGTCTCTGTTGGTAGTGTCGAAACACACGTCCACAAGTTCGGGTACTCATAGGTGTATGGGGCTGTGATCCTCGCCACCTAATAGAAGACCTTTAAGAGTAATGTAGGACTGTTCAGATCTTCTTGCGCTTTACAAGGCTGCTTGTGGCAAATTTTTTGTCGAACATCATCATAGGCGATTAAATATGGGAAACAAAATGTAATCCATTGAGTGCATTGTGAATTGTATTCTGTATTTAAACCTGGGACCTAGAAACAACAGTGAGGCTTCGTCCTGCCGTAGCCCTCAGTGGTTCACAATCCCACAACAGGCCACAGCAGTCCACCCACCCCACCGCCGCCCTACACCGAACCCAGAGTTATTGTACATGGAGACAGCAATCGCCGACATAGTTTAACTGAGGTGGAATCAGTGGAACCAGCCCGCATTCGTCGAGGTAGATGGTAAACCACCTTAAAAACCATCCACAGTCTCACCAGCACACCGGACCTCGGCACTAATTCGTGCCAGGGACTGCCATTCCTTCCCGCTCGGGAAGCAGCGCGTAAGACCGCGCGGCTAGCCGGGCTGACAATCCATGGAAGGAAAAGTTCAGAGCCGCAAATTCAGCTGGTAAAGTTTCGGCGAAAGTCTTCAGGGAAATATGAAGGAGTTATTCTGTTTGATGTCCCCGCTCATTGTGCAACGATCAACTCTGAAGTATATTGTACCACCCTCATGAAAATTAAGAAACGTCGCCATCAAACCGCAAATGAACTCATCCATGTCCATTACAGCGCAAGGTCCAGCACAAGTCTGTGCAAACGAGACGAGCTCACAAAAGTCCATTGGACTGTTCCTTCTCATCCACCCTACATCCTGCACCTCACACCTTTCGACTTCCATCTGGTTGGTCCAATGTAGGGTGCACTCTCCAGGAAGCAGCTCGTGGATGATGCAGCAAGATGCAAAAAAATGGTTCAGATGGCTCTGAGCACTATGGGACTCAACTGCTGAGGTCATTAGTCCCCCAGAACTTAGAACTAGTTAAACCTAACCAACCTAAGGACATCACAAACATCCATGCCCGAGGCAAGATTCGAACCTGCGACCGTAGCGGTCTTGCGGGTCCAGACTGCAGCGCCTTTAACCGCACGGCCACTTCGGCCGGCGCAGCAAGATGCAGGCTCGGACATCAACCAGTAGAATGTTACCATTTGGGCATACACGCTTAAGGCTGCCGCATTGAACAGCGACTACGTTGAAAAATAGGTTTTGTATCCAAAAGAGTGGATAATAGTATTTTTTACTGGAATCCTGAATTAAACCAACCTGCTTTGAGAAAAAAATGTGTTGCCTTACTTATTGATCACCTCTCGCAGCAGTAAATAACCCGTTTCATGGGCTGTGAGTATGCTGTCACGTCGTATTATTACGACCACCTCCTAGAGGACTAGATGTGGGGGTTTAAATGATGTGCCTATTAGAACAGTTGATACGGAAATACTAAGGAATGAAGAGACACGCTTGAAGTTCAAATGGCTCTGAGCACTATGGGGCTTAACTTCTGAGGTCATCAGTCCCCTGGAACTTAGAACTACTTAAACCTAACTAACCTACCGACATCACATACATCCATGCCTGAGGCAGGATGCGAACCTGCGACCGTAGCGGTCGCGCGGTTCCAGACTGAAGCGCCTAGAACCGCTCGGCCAATTCGGCCGGCGCTTGAAGTTCTCTGAGGGTATAGGTAATATGATAATGAATAGTTCAGTAGGCAGTTCGGTCGAAGAAGAAAAGACAGGTCTAAAAAGAGCTGTTGCAGAAGCTGAATGGAAAGAAAGTAGGAAGGTAATTGCGAAGAAACCATGTGTAACAGAAGGAATACTTTAATTGATCGACGAAAGAAGGAAGTACAAAAATATTCAGGGAAATTCGATAGCACAGAAATACGTGTCGCTTAGGAACGAAATAAATAGGAAGTGCAGGCAAGCTAAGGCAAAATAGCTGCACGAAAAAAGTAAAGAAACCAATACACAAATGATCGTCGGAAGGATGGACTCAGCATATAGAAAACTTAAAATAACCTTCGATGAAATTAAAAGCAAAGACCGTAACATTAAGAGTGCAGTGTTAATACTACTGTTAAACGTAGTGGGGAGAGCAGATAGATGAAAACAGAACACTGAAGACCTCTGTGAGGTGGAAGACTTGCTTGATGACGTGATAGAAGAAACAGAAGTATAGGGGATCCAGTATTAGAATGGTAATTTAAAAGAGCTTTGGAAGACTTAAGATCAAATAAGGCAGAGGTGATAGATAACATTCCCTCAAAATTTCTAAAATCATTGGGGGAAGTGTTAACAAAACTACTACTCACGTTTGTGTGTAGGATGTATGAGACCTGCGATGTATTATCAGTCTTTAGGAAATACATCATTCAAACAATTCCGAAGATAGCAAAGGCCACAAGTGCGATAATCATCACAGAATCAGCTTAACAGCTCAGTCATCCAAGTTGCCGACAAGAATAATATACAGAAGAATGGAAAAGAAAATTGAATATCCGTTAGATGATGATCGGTTTGGCTTTAGGAAAGGTAAAGGCACCAGAGAGGCAGTTCTGACGTTGCTGTTGATAGTTGAAGCAAGACTGAAGAAAAATCGAGACACGTTTTTTGGATTTGTCGATCAGGAAAAATCGTTCGACAATGTGAAATGGTGCAAAATGTTCGACATTCTGAGAAAAATAGCGGATAATATACAATATGTACAAGAACTTAGAGTGCAAGCCCAAGAACGAAGTGCTAGGATTAAAATTCAAGGCGAAACTGTGACGAAGGAAGCTGCGATCTTTTTACTTCCTCTCTTGTTTTCCCGTCTGCCTCCTTAAAATTCATTTTTTCATTTTTGACTAATTACCATTAACATGCGTGAGTATAAACTGCATTTTCATAAAAGAGAAAGGTTGGCCCTCAGTTTTAAAGAATATAGTACCAGATCAAATTTTGTGCTTAGTTCTATGTAGGACATTAATTCCCTAATTTATTTTGACTACTGCTAGTTAATGTCTTCCATTATAGGGTTAAGTCAGTAATTGTTTCGTAACTTAAATTCTATTGTTGACTTATAAACAAATATAAATTCTGTACTTATTATAAGCATTTGGAAGACGAAATCTGGCGTTCTTTAAGTATTTATTTGGCTCTATTCGAAAACATGTTAGCAAAGCCAGCCCTTAATTAATCCCACAGTAATTACCAGTTTGGTCAAAAGTTTGTATAACTATATCTGTTAATTTCATCATCTAAACAAATAATTCGGCTTAGCCCTCGTGGTACAAGAAACCGTTAAAAAGAACCAATTTTTCGATGTTTTCAGTTAATTTAATGAATTATGTTTTAATTGTGACATCTGTAAATTAAACATCAAACAATGTATAGTTTCAGTACCTAGCATTGTGATGATGTATAAAGGCCCGATTTTTGTTCCCGAGACTGTCAGTCTAAGGCCGATTTTCAAATGAGGAACCCATATTGGTTAGATCAACAACAATGCATCTGTGAATTAAGTGTAACACAATTAGGCCATTTGTTAAAACAATGACAGTGTCTGTTTAATAAGTACCGTATTACTCTGCAAGAACTGTGAACTGTGTGGTTATGTTACTGCTCATAGATATTCAACAGTAAGCTATTGTTGCAGTATGCTGGTGTTTGCCTGCAACCTATTAATGAGGCTTATCAAAATTTTTTAATTGTTAACTGCCAATATAACTGTGTAATATAGGGGGTTGTGAACAGTGAAAGGAAAGAAATGTGAAACGCAGCATTTCAAATGTCGACTAAATCACTTACCGTAATCAGTGTTGAACTTCCACCCCCTATTTTTCAGCCAGTATAACAATGATGTAGCCGCGCGAGATTAGCCGATGGACTGTGCGGCTGGTCCCTGCGGAGTTCGAGTCCTCCCTCGGGCATGGGTGTGTATATTTGTCCGTAGGATAATTTAGGTTAAGTAGTGTGTAAGCTTAGGGACTGATGACCTTAGCAGTTAAGTCCCATAAGATTTCACACACATTTCAACATTTTTTTGAACACTGCAGTACATCGACATTGAGAACCAACAACAAAGAAATAAAGTAGGTGAATGTCACAAAAGGATGTCAATGATAAAATTCGTTTATGACAATGCAATCCTCAGTGGAAGCGAAAAAGAATTACAGCTTTTGTTGAATGGAATGAACAGTCTGATGAGTAAAGCATATGGACTCACACTAAATCGAAGGGAGACGAAAGTATTGAGAGGTAGCAGAAAAGAGAACAGCGGGAAATTTAACAACAGAATTACGGACCACGAAGTAGTCTAAGTTAAGGAATCCTGCTGCGTAGGCAGCAAAATAACCCACAACGAACAGAGCAAGGTTGACATAAAATGTAGATTAGCACTGGCAAAAAAGGTATTCCTGGCCAAGAGAACTCTACTAGTGTCAAACAGAGGTATTAATCTGAGGAAGAAATTTCTGAGAATGTTCGTTTGCAGCACAGAATTGTGCGGTAGTGAGACATGGACGAAAGAAAAACCGAAACAGAAGAGAATCAAAGACTTTGAGATGTGATGCTACAGAAGAATGTTGAAAATTAGGAGGACTGATAAGCTAAGGAATGAGGAGATTCTGTGCAGTATCAGTGAGGAAGGAAATATGTGGAAAACCTTGACAAGGAGAAGGGACTGGATGATAGGAAATCTGTTAAGGCATCAGGGAATAACTTCCGTGGTACTAGATGGAGCTGCAGAGGGTAAAAATTGTAGAGGAATAGAGAGATTGGAATACATCTAGCGACTAAATGAGGATGTAAGGTGGAAGAGCTATGCTAAGATGAAGAGGTTGAGACACGAGAGAAATTCGTGGTGAGGTACATTAAACCGGTCAGAAGGCTGACGAATCACAAAATGGCACTATTGTTCGCGTCATGTAAGAACCCAGCACAATTTTCAGCCGCTCAGCGCTGGTAATTACACTTCTGGCCATTAAAATTGCTACACCAAGAAGAAATGCAGATGATAAACGGGTATTCATTGGACAAATATATTATACTACAACTGACATGTGATTACATTTTCACGCAATTTGGGTGCATACATCCTGAGAAATCAGTACCCAGAACAACCACCTCTGGCCGTAATAACGGCCTTGATGCACCTGGACATTGAGCCAAACAGAGCTTGGATGGCGTGTACAGGTACAGTTGCCCACGCAGCTTCAACACGATACCACAGTTCATCAAGAGTAGTGACTGGCGTATTGTGACGAGCCAGTTGCTCGGCCACCATTGACTAGACTTTTTCAGTTGGTGAGAGATCTGGAGAATGTGCTGGCCAGGGCAGCAGTCGAACATTTTCTGTATCCAGAAAGGCCCGTACAGGACCTGCAACATGCGGTCGTGCATTATCCTACTGAAATGTAGGATTTCGCAGGGATCGAATGAAGGGTAGAGCCACGGGTAGTAACACATCTGAAATGTAACATCCACTGTTCAAAGTGCCGTCAATGCGAACAAGAGGTGACCGAGACGCGTAACCAATGGCACCCCGTACCATCACGCCCGGTGAAACGCCAGTATGGCGACGACGAATACACGCTTCCAATGTGCGTTCACCGCGATATCGCCAAACACGGATGCGACCATCATGATGCTGTAAACAGAACCTGGATTCATCCGAAAAAATGACGTTTTGCCATTCGTGCAGCCAGGTTCGTCGTTGAGTACACCATCGCAGGCGCTCCTGATTGTGATGCAGCGTCAAGGGTAACCGCAGCCATGGTCTCCGAGCTGATAGTCCACGGTGATGCAAACGCCGTCGAACTGATCGTGCAGATGGTTGTTGTCTTGCAAACGTCCCCATCTGTTGACTCAGGGATCGAGACGTGGCTGCACGATCCGTTACAGCCATGCGGATAAGATGCCTGTCATCTCGACTGCTAGTGATACGAGGCCGTTGGGATCCAGCACGGCGTTCCGCATTACCCTCCTGAACCCACCGATTCCATATTCTGCTAACAGTCATTGGATCTTGACCAACGCAAGCAGCAAGGTCGCGATACGATAAATCGCAATCGCGATAGGCTACAATCCTACCTTAATCAAAGTCGGAAACGTGATGGACGCATCTCTCCTCCTTACACGAGGCACCACAACAACGTGTCACCAGGCAACGCCGGTCAACTGCTGTTTGTGTATGAGAAATCGGTTGGAAACTTTCCTCATGTCAGCACGTTTAGGTGACGCCACCTGCGCCAACCTTGTGTGAATCCTCTGAAAAGCTAATCATTTGCATGTAAAAAAAAAAATGATTCAAATGGCTCTGAGCACTATGGGACTTAACTGCTGAGGTCATCAGTCCCATAGAACTCAGAACTACTTAAACCTAAATAACCTAAGGACATCACACACATCCATGCCCGAGGCAGGATTCGAACCTGCGACCGTAGCGGTCGCGTGGTTCTAGACTGTAGCACCTAGAACCGCTCGGCCACTCTGGCCGGCATTTGCATATCACAGCATCTTCTTCCCGTCGGATAAATTACAAACATTTACAAGATGCACATTCACAGCTATACTGCTACAAGAAAAAAAAGGTGACAAAAAAATTAATAGTTGAATGAATAATTCTGTTATCGCGAAGAGCGGCAATAGTCCAGTATGTAAGTAGGAGATTCTCGATCTCTAACTGTAACTCTCTGCTAGCTGGTCATTAAAATTGCTACACCACGAAGATGACGTGCTAGAGACGCGAAATTTATCCGACGGGAAGAAGATGCTGTGATATGCAAATGCCGGCCAGTGTGGCCGAGCGGCTCTAGGTGCTACAGTCTGGAACCACGCGACCGCTACGGTCGCAGGTTCGAATCCTGCCTCGGGCATGGATGTGTGTGATGTGCTTAGGTTAGTTAGGTTTAAGTAGTTCTAAGTTCTAGGGGACTGATGACCTCAGCAGTTAAGTCCCATAGTGCTCAGAGCCATTTGAACCATTTAATATTTCTCTCATCACGATTGATCGAAATTGGTTTTAGTATTTATTGTTCTCCTCATAGATTTGAACGTATAATACAACGTACCGTAGGCAAACGAGCCTGACTATTATCTGCAGCGGTGCAGTTCGGCAACGTGGACTTTTGTTTGCCCGCTCTCTGCTGCCGCGCATGCGGTGCTGTCATCTCCCCCCCCCCCCCCCGGTCCCCTCCCCACCCCACGCGCTTCCTTTCCGCTCCTCCTCTATGCTCAGAAGAGCCGTCCTAGGTGACGCGGGCTTTAATTGTACACTATCTGAGCAAAAGTATCTGGCCAACCCTATGTAATGCGGAAGTGACCGCTAGATGTCATGAGAGGCGGATCGACTAGTCAAGAAGGAAGCTGAGACTATTGTGTTGTCAACAGAGGAGCAGAAACAGCAGATTGGGTGGGTCAAGAGTGTTCAGTGACTTCGAACGCAGGCTAGTCACTGGATGACACCTGAGAAACAAAACCATTAGAGACATTTCCACCATTGTAAAGCTGCCCACGTTGACTGTTGGTGAGGTGCTTGAGATGTGGAAACGCGAAGGAACTGAGACGTAGGGGCTCTGCGTCGTCCCTATTGAGACGGGAGATCTGTGAACAGGCGCGCGGTGTGAGTCACGCGCAGGACAGGTGGTATCAGATTGCTCTAGTGTGTGTAGTTTCTATGCGATATGATAGAGATCACTGGCTGCCAGACACTGTTGCAGATGCAACCAGAATACTGTTAATTTTATTTCCGATTTTTTTGGTTTCATTTTTTAATTGTTTATTAATTACTACTGTTATTGTTTTTCGTTATGAGAGTGAAAGAAGGTGTGAATGTGAAATACTGTTTTATGTAATGTTTTTATACTACACATTGAAGTAACAGGTCACGTGAGCAGTGTTCGACAATGACGTGTGTGTTAGTCATGCGTACCGGTGAATCTTTTATAAACTATTTCGACAGTTTATGGAACTGAGGAAGTGAGATTACGATTTCGGAAAAGTTGTTTTGTTAAGAGGATATTAATTTTATGTTTGTGAATTTTCCATATTTATTTATGTTAATTTACTGTTCAGTGGCTCCGCATATATGTGCGGGATTGAGCGGTTTTGCCGGCCGGTGTGGCCGTGCGTTTCTAGGCGCTTCAGTCTGGAACCGCGGAACCGCTACCGTCGAAACCTGCCTCGGGCATGGATGTGTGTGATATCCTTAGGTTAGTTGGATTTAATTAGTTCTAAGTTCTAGGCGACTGATGACCTCATAATTAAGTCGCATAGTGCTCAGAGCCTTTTTTTGAGCGGATTTGATGCTGCTTTCCGATTGGCTGTGATGCTTCTCTGCCAATTAGAAATTAGCATATTAGGGCGTTTTTTGGGAACTGGAAATTTCTTTTGTGTAGAGAGAAGAGTAAAGTTAGGGCTTGGATCTCACAGTGATCAGACGTATTGATATGTGCTCCTTGAAAATGATCAATATTGTGATATTTTGGTACTAAGATGTTTGAGAAGTGTAGTGAAGTGTGGGAGAGAATTCGAGTTAATGTAAGTGGTGAAATTCAGAGCTTTTAGTGTCTTTTAAACAATTAATTACCGCGTAGCGTGTTGCTTACTCGCGAACGTGAACAGTTTTTTCCGTCAAACTGATACTGGCAACATTTGAGCGAGCAGTTATAAAAGACACTCCATCTGTAAACTTGCGGTGAGGAATTACTATATAGTGTCTACGGTCACGAATGAGTTGGGTGTGCGAACTTTTCAGTTCACACAACGTACAGTATAGAGTAAGGCTTGGTAGTAACTGGTGTATGCAAGCTTAACGTAATAGAGTCAAATATTACTCACACAAATAGTTTCATTTAACTAGTTCCTTCCACCGTAAAAACAATTTTAGTGTGACTTGAGATTATGGTGTGTACAGCTGTTTTTTCTATAGCTTTCTTCGACTGCACAATGCACGCCAGTGTCTTCGAGAAGGCGTGTGTGTGTGTAAGAAGAAATTCACCATCAGGTGAGTGGAACTTCACAAATGACGCTGTTACGCCGCAGAACAACCGCAGCTGAATCAAGACCTCAAGTACAGTAGGACAGGGACCATCGAGACTTTCGGATGACGCTTGTATCAAATCGCATGAAATCAGCTGAGGGAATCGCTCTTAGGTTCCAAAGTGCTGCCAGTGGTCCAGTTAGCACAATGAATGGGTGTAAAGGAGTTCAAGAGAATGACGTACAAGGGTCGAGCAGGTCCTCATAAGCCACACACTTCACTGAAGTCGGTGTTAAGCGACGCTTGAAGTCTACATCTGCATCTACATCTACATTTACGTCTACGTGGTTACTCTGCAAATCACATTCAAGTGCCCGGCGGAGGATTCATCGAACCATCTTCACAGTAATTCTCTAGTATTCCAACCTCGAGCAGCGCGCGGAGAAAACACCTATACCCTTCCGTGCGAGCTCTGACTTTTCTTCTTTTATTGTGTTGATCCTTTCTCCCTATGTAGGTCGCCGTCAACAAAATATTTTCGCATTCGGAGGAAAAAGTTGGTGACTGAAATTTCGTGAGAAGCTTCCGCCTGAAAGAAAAACACCTTTGTTTTAGTAATGTCCGCCGCAAATTCTGGTTCAATCCCGCGTCTGGCCATCCTGATTTAGGTTTTCCGTGATTTCCCTAAATCGCTCCAGGCAAATTCCGGGATGGTTAGTTTGAAAGGGCACGGTCGGCTTCCTTCCCCGTCCTTCCCTAACCCGATGAGATCGATGACCTCGCAGTTTGGTCTCTTCCCCCCAAACAACCGAACCGAACCACATTCTGTATCATGTCCGTGACACTCTCTCCCCAGTTTCTCGATAATACAAAACGTGCTACTGTTTGTAACACTTATATCGATTAGTGGCTGATTTATATTATGTAACTGTGTATATGTTATTACGAAATTACGAAATGTGTATTCTTTGTTGATTAAGGTAACTGATTTGTCACAGGAAATTAATTTTGTAAAATATATTATTATTATTATACAAATTTGGCCGTTAAAGACCGTGAAAACAGTTATTTCTTGCGCTTCTGGGAAGTCTTCTTTCTCTCAGTCCACACTTCTTTCATTCTTGCGCTGAAGGCGGCTTTTCTCTCTTCAGACCATTTAGTTCCACAAGTCTTCTTAATTTTCACACCGAAACCCGTGAATGAATTCAGTTTTTTTCTAAAAAGGTTTCTGTTAAATATTGTTTCCTGATCCATGCCCATTTCTTTTAGATCTCTTTCTGTGTTGATAAACCATAAATTTTTATTTTTTAGATTTGCGATGTACGAAAATATTTGTTTTGTAAGCCTATTCGGGTTCATCCTCATGATGTGAGCATAAAAGGAGCATCTTCTTTTTCTAATTTCGTCTGTAATTTTGCTGCACTTCGTATACACTTCTTTGTTGCTTTTTAGTCTGTATACAGACTTGCCTTGATCATCTGTTATTTTCCTGTGTCCAAGAATTGTCCTCACAATTCTTCTTTCACGATTTTCTATCTGTTCTGCGTATGTAAAATTTGCCAGTGTTTCTGATGCATATAGTATCTGCGGTCTAATGACAGTCTGGTAGTGTCTGAGTTTAATGTTTTTGGATATACATTTTTTGAATACATTTGTCTGCAGTAGTGAGTTGCTGTCTCTAGTTTTTGTATTCTAGCCCTGCAGGCTGGATGACCTTTTGCCACAGGCTAAATTAGTTCACCAAGATATTTAAAATGTTTAGATACCTGTATTTTCCCGTATTTCGTAGTTATTTTCTTTGGTGGGTTTTTGATATTTGTAATGATTTCTGTCTTTTCAAATGAAATTTGCAAGCCTGCTTTTTCAGCAGTTTCTTTAAGTAATTCTATTTGTTTTATTGTGTCTTTTTGTGTGTAAGCTAAACAGGCGAGATCGTCAGCGAAGGCAAAACAGTTGGTTTCAATGTCTTTGTAGCACTTCCGTCCAATTTGGACTTTCTCAACTCCATGTTTTTGCGTGAGTTTTCTCCATTCTACTATGACTTTATCCAGAACACAGTTGAAGAGTACCGGGGACAGCGCATCTCCTTGTCTGACGCCGGTTTTGACCTCGAAATGCCGTGAAATTTCTCCTTGGAATTTTACTTTTGATGTTGTATTTGTTAATGTTTCTTTGATTATGGTGATTGTTGTTTCATCTATTTCATATTCTCGAAGTGTTTTGATGAGTGTGTCCCTATCGATTGAGTCATAAGCTTTTTTGAAATCAATGAATGTTATGAAATATTTCTTGCTCCTTGTAGATAAATAGTTCATTGTTGTTTTGAGGTTAAAAATTTGTTCGGCGCAGGATCTTCCTGGTCTGAAGACAGCTTGATATTCTCCAAGTTTTCCCTCTATAACTGGTGATACACGATTGAGCAGGGCTTTTGATAGAATTTTGTATGGGACTGGGAGAAGCGATATTCCACGATACTTGTTAACATCCCTTTTGTCACCTTTTTTAAACAAAGGGTGAATTAGTGCAGTTTTCCAGCGACTTGGGATTTTCTTGGTTTCCCATACTTGTTCAAGTTCTTAGTGTAGTGCTTCTACTGATGTTTCTCTCCCAAGCTTGAGCATTTCTGCTGTAATTGTGTCTTCTCCACATGCTTTCCTGTTTTTGAGATTTTTGATTATGTTTGTGATTTCCTCTCGTGTCGGAGGTGTTGAATGTGTTGGTAATGTTTCTGGTTGCGTGAAACTGAGAGTCTGGATGGGTTTTTGGCAGTTTAGGAGTGTCTCAAAATATTCAGCAAGGATTTCACAGTTTTCAGTATTGTTGGTGGCGAGAGTCTTATTATTTCTCATAAGGTTTAGGCAAGGGGACTGGTATCCTCGGAGTTTCTGGTTGAATGTTTTGTACCAAGCTGCCGTGTTGCATTTCTTGAAATTCTCTGCGATTGAGTCCAGTTGTTGTTTTTCATATTGTCTCTTGGTGTTGCGAATAGTTTTCGAGGCATTCTTTCTGGCTTGCTTAAATTCATCAAAGTTGTTTCCAGTTTTATGTGAGTTCCACTTTTTCCAGGCTTTAAGTCTTTCATGCAGAACTTCATTACAGTTGCTGTCCCACCACGGGTGTCTCGGTTTGCTCTTTTTTGGAAAGGTTGTTTCTGTTGCCTCAATCAAGTTGTTCTGAAATTCTTGGAGGTTTTGTGATGGGGAGAAAGTCTTTAGTTTGTAAAATATATATATATTTTTTTTCATCAGTCTACTGACTGGTTTGATGCGGCCCGCCACGAATTCCTTTCCTGTGCTAACCTCTTCGTCTCAGAGTAGCACTTGCAACCTACGTCCTCAATTATTTGCTTGACGTATTCCAATCTCTGTCTTCCTCTACAGTTTTTGCCCTCTACAGCTCCCTCTAGTACCATGGAAGTCATTCCCTCATGTCTTAGCAGATGTCCTATCATCCTGTCCCTTCTCCTTATCAGTGTTTTCCACATATTCCTTTCCTCTCCGATTCTGTGTAGAACCCCTTCATTCCTTACCTTATCAGTCCACCAAATTTTCAACATTCGTCTATAGCACCACATCTCAAATGCTTCGATTCTCTTCTGTTCCGGTTTTCCCACAGTCCATGATTCACTATCATACAATGCTGTACTCCAGACGTGCATCCTCAGAAATTTCTTCCTCAAATTAAGGCCGGTATTTGATATTAGTAGACTTCTCTTGGCCAGGAATGCCTTTTTTGCCATAGCGAGTCTGCTTTTGATGTCCTCCTTGCTCCGTCCGTCATTGGTTATTTTACTGCCTAGGTAGCAGAATTACTTAACTTCACTGACATCGTGACCATCAGTCCTGATGTTAAGTTTCTCGCTGTTCTCATTTCTACTACTTCTCATTACCTTCGTCTTTCTCCGATTTACTCTCAAACCATACTGTGTACTCATTAGACTGTTCATTCCGTTCAGCAGATCATTTAATTCTGCTTCACTTTCACTCAGGATAGCAATGTCATCAGCGAATCGTATCATTGATATCCTTTGACCTTGTATTTTAATTCCACTCCTGAACCTTTCTTTTATTTCCATCATTGCTTCCTCGATGTACAGATTGAAGAGTAGGGGCGAAAGGCTACAGCCTTGTCTTACACCCTTCTTAATACGAGCACTTCGTTCTTGATCGTCCACTCTTATTATTCCCTCTTGGTTGTTGTACATATTGTATATGACCCGTCTCTGCCTATAGCTTACCCCTACTTTTTTCAGAATCTCGAACAGCTTGCACCATTGTATATTGTCGAACGCTTTTTCCAGGTCGACAAATCCTATGTAAGTGTCTTGATTTTTCTTTAGCCTTGCTTCCATTATTAGCCGTAACGTCAGAATTGCCTCTCTCGTCCCTTTACTTTTCCTAAAGCCAAACTGATCGTCACCTAGCGCATTCTCAATTTTCTTTTCCATTCTTCTGTATATTATTCTTGTAAGCAGCTTCGATGCATGAGCTGTTAAGCTGATTGTGCGATAATTCTCGCACTTGTCAGCTCTTGCCGTCTTCGGAATTGTGTGGATGATGCTTTTCCGAAAGTCAGATGGTATATCGCCAGGCTCATATATTCTACACACCAACGTGAATAGTCGTTTTGTTGCCACTTCCCCCAATGGTTTGATATATATATATATATATATATATATATATATATATATATATATATATATATATATATATATATATACAAAGAGAAACAATTTGTTAGAATACTGAAATTTTATAATATGTGTATGTTTGTAAAGAAAACATTGTATATTGGGAACTGGTTCATGCTAAGGAGCTTGTATTGTGAAATGTAAAAGATGTAGGTAAGTCCGTCCACAACGGAAGTGGCTTGACGCGATGTGAAAGGTGGTTTTGGCGGTCGAACTGGGCGGCTCCTTGGAGTGAACGGTACGCAGTCAGTGGCTAGCCGTTGCACGGTACACATCGACGGTGCCAAGGCAGGCAATTGAAAGCCGCTTTGCAATGAATTTTGCCTCGGATGTGGATTTGGCTGTTGCATGGTACTCTCGGCAATAAGGAATGGCTCTAACATATTAAAAATACGTCGCCAAGAAGAAATTGTATAGAGTATTCCAACATCATGAGCCATGAATACAGATAGCCGTCACGTCGCTTGCTACCACTACTGCGCCACTGCTCCACCAACTTCGTGCATACAGGTATGTATCAGAGCATGGACCAGTTGAGTGATTTTAGTAATAATCCAAGTGCTATAAGCCTGTGTTTGGAATCCTAACTTTTATGCTGATCGTGAACCTATGCAGGATCCCGTCCTGTGTTCAGAAAACCGAGTTTGAATACTCCATTAGTAGTGTAAGGATTGACACAGTCACGTCGATTAAATACTTGGACGTAACATTGCAGAGCGATATGAAGTGGGACAAGCATGTAATGGCAGTTGTGGGGAAGGCGGATAGTCGTCTTCGGTTCATTGGTAGAATTTTGGGAAGATGTGGTTCATCTGTAAAGGAGACCGCTTATAAAACACTAATACGACCTATTCTTGAGTACTGCTCGAGCGTTTGGGATCCCAATCAGATCGGATTGAGGGAGGACATAGAAGCAATTCAGAGGCGGGCTGCTAGATTTGTTACTGGTAGGTTTGATCATCACGCGAACTTGGGCGGCAGTCTCTAGAGGAAAGGAGGCGTTCTTTTCGTGAATCGCTACTGAGGAAATTTAGAGAACCAGCATTTGAGGCTGACTGCAGTACAATTTTACTGCCGCCAACTTATATTTCGCGGAAAGACCCTAAAGATAAGATAAGAGTGATTAGGGCTCATACATAGGCATATAGGCAGTCATTTTTTCCTCGTTCTGTTTGGGAATGGAACAGAGAGAGAAGATGCTAGTTGTGGTACGAGGTACCCTCCGCCACGCACCGTATGATGGATTGCGAAGTATGTATGTAGATGGAGATGTAGATATCCTGTTTGAAATGAACTAGTGATTTATTTATGTTTGTTAAATGTGCAAGAATTAGCAAGAGCTGAAGTAGTTAGAATGTTGCTAAAGTGATCTCAGTTTACTGCAAAGTATCGTTTTGCAAAAATTCTGTGCCAAACTGTGTAAATGTTACTGTCCAAAACACCTGCTTCACAGATGATGAAAAAAGGGAAATAAGTTATACTCATTTAAAACTTAATTTAGCTTTGATTACCCTCATGAACGAATTTTTGAAGTTAACTGACTTCAATGTTGAATAATTTACCTTGAAAATAGTAAAACCATAAACTATCCCAAGTGAAGCTAAGAATTAAATTTAGTGGAATTGAATTTTGCTACTGAAATAATCATAGAGTTTGACTAGTGACACAATATCAGTTTATGGGTCCCCACCATATTTTTCTCATATAAGGAAGGTAACTGGAATATTATTGGTGTTAAGGAAATCTGATACATTTCTATAAATGGGAGCATAAACAGTGTAATTGTGGTATTATTTAATTTTATTTATGGTTGTTACATGTCAGTTATGTTAGAAGCCTCTCCATGTCCCACTTTAGTTCGGTGCTTCCTGCAGTAACATCACAGTACTGAGGCACGTAATGACCGTGAATGTAGCTGTTATTATTATGAGTTGTGTACAATTTTGCTTTGTATGATTACTGGTTTCTACATTATTGGTAAGTACTGTTACCAACAACTTGCCCTGTGTCCGTTTGTATCCTGTGTGCTACTAAAGGGAATCTTAATGAAAGTCACTTTAACAACTAATATTCAATTTCCTTAAACATTTATTTTCAAATTAATGTGCCTAATTGGGCTAGCGATCGTTCGATTTTTCATTCGTATATGAGTTTTACTACTTTCATAATCCCCAAAGTTAAAGCCTGTTTAGTTTTCCTATTAATTGCACTATATTCAAAATTACAGTCCGATACTTTCATTCACTAGGCAAACACGGGGTTAGAATTTCCCAAATCCTCTAAGAGGGTAACAGTAGCTTGTGTCACGGCTTACCAGTGTTGTACGTGGCTTTTCCCGTGACAGGACTTGAGGTTACGCTGTTACGGAAGAGTGACGTATAACGAAGCTAGTTTACATGTTCTTTGAAATTTTTCGATGTCCTCCGTCAGTCTCATCTGATGTGGATTCCACATCGTGCAGCAACACTCCGAAAGTGTGAGGCAAAGCGTAATGCAAGCTATCTCTTTGCTAAATTTGTTGCATCTTGAACATGTTCTGTCAGTGAATCGCAGTCTTTGGTTCACCTTCCCCACAACATTTATGTATTCTTTCCAGTTGTAATTCCTAGGTATTTAGTTCAATCTATGGCCTTTAGATTTGACTGATTTATCGTGTAACCGAAGTTCAACGGATTCCTTTTAGCACTCATGTGGATGACCTCGCACTTTTCATTATTTAGGGTCAATTGCCAATTTTCGTATCATACAGATATCTTTTCTAAATCGTTTTGCATTTATTTTTGATCTTCTGATGACTTTACTAGACGATAAAGGACAGGGTCATCTGCAAAGAACCTAAGACGGCTGCTCAGGTTATCTCCTCAGTCGTTTATATAGACAAGGAGCAGCAGAGGGCCTGTAACATTATGTTGGGGAACTCCAGAAATCGCTTCTGTTTTACTCCATGATGTAAAGAGTGATGACGCTGGACTGTGCATGACTGGAAACATGTGATCTGGAGTGATGAAGCGCGCTGTTCCCTGTAGTAATCCAATGGAAAGGCTTAGGTCAGGCGAATGACTGGAGAGAGTTATCTGACGTCATTTATCGAGCACTAAAATATGGAGGCCGTGATGCTACGTTATAGGGGTAAATGCGGAAGAGCATGAACGCACCATACGGCAGGGTGTAGTACATGCATTAGAGGGACAGTTCGGAGACAATAACTTGTTTTTTCAACATGAAAATACACCTGAGCCGTGCACAGCTCGTGTTCATGCCATTTGTTGTTTGTCATCTTCTATTACAGTACTGCCGCTCGTTTTCTTATTTCATTTACTGGCGTCACTAACTTCCTGCCTTACTCGAGCGTGAGCGGCAGCAGCGGCCCGTATTGGTAAGTGCACTGTCGTACCATCTCTAGAGCGACCGATAGTATTTCCGGGTCGTCGTGTGTCTGGCAGTCGGTTGGAGACGGACCAGCAGTGCAGTCGGGACGCAGCAGCAGTGAAGGAGCGCCGGTGAGGCGCGGACAGCCAGTGCTCGCCGACCGCTGGCGACACACATGAACTGTCCGACAGAGGGAGATTGGATCGGGACTACCGTTGGTTGGTCGTTCGGTCGGTCGGTCGTCTCATCGGCCGACGTATATTTGGTCCTGTCACCGTTTCCGGGCCTGGGCAGTCGGTCGATTGGCGTGGAGCAGCGAGGAAGTCTCCGTCGCGCGTACTCTGGGCGGGGCCGCTGGCGGTGCGTACGCGCCGTTGGAGTGTGAGGTGCTGCTTGTGAGTGCTACGAAGTTCGTCGCCCACCGATCTTGGACATGAAAGTTGAGTCATCACTTAACCTACTATCGAGCCTCAACTGTTTACGTTTCTTCGTTTGTTCCTGGTTGTCACTTTTGGGACATTCCCACAAGCAACAACGATGTGTATTCAAGTCAGCTAAGATTCCAACCGTCTTTCTGTGGAGTTAAACTTAATTTATTCCCTGTTCTTGAAGTTGACCAGCGGTATCTTCTGCCTTGTAGCCGCTGACATTCCGGTTACCTGCCCTGGTCGTTGACGTAATTTTCGGCAGTGTATTTTCCTCGTCGTGTTGTTACTGTCCAGCGCGGCGCGTAGTTCAATAGCTGAGGTGTTGTTGGTCGTTGTGTTGAAATCTTGTGGTCGTTTTACTGGTTGTGTGGAGCGGAACTGATTTTGCTGATTGGTCGGTCGGCTGTCTGTCGGTTGGGTTGCTTCCAGATTAAGAAGTCGTTGGACAGGATGCCTGCCTGTCTCACCTGAAAGAGCGTTAGTGCTACAATCTCAGGCCGACCCTTGGAAACTTCTGAGCGCCGTTACTTGTGTGTTACAGTAATTTCACTATTTGGGTTTTAGTTATTTGGTTGATGTTCTTGTCTTGCCCTTAAGGCATGAGATTGTTACTCTTTTATATGGGGCCTTCAGCCGAATTTTACGTGAGATGTTTTAAGATAATGCCTTCTGCCTTTTAAATTGAAACTCTTCTTATTGCTTAATATGCGGCCTCCAGCCAAGTTCCATTAAAGTTAAATTGCTAAGGCCTTCAGCCGGTTCAGATTGAAGATTTAGAAAATATTCTTGGGTGAAACCTCCAGAAGAACCTTGTATTTCAGTTTCTTCCCTAGGCCTTGTGTCTTGTATTTTGAGTGTGGCCCTCAGCCGATCAAAAGTTAATCAAAGGAGGTCGATTAAGGTTTTGAGTGTTTTGCATTCTTGTTGTAATATTGTGTGTTGATAAATAAAGTTTGTATGTTGAGTGCAACTGACAGCAACTTATTTTGGCCCCTTTCCACAACCTAATCCGCTCTGTCCTGCTAGCCCAGGCATTTCAACACCGTATCAAAAAATAGCATCCGGGAGGCTATGGTTAATGGACAGTAACATTCCTGGAATGGACAAATCTTGTCATATTCCGCACGTGAGCCCAATGGTTCACCTTTGGGGTGAGTTGGAACGTCGACTTCGCTCCAGACAGCAGCAAAATGGTTCAAATGGCTCTGAGCACTATGGGACTCAACTGCTGAGGTCATTAGTCCCCTAGAACTTAGAACTAGTTAAACCTAACTAACCTAAGGACATCACAAACATCCATGCCCGAGGCAGGATTCGAACCTGCGACCGTAGCGGTCTTGCGGTTCCAGACTGCAGCGCCTTTAACCGCACGGCCACTTCGGCCGGCCCAGACAGCAGCGTCCCGCTTTATACGCCTTTCCCGGTTGTGGCTTTTGAATGAAAACGAGTTGCCATTCCTCTACATTCAGATACCGCATTGAAACTGTCTCCAGCATAATTGAAGCAGTCATAAAGGTGAAGGATGGACAAACACACCACATTACTGTCCACTAATAGGTGTTTGGACACTTTACATCACCCAGTTCGAAGTAAAGGGGCAGGTGAGTGATGTGGCAAAGTTGAGACGGCAAACACTCCACTTTTGTACCAGAAGCAAGAAGAAATGACTGCAGTTAGTCAGAAATTGACAGAACTTTTACAAAGCTGCGATCACACAGGGCAGAAAGCATAGATAAAATTTCTTCGGGGTTTCTAAAACCACTGCGTCAAGTTTATCGAAGTTAGCATGTAGGAACCATGAGACTGGAGACCAACCATTGGACATTCAACGGAAGGTCTTCCACACAGTCTTGAAAAATATCAAAGGCAGGTAAATGCCATTAAAATTGCAAATCAGATAAACAGTCATGCATCGAATTTGCTGACAAGAATTACAAACAGAAGAATGCGAAAGAGATTTGAGAACCTGCTGTAAAGAGTGTACTGATCAACTCGGGAAATTATTGTGTCACCGGATACCATGAAAATTCAAATGGTTCAAATGGCTCTGAGCACTATGGGACTTAACATCTGTGGTCATCAATCCCCTAGAACTTAGAACTACTTAAACCTAACTAACCTAAGGACATCACACACATCCATGCCCGAGGCAGGATTCGAACCTGCGACCGTACCGGTGACGTGGTTCCAGACTGAAGCGCCTTTAACCGCATGGCCACACCGGCCGGCACCATTAAAATTACTAATGAGCCCGCCCCATGTTAGGAGTCAACAATTAATTGATATCAGTGATTAAATTAAATCAAACACAAATGGTACGACATTACGGTGTTCATGTATGAATGTAAAAGATTGCTTGCATGATCAAAACATGAAAGCAATGCATTTATTTTCGTGCTGTTTACACAAAACAAAACCTCATTATAAATCTCAGGGCCGATTTGACTGGGAGTGAACACGACTTAGTTATTAAGGGGAAGGAGAAGGGAATGAATCGTCTCGCCATTCTTCGTTATCATTCGTCGTATACTGCTGTCGGCGGCAGGAAGCTACGTTGGTGCGGCGCGTCTCGCCGGTGATGTTCTACACGGGTTGGCTGCACCCATCAGCAATCGCGGCTTTACGGCGGGTCCCAGGTACGATCTCCGCGTTGTCTGCCCGTTGTCGGTTGCGTGGCCGAAGCACTGCTCTCACGGCGTCGGAAGGCGGATGTTGGCGATGGGTGGCGGAGCGCCCATGTCCTCTTGCTACCGCGGTGTCTCCACGACTCTCCCTTTTTCGCTTCAACTCCACCTCTCAGCTCAACTCCTCTTCGAAACATTATTCCTTTCGGCGTTGTCATTGGAGGACGAAATTTTCAATGTAGCCCAATGACAGATCGCCGTTTTATCGCCACGCCTCTCCGTGCAGGGTGGAAATTTTGTATCTGGCGTGGGCTTGACTCTGCCTCATGAACTGGCATCTTTCTTACGATTTCACATTCTTAAGATGTTTTCCTGCATTCCGAGGCTGGGAACAGCTACAAAACACGTTTTTATACACTACTGGCCATTAAAATTGCTACACCAAGAAGAAATGCAGATGATAAACAGGTATTCATTGGACAAATATATTGTACTAGAACTGACATTTGATTACATTTTCATACAATTTGGGTGCATAGATACTGAGAAATCAGTACCCAGAACAACCAACTCTGGCCGTAATAACGGCCTTGATACGCCTGGGCATTGAGTCAAACAGAGCTTGGATGGCGTGTGCAGGTACAACTGCCCATGTAGCTTCAACACGATACTACAGTTCAACAAGGGTAGTGACTGGCGTATTGTGACGAGGCAGTTGCTCGGCCACCATTGACCAGACGTTTTCAATTCGTGAGAGATCTGGAGAATGTACTGGCCGGGCAGCAGTCGAACATTTTCTGTATCCAGAAAGGCCCGTACACGACCTGCAACATGCGGTCGTGCCTTATCCTGCTGAAATGCAGGGTTTCGCAGGGATCCAATGAAGGTTAGAACCACGGGTCTTAACACATCTGAAATGTAACGTCCACTGTTCAAAGTTCCGTCAATGCGAACAAGAGGTGACCGAGACGTGTAACCAATGGCACCCCATACCATTATGCCGGGTGATACGCCAGTATGGCGATGACGAATACACGCTTCCAATATGCGTTCGCAGCGATGACGCCACACACGAATGCGACCATCATGATGCGACCATCATTCTGCCGAAATTTTTACAAAGGCACAGACGGTGTTTAGAAAGGATAGATTGCATGCAACCGGTGGCAGCGTGTTTGTCGCAGTTAGTAGTAGTTTATCCTGTAGTGAAGTAGAAGTGGATAGTTCCTGTGAATTATTATGGGTGGAGGTTACACTCAACAACCGAGCTAGGTTAATAATTGGCTCTTTTTACCGACCTCCCGACTCAGCAGCATTAGTGGCAGAACAACTGAGAGAAAATTTTGAATTCATTTCACATAAATTTTCTCAGTATGTTATAGTCTTAGGTGGAGATTTCAATTTACCAGATATAGACTGGGACACTCAGATGTTTAGGACGGGTGGTAGGGACAGAGCATCGAGTGACATTATACTGAGTGCACTATCCGAAAATTACCTCGAGCAATTAAACAGAGAACCGACTCGTGGAGATAACATCTTGGACCTACTGATAACAAACAGACCCGAACTTTTCGACTCTGTAAGTGCAGAACAGGGAATCAGTGATCATAAGGTTGTTGCAGATCCCTGAATATGGAAGTTAATAGGAATATAAAAAAGGGAGGAAGGTTTATCTGTTTAACAAGGGTAATAGAAGGCAGATTTCAGACTACCTAACAGATCAAAACGAAAATTTCTGCTCCGACACTGACAATGTTGAGTGTTTATGGAAAAAGTTCAAGGCAATCGTAAAATGCGGTTTAGATAGGTACGTGCCGAGTAAAACTGTGAGGGACGGGAAAAACCCAACAACAAAGTTAGGAAACTACTGCGAAAGCAAAGAGAGCTTCACTCCAAGTTTAAACGCAGCCAAAAGCTCTCAGACAAACAGAACCTAAACGATGTCAAAGTTAGAGTAAGGAGGGCTATGCGTGAAGCGTTCAGTGAATACGAAACTAAAATTCTATGTACCGACTTGACAGAAAATCCTAGGAAGGGTCTTACGTTAAATCAGTAAGTGGTTCGAAACAGCATATCCAGACACTCCGGGATGATGATGGCATTGAAACAGAGGATGACACGCGTAAAGCTGAAATACTAAACACCATTTTCCAAAGCTGTTTCACAGAGGAAGACCGCACTGCAGTTCCTTCTCTAAATCCTCACACAAACGAAAAAATGGCTGACATCGAAATAAATGTCCAAGGAATAGAAAAGCAACTGGAATCACTCAACAGAGGAAAGTCCACTGGACCTGACGGGATACCAATTCGTACGCGAAAGAACTTGCCCCCCTTCTAACAGCCGTGTACCGCAAGTCTCTAGAGGAACGGAAGGTTCCAAATGATTGGAAAAGAGCACAGGTAGTCGCAGTCTTCAAGAAGGGTCGTCGAGCAGATGCGCAAAACTATAGACCTATATCTCTGACGTCGATCTGTTGTAGAATTTTAGAACATGTGTTTTGCTCGAGTATCATGTCGTTTTTGGAAACCCAGAATCTACTCTGTAGGAATCAACATGGATTCCGGAAACAGCGATCGTGTGAGACCCAACTCGCTTTATTTGTTCATGAGACCCAGAAAATATTAGATACAGGCTCCCAGGTAGATGCTTTTTTCCTTGACGTTTGATAGTTCCGCACTGTCACCTGATAAACAAAGTAAGAGCCTACGGACTATCAGACCAGCTGTGTGGCTGGATTGAAGAGTTTTTAGCAAACAGAACACAGCATGTTGTTATCAATGGAGAGACGTCTACAGACGTTAAAGTAACCTCTGGCGTGCCACAGGGGAGTGTTATGGGACCATTGCTTTTCACAATATATATAAATGACCTAGTAGATAGTGTCGGAAGTTCCATGCGGCTTTTCGCGGATGATGCTGTAGTATACAGAGAAGTTGCAGCATTAGAAAATTGTAGCGAAATGCAGGAAGATCTGCAGCGGATAGGCACTTGGTGCAGGGAGTGGCAACTGACCCTTAACATAGACAAATGTAATGTATTGCGAATACGTAGAAAGAAGAATACTTTATTGTATATGATAGCGGAACAAACACTGGTAGCAGTTACTTCTGTAAAATATCTGGGAGTATGCGTGCGGGACGATTTGAAGTGGAATGATCATATAATATTAATTGTTGGTAAGGCGGGTACCAGGTAGAGATTCATTGGGAGAGTCCTTAGAAAATGTAGTCCATCAACAAAGGAGGTGGCTTACAAAACACTCGTTCGACCTATACTTGAGTATTGCTCATCAGTGTGGGATCCGTACCAGATCGGGTTGACGGAGGGGATAGAGAAGAACCAAAGAAGAGCGGCGCGTTTCGTCACAGGATTATTTGGTAAGCGTGATGGCGTTACGGAGATGTTTAGCAAACTCAAGTGGCAGACTCTGCAAGAGAGGCGCTCTGCATCGCGGTGTAGCTTGCTCGCCAGGTTTCGAGAGGGTGCGTTTCTGGATGAGGTATCGAATATATTGCTTCCTCCTACTTATACCTCCCGGGGAGATCACGAATGTAAAATTAGAGAGATTCGAGCGCGCACGGAGGCTTTCAGACAGTCGTTCTTCCCGCGAACCATACGCGACTGGAACAGAAAAGGGAGGTAATGACAGTGGCATGTAAAGTGCCCTGCGCCACACACCGTTGGGTGGCTTGCGGAGTATAAATGTAGATGTAGGTGTAGATGCTGTAAACAGAAACTGGATTCATCCCAAAAAATGACGTTTTGCCATTCACCCAGGTTCGTCGTTGAGTACATCATCGCAGGCGCTCCTGTCAAGCAGCGTCAAGGGTAACCGCAGCCATGTCTCCGAGCTGATAGTTTATGCTGCTGCAAACGTCGTCGAACTGTTCGTGCAGATGGTTGTTGTCTTGCAAACGTCCACATCTGTTGACTCAGGGATCGAGACGTGGCTGCACGATCCGTTACAGCCATGCGGATAAGATGCCTGTCATCTCGACTGCTAGGGATACGAGGCCGTTGCGATCCAGCACGGCGTTCCGCATTACCCTCCTGAACCCACCGATTCCATATTCTGCTAACACTCATTGGGTCTCGACCAACGCGAGCAGCAATGTCGCGATACAATAAACCGCAAACGCGATAGGGTACAATCCGACCTTAACCATAGTCGGAAATGTGATGGTACGCATTCTGTTTACAGCATCATGATGGTCGCCCGTGGTTCTAACCTTCATTGGATCCCTGCGAAACCCTACATTTCAGCAGGATAATGCGCGGCCGCATGTTGCAGGTCCTGTACGGGCCTCTCTGGATACATAAAATGTTCGACTGCTGCCCTGGCCAGCACATTCTCCGGATCTCTCACCAACTGAAAACGTCTGGTCAATGGTGGCCGAGTACTGGCTCCTCACAATACGCCAGTCACAACTCTTGATGAACTGTGGTATCGTGTTGAAGCTGCATGGGCAGCTGTACCTGTACACACCATCCAAGCTCTGTTTGACTCAATGCCCAGGCGTATCAATACCGTTATTGCAGCCAGAGGTGGTTGTTTTGGGTACTGATTTCTCAGGATCTATGCACCCAAACTGCGTTAAAATGTAATCAAATGTCAGTTCTAGTATAATAATAATGGCCAGTAGTGTAAAGTGGTGATCCCTTGATGCCACAGAACATGTCCTACCAACCGATCCCTTCTTCTAGTCAAGTTGCGCCACGAACTCCTCTTCTCCTCAGTTCTGTTCAATATCTGCTCATTAGTTATGTGATGTACCCATCTAATCTTCAGCCTTCTTCTGTACCACCTGTAAAGACATTGCTTTCCCCGAACGTCGATAACATTTTTTTTTCTTTCGTACATTACCTTGTCATAGTAAGTATATATCATTTATTTCAACTATTCTTTATTTGTTAATACGTCATATTGTTTATTCATTCATTTTGCTACTGTTTTACATTTTATATTGTACGAATATGAATGTTCTGGTTTTATATGCTTTGTAAATCTTTGGTTAGGCTAGGAGAAGTACTGTTTCAGAGAGAGAGCGAACGACTACCGATAGAGAGCGTGCGAGATGTCGTGGTACGTGGTTAGTTCGCGTGTGTAAAACGTTGAAATGTTTGTTTGTAACCTTTTTTGGAAGGAGTAGATATTTCATTTCTTTGTGTAGTAAAATTAGGTACCATAAAATTACGTATATTACCAGATGAAGCTGTCCGCCATTACTGCTTGAAAACTGCACCTATTTATTCTTTGGCTGTCAGCTTCAAAACAAAATTACGTATTTCATGGGCATCTAGAAGGTGCGCGATGTCTATGTAGGCCCCTACAATAATTTGTTTTTACTTTTGCAGGTTTACTGGACTTATATTGACTTTAATTGTTCATTTGGCCCCCGTTACAATGATTTATCGCATCTGTATAATAATTGTACTGAATTACCAAATTTATTTTTTTTCGTTCATGACTAACTAGGGTAATCAGATTCCTTGCATAGGTCATGTTTTATTATTTAAAAGTTTTTTTTTTTAGAGATAGAGAACGAGTTTCTTTACACACCACATTTCGAAAGCTTCTATTCTCTTTTGTCCAAACTATTTATCGTCCATGTTTCACTTCCATACATGGCTACACTCCATAAAAATACTTTCAGAAATGACTTCCTGACACTTAAATACACACTCGATGTTAACAAATTTCTCTTCTTCAGAAACGCTTTCCTTGTCATTGTCAGTCTACATTTTATATCCTCTCTACTTCGACAGTCATCAGTAATTTTGCTCCCCAAATAGCAAAACTCCTTTATTACTTTAAGTGCCTCATTTCCTAATCTAATTCCCTCAGCATCACCCGCGTTAACTCGACTACATTCCATTATCCTCGTTTTGCTTTTGTTGATGTTCATCTTATATCCTCCTTTCAAGACACTGTCCATTGCGTTCAACTGTTCCTCCAAGTCCTTTGCTGCCTCTGACAGAATTACAATGTCATCGGCGAACCTTAAAGTTTTTATTTCTTCTCCATGGATTTTAATACCTACTCCGAATTTTTATTTGATTCCTTTACTGCTTGCTCAATATACAGATTGAATAACATCGGGGATAGGCAACAACCCTGTCTCACTCCCTTCCCAACCACTGCTTCCCTTTCATGTCCCTCGACTCTTATAACTGCCATCTGCTTTCTGTACAAATTGTAAATAGCTTTTCGCTCTCTGTATTTTACCCCTGCCACCTTCATAATTTGAAAGTGAGTATTCCAGTCAACATTGTCAAAAACTTTCTCTAAGTGTACAAATGCTAGAAACGTAGGTTTGCTTTTCCTTAATCTAGCTTCTAAGATAAGTCGTAGAGTCAGTATTGCCTACGTGTACCAATATTTCTACGGAATCCAAACTGATGTTCCCAAGGTCGGCTTCTACTAGTTTTTCCATTTGTCTGTAAAGAATTCGCGTTAGTATTTTGCAGCCAGGACTGATAGTTTGGTAATTTTCACATCTGTCAACACTTGCTTTCTTTGGGATTGTAATTATTATGTTCTTCTTAATGTCTGAGGGTATTTCGCCTGTCCCATACATTTTGCTCACCAGATGGTAGAGTTTTGTCAGGATTGGTTCTCCCAAGGCTGTCAGTAGTTCTAATGGAATGTTGTCTACTCCCAGAGCTTTGTTTCGACTTAGATCTTCAGTGCTCTGTCAAACTCTTCACACTGTATCATATCTTCCATTTCATCTTCATCTACATCCTCTTCCATTTCCATAATATTGTCCTCAAGTACATCGCCCTTGTACAGACCCTCTATATACTTCTTCCACCTTTCTGCTTTCCCTTCTTTGCTTAGAACTGGGTTTCCATCTGAGCTCTTGATATTCATACAAGTGGTTCTCTTTTCTCCAAAGGTCTCTTTAATTTTCCTGCAGGCAGTACCTGTCTTACCCCAAGTGAGATAAGCCTCTACATCCTTACATTTGTCCTCTAGCCATCCCTGCTTAGCCATTTTACACTTCCTGTCGATCTCATTTTCGAGACGTTTGTATTCCTTTTTGCCTGCTTTATTTACTGCATTTTTATATTTTCTCCTTTCATTAATTAAATTCATTATCTCTTCTGTTACCCACGGATTTCTACTAGCCCTCGTCTTTTTACCTACTTGATCCTCTGCTGCCTTCACTACTTCATCCCTCAGGGCTACCCATTCTTCTTCTGCTGTATTTCTTTCCCCCATTCCTGTCAATTGTTCCCTTATGCTCTCCCTGAAACTCTCTACAACCTCTGGTTCTTTCAGTTTATCCAGGTCCCATCTCCTTAAATTCCCACCATTTTGCAGTTTCTTCAGTTTCAATCTGCAGTTCATAACCAATAGATTGTGGTCAGAATCCACATCTGCCCCAGGAAATGTCTTACAATTTAAAACCTGGTTCCTAAATCTCTGTCTTACCATTATATAATCTATCTGATACCTTTTAGTATTTCCAGGATTCTTCCATGTATACAACCTTCTTTTATGATTCTTGAACCAAGTGTTAGCTATGATTAAGTTATGCTCTGTGCAAAATTCTACAAGGCGGCTTCCTCTCTCATTCCTTCCCTCCAATCCATATTCACCTACTATGTTTCCCTCTCTTCCTTTTCCTACTGATGAATTCCAGTCACCCATGACTATTAAATTTTCGTCTCCCTTCACTATCTGAATAATTTCTTTTATGTCATCATACGTTTCTTCAATTTCTTCATCATCTGCAGAGCTAGTTGGCATATAAACTTGTACTACTGTAGTAGGCGTGGGCTTCGTGTCTATCTTGGCCACATTAAGGCGTTCAGTACGCTGTTTGTAGTAACTTACCTGCACTCCTATTTTTTATTCATTATTAAACCTACCCCTCCATTACCTATTTGATTTTGTATTTATAACCCTGTATTCACCTGACCAAAAGTCTTGTTCCTCCTGCCACAGAACTTCACTAATTCCCACTATATCTAACCTTAACCTATCCATTTCCTTTTTTAAATTTTCTAACCTACCTGCCCGATTAAGGGAACTGACATTTGTAATCTGACAACGCGCCATTTAGTGAAGGCTAGGCATAGTCAAGGCGCAACAGTAGAGAAAGTGGCCGCTTATGCCATCTGTGGGCCAGAATCGAAGGCAAAGCGGTAGTGCTTCCGCCTGGTGGCAGCTAAATTAAAGAACGCTATGCGGGAGACAGTGTCTGGCTTGTGCTGCACTCTGACAGCAAATAACAAAAGAATTAAACTAAATAATATTGTTATGTGTAGTAAAAATATAGATGTAATGTTACTTTAATATATGAAAATGACTGTAATTGAATATTGTAATGCTATGGTATGTTCAGTTGTAAATAGATAACTTGGCGTAAAATAAAATAATGTCTAGGTGTGGGGGTATCCCCGAGAATGAGAACAGTGTACAGGTTGGCGCGTGATATTGGCGGTAGAAGTAAGTTGGCGTAGCTCTGAGGCAGAACAAGTGTTAAGTGGCGTAAAAGTGACTGCCGGTGTGTGCTACTGTAACGTGACTAACAGACCATTTATAAGTGAGCTGAAAACAGATATGGACTTCGCTTATCGTATGGCTACAAGCTAAATGGACACTAATGGCCGGCCTGAGTGTCAGTGCGGTTCTAGGCGCTACAGTCTGGAGCCGAGCGACCGCTACAGTCGCAGGTTCGAATCCTGCCTCGGGCATGGATGTGTGTGATGTCCTTAGGTTAGTTAGGTTTAATTAGTTCTAAGTTCTAGGCGACTGATGACCTTAGAAGTTAAGTCGCATAGTGCTCAGAGCCATTTTTTTGACACTAAGGCTTGTAAGGCTCGGTATTTCGACGGCGATGGGCTGTGAGCGGCAAAATAGTACGGTTTCCCGCTCTGGGGTACATGGCACTGCATAGTGCAATGCTGCGTTAACTGCAACGAGTTGCTTGTGCCAACGGCAAGGTGTGAAGGGACCTGTAGCCGCATCCAACGGCGTAATGTGATCTCAATAACTGATGAGGTTCATTGGTGAGCTCGCTTCGGTAGCAACGATCTAGAAGTTAGCTTACAAGAGTATTATTATGAACAGAGGTGATTATACCGACGCCATTACCAGTACATTTATAATTGGTGAATCAGTTTGTGTAATAGTCAAACCAAGTTCTCTACAGTGTGTAAAGTTTGGAGGCAATAATAATTTTGTGGTTTAAATTGCATTCCCCGAGTGTAATTAATTATTTAAAGGAAATAGCTCATTATTAGCCCATATCCAGTGACTTCTATGTGCTGCAACATCAGTGAAACGTTATGGTGCGTGTGTATCGGCGTAGCTATAATGCAAGAGAAAATAGTCGAAATTAACGCCAAAATTGCCAGCGGACGCCGCTTTATGCAACAGATGGAAGATGCCAGGTACTGTGCCACCTTAATTACTACCCAGCTCGATGTGGTGGCTTTTCAGTACATTGCCATAGTCAAAAATTACTCGGTTCCGTCCGAGCAACGTAATTTTCAAGTAGTGTTTTCAGTAGCTATATTGACAAGCAGATCTATATTGTTCTTTAATTAAGCGTTCAAGGAAATTGCTGTCATCACAGTACACATTGTGCCTTCTGCACAATGTCAGCTTAATAACATTATATTCAGTAATTACAATTTGTGTAGTTTATATTAACCTAAAACAAGTTCAAGTGTTTTATCATGTGTGTTTATGTATTGTCAAGCGATTTCAGGCTGTGGTAGTGTTTTAAATAAATAATGTCCTTCTGCTAGGTAATGTCAAACATCCAGAATTAAGCTCCCTGTTGAGTCACTTCAAAGTGCTACTAATAATCAAATATAGACGTAAAAATAAGCTTGTTAAGCGCCATTATCATTATTTATTCCAAAAATTCCGTGTAGTAGTTGGGTCACCATAGTATGTCTATTCAAATCTATTACACGTGAGAGCCGCTTTCCGGAAGTCCGATGCTGCATGGTCTAATAATAATACAGTAAATTCGGATAGTGGCATCGCACATTCCACGCTCCGATCCGAAGAACGCCAGTTTTCTTTCTCCTGATAACGACGTCCTCTTGAGTAGTCCCCGCCCGGAAATCCGAATGGGGGACTATTTTACCTCTGGAATATTTTACCCAAGAGGACGCGGTCATCACTTAAGCATACAGTAAAGCTGCATGCCCCTTGCTTTCAGCCATTCACAGTGCCAGCACAACAAGGCCGTTTTGGTTAGTTACAAGGCCAGATCAGTCAATCATCCAGACTGTTGCCCCTGCAACTACTGGAAAGGCTGCTGCCCCTCTTCAGGAACCACATGTTTGTCTGGCCTCTCAACAGATACCACTCCGTTGTGGTTGCTCCTACGGTACGGCTATCTGTATCGCTGAGGCACGCAAGCCTCCCCACCAACGGCAAGGTCTATGGTTCATGGGGGTAGCATATATTCACAGCTCTGCTGTTAGCTGGCGATGCTAACCGATTTGAAAGCAGAAAAATTAAACTGATTATGGGGACACACTGAGCTGTGACCTAGCCCGAGGTACAGGTTAGGTTGGAAGGTATCAGTCTGGTTGTGAGTTGGTGTAGCCAACTAATGTGATAATGAAAAAAACCGGTTGTGGTGGCAGACTGATCTGCAGTTCTGCCCGATGTATAGGTTAGACTGGAAGGTGACAGTTTGGTTGCAAAGCCAACGACTGCGACACTAAAAAAGTACCTGGTTGTGGTTACAGGCTGATCTGTACCTTTAGCACATTTGAAAAAATCGCCAGTGACATCACGTTGTAGTCGCCGTACTGTTTACGGCGTTTATCGCATGTTTCCTACGTCACTGGTCAAAGCCGACGACTCGTACAGAACATTATATCCGGGCGGATGTGGGTAAATCCCAAAGCTGGGAATTTGGACGACAGCAGGACGTTTAAGACGAGTTGCGACGCGCCAACAGTGGGGAAGTTTTATACAATTTGAAATATGGCTACTTACAGCTCTTAGAAATTCTGTAATAAATCACAGCAAATCTGATTAAATCAGCGAACTTAGAAAAACGAGACGCATCCAGTGACACAACAATATTTTCAATATCTTTAAAACTACGTAAGGTAATATTTTACAGTGTTAAATACTACGCAGTGAACATTAGAATTAACAAATTTTAAAAGCTTCTTACGATCTCAACAAACGATACCTCAGATGATAGCATTGCACTATAGCTATCATCTCTGAAAACCACTCATCTGTATCTACCTCATTAATCGACTTACAACGGTTTTTACGTCATTTTTATTGTGAAAATATTTGTCAGAACTTCGTATTCCCCAAAATAACACAGTAAATGAATTCAGTATGAATACTTCATTCCTTTACATACTCTTTTTTTGTCTACTTACTTAATGAATATGTTACTCTCATGCCAGATATTTATGTAATAACTGATTACACTTGAACAGTTCTTCATGTTACTGAGCAACAGTCACGCAATAATTTTTAAATAAACACATCACCGTTTTACTGTATTCTTGTTTATTCAATTACGATCCAGGTTTCGGCCTCCTAAGACCTTTTCAAGTGATTGAATTTATGTAATTAACATATATTGCAGGACATCAAGCTCAAAATTGGCTACAAATTAAGAAAAATATTAGCTCCCCACGAAATGCCAGATGTAAAAAGACTTGTTCATCTTTTATGTACCAGAGTAAACCTGTTTTTACTAAATATGACGTGCTCCCACTATTATTTAAT
The DNA here is from genome assembly GCF_023864345.2 of Schistocerca serialis cubense. NCBI lineage: Eukaryota > Metazoa > Arthropoda > Insecta > Orthoptera > Acrididae > Schistocerca > Schistocerca serialis. Next base: position 1,160,330,787 of record NC_064638.1, on the reverse strand, counting down.
GATCATTTTGCAAGATGGTGATTTTACAACTGTCATTTTTCTTAATTTATGGCCAATTTTGAGCTTGATGACCTGCAACATAAGTTAATGACATAAACCCAATGACTTGAAAATGGCATAAAAGGCCGAAACCTCGTTCGTAATTAAATAAATAACAGTACAGTCAAATGATGGTGTGTTCATTTAAAAATGATTGCAATTGCTAATACAAAGTCATGGAAATGGAAATGAGCGTTTGGCGTCATTGGCCGGGAGGCCCCTCGCGGGGCAGGTCCGGCCGCCATATCGCAGGTCTTATTACATTCGGCGCCACATTGGGCGACCCGCACGCCGGATGGGGATGAAATGATGATGAACACAACACAACACCCAGTCCCTGAGCGGAGAAAATCTCCGACCCAGCCGGGAATCGAACCCGGGCCCAGAGGACGGCAATCCGTCACGCTGACCACTCAGCTACTGGGGCGGACATACAAAGTCATGATAATCTAAGAAGCGGTCAGTCACATGTGTTAGGTGACACCACTATTGTAAAGAGTGCGAAAAGGCGATACTATGAAGCAGAAGTAAATCACCTACGTAAATCATCGACGTAATAAAATAGTACCGAGATCACTGAGAAGTACACTACTTGACGCTCAGGAACATCAGAGATTTTTAATAATTTGCCCTTTCTTCGGCATGAAAATACTGAGGATCTATGTTGACTTTAGAAGAACGCATCCACTGATTTTCTCTTACGTTTATAATATTTTATCCAATCTGAGTTGAAGATATTTTGTGAAAGAAGTAAAGCAAGGAATGACTGAGGACACGTTCAATATAAAAAAATTTTGTGCACATGCCAGTGACACAGTGATGAACACACGAACATGAAAACATGTACAGACACAGACTTAGGAAGCAGTATAGTGTACAGCAGCCAAGCTTCATTATGAATCTGTTGTTCTTATTACCTAGCATTTTAACTTTCTATTTATGTATGAATGTAAGTATAGCGATTTGTTTATTTATTTATGTGTTTTTATTTCATTCTACTTGTTTTTGTTGTGTGTACCATGTGTTGTTACAATTCTGGGTGACACAAAGATGAAATCCCCCCTCACAGTAACTCGCGGGTAGTTAATGCACATATTTTGCCTCATTTGTAGACAGTTTCTATAAGTACTATTGGTGCATTAATTTTTATATAGCCGTTTCAATATAAAATAAAGAAGTTCGGCGAAGCTGGACGTACCCTCGTATGGCGGGAGGTCGTACCACGTAATAGGCTCAAAGACACTGTCGACTGCGATCGTTTTCCAAATCTTTGAACATGGTACACTCACCGGAGGAAGTTCGCTATATGCATCTTTAGAGAGCTACTTTCGGCCACGACTTCATTTTTGTGGATGACAATGCGCGACCGCATCGAACAGCGCAGGTGGAGGGGCTCTTGGAACGAGAAGATATTCGGAAAATGGGGAGCCCTTCCCGTTCCCCCGACTTAAATGCCAGCGAGCGCGTGGCCACATGTGACAAAGGCAACCGAACAGTTGTCGACCGCGCCGGTGGAATAAGTGAACGCCCTACCGCAATAACTCCTTACCAACCATGTTGCCAACGTGGTAACACGTCGGCAGGATGCATTGCATCCGTGATGATCGCACACCTTTTGAGAACCGTATCCCGCCTTTTCTAATGTTCAAGGCACCATCATAAATCGCAGTGTGTTCAGTCTGATTATTGCCTTCGACAAAAGTTTCATTCCTGTTAGTCTCATTGCGTATTCCTTTCAGTTACCATCTGTACTATATTGTAACAGTTCTTTCCCTGTATGGTCCTCAGAGCGAGATGAGGCAATGGTTAGCACAATGGACTCGCATTCGGGAGGTCGACGGTTCGAACCCGCTTCCGGCCATCCTGATGTAGGTTTTCCGCGAATTCCCTAAATCGCTTCAGGAAAATAGCTTGATCGTTCCTTTGAAAGGGCACAGCCGAGTTGCTTCCCCATCCTCCCCTAATCCGATGGGACTGATGACCTCGCTGTTTGGTCCCCTTCCCCAAATTCATCCAACCAGCCAACCAAGCAACCCCGTGTTGTCAAAGTTCCATCGGGCTACATCATTTAGTAGTAACACATCATGCGAGATTTATTTCCGTCCTTAAGTTTTGCAGACAGGGGTACTGTGCACATAGTATACTGACTCGCTAACGGTGTAAGAGAGGGGGCTGAAAGCCCCAGTCTGGACGGTCTCTAGTAAGAATCGTCTGTCGTGTGAGATGTCTGCCAGACAATTAGGTTGGACGCATCAGTTCCTTCATTTGTCGCAGACAGACTAAACGTGTCAGGTGTGGTACATCACTGAAGCTTTCCTTATCGGTTAGTCTGGGTGGTAGATTACTCGATGTTAGGTTAGCTCAGTACTTCCGATGAATTCAGTGACTTAAAATTACGCTGCTGGCCGTTGACCGTTGAAACTGTAACATCGTGAAGGCAGAATGCATCATACGTCCGTTTGATATGCAGTGTTGTTGCAGAGACAATGAGAAAAGCATGCCAAATTTAAACGGTAGCAAAATCTTCAAGATTGGCGACTTTTTACAGAAGCTCGAAATTTAGCGCGGACTTCAATCCGAGATGCCTATAATAATTTCCGCAACGAAAAATGTCTCGAAACCTGGCAGAAAATCCAAAGAGAGTCTGGTCGTATGTACAGTGTGCCAGCGGCAAGACGCAATCAATGCCTTCTCTGCGAGATACCAATGGAAATACTCTCGACAACAGTGCTGCCAAACCAGAGTTAATAAACATAGCCTTCCGAAATTCCTTCACCAAAGAAGACCAAGTAAATATCCCATGATTCTAATCAAGAACAGCTGACAACATGAGTAACTTAAACTTAGATATTCTCGGAGCAGTGAAGCAACTTGAATCATTCAATAAAAGCAATTCTTCCGGTCAAGACTGAATAGCAATTAGATCTCTTTCAGAGTATGCTAATCCAATAGCTCCATACTTAACAACCATAAACAACCGCTCGCTCGACAAAAGATCCCTTCCCAGAAACTGGAAAATTGCGCAGGTCAATCAGCGTTCAATTAAGGTAGTAGGAGTAATCCACTAAATTACAGGCCCATGTCATTAACGTTGACATGCAGCAGCATGTATTGATCATATGTCAGTGGACAGCTCATTTGTCACTGAAGACAACATATTGCTAATGCTGAAATTCTGTTCTCTCTTCCTATCTCTACTATTATGTTATAACCGTCGCAGTTAATTAAGCTCATCAGAGTTCTCGTATGAATGTCCTGTGTCTGACTTAACTTTTTTCCCAAAATTTTTTCTTACGAGGTATTACTATAGGGGTGTTTACTGAATTGAGTGTCTACTTGACTTTCTTTTTGTGGTGTTCCTCAATCACGGTTTTCTTTGTTTCTTTTAACACTTCTTCGACTTTAGGGCGTTTCGACTCAAGATGTCTTTTAGACTCTTTTCTATGTCCAAATTTATAGTACCTCTAGTTGTTTCCTACCGAAATTCACAGTTTAAAATACTGTAAATAGACGTTCAAATTTCTTATTTATTTCACTAATTTAGTGCTTGTTTGTCCATTATTCATATTACTCTAAAGTATATTTGGCCATTGTGATTCTTCTTTCGACATTCAGCATATGTGTATTGTTGCCAGTTACTCTGCTACTCGAGTAGCAAATTTCATTCACTTCGTGTAGAGTTTTATTACTGTTGGCGGTGACCTAACATGCGATTCACATAATCTGTTGTTTGTTTTTGACTGCCAGAAGCCAAAGCTTTTCTTTTTACTATGAAACGACAGCCTATTCATCAACTTCCCAAACAGCAGCTATTAAAGATGGGTTGCCTGCTAAACGAAGGTGCATTTTGATGTTCCGGAACTTAATAAAGACACCCGTTCAACCCGAAGGGGGAGCTGGCAATGAAATGCCAGAATTCGACTCTCTTTTTAACCCATATTATTCGTTTTTCGGCAGTTAGTATGTGCCTTATGTGTCGGATAGAGTTGAAAATTTCATTTCGTTGTTCTGTTTCTGAATCTTATACGGCACGAGGCGGCAATTCTAGGAAAACCGATGCTCTATTCAGTATTGGACACTGCAGTGTGTCTTATGAACAGCACAGCGTTGAAGAGTTTATTGCGCAGCTCTCTTTCAGACAATTTCACGATCAGAGGAATTAATTGTAGAAAAACCAATGATGCAGGTCACGAGCTACAAATGGAAAAAGTTATGTGCCAGTTTGTAGCCAACACTTTTTCATTCACGTAGGAGCCAATTTTTCACAGGTCCAAAATATATTGCGGCTCGATCGACTGCCATTATTCTGCCAAGGCAAGTGTGTCATTATGTACAACTCTTTCAACAACCCATTATTTTCGATATTGCGCTCACGTATAGCCAGTAATTCATCTGTAGTGTATTTCGAAGTGGTGTATATGGGAACTGTGAAATGCTTATAAAGACCTGCAAAAGAGCTGTAATTCAACTTGACTGTATCATTTTTCCAGTGGATGTAAAACAAAAATGTAAAGCTTTCTTTCGTCTCTATATTGTTTCACACTTCCTAATCCCTCCCCTCCGCCCCTCTTCTAAGAGAAAACGATTCGTGTTTATGTGGTCCTGTAACACTAGCTTCAGAAACGTCGAGGGGAAAAAAGAATCAATACCATAATTACTTTTACATTTAACAATTAAAATACAACCATCTAGAATTTTAAACAACCAATCGGCCTTTTTCAAAGTTGGAGTTTCAGATATCTCTATTCTAATACAGCCTGCTGCTGACTTTAATGACGATTATTTGTAGCACTGCAAAACATCATGATTCATTTCTACGACGTTGATTCTTGACTGGGTCCACAACTGTCTAATGAATTTTGTAGGGGATAGCTACTATTTTTCTTGGAACTTCATTTGCAGACGAGTCTCTGTAACTGATATTTCCATTATACACGGAGAACAATGAAGATAGGTTCAAATGGCTCTGAGCACTATGGGACTCAACTTCTGAGGTCATTAGTCCCCTAGAACGTAGAACTACTTAAACCTAACTAACTTAAGGACATCACACACATCCATGCCCGAGGCAGGATTCGAGCCTGCGACCGTAGCGGTCTCGCGGTTCCAGACTGTAGCGCCTAGAACCGCAAGGCCACTTCGGCCGGCAACAATGAAGAAAAAATTGTTATCTCCGTAATATGAGGTAAAAAAATACACATATTTTTTTCGACATTTTACTTATGCCGTAATACATCCTAAGTCAAAAACAGCGGCGCATCACGAATGAATTACCCGACTGGCACGGATATGATTAAGGTTTCAGAAATATTGGATGATAGGTTCAGGAGAAAGAGATTCACAAACTTAGCACGTCAATAGCACGTTGTTTCACTTCTGACCCTTATGTAAACAGATATTCGGCGTGGCACTGAATGAAGAGTGTTGGATGTCCTCCTGAGGGATATAGTGGCGAATTGTGTACAGCTGGCGAGTTAGATCGTCAAACACCTCAGCTGTCTGGGGGCGCCTGCCCATAATGCTCCAAACATTCTCAATTGGACAGAGTTTTGGCGACCTAACTGGCCAAGGTAGGGTTTGGCAACCACAAATACAACAGTAGGAACTCCCGCCGTGTGCGGGAGGACATTGTCTTGCTGAAATGGAAGTCCAGGATGACTTGCCATGAAGGAGAACAAAACTGAGCGTACAATATCGTCGACGAACCGCTATGCTGTAAGGGTACCACGGATGACAACCAAAGGGGTTGTGCTATGCAGACCAACACTCCTCGCAGTGTGGCTGCGACAGTCAGGTCGGTATCCCATTGCTGTTTGGGGCGACTCCAAAACGTCTTCGCTGGTCATCGAGGCTCATTTCAAGGGACTGAAGACAATTCTACTCCAGTCACTGAGATTTCAGTCCGAAGACGAGTTTGGAGAAGGCCTGGAGAGCGGGGGGTACCACTGTGACTGTCGCCAGCCGTACGGCTCTATATTCAGGAATGATGATCTAGAGTGCCATTTCACTTCCCAGCAGGACATGTTTGGTTGTCAATCGCAGCACTCTTACATTACAGCGGTACACTGACGATACTCTTCGTGCCAAACCGAATTACTGCTTGCATAAGAGTTGTGACTGTGTGGGTTTTATTCTGTCGAGTTGCGCAATGGATTGATCCAACAAGTACCCTTTGCCTCTCGCCAAAAACAATTTCCACCTCACACTACTACAGAAGTCAGACAGACGCTCCTAATGTACCAACAAGAACTTCTTGAAAAACATTCAGCAACAAATATCTTCTGGAGTCGTCCGCTATAAGGAAAAGACACAAAAATATTCTATTATCTTATGTAACTAGTGGATTACTTGGGTACTGGAGTATTACTAGTTAGTGTAAGAAAACATCATAAGAACGAGAAACATTATTTATTGCAAAAAATTCTGAGGAATCAAGTGAAACTTTTGAATCTTCCTGGTAGATTAAAACTGTGTGCCGGACCGAGACTCGAACGCGGGACCTTTGCCTTTCACGGGCAAAGGCACGTTTCATATCAGCGCACACTCTGCAGAGTGAAAATCTCATTCTGGAAACATCCCCCAGGCTGTGGCTAAGCCATGTCTCCGCAATATCCTTTCTTTCAGGAGTGCTAGTTCTGCAAGGTTCGCAGGAGAGCTTCTGTAAAGTTTGGAAGGTAGGAGACGAGGTACTGGCAGGAGTAAACCTGTGAGGACGGGGCGCGAGTCGTGCTTGGGTAGCTCAGTCGGTAGAGCACTTGCCCGTGAAAGGCAAAGGTCCCGAGTTCGAGTCTCAGTCCGGCACACAGTTTTAATCTGCCAGGAAGTTTCATATCAGCGCACACTCCGATGCAGAGTGAAAAATCTCATTCAAGTTAAACTTTTTCTTATGAAAAAAATTAATAAATTTCTGGGTTCTTTCTGGAACAGTAGATTGCCTCTTATGGATAGGAATGCTATTATTTTACAAAGTATGGAAAGGTCCTTTTCTCCCTTTTCTTTAAGAATGTTATTTACTCGGCAGAATGGCTGAGAGCGGCACCTACACAACTTGAATAACTTTTCTAGGAATGGTCAAGGCTATCGCGTGAGAAATGTAATGGAGTGTACTGTTATGGAGGACAGATGGGGCTCACATACGCTGTAGAGCACATTAACATGAGCTGCGACGACCGTTGCCTGCGTCGCTCGCTGCTGACAAATAACACAAATATCTCTTTCTATCTGGATTGACCTTCACCAATCAAACTCTCCCTTCACCTTCATGAAGTCAAGGACTCCTATCCGCCCCTAGTCTAACTATTGGCGTGGTACACCGGTAAGATAACCAGTCCACCGCGATGCCACTCAATACTCGCTCGCAGGCGTTTAACTAGTACTCTGCCAGTGCTCACACCGCACAATAAGTGTGGCGGCCAACAACGCTTAATCACGAGCGACTCAATATAGTCACTCCGATTCGCTACCGACAGAGGTGTTCTCTCAGTGAATTACTGAGGATAAACCTTGTTCCTCACTCTTTGCGTACATGTACAAGTGCACTTCCTCTCGTTACGTGTTCTCGCTCCAAGAGCGACAACGGAACGGCCCCTTTTTCTAGAAAAGTTGCAAGGGTATATCATTCGCTGCCTTCCCTCACTCCTCTGACACTCTGCGTCAGAAATATTCCGCCAATCAGTGTTGCTCTTTTAAACTGGAGAATGACGTTCCGTTTAAGTCGACCAATGCGGAAATCTGTAGCATCTCTGTTAGGCGTATACTGTCCTCCTGTAAGAACTCCGTAACTTCGCAGTCGGTCCGTGAAAAAATGCGTCTTCTGGGCACCCCCACACAATGTAGCGGAATTTGCTTTTAAGTTGAACACGGGGGTCGTTATCCCTTTGCTCTGGCAAAAGCTGTCTTCTCTCTGGGCGGTCGATTCGGCCGAAGTAGGTATGTTGTTGACCCAGCCCTCTGAAGCGACAGTGTTCCCAGCGCGCTGGTTTCCTATTTAGAACAAAAATTTCAATGGCCGTCATGTTGTGTATGCCAGCCTCGACTTTTTCAACCCCGGCGCGCACTTGTGATTTACTTCTTAGATTTGCACATTGCTTACATGAATTCATTCTAAATTGATTCTACCTTATCGAGTTTGGGTTCGTACGAAGCGTCTTGATGGGCAGAATACGATTGTGAGGATGGAATATGTAAGAAATGAAGGTCAGGATACCACGCCATCTTATAGAGCTACACATTATTGACTTGCTCAGTTGCTGACGCTCTTTGTCTTGAATAAATCATACAAATTTTCTGAAATCATTTTTTTGTCTGTACATGTACATCACATGTACCGATTCCCGTCCCATTTGGATAATTCCTTCGTGGTGCGTCGTTTTTGCCTTGGACTGTAAAAGTTGATGAACATCATAATCAGTAAAGTCCTAAAAATGCAGTGCCGAACCCTTTTAGAGGTTTCCAATTCACTCCAGATTTATTGTTGGAACAATGCATATGGACTACATAAAATGATTACTTTTACACATCAATAGTACTAGTGGTTCAGAGGTACCAGATACAGACCTATGCTGAAACGCCCATATTAGTGCCTGGTGTAGCCTCCACAGGCAGCAAGACGAGCGCTAGTCTGGCATCCACTCGATCACACAGATGGCGAATACTGTCCTGGGATATGTTATCCCGCGGCCGCTCGACATGTTCACATGGTTATGTGAGAATTGCTGGTTGACGAGTCACACAAGTCACTCCTCGTCCAATCGTGTCCCACATGTACTCGATTGGATACAAATCCAGAGATCTTGCTGGCTAGAAATGTTGCTGCACGTCTTGCAGAGCACATTGAGTGGCAAAGGCAGTGTATGGGCGAGCATTATCCTGCTGGAGCGATGCATCGCTATCCTGATGAAGAAATGGCAAAAGAATGGGTCTAACAACACTGTACAAGTCCCATCATTTGCATGCAGGCAGAATCTGCTTTCATCGCTGAAAATCAAAGCAAACCATTTCGTCTTCCATGTGGTCCTCTGTCAGCATGAGTCGAGCTGTGCACCCGGTGTTGTATCTTGGGTGGAAGATAGGCTACAGGTGTGTGTGCCAGTAGTCTCACTGCTAATAAACGGTTCGCAAGATTTCGTGTTGACACGTCTGGACTCAAAAGCCCTCTTATCTGTGCTGTGATATCTGTACGATTTCTCACTGTCCTTACAGTACGACGATCCTGGCGGTCGTCTGTGCTGCATGGACGTCCAGACCCTCATCTACGGGTATCAGAATGTTCACGTGACCACTGATATCAGCATCGTTGCGCAACTGACGCAGCACATCCACCTTGTGTAGCAATTCTTCGACCGTACCATCCTGCCACTCGGAAGGCCACAGTTTACTCCCTATCAAAAGTAATTCAGTTGCCTGTGGGAAGCACGAGTGCATCTCCTTGGCATTGTTGCTGCTTGCTTCACACGTCTGCACCACACCGAGCCTTCTGGCTGGGAGCATTCCCAACTAAAAGGTACACGCAGATGGCTCTTTGGTAGATATGCCATTACACACTTTGTTGGCGGACGACATTGAAACTGTTATCAGTATATCTATCATCCTACAGGTAACATATGCCATCATCAGATCAAAATCGACGTCGTCCATCCAGGTGTACTATTTTTTCCAGGTAGCGCAGTTTCAGCAGCGACACATAAACATATATTTTATATTATGAACTTCACACAGTTAAATATTCGTAATGCTAAAAGCGTATCCACAACACATGAAACTTATAGAGAAAACTTTTTTAGAAAAATAAAATTTAAAACATGTGAATTTCTTACCTCTTATTATTCACGAAACAACTTTTCTTTCATCAGGGTAATGTTTGTTATACTATGATGTAAAATACACAGCGCGGTAGAGGCTGCAAGTAGTATTGTTTAACGCCCCATACTAATGGCTAACGAATTTACTTTCACGTAAGGCGTATGAGCGCCTGTGGGCTCTTTGTGTGTTCGAGTTGCGTTAAAAATGATGTGGCAGATCCCACAGTATTAATGGTGTGTTTCGACCAATGCTGGAATGTGAAAGTTTTTGTTATTAAGTCCAACGTGTTAATACATCAGCAACTTAATGGCTTAACATGTTGATCGTTGTCAGTGATAACTATATCCGATTGTGACTGGCGCCCAACCTCAAACCTGACTACAGGATTCCTTTGCGAGAATGGAACGCATCAGCTAAATTAAATTTCCTTATCTACTGCGATTGTGAGGATAGGGCGAGAAAGTAAGGTGTGGGTGGGAGCTTTCAATGGGACACTTGACACAGGACTTGAAACACCACGCTGTCTTCAGATCCAGCCAGTCCACTCCAGCAGGGAAAGAAAAAAACACTGAATTTCCAAACAAATTCTTCACTGTGCTTCGAAAATTCATCGAGATCTGTGTCGGGTAGAATTTTGTGAATTAACCAAACAAACACTGTTTTTGCCTTGTTTCACAAATTTTATTATGTTTACTGCACAACCTAGGTTTCGGATTATAAGCCCATTTTCAGGTACATTACTGATGCCAAAGATGATAATGCAAAGATAAATATGACGATAAGGCAAAGATATAATCATCTCAACTTCTTAATGAACCGATCCTTGGCTTAATGTAAAATTATTTCAATGACAAATTTTTAGACAAATTACATATGTAATTACACAATTCAGCAATTACACTAGCATGACTAACCATACCTAGGAATAAAGTTATGTATCAGCCTAGAACTTTTAATCTACAGATGGACTGAAACCGAAAGTTTTATTTCCATCCCGAAAGTGAATAATTGAATTAGGTTTCCTCGTTTAGTAAAACGTGTGGAGAAGTACCAATTGGTTTTTTTTTTTTTTTTTTTTAATTTCGAGAATTTCTAACTGGCTGAGTTTAGCACCCTTTTCCTCGGTATGTAATTCCTGTAGATCTGATATGCATTTGTGGTTTCCGTTAATGCAGTGTTCCGCAAAGGCTGAATCAGGCTTCTTCAATCTCCAGCTTCTATGATGTTCTTTAAGCCTGGTGCAGGTTGACGTCCCCGTCTGTCCAGTGTAGTAAGATTGACACTCCCGGTATGCGATCTTATAAACTCCACTTTTTGTGATGGCTGGTTGTTTGTCGTTTTCACTGAAGTGGCAGCTACCTACTGTCTGAGGGACATAGAAAAGCGCAGACAATAGGTACACAGGCTCACCTGCGAAGGGGCTATAGTGTGCTTGGTGCACAATACAGCGATCAGCCCTCGTTGTAGTCGGGATCTTGACGACGAGTGTGCCTGCCCTCATATTCCCATTTAGTCCAACATCGGGCACCGTCACTTCCAAAAGCCCCACAAATCTGGATGCAGCGTGATTCGACCAGCCGGTCAAATGGAAACCGACAATGAGCCCCCTTACAGATGTGTCAGGGACTGATAACTCCGTCTCACATGAGTATGCAGCAGGTTCACTTCCTTCATAGTGATCACTCAACATCTGACGACGCTCTCCATGCCCCTTCTAGAACCTGCCAAGCCTGGTAACAACACTAAACACGAATAACACTAAAGCACACTAGAGGACGTTCTGCCTGTCACAGAGAACTGCAACTCTAATAATTCAAGATGGGCGTTCAATAAATAATGCGACACAATTTTTTTTCTCGGCCAGTTTTGGAATTTGTTGTGGGAAATCGTGAAATAATCCCGATTCATCCGCTATAGCTTCTTGAAGTACCAATAGCTGGCAGTCAAAATGGGGCCTGTAGCGGAGGTGCGTTCCAAGCAGAGAGCTGTCATTGAGTTTCTTTCGGCGGAAAGCCAGAGCATCGCAGATATTCAGAGGCGCTTGTAGAATGTCGACGGAGATCTGGCAGTGAACAAAAGCACGATGAGTCGTTGGATACGGCACCTGTTATAATCGCAACAAGGTCGCACAAACCTGTCTGATCTCTCGCATGTCGGCCATCCGCACATACTTGTGACTGCTGCAGTGTTGGAACGTGCGGACACTCTCATTCGAAACGATCGACAAGTCACAATCAGGCACCTCTGCACAACTGGGCGTGTCTGTTGGCAGTGCTGACACACTCGTCCACTAGTTGTGGTACTCAAAGATGAGTGCCTGGTGGGTTCCTCGCCGCCTAACAAAAGACCATAAAGAGCAACGAAGGACAATCTGCGCGGAATTGCTTGCGCATTGCGAGTCCAACCGTGACAATTTTTTGGCGAATGTTGTGGCAGGCGACGGAACATGACTTCATCACTTCGAACCGGAAACAAAACGGCAATCCCTGGAGGGACGCCACACCGCCTCGCCGCCGAATCAAGAGCTCAAAACTGCACTCTCAGCCGGTAAAGTCATGGTGGAGGTCTTCTGGGACCCTGAACGGGTTATTCTGTTTGATGTCCTCCCTCAGGGTGAAACGATATCTCTGAGGTGCATTGTGCTATCCTCAGGGAATTGAAGAAACGACTTCAGTGGGTTCGTCGCCACAACAATGTAAACTAACTTCTTCTCCATGACAACGCAAGGCCTCACACAAGTCTGAGCACCTGAGAGGAGCTCACAAAACTTGATTCGGCTGTTCTTCCTCACCCACCCTACAACCCTAATCTCGAGCTTTCCGTCTTCCATCTCTTTGGTCCAATGGAAGATGCACTGAACAGGATAATGGGCAGGTTATTGATGCAGCAAGACGTTGACTCTGACGTCGACCAGTAGAGTGGTACCATGCGGGCGTATAAGACCTGCCAGTAAGATGGCGTAAGTCTGTCCCATTGAACAGAGCTATCTTCAAAAATACGATTTTGCAGCCAAAGGAGTGGAGAATAATATGGTATATTGCAATCCTGAATAAAACCAACCTGCTTTCAGAAAAAAATGTCTTATGTTATTCTTTGAACGTCACTCCTAATACCCACCGATGTAGTGTATGTGTACTCATCATACTGTCATTTGACTTTGCCTTCCCGGTGCTTCACTTGTTTTTGTCAGGAAGTGTATTTTGGGTGGCCTGTCTTAACTGCCTTACAATATACTTTCCTATTGGTTTCACTCAATCAGTAGGCCTTTCTGCACCTTTCTTGCAGTTTCATTTTCTTAGGAAACAAAATCCGCTCGTGCTCCAACAAACACAAGAGAATTTGTATACAGAGTCCACCGTTATGAAACTGCAAGTTCTATTCTCGTGCTATCAAAAGCCCGCTAGACTGAAAACTGTGTCCCATTCTCTGAGAGACACATAAACACTTAAATTTCTGAAGGGATATGTGTTTAAGTGTCCAAAAACACTGCTGACGGGAACAGAACATAGCTCATTCCACTTGTTCCGTAGTTTTCTGTTCATGCGGGTACTGTCGGATACTCGCGAATGAAATGGTGAGAAAGTACAGAGTCGGAAAATAGTGCTCCATGGCGAGCATTAATGACCTGACATGAGGAAAATGCTGTCTGTGCAAAAGGAGAAATATTCAAAACAATTCAAGCATATGTTGTGAGACCGATGAAGTTCCTGAACTTTCCAGAAAAACAGATAAATTCAACACAAATGTTGCGCTCATTATTCAGCAGACAGTATGCTGGGAGACATTTTCCATCCGAACATTAAGGCCGTTTTTTTCCCACCGACATTCGTTCTTGTAAAACAATAATGAGAATTATTTACAAAAGAAAGGAAAATCAGATGGAAGCAGACCTGGGGGAAGATGAGTTTGGGTTCCGGTAAAAAAAAAAATGTTGTGTGACTAGAGCCTCCCGTCGGGTAGATCTTTCGCCGGGTGCAAGCTTTTCGATTTGATGTCACTTCGGGAACATGCGCGTCGATGGGAATGAAAGGATGATGATTAGGACAACACAGCACCCAGTCCCTGAACGGAGAAAATCTCCGACCCAGCCGAGAATCGAGCCCGGGCCCTTAGGATTGATATTCTGTCGCGCTGACCACTCAGCTGCCGGGAGCGGACTGGGTACCGGAGAAATGCAGATACACCCGAGGCGGGACTGACCCTACGACTGATATTAGAAGATAGATTGAAGAAAGGAAAGTCCACATTTATAGTATTTGTCGATTTATAGACGGCTTTTAACAAAAAATGGCTCTGAGCACTATGGGACTTAACATCTTAGGTCATCAGTCCCCTAGAACTTAGAACTACTTAAACCTAACTAACCTAAGCACATCACACACATCCATGCCCGAGGCAGGATTCGAACCTGCGACCGGAGCAGTCACGCGGTTCCGGACTGAAGCGCCTAGAACCGCAAGGCCACCGCGGCCGGCGGCTTTTAACAAAACTGCCGAATACAGTCTATGAGATTCGGAAGGCAACAGGGATAAAATACAGGGGATGAAAACTACAACTTGTACAGAAACAAGACTGCAGTACGGAGTCGAAGGGCGTGAAAGAGAATCTTTAGGTCAGACGGGATTCAGAGAGAGTTGTAGCCTATCCTCGCTGTTACTCGATCTGTACACTGCGTAAGAAGTAAAGGTAACCATTGAGAAATTTGGAAAGGAAATTAAATTACAAAGGCAACAAATTAAAATTTTGAAGTTTATCATAGCCCTCTAGTTCTGTCCCAGACATCAAAGGACTTGGTAGACAAGCAACAAAAAAGAAAAGCGGTTCTGAAGATGCGAAATTTGTTAACACTGGGTTTGAATTTACATGCTTGGAAGTATTTTCTGAAGGTATTGGTCGGCATTATATCTTTGCACGGAAGTGAAACATGGATGATAAACAGTTCAGAGAAGGAGAGTACTGAATGTTTTGAAATGTGGTACTACAGAAAAGAGTACAAACATATAGTCGTTTGACCAACGAACGAACTCCATTATGGACGACACAGTAGTAAGCATTCCTGGCGTAGAGAAACAACTGACAGAGTTGAAAACAAATAAGTCACCAGGTCCGGATGTAATCCCAATTCGATTTTACAAAGAGTACTCCACGGCACTGGTCCCTTACCTAGATTGCATTTATCGCGAATCTCTCGCCCAGCACAAAGTTCTAAGCGACTGAAAAAAAGCGCAGGTGACTCCAATATAAAGGAAGCGTAAAAGAATGGATCCACAAAAAAAAAAAACAGACCAATATTCCTATCTTCGGTTTGCTGCAGAATCCTTGACCATATTGTCAGTTCGAATGTCCTAAACTTTCTTGAGACTGAGAAGCTTATGTCCACGAAATCAGCATGGTTTTAGAAAGCATCGCTCATGAAAAACTCAACTTGCCCTTTCCCACATGATTTACTGCAATCTATGGAAGAAGGGTAAGGGACTGGTTTCATATTTCTAGAAACTGTTTGGTACTATGGCCCAGTGCAGGCTGTTATAGAAGGTACGAGCACATGGAATAGGTCACAGACACGTGAGCGGCTCGAAGACTTCTTAAGTTATAGAGCACACTATGTTATCCTCGACGGTGAGTGTTCATCAGAGACAAGAGTATCATCAGGAGTGTCCGAGGGAAATGTGATAAGGCAGCTGTTGTCCTCTATATATGTAAATGATTTGGCGGATAGGCTGGGCGGCACTCTGCGATTGTTTGCTGATGTTGTTATGGTATATAGGAAGATGTAGAAGTTGATTGACTGTAGGAGATTACAAGACTTTCGACACTGTACCACACAAGCGGCTCGTAGTGAAATTGCGTGCTTATGGAATATCGTCTCAGTTATGTGACTGGATTTGTGATTTCCTGTCAGAGAGGTCACAGTTCGTAGTAATTCACGGAGAGTCATCGAGTAAAACAGGAGTGATTTCTGGCGTTCCCCAAGGTAGTGTTATAGGCCCTATGCTGTTCCTTATCTATATAAACGATTTGGGAGACTATCTGAGCAGCCGTCTTCGCTTATTTGCAGGTGACGCTGTCGTTTATCGACTAATAAAGTCATCAGAAGATCAAAACAAACTGCAAAACGATTTAGAAATAATATCTGAATGGTGCGAAAAGTTGCCGTTGACCCTAAGTAACGAAAAGTGTGAGATCATCCACATGAGTGCTAAAAGGAACTAGTTAAACTTCGATTACACACTAAATCAGTCTAATCTAAAAGCCGTAAATTCAACTAAATACCTAAGTATTACAATTACGAACAACTTAAACTGGAAGGAACACATAGAAAATGTTGTGGGGACGACTAAGCAAAGACTGCGTTTTATTGGCAGGACACTTAGAAAATGTAACAGATCTACTAAGAAGACTGCCTACATTACGCTTGTCCGTCCTCTTTCAGAATACTGCTGCGCGGTGAGGGATCCTTATCAGATAGGACTGACGGAGTACATCGAAAAATTCCAAATAAAGGCAGTAGGTTTTGTATTATCGCGAAATATGGGAGAGAATGTGACAGAAATGATACAGGATTTGGGCTGGAAATCGTTAAAAGAAAGGCGATTTTCGTTGCGACGGAATCTTCTCACGAAATTCCAATCACCAACTTTCTCCTCCGAATGCGAAAATATTTTGTTGACACCGACCTACATAGGGAGAAACAATCACCACGATAAAATAAGGGAAATCAGAGCTCGTACGGAAAGATATAGGTGTTCATTCATTCCGCGCGCTATACGAGATTGGAATAATAGAGAATTGTGAAGGTGGTTCGAAGAACCTTCTGCCAGGCACTTAAATGTGATTTGAAAAGTAGACAAAATTTCTAGATGGTATAATGAATAGCAGCTAGCCGGAAATGTGGAAAGATGTAAGTTAATGCGGACGAGTAGGAAGAACACATCTCTAACGTTCGGATACAGTATTACTAGTGTCCTGCTTGACACAGTCAAGTCGTTTACATATTTGGGCGTAACGTTGCAGAGCGATATGAGGTGGAACGAGGATGTGAGAACTGTCGTTTTTTTTTTTTTTTTTGTCGTCTACTTACTGGTTTGATGCGGCCCGCCACGAATTCCTTTCCTGTGCTAACCTCTTCATCTCAGAGTAGCATTTGCAACCTACGTCCTCAATTATTTGCTTGACGTATTCCAATCTCTGTCTTCCTCTACAGTTTTTGCCCTCTACAGCTCCCTCTAGTACCATGGAAGTCATTCCCTCATGTCTTAGCAGATGTCCTATCATCCTGTCCCTTCTCCTTATCAGTGTTTTCCACATATTCCTTTCCTCTCTGATTCTGCGTAGAACCTCCTCATTCCTTACCTTATCACTCCATCTAATTTTCAACATTCGTCTATAGCACCACATCTCAAATGCTTCGATTCTCTTCCGTTCCGGTTTCACTACCATATAATGCTGTACTCCAGACGTACATCCTCAGAAATTTCTTCCTCAAATTAAGGCCGGTATTTGATATTAGTAGACATCTCTTGGCCAGAAATGCCTTTTTTGCCATAGCGAGTCTGCTTTTGATGTCCTCCTTGCACCGTCCGTCATTACTTATTTTACTGCCTAGGTAGCAGAATTCCTTAACTTCTTTGACTTCGTGACCATCTATCCCGATGTTAAGTTTCTCGCTGTTCTCATTTTTTCTACTTCTCATTACCTTCGTCTTTCTCCGATTTACTCTCAAACCATACTGTGTACTCATTAGACTGTTCATTCCGATCAGCAGATCATTTAATTCTTCTTCACTTTCACTCAGGATAGTAATGTCATCAGCGAACCGTATCATTGATATCCTGTCACCTTGTATTTTAATTCCACTCCTGAACCTTTCTTTTATTTCCATCATTGCTTCCTCGATGTACAGATCGAAGAGTAGGGGCGAAAGGCTACAGCCTTGTCTTACACCCTTCTTAATACGAGCACTTCGTTCTTGATCGTCCACTCTTATTAATCCCTCTTGGTTGTTGTACATATTGTATATGACCCGTCTCTCTCTCTATAGCTTACCCCTACTTTTTTCAGAATCTCGAACAGCTTGCACCATTTTATATTGTCGAACGCTTTTTCCAGGTCGACAAATCCTATGAAAGTGTCTTGGTTTTTCTTTAGCCTTGCTTCCATTATTAGCCATAACGTCAGCATTGCCTCTCTCGTCCCTTTACTTTTCCTAAAGCCAAACTGATCGTCACCTAGCGCATTCTCAATTTTCTTTTCCATTCTTCTGTATATTATTCTTGTAAGCAGCTTCGATGCATGAGCTGTTAAGCTGATTGTCAGCTCGCACTTGTCAGCTCTTGCCGTCTTCGGAATTGTGTGGATGATGCTTTTCCGAAAGTCTGACGGTATATCGCCAGACTCATATATTCTACACACCAACGTGAATAGTCGTTTTGTTGCCACTTCCCCCAATGGTTTTAGAAATTCTGATGGAATGTTATCTATCCCTTCTGCCTTATTTGACCGTAAGTCCTCCAAAGCTTTTAAATTCCGATTCTAATACTGGACCCCCTATCTCTTCTAAATCGACTCCTGTTTCTTCTTCTATCACATCAGACAAATCTTCACCCTCATAGAGACTTTCAATGTATTCTTTCCACCTATCTACCCTCTCCTCTGCATTTAACAGTGGAATTCCCGTTGCACTCTTAATGTTACCACCGTTGCTTTTAATGTCACCAAAGGTTGTTTTGACTTTCCTGTATGCTGAGTCTGTCCTTCCGACAATCATATCTTTTTCGATGTCTTCACATTTTTCCTGCAGCCATTTCGTCTTAGCTTCCCTGCACTTCCTATTTATTTCATTCCTCAGCGACTTGTATTTCTGTATTCCTGATTTTCCCGGAACATGTTTGTACTTTCTCCTTTCATCAATCAACTGAAGTATTTCTTCTGTTGCCATGAACCATGGACCTTGCCGTAGGTGGGGAGGCTTGCGTGCCTCAGCGATACAGATGGCCGTACCGTAGGTGCAACCACAACGGAGGGGTATCTGTTGAGAGGCCAGACAAACATGTGGTTCCTGAAGAGGGGCAGCAGCCTTTTCAGCAGTTGCAGGGGCAACAGTCTGGATGATTGACTGATCTGGCCTTGTAACATTAACCAAAACGGCCTTGCTGTGCTGGTACTGCGAACGGCTGTAAGCAAGGGGAAACTACAGCCGTAATTTTTCCCGAGGACATGCAACTTTACTGTATGATTAAATGATGATGGCGTCCTCTTGGGTAAAATATTCCGGAGGTAAAATAGTCCCCCATTCGGATCTCCGGGCGGGGACTACTCAAGAGGACGTCGTTATCAGGAGAAAGAAAACTGGCATTCTACGGATCGGAGCGTGGAATGTCAGATCCCTTAATCGGGCAGGTAGGTTAGAAGATTTAAAAAGGGAAATGGATAGGTTGAAGTTAGATATAGTGGGAATTAGTGAAGTTCGGTGGCAGGAGGAACGAGACTTCTGGTCAGGTGACTACAGGGTTATAAACACAAAATCAAATAGGGGTAATGCAGGAGTAGGTTTAATAATGAATAGGAAAATAGGAATGCGGGTTAGCTACTACAAACAGCATAGTGAACGCATTATTGTGGCCAAGATAGACACAAAGCCCATGCCTACTACAGTAGTACAAGTTTATATGCCAACTAGCTCTGCAGATGATGAAGAAATTGATGAAATGTATGACGAGATAAAAGAAATTATTCAGGTAGTGAAGGGAGACGAAAATTTAATAGTCATGGGTGACTGGAATTCATCAGTAGGAAAAGGGAGAGAAGGAAACATAGTAGGTGAATATGGATTGGGGGGAAGAAATGAAAGAGGAAGCCGCCTTGTAGAATTTTGCACAGAGCATAACTTAATCATAGCTAACACTTGGTTCAAGAATCATGAAAGAAGGTTGTATACCTGGAAGAATCCTGGAGATACTAAAAGGTATCAGATAGATTACATAATGGTAAGACAGAGATTTAGGAACCAGGTTTTAAATTCTAAGACATTTCCAGGGGCAGATGTGGATTCTGACCACTATCTATTGGTTATGAACTGCAGATTGAAACTGAAGAAACTGCAAAAAGGCGGGAATTTAAGGAGATGGGACCTGGATAAACTGAAAGAACCAGAGGTTGTACAGAGTTTCAGGGAGAGCATAAGGGAACAATTGACAGGAATGGGGGAAAGAAATACAGTAGAAGAAGAATGGGTAGCTCTGACGGATGAAGTAGTGAAGGCAGCAGAGGATCAAGTAGGTAAAAAGACGAGGGCTAATAGAAATCCTTGGGTAAGAGAAGAAATATTGAATTTAATTGGTGAAAGGAGAAAATATAAAAATGCAGTAAATGAAGCAGGCAAAAAGGAATACAAACGTCTCAAAAATGAGATCGACAGGAAGTGCAAAATGGCTAAGCAGGGATGGCTAGAGGACAAATGTAAAGATGTAGAGGCTTGTCTCACTAGGGGTAAGATAGATACTGCCTACAGGAAAATTAAAGAGACCTTTGGAGAGAAGAGAACCACTTGTATGAATATCAAGAGCTCAGATTTCAACCCAGTTCTAAGCAAAGAAGGGAAGGCAGAAAGGTGGAAGGAGTATATAGAGAGTTTATACAAGGGCGATGTACTTGAGGACAATATTATGGAAATGGAAGAGGATGTAGATGAAGATGAAATGGGAGATAAAATACTGCGTGAAGAGTTTGACAGTGCACTGAAAGACCTGAGTCGAAACAAGGCCCCGTGAGTAGACAACATTCCATTAGAACTACTGATGGCCTTGGGAGAGCCAGTCATGACAAAACTCTACCATCTGGTGAGCAAGATGTATGAGACAGGCGAAATACCCACAGACTTCAAGAAGAATATAATAATTCCAATCCCAAAGAAAGCAGGTGTTGACAGATGTGAAAATTACCGAACTATCAGTTTAATAAGTCACAGCTGCAAAATACTAACGCGAATTCTTTACAGACGAATGGAAAAACTGGTAGAAGCGGACCTCGGGGAAGATCAGTTTGGATTCCGTAGAAATGTTGGAACACGTGAGGCAATACTAACCTTACGACTTATCTTAGAAGAAAGATTAAGAAAAGGCAAACCTACATTTCTAGCATTTGTAGACTTAGAGAAAGCTTTTGACAATGTTAACTGGAATACTCTCTTTCAAATTCTAAAGGTGGCAGGGGTAAAATACAGGGAGCGAAAGGCTATTTACAATTTGTACAGAAACCAGATGGCAGTTATAAGAGTCGAGGGGCATGAAAGGGAAGCAGTGGTTGGGAAAGGAGTGAGACAGGGTTGTAGCCTCTCCCCGATGTTATTCAATCTGTATATTGAGCAAGAAGTAAAGGAAACAAAAGAAAAATTCGGAGTAGGTATTAAAATCCATGGAGAAGAAATAAAAACTTTGAGGTTCGCCGATGACATTGTAATTCTGTCAGAGACAGCAAAGGACTTGGAAGAGCAGTTGAACGGAATGGACAGTGTCTTGAAAGGAGGATATAAGATGAACATCAACAAAAGCAAAACGAGGATAATGGAATGTAGTCAAATTAAGTCGGGTGATGCTGAGGGAATTAGATTAGGAAATGAGACACTTAAAGTAGTGAAAGAGTTTTGCTATTTAGGGAGTAAAATAACTGATGATGGTCGAAGTAGAGAGGATATAAACTGTAGACTGGCAATGGCAAGGAAATCGTTTATGAAGAAGAGAAATTTGTTAACATCTAGTATAGATTTAAGTGTCAGGAAGTCGTTTCTGAAAGTATTTGTATGGAGTGTAGCCATGTATGGAAGTGAAACATGGACGATAACCAGTTTGGACAAGAAGAGTATAGAAGCTTTCGAAATGTGGTGCTACAGAAGAATGCTGAAGATAAGGTGGGTAGATCGCGTAACTAATGAGGAGGTATTGAATAGGATTGGGGAGAAGAGAAGTTTGTAGCACAACTTGACTAGAAGAAGGGATCGGTTGGTAGGACATGTTTTGAGGCATCAAGGGATCACAAATTTAGCATTGGAGGGCAGCGTGGAGAGTAAAAATCGTAGAGGGAGACCAAGAGATCAATACACTAAGCAGATTCAGAAGGATGTAGGTTGCAGTAGGTACTGGGAGATGAAGAAGCTTGCACAGGATAGAGTAGCATGGAGAGCTGCATCAAACCAGTCTCAGGACTGAAGACCACAACAACAACAACCCATGGTTTCTTCGCAGCTACCTTCTTTGTACCTATGTTTTCCTTCCCAACTTCTGTGATGGCCCTTTTTAGAGATGTCCATTCCTCTTCAACTGTACTGCCTACTGCGCTATTCCTTATTGCTGTATCTACAGCGTTAGAGAACTTCATACGTATCTCGTCATTCCTTAGTACTTCCGTATCCACTTCTTTGCGTATTGATTCTTCCTGACTAATGTCTTGAACTTCAGCCTACTCTTCATCACTACTATATTGTGATCTGAGTCTATATCTGCTCCTGGGTACGCCTTACAATCCAGTATCTGATTTCGGAATCTCTGTCTGACCATGATGTAATCTAACTGAAATCTTCCCGTATCTCCCGGCCTTTTCCAAGTATACCTCCTCCTCTTGTGATTCTTAAACAGGGTATTCGCTATTACTAGCTGAAACTTGTTACAGAACTCAATTAGTCTTTCTCCTCTTTCATTCCTTGTCCCAAGCCCATATTCTCCTGTAACCTTTTCTTCTACTCCTTCCCCCCAACTGTCGTAGGGAAGGCGAATGGTCGACTTGGATTTGTTGGGAGAATTCTAGAAAAGAGTAGTTCATCTGTAAAGGGAACCGCATGTAGGACTCTAATGCAACCTATTCTCGAGTACTGCTCGAATGTTTGGGATCTGTACCATGTTGAATTAAACGAAGATAGCGAAGCAATTCAGAGGTGGGCTGCTAGATTTGTTACCGGTAGGTTCTAACGACACGTAAGTATTACGGTTGTTCTTCGGGAACTCAAATGGGATTCGCTGAGGAAAGACGACTTTCTTTTCGAGAAAGTCTACTAACAAAATATAGAGAACCGGCATTTGAAGCTGGCTGCCAAAATATTCTGCTGCAGTCAACATGCACTGCGCGTAAGGACCATGAAGACAAGCTACGAGGTATTAGGGCTCATATAGAGGCATACAGACAGTCATTTTTCCCTCTTTCTGTTATCGAGTGGAAAAGGAAAGGAAATGACTAGTAGTGGTACGGAGTAGCCTCCGCTATAGCCGTATGGTGGATTACTGAATAGCGATGTAGATGTAGAAGAATGTGGGTGGTTGGATGGATAAATCAGATAACTGATGAGGTGATGCTGAATCGAATTGGGGGGAAAAAAAGTTTCTGGCGCAACTTGACTGAAAGAAGGAAGCGATTGAGAGGACACATTCTGAGGCATTAAGGGCTCTTTAATTTGTTAATGGAGGTAAGCGTAATGGATAAAGACTGTAAAGTCACCCTATTACTTGACTACAGGAAGCAGATTCACACGGGTGTATGGTGCAGTAGTTACGCAGAGATGAAGAAACTCGTACAGAATAGGTTAGCGTGGGGAGGAGTGTCAAACCATTCCTCGGACTGCAGGCAACGACGACACGAACAACAAAATTCTTTCTTGCGTGAATTCCATCAGTTCAAATTTCAATTTACTTCCAAGTTTATTCGGCAAGAGAAAGCGCTAGCTGCACACGCCAACAGCAACCGTTCTATCGATTTCTGGATTTTTTTGTATCTCTGTATGAAAATACGGAGATACAGCAAGCGAAAACACCACCAAAGTGCAAAACGCTGTAAATACAAAATTCACCCAGCAGTACTGCCGTGTACTGCACACAGGAACGAGAAAGGGGCTCTGACAACCGTTCAGAGCGTAGACTGTACTTCACAGGGACACGGAAGTAATCTCTCCGGCGCAGCGGCGCGGATCTGTAAAAATGAGTGCAGTGTGCCGCCCGGCACAAACAAGCTGTGCGGGAATCCATTAGGGTTTTTTTATCTACGCCCTTGCTTCCTGAACTCAATTTCGCCTTTCTCGGCTTTTCTGCAGTTCGCGCTGCTGACGCAACCGGCCGCACAATCCTGCCGTGCGGGTTGCCGCCCTCTTGCGTCTTTGCTTCTCGCAACTTCCGCTGCGGAGTGTTCTCACGGCGCGTAGTTCCGAACATAATTATAATAAAAGAACCATTCTGTCAAACTAGGAAAAAATTTAAAACTTATAGGATATCCAGAAGGCCACGTGAGTCCATCCACTGAATTTGGTGAATATAGGAATGGTCGAGGAAACCCGTCTAGGTAGGTAGCCGTGCATATAAAAGCGACCGCTTCTGCGACGGGGAGATGCGCTAGCATGGGACCGAATCCAGCCGGCGAATAAACGACGAGGGTCTGTGTGCCGACCGATCTGGACGTGGTTACTTCGCAGTTGTCCACAGTAGCCCAGTCGAATGGCAGTTTCCCAATAACAAAATTGTGGAAGTCTTTTCCTAAATAGTGCTATATGCTTGTTTGGGGTGCCAAATCCGAATATCAGGTTTGCTGCCTTGTAGGAGGTTAGCTTCACAACGAAAAATTGGCCAGGTGCTAGTAGGACTCGCACTCTGAGGCTTCTGTATAAACTTAAGAAGTATGTGTATAGGCAGTTCATCCATTCTGGGAAATAAGTATCACGTCTATTTTTACCTGTTGTCGACATTGACACTGGCGAGATGTCGGTCCCAGGGTTTCCAAAATTTTGAAGAATGACAATTGAGGAAATAAATATCTTTTTTGTGTGATGTAATTACATATTAACAATTTTCTGATTTTTTTTGTTTACGTGTTCTGTGAAAACTTTCTTCTTGCAGATTTCATTATTCCCTGTCTATGGAGGTCTATAGGTTTTCGTGACTGAGTTTACGAATATCAAAATATGTGAGATAAATGGCCGTATCTTTTGGTTGCATTGACTTAGAAGCTTACGTCTATTGCACCACCAAGGGGATATTGACCTTAGAATGTGACATAAATTTCACACGTGATACGGCTACCCGTTCCTGAGAAAAGGGTTTTTAACAGTCTAACATGTAAGACAGACTGATAAGAAGAAGGTGATCCTGTAAGGGTTTCCTTTTTACCGATCGAGATATGAAACCATAAAAATACAGAAAATCTCGAAATTGTCGCATTTCTTCAGTTTTTCGCTCATCCCTCGAGAACTTTGGGTTTTTCGAAGGTGATCACTATGTACAAAATTAAAGTAGACAAAATGCACTAGTCAGTTTTTTAATGCACTAGTCAGTTTTCATTTTCCGATGAGCAGCATCGGCGACAGAGCACGCTGAAAAGCAGCGAGTTTTTACCCTTGTACGAAAACGTCAAAAACGCCCATTTCCACCCCCTACAACTCGAAGAATCTACATGTCATCAGTAAAACCCCTATATCACGTGAAAGTACATTACATTTCCTACAAGATATGTACACAACATTCGATTTTCCAGTAAGGGGGGGGGGGGAGGGGGGGAGCAAAGCGAAAATTACGAAAAATGTCTTCTGCGCCTACAGTGAAACGAGCCTTTGCCACCTACCTCGCTCTCATCGACGCTATACTTTTGGCGTATTACGCTTAAAACAGGTCGTTCTGAATGAACTGATGGGAAAGCGTGTTAATTCAAAAATTAATATTGACATCTCTTTCTACGACCAAAAAAACGACGAAAAACGAAGAAGTCATTCGAGTGGCACGCAAGTCGGTAGATGTGATGTACATCTACAGATAAACAAATGATTACAATTTCATAAAAATGGGATGATTCATTCAAGAGAAAGAGCTTTACAATTTAAGCAAGTCAGTGACACGCTGCACCACCTCTGGGCCAGTTATTCCGCTGGGCATTGATTGACAGAGTTGTTGGATCTCCTCCAGATATCGGCCTGGAATCTCATTGACTGGAGTATAATTGTCTCCAGTGATGAGTCCCGCTTCGAACTGAGCCCCCATGACCAGCGAAGACGTGTCTGGATACACCCTGGACACCGATGGAATATCAACCTTACTGTCGTCCACCATACATCCCGACAACCAAGAGTGATAGTCGGTGGTGAGATTTCTTTTCATAGCAGGATACCTTTGGTTGTCACCCGCGGCAGCTTTACAGCACAACGGTACCTCGACGATATTCTACGCCTTGCTTTGTTGCCCTTCGTGGCAAGTCAATCTGAGCTTACATTCCAGCAAGATAATGCTCGTTCGCACAGCGGGAGTTTCTACTGCTTGTCTTCGTGCTTGCCAAATCTATCTCGGCCAGCTGGGTTGCCAGATCTCTCTCCAATTGAGAACATTCGAAGCATTATGAGCAGGGCCCTCCAACAGACTCGGGATCCTGATGATCTAGCACACCAGTTGGAGAGAATTTGACACTGAAGGACATCCAACAACTCTATCGATCAATGCCAAGCCGAATAATTGCTTGCATAAGGACCAGATGTGGACAAACTCGTTATCGACTTGCTCTGTCTAAGAAGCTCTTTCTCTTGAATAAATCATCCAATTTTTCAGAAACAGTAAACATTCGTTTGTCTGTAGATGCACATCACATCCACCGGTTGACGTCCTATACGGATAGTTATTTCGTTGTGCGTCACCCCTTTTTTTTGCTAGAGTCTATGTACAACACATTGGGTCCATTCCACTGAATACAAACATAAGATAATATGAAATCCTCGTGAACTATAGTACATGAGTCACGAAATAAGTGAATGTCGAGCACCAAATTAGGTTCTCCATCTGGAAAAAATAAGGCATTTAATGGCAGAATATGGTTGCAAAGGACAGATAAGTATGAAGAATTACCTGTACTGATGTCATATGCGCAGGTTTATTACTCGTCTCCATTTACCTGTCGATGACCCAGGCAATGTTTGCAATGTTTCTTGGCCACTAGAGGATCTAGCTGAAGCGTCTAGGGCAATGGAAGGTTCAGGCAAAGAGTAAGGGGCTGTGGAAGACCCAGGCTTCACAATGAATTGTTGATGTTCTTCAACTGAAAAAAAAACTACAATTGAATTATTAATGTTATGACAGAGAAAATCTGGCCAGTAAAGATGCATAGTGCTATAAAACATAACGGGAATTAATACTTTCCGTCGCCTC
Source organism: Schistocerca serialis cubense (assembly GCF_023864345.2). Taxonomy (NCBI): domain Eukaryota; kingdom Metazoa; phylum Arthropoda; class Insecta; order Orthoptera; family Acrididae; genus Schistocerca; species Schistocerca serialis. The sequence continues at coordinate 1,160,303,794 of NC_064638.1, read as the reverse complement.
AGCTGCTTCAGGCCGTGCTACTGCAAGGGGCCCGTCCAGGTCGTCTTCGTCTTCTATATCAACATTATCGTTGATGTTGAATTACGACCCTTCACATTGCTAGCACAGTTTCGTGTAGAACACTTCTGCTCGCCTACACTCTCAGCGAAGTTTGTAATCTGCCTTGCATCTTCAAAATATAAGCTGAAGGAGTTTCACGGTAGCTGGGGATCTCAGTGTGATACTGGTTTTGTCAACTTTTATCCCCACTCCTCTGGGTCCAAGCAGTTTCCGATCCACTGCTGCACCTGATGGGAAATTCTGAGGGAGTGGTGGTAAGCTCCAACTTCAGTGGGAGGTATGGGAGTCGTTTTTCCTTATGCCTTGTAGGCTGATGTCTACTTTTTTTTTTTTTTTTTTTTTTTTGGGTCGTCCGTCTTCTGACTGATTGGATGCGGCCCGCCACGAATTCCTCTCCTGTGCTAACCTCTTCATCTCAGACTAGCACTTGCAACCTACGTCCTCAGTTATTTGCTGGATGTATTCCAATCTCTGTCTTCCTCTACAGTTTTTGTCCTCTACAGCTCCCTGTAGTACCATGAGAGTCATTCCCTCATGTTTTAACAGATGTCCTATCATCCTGTCCCTTCTCCTTATCAGTGTTTTCCACATATTTCTTTCCTCTCCGATTCTGCGTAGAATCTCGTCATTCCTTACCTTATCAGTCCACCTAATTTTCAACATTCGTCTGTAGCGCAACATCTCAATTGCTTCGATTCTCTTCTGTTCCGATTTTCTCACAGTCCATGTTTCACTACCATACAATGCTGTACCCCAGACGTACATTCTCAGAAATTTCTTCCTCAAATTAAGGCCAATATTTGATATTAGTAGACTTCTTCTGGCCAGGAATGCCCTTTCTGCCATTGCTAGTCTGTTTTTGATGTCCTCCCTGCTCCGTCCGCCATTGGTTATTTTACTACCTAGGTACCACAATTCCTTAACTTCATCTACTTCGTGACCATCAACCCTAATGTTAAGTTTCTCGCTGTTCGCATTTCTAATACTTCTCATTACTTTCGTCTTTCTTCGATTTACTCTCAGTCCATACTCTGTACTGATTAGACTGTTTATTCTGTTCAGCACATCATGTAATTCTTCTTCACTTTCACTCAAGATAGCAAGTCATCAGCGAATCGTATCATTCATATCGTTTCACCTTGAATTTTAGTTCCATACCTGAACCTTTATTTTATTTCCATCATTGCTTCCTCGATGTACAGATTGAACAGCAGGGGCGAAAGGCTACATCCTTGTCTTACACCATTTTTAATACGAGCACGTCGTTCTTGGTCGTCCACTCTTATTACTCCCTCTTGGCTGTTGTACCTATTGTATATGACCCGTCTCTCCCTATAGCTTACCCCTACTTTTTTCAGAATTTCCAACATCTTGCACCATTTTACATTGTCGAACGCTTTTTCAAGGTCGACAAGTCCTATCAACGTGTCTTGATTTTTCTTTAGTCTTGTTTCTATTATTAACCGTTACGTCAGAATTGCCTCTCTCGTTCCTTTACCTTTCCTAAATCCAAACTGATCGTCATCTAGCGCATCCTCAGTTTTTCTTTTCAATTCTTCTGTATATTATTTTTGTAAGCAGCTTGGATGCATGAGCTGTTAAGCTGACAATGCGATAATTCTCGCACTTGTCAGCTCTTGCCGTCTTTGGAATTGTGTGGATGATGCTTTTCTGAAAGTCTGATGGTATGTCGCCAGACTCATATATTCTACACACCAACGTGAATAGTCGTTTTGTTGCCACTTCCCCCAATGATTTTAGAAATTATGATGGGCTGTTATCTATCCCTTCTGCCTAATTGGACCTTAAGTCCTCCAAAGCTCTTTTAAATTCTGATTCTAATATTGGATCACCCCAATCTCTTCTAAATCGACTCCAGTTTCTTCTCCTATCACATCAGACAAATCTTCCCCCTCATAGAGGCTTTTAATGTATTCTTTCCACCTATCCGCTCTCCCCTCTGCATTTAACAGTGGAATTCCCCTTTGCACTTTTAATGTTGCCACCCTTACTTTTAACGTCACCGAAGGTTGTTTTGACTTTCCTGTATGCTGAGTCTGTCCTTCCGACAGTCATTTCTTTTTTGATGTCTTCACATTTTTCCTGCAGCCATTTCGTCTTCGCTTCCCTGCACTTCCTATTTATTTTATTCCTCAGCGACATGTATTTCTATATTCCTGAGTTTTCCGGAACGTTTTTGTACTTCCTCCTTTCATCAATCAGCTGAAGTATTTCTTCCGTTACCCATGGGTTCTTCGCAGCTACCTTCTTTGTACCTATGTTTTTCTTCCCAACTTCTGTGATGGCCCTTTTTAGACATATCCATTCCTCTTCAACTGTACTGCCTACTGAGCTATTCATTATCACAGTATCTATAGCCTTAGAGAACTTCAAGCGTATCACGTCATTCCTTAGTACTTCCGTAACCCACTTCTTTGCGTATTGATTCTTCCTGACTAATCTCTTAAACTTCAGCCTACTTTTCATCACTATTATACTGTGAACTGAGTCTATATCTGCTCCTGGGTATGCCTATCAATCCAGTATCAGATTTCGGAATCTCTGTCTGACCATACCTCTTCGAATTATACCTCATCCTCTTGTGACTCTTGAACAGGGCATTCGCTATCACTAGCTGAAACTTGTTACAGAACTCAATTAGTCTTTCTCCTCTCTCATTCCTTGTCCCAAGCCCATATTCTCCTGTAGAATTTTCTTCTACCTCTTTCCCTAAAATTGCATTCCAGTCCCCCATGATTATTAGATTTTCATCCCCCTTTACATACTGTATTACCCCCCATACACTTTCTCTGTCTCTTCATCTTCAGTTTGCGACGTCGGCATGTATACCTGAACTATCGTTGTCGGTGTTGTTTTGCTGTCGATTCTGATAAGAACAACACTGTCACTGAACTGTTCACAGAAACACTCTCTCTGCCCCTACCTTCCTATTCATAACGAATCCTACTCCTGTTATACCCTTTTCTGCTGCTGTTGATATTACCCTATACTCATCTGATTAGAAATCCTTGTCTTCTTTCCACTTCACTTCACTGACCCCTACTATATCTAGACTGAGCCTTTGCATTTCCCTTTTCAAATTTTCTAGTTCCCCTATCACGTTCAAGCTTCTGACATTCAACGCCCCGACTCGTAGAACGTTATCCTTCCGTTGATTAGTTAATCTTTTTCTCATGGTAACCTCCCCCTTGGCAGTCCCCTCCTGGAGATCCGAATGGGGGACTTTTCCGAACTCTTACGTGTCTTTAATGCAGTGGTTTCCATTGCCTTCCGCATCCTCATGCCGTTGATCATTGCTGATTCTTCCGCCTTTAGGAGCAGTTTCCCCACCCCTAGGACAAGAGAGTGCCCTGAACCTCTATCCGCTCCTACGCCCTCTTTGACAAGGCCGTTGGCAGATTGGGGGTGACTTCTTATACCGGAAGTCTTCGGCCGCCAATGCTGATTATACGGGATTCGAACCCGGGACTGAAGACTTTTTGATTATGAATCAAATACGCTATCCCTAGACCACGGGTGCATAAGTAGGCTGATGTCACGTATAGCTCATACCTTAGCTTGTTGCCGGCCGAAGTGGCCGAGCGGTTCTAGGCGCTACAGTCTGGAACTGGGCGACCGCTACGGTCGCAGGTTCGAATCCTGCCTCGGGAATGGATGTGTGTGATGGCCTTAGGTTGGTTAGGTTTAAGTAGTTCTAAGTTCTAAGGGACTGATGACCACAGCAGTTGAGTCCTATAGTGCTCAGAGCCATTTGAACCATTTTGAACCTTATCTTGTTGAGTTCTGAATTTTTAGAGAGGGTCTTGAGGAATTTTATCTTGCCTTGCTTGAATAACATTGGCCAATGCTGGTTCTGTAACAAAGACCGCATTGTTCACTTATGTAAACAAACTGACCAATTCCACTAACCTAATTTAATGATCCTTATGTAAACAAACTGTTCCCTCGGGTGCACGTTCTATTTACCTAGAGCATAATTAATGAGAAATAACTGTCATACTGATTACCATAATTTATAGGCAAGATAACAGCCTCGTTTTATGCTTATTCGGGTGTACAAATGCTTTTAGCGTAATGCCAGACACTTAATTGTTAATTGCAGAGTAACCATGTAAGTATAGATGTAAACAAAGTCATAACCGTGATTTTAATTATGGTAATTTATGACCCAAAACATGACATCTTCCCGCCTCCGCTGCCCCCATTGTGCTGCTGCTATTGTCCACGCCCCCACCATCGCCCCACCCCTCCTCAGTGTCCTCCCAGCAACCCAAGACTGGAATTCTTGACATGGACCTCACAGGAGCAGCAGTAAGCAGCAGTATCAGTAAACGCAGGTGATCCTGCAAAATTTCCAGCACAGTATAGCACCTATCGGTATTGGACTAGTTTTTACGAATGTTCGGCATCCACACTATTTTCTGAAACATGCGACGCTAATAATGGTTTCGTGGCTAATGTCTGCCGATTTTTTAAGAAGATACATATTTCATTGCTCTTTTACTGATCTCCCTGCACTTTCTAAGAAGATACAAGTAAATACCGGTTCCGTTGCTGTTTTCTCCGACTTTTTAAGAAAATACGCTTTAAATTGCGTTTTGTTATTATTTTGTAGAATTTTTAAAACCACGCATACAGATATAGGTTTCGCTGCTATTTTATAGATATTTTTTGGAAACAGATCTAAAAATAAGTGGCTATAAATGTTTAATAACACTATCAACAAATTACGCTATTTACAGTTTTTAGACAGTTGGTTAGAATTATGCAGATTTTCGCTCAGTATTCCTCAATATGCCTTTTTTTTTTTTTTTAAGAGGACGCACTTAAGCGCTTTAAATGTGTAGCAACTAACACCATAGAGCATACCCTGCGAGCACACAGACATATGACAGTATTTACAGTTTTTAAAAATTTTGTCGATTTTCTCCCCAAATAGCCCTTTTTTCAGGAAGACACACCACAAGGAGAAATACGAGGCTAATTCCGAAAGTAAGGTTACATGAATTTTTTGAAGAACAAAAAAAGAATTTATTTCAATAAAACTTTGTAGTATAGGTCTTCAATTATTTTTCCACATAAATACCATTTACCTCAATACGTTTTATCATCCGTGCGACGAGTTTTTTAAATCCTGAGTCATAGACGTCTCCCGCCGCCTTCTTTTTCAGTCACTTCTTCACTTCGATTTTCACCTCTTCGTTGGCGGAAAAGTGTTTTCCACGTGTTCCTTCAATTTAGTGCGCAGATGATAGTCACTAAGTATGATATCGGGGCTGTGAGGGGGGTGACTTAAACCAAACGAAGTCAACAACTCTTGTGTTGCATGAGCGATGTGCGCAGGCGCGTTGCCACGGAGGCAAGACTCCCGTTTTCAGCATCCTGCGACGTTTGTTTTGTATGGCTCTCACAATATCTAGGAGCATTTGTTTACTGTTTCACCTCTGTCCAAAAACATCAACGAGCAGAACCGCTTTTCTGTCCTAAAACACTGACACCATGATTTTCCTCGCTGTGTGCTGAGTTTTGAATTTTTTGGCTGAAGAAGAATGAGTACGGGGCCACTGAATTGATTGTCGTTTGCTTTCTGGAGTGTGGTGATAAGCCCAAGTTTCACCTCCAGTCACTATAAAGTTGAGAAAAGCCTCGCTTTCAGTCTCAAACCGGTCAAGAAATTCGCGGGCGGCACTAACTCTTCATTTCGTGTGCTTCGGTAAGCACCTTGGACACCCATCGCGCACACAACTTACGATAATTTAGTCGATCAGTTACGATTTCAGGAACAACAGTTCGTGAAATGTTTGGACTAACTCCATGCTGGTCATCAATTGTCGAACGGCGATAAGGAAGAAGACGTTCTAGAAACTGAAATTTGTGGTAAGGTCTTATGGGACCAAACTGCTGAGGTCATCGGTCCCTAAGCTTACGCACTACTTAATCAAACTAACTTGCGCTGAGGACAACATCCACGCCCATGCCCGAGAGAGGACTCGAGCCTCAGGCTGGGGGGGGGGGGGGGGGGGCGGCGCAGACCGTGACAAGACGCCTGAGACCGCACGGCTACCCCGCGCGGCGAAGACGTGCTTCAATTTTCTGCGCCATAGTATCAGTCACAACAGACGGCCTTCTGTTTATGGCTTCATCGTGAATTTCTGTCCTTCCAAAATTGAAATTCCGTACCCATTTCGTCACATGCTGCCTCGACGTTACGTCGTCTCCACACACTGAAACAATTTCGCGGTGAATCGCTGCGGCGTTAATGCCCTCAGCATTTAGGTAGCGAATTACACAGTGCGCTTCACACCTGGCCGGAGTCAGAATGAGAACGCTCATTTCTAACAGTCACTACAGCACTAATCGACGAGCTACTGATTGTTGGGAATTCTCGTTCCTTCTGCTGGCTTCCCGCTACACGGTAGTGGAACCAACTTCCTCCATTGTATTCTATGCTAAAGCTACATGCCTTGTAACCTTAGTTTTCGGATAACCCTCGCAGCAACAAGTCTACGTTTCAGTTTCCATTGAAGAGCCAAAGAAACCGGTACACTTGTCTATTATCGTGTAGAGCCCCGGCAAAGCATGCAGAAGCGCCGCAACACGACGTGGCGTGGACTTAGCTAATGTCTTAAGTAGTGCTGAATGGAATTGACACCATGAATCCTGCAGGGGTGTCTACAAATGAGTAAGAGTACAAGGGTGTGGAGATCTCTTCTGAACAGCACGTTGCAAGGCATCCAAGATTTGCTCGATAATGTTGATGTCTGGGGAGTTTGGTGGCCAGTGTAAGTGTTTAAACTCAGAAGAGTGTTCCTGGAGGCACTCTGTAGCAATTCTGGACGTGTAGGGTGTCGCATTGTCCTGCTGGAATTGTCAAAGTCTGTCGGAATGCACAATGGACATGAATGGATGCAAGTGATCAGACAGGATGCATACGTGCGTGTCACCTGTCAGAGTTTTATCTAGAAATATGAGGGGTCTCATATCGCTCCAACTGTACACGCCCCTCTCCATTACAGGGCCTCCGCCAGCTTGAACAGTCCCCTGCTGACATCCAGGGTCCATTGATTCATGAGGTTGTCTCCATACCCGTGCACGTGCATCCGGTCGATACAATTTGAAAGGAGACTCGTCCGACCAGACAACATGTTTCCAGTTATCAACAATGTCGATATTTCCGGGAACAGGCGCGGCGTAAAGCTTTGTGTCGTGCAGTCATCAAGGGTACATGAGTGGGCCTTCGGCTCCGAAAGCGCATATCGATGGTGTTTCGCTGAATGGTTCGCACACTGACACTTATTGATTGCTCAGCACTGAAATCTGCAGCAAGTTGCGGAGGGCTGATCTTCTGTCACGTTGAAAGACTCTCTTCAGTCGTTGTTGGTCCCGTTCTTGCTGGATGTTTTTAATGCCGCAGCGATCTCAGAGATTTGACGTTTTACCGGATTCCTGATATTCACGGTGCACTCGTAAAATGGTAGTACGGGAAAATCCCCACTCCATCGCTATCTCGGAGATGCTGCGTTCCATCGCTCGTGCGCCGACTATAACATCACGTTTAAACTCTGAAATATTGATAACATGCCGTGGTAGCAGCAGTATCCTATCTAACAACTGCGCCAGACACTTGTCTTATAAAGGCGTTGCCGACCTAAGAGCCGTATCCTGCCTGTTTACATATCTCTGTATTTGAATACGCATGCCTGTAGCAGTTTCTTTGGCGCTTCAGTATAAAACGAACTTATTCCTCTGCACTTATAGTGTATGAAGTAGCTATTAGCTCCCATAATATTATATGGTTATACTGCACTTGTAAAAAATAATGCCTGGAACGCTCTTACAGAAGAAGCGATATGTGCTACCCACGAAGCTTGCGCTAGACGGGTAGAGCGTTGTGTTTGGTTCAAATGGCTCTGAGCACTGTGGGACTTAACATCTGAGGTCATCAGTCCACTAGAACTTAGAACTACTTAAACCTAACTAACCTAAGGACATCACACATATCCATGCCCGAGGCAGGATTCGAACCTGCGACCGTAGCAGCGTTGTGTTTCTCTGGCCGCCTACTGCATCTGTCACCCCCCAGTTCGTAACAGCCACGGCTGCTTCGCATTTTAGTACTACTGCAAGATAATGGCCAGGACAGTATGCAAATAAAAATACCGCGCGCTGCAGTGATCGCTTAAAAATACGTAAGACAAATTTCCATACTCCGCACAGTGATCCCTTTCGCACAGCGCAACACCCTGTGTCTTCACCGCACTGCACATACCAGAGCGAGCGCGCGCGCGTGTGTGCGTGTGTGTATGATGAGACGCTGCGTCAATCAACGGCTGCTGACACGAGCAACGCCCTCTCCCACCCACTCCTCCACGTGCAGCGCACCAGCAGCGGACAAACTCAGCGTGTCACCCGCTGGGACGCATCGCCGTCGGTAGCTCGCTGCTCGCTGACCTCTCTCCCCTGCGACGCCCCCCCCCCCCCCCCCCCCGTCTTCGAGACGGTGGGGGCCTCTCTCCAGCCCTGCTGTCAAGGCTCTATCAGATATTACTGCGGCAATCATGATGAAAAATTTTGCTTCCTCCCCCCCTCCCCCGCCCAACGTGTTTGGGACGACCGCGCTGGTGGGAATTTACATCCCTCCTAGTCGCTTATAGCGTGATAAATGAATTCCGTGCAACTGCAGGTCCAGCGCCTGCATACGCCGCACCTCTGAGTGGTAGATCATCAGCAGATCTTAACGGGCGAGGGGGGGGGGGGGGGGGGGGAGGGGGGGGTGTATGCGAAGTTGCAATATTTTGAAAAGCACCTCATATAGTAGAAAGTTTTCAAGGCAACGTAATTAAATTTGGTACAATTGTTAAGGAATGTTACGAGGGATACCCCAAAAATATGAAAACCGAAATTAATTTTTAAAAGCTATATATTTTCAAATTGTCTACAAAACAACTTTTTCCCCCAGAATGAAATTTTCATTCTGCAGCGGAGTGTGCGCTGATTTTGAAACTTCCTGGCAGATTAAAACTGTGTGCCGGACCGAGGCTCGAACTCGGGATCTTTGCCTTTCGCGGGCAGGTGCTCTACCAACTGAGCTACCCAAGCACGACTCCTGACCCGTCCTCGCAATTTTACTTCCGCCAGTACCTCGTCTCCCACCTTCCAAACTTCACAGAAGCTCTCCTGTGAACCTTGCAGAAGTTTCATACTAGTGCACACTCCGCTGCATAGTGAAAATTTCATTCTGTAAACATCCCCCAGGCTGTGGCTATGCCATGTCTCCGCAGTCTCCTTTCTTCCAGTAGTGCTAGTCCTCCAAGATTCGCAGGACACTTCTGTGAAGTTTAGAAGGTAGGAGACGAGGTAGTGGCGGAAGTAAAATTGTGAGGACGGTTCGTGAGTCGTGGTTGGGTAGCTCAGCTGGGACGAATCTCAACGAACCGTGCCAGCCAAGACTGGACGATCCCACGTTCCCCTTTAATGGTCAATGATAGAATGCATTTTGTTCTGACGGCGCACCAAAGTGGAGTATGGCGCGGAAAGTATTCTTATTTTATTTCACTTCTCTTTTCTCCTCCTCTTCTAAGTTTTTTTTTCCTTGCACATGTTTACGCTTTTCACGCATAGCTCTCTATCCGCAGCCTATGGTTTCTCCATCCTGTACTCCCCCCCCCCCCCCCAAAAAAAAAGAATAATAACATACAAAAAAAATTTGGGTTGCTGCTGATGGTGAGACTCTATACTCATTTATGTTAACAATAAAAATAAAAAAATAATAAAAAAGAAGGCCGTTGCGGCAATATAGCTACCTTTTATGTTTTACGTTTTCAAAGGATATTGTGTTATTTTATGAAGAACGTCGTCTTTTATTTTCATACACAAGAGATTTTTATTTGTTTTCTCCTTACCTGCATCTTTAAAAAAGTAAAAAAAGGAAAGTTGGTAGAGCACAAAAAAATTTTAAAAAAAACAACAAAGAAAAAAATTTTAAAAAGTTGGTAGAGCACTTGCCCGCGAAAGGCACGGTCCCGAGTTCGAGTCTCGGTCCGACACACAGCTTTAATCTGCCAGGAAGTTTCAATTTTATCCCCTTCAGAATACTCTCTATTACAACTAATACATTTGTCCCACCGGTGCTTCCACTGTTCGAAACATTTTTTGTAGTCGTCTTTAGAAAAGGCTGACAGCTCCTCCTCGTCTTTTCTTTCTGACTTCTTCAATGCTGTCAAATAGGTGTTTTTTCACACCCCTTTTCATGCGTGGAAACAAGAAAAAGTCGCACGAAGCCACGTCAGGCGAATAAGGTGTATGGGGCAGCGGAACCATGACATTTTCAGCCGAAAACTAACAGAGATGGCCGTGTGTGCAGGTGCGTTGTCGTGATGGAAGAACCAATCTCCTGTCTGCCACAAATTTGGTCTTTTTTTAGGCGAACACTGTAGCGCAATCTTCTTAAAACTTCCAAATAAAAGGTCTGATTGACGGGGGAACGAGCTCTGGATCTTTCCGGCTATTGATGGACGTTCAGAAAATGGTTTGTCACCAATCGACATGTAGACATTTTTAAACCAACAAACCACTAGTACACTTGAATTTTTACCATAGCGTCATCTTGGTAAGCTGTTTTCAACGTGAAAATACTTTCACTAGCGTTTCTACCATCTACATCTACATCTACATGGATACTCTGCAAATCACATTGAAGTGCCTGACACAGGGTTCATCGAACCATCTTCACAATTCTCTATTATTCCAATCTCGTATAGCGCGCTCTTCCCGTATGAACACTGATTTCCCTTACTTTCCAGTGTAGGTCGGTGTCGACAAAATATTTTCGCATTCGAAGGAGAAAGTTAGTGATTGGAATTTCGTGAGAAGATTCCGTCGCAACAAAAAACGCCATTCTTTTAATGATGTCCAGCCCAAATCCTCTATCATTTCTGTGACACTCTCTCACATATTTCGCGATAATACAAAACGTGTTGCCCTTCTTTGAAATTTTTCGATGTACTCCGTCAGTTCTATCCGGTAAGGATCCCACACAGCGCAACAGTATTCTAAAAGAGAACGGACAAGCTTAGATCTGTTACATTTTCTAAGTGTCCTGCCAATAAAACGCAGTCTTTGGTTAGCCTTCCCCACAACATTTTCTGTGTGTTCCTTCCAATTTAAGTTGTTCGTAATTGTAATACCTAGGTATTCAGTTGAATTTACAGCTTTTAGATTAGACTGATTTATCGTGTAACCGAAGTTTAACGAATTCCTTTTAGCACTCATGTGGATGACATCACACTTTTCGTTATTTAGGGTCAGCTGCCAATTTTCGCACCATTCAGATATCTTTTCTAAATCGTTTTTCAATTTGTTTTGATCTTCTAATGACTTTATTAGTCGATAAACGACAACGTCATCTGCAAACACCCCAAGACAGCTGCTCAGATTGTCTCCCAAATCGTTTTTATAGACAAGACACACCAAAGGGCCTATAACTCTACCTTGGGAATCCCAGAAATCACTTTTGTTTTACTCGATGACTTTCCGTCAGTTACTACGAACTGTAACCTCTCTGACAGGAAATCACAAATCCAGTCACTTAACTGAGACGATATACCATTAAGCACGCAATTTGACTGCAAGCCGCTTGTGTGGTACAGTGTCAAAAGCCTTCCGGAAATCCAGAAATACATGTACGATAAGCTTTGTTACATCTTCTGCGTCATATTTTGTAAACGAATAATGATGTCATTGCGGTAGTGCACAGCATACACCTTAACAATGCATATGCAGAATACATCATCAGTTACATGTTTCCAGAGATATACAACTCCATGCATTTCATAAAATTCCCGTTCAATTACGGTTTTGACAACTCCTGTGTTAATATTTTAAAATTTTGTACATGGCTGGAGCAGCAACTGTAGGATGAAATCTTCTTGTGGAAATAGAAAACAGCCAATCAGCTTCGAAATAGAAGATTTATCAAAAATCCTTTACCATGGTTTCAACTTTTATAAAAATGTCTTCTTCAGCAGGAAATACTGACATCTGATTTTGAGAATTTTACGACGGAATGTCCTTATATGTAGAAAAAGCCTCTGAGGGCTGAGCAGATAAAAGTTTTAAAATTTTGTACATTTTCCACCATTTCTACAAGAATATTTCTTCCTACGTTTGCTGCTCCACCCATGTACAAAATTTTGAAATCTTACCTGTCCACGTCTCAAAGGTTGTTAATACGTATAGAGACATTTAGCTGAAAATTCTCAAAACAGGTTATCAATATTTCCTTCTGAGGAAGACATTCTTATAAACATTGAGACCATGGTAAAGGGGTTTTAATAAACTTTCCATTTTCCAACTGATTGGCTGGTTACTATTTCTGCAAGAGGATTCCAGTATTTACTTTCCCTCATACCGACAGAATGGGTTCCAGTTATGTTCCAGTTGCGGCAGATAGCTCTCCCCTCGATTTAAGTTTCAGTATTGTAGCAATCAGATACACATTCTATCACTCCTAGGCGTCGTGAAGCATAATTGTTTTTTCGTTTTCAGCTAATTCCATTTTTGAAGTGCACGCGGAAGGGCTGTCTATCTGTTGGTCAGAATTTTTTTGCTGCAGAGTAAGTCCGTAACCGTCGTCATTGGATTTTATCTATAAATCAACAACGTAAACTTAGCCTGCCTATTAAGATGTTAATCCATCCACTTACAGACAAAACTCACGAAAGAATGTGCCCTATCCACCCAGTCTTCTCAGTCACCCACGAACTCTCTACTACAACTTAGCAGAAGACCGATAGTAATTGTAGAAGTAACATAATTATATTCCATAACAAAGCAGTTGAAATAAAATGCTAAACTACAAGTCAACTCTGCGTTGGCGATGTTTAATATTATCTTTCACAAGTCACTGACAAAAAAACCTTGGAAAACTTCGCCTGTTTAGCCTGACGTTACAAGCTGCTTCAAGCTATTTGTCCAAGGCCATTTATTACATAATCATCATTTAACGGACTTATAATACAAATACGTTAGAACTTCCTCTCGTTGCTCGTACATTCATTTGCTCTTTTTTGGTGGGTGGAAAGAATGTCTGTCAATCTAACGAAATTTTTATAGTGCAGACCAATGCCAACTTCATTCGGAGGACTTTATCTAAGAGTCAACAGTGTACATTTAATCTACCTATCAAAATGTCGATCCTTCCATTTATAGGTGCACATAGCTCATGGAAAAAAGTTGTCTCTCGCGGTATGATTTGCACCTTTGCATCTAATTTAAAGTGTCTAAAGACATGTTGCGGGTTTAGCACAAATTAATGTATTAAGGGGGGTAGGACGTCAAACGGGCCGACTTGGAGCAGGAGAGGCACCACAGGACATTTTATTTTCTACTGTCTATACTTTTACAAATAAATTAATAAACCTTTGTCAGCATGACCAGGAAGGATTCAGGATTCACACTCATAGCAGCGGAAGTGCAAAAACATAACAAAATAATTTTTTTTTAGATATGATTTTTCATCATTTTTTCACTTACTGTTGGCTGAATTTGTTGCTATAGGTACATTTTTCTTCACAAGTAAGAGAGATTCTTTGATGAATTTTGCACAGCATACAAACCATACTTACAGGTGTATGAAACTCTAGAATTTTCAAAATCTATTAAAAACTGTGGTAAAAATTGAGATAATTAACTACAAAATTTGATATTTTTCTAAACATAAAATTTAAAACGTAACAGCTCATTCATTTTTTCATAAATTAAATAGATTCTAGAGTTTCAGACACCTTTAAGTATGGTTTGTATGCTGTGTAAAATCCATCGAACAATCTCACTTACTTATGAAGAAAAGTGTACCTATAGAAACAAATTCAGCCAATAGTAAGTGAAAAAATGATGAAATTTCACATGTAAAAAAAATTATTTTGTTATGTTTTTGAACTTTCGCTGCTACGAGTGTGAATCCTGAATCCTTCCTGGTCATGCTGACAAAGTTTTATGAATTTACTTGTAAAAGTATGATGATGAAGAGTCCCATACTTCTTTACAGAGCGTAGGGGAGCGACGCGGGAGACCCGCGCCGCCGTACTAGGCAAGGTCCTTGTGAAGGTGGTTTGCCATTGCCTTCCTCCGACCGTAATGGGGATGAATGATGATGATGAAGACCACACAACAACACCCAGTCATCTCGAGGCAGGGTAAAATCCCTGACCCCGCCGGGAATCGAACCCGGGACCCCGTGCTCGGGAAGCGAGAACGCTACCGCGAGACCACGAGCTGCGGACTGTAAAAGTATAGACAGTGGAAATTAAAAAGTCCTGTGGTGCCTCCCCTGCTCCAAGTCGGCCCGTTTGACGTCCTACCTCCCTTAAAGAAACGATTTATTTTTTATTTGATACCTTCACAGCGCAGTTTAATAGGAGATAGGTCACCAGCCACACAAGGGCTACTCTTTCACAGATGACACGACTTTGCCCAGATTACCGCCTTTAACAGTTTTCCATTAAAAAACTTCAACCATCGATATACAGATGTACAGCGTATCAGTAATATCGCCTTTCCTCCTTACCTATTCATGCTAACATATTCATCGATAAAACAAAAGACTGAACTTCGGCTGCTGAATGTCTCTCGGTGAAAAACCTTTCGTAGTAGTCCAAATTTTCTCAGAATGGTCACTTCGAAAGACGTATGTGGAGGGAGTAATACGTTTGCTCACAATACTTAGAAGCAGCAGTAAAGAGATCGCTTCTTAGCCCCTTTTTGTCAGAGTATCGCTTACCCCCAAGATTGTCATGAATTTTCCAGTCTTTGATATGTGGAATTTGCATCTACCTGATTTTGAGGAGTAAGTCTTAGCTCTATATGTATCCAATAGAGCCACAGAACTCCCATCACATTGCGACAGAACTGTTACATTAGTCAGAAGGCTTTCTAGCCCTCTACCCATCACTGGCTAAGGAGAGAACTATCACAGTGAGAAAAATTAGCACACTAATGTAAAGAAAGAAATTCACCACCATGCGGATGCTTACGTCCAGATGTTTTACGATAGGTATAGTTTTCATTCAAGTCTTGGAGTCCCGATTGTATGCCAGTTACGTTCCTTCCGGAGTATGCTGACTTAACAGCTCAATATTTAGCAACCATATACAACCGCTCGCTCGCCAAAAGATGGGTACCTAAAGATAGGAAAGTTGCACCGGTCACACCAGTACTCAAGAAAGGAAATATGAGTAATCTGCTCAATTACAGACCCATATCGCCAACACCGATTTACAGTAGGATTTTGGAACATTTTTCGAACATTATGAATTACCTCGAAGAAAACAATCTACTGACAAATAGCCAGCACGAACTCAGAAAACATGATTCTTGTGAATCAGAATTAGCTCTTTATTCATACAAAGTAATGAATCCTATCGATAGGGAATCTCAAATTAATTGCATATTTCTAGATTTCAGCCCCTCAGAAGTGACTTCTAATCAAATTATGTGCCTGCGGATTATTGTCTCTGCTGTGCGATTGAATTCGTGGTTTCCTGTCAGAAAACTCACACTTCATACGAGGGTTGGAACTTAAATAGTGGCAACTATTTATTCACAACCAATAGAAAAGAGTTACATGTTTGCACCTGTTACTTACCTTCAAAGAAGTCACCAGCGTCGTGTAGAACCCGTTGCCAGCGATGTGGAAGGTTAGTATACAGTTCTGTTGATGGTGCGAATGGAGCGGTCTACTGCCTGTCTAATCTCTGGAATAGATCTGAAGTGAATGCCACGAAGCCAAAACTGAAACGCCAGTCCAACGAATGGCGTCATCATGGGTCGCCGCGAAAGTCGAAAGTGCGTCAGAGCCCCAGTATGGTGAAAGTTACGGTGATTCTCGTGTACGACTGAGACTGTGTTATCCTAACGCATTACGTTCCTCCACGGCAGACCGTCAGTATCACTGTCCGTTTATGGAGCATCACCTGCGACCAGCTTTGCGAAAGAAGCGGCGACACTTCCTGCGCAACCGATCCATTATTTTGCACGACAGTGCGCGGACGCATACAACGCAAGCTGTGGCTGCTCTGTTCGGTCGATGGGACTGGGAAGAACTGTACCATATACCATACTCCCCGGACTTAAGTCCTTGTGACTTTGATTTGAATCCGAAGATGAAAGAATCACTTCGTGGCATTCGCTTCAGAACTGTGCCAGAGATTCGACAGGCAGTAGGCGCCCCATTCGCACCATCAACAGAACAGGCACTGCTAACGGTATACTACGCCTTCCACATCGCTGGCAATGGGTTCTACACAACGCTGGTGACTACTTTGGAGGACAGTAACAGGTGCAAACATGTAACTCTGTTGTATCGGTTGTGAATAAATAGTTGCCACTGTTTAAGTTACCACCCTCGTAGTTACTAACTTTAAGTCATCGAGTAAAATAAAAGTGATATCTGGCGTTCCCCAAGGAAGTGTTACAGGCCGCCCTCTGCTGTTTCTAATCTATATAAACGATTTAGGAGGCAATGTGAGTAGCCATGTATGTTGTTTGCACATGATGCTGTCATTTACCATCTAGTAAAGCCACCAGAAAATCAAAAACAATGCAAAATGATTTAGACAAGATAACTGTATGGTATGAAAATTGGCAGCTGACCTTAAATAAAGTATTTAAGAAGAAATTAAAAGAATTTCTGAATGACAACTCCTTCTACTCCATAGAGGAATTTTTAGATATAAATTAAGGAAAAAAAACAAAAATATTTAAAAAAAATAAAAAATAAATAAAAAATAAAGAAGAAAAACACAAAAAAATAAAGTTGTTATATTAACTTAAGTATGTTGTTAAATTAACCTAATTATGTCATGTATTGGAAAATTCGACTCGTTCCACATCATTACGAAATATCGTATTCATGATCCATGGAACTAGTATTAATCTAATCTAATCTAAATCATCCACATGAGTAGTAAAAGGAATCCATTAAATTTCGATTACGTGACAAATCATATGAATCTAAAGGCTGTCAACTCAACTAAATACCTAGGACTACAATTAGGAACAACTTAAATTTAAACCATCACATGGATAATGTTGAGGGGAAGGCAAACCAAAGGCTGCGTTGTATTAGCATAACACTTAGAAGTGCGACAGATATGCTAAAGCGACTGCTTGCATTACGTTTGTCCGTCCTTTGTTAGAGTACTGCTGTGCCGTATGGGATCCTTACCAGATGGGAGTGACGGAGAAAATCGAAAAAGTTAAAAGAAGGACAGTTCGTTTTGTATTATCGCGAAACTGGGGAGGGAGTGTAACGGATATGATATGCGGGGTTGGGGTGGCAACTATTAATACAAAGTCATTTTTCTTTATGGCAAGATTTTTTCACGAAATTTCGATCACAAACTTTCTCCTCCGAATGCGAAAATACACTCCTGGAAATGGAAAAAAGAACACATTGACACCGGTGTGTCAGACCCACCATACTTGCTCCGGACACTGCGAGAGGGCTGTACAAGCAATGATCACACGCACGGCACAGCGGACACACCAGGAATCGCGGTGTTGGCCGTCGAATGGCGCTAGCGGCGCAGCATTTGTGCACCGCCGCCGTCAGTGTCAGCCAGTTTGCCGTGGCATACGGAGCTCCATCGCAGTCTTTAACACTGGTAGCATGCCGTGACAGCGTGGACGTGAACCGTATGTGCAGTTGACGGACTTTGAGCGAGGGCGTATAGTGGGCACACGGGAGGCCGGGTGGACGTACCGCCGAATTGCTCAACACGTGGGGCGTGAGGTCTCCACAGTACATCGATGTTGTCGCCAGTGGTCGGCGGAAGGTGCACGTGCCCGTCGACCTGGGACCGGACCGCAGCGACGCACGGATGCACGCCAAGACCGTAGGATCCTACGCAGTGCCGTAGGGGACCGCACCGCCACTTCCCAGCAAATTAGGGACACTGTTGCTCCTGGGGTATCGGCGAGGACCATTCGCAACCATTTCCATGAAGCTGGGCTACGGCCCCGCACACCGTTAGGCCGTCTTCCGCTCACGCCCCAACATCGTGCAGCCCGCCTCCAGTGGTGTCGCGACAGGCGTGAATGGAGGGACGAATGGAGACGTGTCGTCTTCAGCGATGAGAGTCGCTTTTGCCTTGGTGCCAATGATGGTCGTATGCGTGTTTGGCGCCGTGCAGGTGAGCGCCACAATCAGGACTGCATACGACCGAGGCACACAGGGCCAACACCCGGCATCATGGTGTGGGGAGCGATCTCCTACACTGGCCGTACACCACTGGTGATCGTCGAGGGGACACTGAATAGTGCACGGTACATCCAAACCGTCATCGAACCCATCGTTCTACCATTCCTAGACCGGCAAGGGAACTTGCTGTTCCAACAGGACAATGCACGTCCGCATGTATCCCGTGCCACCCAACGTGCTCTAGAAGGTGTAAGTCAACTACCCTGGCCAGCAAGATCGCCGGATCTGTCCCCCATTGAGCATGTTTGGGACTGGATGAAGCGTCGTCTCACGCGGTCTGCACGTCCAGCACGAACGCTGGTCCAACTGAGGCGCCAGGTGGAAATGGCATGGCAAGCCGTTCCACAGGACTACATCCAGCATCTCTACGATCGTCTCCATGGGAGAATAGCAGCCAGCATTGCTGCGAAAGGTGGATATACACTGTACTAGTGCCGACATTGTGCATGCTCTGTTGCCTGTGTCTATGTGCCTGTGGTTCTGTCAGTGTGATCATGTGATGTATCTGACCCCAGGAATGTGTCAATAAAGTTTCCCCTTCCTGGGACAATGAATTCACGGTGTTCTTATTTCAATTTCCAGGAGTGTATTTTGTGGGCTCCCAGCTACACAGGGAGAAATGATGATCGTGACAAAATAAGAGAAACCAGAGCTCGCACAGAAAGGTTTAAGTGTTTGTTATCCCCGCACGCTATTCGAGAGTAGAACGGTAGAGAAATAACTAGAAGGTGGTTCGATGAGCTCTCTGACAGGTACTTAATTTGAATTGCAGAGTAGTCACGTAGACGTAGATGTAGCTTAGTGTTACTCCGCACTGCTAGCAGAACGAAGAACTTACTAAGCAACCCAGAGAACCTAAAATATTCCTTTTTTAAAATTTATTGTTTGGCGCAAATCAAATGAGACAAGGGTCAAAGGGTTGTAACATATTCTGCTCTTAAACATGTCGTGTGAATAAATTAATAAAATCCCAAATGTTTAGCTTATTTATCTGCATGCTTCAAATAGTGAACAAAGTAAATTTGCAACATATAGTACTAATTATTAGTACTGGTAATGCTACACTCATGATGGGTACACTTAACTGGTGTGATTAAGTGTCGAAAACTGATGTCCGATCTGATCGCTGAGTTCTTGCTGTAAGAATTTTCCCTTACCTAACTTTGAATTCTGAGAAGGCAATTTCTTCGAAATAAGAAGTTCAGTCCCGTGTATAGATCACCTGCACATTTTTTCATGAAACAACTACTACGACTACCTCAGCTGTCTCCATGACTTCCAAACACTCAAAATACAATTTCTACTACAATAATACAACTGATGATCACACAATGCAGCAGTACTACTACAACAGCAGCAAAATTACTCTCAAAGAGTAAAAATGACACTACAACTGCTAACTTCCGTAATGTCACTGTTATGCAGTCGCAGCAGCCATAACATACATACAATTGTAACAGTGTCAAGCGCTGTAATAAATATGTCTGAAATGTCGCGCGCAGAATCGTGGTTTGCCGTGGGGAGGGGGGGGGGGGTCTTGGTTCTCTATTCCTGTATGAGTTAGGAACTTGGGATGAAATGTTTCTGGTTTAGTCCGGACCAGCGGCCATTTGCATAGCCATTCGAACATCTGTCTAAGGCCGGCATTACACTATCACATTTCTTTGACAAAGAAATATGATCAAATATTCGTCAAATTTCTTTGACTAAGATCTTTGACGTGGCGCTAAAAAGGGGTGTTACGCTGTCATAATATTTTTGTCAGATTTCAATGTGGCGAATAACAGCTTGTTATTATGAGCTGCAGTTGCTAGTATCACAATTGAATTGTATGTGGATTTGGAAGAAAAGCGTGGTGAAAAAAGGAAATATACTTGGGTGAAGATATAGTTATTACATCGAGATAATAAAAGCATTTAGCAAAATTTGTTTCGAGAGCTGCAAGTGGAGGGGACGTCAAGTTTATATATAAATTACTTACGAATGGGTGGAATGGGTGAGAGTGTATTTCAGAATTTGCTCAGTAAAGTTGCTTCTCATATTACAAAACAGAATACTCTCTTGGAAAATGGCATAGCTGCAGAAGACAGGAAAACTGTGAAATTGCGATTTCTTGATACAGGTGAGAGCTACTCTACTTTATAACACCGCACTCGAATATCACATTGCAGATTAACCAAAATAATTCTAGAAACGATTTATAATGCTCTGAACGGGGAGTGTGTAAAGGTAAATAAACGTTTAGTGCACTATATGAGCAATAAGAACTATTTTTTTGAATAATTTAATTAATGGTCTTAGTGTTCCAACAAATATAAAATTAATAAAAAGTACGAAACAGATAAAGCGCTTTTTAACTTCAGGCACCCAGATTTCAAAAATAGACGAACGAGAATGGAAAGCTAAGAAAGAATTTTTTACTTGAGAGTGTAACAGTATCCTCTATTCCGGCTTGCTGAAAAGCTATCTGGATATTTCCAGATGCAGAAGTGGATGACTGTAGCTGTGATTGCGGACATCACCTGCAGCATATTCCACTTCCCCATCAACCCACAGTTAATAGCATGCACTGTGTCCCTTACTCACTCCCACCCCCCGCCCACCACCATAGTCGAAGTAAGTTTATTAAAGAAAAAAGAAAAAAAGAGTCGAAAAAACACACCAACTTTGAAGCCATGTTTACAAACAAGCGACACCGAATAGCTGTAGCGACACCAGCGCTCCAAGCGCCTACATTTCACACTGCAGCTTCTATGATCTAATCTACAGCGAGGCCCTAGATTTGATCATATTTATTTGACGACAGTCGAGATCTGACAAAGTTCCCTATTACACCATCAAATTTCTTTGATATTAATTTTTGACGTATCAACTTTGACGAAGAAATGTGATAGTGTAATACCGGCCTTACTGTAGTTAAGAAATTACGATGAAATACAAACCATTAGCTGCTTACAGTCGTTGATAAACATCAATGGTAACAGTCGAAAATGTGTTCCCCGACCAGGACTCGAACCCGGGATCTCCTGCTTACATGACAGATGCTCTATCCGACTGAGTCATCTAGTACAGAGAGAATAGTGCGACTGAAGAGATGTATCTCTGGCACGCTTCCCGTGAGACCCACGTTTCCAACTTACTGTCCACACAACTACATTTGTAGAGCCCCTGCCCACTATACTCATTACTCGTGGCAGTCAATCTACCGATTCCCGTAAGAGTTTCAGCAATATGAGTGCATTCTTTTGGATATAAGAACAGGTACCATCTTCATATAGATGAGGCTTACTGGTCAATGATCTTTTTCAGTGCGGTTGCACTCACATTGCCCGAACTCTTACGGGAATCGGCAGAGTGACTGCCTCGAGTAATGAGTATAGTGGGCAGGGCCACCACAAATGTAGTGTGTGGACAGCAAGCTGGAAACGTGGGTCTCACGGGAAGCGTGCAAGAAATACGTCCCTGCAGTCGCACTTCCTCTGTGTCCTCTATGGCTCAGTCAGAGCATCTTATCATATAAGCAGGAGATTTTCGGTTCAAGTCCCAGTTGGGGCACACATTTTCAACTGCCCCAATTGATATTTATCAACGCCAGTAAGCAGCTAATGGTCTGGATTTCAGCCAATATCTAAGTAATTAAATGGAGCTATCGTCCAGGCAGATTGTGCGAATAGATTAATTCCTTCTGCAAAACATTTTAATTACGCTGAAGTTTATGCTCAGCTAATGGCGCCATTTGAATGTGCACCATTTGGATATCACGTGGAAAAACATGAAAATACACTTTTTACTGGGAGGTTTTTGACGCGCCCCGCTTCTATATCTTAAACTTAGATGAATCCGATCAAACATTGCACGAAGGTAGATAAATGAATAGTCAAAACAAAACTTTTCATGCAATAATCTTTATCCATTGTCGAGATACGATGGTTTAAAGTGGAGCTTTACGTGAATGAAATGTGCGGGAACTGTTGAAGTGAATCAAATAAATAAAAAATACATTCTTACGGTAAAATTGTAAACTCACTTTCAAACGTCTAGCTTCATTCGGATTTTAGGTGCAAAAAAAACAACCGGTTTTGTGAGTTTTTACACAAACCACTTCTGTGTTTCATACTTGTGAGAATCGGTTCAAATTTTGTAGGAAAGTAGACAAATATATGTAATTAATGGCCGTCCTGTTGTTTTGTGGAAGCTTTGTCAGTAGCCACGACATAAGCAACAAGCTTCGAAAGACAAAAAAAACCTATATCGGATCTTTCGTCGCCTGAGTCAACAACAATCTACAACGGTTGCCAAGCTGTGGCGATCTAATGTCAAAATTACAATAGAGTAAAACTTCGGAAGCAGAATAAAGATGCTCCTATCACAGAACAAAAAAGAAGAATATGTTCTGGGCAGAATAACAGAGGTAAAAAGAAGAGAGCTAACTTTTCGGCTTATCTGGCAGCTTCAAAGACAAGTAAATCAAAATTTCTTGACATAATCGCACTCTTCTACAGCTTAACCCTTCTTCACCAGCGCAGTGAACTCTCTTACCTGCCAAGATAATGGCACACTTGCATCTTGAAATTTATAGGCTAAAGTCCCTGATCTGTGCCCAAAAACCGGAAGATTCACCAGCCATAGTAAACAACATATAACATCGTATGCCTGAAGATCATAGACGTAACAGCTAAAAATGTTCTTACGGGAAGGATAAAATTCCTGTGGGTGGAGTTGTCCCTGGAGGGACGCTAAAACAATTTTTCTTATTTTTTATTATTCGGAGGGACTATTTCTCCCACAAACCAACCGCCTGTGCATATATGGCGAGGGGTTTAATAATAAATAGACAGAAATGCATTTGCTTCTAAAGAGTGGGACGCATATACAATACGAATTATTTGGGTTGGAGTGTATCTATAATAAGAAGTATCCAAGAGTGGGGATCCACGCATCCTAATGTTTAACAAAACGTGGTCCCGCTTTGCATGATGAGACCAATGCCATATTGGATGACATGATGCATGTAACATGTTACTTTACTTGACTCGGTGCATTATATTACATGAAACGGGTACTAATACTAACATGTAAAAAAGCACGAATATGCCAAGATATTTTGATTTAAATGTCTTTGAAACTGCCAGATAAGTCGAAAAGGTAGTTCCCTTCTTTCACATTCCTAGCTCTACCCAGGTCATGGTCGCCTTTTTTGTGTTATAATAGAAACATTTTTCATTCTTGTTATTTACATTTAATTTGATCAAATGCAGACGCTTTCAATACAAAATATTACATCATGAGTATTTTCAACAATTAATATTGCAAAATATCGATTTTGGACACGAATAAATTGGCCTTCCACTTGCCAACAGTAACTATGGTAGCTCAACACTGTAATTCTTATTAGTTTATACAAATTACTTCACTCCAGTTTGCACTAAAGATTAAAAATATGAGCTCTGTTTATGTCACAAACAATTATACGCATCATTTTACGAAAATTCAGCAAAGATTGAATTAAGGCGTGGGATTTCGTAGAGGAAATGCTTGTACTGAAATGCAAAGAGCAGATTCATGGTGTTATAACAGATTTTATTAAACACATGGAGTTACAACCCGAACGCATGCGCACTAGACAACTGTTCACAGCAAACTGAAAGCTTCAAAGACATTCGCCACATGGGAGTACAACCCACTTCCAGAGAGTCTTACGCACTTGGACTTGGTTATCGATATTAAAGTCCCACAGAGGTCCTCCCCCACCCTCCCCCGGATTGTGGAGCACTGCAGTAGGGGTCTCTAGAGGCAGCAGCTGTCAACATCGTCTAGGAAAAGAACGCGAAGCTTTGGTCCTCGACCTGTCTCAGCACAGGTGTTATTGGCTGAGATATGGTGGAAGCTGGCAGGGCGGCCGTAGTCTGCGCGGAGTTCGAGTTTCAGTGGAGGACCTGTGGGCTGAAACTGTGACACCCGACTCTGCCTGAATGCTTGGAGGCAAGTATTGTGTCCTTGGAGTGGTGATGGTTAGAGACCCATCAACCAATAATCTTGATGTAATTAAGGCCAGTTCAACGTTTCTGGGAAGTTTTTAGCTGCAAGTAAACTCTCAGGAAATAATACCATTATCAAATTGGCGTTCCTCTTGCTGTCCTTTGACAGCGACAAAGTCGTCAACAGCTTCTCTTTTATATCATACACGTGGAATTTCTGCACGTCCAGTATCACTGAGAATGTTCTGCCCGGTGCTCTATCGTGCTGTGGAGTGAAGTGATTTGCATAATGAGCAGGGGCATCAGTGTATGCAGCCTCTGTATCTGCTGTACTGCTGCTATCCTGGAAAATCCATGTGAGTTTAAAACGGGTCACTGAAACAGTGGTTGGCTTGCCACATAGCAAAATATCGAAGGTATTATTTCCTCGTTTTAGTACCCTGTGAGGACCTGTAAACGGTGGCCGCAGTGCAAGTCAGATGGTATCATCTTGCAATAGCCGGCCGGAGTGGCCGTGCGGTTCTGGGCGCTACAGTCTGGAGCCGAGCGACCGCTACGGTCGCAGGTTCGAATCCTGCCTCGGGCTTCGATGTGTGTTATGTCCTTAGGCTAGTTAGGTTTAATTAGTTCTAAGTTCTAGGCGACTGATGACCTCAGAAGTTAAGTCGCATAGTGCTCAGAGCCATCTTGCAATATGACGTATTCGCAAACTGCTAAGGCTTTATTTACAAAAAGTTGTGTCGAGCTGGGTGCTTATGGTTATGAGTCAAGCAATATCTTGTTTCACTCTGTTGACGAGAGCAGATAGCTCTATAGTCACTGGTGGTGAAACGAAGTCTGTTGGCAGAGTGAACAATTCACTGTACATAATTTCTGTTGAAGAGGTATGGAGATCGCCTTTGCACATGGAGTGTACACCTAAAAACACCCAGGGTCAAGATTCTGTCCATTGGCGACTGTGACACATAAGAGCTGACATAAGTGTCTCATACCAGTGTTTCCACCAAACCATTGCTTTGAGGATTATAAGCTGTTGTGCAGTAGTGTTGGACCCCACCAAGGAGTCAAAGTTTGGAGAATAGTGCAGATTCAAATTGGCAACGCTGGGTAGTGTGATAGAGGTGGGGCAAACGAAACGTGATATCCTCAAGTGAACGACGGCTCTCGCCATCATTTCCGCCGTTAGTCTGGCGAGGGTGTGACTTCAACCCAGTGGGTGGCGAGATCAATGGCAGAAAGAATATATTGGAAGTTCAAAATGGCTCTGAGCACTATGGGACTTAACATCTGAGGTCATCAGTCCCCTAGAACTTAGAACTACTTAAACCTAACTAACCTAAGGACATCACACACATCCATGCCCGAGGCAGGATTCGAACCTGCGACCGTAGCGGTCGCGCGGTTCCAGACTGAAGCGCCTAGAACCGCTCGGCTATATTGGAAGTCTTCAGACTCTGGGAGGAGGCCAACCACATCAGTTTGTAACTGAGCTTTAAGTATTTTGTATCGACCACATAGCGGGTGTGCGTACCGTCTGACCTTGCAGCGTTAACAGACTGTGCAAGCTTGGATCCACAATTTAGTCTCCTATCATATTCGGCCAGGCGGTCAGTGACTACTTTAGCTTTATGGTGGACTCCCGAGGGCGACAGTTCATGCCAGCTGTAAAAAATATGTTGATGCATATTGATTGGAACTACTGTTTTGCAATGTCAGTGTTTTATGGGACACAGTGCCACATCCTTCAGACATGTATGCATGTCTGACGGAACATACACTGCTACGATCTACAGCAGTGTGATATGGAATAAATGTATTCAAAACTGTGAATACGATTAGACTTCGGCTTCACAATTTATCGGTGACATACGAACATTTGTGCTGGACCAGGACCAGGGTTCGGGTCCTAGTCCAGCTCAAATTTTCCAATCATAGAAGAAAAAGAAGAAATGTGTTCACTATATTGTGGATACTATTACACTTCAGCTGCACAATTTATTGGTGACATGTGAAAATTTGTGCCAGACTGGAACCCAAACCCAAGTCATGGTCCGGCACAAATTTTCACACGTCACCAATAAATTGTGCAATTGAAGTCTAATTGTATCCACGATATTGTGAACATGTTTCTTCTTTTTCTTCTACGACTGGAACCAGTGGCTTAATTGTACAGCTGAAGTCTAATCGTATCCACAATATTGTGAACACATTTCTTCTTTTTCATCTATGATTGGAACCAGTGACTCAAAGTGGTTTGTGACACATCATACCAGACATGTGTGGAGTAACCTAGAATGGAGCACCCTTCATGCTTCAAACCAGTCGTGATATCCTGCAGGTGGTTGCGTATTTGCGTACCATGTTGTTGTACCTTCGCAGACTTGTCGTAATCAACATCAACTGGAAGTGTGTGCACTCGAGAGAAGCAGTCAACAAAGAAGTTGTCAACGCCCTTGAGGTGTTGGGCATCAGTCATAAGCTGTGCAATGTAATCAAGGTATCAGAACGACAAGGTCGGGCTTTTGCTGGATTACATATGGAATCCGACAGTTAGCATAAATAGTAACTTGTCTGTCCACATCAACGTCTCTGAGCTGCCACGTCGCTTTTTATGCCAGTTTTATATAATAAGCTGACCACTTACGTTGAGACCAATTTAGCTTCTGGAAGAAGAAACGCAATCGTTGTTGTTCGCCTGCTACTATCTGCTGAAGCACTGCTCCGGTCACAGTGCACTCACATCAGAAGTAACTGACAAGATGTGAGTGGTTGAGTTTAATTAGGTCAAACGTTTGTTGCATTTGAGGAGTCCATGCGAGGTCACGCTTGCTGCGTGAATGTTTCCCAGGCAGTGCATTTCTCAGCAGTGACTGTACAGCTACCGCACAGGGTTTGTAAAAGTTAATCATGCCGCGAAATCGGCGTAATTCATGATAATTCTTAGGCCTTGGAAGGTGATAGGTAAGTTCTGTATGGTATGTCATGGGGCAGAACCCGTTATGACTAACAAATCGACTCAGAAATGCTACTTCGGATTTCTTGTGTTGGCATATGTCATCATTTATCACCACACCGAAATCTTCCTGGGGTACACGAAAATGAGAGTGAGATATTTCTTGTGTTCCTGTGGTGTGGCGAAAAAAAAAACGAATATCGTCCATGTATGCATAACAGAAAGGAAATTTGAAGACATTACTATCAATGAGTGTTTCCATGTTTGGGCAGCATATTTCAAACTGTAAGGCGTGAACAAAGATTCACAGAGCCGAAGCGATGTGATGATTGCTGTCTTGGATATGTCCTCAGTAGCCACAGGAATTTGCAGGTACGTTTTTCTACAATCTAGAACGCTGAACACGGCAGCGTTTGCTAAGATATGGGTAAAGACTTGAATGCTAGGTATCGGGTAACTATCGGGATCAGTGCTTGAGATGGAAGTCTGATAATCACCACATAATCTACAGGGTGATTCAAAAGTAACTGTACACACTTCGTGGGTGTAATCTATGGATCAAAATAAAAATAAAATTTTAAATAAAGTTTTGTCTGAAACTGCTTTATTTCCATGTTATGATGCATAATGTCATTTGTGGTAGGCATTACTTCATGGGCCAGTGCAGGCTTTTGGTGTATTGTGTTCACCTGCATGTTGATGTTGCTCTGTCTACAGTGCCCCTGCACATTTCAGTTGAGAGGCAAGCGAGTACCGTATCTCAAAGTTGCTTATCCCGATAAGTGGCCAGGTCATGCAAGACCAGTTGCTTGACCGCCATATCTCTTGGATTTCAACTCCCAGACTTATACGTTTGAGACCATCTCAAGGAGCTCATGTTTGGTGCTGCAATTGAGAACGTAGCACAACTACAGCAGTGAATTAAAAATAGTTGTGCAACTGAGCAGAATGAAATGAATGAAGCCTCCGACATTCTGTGAGTGATAAGGAGTTGAGCACATCACTGTCTTCGTCTACATGGACATCATTTTGAAAGTCCGGGGTAAATGTAAAGTTGAATTGAATCTCAGGTCCCTTCGTGCCGTAGCTTTCTGAGAATAATTAATTTTGTGTTGCACTTGTGATCCCTAATCTGCCGCATAACTTCGAAATAAACCAATTTCAGGCAAAACTTTATTTAACATTTTACTCTTGTTTTGATGCATACATTACACCCACATGGTGGGCACAGTTACTTCTGCATCATTTTGTGTATGTTTCATCTTTCTTTGGCAATGAGCCCAAGAGCTATCAGGCTGGCAAGCAATACCAGACTGCAGTAGTTCCTCAATAGCAATTTCGGCTATTCTTAGTCTATCAGGTACCAGCCTGCATGCTTTGCGGTGGACTGGAGGGCCAGATGTAGTACTCATTCTTTGCAGGCTTTTCATCTCAGATCCCTCTCTGTTGAAATGTCACGTGAGTCTGGAGGGGGAGGGGGGGGGGGGTCAGGAGTACCACACACCACACACTCTGGATGCATGCACATTGCAAGAAAAAATCATTGTACTGATCTGTGTGTGTGCAATGAATTACGGATTGCTTTCTGTCTGGACTGTATGCGTGTGTCCACAGCCGACGTCATGCTTGTTGCTGTTGGTTATGCTGGAACAGAGGTGCTGCTCCTGCCCGAAGTGTTGCAGATATCAAAATCTTAAACATGGCTGTGAAACAGCAACTGTGTAAATCTGAAGAGGTTGAAAAAAATCAGCCAACCAGTTGCAAAACAAAGAGCTTTTGCAACTGGTTGACTGATTTTTTCAACCTGTAAAAGATATGAATGCATAGCGTCATACCCACTTCCTAAGGAAAGAATTGTGGGGTGCAATTCACGATTTTTGTTGTGTAGTTCGACTTTCTCCTTTCTTACTTGCTCATAGCATGTTGTGACCTCCCATATCTCTGATTCTAGCATCTGATAGTCACTGAGCAGTTTTAGATGGTTGTCATGTACGTAGCATGAGGAAGGTGCTTTCGGAATAGTGTCCTCTAAAGGTAGCTGTTCATTTACAGGCAGACTATCAGTGACACATTGTGCTAGTTCTACACTATTGGTTTGGTGAAGGGTTCCTCATGTCAAATCTGCGGAGAGATTGAAGTGACAGAGGAGATCCAAGCCCAAGATTTGTTCACAAACATGCACAACAAAGACCTGCCATTAAATTTTTTCCTTGGAGGCCAAGGTCTATAGTGTGTTTTAGAGTCGTTTGCAGCACACAGTTGGACGACTGGTATAGGAATCTCTGTCGCTGGATTTGCCCTTGGAACGGTGTTCGCTTCTGAGCCAATCTCGATCAGAAAGTGTTGATTTGTTAAATGAACTAGCATATAG
Organism: Schistocerca serialis cubense; assembly: GCF_023864345.2. Classification (NCBI taxonomy): domain Eukaryota; kingdom Metazoa; phylum Arthropoda; class Insecta; order Orthoptera; family Acrididae; genus Schistocerca; species Schistocerca serialis. Next base: position 1,160,274,152 of record NC_064638.1, on the reverse strand, counting down.
TGTCTACCACCGTCACTTAGAACTTGGGCAAAACTGCTTTGGCCAATGTGTTTTAACTGTAGGTCGCTCAAGCAAATGCAACGATCTGGAGTGTCTATTGCAGAATGCATTTTTTTGTTTGAGTGATTGCATGGCATAGTGCAGCTGCACACTTTGTCACTGAAGTGAGTGTGGAAGCAGCACAGCTAGGGTCGTGTTGGTGTGGTTGCCAGTGGAATGTTGTCACCAACCAGAGCATGTTTGTTGTGACTGGTAGGAAGTCACCATCCTCATGGTGGGGCTTAGCGATGCCACTCCTGTAAGTGTCCACAAACACTCAGGTCATGACAGCTGCCCATGGCTCCAGCCAGCATCCTGCTTAAGGACTGTGCTAGTGGCGACCATTGTTGTTTGATACATTTGGGCATTGCCAGTGCTGGCAAACAGTTGAAAGTCTAACAGCCGGAACTAATTTGCACTGGGTCGCTCTCCTGTGAGATCTTTACCAATTGGATCTGTGGTGGCAGTTTGATGAGCCATAGCGTCCATATCATGTCGTCTGACGTGAGATTTGAACTGACTAATGTATGGGCTCAATGCCAGAATGGAGATGGTGTACTGTTACCTAAATGATCGTTATTGGAAGTGTTGTCGAAGATGCTATTTCTCAGTAGAATGTATTTGATGATCATGAACCGCATTGCCAGCTGTTCTGATTGGAAGTGTGGTAGCTTAAGGTGAAAGTTCCGACTGTGTAGTGTGCACAGAATATTGTGGCCGGTAGATGCGCAGACAGGAGGGCAAGCGTGCAGAGAGCAGTTGTGGTGGGCGCTGCAGACAGGCGCTGTAGGGGAAATGTCGAGTGCTTGAGGGGAAGTGCCATTCTGAACTGAAGCCTACACTCACATTTTTTGTAAATGGTAGTAGGGCCCCTTCACGTCCACACTTGCATGGTGACCATTCAAAAAGATCTGTCATTGCTGCTTTGGTTAGTATCTAAAATGAATTCCACCAAAAATACAGCAATTAACAGTATGTGATCAAAAGTATCCAGACACCTGGCTGAAAATGACATACAATTTAGTGGCGCCCTCCATCAGTAATACTGGAATTTAATATGGCGTTGGCCCACACTTAGCCTTGATGACAGCTTCCACTCTCGCAGGCATACGTTCAATCAGGTGCTGGAAGGTATCTTGGGGAATGGCAGCCCATTCTTCACGGAGTGCTGCACTGAGGAGAGGTATCGATGAAGGTTGGTGAGGCCTGGCACGAAGTCGGCATTCCAAAACATCCCAAAGGTGTTCTATACGATTCAGGCCAGGACTCTCAGCGGGCCAGTCCATTACAGGGATGTTGTTGTTGTGTAACCACTCTGCCACATGCCGTGCATTATGAACAGGTGCTCGATCGTTTTGAAAGATGCAATCACCATCCCCAAATCGCTCTTCAGCAGTGGGAAGCAAGAAGGTGTTTAAAACATCAATGTAGGCCTGTGCTGTGATAGTGCCATTCAAAACAACAAGGGGTGCAAGCCCCATCCATGAAAACATGACCACACCATAACGCCACCACCTCCGAATTTTACTGTTGGCATTACACGCAATGGCAGATTACGTTCACCGGGCATTCGCCATACCCACACCCTGCCATCGGATCGCCGCATTGTGTACCGTGATTTGTCACTCCACACAACGTTTTTCCACTGTCCAGTCATCCAATATTTACGCTCCTTAGACCAAGCGAGGTTTCGTTTGGCATTTACCGACGTGATGGGTGGCTTATGAGCAGCCACTCGACCATGAAATCCAAGTTTTCTCACCTCCCACCTAACAGTCATAGTACATGCAGTGGATCCTGATGCCGTTTGGAATTCCTGTGTGATGGTCTGGATAGATGTCTGACTATTACACATTACGATCCCCTTCAACTGTTGGTGGTCTCTGTCAGTCAACAGACGAGGTCAGCCTATACGCTTTTGTGCTGTAAGTGTCCCTTCAGGTTTCCACTTCACTATCACATCAGAAACAGTTGACCTGGGGATGTTTAGGAGTGTGGAAATCTCGCTTACAGACGTGTGACACAAGTGACACCCAATCACCTGACCATGTTCCAAGTCCATGAGTTCTGCGGAGTGCCCCATTATGCTCTCTCATGATGTCTAATGACTACTGAGGTTTCTGATACGGAGTACCTGGCAGTCGGTGGCAGCACAATGCACCTAATATGAAAAACGTATGTTTCTGTGAGTGTCTGGATACTTTTGATCACATAGTGTATTTTCGCATGGCGTGTTAACCGTTTGCCGGCCGGGGTGGCCGAGCGGTTCTAGGCGCTACAGTCAGGAACCGCGCGACTTCTACGGTCGCAGGTTCGAATCCTGCCTCGGGCATGGTTATGTGTGATGTCCTTAGGTTAGTTAGGTTTAAGTAGTTCTAAGTTCTAGGGGACTGATGACCTCAGAAGTTAAGTCCCATAGTGCTCAGAGCCATTTGCACCATTTTGTTAACAGTTTGTAACTATCAGAGAAGTGGCGAATTTTGAGTAAAAGCTACACATTTCTCTTGTTGCCACGTTAACATTTGCTTCTTTTGCCAAGACTCAGCAGAGTTTACACAATCTCACTTTACTAACGCGTTGCACAGAAGCAGTTACGAAATAATTCTGAAACAGTGGTTTCTTACGTAACTGGGGAAAAGTAAGGTCATCATCTTATGAAGAAGCACATCCTTGGTGACTTCACTTACGTTGCTCCAAAACCCATAACATTTCCCGTTTCGCCAGCTATCGATGGCATTTAAAAATTTCATTCTTTCACCGAAAAAGTCTGCAGTTATTGGAATAACATGGTAGATATTGAAGTTTTCCATAACAACCATACGGCAAAATACTCTCCTCTTTGCGTGCTATCATTTTCCAAAATCTCATTTCGATATTTTAAGCCGTAAATAAAATATGGAACGTTGTGGGTATTTCTATCCGGTTTTATCACTGGTGCAGTGCGATCTCAAATGAGTGCGCTGCGTCAGACCAATTTTCTCGAGATTGGAGGCAGATAGGGATCTCCGCCAAAGTCTAAAGAATAATTCAATTGATAGCTAAATTTCAAATGCAGCAACATTTTATGTAATATGCACCAAACGCAAAATCATAGCGACTCCTATTTTTCACTGCAAAGTTTTTCAAATTCGCGCAGTGCCTTACTTACATGTATCACAGTAACTATAACGATTAATAAAATGATGAACACATCATAATGAACCTGACATATAAACCTACAAGCAAAGCAAAAATGAAATTTTTTACCGAATGGTTTCTATAAAAACATTTGAGAAAAACTGCAGGGCGTGCACTTCGATTCTGTCATTGCCGACCACCAAAAAGGTGGCAAACACTTGTCCGCCTCCCCTTCCAAATAAACGAATGAACTCGCCCAGTCACTGCGCATCAGCCACCTTATCCTGCACGCGAAATACTTTTGTCCTGCAGAAATTTTGTCATAGAGGAGTTGGTACATGTGGTCAGACGACGACAGCAGACTAGGTCCCTTGTATTGTTCATGACATGGATGGTAAAAAAAGACTCTTCTTGTGTGACTGAGCTGTCTGGAACCCACACGGCATTATGAGTAGATTCAACTGGACTGGGCCTGATACAGATGGACTGTTAAAACGAAACAGTCTGACGAACACTTTCTTGTTGTTGGGAAGACACATTAGACTACACTACTGGCCACTAAAATTGCTGCACCATGAAGATGACATGCTAAAGACGCGAAATTTAACCGACAGGAAGAAGATGCTGTGATATGCAAATGATTAGCTTTTCAGCGCGTTCACACAAGGTTGGCGCCAGTGGCGACACCTACAACGTGCTGACATGAGGAAAGTTCCCAACCGATTTCTCATACACAAACAGCAGTTGACCGGCATTACCTGGTGAAATGATGTTGTGATGCCTCGTGTAAGGAGGAGAAATGCGTACCATCACGTTTCCGATTTTGATAAACGTCGGATTGTAGCCTATCGCTAATGCAGTTTATCGTATCACGACATTGCTCCTCGCGTTGGTCGAGATCCAATGACTGTTAGCAGACTATGGAATCAGTGGGTTCAGGAGGGTAATATGGAACGCCGTGCTGGATCCTGACAGCCTCGTATCACTAGCAGTCGAGATGACAGGCATCGTATCTGCATGGCTGTAATGGATTGTGCAGCCACGTCTCGATCCCTGAGTCAGAAGATGGGGACATTTGCAAGACAACAACCATCTACAGGAACAGTTTGACGACGTTTGCAGCAACATGGACTATCAGCTCGGAGACCTTGGCTGCGGTTACCCTTGACGCTGCATCACAGACAGGAGCGCCTGTGATGGTGTACTCAACGACGAACCTGGGTGCACCAATGGCAAAACGTCATTTTTTTGGATGAATCCAGGTTCTGTGTACAGCATCATGATGGTCGCATCTGTGTTTGGCGACATCGCGATGAACACACATTGGAAGCATGTATTTGTCATCGCCATGCTGGCATATCACCCAGCGTGATGGTATGGGGTGCCATTGGTTACACGTCTAGGTCACCTCTTGTTCGCATTGACGGCACTTTGAACAGTGGACGTTACATTTCAGATGTCTTACGACCCGTGGCTCTACCCATCATTCGATACCTGCGAAACCTACATTTCAGCAGGATAATGCACGACCGCATGTTGCAGGTCCTGTACAGGCCTTTTTGGATACAGAAAATGTTCGACTGCTGCCCTGACCAGCACATTCTCCAGATCTCTCACCAATTGAAAACGTCTCGTCAATGGTGGCCGAGCAACTGGCTCGTCACAATACGCGAGTCACTACTCTTGATGAACTGTGGTATCATGTTGAAGCTGCATGGGCAGCTGTATCTGTACACGCCATCCAAGCTCTGTTTGACTCAATGCCCAGGCGTATCAAGGCCGTTATTACAGCCAGGATCTATGCACCCAAATTGTGTGAAAATGTAATCACATTTCAGTTCTAGTATAATATATTTGTCCAATGAATACCCGTTTATCATTTGCATTTCTTCTTGGTGTAGCAATTTTAATGGCCAGAAGCGTAATTACCATAGTCACTGAGGACAAAAGATGTTGCACATTGTTCATGCACATGTGGGTCACTGTTGCAGTCAGTAGATGGGACAGCTTCATTGTCATATAGAGGCAGTCAGATGAAATACACTGATTATTTTCTAGTAACTACTGTTGTTTGTTGTGGGGTCATCCCTGTGGAATTACCTGGAGGAAATACTTGTAGTGAAATGCAGAGGGTGATTGGTGCTGTTATAATACACAGTATTAAACAAACAGAAATACAACTTGATGTGTGAACAATAGATAACTTTTCATAGCGAACTGGAAGATACTCACCACAAGTGCACCAAACCTGCTGCCAAAATTCTTATTCACTCTCACTTGCATTACTGATAGTGTGGACCCACAGCAGTATTATCTATATCTCACTTTATAACCTTAAAAATAATTACTTTAAAACTGGATTACAAACAGTCTCAACAGCAAAGACATTTAGTTCGATGGCAACCAATTTCGGTCAGTATTTGACCATCCTTAGACCCCCATACCATTGTGATAAGCAGTGGTAGTGAATACAGTGAGTATTTTACCCCCATGAACATCAACCTGCACTTGACGTTCATGGAGTTACAACAGATAGAGTGTATGGTGAAACAGCCACGAGGATTCTTCCCCCACACATCACATTCTAAGAAGTCTGCAGGTGAGAGCTGATGCTACAACATGTCCTGGGTTCACGCCACCCACCTGGCCTTAATTTTTTCAACCTCAGCATTTGTTGACAGTAACTATTCCTAACTTCACTCCATTTTAGTTTTACACATCTTTCACTTTCTAACGTATTTTTTGTCATCTCCTCCCAACTCTCGCATACAATGATCTTAGCTTTTTACTCTTTTTAACTCATGCATAATGTTTTAGCAGTGATCTCTGTCTTGCATACTACCCTATCTTATGCCTTCAAGTTGTCACATTTTCAAATCTCATCTGGCACAATCCCCAAGAGTCAGTCTTTCCTTCTCACCCATATGAGATAAGTCTCCCCTGACCTGGGGTTCTGGGTGACTTTTCCGAACTGTACCCCTTTACCTAAACCTCTCCAGTCCTTTTCCTTCACCTGTCTACCTTCCCCTTCAACCCTTCTACCAGGAGGAGGAGCCACTGGCCCTGAAAGCTTGCATACATACTACCTTTTATGTGTGTGTTCTCCTGCCGCCGCTTGGTGAGCGGATGTTTCATCAATCCAATTACAGAATATTTTTTTGTTTATTTGTGGGTGGTTATAAAAAATAGAAAGAAATAAAATAGTAGGAAAAAGAAAAGAAAAATTACCAGAGTATGTGGTGACATAAGATTAAATTTTAAATGTCATTTTATTGTATAAATGATTTTTGATTGACCATTAGCAGAATGCGACTTAAGTTATCAAGAAACTGTTTTGCTCTGTAGATCTGTCTGCTCATCTGTTTGACTTTTTAAATGATAGAAAATTTTGATTTCTTTCTAAGGAGATTTAGCACAAAGGCACTTCTATCATTATCGTTACATTTAATGTGTTCTTTAAAATGTATCCAAAATTTTCTACCAATTTGCCCGATGTATACTTTATCACAGTTGTCACATCCAATTCTGCACATCCCTGATTTGTTAAATGGGTCTCTGGTGCTGGTGGTGTGTCTGATAATATTACTAATATTGTTTTCAGGATGGAACACGATTTTGATTTTTGTTGTGAACAAATAAAATTATTAGCCTACAGTAAAAGTGGAAAATGCCATCTTCTTTTAATAAACTCACTGCTGTGGTGCCCGCTATGAAGAAAATTTGCAAAGGAGTTCACCATTTCTGCTTTTGCATTGCTAGTCTCATTGAAGGGCCCTTCCTAATATTTGTGGTTAATAACAGTGCATACAAAATAAACTGTAAACCTGAGAATCGCAATATTTCAAGAAGAAAACAATATCGATATAAACTATGCATACCTATCTAAGAGTTCATAATGGAGTTTTATTCTCTGGTGCAAAAGTCTGTTACAGGGTAGGGATGGAGTGGAAATGGAGGGGGGGGGGGGGGGGGGTGGCCCTGCTAACCCTCCCCCCACCTGTCCCAGCCTCCTCCCTACCCTCACCACCCAAATTGTTTCTCCCACCATGTGCTGCTGGACACAGTCTGGACTCAACAGCCACCTGTGCCTGTCTGTGACTCAACATCTCCACTATATGGTGAGCAGCAATCTATTCTTTTCATAATATTGAACAGTATTTAGCAATCATTTTCTGACTACAGCAGGTGAATAAAAAAAGTCTTATTTCTATTGAGAATTCTATGACTCTGTTACAAAACTGCCTTTCAAGGCTGCTATCTGAAACACACCTCTATGGTAGTGACAAATGGGAGATCAAGTCAATAATTAAATCGCTGAAGACTACGCACACTCATGGATATGATGGGTTATCTATGATTGTAGTATGTTCCTAGTGTCATCATTTAAGACAAGTTCTTGAAACTTTGTTAGCAAGCTTTCCCGGTATCATTTACTTATATCTTCAACAGTCTCCTAGTTCAGTTTCTTCAGCATCTCTGTGACATCACTGTTGTGGGTGAAACAAACCTATGGCCATTCGTGCTGCACTTCTCTGTGTACATTCAATATCCCCTGCTAGTCCTAATTGGAAACACACTTGAGCAATATTCTAGGAGTGACTGCATGAGTGATTTGTAAGCAATCTCCTTTGCAGACTGATTGCATCCCCCCTAGTGTTCTACCAATAAACTTAAGTCTGCTACCACTTTACTCATGACTGAGCCTATGTGATCATTTCACTTCATGTCCCTACTAAGTGCTACACTCAGGTATTTGTATCAGTTTACCAATTCTAACTGTGACTCAGTGACATTACAATGACAAACTGCCTGTGGCTTCTGTCTCGGGTTCTTCAGCTGAGATTTGGTTGCCGATTTTTCTGACGTTTTGCCAGCATGAGTGGTTCGCATTGTCAAAGCTCCACTCTATATTGTTGTTGGTGGACAGGACGATACGGCTTTGACAATGCTAGCCGCTTGTGCGAGGTAAAAGTCAGAAAAATCATAAAACAAAAGTCAGCCAATGAACCCGAGACAGAAGCCAACAGGCAGTTTGTCAACAAGTTGCTACAAAAGCGTTAATTTTGATATTACATTCATAAGACGCCAAGGATTTTCTTTCTTTTTTTCTTAAGCATTTGAAGGAATTTGCCATCTTTGCACCACTTTGAAATCTCATCAATGTTCGACTTAATATTTGTACAGATTTTTTTCAGACTCTACTTCAGTGAAGATAATTGCATCAGCTGCGAAAAGTCTGCAGTTACTATTAATATTGCCTGCAAGGTCATTAACATACAACATGAACAGCAAGGACCCAACACACTTTCTTGGGGTACACCAAAAGGTACCTCTACATCTGTAGATGACTCTCAATCCAAGAAGGTAACATGTTGCATCTTTCCTAACAAGAAATCTTCAAGCTAGTCATAAATTTCACCTGATACCCCTTGTGATTGTACTTTTGATAATAATCATAGGTGTCGTACTGAGGCAAATGCTTTTCAGAAATCACCTAGTTCTATGGCTTGGGTTTTACATGATCTATGTGTTTGGAATGCATGCTGGTTGACACAGAGGAGGTTTTTCTGTTCCAGATGCCTCACTATGTTTGAGCTCAGAATATGTTATAAGATTCAACAAAAAATCAGTGTTAAGGATATTGGACAGGACGTATGTGGATCATTTCTGCACCCTTCTTGTAGACAGTTGTGACCTGTGCTTTCTTCCAGCTTTTTGTTCGAGCAATCTATGAGAGATTATAGTTAGAAGAGGGGCTAACTCAGCTATAAATTAGGTATAGAATCTGATAGGGATTGCATCGGACCCAGATTTCAGCTGTTTGTCAACACTACTGCCACTAATATCTACTTCACTCACCTTTCCACACGAATTAAATAGCAGCAATACTCCTCGATTATCCATTTTAAAGGAACATTTGAATACAGGGTTAAGCATTTCTGCTTTTGCTTTGCTACTTTCAGTTCCTGTCACATCCATGAGTGACTGAACACTAACTTTGGTGCCACTATCAGTCTTTATATATGACCAGAATTTCCTTGGGTTTTAGGAAAGGTCATTTGACAATATTCCGCAACAGCAGTCATTGATGGCTTCATGTATTACTCTCTTGACAGCTAGATGCATTTTATTGAGCATTTCTCTATCTATAGCCCTAAGCTTTCTTTTATGCCTATTACGTCACAGTCTCTGCTGCATAATGATCGGAAATAGCTAGCATGGGTGGGCATGGACTGTCAGACTGAAGCAATAACAAGGAGCAGCCTCTTTTGTCAACAGACTCAGGCTATGCCAAATGGAGCATGGCGGAGGGTACACGCTGGTTACGCAGGGCTCTTTCCACATTCATACTGACTGGTACTTATCAATGCATATTCACAGTTTCCATTTGTTGTTCCTACGCATTTGATGACGTCCACCACCACTGTCAGAATTGTAACTCTGATCTTTGCTATCAAAGGACTGCCCACCACCACTGTATCATAAAATGGTCCGCAATTTACATCACAGGAATTTTTGGATTTTTGCAACCGCAACAGTATTTCCCATGTGCATACCACCCCCTTCCATCCTCAGTCAAACGGCGAGGCAGAGCAATTTGTTCACACATTCAAGCAGGAAATGCTCAAGCATAAGGAATGCCACACCGAAGAATATACCTTGTTGATTTTTCTAAGTTCCTACCATTCCATGCCCACCAGAGAGCATACACCACCTGAATTACCACACAGCCAGCAATAATGGACATTGCTTCATCCCTTGCACTATTTGTGTGGTAAAGAGTCCCTGGTAATCAATCCGACATTTACAATGCCAACAGGCTTATTTTCATAATATTTCTATGAAGAAGAAGGATGATAGTGGAGATAAGAGGGCATTCAATGTATGTTGTTTAGGTCCTTCGACTGGATGCTACATCACCAGAATCGAATTAGTAGGTCTTCCTCTCACTCCAATACTGATGCCAAGTTGCTTTTGCCTACAGAGTCACCTCGCCAAGGCCCAGCTGTCGCACGAGAAGGGAAATCTACATTATTACATGCTAGAACAGGATGCATTTGACCAGTATTGTGTTTCACATGGGGCTGAATTGAAAGTGTCTATTTGGCTCAACAGCAGTCCAACACCTGAGTTGATAATGGAACGTGATCGCTGGTCTGAGTCCCACACAATATGGTCCCCACTCGGAGCTTACCTTGCTACCTTCCACAAGCAAGGTGTGGCTTTGTGGTATGGAGAAAAATTCGATAAACTCATATTTTCACATTTCGGAATTCAATTTATTAATTTTTCACCATGTGAAAAATACCTTGTTACTTGTTCGTTAGTAGCTGATGATCATAGTGATAAAAAAACCTCAATTGCATGGGACATTTGCACTGACAGGAAAAAAGATCATTTCCTCTAGATACGATGACGACGACAATATGGCCAATTCTTTGTTGGTCTCACGATGACAGATATTTTGCAAAATTGGGTACTGATATTCTTAGTCAGGTTTCAGGTCTGTACCTGCTGGGGATAGGACGATTACTTTGCCATCACTGCTGCCACCACTTCCTACACAGCTGTCCACTTCACTCCCATCGGGGTCGCAGTCACTGCCACCACTGCAGCTGCCACATCTGGCAGCTTAGAGTTGCAGCTTGGGACTGCAGTTGCACACGATGTCATGACTGGATTGCTGCCAGAGTCTGCACCAGCAGAACTTCCGTCGCAGCCACATTTTGGGGGCATCTCCCTTGGAATCACCATCTGCATATCTGCCAGTGGTGCAGTCCCCGTCATTGGAACCACAGTCACCCATGTCGCGGGTGTTGCACCCACACGATGTCATCATAGGCTCCCTGCTTGAGGCCACCACACCAGATCAACATGAGGTGACCCTCTCTGAGTCACTGGATCCTGACAGTGCTGCTGCATCTCATGCTGCTGCTGCTGGCACCCCTGGATATCCCAGTTTTGACAGCTTTCCTGGCTACCGCAGGCAGATGCCTCTGGGGGGGGCCTCAATCAGTGCTGAATGAGGATCCATTTTCTTCTGGGTCAGCCTCATCAGCTGAGCATCAATGGTATGCCAGCAAGTGATCCACATGGCTGATATCTCACCCCCACTCGGCGGCAGGGGAGGGATGTGGTCCTGATGTCTAATTTCCTGCCTCAATTCTTACTGCACACTCGTAAAGTGAGCACAGATGTTGCATGGATGTAGCGTGGCAACAACCATGATGCAGAACAGCATGCCTCCATAGCGCACACCGGCTCCTGCCAGCAGTGGCACATGGGCAAATCGTGCCCCCAGATAACAGCCAACCACATGCCATCACGTGTGCTAACTGACATTTGAACTGGGAGCTCTTCAAAACATTCCGTGTGTCAACATCAAGCAACCAGTTCAAGTGCTCTATGCCTCATCAGATGCTAAGATGAAAACTGCTAATATTATTTGGTTCTCTCTCTGGCTCATTGATGGGTCTGTCTATTTTCAAGTGTTATGCAACCTGGACTGTCTATGGCTCATGATTGCCATTCATATTTCTGTACATGGTGTTATGTACTGAAATATACCTGGTTCACTGTGCCCTATTCCTTGACTGCAGGTCCTAGTTTAACAATTTCTTGTACAGTCTTGATTGTTATACTTTCAAATACCAAATCTGCCTTATCAAAATTGTGGAAACTGTTTCAAAAGATAGAATTTTACATTTTATAGAGACGAATGACATACATAATGAGGCACAGTATGGTTTTAGATAATGTAGGTCTACCACCACAGGTGCAGCCAGCTTTGTAGCTTATGTTACTAGGGCAGTAGATGAGCTAAGAAAAGTCTGTGGATTTTTCTGACCTAGAACCCCTTTTTCATTCTGTATGTAAATAATATGACATTAGCTGCAGGTGACAATGTAGGAATGTATGTTTCAGATGTAATAAAAATTGGTTCAGTAATAACACTGGAATCAATTAGCTCTGCAAACTGAGAGAGGCTTATAAATACTTCAGTGAAACCATCTTGTTTGTAAACACAAATATGACAGCACAGATATAATTACGAACACCTAAAATTACAAATACTGGCAATATCAGCCACTAGGTAAGTCATTTCTCAAAAAAGTAGGGAATCAAAAATTCTTGGATACCATTGTTGATAAACACTTGACAAGGCAGGATCATATCAGTACAGTATGCTCAAAAGTAAGCACTTGCATTAATGATCTCTTTCCAGGTGTTCTGTCAAATTATTGTTTACATTTTATGCACAATATATCATTGACCAACACAGCCATCTTCTTCAGGTGCTTTAAGTCTTGCTATTGCATGTACTTGCTGCCCCGACTCCAACCAGACAGCGAGTACAAGTAATGGTGCTGTTTTCCGGCAGGTGGACTGGTTGTGATGGTGTTAGTCTTGGGTGGGCTGGATAGAGGGAAAGGAAGGTGGGAGGCAGGTAGATGAACTGGAGGTGGGTAGCTAGCGGCTTGGAGGGAGGCAGCTGGTTTGCAGCTAGGAATGCAGGATGGAGGGGTGGTAGGTATAAGGGCTAGGCTAGTAACACACGACTGGAGGAGCCCATGGGGAACTGCGCATGCTGAAGGTGACATGGGAATGTTAATTAGGAGGGAATGACAGGATGGAGGAAGCAGAAACAGTTGGGGAGAGGGTGCAGGGGCAGTGGTTTACCTGAGGTTGAGGCTAGGTCAATTACAAGAATGGAAGATATGTTGTAAGGATAATTCACACATGTGTAGTTCAGAGAAGGTGATGGCAGAGGGAAGTATCGAGATGGCTCAGGCTGTGGACACACATTGAAATTAAGCATGTTGTGTTCAGCTGCATGTTGTGCCAATGGGTGGTCAACTTTGCATTTGGCAACAATCTGACAGTGGTCATTCATCCTGGTGGGCAGCTGGTTGGTAGACAAAACTTCATAAAAAGCTATGCAGTGTTTGCACCAAAGTTGGTATATGACTTAGCTGCTTTCACAGGTGGCTAGGCCTCTGATGGGGTAGAATAACCTGTGGCAGAACTGGAGTAGGAGGTACTGGGTGGGTGATCACTTTTTGAGGGGTGGGAAGGATTTGGGTAGATTTATCTCTCATCCTGCCCTGAAATGCCAGACATCCCATCCCAGCCAACCAATCGTCACCCTAGTCCATCCATATGCCACTCCTGATACCAACCCCTTGCCAGTGGCACCCCTATTCCAGTTCTGCCACAGGTTATCCTATCCCATCACAGGTCTGGCCAACTGTTAAAGCAACCACATCATATACCAACTCTGCTGTGAACACTGCACAGCTTTCTATGTAGGAGTGACTAATAAGCAGCTGCCCACCAGGATGAATGACCACTGGCAAACTGTTGCAAGAGCAAAATTGACCACATAGTGGAACAACATGTAGCTGAAGCCAACATGCTTCATTTCAATGGCTGTCCAGAGCCTGAGCCATCTGAATCCCTCCCTCCACTACCAACTTCTCTGAACCACACAGATGGGAATTATCCTTCAAACACATCCTCTGTTCCCATACGTGTACTAGCCCCAACATCAGCTAACCCACATCCCTACATCCTGCACTGAACAGTTTCTCCTCCCTCCATTCTATTAGCCCCTCCCAATTCACATCCCCCCTCCCCCTGTCATGTTCAATGGGTGCCAGTCCCCAACAGTCCAACATCTGTGAATCACGTGTCTAGCCCATATACCTGCTACCCCTTCTTCCCACATTTCTAGCCACCAAACCAGCTACCTCCCTCCGAGCCACTAGTCACCCACCCCCAGTCCCTCTCCCTGTATCCACTGTACCCATCACAACCCCCACCACAACCTGTCTCCATGCCCAAAAACAGCATTGGCACCGTTAATCCAGCTGCCACTTGGTAGGGACATAGGTAGGTAAGTGTGTGGTTTTACTCTAGTTCATTTGAGGATAACTCTGAAAGCTAGCGACTTTTCTTTCTTTTGTGTGCAGCTATTGACAGCTATATGCTGCTGCTTTTCAGTGAGTTGTCTCTCTAATCCAAATGCAAATATGCGTGTGCAAAACACCCCCCTCCACACACACACACACACACACACGAGAAAAAGAGCATAAGGATAACAACTAGAAATAGTCATTGTAATTCCGAGTTATTTAAAAAATTGGGCTTCCTAGCTGCACCAAGTGAGTGTGGTGTGTATCATGCAAAATATTACTCAGTACTTCACTAATACTTCTATACATAATCATAGAACAAGAGTCAGTTTGGACTTATATTCACTCACGAAAAACAAACTGAAAATCAAAATCAGCATTTTTTATCAGGGAATAAAATTGTATAATTAACTGCCAAAGAAAATGAAAAAAAGACTCCTACAAACGCATGTTTGAAAAGGCAGCTGAAACATTCTTCATAAGTACTGCATAGTACACAATTAAAGATTACTCAGAGTAGTGGGTAGTAATGAAAAGGGTTAACTATCACACCCTGTCACATTTCAAAAACATGATTATAGTTTGTTGCTTTTACAAGGAAGTTGTGTATCAAGACATAAAACATATGGTGGTAATGTCTTGACTTTCTCTTGACTGCAAAATCATATTCATCATGGGAGGACGCTGACTCAAGTTTTTCACATGGGCTGCAGGGCAAGGTTGAATATTTGCAGGTATGAAACAGCTTTGTTAACAGACCTAAGTTGGTGCAGGGGGTACAGCAGTATCTTTACAGTCCACAAGCCAAGTTGGTGCAGGGGGTACAGCAGTATCTTTACAGTCCACAAGCCACTCTAGTGTGTGTATACGTACGTGTGTGTGTGTGTGGGGGGGGGGGGGGGGGGGAGAGATGTAGTAACAAGAAACAAAGCTGTTTTATATTACCAGTTACCTGAAACAAACCACAAGTACAGTGTACAATAAGGACCAACTGAATGAGGCAGTGCAATCTTTAAGGTTCTGACTCAATATTTGGGAAGAAGGAATTGCTCTGTCCTGACATCTTGATGTGCATTACCGTAAATGACTTAGTGGAATGGCAGAATGGTTCCTTAATCAAGGCCATAGCCAGCCACATGTCCTGTCTTCATAGACCACCAATTCTAGCTTCTTAAAATATGTTATGTATTCTATCTGTTGTATATTTTGAGCTAGCAATTTGCGTTGTATTACCTTGACAATTCCTATATCATTATGAGATGATCCTTTGATCGATATAGATAAACAATTACATAAACAAATAAATTATGCACTTGAAAGCAAATAGTCTGTGCAGTTAAATAGAGACATACACAAATACAATAAGTGAAATAGGGACGATTATTCTCTACACAGGATGCAGCTCAAATTAACCAGAAAACAATACATAATTCCTGTGCACATTTTACTGTGTAAATTACCACTCAAAACTAAAGGCATTAAAACTACATCTGTTATCATACATAAATCACCTCTACATAGCCTAAAAGAAAACCAAGAAGCTTAACAGTAGTAAGGATCTCCTTCAAAAAAAGAAATTATTAAGACATATTTATATCCATGTTATGTTATGAGATGAATACAACACAATATCACAAGTTTACTCCATAAAAAGGAAGTATAAATATACAATGTATGTACTTTCTCGTTATACAAGAATGATCCTTCTGATTGTTGTTCTTTTAGGTTTGCTCCAAGTGCCTTAAACAGACGTGATGCTACAACGTAAGGCAGCCAGAGAACAAGATTAGTGCACATTGTGTAAACTGCAGACTTCAAAGGGCATTACTGTGAAATTTGGGTGAATTAGCGTGGGCATCAAAGTGTAATTATTCGTGTTATCGTCTTATCCAGCTTCCGTTGAGGAAATCTCGGATCGATGTTGGGTATTCGTCTAAGGAAGATAATAGATTTGACTAAATTAAAATAGTTTCTGTTATATCTATAAATATAACAGAAATCATGTATGCCATGACAACTTCTATGCGATGGAAAATATCTACAGATGAATTAAGAAATAAATAAAAGTGTATCAGACTTAGAACGAGAAATAATAAATATCGTTACCGGTTGTACGCAACACTAATTTTTTTTCCTACAAAAGTGTCACATTTGCCCACTGCGAAGTTAATCAATTTCTACACTAATCCTAGATACTTAAATGTTCGCCGGGACACCTAGAAACAATAATAATGGTTTATTTAAGCAGGCTAGTTGCGTTTGTTTATTCACAACATATGCAGTCTGACACAATGTTGCCAATAACACCTCAACACAAAACCCGCGACATTCCTAAAACACTCTATGATTATCAATATTTGGAACTTTCTGGAAGTAGAATATCCATTGAAAACATCTCTTAGGTCTCTCATTAGTTATTGCTGTCCTGTATACAAACTGCGAGCGTGTTTAAAACACAAGCTACATTGACACCATGAAGCGTCTTGCACTTTTGAAACAGCGAGTGCTTTAGATAACGCTTACAGTTGCGACAACGTCTCAGTTCATTAGCATTGCTGAACATCTATATAAATTGACTCACAAACGAACCTCATTTGCTTCTTTTCCAGAAATCGGGACGTCGTTTGTGTTATTACAAGAAAATTAGTACATTACTCATTGATTTCAGTAAAGTAGAAATTCTTTCCAAAAAACAAAACAATCGTGTATGTTGGTAGCACTGTAGAAACACAAACAACAGACGAATAATTTTTGTTCTCTACAAAATGTCAATTTTGTTTATTGTGATTTAGCGGTTTTTGTTACGATGCATGTAGAATGGAAATATTGGTGTCGTCTGTGTGCTAGTGCTGATGGGAATGCAACTGTTGTGTTCAAGAGTAAGGATCGTCTTCTGCCAGACAAAATTTTTAAGTATTTGTCTATATTGGTAAGTAAAGGCGCCTATAGTATGTACCATAAACTTTACGGCAGCGGAATATTCGATGTAAATTGTGAACTGTAATTCGTAATGTCTTGTTTTCATTGAATGATTTTGAAACTGTGAGCTGATACTAAGTCTGAATATATTTACCGTACTAATGTGAGGTTATACAATCGTGAAAGAAATGGTCCAGTGTAAGAAGCCTCAAATGTTATTGTTCGGCAAACCTTTATTTTCAGATTGAGACTCAAGATGTGTTACCACAGTCAGTATGTGAAAGCTGTGTGAAAAAGATTGGTTCATTTGATCGGTACGCAGATCAGTGTCTTCGTGTACAAAGTATGTTTAAAACTATGATTGAGGAAGCGGACGGCGCTGATGCCAAAGCCGGCTTCGTTAGTCAAGGATCCCCGAATGAAACTCAAGCTGTTTTGCCGTCCCACGATGTGAGTATAAATATGGACTCAGATCATCTTCGTGTGCCGGTATGTAAGTAGCCTATTATGCATCCTCTTCTTTGGCACCACGTCCAGCGTGTAATAAACAACAATTTTACTGCAGTCTTTAGGCTACAGAAAAAAAATCCTTCGAGCCATGGCAGGTACAGGAAAAAAAAAAAAAAAAAAAAAAAAAAAAACAATCATGCAGACTTCGCTTCAAGGTCTTTGCTCTTACAACTGCTCCTGGCCTCTATATCTAAGTTTTCTAAACTAAACCCACAACTTTTTGTGAAAAACCTGTTTAAGCATTGATTATGAAACGAGAGACAAATATCAGTATATGTTACCAACTCATAGGCCAAATGGGTATAAGGCTGAGAAATAAAATCTGTGAAAAATTTAAAAATCACTAACCAGAAGAATTTTGACTTCATTTAAAAAAGTACCTATCAAGTAAATATTATTACAGTGTAGAGGAATTTATGAGCAATTGTCGCAAATAATTATGCCTGATGTTTAATTTTATTCTGTTTCATGCTAGGAAGTACTTAAGTAACTATGTATTCTTAATTTTGCTTTACAATAGACTGAAACCAACTTTTTTTGGCAATTTTGTTATTCGATTATGAAAATCTATGTGACAGCCGTTGACACCATCCCATGATTAAAATTGTAATATTAAAAATTAAATGGTTGGTGTGTTTTCTGTACACTGAAATGCATCATGAAATTTTCAGAAAAGTCCACTTCATACAGATATAGGCTACATTGAAACAATATGAATTAGAATTTAGATAAAATATGGAATGCAGTGGCAATCATGCAAGAGAAGTATATTTTTCATGGATTGCATTAATCTTGCTTTGACAGTCACATATTTCTCTGTGAATTAGAATAAAACAGAACATCTACTAGGAGCTGTAGCTGTAATGCAGATTTGCAAAGAGATCATATGTCACTTTTTGATCAGTCGTTGAATTAATACGCACCAAGTAATTGTTGCTATGGAATTGTAGTGATATACCTGTAATGACAGTTGTTACTGGTTTTGCTCCATCAGGAAGGGTGCTTTGCTCTTCTTGTTCGTGGTGTTAATTATTGAGAGATAAAATCAGACCAACTCATCTGCTGTAAGAAGAGTTGGTACCTTATTGTTTAACCATTATTTATTTTCAGGCTGAGAATTGAAGTGTATTACCACATTCTATTTGTGAAACTGAATGAAAAATTAATCAAAAATATATTGCCTCTAACCTCTAGTTACAAGCCCAGTTCACTCACCATTTGATTAAAGAGAATTAAATAAATAGCCTACAGTGCAGTAATGAATCATTTTGTCACAGCATAACTTTAACTGCCTTTCAGTTTGACTGCTTGAAAATCTGATCTACAACAAAAGCTCTGTACGATCTCACAAATGACGCCCTGGTTGAACTTGACAACTAAAACTATTCTGTTGATATATTCTGTGACATGACCAAAGTTTTAGACTTTGTAAATATTCTATCTGTGAAAGTAAAATGTTATGTTAGCAATGACAACCATCTGACAGAAATCAGAGGATCACATTGACTAATCTCACCACAGGAATAATACTATACACAGAATGATGGAATATAAAATGTGGTACCCCTCAAGGTTTCACATTCTTGTTACATCTTTCTTTATAATATAATCTGAAATTGAATACAAATAGAGATTTGATGATTATAATGTCTGTGTTTATATGTTGTTTGTATCTTCACAGTACAATGCATTTTAGATATGCTTGTATGCCTGAAGAAATAGTCACTGTGAAAACAGGGGTAAACATTGCAAAAAGATTAGCATTCTGCAACTATGCATCGACATCAGCTGTTTGTGACATTAAAATTTGTGCCGAACTGGGGCACAAACTATGATTTCCTGCTTATCACAAGTGCTCGCACAGATTGTGATTCACACACAGGATGACAAACATTATACTGCCGTGTTAGCCCATCAAGTGATGAGTATATCATTGATGATTACAATATCTGTACATATACTGTGTTTGTATCTTCACAATGAATGTATGTCTGAAGGACATTGTATTGTGAAGATA
Organism: Schistocerca serialis cubense; assembly: GCF_023864345.2. Classification (NCBI taxonomy): domain Eukaryota; kingdom Metazoa; phylum Arthropoda; class Insecta; order Orthoptera; family Acrididae; genus Schistocerca; species Schistocerca serialis. Next base: position 1,160,254,634 of record NC_064638.1, on the reverse strand, counting down.
CAAACACTGTATAAGTAGAGATACTGTTCCCATCAGTGCTGTACCCACCTCTTCATGGGCTATTTGTCTCACTGTGAGAGAATCGTGGATTGTGCAAGCACAAAGGTTGTGATGTCGTGATAAATGGAAGTTTGGATCTTTCCTGGAGGCATGCTTGGATAGCCAGAACGGTTAAGGCAACTGCTCTTGATAAGTGTGAAATCTGCATTCGTGTCCTGGCCTTTCACAAATTTTCATGTGTCATAAACAGCTGATATCTTAAAATAGCCACAGAATGCAAATTTCTTTTGTGATAAATAATATACTTTATTCATCTCAGAGTATCTGTACAACCAGTCAGTATCATCAACAGTTAATAAAAATAAAATACTGGTAGCCCGTGGATGGGATAATAACAGTATTATGAAAAGGACAGCTGTTCATCATATAGAGGAGTTGTTGAGCCACAGACAGGCACAACAAAAAAAGTGCTACACATTTATGTTTTCGGCCAGCAGGCCTTCTTCCAAAAAAAAAAAAAAAAAAAAAAAAAACAACAACACACACACACATTCACAACTTATACACGCATGACCATTTTCCCTAGCCCGAGACAGTGGTCATATGTGTGTGTTGTTCATGTGTGAATGAATGTGTGTCTTCAGCCAAAGATAACAGTCATGCATTTGTGAATTGTGCTTCTGTGTGTGTGTGTGTGTGTGTGTGTGTGTGTTTGTGTGTTTGTTATCTGACTTGGAAAGATGACAGTGATTGATTAGTTTCATGTTCCATGGATCATTTAGCACGAAAACAAATTGTAGTGATGTGAAATGCGTCATTATACATTCACATCACAAATTAGTTTGTAAATATGGCTAAGTGCTGAATATTTTAAGAATTTTAGTTTTTGAAATGTACATGTGATTTTGTAATTCTTACGCTCTGCCTTTTACACATTGAAATTCTTCTGCAGAATAGGAGGAGTTGTCAAGGAGAAACTTTTTCAGATTGTTTCATCATCTGTCAGACATTTTATATCGCGGGGTATGTGTTCAGAAATTTTCATTGCAGCATTGTGCGTCCCTTTTTGTGTTAAAGATAACCTTAATGTTTGGTAAAGAATGTCATTTGCCATTCTGGTTCTGTAATTATATACACCATTGTTCCTTGTGAACTGCAGTGGACTATTTACCATGAATTTCATAAGGTAATAAATATACTGTGAAGCAGTAGTCAGAATGCCCACCGCCTGTTACAGATGTGTACAAGTTGACCGTGGACGATCATCACATATTATTCTTACAGCATGTTCTTGAATGACATAGATTTTGCTTCTAAAGGTTGACTGACCCCATAACACTATTACATGTGACATTATTGAATAAAAATATGCAAAATATGTCAACTTACCGTTTTGTTTCTTGCCAAGACTTGTAATTATTCTAAGTGTCAATGTGGCTGAAATAAGTTGTTAAGTTCCACACAGGGCTTTTTCCAGTTTAAATTCTCGTTAATATGGACTCCTAAGAATTTTGAAGTTTCCAGCCTGTTTATTATTTCCTCTGCTGTAACTCTGTACATATTACATGGATAAGCTCTAGGCCTCCAATGCTCAACACTTCAAATACTCTGTCGATGACATCTGTGCGGGCCGGCCAGCAGAGGCCAACTGCAGTGGGCCACATGACTTGTGGACACAACATGGCATCCGTCACACTGTCTACCATAGTCATCCTCTTTATAAGTGCAGTGCAGCTGGCGCTGTCATATTGTGTTTTTACGTATTATCAGCAACTACTTATCTCAGTACCTGTACTGTTTCTATTTTTGTGTCTGTGCCCTCAACCGTTGTTTGCTTGTATGTGAAAGAACAACAACTTTTGTTCATTGTGGCTATGAGATGATAAAATTTGCTGTTTCCTTTGGGGAAGAGGGTTTCCCAGGGGTCAGTACTGGGGCCACTCCTGTTCCTTATTTATATAAATGATATGTCCTCTAGTATTACAGGTGATTCTAAAATATGTCTGTTTGCTGATGACACTAGTTGGTAGTAAAGGCTTTTGTGTGCAATATTGGCACTCCTTCAAACGATGCAGTTCATGACGTAAGTTCATCCCCCTGCGGCCCAGGGGTTAGAATAGGCCCGAGATATTCCTGCCTGTTGTAAGAGATGACTAAAAGGAGTCTCTCACCTTTCGGCCTTTATGTGATGGTCCCCTGTAAGGTTTGACCTCCATTTTTAAAAATTTTCTGGAATAGCGAGCCAATTGGGGAAGGGCGCCGTACATGGTGCATCATGTCCATTGTGAATTGAGATCTTTAGCCCACTTTCTTGTCTGAAGGACACCTTCCTGGGTGCGTTTTCCACCATGCAGTATGCAGTGTCGCTTTCTGTGTCGACGATGACCATGGACTCCTTTGCACCTGATATCCAGCACGGTAGCCAGTCCATTGTGGTGGTCCCCCCTTACCACACAGGGATCGCTCTGCTGATGCCTGCGCAACTCCCCACATATGCCAAGGGGTAGATGCCCATCCCCCTGGGGCACCGGGACTCCCGCTAATGGCCATCCTGCCAGGTGGCCGTTGCTACGGCTGGGTGGCGCCTGTGGGGAGGGCCCCTGGTTGTAGTGGGTGGCATCGGGGTGGATGACACGCGGTGAAGCATAGTCCATCACCTATTGGTGGTGGTGAAACACAAGCAGCCCCAAAGTGTTCACGAGCTCAATTCAGCGCACGGAAGTGCTACCCGAAGTCGTTCCCCTCTCTGGCCACATCATGGGAGGAATGTCAGGCTAAGGATAGCAGCAGATCTTATTCGCCCTGGTAGCTAGTATGTTCAAGAGCTGATGGGGAATCTTTCATGACAATGAAGCCGTAGTTTTTTGTTGAGCATTTAGAGGACAAGTTTGGGGAGATGGAGGGCTTGTCCAAAATGAGATTTGGGTCAGTCTTGATCAAAAAAGCATCCTCTCCCCAATCAAGGACGTTACTCACTTTTGACAAGCTGGAGGATGTTTCTGTAACCATCACACCCCACGCACCCTATAAGAGTGTAAATATGATCAAGAGTATCATATTTCAGTCTGACAATGGAGTTGAGTGCAAATTTAGAGCGGCCAGGTGTACATTTTGTCCGGCGTGTCTACGGGGGTCCGAGGGATAATCAGATTGTCACTGGTGCCATCATCTTGGCCTTCAAGGGTGATACATTGCCTGAGAAGGTCAAGGTGATGGTCTACCACTGTGGTGTAAAGCCCTATATCCCTCCCCTGATGTGGTGCTTTAAGTACTGGAAGTTCGGCCATGTGTCTTTCTGCTGTACTTCAAGCGTCAAATGTCAAGGTTGTGGACGCCCATCACATCCCAATACTGCATGTGCCCTGCCTCCCATCAGTGTCAACTGTGCGGAGAGCACCTTTTGCCTTGCTCGCCAGACTGAAGGATTCTCCAGAAAGAAAGGAAAATCAAGTAGTACAAGACCCTGGACCGACTGACCTACACTGAGGCTAAGAGAAAATTTGAATGCCTCCATCCTGTACGTCTGACATCATCTTACGCCGCTGCTACAACAGTTCTGGCACCATCAGCTCCGCCAACCCCAGTCACCTACCAGAGCCGGAAGACTACACGTGCCCCCTTATTGATAGGGGGCATTTCCCTCCTTGTTGCTCCTGCACCACCTACTTCGGGAGCAACAACCCCCCCCCCCCCCCCCTCCCAACCATCAGGGATGTCGGTCCCCACTTCTAAGCCCGAGAAGAGTAAGTCTTCTTCAGCTTCTCTTGCTAGGAATGGGTCCTATGGGTCACTCCTTTCCCAGGTTTCTGCTTGTGGGAAAGATGACACCCACCAGTGGCTGAAGATCTCAAAAGCAGCTGGTTGTAGGGCTTCACGCTCACCCACTTTGCTTGAGCCTCTGCATTGGAGAATTACTCCCCCAGCCTGTCGCACTCTCAAACGGCGGCTGGAAGGGAAAGTCCTCTCATTCACTACGTGCCACAGTGAATCCTATAACGCCCCATTTACAGAGTGGGAGCTCCTCAGTGCCCTCGCACATTGCCCTGACACTGCTCCTGGGCCAGATCGGATCCACAGTCAGATGATTAAACATTTCTCATCTGACTACAAGTGACATATCTTCATCATCTTCAACTGGATCTGGCGTGATGGCGTCTTTCTGCCGCAATGTGGCAGGAGAGCACCGCCATTCTGGTGCTCAAACCCAGTAAAAACCCGCTTGATGCTGATAGCTATCGGCCCATCAGCCTCACCAACGTTCTTCATAAGCTGCTGGAATGTATGGTGTATCGGCGGTTGGGTTGGGTCCTGGAGTCACGTGGCCTACTGGCTCCATGTCAGGGTGGCTTTTGCCAAGGTCGCTCTACCACTGATAATCTTGTGTCCCTCGAGTCTGCCATCCGAACAGCCTTTTCCAGACGCCAACACCTGGTTGCCATCTTTTTTGACTTATGTAAAGCATATGGAATGATCTGGCAACATCATGTCCTTGCCACATTGTATGAGTGGGGTCTCCGAGGCCCACTCCTGATTTTTTATCCAAAACCTCCTGTCGCTCCATACTGTCCATGTCCTAGTTGATGCCTCCCATAGTTGTATCCATATCCAGGAGAATGGAGTCCCACAGGGCTCTGTATTGAGTGTCTCTCTATTTTTAGTGACCATTAACAGTCTAGCAGCAGCTGTTGGGCCCTCCGTCTCATCTTCTCTGTATGCAGACGACTTCTGCATTTCATACTGCTGCTCCAGTACTGGTGTTGCTGAGCGGCACCTACAGGGAGCCATCCATAAGGTGCAGTCATGGGCTCTAGCCCATGGCTTCCAGTTTTCAGCCGCAAAGTCGCGTGTCACGCACTTCTGTCGGTGTCATACCGTTCATCCGGACGCAGAACTTTACCTTCATGATGATCCACTCACTGTAGTGGAGGCATATCGATTCTTAGGACTGGTTTTCGATGCCCAATTGACGTGGCTTCCTCATCATCATCAGCTTAAGTGGAATTGCTGGCAGCACCTCAATGCCCTCCGTTGCCTGAGCAACACCAATTGGGGTGCAGATCACTCTACGCTGCTGCAGTTCTACAGAGCCCTTGTCCAATGCTGAAAGTGTGGTTTATGATTCGCTCAGCGTTGCATTTAGTCAACCCTGTGCACCATTGCGGGGTTCGGCTAGTGACTGGAGCTTTTAGGACAAGTCTGGTGACCAGTGTACTAGTGGAGGCTGGAGTCCCTCCATTGCAGATCAGATGTGCACAGCTGTTCACCAGTTACGCTTCACACATTCGTAGTTCTCCTGAGCATCCGAATTACCGTCTCCTTTTCCCGCCCGCGGCGGTCCATCTCCCACATCGGCGGCCCAGATCGAGGCTAATGATTGTGGTCCCTTCTCTCCGAACTGGACTCTTTCCCTTTACCACCTCTACTTGGTCCGTTCATGTATGTGTCCATGATGTACTCCTCGGCTGCAGCTTCATCTGGACCTTTTGCTTGGCTCTAAGGACTCAGTTAACCCCGGCGCTCTCCGCTGTCACTTCCACTCGTCTTGACGTGTTCCGGGGCTCTGATGTGGTTTACACTGATGGCTCGGTGGCTGATGGTCATGTAGGCTTTGCATATTTTCATGGAGGACATATTGAACAGCACTCCTTGCCAGAAGGCTGCAGTGTTTTCACTGCAGAGCTGGTGGCCATATCTCATGCTCATGAGCACATCCTCTCATGCCCTGGTGCATCATTTCTCCTGTGCTGACTCATTGAACAGCCTACAAGCTATCGACCAGTGCAACCCTCACCATCCTCTGGTAGTGTCCATCCAGGAGTCCATCCCTGCATCCCTGGAACGGTCCTGTCATTCAGTGGTGTTTGTGTGGACCCCAGGACACATCAGAATCCCTGGCAATGAACTTGCCGACAGGCTGGCCAAACAGGGGACGCAGAAACGGCTTCTGGAGATGGACATCTCCAAAGTTGACCTGTGCTCTGTCTTACGCCGCAGGGTTTTCAGGCTTTGGTAGACGGAATGGCATAACAGTATGCACAACAAGCTGCGTGTCATTAAGGAGACAACGAGTGTGTGGAAGACTTCCATGCGGTCCTCTCGCAGGGAATCAGTTGTCCTTTGCCAGCTCTGCATTGGCCATATGTGGCTAATGCATGGTTACCTACTCCATCGTGAGGACCCACCTCTGTATCGCTGTGGCTCCCAAATGACAGTCGTCCACCTCTTGCTGGACTGCCCACTTTTAGCCGCTCTTCGGCGGACTTTTAACTTTTCCCAGCTCCCTGCCTTCGGTGTTGGGCAATGATGCCTCAGCAGCAGCTTTAGATTTATGTTTTATCCGTTAGAGTGGGGTTTATACTTCAATGTAGGTTTTAGGGTATTTCCTTTGTCCCTCTGTGTCCTCCACCTTAGTGCTTTTAGGGTAGAAATTTTAATGTGTTGCAGAGTGGCTGGCTCTTCCTTTTTATTCTCGTGGTCGGCCAGCCACTGTAATCTGCTTTCTTGTTTTACTCTCTTCTGTTTCTAGGGTCTCTCTGTTGTTTTCTTGTCCTCTTTTGTTCCTTATAGTGTTCATTGCCTTTCCTTTGTTCTTGTGGTTTTTCCTTTCTTTTCATTTTGTGTTATATGTCTTGTCCGTTTTATTCCCACACTTGTGGCATTGTTTTATTAGGAACAATGGACCAATGACCTTGTAGTGTGGTCCCTTTCCCCTCTTTTAAACCAACCATCCAACATAAGTTTATGGCTTGTAGAAAATAAACTAATGCTAAATCATAATATACCTCAGTTTTTACAGTTTCTGACATAGAGTTCAACAAAACCCAACCTTTTAATTTCACAGTGTGGGCATATGATTAATGAAACTGAGCAGTTCAAATTTCTTGCTGTTCAGATAGATAGTAAACTGTTGTGGAAAGGCCATGTTCAGGATCTTGTTCAAAGACTCAATGCTGTACTATTTGTACAGTATCTGAAGAAAGTGATAGTTCGACACAAAAAGTAGTCTACTTTGCTTATTTTCATTCACTTGTGATTTATGGTATTATATTTTGGAGTAACTCTTCCCATTGTAAATGGATATTTTTGGCTCAGAAATGGGCAGTTCGGGTAATAAGTGGTGTAAGTTCACGAATTTCTTGTCGACCCCTGTTCACTATTACGGTATATTGGTAATTTTTACTTATGGACCGTCTGACAGCAACTGAATAAAACACAATTTTAGTGCCATACGCATTTCGCCTTTATTTTCTGCAAGGCATCATCAGTGGCAGGTTGCATGGACAATTTCTTACATATTACGCTCCTGTTGCATTTTTGTTGTTGTTCCTCTTATGAATGCCAATTTGCGGTTTTTTCCCCACATTCCACAGCACTATGAACTGAATGCTTGTTTTAATGCAATGTTTTGGTTTCTGTTGCATTAAAACAAGCATTCAGTTCATAGTGCATTGTTCCCATCTACTAGCACCTGCAATCATCCTAGCTACTTTCACATCCGTAACCGTAACCGTAATCTGAATCCACCCAGCTTTCGCTCCCATACAACAAATTTGGTTGAAAGATTGAACAGTGCACAGATAACTTAGTTTTGGTACTGACTTCCTTCTTGCAGAAGAGAGTAGATCGCAGCTGAGCGCTCACTGGATTAGCTTTGCAACACCTCACTTCCAGTTCTTTCACTATGTTGCCATCCTGTGAGAATATGCGTCCTAAGTACTTGAAACTGTCCACCTGTTCTAACTTTGTTCCTCCTATTTGACACTCGATCCGTTTATACCTGTTTCCCACTGACATTACTTTCGTTTTGGAGATGCAAATCTTCACACCATAGTCCTTACATTTCTGATCTAGCTCTGAAATATTACTTTGCAAACTTTCAATCGAATCTGCCATCACAACTAAGTCATCCGCATATGCGAGACTGCTTATTTTGTGTTCACATATCTTAATCTCACCCAGCCAGTGTATTGTTTTTAATATATGATCCATAAATAATATGAACAACAGTGGAGATAGGTTGCGGCTTTGTCTTATCCCTGACACTACTCTGAACCATGAACTCAATTTACTGTCAATTCTAACTGCTGCCTGACTATCTATGTAAAGACCTTTAATTGCTTGCAAAAGTTTGCCTCCTATTCCATAATCTCGTAGAAGAGACAATAACTTCCCCCTAGGAACCCGGTCATATGCCTTTTCTAGATCTATACGGCAAAGACTACCAAATCCACTGGTTAGTCCCTCAACCGTTAGGGGTAAAACTCAATGGGATTCGAGGCAAGTAAGGCTAGCAACCTGCTTCCCTGGTACTTTAAATATGATGCTGGCAACAATCAGAGCAAAATGCCTCGGACCTTTGGAGGTGATGGAGTCCCACCTCTAATTGACAAACCAGGGACTCCTAAGATATGACTCGGCAAACGAATGGTAACGAGATGGGGAGCTATTAATATCAATGGGGGCTACTCTGGGAAGAAAGTAGAGCTGGCAGAGGCTGCAAGTAAGATGGGGTTGGACGTTTTAGCTGTTAGAGACATTCGGGTAAGGGGTGAGAAAGAAGAGGAAGTGGGAGAATACAAGATCTACCTGTCAGGAGTCAAAGCAGGGAATGGAACCCAGCGTAGTTGCAGTAAGGTATGTAAATGAACGACTGATGTGGATAGATTTGACAGTGTCTAGCAAGAAAATTAGGATTGTATCAGTATATTCGCATTGTGAAGGGACAGATCAAGATAAGATGGATAGTTTTTATGATGCACTCAGTGATGTAGTTGTTAGAGTAAAGGACAAGGACAGTGTTCTGCTCATGGGTGATTTTAATGCCAGGATTGGAAGTCGGACAGAAGGGTATGAAAAGGTTATGGGTAAATTTGGAGAGGATATGGAGGCCAACAGGAACGTGAAACAACTCTTGGATTTCTGTGCCAGTATGGGCTGAGTAATCACAAACTCCTTTTTTAAACCTAAGAACATTCATCCGTATACTTGGGAAGGCAGGGGAACCAGATCTGTCATTGACTATATAATAACAGATCAGGAATTCAGGAAGGCTGTGAGGGACACACATGTATTCAGGGGATTCTTTGAAGACACTGATCACTATTTAATCTGCAGTGAAATTGATATTGTGAGGCCGAAAGTGCAGGAGGTCAGGTCCATATGTAGGAGGATAAGAGTGGAGAAACTTCGGAGGATAAGAGTGGAGAAACTTCAGGATAAGGAAATCAGGCACAAGTACATAACAGTGATCTTCGAAAGGTACCAGTTAGTTGAAAGTAGTCAATTACAGTCATTGGAAAAGGAATGGACAATGTACAGGTACACAGCACTAGAGGTGGCTTAAGAATGCCTTGGAACAGTAGTGTGTAAAGGTAGGATGAAGCAAACAGCTTGGTGGAATGACACAGTCAAGGCAGCCTGTAAAAGGAAAAAGAAGGCGTATCAAAAATGGCTACATACTAGAACTCAGGTAGACAGAGAAAGTTATGTTGAAGAAAGAAACAAAGCCAAACAGATAATTGCAGCATCCAAGAAGAAATCTTGGGAAGACTTTGGAAACAGGTTGGAGACTTTGGGTCAAGCTGCTGGAAAACCATTCTGGAGTGTAATTAGCAGTCTTCGAAAGGGAGGTAAGAAGGAAATGACAAGTATTTTGGACAGGTCAGGAAAACTGCTGGTGAATCCTGTTGATGCCTTGGGCAGATGGAGGGAATATTTGGTAGAGTTGCTCAATGTAGGTGGAAATACGATCAGTAATGGTTCAGATTTCGATGTACAATGGGATAGGAATGATGATGGAAATAGGATCACATTTGAGGAAGTGGAGAAAATGGTCAATAGATTGCAGTGCAATAAACGGCTAGGATGGATGAAATTAAGTCCGAACTCATCAAATACAGTGGAATGTCAGGTCTTAAATGGCTACACAGGATAATTGAAATGGCGTGGGAGTCGGGACAGGTTCCATCAGGCTGGACGAAAGTAGTAATCACACCAATCTTTAAATATGGAAACAGAAAAGATTGTAACAACTACAGAGGTATCTCTTTAATCAGCGTTGTGGGTAAAATCTTCTCTGGTATTGTTGAAAGGATAGTGCTAGTATTAGTTGAGGACAAATTGGATGAAAATCAGTGTGGGTTTAGGCCTCTTAGAGGTTGTCAGGACCATATATTTAGCTTACGGCAAATAATGGAGAAGTGTTACCAGAAGGCTTATGCACAACGAATTATAAAATGTTTCAACTGTTCAGAGTGTAAAGCAATTTCTACCCCAACGTTGAAAGTTACAGATGTTTCACAGTCAGGGAAAGATGACACGGTAAAACAGTCTTTTCCATACAGAGAAGCAGTTGGAGCATTAATGTATCTGACGCTTGGTGCAAGACCAGACCTAGCCTTCAGTATAAGTGTTCTGTCAAGATCTTTCGAGAATCCCACCAAGAAGACATATTAAGAGTAAAGAGGGTTTTTTGTTATGTATCAGTAACAACTGAATATGGAATCACATACAAATCAAGAGGAAAGAGCACAACTCTGGAATGCCACAGTGATGCAGATTTTGGAGGCTGCTCAAAACCAGGCAGATCAACATCTGGGGCAGTCATGAACTGCGCAGTAGGGGTGATATCACGGCTAAGTCAGCGACAAACCATGGTAGGAACATCTACAACTGAAGCTGAACTAGTTGCTGCAAATGAAGCTGTCAATGAGATTATTTGGTTAACTCGTCTATTCGGAGAAACAACAAGACTATCTGAAATTCCAGTTCTCCGAATTGACAATTCAGCAGTATTGAAGTTAGCAGAAAATCCAGAATTTCATCACCAAACCAAACAAATAGCCATCAAGCATTTCTTTATTCATGAAAACTTTATGAAGTAAGAATTAGAGTTCATCAAATCCCATCTGAAGAGCAGGTAGCGGACATCGTGACCAAAGCTCTACCGAAGACATATATGAAGATATTCTGTAATCTTATGGGTTTGCCTGTTTGTTGATTTCTATTTAACAAGGTAAAGTGTTAAAGTAAACTCTTTTTATTAACGTATTTAAAAAGAAGTTTTGTGTTAAATTATTAATCAACATCGTATATGAGCGCCATGTTTTGTTTATCTCTGTTTTTTGTTTTGAGTCACTACACTCGTACTTTTACTCTCAGATGTTTTTAGAAGCTCCTTGGTCAAGTGACTTCTTGTGTAAACAGTGCCTCCAGATTCAGAAATAAATCTAAGTATTTGAAAACCAAACTCACCGCTTTTTGTCAGCACCTATTCTTTATTGAGAATAAATAAGTTTTTTTTTCTCTCAACAAAATACAATAATTGACGCAAGTTCAACTCTGAGATGAAGGGAGGAGTTTGCGTTGGGTTGCATCAAAACAGTCACACGATTAATGACTAAAAAAAATTAGTTCAGTGCTTTTGATTAATATCTGAACTTGAGTATTTGTAGTGTTATTGTGACAAGGAATACGAAAAGGTGGAACACAAATATTATTCACACAAGTTGTTCAGTGTTATGCTAAACAGCCAGTTACTAACTTTGACAGCCTTGTAAACAAAATTAAAAATGTTGCCAAGCTTTAAGACAACGTTCATCTTCAGAACAAACTATTGGAATATATATGTGCAGCATACGTACACAGTTACATTCTCATGATTAACTACATTGGTTTGCCCTGCACCTTAATTGAGATGGGGTGTTGTGTAAGGTGGAGTTGAAGAGAGGGATAAGGGAAGGGAGGAAGGTGAGACAGCATGGGAGTGGGATAATAATGTGGCACTGGTCAGCTCACCCTGGCACAGGTATGTGGAATTGTGTGTGGCACATGATGAAGTGGAAGATTGGACTAGGAGAGGGAAGTAGAACTGAGGAAAAAGGAGATTGCATAGAGGAGAGCATAGGTGATATTAGACTGAAGTCAAGGACAAGGGTGCAAGTGGAAATTGAGAACTGCAAGATTGCAGGATCTGAAGATATGTTGTAAGGACAGTTCGTAGCTACTTCATTCAGAGAAGCTAGTATTTGGGGTGGGGGGATATCTATGTGATGGTTGTGAAAAAGCTATTGAATTCAAGTGTGTTGTCTTTAGCAGAATGGTTTGCCACTGGGTGGTCAACTCTGTTCTTGGCCACAGTTTGATGGTGACGTTTATTCTGTGGACTGATGGCCATTGGCTATTCACAGCTTAACAGCTGTGCAAAAACTGCAGCACAGCTGGTATAGGTATAGGACATTAGTGCTTTCATAAGTGAACCTACCGCTAACAGTGTGTGCCTTTGATGGGACTGGTGGGTGCATAGGACAAATCTTGCACGTAGGCCATCCACAGTGGTGAGAGGTTAGCAGTAATTGAGGCAAAATGACAAACCAGTGCACGTAGGCCATCCACAGTGGCGAGAGGTTAGCAGTAATTGAGGCAAAATGACAAACCAGAATATTTATAAACTGAGTGGGTGATGGAATAGCACTTTGCGAGAGGCTTGAAGGAATGTATACTCTGTCTGTCCCTCATTTCCAGATAGCACAGTATATAGTTGAAGTCCTGGTGAACTATGTTGTCAAGTTGCAGTCCAGAGTGGAGATAGGTAATTTTGGGGGTTGAGGAAGTCATAGGTGGCTAGCTAGTTTTCCTCTAGATGGCCTTTAACCAAGGTGGCATATGAGAGTGCTGTGCGAGTGCCCATGGCTGTGCCGTAGATCTTTTTATGTACTTTCCTCTCAAAGGATAAATAGTTATTTTTAAGGGTCTAGCTGGTGAGATGTATTTGCAATAAGGTTGTCCATTTGGAGTTGACAGAATGTGGGGAAAAGTAATGTTTGACGACAGGAAAGCCATAAGAATTGTTGTTGTACAGGATGCGGCATGAACTGTGAAGAGCAGAGTTCCAGGTAGTAATGTTGTGGGTATGACTGAGAGGCAATTAAGGAAGTAGTTTCATCCCTGATATAGAAAGGTAGAGTATGAGCAATGGGTTAGCAAAGTTGGTCAACAAGATTGAAGCTTTTTGTGTTAGAACATTGTAACTAGTTACAATGGAATGTCTGGGGTAGTTGGATTTGTACACTTTGGGAAGCTTGGGTTGAAGTAAGTATGGTGACAGATTTAGACAAGAAGGGCCTGTAGGTTAGGATCAGACAGTTGGAGGAGACCTTTTGTCAGGTAATCACTGCAGTTAATCATGACAGTGGCTGAGCCCTTATTTGCAGGGTTGACTGTTACATTATGGTCTGTTTGAAGGTTGTAGATGGCTGCTCTTCCCTCAGCTGAGAGGGTTGTGTTGTTGTGAAGGTCCTAAGAAAAGAGTTTGAGGTCAGGCTAGAGGTAGCGAATTCCTGTTAGGTAAGCGGGTGGTGTTTGGAAGTGGGGGGAGGGTCGCGGTGGGGCAGAGGTATGAACTGTCAAAGGCAGTGCTGAATGTTGGCTTTTGATCACTGTTGGTCAGAATGGTTGGTGGAAAAAAATGTTTATCCACTGCTTCCTCTGTCCTCCTTCAATTATAAGAATGTAACGTGTTATGCTTGAAATTACTTCTAACAGATTTTGCTCTAATATCCGCTGTAAATTGGTTTTACAGTCTGTATTGACATGATCATTCATTCTGAATTATGAAGGTTGAGCAATAGAGGTTCAGACATCCCATGCATATGAGTGTAATGATGTTTAAACAAATAATTTTCTCAGTTGCAGGAAAGTGACAGCAAGGAAAATATAGCTGTTGAAAATAATCAGCAGCTCCCAGTGGAGAGCAGTACTGAAGTATTACCAAAGAAACCAAAATCTAAGCCTTTCCGCAAGAAAAATGCTAATAAGGCTCCCCTCCTAACCACCGCACATTCAAAAAAAAATACAAAGCACACAAAGAGGAAAGGAGAAAATGATTTTCAGAGGAGAGTGAGTATAAGACTGAAGAATGTTACTCAAGCTCAAAATGAATTCTCTACAGTAGGTGATGTTGAAGTGAAAGAAGAAGATAGGCCTGCTGGTGAAGCAAAAAGGGATGTAATTACTGTCCCCAAAAAGAGTATGTACTATTCTCTTTCCTTCAAATTAAATGTCATCCAAAGTTTATTGTTATAATATTTGAGCCTATTATTGTGCTATTGACACATACATTCAATGTAAAGATAATACCTGGGATATATCTTAGTATTGACATTTTAACAGTTATTTTTATTACGATATAGTGAGTACTTTTTTGTACTTATCAGGTATAGCAAGTGGATCAGACCGTTGAAATTTGATTACTTTAATAATGTTAATATTTTACCAAACTGGTTTTATTAAATTAATTGAACAATAATTATAGGAAGTCGATCTGGAAAGACCCTTGTAGGTGCAGCTAAGAGGAAGGCAAAGGTACCTCGTGTGGTTAAACCAGAGTGCGCAAAGCTGTTGGAAGAGAAAGCTCCAGGCACAAAAGACACCATACCATCCAATCCATCCAGTACAGAAATGATCACTGAACCTGTGAAGGTAGAAGAAACAGATGTCCCAGAGGAAAACAGCTGTCCAGGGACACCATCTGCAGAACAAGAAGACAGATCTGAAGTTGACAAGCCAGATACAAGCTTTGATGCCTTTGTTGATAGACCAGATGATGATAGCAGTGATGATGACAGAGATGATAAGACTGATAAAGAAAAAACTGATCAAGAGAAAACACCTACATTCAGGTCAGTGCAACTGAATAAATTGCTCTTCTGTAGTCGGTTTGTAAATTGTATTGCCTACTGCCACCACCAACACCATCACCAAAGCTACATGACATCCATTGCTGAATGAAATCCTCCTCCAGACTTTCCTATATTATAGCCTTCAGCTACTCACATCCATGTTGGGCCTCAATGTTTTTTAATGTCACCTACGTTTCATTAGGTCATCATCTTATTCTTTCCTTATATTCTGGAATCCAACCAAAAAAAACTTAAGTGGTCCTTCTACCATCAATTCCCCTGGCTATAAGTTCAATCCCCTTCCATTTCTTTTTCATTACAGTCATAATTATGCATTTACTCCAGTCTGTACACTCATTTGTTTGTTTTCCTGCCTCTTCTAGAAAGCCCTGCATGCATCTGTCATTCCAGAATGAATTTTCTCTCTGCAACAGAGTGTGCCCTGATTCTATACTTCCTGCCAGATTAAAACCTATGTACTGGACCAAGATTCTAACCTGGAACCTTTACCAGCTGACCTAGCCAAACCCAGTTCACAAACCCCCCTCACAGCAGAGAACAGCTGCAGGGTGAAAATTCATTCTGAAGACAATCCCGCAGTCTGTGGATAAGCCATGTCTCCACCGTGTCCTATCTTTCAGGCGTACTAGTCTCATGAGCTATGTAGGAGACTAGTTTGAGGTATGGAAGGTAGGAGAAGAGGTACTGCTGGAAGTAAAACTGTGAGGGTAGCTCAGTTGTAGAAGCACTTGCTACTGAAAGGAAACATTCCAGACTTGAGTTCCAGTCCAGCACACTGTTTTAACCTGCCAGTAAGTTTCAGCTCTCTGTTGTTTGCTCACCAACACTCACTTTTTGAATGATTTTCACGTTAAAACTTCATTTCTCACTGCCATAATTCAAAAGAGGTAACACACATTGAATGTAGTTAAGTCACATTCTGATTAGAATAAAATTATGTTTGACGGATTGCAGTATGGGGTGGGGGGGGGGGGGGGGGGGAGGAGCCAGTGTTGCCGATGTTCAGTCAGCCAGACTGTGCGGGGGTGGGGGGTGGAGAGCCAGTGTTGCCGATGTGTGCAGTCTGCCACACTGTACAAGGCTCTGCATGTGCCTACAACACATTGAGCATATGGTGCTCTAGAAAGATGTGCAATTGGCTGGTGGCTGGTCCTGTCATTTGAATCACTGGAATTTCAGTCATAAAGTTATTTTATTTGACGATATTATGAAAAGGATAGTTGCTACTCACCACATAGCGGATATTCTGAGTCGCAGATAGGCACAATGAGAAGACTGTCAAACAGAGCTTTTGGCCAAACAGGCCTTCATCAGAATTAGACAACATACTCATACACACAAATGCAAAACACATGAAAATGCCCACAATCTCTGGCTGCCATGCCAGACAGGACTGCAAGCAGCAGCGCATGATGCGAGAAACAAAACTGGGAGGTGAGGGTAAGAGGGAGGCTGGGGCGGGGAGGGGAAGGGATAGCAGGATAGGGATGGGAGCAGTAAAGTGCTGCTTGTTAGAGTAATAGGGACGAGATGACCAATGGGTAGGGAAGCTAGGTGCAGTTGTGAGATTACATAGAGGGTGGGAGGGAGGGGGAGGGGGGGGGGAGCAGTGAAAACAGAGGGAAGTCAAAAAGTGTGGTTGCGTTGGTGGAATAGAGGGCTATGTAGTTCTTGAATGAGAACAGGGAAGGTGATTGTTGGGTAAAGGACAAGGACTAACAAAGGTTGAGCCAGTAGGGAGGATTATAGGAACATAGAATATACACTCCTGGAAATTGAAATAAGAACACCGTGAATTCATTGTCCCAGGAAGGGGAAACTTTATTGACACATTCCTGGGGTCAGATACATCACATGATCACACTGACAGAACCACAGACACATAGACACAGGCAAGAGAGCAAGCACAATGTCGGCACTAGTACAGTGTATATCCACCTTTCGCAGCAATGCAGGCTGCTATTCTCCCTTGGAGACGATCGTAGAGATGCTGGATGTAGTCCTGTGGAACGGCTTGCCATGCCATTTCCACCTGGCGCCTCAGTTGGACCAGCGTTCGTGCTGGACGTGCAGACCGCGTGAGACGACGCTTCATTCAGTCCCAAACATGCTCAATGGGGGACAGATCCGGAGATCTTTCTGGCCAGGGTAGTTGACTTACACCTTCTAGAGCACGTTGGGTGGCACGGGATACATGCGGACGTGCATTGTCCTGTTGGAACAGCAAGTTCCCTTGCCGGTCTAGGAATGGTAGAACGATGGGTTCGATGACGGTTTGGATGTACCGTGCACTATTCAGTGTCCCCTCGACGATCACCAGTGGTGTACGGCCAGTGTAGGAGATCGCTCCCCACACCATGATGCCGGGTGTTGGCCCTGTGTGCCTCGGTCGTACGCAGTCCTGATTGTGGCGCTCACCTGCACGGCGCCAAACACGCATACGACCATCATTGGCACCAAGGCAGAAGCGACTCTCATCGCTGAAGACGACACGTCTCCATTCGTCCCTCCATTCACGCCTGTCGCGACACCACTGGAGGCGGGCTGCACGATGTTGGGGCGTGAGCGGAAGACGGTCTAACGGTGTGCGGGACCGTAGCCCAGCTTCATGGAGACGGTTGCGAATGGTCCTCGCCGATACCCCAGGAGCAACAGTGTCCCTAATTTGCTGGGAAGTGGCGGTGCGGTCCCCTACGGCACTGCGTAGGATCCTACGGTCTTGGCGTGCATCCGTGCGTCACTGCGGTCCGGTCCCAGGTCCCAGGTCCCAGGTAAAGCACTCATTGAAATGAAAAATGCCGTGTTGGGCAGCCTGCTAAGTAACTGCGTGGACCACTGCCATTCATGTGTACAGGCAGCTTGTTGGTTGTCATGCCCCTGTAGAATGCAACACAGTGGTTGCAACTTAACTTACAGATCACATGACAGATTTCACAGGTAGCCCCACCTTTGATGGGATAGATGATGCTTGTGACCGGACTGGATTAGATGGTGGTGGGAGGATGTATGATACAGGTCTTGCGTCTAGGTCTATTACAAGGATATGAGCCATGAGGCAAGGGGTTTGGGGCAGGGGTTGTGTAGGGATGCATAAGGATATTGTGTAGGTTCAGTGGATGACGAAGTACTGCAGTAGGATGGGTAGGAAGGATAGTGGTTTGGGTGTTCCTCATTTTAAGGCACAATGAGAGGTAGTTGAAACCCTGTCAGAGAATGTGATTCAGTTGCTCCTGTCCTGTACGGTACTGAGTGTTGAGTGGAATGTCCCTTTGTGGCTAGACGGTGGGACTTTAGGAGGTGGTGGGTGACTGGAGAGATACGTCAGAGGAGATCTGCTTTGGTACAAGGTTAGGAGTGTAATTACGGTCTGTAAAGGCCTCAGTGAGAAGCTTGGTATATTTAGAGATGGCCTTCTCATCACTACATATGTGACAGCAGCAGGTGGTTAGGCTGTATGGAATGTACTTTGTGGTATGGTATTGGTGCCATCTGTCGAAACGGAGGTATTCCTGGTGGCTGATAGGTTTTGTTATGGGTGGAGGCACCAATGTAGCTGTCTTTGAGTTGGAGGTCAAATTGAGGAAGGTGGCTTGTTGGGTTGAGGGGGAAAGCGAATGAGGAGAAAAGGTGTTAAGGTCCTGGAGGAATGTGGATATTGTGGCCTCACCCCCAA
The DNA here is from genome assembly GCF_023864345.2 of Schistocerca serialis cubense. NCBI lineage: Eukaryota > Metazoa > Arthropoda > Insecta > Orthoptera > Acrididae > Schistocerca > Schistocerca serialis. Next base: position 1,160,236,262 of record NC_064638.1, on the reverse strand, counting down.
TCCAGATCACAAAGATGTCATCAGTGAATCTGAACGAGGTGAGGGGTTTGGGATTCTGGGTGGTTAGAAAGGATTCCTCTAGATGGCCCATGAATAGGTTGGTATAGGATGGTGCCATGCAGGTGCCCATAGCTGTACCCCAGATTTGTTTGTAGGTGATGCCTTCAAAGGAGAAGTAATTGTGGATGAGCATACAGTTGGTCATTGCAACTAGGAAGGAGATTGTAGGTTTGGAATCTGTTGGACTTTGGGAAAGGTAGTATTCAATATTGACAAAGCCATGGGCGTTACGGATGTTAGTGTAGAGGATGGGGGTATTTATATTGATTAACAGGGTGCCATTTGTTAAAAGAACAGGAACTCTGGAGAGCTGGTGGAGGAAATGGTTGGTATCTTTTATATAGGAGGGTAGGTTGTGGATAATAGGCCAAAGGTGTTGTCAATGATAGCAGAGGTTACCTTAGTGGGGCACAGTAACCAGGCACAATGAGATGTCCTGGGTGGTTGGGTTTATGGGCTTTAGTAGGAAGTAGGAGTGCGGGGAGTGGTAGCGGTGAGGAGAGAGATGGACTCCGGGGAGAGGGTCTGGGTTGGGCCTAAGTACTTGGGATTTGAGGAGAGACTGGACATCCTGCTAGATATCTGGAATGGGGTCAATGTGGTAGGGTTTGTAGATGGATGAATCTTTACAGCTGACTGAGTCCTTCTGCCAGGTAATCCTTGTGGTTCAAAATAACAGTGGTGGAGCCTTCATCAGCAGGTAGGATTATAAGGATGGGATCAGTTTTTAGGTGGTGGATTGAAGTTCTTTCTGTGGACATAAGGTTAGTTTGCATATTGAGGGATTTGGGCAATGATGGTGAGGCAAGGTTCAAGGTTAAGAAATTCTGGAAAGTTAACAGGGTCTTTGGTTAAGTCTGAATGGTAGGGTTGGTGGCAAAAAAGTGTTTCCACTGTAGGGACAGGGAAAGGGTCTCTAACAAGTGTTGCATATTGAATTTGGGAGCGGGGCAAAATACAGGGTTTTGGAAAGGACTTATACTTGTGGGGCTAAGAGTTGGAGGAAAGCTTCATGACACTGTTTCAGGTCTGTTTAGGTTCTGGATTCTGTGTGGTGGTGGAACAGAGTTTTTGAAGGTGGGGTAAATGTAGTAGGTTTGCAAGGCTGGGTTTGTAAGCTGTGAGGGGATGTGGTGGAGGTTTAGAGGTTGTGGTTCGGGTAGTGAATAGTGGTATTCCTAGGCGGGAGTAGGAAGTAAACAAATTGGAGAATTTTTTGAAGTTGTGTTGTGCATGCTGCTTTAGTTCCTGAAGGGCAAGAGTTTCAGTGCGTGATGTGGGATCCAAGAATTTGGGATTGCATAACAGAAGAATTTTATGGCTGGAGAGTAGGTACTGCAAGGAGGTTTGGGCCTGATTGACATGGTTTTACAGGATTGTGTTGGTGAGGGTTAAGGACTGGCAGAATCTGAACTGATGGAGGTCATTGTGGAAGGAAAGGTTGCAGCCATGCAGCCAGAGAATGGGTACTTTGCACTTGGGGAGACTTTATGAGGAAAGCAACAATGCAGGAATAGTATGGGGGACTGGGTTCTGGATAGCAATAAGAAAACTTTTCTGTATTGGTGAAGATGGAAGGAGCAAGGATTCATGGTGAAGGATAAAAACTCGTAAAAATTCATAAAAAAACATAGAAATACATCTGAAAAAATTCTCAAAGATACACCAAATGTGTGAAAAGGATGAAACAGATGATATATGGGAAAACAAAATGAAATCTGGGGGACTAGCCTGTAGTGAAAGGCGAAAACCAACTGTAGTCAACATGAAAACATTATGAGATCAAAGAAAAAAATAAATGAAAGGATTGTAATATGGATTGCATATCTGTGGGTGGATAAGTGTGAAGAAGGGGGATAGCAGGTGTGACTAGATTAGATAAAGTTAGTACATACAAAGTGGAATGGAAAGGAGAAGGAGTAGATTAGATTAGATTAATGCTTGTTCCATAGATCATGAATACGACACTTCGTAATGATGTGGAACGTGTCAGGTTAATAAAAGATGTCTGTACAAGATATTACATTACACAAAATATTGCATGACACTAATGTTTAAGTTAGGGTTGTTTTTTTTTCCCCCTCCCTTAATTTATATCTAAAAATTCAGCCAATGAGTAGAAGGAGTTGTCATCTAGAAATTATTTTAATTTATTTTTAAATGTTGGTTGACTATGTGTCAGGCTTTTGATGCTGTTTGGTAGGTGACCAGACTTTTGTGGCAGCATAATTTACCCTTTTCTGTGCCAAAGTCAGATTTAACCCTGCATCCTTTCTCCTGGTGTTATAGCTATGGACACTGCTATTACTTTTGAACTGGGTTGGATTATTAACAACAAATTTTATAAGTGAATATATATACTGTGAGGATCCCTAGATCCTTAAATAGATGTCTGCAGGATGACCGTGGGTGGGCTCCAGCAATTATTCTGATTACACGTTTTTGAGCAATGAATACTTTTCTACTCAACGATGAATTACCCCAGAATATGATGCCATACGAAAGCAGTGAATGAAAGTAGGCATAGTAAGCTAATTTACTGAGATTCTTATCACCAAAATTTGCAATAACCCTAATAGCATACGTAGCTGAGCTCAGACGTTTCAGCAGACCATCAATGTGTTGCTTCCAGTTTAACCTCTCATCAATGGACACACCTAAAAATTTTGAAAATTCTACCTTAGCTACAGACTTCTGTTCAAAGTCTATATTTATTACTGGAGTTGTGCCATTTACTGTACGGAACTGTATATACTGTGTTTTATGAAAATTTAAAGAGAGTCCGTTTGCTGAGAACCACTTAATAATTTTGTGAAAAACATCATTTACAATTACATCACTTAGTTCTTGGTTTTTGGATGTTATTACTATACTTGTATCATCAGCAAAAAGAACTAACTTTGCATCTTCATCAGTGTGGAATGGTAAGTCATTAATGTATATCAAAAACAGTAAAGGACCTAAGACTGAACCCTGTGGGACCCTGTACTTGATAGCCCCCCAGTTTGAGGAATCAACTGTTGTTTTAACATTACATGAACCACTTATTTCAACTTTCTGCATTCTTCCAGTTAAGTATGAACTAAACCATTTGTGAACTGCCCCCTCAAACCATAATGATTTAGCTTATCTAAAAGAATTCCATGATTTACACAATCAGAGGCCTTTGAGAGATCACAAAAAATACCAATGGGTGATGTCCGGTTATTCAGAGCATTTAATATTTGATCAGTGAAAGCGTATATAGCATTTTCTGTTGAAAAGCCTTTCTGAAAACCAAACTGACATTTTGTTAGTACTTTATTTTTACAAATATGGGAGGCTTCTCTTGAATACATTACTTTCTCAAAAATTTTTGATAGAGCTGTCAGAAGAGAGATTGGGCGATAGTTGTTGACATCCAACGTATCCCCCTTTTTATGCAATGCTTTTACAATGGCATATTTCAGTCTATCGAGGAAAACACCCTACTCCAAAGAGCTATTACGTACGTGGCTGAGAATCCTACTTATCTGTGGGGAACAATCTTTAAGTATCTTTCTGGAAATGCCATCAATTCCGTAAGAGCTTTTACTTTTCAGTGAGTTTATTATTTTAGTGATTTCAGAGGGAGAGGTTGGTGGAAATACAGTTGTTTCAAACGACACAGGTATGGCCTCTTCTATTAGAAGCCTTGCCTCTTCTAGTGAAGATCTAGATCGTATTTTCTCCACAACATTTAAAAAATGATTATTGAAAATATTTTCAATTTCTGATTGTTTGTTAGTACACTTGTCATTCAGTTTTATGGCACTAAAGTCTTCCTGTGCTCTTGGTCGCCCTGTTTCCCTTTCAATAATATTCCAAATTGCTTTAATTTTATTATCAGAGTTACTGATCTCAGACATGGTACACATGCTTCTGGACTTTTTAATAACTTTTCTTAGTACCGCACAATAGTTGTTATAATATTGAACAATTTCGGGGTCAGTACTCCCTCGTGCTGTTAGATACAGTTTTCTTTTACGGTTGCAAGATATTCTTATTCCTTTAGTTAGCCAAGGTTTTTTATATGTTTTCTTTAAATTATGTTTAACTATTTTCTTGGGAAAACAATTTTCAAATACCCTTAAAAATGTATCGTGAAATAAGTTATATTTCAAGTTTGTAACGGGTTCCATATACACTTCATCCCAGTCTAGCTGCTTTAGGCTTTCCCTAAAGTTTGCACTATTTATATTGTTAATTGAATGCACTGCTTTGAAATTCTGATTTGATATACTGCATGGAGCTATGTCATGTACTGTAACTAGCTGTGCACCATTTGAACAATTTCGGGGTCAGTACTCCCTCTTGCTGTTAGATACAGTTTTCTTTTACGGTTGCAAGATATTCTTATTCCTTTAGTTAGCCAAGGTTTTTTATATGTTTTCTTGGAATTATGTTTTAACTATTTTCTTGGGAAAACAATTTTCAAATACCCTTAAAAATGTATCGTGAAATAAGTTATATTTCAAGTTTGTAACGGGTTCCATATACACTTCATCCCAGTCTAGCTGCTTTAGGCTTTCCCTAAAGTTTGCACTATTTATATTGTTAATTGAATGCACTGCTTTGAAATTCTGATTTGATATACTGCATGGAGCTATGTCATGTACTGTAACTAGCTGTGCACCATGATCTGAAAGACCATTCTCAACAGGATACGCATTTATGTCCTTAAACTTATCTTGGTCTATAAAAAAGTTATCTATCAATGTCCTGCTGTTCTTTGTCGTCCGAGTAGGAAAATCAATGACGGAGCTCAAATTGAAAGAACTGAGTAATACTACAAGGTCATTCTTCCTATTACACTCTTTCAGGAAATCAACATTGAAATCCCCACAAATGATAATTTGCTTCCCCCTGTCTGACAGATAGCACAACAAAGCATCCAAGTTTTCTAGAAATAGCTGGAAATTCCCTGAGGGGGACCTATGCACTGTTACAATTATGAAAGTGCCATCATTTAGTTTTAGTTCAGTGGCACATGCTTCCATATGTTGCTCTACACAAAAATTTTTAGTTTCTAAATTTTTTACACTGTGGAAGCTTTTGACATATATGGCAACTCCTCCTCTCATCATATTATCTCTACTTACATGTGCAGCTAATTTGTACCCATTGATGCTAACCTTTTGCATATCAGTGACAATGTGATGCTCAGACAGGCATAGTACATCTATTACATTCTCAGTTTCTATATGTTCTAAACAAAGCAGAAGCTCATCAATTTTGTTCTTCAATCCTCCAATATTTTGATGAAATATACTAACATTATTTTTCACTTTACTTTTGTGAGTATCTTGAACTTTTTTAACATCTTTAGTACTTGCCTGGCTGAGTTTCCCATTGGACACTGATCTGAGGGGTTGGTAGGGTGACATATAAGTTGCTGTGGCATGGGAAGATGTTGAAAATAACACATGAAAATACATAAGAGTGGTGCAGGAAGAGTGATCAATTTGAAGATCTAGGATTAATGATATTAATGGGAATAATACGGGACATGAGATGATGCGCCAGCAGTCAGCGTGGTGCTGTATCCATCTGTTGTGCGCAGCTAATACAGTGTGGCTCATAAGTAAAGCGTACACTGCTGTTTGGAAGGAGACCAATGAAGCACAGGAAAGTAGAGAAAGGAGGATGGACACAGAGATAGTAATGTGTTAGAAATAGTAACTAAGGAAGAAAACAATGGATTATGGGATGGAAGAAAAACCATCAGGCAAAATCAAACAATGCAAAATTCAGGATGGCATAATGACAGTATTATGAAAAGGACAGTTGCCACTCACAGTATAGCAGAGGTGCTTAGTCACAAGTAGACATGACAAAAAGACTGTCAAACAAAGCTTTCGGCCAAACAGGCCTTCATCAGAATTAGAAAACACACACACACACACACACACACACACACACACACACACACACAAACATGACCACAGTGTGTGGCTGCCATCCCAGACTGTGAGCAGCAGCACTTGATCAGAGAAGCAAACTGGATGGTGGGGCAAAGGAGGAGGCTGGGGTGGAGAGGTGGAGGGATAGCAGGGTGGGGGATGGTAAACTGCTGCTTGTAGGAGTAGGAGTATACAGGGATGCAGTAGGGAGAGGGTAGAGCATGCAGATGCAGTTGGGAGGTTGAACAGAAGGAGGGTGAGAGCCGGGAGCTGGCAGTGGAAAATGAGAGAAGTAACAATACTGTGGGTATGTTGGTAGAACAGAAGACTGTGTAGCACTGGAATGGGAACAGGAAAGGGGATAGGTGGGTAAAGGACAATGACCTACAAAACTTAAGGCCAGGAGGGTTACGGGAAGTGGAATATATTGTAGGGAGAGTTCTCACCTGCACAGTTCAGAAAAGCTGATGTTTGTGGTAAGGATCCAGATGTAAAGTAGTCATTGAAATGAAGAACACCATGTTGGGCAGCCTGCTCACTGGCTGGGTGGACCAGAAGTTTCTTGGCCACAGTTTGTCAGTAGCCATTCCTGCAGACAGACGGCTTGTTGGTTGTCATGCCCCGTGTAGAGTGCAGCACAGTGGTTGCAACTTAACTTACAGATCACGTGACAGGTTTCACAGGCAGTCCTGCCTTTGATAGGATAGGTGACGTTTGGGACCGGACTGGTATAGGTGGTGGTGGGAGGATGTATGGGACAGGTCTTGCATCTGTGTCTATTGCGGGGGTATGAGCCACGAGGTAAGGGGTTGGGAGCAGTGGTTGTGTATGGATGTACAAGGTTACTGTGTAGCTTCAGTAGGCACGAAATACTATAGTGGGGCGGGTGGGAAGGATAGTGTGTTGGACATTCCTCATTTCAGGGCACAACGAGAGGTAGTTGAAACCGTGTCGGAGTATGTGATCCAGTTGTTCCAGTACTGTATAGTACTGAATGACGAGGAGAATGCTCCTTTGTGGCCAGATGGTGGGACTTTGGAAGGTGGTGGGTGACTGGGGATGTAAGTCAGAGGAGATCTGTTTTTGTACAAGGTTAGGATGGTAATTCCGGTCTGTAAAGGCCACAGTGAAAACCTTGGTATATTTTGAGAGGGTCTGCTCATCAATACAGATGTGACGGCCACAGGTGGTTAGGCTGTACGGAATTGACTTTTTGGTGTGGTGTTGGTGTCAGCTGTCAAAGTGGAGGTATTACTTTTTTTTGGTTGGTAGGTTTCATATGGATGGATGTGCTGATGTAGTCATCTTTGAGGTGGAGGTCAGCATTGAGGAAGATGGCTTGTTGCGTTGAGGGGAGACCATGTGAATGAGTGAGGGAAAAGGTGTTGAGATTCTGAAGAAAAGTGGAACGAGTGTCCTCACTCTCGATCCATTTCACGAAGATGTCATCAGTGAATCTCAACTAGGTGAGGGGTTTGGGAATCTGGTTGGTTAGAAGGGATTCCTCTAGATGCCCCATGAATAGGTTGGTATAGGATGGTGCCATGCAGGTGCCAATAGCCATACCCCGGATTTGTTTGTAGCTATTTTATTTGTGTACTTACAAGTTCCATAGAACTGCTTTGGGTACTGTCCTCCCAGTGGAAACTATGTGGTCACAGTATACCTCAAATACTTTCTCTGATGGAAACAAATTATTCCAGCCTGCCTCCAAGCAAGTCTCTGCTCTAAAAATTAGTCTTGGGTGATTTGCCGTGTTGAATTGTTCAACCCTATACTACTCACAAGATCAATTTAAACTGCTTATGGTAGTCTCCAGGAAGCTGAAGCGTGTATCTAGTGCAGAGTGCCTTGGCACTCCAGCAATCATCCAGTAAGTGGTGCCCATCTTGTACAAATCACTGTATGCATATTTTAACTGAGTACATTTCATATTTTACCAGAACAGCAGAAGCAATTTTAAGCGATAAATTGCTTTTAGGCTTGAGTTTTTAGTGTGTCACTGAGTGATTGGCTCATCCGTTTCTAGTCCAGTGATCAGCCAGCCACATTTATCTGCTGTCTGCCACCCACCCCCACCCCATTGCTCTTCTCCCCCCTTACATTAGGGTGCCCAGGCAACTGCACATATATATATTACTACAACATGTATTGTCAGAATCATGTACGAGGTGTGTACAAAAAATTATGGGACATTCGTAATTTTTTGCTATTGGTGTTTTGGAGCGAAATGACGCTGGCATCCCTGCACATGTCTGTGTTTAATGTGTAACTGCCGGAGGTTTCATTGTTGTATGTCTGTGAGTTATATTTCAGTGCTGTAGTGAATAGAGTGTTGTGTCATACAGTTTGTGAATTTCGAGTTGTTAGATTTAGATGAGCAACCTGTCCGGATTTTAATTTTTTGTGAAACTCAAGAAAACCTTTACAGAGACACACTGAATGATGCTGAAGCTTATGGTGATGAGTGCTTAAGCTGGACACGGTTTATAAATGGTCAGATGAAAGTTAAAGATGACCCTCATTCAGAGTGCCCTTCAATGTCTACTGATGACACTCATGTCAGGAATGTCAACAAAATTATGCATGCCAATTTAACACTGACTGTCCAAGAGATTGCAGAAGAATGTAGCATTTCAGTTGGATCATCTCATGAAATTCTGACACAGCATCTAGGAACGCATTGTGTTGCTGCCACATTCATCCCATGACTCATGAGTCAAGACTAGAAAGAACTTCGCTTGACAGTCTGTAAAGAGCTTATGGATTGGGCAAATGAGAACAAAATGTTCCTTAAGAGAATCATAACTAGTGATGAGGCATGGGTCTACAGTTATGATCTTCACAATGGCTCGGGAAAGGTTCCCCAAGACCAAAAAAAGCTCGTCAGGTTAGGTAAAATGTGAAAACCTTGCTGATAGTTTTCTTTGACTGTGAAGGATTAGTTCATCATGAATTTGTGCCACAGGGACAAACTGTTAATTGATGATACTATTGGGATGTGTTGTGACGTCTTTGAGAAAATGTGAGAAGGAAAAGGCCTGAAATGTGGCAAGGCAGTTCATGGCTCTTGCATCACAATAACGCACCCTCACATTCATTCCTGTTGGTGTGTGACTGCTGCACAAGAAATGAAATCTCCGTGCTGCCTCATCCTCCGTACTCTCCGGACGTTGCCCCTGCAGACTTTTTTTTATTTCCAAAGCTGAAAACCCCATTGGAAGGATGAAGATTTGCAATGATAGATGTGATAAAAGAAAATTCCCAAACAGTGCTTTGCTTTGAAGGAGACCATGCACAGTAAGTAAAAGGTAAGCGCAGAAAAATTTTTGGACAACAGTCTGGAATTTTTTGAACAGACTTCGTTCTGCTAAAAAGGTGTGTAGTATCCTTACGACATCATTTTCTTGAAACTCTTTCTTATGGTGACTTCCATGTAAACAATTCTGTTGCTGTATTTCTCAAAGTAAGAACTATACTGTGACAAGGTATGAGGGTGTTCAAAAGAAAGGTATGAAACGACACTGTGGGTATAATTGATGTCATTATTCATAAGAAATCACTAGAGGCATGAGCACAACTATCCCACTGTTTCACGAGCCAAGGGATTCGCTGTTCCCAGAATTCCTGTGGCTGTGACAGGAGTCAAACCCCCACTATGTCCTTCAGGTCATCATCCAAATGGAAATGCTTCCCTTTGAGATATTTCTATAGCAGACCAAACACATGGAAGTTGCCTGGTGACTTGTCCAGGCTGTAGGGCGAGTGCTGAAGATGCCCCTACTTGAACTTGGCCATTACACTTTGTGTGACCTTGGATACATGTGGACATGCATTATTGTGTAGCAGAATTACTTCCCACATGAGCAGCCATGGCTGTTTACTCTTGATAAGTTGCAGTGTGCCTCACGGTACACATCACTGTTAAGGGTGTATCCATGCTCTAGGAGTGTCGGACCTTCAGCGTAGAAGAAGAGGGTGAGTGTCTCCTTGCTTGCTGAGGGTGCAACTTTACTGTGGCAAGTATCAGCTTACACCCCTCTGATCAGTTCTTCCACTACTTGACATCCCACCACCAGCAGATAATATGTAAAAACAAATCCAGTGAAGACAGTCAGCAGAAGGTGGATAGGAAACCTTCAATAATAAGAAAATATTTGTCAATGAAGAGGTCTCATCTGAGTTGCACATTTCAAAATGATCTGGAATATTCAGACTAGACGGTAAAGGGAAATTATACATTATGGTAGTTGGTGTTATCCGTGTTATTGTAATATGTACACTACAAGCCAAACGTCTAATTAGACTTAACCTATAATTTATTGATATGAGGAAATGAGGAAGTAACGTGACATTGCTAGTTACCAACTTTTTTTGATTATAGCATTTTAGAGCGTGGTGAAGCATTAGATTCTGCCAGTTCTTTATATCCTGAGGGCACTATACCTATTTTCATAAATACCAACTGGATGGACATTCACAAAAATTATTGGCAAAAATATGGCAGTTGACACTTTGTTAAATGACTAGTAACATGAGAGGTGATTTTCAGCTTTGTTCCTGGAACCAATCATGATACTTGAGTCTGGATCCAAGTGGAGGGCTTAAATCAGGCACTCACACTATTCTGCAGCAATTTTGGATGTTTATTTCTTGAACCATATCACCCTGATTTTTTGAACTCTTCTATCAAGTGGAGAACTGTGAAGATAAACTCTTCCACCCCACCCTTAATATGACAAGCATGTGTTACACACTGGAAGTTGCTAATCAGTTAGCAGGTTAGCCGTGTCATGAAAACTGTGCTTTTTAGGTTAGAGAAACCTTTCCAAAAGCCCAGTGATCGATTACATGCCTTGTTTGTCCAGAAGTAAATCAGCCACGTTAAGTGCAGAGAGAACATTAATCCTTGCAGGGCAAAATGTGTAATTTTAATATGTAATTAGTTAACTGCAAGAGCTCAATGGAAAACTCTCACCATCAGTGTTACTCATTGTACATAGTATTTTTAATAGAAAGCTGCCTGGAGCCAGATGTGAATGGCAGTGAAGTCTTAAAATCCATCTTGTGAGAGATGCCCCAAGGATTGGCTGCACACCAATGATGTTTATTGCCTTAAAAAACCTCAGTTATACTTAGTCAGGTTATTTCAGATGCAGAATGCAGCCGAAGTTGGATAGAGGCACTTACTAAAGGTTGATCAATCATGGTAATTGGATGCCTGTATAGCCCACTTGTCTCAAGAGCTATAGTGGCAGAATGCTTAAGAGAAAATCTGACAAATTTTGTGTAATACTCATGGCCGTGCTACATAATAGGAGGAGATTTCAACTTGCCAGTTATAGAATTATATAGTAATGCAACTGAAATATGTGGCGGAGATTGCTGTTGTTGTTGTTGTTGTTGTTGTTGCGGTCTTCAGTCCTGAGACTGGTTTGATGCAGCTCTCCATGCTACTCTATCCTGTGCAAGCTTCTTCATCTCCCAGTACCTACTGCAACCTACATCCTTCTGAATCTGCTTAGTGTATTCATCTCTTGGTCTCCCCCTATGATTTTTACCCTCCACACTGCCCTCCAATACTAAATTGGTGATCCCTTGATGCTTCAGAACATGTCCTACCAACCGATCCCTTCTTCTGGTCAAGTTGTGCCACAAACTTCTCTTCTCCCCAATCCTATTCAATACTTCCTCATTAGTTATGTGATCTACCCATCTAATCTTCAGCATTCTTCTGTAGCACCACATTTCAAAAGCATCTATTCTTTTCTTGTCCAAACTATTTACCGTCCATGTTTCACTTCCATACATGGCTACACTCCATACAAATACTTTCAGAAATAACTTCCTGACACTTAAATCTATACTCGATGTTAACAAATTTCTCTTCTTCAGAAACGCTTTCCTTGCCATTGCCAGTCTACATTTTATATCCTCTCTACTTCGTCCATCATCAGTTATTTTGCTCCCCAAATAGCAAAACTCCTTTACTACTTTAAGTGTCTCATTTCCTAATCTAATACCTTCAGCATCACCCGACTTAACTCGACTACATTCCATTATCCTTGTTTTGCTTTTGTTGATGTTCATCTTATATCCTCCCTTCAAGACACCATCCATTCCGTTCAACTGCTCTTCCAAGTCCTTTGCTGTCTCTGCCAGAATTACAATGTCATCGGCGAACCTCAAAGTTTTTATTTCTTCTCCATGGATTTTAATACCTACTCCAAATTTTTCTTTTGTTTCCTTTACTGCTTGCTCAATATAGAGATTGAATAACATCGGGGAGAGGCTACAACCCTGTCTTACTCCCTTCCCAACCACTGCTTCCCTTTCATGTCCCTCAACTCTTATAACTGCCATCTGGTTTCTGTACAAGTTGTAAATAGCCTTTCACTCCCTGTATTTTACCCCTGCCACCTTTAGAATTTGAAAGAGAGTATTCCAGTCAACATTGTCAAAAGCTTTCTCTAAGTCTACAAATGCTAGAAACGTAGGTTTGCCTTTCCTTAATCTTTCTTCTAAGATAAGTCGTAAGGTCAGTATTGCCTCACGTGTTCCAGTATTTCTACGGAATCCAAACTGATCTTCCCCGAGGTCGGCTTCTACTAGTTTTTCCATTCGTCTGTAAAGAATTCGTGTTAGTACTTTGCAGCTGTGGCTTATTAAACTGATTGTTCGGTAATTTTCACATCTGTCAACACCTGCTTTCTTTGGGATTGGAATTATTATACTCTTGTTGAAGTCTGAGGGTATTTCGCCTGTTTCATACATCTTGCTCACCAGATGGTAGAGTTTTGTCAGGACTGGCTCTCCCAAGGCCGTCAGTAGTTCCAATGGAATGTTGTCTACTCCGGGGGCCTTGTTTCGACTCAGGTTCTTCAGTGCTCTGTCAAACTCTTCACGCAGTATCGTATCTCCCATTTCATCTTCATCTACATCCTCTTCCATTTCCATAATATTGTCCTCAAGTGCATCGCCCTTGTATAGATAGACCCTCTATATACTCCTTCCACCTTTCTGCTTTCCCTTCTTTGCTTAGAACTGGGTTTCCATCTGAGCTCTTGATGTTCATACATGTGGTTCTCTTATCTCCAAAGGTCTCTTTAATTTTCCTGTAGGCAGTATCTACCTTACCCGTAGTGAGATAAGCCTCTACATCCTTACATTTGTCCTCTAGCCATCCCTGCTTAGCCATTTTGCACTTCCTGTCGATCTCATTTTTGAGACGTTTGTATTCCTTTTTGCCTGCTTCATTTACTGCATTTTTATATTTTCTCCTTTCATCAATTAAATTCAATATTTCTTCTGTTACCCAAGGATTTCTACTAACCCTCTTCTTTTTACCTACTTCATCGTCTGCTGCCTTCACTACTTCATCCCTCAGAGCTACCCATTCTTCTTCTACTGTATTTCTTTCCCCCATTCCTATCAATTGTTCTCTTATGCTCTCCCTGAAACTCTGTACAACCTCTGGTTCTTTCAGTTTATCCAGGTCCCATCTCCTTAAATTCCCACCTTTTTGCAGTTTCTTCAGTTTTAATCTACAGGTCATAACCAATAGATTGTGGTCAGAGTCCACATCTGCCCCTGGAAATGTCTTACAATTTAAAACCTGGTTCCTAAATCTCTGTCTTACCATTATATAATCTATCTGATACCATTTAGTATCTCCAGGGTTCTTCCATGTATACAACCTTCTATCATGATTCTTAAACCAAGTGTTAGCTATGATTAAGTTGTGCTCTGTGCAAAATTCTATCAGGCAGCTTCCTCTCTCATTTCTTAGCCCCAATCCATATTCACCTACTACGTTTCCTTCTCTTCCTTTTCCTACACTCGAATTCCAGTCACCCATGACTATTAAATTTTCGTCTCCCTTCACTTACTGAATAATATCTTTTATTTCATCATACATTTCTTCAATTTCTTCGTCATCTGCAGAGCTAGTTGGCATATAAACTTGTACTACTGTAGTAGGTGTGGGCTTCGTATCTATCTTGGCCACAATAATGCGTTCACTATGCTGTTTGTAGTAGCTTACCCGCATTCCTATTTTCCTATTCATTATTAAACCTACTCCTGCATTACCCCTATTGGACTTTGTGTTTATAACCCTGTAGTCACCTGACCAGAAGTCTTGTTCCTCCTGCCACCGAACTTCACTAATTCCCACTATATCTAACTGTAACCTATCCGTTTCCCTTTTTAAATTTTCTAACCTACCTGCCTGATTAAGGGATCTGACATTCCACGCTCCGATCCGTAGAACGCCAGTTTTCTTTCTCCTGATAACGACATCCTCTTGAGTAGTCCCCGCCCGGAGATCCGAATGGGGGACTATTTTACCTCCGGAATATTTTACCCAAGAGGACGCCATCATCATTTAATCATACAGTAAAGTTGCATGCCCTCGGGAAAAATTACGGCCGTAGTTTCCCCTTGCTTTCAGCCGTTCGCAGTACCAGCACAGCAAAGCCGTTTTGGTTATTGTTACAAGGCCAGATCAGTCAATCATCCAGACTGTTGCCCTTGCAACTACTGAAAAGGCTGCTGCCCCTCTTCAGGAACCACACGTTTGTCTGGCCTCTCAACAGATACCCCTCCGTTGTGGTTGTACCTACGGTGCGGCTATCTGTATCGCTGAGGCACGCAAGCCTCCCCACCAACGGCAAGGTCCATGGTTCATGGGGGGAGGGGGGGGGGGGGGTTGGCGGAGATAGGGAATTGTATAATTGCATACAAAATGCATTACCCAAAAGTTACATTCAAAAGTGGCAGAAAAGGCTCACGGGAGTAACATCCCAGATCTCTTGGTGACAAGCTGACCTCAAACTTTTGATTCATGTACCATATGACTGTTACAGTGCCAATGACTACAGGTGTTACAAGGAATAAGACAATATTTCTGATTAGCAAATGCGAAAAGAAACAGATTATGTACTACTTCAGCAGTCAACAACAAACTCTGTGACTGAAAATGCAGAGTATCATTGAATAAAATGCAGAAGTGTTGTATGTTATGCTTTAGACAGGAATGTTCTCAACAAGGTTGTGAAGGATGGGTGCCCAAGCTTTAGTTCAGTAGCCATGTTGCTACAGCATTATGAAACCAAAAGGAGTGTGATTACAGATGTAAATGGAGTGAACAATTAAAAGCAATGAAGTCAAAATTAGTGTAAGGACAGCAATGTGAGATACATTTAATGAATTCAAGGGCAAAATTCTTCCTCCTGATCCAATAAACAAAATCCTAGGAAATAAAACAAAATCCTAGGAAATTTAAGACTTATACAAAGCCAGTACATCATTGGAAGTAATCAGCACAGTAGCACAGTGGTTGTACTGAAGCCAAAATGGAGTGTGGCAGAGAGAAGACTGATGTACTGAATTCTTTCATCCAATATTATTTGTCTAAAAATCATAATACAGTTCCTCATTCTATTGCTGCCTTAATGCCAGAGGCAGGGTGGGTGGGAAGGGACTAAAAGAAAGAAAAGAAGAAGAAGAAAAAAAGAAAACAAGTGAGGTGATGCAGTGGTTAGCACATTGTGCTCTCATTTAGGACCATGACTGTTCAGATCCCCATGCAGCCTTAAGTCACTTAAGACAAACACCAGGACGATTCCTTTGTAAAGGGCATTACCAAATTCCTACCCCATCTTTCTATGATCTGAGCTTGTGATCTGTCTCAAATGACTTCATTGCCCGCTCGTCAAACAGACTGCCTATTCCACTTGACAAGCAGTCTCAGGTAGCAGCTGATGAAGATAACAATCCACGTTGTCGAAATATTGTACATGAGAAATGCTGGTATGTGATAGAGTACCAGATATCTCCAGGTGTTAAGAGAGAATAACTTTCCTCAGTACAGGTCAGGGAGTTTATAGAATTTATCATTAGCTAAGGTGGATTTTTAAGCTGTCATTTTGAAGAGTGGCTCATTGATGTGTGGCTGGTAGTCTTTTACTTAAAATA
The DNA here is from genome assembly GCF_023864345.2 of Schistocerca serialis cubense. Lineage (NCBI taxonomy): Eukaryota > Metazoa > Arthropoda > Insecta > Orthoptera > Acrididae > Schistocerca > Schistocerca serialis. The sequence continues at coordinate 1,160,220,303 of NC_064638.1, read as the reverse complement.
CATGCTGTACGACCAATGTTGGGAACAGATTGAGAACGTCTTACTTATGTGTAGAGATGACAATATTGTGTCTTGTGTTCTTACCTCCTTTACAAAATACCTGGTTGAATACATATAGCTTATGTTTGTGGATATATATTTTCTTCATAAATGAAATGATTAGAATTAAAAAATCCATGTACCCAAGGGTTGGTTAGAACATTACACACACCATTCCCACACACACAGGCAAGCTCACCTCACGCACAAATGACTGCCTTCTCCAGCATCTCAGTTCAGATTGCAACATGAAGTGGGAGGAGGAGGAGGAGGGGGGGGGGGGCGGGTAGTGAACAGGATTGTAGTGTACAGGTGGGTAGAGAGAGATCAACGCTGTCTGGTGGAGTGTGGGGGGACTGGACCGCCAACAGGCACAGTGTCAGTAGGTCTTGAGGCAGGGACGTGCAGAAAAAAAGGAGAGGAGTGGGCTGCAAATCAACAGGATGGGAGGTGAGAATGGGGAGGCGATGATAGGACAGAGGGGGTGGAAACTATTAGGTTGAGGGTGTGTGGACAGTGTGTGGACAGTGTGTTACGTAGGTTGAGGCCGGGATAATTATGGAAGCAGAAGATGTGTTGTAAGGACAACTTCCATCTGTGCAGTTCAAAAAAGCTGGTGGTGGAGGGAAGGATCCAGATAGCTCAGGTGGTGAAGAGCCATTGAAATAAAGCGTGTTCTGTTCAGCTGCATGGTGTGCCACAGGGTGGTCTATTTTGCTCATGACCACAGTTCATCCTGGTGGACAGCTGGTTGGTAGACCTGTCAATATAAAAAGCTGTGCAGTTATTGCAGCAGAGCTGGTGAATGACAATGATGCTTTAACAGGTGGCCCAGCCCATGATGGGGTGAGATAAACCTGTGACAGAACTGGAGTAGGAAGTGCTGGGTGGGTGGATTGAGCAAGTTTTTACCTGGGTCTTCCACATGGATATGACCCTTGTGGCAAGGTGTTGGGATTGGGAGTGGCATAGGGATGGATTAGGATGTTTGGAGGTTTGGTGGGTGACAGAAAACCACTTTAGGAGGGGTCAGAAGTATCTTTGGTAGGGTGTCCCTCATTTCAGGGCATGATTATAGGTAATCAAAGCCCTGGCAAAGGATGCTGTTCAGTTGTTCCAGTCTGGGGTGGTACTGAGTGATGAAGGGGACACTCCTTTGTGGCTGGCTCATGGGTGTGTTGGGAGAATTGGTGGTGTAAGGGGAAATGGCACAGGAAATCTGTTTGCGGACTAGAGCTGGGGAATAGGGCCTGTCTGTGAAGGCCTTGGTGAGACCCTCATCATACTGAGCAAGTGAGTTTCTGTCACTGCAGATACGCCGTCCGAGGGTGGCCAGGCTATGTGGGAAGGATTTTTTGGTACGAAAGGGATGACAGCTGCAAAATGCCAGTACTGTAGGTGGTTGGTGGGTTTAATGTGGACAGAGGTGTGAATGGAGCCATCAGAGAGGAGGAAATCAACATCTGGCTCCAGACCATGAAGATATCATCAATGAACCTGAACCAGACTAGGGTTTTGGTGTTTTGGGAGGCTAGGAAGGTCTCCTCTAGATGACTCATAAAAAGGCTGTCGTAGGAGGGTGCCATGTGGGTGCCCATGGCTGTGCCGTGGATTTGTTTATACACCTTTCTTTCGAATGAGAAGTAGTTGTGGGTTAGTTAGCAAGGTGTATGAGGAATGAGGTGTGTCTTTGGAGTGTGAGGGACATTGGGAAAGGTAGCATTCAATAGTGGTTTGACCATACGCATTAGGAATGTTGGTTTATAGGGAGGTTGGTCAACAGTGACAAGTGGGACTCAGGGGGTAAAGGGATGGGGATGATGGAGAGATAGTGAAGGAAGTGGTTGGTGTCTTTGACCTGGGAGGCTAGGATATGGGCAATTTGTTAGAGGTGTTGGTCAATGAGGGCCAAAATTCTTTCAGTGGGGGCACAATAACCAGCCACAATGGGATGTCCAGGATTGTTGGGTTTGTGGATTTTGGGGAGTATCTAGAAGGGAGTATCTAGAAGGTGGATGTGTGGGATGTGACAGGGTGAGGAGATGTTCAGTGAAGAACCTAATGCTTTAAGGAGGAATTGGAGTTTGTGTTGGACTTCTGGGGTAGAATCCATCTGGCAGAGTTTATAGGTGTGGGAGTCAGATAATTGGTGGAGGCATTCTACCAGGTAGACACTGTGATCCATAACAATAGTTGCGGAACCTTTATCTGCAGGTAGGATGATTAGGTCAGGATTTGTTTTCAGGTTGTGTATGACTGTTATTTCTTAGCCAACACTTATGATTGCCTGCATTTATGTTTATATGTCTTCATGCTTCCATCCCAGCCTTCATATAGGGAATCTGTGAAGAAAGTAGAGGTATTTGCTGAGTGCTTAAAATAGTCTTTCCTATTGTATGTTAATCAGAGCTACACTTCATGTACATATTGGCTTGCAATTTTCATTGTTTTAGGTGGGAGTGCCACGTGTGCCACGAAGTGCTTGCCAACTGGAATTCGCTTGCTGTTCACTGCCGCCAGGTGCATGACGTGCAGGCACAAGTCGTCTGTATTTGTTCCCAAGTGTTATCAAATCGAGGTTCAATCATAAAGCATAGGCAGCTTCACACTGATTCTTTCCAGTACAGGTACTGTGGCAGATAAAAATCTCAAGATTATTTTCCATTTTGCTACCCTCAATGTTAGAGACATTTGTGGTAATCTCTTCTGTTACCATAACCATGTTTTCTGTTATTTGTTATCCACAATTCAGAGTACTTTCTCAATTATTAATTCACTGAAACCAGAAGTCTAATTAGGAAAATCCGAGTACCAAGTTGAGTGTTTACGTAATATTTTCATCCATATAGGACAGAAAAAGAATTCCCTAATTTCCAGCAATTTTATGTAGGTGCACTATGATGTTTTCAAAAGTTTCAAGTTCAACAGGACATAATGAGTAATGTGTATGCACAAAAATTTTCATTAAATAACAGTGCACACAGCTGACTCTGAACCCAAGAACTCGTACAAGGGAACCTCCCGATCGCACCCCCCTCAGATTTAGTTATAAATTGGCACAGTGGATAGGCCTTGAAAAACTGAACACAGATCAATCGAGAAAACAAGAAGAAGTTGTGTGGAACTATGAAAAAAATAAGCAAAATATACAAACTCAGTAGCCCATGTGCAAGATAGGCAACGTCAAGGATAATGTGAGCTCAGGACCCCCGTGGTTAGCGTGAGCAGCTGCGGAACTAGAGGTCCTTGGTTCAAGTCTCCCCTTGAGTGAAAAGTTTAATTTTTTGTATCCGGAGAATTATTATCTGTCTGTCCGTCCAGCCAGTGCGATCACTTTTTTGGGAGTGATTGTCACATCCACAAGAAAACCTAAATCGGGCAAGGTAGAAGAATCATTTTACCCATTCGCCAAGTGTACAAGTTAGGTGGGTCAACAACATATTCCTGTCATGTGACGCACATGCCATCGCCAGTGTCATATAGAATATATCAGACATGTTTTCCTGTGGAGGAATCGGTTGACCTATGACCTTGCAATCAAATGTTTTCGGTTCCCATTGGAGAGGCAACTACTTTCGTCTACTAATCATACGGTTTTGCGGTGCAGTCACAAAACACCGACACTAAACTTATTACAGTGAACAGAGACATCAATGAATGAACGGACAGATCATAACTTTGCGAACGCAACTTGCTCACACATCTGCAGTCTCAGACAGCTGAAACCACACACAGGAGCATCGCAACTCAGCATCTCTGTTATACTGTGTATAAAATTATATGAAAGTTTTCTGAAAAGCAACTGAGATGATACTGACTTGTGCAAAATTTGAACAATAATAAGTACTGGTATTGACAACTACTGTTGAGGAAAAGTAATTCTAGAGAAGGATGTCCCCATTACAACTGGAAAATGGCCTTTGGGGCTAAAACTGCTCATGGCATTCAAAAGAAAAAGAAAAATGCAGCTGGTGCATTTATTTGGTGGCAGAACTTTTTAATATTGTTCTCCCCTCCTAGATATGTGCAGATCAAGATTAAAATAGGTAATTTTTGTCTTGGTTGATAAAACTGTAAACCTTTCTGCGTGCACTTTGGCAGTTTCTAAAGAAATAAATCACCCAGTAGTAATGATGTAAGTGCATGAAAATGTATGAGTAGCAATGGTAGAGCTATTGATTAGGTTACATATAAAGCTGGATATAAATCACTAATATATTATTTCTGATTGCATATTTATGGAAAAAGGAATATGCTTGACAAAACATTTAATTCAGGATAAAAACTTTTGAAGCCTGCATCGTTTGGAAAGTATACAATATAAATATGTTTCAGCAAGAGGCTTTATATAACACATTAAACAAGTTGAAAGGATGATTATGACGATGATGATGATGATGATGATGATGAAGATTCTCAAAAGAAAAGAGACTTTCAGAATAATGGCCTGAAAAGAATGGATAAATAAAGTATAAAACTGCACATAGTAGTAAGACATGAGCAGTATGTAGATCATGATTTGACTAGGAAACTGTTATATTGCTAGAGAAGGCCGAAATGCACGCTATAAGCTCACGCAAGAATGGCATGAGGTCTGAAACAGGATACGTAATGAATGCTATAAAGAAAAGTACGTAGCTTCTGGAATACTTAACTTTAATCCATCATTTGTATACATCATTCTTGATGAGACATGCTTCATACGATAACTATCAATTGCTATGGCGCCTTGCTACGTCGTAGCCATGGACTTAGCTGAAGGCTATTCTAACTATCTCTCGGCAAATGAGAGAAAGGCTTCGTCAGTGTAGTCGCTAGCAAAGTCGTCCGTACAACTGGGGCGAGTGCTAGTAAGTCTCTAGAGACCTGCCGTGTGGTGGCGCTCGGTCTGCGATCACTGACAGTGGCGACACACGGGTCCGACATGTACTAATGGACCGCAGCCGATTTAAAGCTACCACCTAGCAAGTGTGGTGTCTGGCGGTGACACCACATTCCTCCCCCGCAAATCGGCGAACGGTCGTGTTATAAGGCCTCCGCCCGCCGTGGGGAGGACCCCATGTTGGCGTATGCGATGAGGTGGGGAGCCTAACAACTGGCGAGGCTGTGCCACCTGCACCCGGCCATTCGGTCCGAGGGGATCTAGGAAACGCCTGAAAACCTAGTCCAGGGTGCACGCCAACATGCGGTGTATGCGCCCGTAAAGAGACAGGAGGGGCCGAAGGGTCGACCTCCATCGCGTCGGGGTACCCGACGCGCGAAGACGCCATGTGGTCCGGAGCGGGCAAGAGTTCCATGGCGGAGGACTGCTGGTCACGGGAAGCGCTCGGCAGCGCGTGACCCAGGGAGGCGCTTGGCGGCTGCAGCGACGCGTCCACTGCGGGCGGCATCGGTGGGAGAACAGGAGGCGGCGGCAGCGCGTCGCCATGGGGCAAAATGGAAGGCAGCGTCGGTAACACCTGGGGATGAGGCGAGCCAGTAGATGGGTCCCCAGGGCGCTGATCGGACGGCACCGTCGCTGAAAGCAGACGGGGAGTGGCAGAACCCAGGCGACGACAGAGGCGCAGCTGATTGAGATGCCTACGCACCTCACCAGAGGCCCCCAGAACCAAATACATCACGCGACCGAGGCAGCGAAGAATGCGCCCTGCGAGCCAACGCCGTGAACCGCGATAGTTGCGATAGAATACAACGTCGCCTGGAGCAAAAGCAGGAGTCTGCCGCTGCACAGGAACCTGATGCGGCGGATGCAGCAAAGACATCAAGGTTCGATGAGGACGACCATGGAGCAACTCAGCCAGCGAGCGACCATCTCGGGGCTGAGAGCGATATGAAGACAAAAAGAGCAACAACGCGTCCTCCCGAGAATGCGACTCTTTCAACTTCAACATCTGTGACTTGAAAATCTGGACCAATCGTTCAGCGGCACCGTTTGACTGAGACGAAAACGGCGCGGATGTGAGATGTTGAATACCATTAGCCTTGCAGAATGACTGAAATTTTGCGGACATAAATTGTGGGCCAATGTCGGAAACAATAGTCTGTGGAAGACCTTCAATGCAAAAGATAGCGGATAACGCTTGGATGGTGGCTGAAGACGTCGTGGAAGACATCCTGACAACAAAAGGAAAATTACTGAAGGAATCAACTACAACCAACCATCGAGCATTCCAGAATGGACCAGCAAAATCTATGTGCAAGCATTGCCATGGGGAAGTGGCTTTTGGCCATGCAAAGAATTTCCGCGGTGGTGCGGATTGTTGTTCGGCACACGCCATGCAAGAAGAGCACATACTTGTAATCGCAGCATTGATGCCGAACCAAGTACAGTGCTGACGAGCAAGCTGTTTCATTCGCACTATACCTCAATGTCCTTGGTGGAGAAGCCGTAAGACAGAGGACTGTAACGAACGTGGGACCACGACCCAGGACTGATCATTATCAGAACGCAACAGGAAAACACCACGTCGAACAAAAAGTCTCTCCTTGTGAGCAAAAAATCTGCAAACCAACGGATCCTCGATCCGTGACTTTGACAAGGGCCATTGCGTAGCAACAAAACGCAAAACCGTAGCAAGGACAGGGTCAGCAGCTGTGGCTGTAGCTACACGCCGAAAATCAATCGGAAACGATTCGACCACGTCATCGGTTTCCGAATCAATGAACATGCAAGCAAGTTCGGAAGAATCGAATGCTCAATCCTCAGCAACAGGAAACGAGACAACGCATCAGCATTTCCGTGCATTAGCAGTGGACCGATACAAGATATCGTAGCGGTACTGCGAGAGGAAAATAGACCAGCGAATAAATTTCTGCACTGTACGTGGAGGTACAGGCTTGTTCGGATAAAAAAGCGATGTCAAAGGTTTGTGGTCTGTGATGATGGTAAAGTGACGACCATACAAGAAATCATGAAACTTTGTAACACCAAATACGAGAGCCAAAGCTTCTTTCTCGATCTGTGAATAATTTCTTTGCGCAGACGACAGCAATTTGGATGCAAAGGCAATAGGGCGATCATGCGAGCCATCTTTTTGCGCAAGCACAGCACCGATCCCAAAATCCGATGTATCTACCATCAACAAAAGGGGTTTCTGGGGATCGAATGGCGTAAGGCAAGTATTTGAAAGCAACGCCGATTTCAACTGGCGAAAGGCGCGTTCGCATTCCGTCGTCCAGACAAACGGAACATCTTTACGGCGTAAACGATGAAGCGGAGCTGAAATGGAAGAGGCATGTGGGATATACCGGGTGTAATAGTTAATTTTTCCCAACACACTCTGTAGCTGCTTCAAATTATGCGGCGAAGGCAAGTCTTGTATTGCACGGAGGTGCTCTGGACTCGGATGTATGCCTTGGGCATTGATTACATGTCCCAAATATGGTAAGTCACGAGCAAAAAACACACATTTGTCCCTCCGCAAGCGAAGACCATTTTGTCGCAAGACCTGAAATAATGTCCGGAGGTTTGCTAAATTGTTCGCCTTCTGTCTTTCCGGAAATCACAATATCGTCCAGATAGTTTGCTGCAGTAGGGACCGGCGCACAAACAGTTTGCAGATATTGCTGAAACAATGCAGTGGCGGACGCACACCCGAATGGCAGTCTTTTGAATTGATACAAACCAAGATGCGTGTTAACCACCAACACACGCTGGGATTCTTCGTCCACCGGTATTTGCAAGTACGCATCTGCTAGGTCCAGCTTAGAAAAATATGTACCCGGGCACAGTTTGTCAAAAAGATCTTCCGGGCGGGGTAAAGGAAAAGTTGCAATGACTAGTTGTGGATTCACTGTTGCCTTGAAGTCCACGCAAAGTCTCAATTTTCTGGAAGGTTTTGGCAATATTACTAAGGGTGAAGCCCAGAGAGAAGCCTGCACGCGTTCAATCACACCTTGTGATTCTAAATCGTGTAATCTTCTTGCGACCTCATCACGCAATGCGTGGGGAACATTGCGCGCTCTGAAAAATTTCGGTTGTGCGTTTACTTTCAGTTCCAAATGTGCTTTATAGTTCTTAGCGCAACCAAGGCCCAGTGCAAAAATGTCTGCAAATTCTTCACATAGACTAGAAACACTGGCTGAAGGCACAGTCTGGTTCACTGATAGGACCTGATTTACTATAGACAAGTTAAACAACTGAAATAAATCTAAACCAAACAAGTTCACTGCAGAAGAAGAACGAAGGACGTAAAATGACACAAGTTTTGTTTGTCCCTTGTATGTTGCAAGCAGGCTGCACTGTCCTAACACAGGGATCGGGCGACCTGAATATGTAGTGAGCTTAACATTTGCGGCACGCAACGGAGGTGTGCCCAGTTGTTTGTACGTGTCTTTATTGATTAGTGAAACTACAGCTCCGGTATCGAGCTGGAATGGGATCACGTTGCCATGAATGTCTAAGTCTGCAAACAGTTTATTGTCCTGCTGACGACAAGAGCGACTGTCTCGTGCAACGTGAACAGACACTGGTACAGAATCACTTGCTAATTGACGTGATTTCCGGCGACGTCGACGCACACTTTTTGTGGGACGCACACAGTCACTTTTAGAGAGAGTGGCACTGGACGGAGTGGAATTAACTACATGAATTTCCATGGGCGAAGGTTCACGAGCCTGAGTATTCTTGGTTCGATTCCGGTGCGAAGCAAAGGGCCTGGAATGGTTGTGAGTGTCCTTTCGGAGCTTTTTCTGGCAAACACTTTGAACATGTCCTTTCTTATTACAGTAAAAGCAAAGAGCTTGGCGTGACGGGCAATTTTCACACGAATGTCTAGTAGCACACCGCGGGCATGATTTTACTGCATCTGCATGCTGGCGCGGGACACGTGGCTGCGCGGACGTGCGCGAGGGCTGTTTACAGTTCCGTGCAGCTCGCGTGGCGGGCCGGTTAATGTGACACACAGCTGGCGAAGTTTCGAATGATTCCTGAGCAAAGTCAAGTGTGTCTTGCCTATCCAATATGTCTATCACTTGTTGAAGGGAGGGATTGACTAGTTTCAAAATTTGCTCCCATATACGAACATCAGAAACGTTCTGTGCAATTGCATCACGCACCATTGTATCTGAATAAGGGAGTCAACATTCACACTCAAAAGCACAATCCCTTGTAAGGCCTTGCAAAGTTGCAACCCACTCCCGATTAGTTTGACCGGCCGTACGTTTTGTACGAAAGAACGTATACCGTTTTGCAACTACATTGACTGATCCCTTGAAATAGGCATCTAAAGCAGACAAAATTTCTTCGTAGGACAGAGTTGCTACGTCGCGTCGGGGAAATAATTTCACTATCACACGGTACGTCTGCACCCCTACACACGTCAATAAATGAGGCTGCCGCTCGTTACCTTGAATTCTGTAGGCGGCGAGATGAAATCCAAATTGGCGTGACCACTCCGTCCAGGTTTCCATCGCCGCATCATACGGACGAAACTGGGGTGCAACAGCATGTTGTGGCGGCGGTAGCGGTGAAGCGGCGGCCGCCGCATCGGTTTGCATTGCACGTTGACCCTGGACGAGCTGTCCAAGGGCATCCAATAACGCCTGCGTCTGCTGATTCTGCAAGCGATAAAATTCGGACAGTACATCTGGAGATTGTGGCGAAGCCATGACAAGTAAATTAGAGCAATACGAACGCGAAATCCTCTTTTAAGCCTCGTTGCCACTTGTTATATTGCTAGAGAAGGCCGAAATGCACGCTATAAGCTCACGCAGGATGGCGTGAGGTCTGAAACAGGATACGTAATGAATGCTATAAAGAAAAGTACATAGCTTCTGGAATACTTAACTTTAATCTATCATTTGTATACATCATTCTTGATGAGACATGCTTCATACGATAACTATCAATTGCTATGGCGCCTTGCTACGTCGTAGCCATGGACTTAGCTGAAGGCTATTCTAACTATCTCTCAGCAAATGAGAGAAAGGCTTCGTCAGTGTAGTCGCTAGCAAAGTCGTCCGTACAACTGGGGCGAGTGCTAGTAAGTCTCTCGAGACCTGCCGTGTGGTGGCGCTCGGTCTGCGATCACTGACAGTGGCGACACACGGGTCCGACATGTACTAATGGACCGCAGCCGATTTAAAGCTACCACCTAGCAAGTGTGGTGTCTGGCGGTGACGCCACAGAAACAAAGACATCCGAATTCTATGCTACAGGAGCAAACTTGTAAGCCAATGAATTCCACTCTGTTGCACTAGCTGAGTGAAAGAGTAGCAGTTATTACAATGTGTAGGCAACTGACTAGTGTGGTACAACACCCTTCGTTAAGACAGACAAGAAATGTACAGTATTCACTTCTTAATTTACACACACTGTCTTTTTACTCTAAGAGGAATTTGAGAACACCCCATAAATAACACCAAATAATCAAATATCTGAAATTTCAAGACACTGTGGGTTTACTCACTTTTATAAAATAATAGTAATTACTTTTTAGGTGGCCTCAGATTAATGGGCTGATCCTTATCACATAGTTCAGCAAATGTTTCATTAAAAAAAGCAGTACTAGTGACGCATGTAAAAAGTAAAAGTTTTGCACCATGATAAAAAATTGTGCTTTTTTACAGTGCTCTAATACAACTGAATTTGTGAAATTAATTTTCTTAATTTGAGAAAAGAACAGTTCCTCGTTGTTTCAAAATTGGAAATCAACTGAGAATTTCTTAATACAATTATATTCCGAATTAATTCTTGCACATTTATGTTGTTTATATTTTCACTGCTACATACACTATGTGATCAAAAGTATCTGGACACCCCCAAAAACATACATTTTTCATATTAAGTGCATTGTGCTGCCACCTACTGTCAGATACTCCATATCAGCGACCTCAGTAGTCATTAGACATTGTGAGAGAGCAGAATGGGGTGCTCCACGAAACTCATGGACTTCGAACGTGGTCAGTTTGTTTGGTGTTACTTGCATCATTTTTCTGTAAGTAAGATTTCCACACTCCTAAACATCCCTAGGGCCACTGTTTCCAATGTGATAATGAAGTGGAAACATGAAGGGACAGGTACAGTTCAAAAGCTTACAGGCCGACCTCGTCTGTTGACTGACAGAGTCTGCCGACAGTTGAAGAGGGCAGCAATGTGTAGTAGGCTGACTTCTATCCAGACCATCCCACAGGAATTCCAAATTGCATTTGGATTCACTGCAAGTACTATGACAGTTAGACGGGAGGTGAGAAAACTTGGATTTCATGGTCGAGCGGCTGCTCATAAGCCATACAGCACACCGATAAATGCCACATGACGTCTCGCTTGGTGTAAGGAGTGTAAACATTGCACGATTGAACCGTGGAAAAACGTTGCATGGAGTGACAAATCACAGTATACAATGTGGCGATCCGATGGCAGGGTGTGGGTATGGCGAATGCTCGGTGACTGTCATCTGCCAGTGTGTGTAGTGCCAGCAGTAAGATTCGGAGTCACTGGTGTTATGGTGTGGTCATGTTTTTCATGGAGGGGTCTTGCACCCCTTGTTGTTTTGTGTGGCACTATCACAGCGCAGGCCTACATTGATGTTTCAAGCACCTTCTTGCTTCCCACTGTTCAAGAGCAATTCGAGGATGGTGATTGCATCTTTCAACACAATCTAGCACCTGTTCATAATGCACAACCTGTGGCGGAGTGGTTACTTGACAATAACATGCCTGTAATTGACTGGCTTCCTCAGAGTTCTGACTTGAATCCTATAGAACGCCTTTGGGATGTTTTGGAATGCCAATGTCGTGCCAGGCCTCACCGACCGACATTGATACATCTCCTCAGTGCAGCGCTCCGTGAAGAATTTACTGGCTTTCCCCAAGAAATCTTCCAGCACCTAACTGAATGTATGCCTGCGAGAGTGGAAGCTGTCTTCAAGGCTAAGGGTGGGCCAACACTATATTGACTTCCAGCATTACTGATGGAGAGCGCCACGAACTTGTAACTCATTTTCAGCCAGATGTCCGGATACTTTTGATCACAGAGAGTATGTTCTAAAGTTCTATAGTGCTATGCATGTATTTGGGAGTAACTAAATCCTGTTTATGACATTTCCAGTTAAATTGGTTATTTTGGTATTGATAAAAGACTGATGTCATAGCAGTTAATTAAAGGAACACATATTTCACCTCTGAGCATACTGTCTGTGTCCTTCACTTGTTACTCACAGAAGCAGCTACATGATGCAGACCAAAAATTTTAATTATTAGTTGCGAAGATCGCGTTAGTATTTAGAGCTGTTTTGGGGTTTGTTATCTGTATCATAATCTTTCCTCTGTAATCAGGAGAAAGAAAAGGATTGCAACCTGTCACATTTTCATTTAAAGCATGAATAAATTTCCCTTACCTTTATTAAAGTCTTAGCCCATCTCCATTTCTTTTATTTTTGAGAACTCTATGGAAATCAGTTTTATGCTAATGTGCAGATAAGGGTAGCTCCCCTCTCCTCTCTGCCTGTTTCCAAATGGTTTATAAAACATTTAATGCCACTCAGCAATGAAAATTTTTGGAATGTTTGTTGTTGCAGATGTGATAAGTGTGACAAAGCATTCTCCCGCAAGTCACTGTATGACCTACATGTCTTATCACATGTGCCAAAGGAGCAACAACCATTTGTATGTTGCAAGTGTGCCCGTCGTTTCCACTGTGAGGCACTACTGAGGCACCATGAGCGAGTTCACCTACCTCGGGAAGAGAGGCTCATCTACCCGTGTAGTGTTTGCAACAAAAAGTAAGGAAAAGTGTGAACTATGTTTTCTGTGCTGTTTAAGTCACACTGCATTGTTGTGTGTGTGTGTGTGTGTGTGTGTGTGTGTGTGTGTGTGTGTGTGTGTTTTTTTTTTTTTTTCTGGAAGGTTGCAGCACAATCTAAATTTACATCTTACCAAATGCTATTTTTGTGGCTACGTTTAAGTGTGAAAAGAAATGAGCAACTAATATGGGAGAATACTTACTTTTCTGTTTTGCTTAGTTAATGTTAAATATGTATTTAAACAAAATCAAACTATGGAAAATCCAGGATGGAATAATGACAATATTATGAAAAGGATAGGTTGCTTCTCACCATATAATGGAGACGTTGAGTCACAGACATGCACAACAGAAAGATTGCTGAACAAGTGAGGCTTTCGGTCAAAAAGCCTTCTTCTAAAGTAGGTAACACACAAACATTCACACAAGCACAACTCATACACTTATGATCATTGCCTCTGGCCGCCGAGGCCAGACAGATATTTTTGTTGTGCCTCTCTGTGACTCAACATCTCCACTATACGGTGAGTACCGTATTTACTCGAATCTAAGCCGCACTTTTTTTCCGGTTTTTGTAATCAAAAAACCGCCTGCTGCTTAGAATCGAGTGCAAAGTAAGTGGAAGTTCTGAAAAATGTTGGTAGGTGCCGCCACAACTAACTTCTGCCGTCGAATACCAGTATATGTAGCGCTGCACAGGCATGCTTTGCAGGCACAAAGATAAATACTGGCGCCAAAATCTCTGCGTCAGTAAAAAAACTAAAAAGAAGGTGAAAGACGAGCTTTTTTCTGTGCCCCGAGTTTCGACCACTTCATATTCATACATTATCCAACGAAGTAAATACAAATTTCATATTGTTCATCTTCGAATGTAGCAGCATTTCAATGTACAACGAAAATCCGACAGGCAAGACTGGGATGTTTGCCAATATGGCCAACTCTACTTTCTGAATTTTTTCCTACCTGTGAGAAGAGATGGTTGCTAATAGGAACTTTTATGAATTGTGAATCACACGCAGTATTCTCTTCACCATACGAATATAAACATTTTGTCATGTATTCATTCGTGTTTGCTGTTATCTCATTTAAATCTTGTCTGCCTAATAAACTACGAAACTAGAGTGAGACAACAGCAAACACGGAAGATTATACATATCATGTCATGTTTATATTCGTATTATTCTTATGCCTAATAGTGATACAGTCAGAATTGAAGCATGGCAATTGACTAGATTTTTTTAATCTAAAATGACTAATTTCTATGCAGAATATAATGTACTAAAGAGGCATCTGCAAAGATTTTCAAACGGAGAAAAATTTTCGCTAAACTCTCGTTCAGAACATCTATCATATGCAGCCTATTATTTGGTTCTTGTTGATCATTATCAAAGAAAGCAGCAGTGTAAGTAACAACAAATAGCAGTCTCTTGCCATTGTTTCGATAATGAGGCGATTCCTCTCTCTTTTGAAATTGTAAGCGGCGGTAGCGTACACAAAAGCAAGCCATGCCGCAAGCAGCGACAGGCCGTAAACATTAATTATCAGAATGCGACAAACAATGCATGACACAGTACAGTAATGCAATTTCAGCTTAGAGTGACGTAAACACCTGTAACAAAGTGAATGGCACTTATCAGATCAAAGAAAAATAAGCAATCAATTCAAACCAGACGAAGCACGTGAAAAAGGAAGGGTACCCGTATGAATATGGATGGAGCGCCTGATGCCTAGCAATGGCTACCTGGTAAAGCTTAACTGCTAAGCTTACAACTCGAACCAAACTACTGTAGCTGTATCGTCATTTATTCGACCTGAATTGTGTCTCATATTACAATGGACCAACTTTGTTTCGATTTGGAGGTGTGGCCTAAAACTTTTCTCTCCGCTTGAATTTCGAGTCTCAAACTTCAGGTGCGGCTTAGATTCGGGAAAAATTTTTTCCTTGATTTCGCATCTCATTTTTCAAGTGCTGCTTAGATTCGAGTAAATACGGTAGCAGTCTGTCCTTTTCACAATATTGCCATTAAATATGTGTGTCATATAACAATGCTGTTACTATATGACATACTGTAAAGCTTGTTGCCTGGAGATTAGGCAACTGACATCGAGTAGACAAGCTGTGTATGCTGTAAAAAGACAATTGGCTGTGAGTTTTAATATTATACTTCCCTTCTGTGTGTTACTGTTTGTACTTGGTATTTTATTAGCTTGCACGTTGTGTTTTCTGAATGGAAAGACTATGTATGTAAAATAAGGGAAAGACAACCACTCACAACAGGTCGACGTGTGCTGCACAGTGAAACACCATTCACACAACCTTTTGAGCGCTGCTTTTTTTCCCGCAGTAGTGCACGCACTCGCATAGGTAACTAAACCCACACTCCCATGGCCACACAAGTCTCATGTGTCTATGACAAAAGTCATATCCTGTCATTATTAAATGTATGTCTTTATTTCAAATATTACCATAAATGTATTTTTTTGCACAACTTTGAAGCTCACTGCTGGTGGAGCAGCATTCAGTACAAATACGACTAACAAGGCAATGGCTGACATAGAATTCAAAAAAAGAAGACACATTTGTACTTTTTGAGTGTAATACTGAAACTTTTTCTGCCATACATTAAATGAACTTTTGAAATTAGGAAGCAGTCACTTACAGAGGCAAAGAATGCCAGATACTACTTCCTGTAGGCTAATTTGTATAATCATGTGCATGTAAATTATGTACGAATTGCTTGCCACCTCGATACTGTCTACTGCCAGCTGTTACCTGATACACTTCCCATCCTCCATGCTCACTTAAATGCTGTGAGGTAGCATCGCTAATTATTCAAGCCTCACCACCACCAAAAGGAAATGGTAGGCAGTTTTTTCCTTTCTAGAGCAGGGTTGCTCAACCTATTTACACTTGAGATCTACTACATGCAATCTAATCCATTTAGAGATCTACTGACTTAAAAATTCATAGAGGTCTAAGCACAAAACAAAATCAAAGCCAAAGTTAACCATTTTAATTACACAAAGTACATAAGAGGTAATTTCTCTCCATCAAAAGTTGTAGGCCTCTCAATTTTCAAGACATTACACATGTGAAAAAAATCAAAATATGCATCATCTTAAACATTTAGTGAGATACTTGGCTTTATATATCTTTGACAGGGTTATTATAATCTACTGAATAATTTGTCAGAGTGAACCTTACGCAGTCTGAAAGATGAAGATCAGTCAGTTTACTTCTACACTTAAAATTTCACTATGTTCATCATTGAAAACACTGCCTCACATAGATAAGTTGATCCAAAATCGATGAAACATCTGATGCCACTTTTCGTTCTCCTGGAAAGTTCTTACACTCTCTCATTTCCAAATGTCATCCTTATTCCAGTCTGACTATACAGGTGTGTCTTTGAAATCAAATTATTTCCTCTTCAAGTCCAGTCTCACTACAAGAGAAAAGAGTACACATTTTACTTGAAATATTTTCCAAATCCAATTTTTTGGAAAAGTTGACCTATGAAAGATAGGATGGATTCCATTGCCTTGAAATCTGAAAATTGGTTTTCAAACTCTTGTCTTCAGTGCTGTCAGGTTGGCCATGTACTCTTTGCAGCTTTTTGATCCAATGATGTTTGTCGATCTTGCAGTTTTAAATGTCTTTGAGAAAAGTATCTCACATTTCATTTCTGTAACTGTGCAATCCAAAGGCAAAGTGTTTGGATGAAACACTTTATAGAAGACAAAGAGTCACAAGGTTTGGTTTTTGCTGTGCAGTTTCTTGTTTAACTCTTTTAGTTTAACTATTGCAAATGCCAGAGCCAACAAACAGCTTAAATCATACAGTTGGCAGTTATCTTCCTCTGTTTCAGACACAGAAGATTTTATCGCTGGCAGAAGTTCTCAAAACTATTAAGTGTCACACCTGTACTCATGTCATTGAACCTCGGTGTGCAATAGCAGGTCTCCATACTGGTCAATGAAATCTTCTAGTAGCACTCTTAAATTTTCTTCTCTGTAGCAGTTGTGAGTGAATTGAATTGATAATTTTTGTGGCAATACTCATAACATATTACAGTCTCAAAATATGTCCACAAAGCACTTGTTGATGCATGATTTAATGATACTTAAAGAAAGGTGGGCAGGTTTCTGGATTGGCAAATCATTTTCAAAAATGAAGAACTTGAGTGCATTGTAAGAATCTCCTCCTCATGTAGTGTTTGCTGCTTGGTACAAACACTAGAGGTGGTGAAATGCAGATGGAGACTGTCATCGGCTTTACTGCCTACAAATATCGTGTGAAACACTAAGTGTGAACAAATTGGTATACCACAAAAACAGCTCATTTAAACAGATTTCAGCCAATGTTTTAAAAAGATCGACTCGTAAAGCTGTGGCAGACTGACAGGTCGATCGCGATCAACGGGTTGAGCACGATAGTCCTAGAGGAACATCCCACCAATATTGAAGCGCATCAAATTATTTTATTGTGTCTGTTATGCCTTAATAAGCCCATATTGATTGTTTCTGACAGTTTTTCACTTTTAAATGATTACCCATGCCCAGTACAGTCTAAACTCTCTGACTTACGCAGTTTTCTTCCCTAATCATCATCATGGAAAGCAAATTGCAAAAATTGTCATTCAAATCTGTCATTCATCACTACTCTATTATAGAAAGATTCCCTG
Organism: Schistocerca serialis cubense; assembly: GCF_023864345.2. NCBI lineage: Eukaryota > Metazoa > Arthropoda > Insecta > Orthoptera > Acrididae > Schistocerca > Schistocerca serialis. Next base: position 1,160,202,837 of record NC_064638.1, on the reverse strand, counting down.
GCTTCCTTTGTCACCACTGACATCGTTCCCTAAAGTCCTCTTATAACTATCCTCCACCAATCTAATTTCAGTCTTTCACTCCACTTCTCTGCCTTGTTTATTTTGCTCACCTCCAAATGTATTGAAAGTCATGCTTGCGGTAGTGAGAAATGTACTCTCTCCATAACCTTTCAACATCATCTCACACATTAAAGTTCTCTGATAACCCTGTTCTACATGATTAAGTGCGTCATAGCTAAGGTTCACTTGGGGAAAATCTCCCATTAACATACATGTAGACTTCATAATATCTGCAATCAGACCAATATTTCAAAATTACTTCGTATGTAGTCAGCTGAAACTTCAGGCCTCTTGCCTGCACTGTTTGTAAATCCGATCCATTTGCATCTCCATGAGCTCATAAACACAGTGTAAGGAAGTTATTACTTGCACCCCCATGGTTTATTGATTCTCATATCATTTGATTCATTTTCTGTGATTCTTTATTATTTTATAACCACACTATTTTTCTGATTTTGTAGGAAAATTCTGGTAGAATGTAAATACTGTAGGAGTTAGGGAGACCATGCCCTGAAAAGCAGAAGCATTGAGCTATTGACAGGCACACACAAAAAAGGAAGAAAATTACTAACTTTCAGAGTAATCTTTTCTCAAGCTGTTTGTACTTCCTCAAGTACAGATAGACCACCCGCCCACACACACCCTTATGCCTATGGCCATACCTGAACATACATTTTAGCAGGTGGACTGGGTTTGGGAGGGGGTTGTGTTCAGTGGGATGGGTAGAGGGAGAGTAAGGTTGGAGGCAGAGAGAGGGATTGAGGTGGGTGGCTAGCAGCTCAGAGAGAGGCAACTAGTTTGCCTGCTAGGAATGTGGGAGGGAAGGGTGGCAGGTGCACTGGCTAGGCATGTGATGCACAGGTGTTGGGAAGTGGCATACACTGAAGGTGAAGTGAGGTCATGAATTGGGAGTGGGTGATAGGATGGAAGAAGGGGAAACTTTTGGCTAGAAGGTGGAGGGACAGTGGGTTACCTGTTGTTGGGGCCAGGATGGTTTTGGGAGCTAAAGAAGTGTTGCAAGGATAACAGGGTGTGAATTTGGGAAGTGAAAAGGAGGTAAAATGGTGCTGAGGGCAATAGGATAGTTTTGTGATGAGGATCTTTGATAGCGCATAAGTTATGTCACACATGCGAAGCAGAAAGGAAAGACATAAAATTCTAATGGAAGCAATGTGTGAAGAGGGGTGGTTGTAGTCAAAAGTGAAATGTAGTAGTTAGAGTATATTCTAACAGAACTTCCCTATAAAACTATACCACATTATGGCTCCCTTCCATCTCAAACCCCATGTTGTCCTTCCTTTGTTACTGTTTAGTAATCTGTATCTCTCTCATGCATTGTTCACCCACATCTTATTTCACGTTTTCCCCTCTCACCTTCGACCAACGTGGTTGTGTGCGCCTTGAGAGATATCCTGTAGCATCATTCACGGCTGTTACAAATGGGTTGCACATTTTTCTGTGTACTCCTCATCCACTGTAGTACAATTATAATACTCTCCTAGCAACTGACTAGTACATGTCACATCCAGTTCTACCCACCCGCCCTCATACAATGCTGCTATTAGAATTTTGTGTCATTCCTCTTTGTGTTCCATGTGTGGCAATAACTTATACACAATCAAATATCCTCTTGTTACAAAACTGTCCTGTTGCCCTCAGCACAATTTTTTTCATCAAGTAACTCTCCAGAGTCACACTGTTATCCTTGGACTACATCCTTCACTCTCGTAACTGTCGAGGCCTCAGTATCCAGTAACCCACAGTCCCCATACACTCCACCAAACAGTTTATCCTTGCTCCATTCTATCACCCCCTCCGATTTCATGTCACCTTCAATGTGCACCACTCCCCACTGGTCCTAACACCCATGCATCACGTGCCTAGCTTATATTCCAGCCATTCCTAGCTGGCAAACCGGCCTCCTCCCTCCAAGCCATTAGCTATCCATCCCAGTCCATTGTCCTGTATCCTGCCTCTCCTTCCCTCTATTCACACAAGCAGCTGGTGGCATGTAGATATAGGGGCATAGGTGTGCTTGTGTGTGTGCCTATTTTTCTAATGATTGTTCTTTTCTTCTTTTCATTCTTGCCATTGTGCTTTAGCAAGTATTCTGGCTACTGGCGTTCTCGCCACATAGGCTAACCGTGTACCCTCTTTTCTTTTGTTTTTGCTGTGTTACATCAATTATTGTTACTACCTTCTGATAGTGTTATCGTTGTCCTATACCTTAAAATTTTGTTGATTGTTTTTCTCATCTGTAGGTCGTTTTGAGTCTTCTTCAGGAGAGAAGTAAAGAGGGAGTAGACTGTGCAGTCAAGTGCAAAAGGTATTAATTAGTTAATTGAAGTTTTCATCATTTGCATAGTGAGACAGTCATAGTGTTATTTTTTTTACACTCAGTGATGTGATTTGTATTGTGAGATCCTCCCCAGTCGATTCATTCTATCTCTTTTGAGCATACTCAGACATGTAGTCTGTGGGCTGCTACCCTTGTTTACAGGTGGCACGGCTGGAAGCTGGTTTCCATCCATTCGTTATTTGTCATTGCAAGGTTGCTGATGTGTCTGTGTACTGTGTATTTTTTCCTGCCTGTCTTTAAGGAGGCTGGTGCTTTGTGGGGTAGATATTAGGTTATGAGCTGCCATCAGGACTTCAATGGATATCGTTTGATGTGGTGGGCCAGATGTTGAGCAGCCTCAGGATTGTTCTTATGGGTAGCAGATCCAGCTTCAGTATGTCAAATGTTGCCTTCATTGCTCATACTACCATCTTCAGTGTGCTTGGAAAACACTTGGCCAATCACCTGCCATGTAAGCCCTATTTATTTGTAGCTTTTGACAATTTCTGATTATTATTCCCCACAAGTGAATGTGACATTGTTTGCCAGGATTCTTTCTGTCCTTAATGTCATTGTTTTTGTCTTACCCCTATTTTTGATGAGGCTGTTTTCCTGAGACCACTCTTTGGATGAACTGAATTATTAAGGGTGGAGTTTGGGGGGGGGGGGGGGGGGGGGGAAGGAGATTTCTAGTTTGAGGCTCGAGCTATGTAAAAGGACCAGTAGGGAAGTAAAAGCTTGCGTTTATGAATTTAATTATTAGAAGTGGGCAAAGAAGAGGGGACAACAGTGGATTGTAGTACACAGCTGGCTAAATTTGTTGTGACAGGAACAGATACAATGTACTCAAAAATAAAAATAAAAAGTCTTGTACACAACATTCAGTCGAGCTGGTTCGTATCGGGAGAGGGATAATCCAGTAGCTTATGTAATATGATAGTTGTTAGTGTCTTCACGTTGATAAAGAGTATTTGCTACTATCAATTGGATCCTTTTTGCTCATGAAACTGTTTCATGAATGTGCTTGGCATGGTGAAAAATCAGTTGAGATTGCAGCAAAATATGATCACCTATCCTCCAACTCCCCACCCACCCCTTCCACATTGCTCAGATTTTCTTCTTTCTGACCCTGTATATTGTATTGCTTCTCCTGCCCTCTGCTGTTTCTGCTCTCCTCTCTTGGATCTTATGTCTCAATAAACAAGTGATTTCTTCTACAAAATGCACAGAAAGAAGTCCTTAGATTTGAGCAAACACTGTATACTGCACTCATCATCTACTTCAAATACTTTCCCTTTCATGGTTCACAGGTCAGTGACTCACTCTGCAGATTTTATTACAAATAAGAGTGTATACTTCTGGTAAAAATCAAACAATGGAAAATCCAGGATGGAATGTAACAATATTATGAAAAGGAAAGTTGCTACCCACCATATAGTGGAGATGCTGAGTCACTGATGGGCACATCAAAATGACTGCCACAACACACACACACACACACACACACACACACACACACCACTCTCTCTCTCTCTCACACACACACACACACACACACAAATGCAACTTGCATACACAAGACTGCAGAGTGAGTGAGTGTGTGTGTGTGTGTGTGTGTGTGTGTGTGTGTGTCTCATCTATTTTTTACAAAGGCTATACTGGCCGAAAGCTAATTTGTGACAGTCTTTTTGCTGTGCCTATTTGCAACTCAGTGTATACTTTTGCATATTCCTTTACATTTACTATTAAAATTGTTCTAATTAAGTGCATATTTGATTTGATTGATGATTTTAATATATTGCAGGTTCAGCAGCAGGTCTAATGTATCTTCTCATTTAAAAGCTGTCCACTTTGGCGAGAGGCCATTTGTGTGTGAGCAGTGTGGTCACAGTTTCACATCAAAAGGGATTCTGCAGGAACATTTAACAATCCACAGCGATGAAACACCATTTCGGTGTACGAAGTGCAAAAAGAGGTAACAAGCTGCCATTAGTTTATGAGTTCCTCATCAGGCATTATGACGATTAATATTTATTATGTGATTAATTTCATCCACATCTGGAGTATCTCGACAGTGTAATTCGTACCAAAATTATTATTTTGCTGTAGCAACAAGTTCAATTTTTTCATCACATTTCTGAAAGTAGTAATCATATTTATGTATGCCTTGAGCAACTTTTATGCACATACAACTTAAACACAGAGAAGAATGGTGTGGATACGCTGCAGGATGTAAGGAGAAAATAAGAAAGTAAAGGAAAACTTATTGTTTGACTATCGGGACATCGTGATATTATTTGATAACTATTCTTGTTAGCCACATTGTGCAACGATTGAAGAGAGAAATTATTTTGGGGCTTTTGCCACTGAAGCAATTTCAGAAGACTAAAATTAAGTATTTCCTCCTTTCGGAGTTGCTGAAGGCAGAGAGCCTTGCTCGCGGGGTGGAATCTGAGCTAACTATTTGTAGTATCGTTCCCAGAACCGATCGCGGTCCTCTGGTTTGGAGCCGAGTAGAAGGCTTAAACCAGAGGCTCAGACGATTCTGCGGAGATCTGGGGTGCAAATTTCTCGACCTCCGCTATCGGGTGGAGAAATGTAGGGTCCCCCTGAATAGGTCAGGTGTGCACTACACACAGGAAGCTGCTACAAGGGTAGTGGAGTACGTGTGGAGTGCACATGTGGGTTTTTTAGGTTAGAGAATTCCCTCCCTAGGCCCGACAAGATGCCTCCTGAGACGTGGCAAGGTAGGAGTAGGCAAAATGCAAAAGGGAATAACAATATTAATGTGCTAATAGTAAACTGCAGGAGCGTCTATAGAAAGGTCCCAGAACTGCTCTCATTAATAAACAGTCACAATGCCCACATAGTACTAGGGACAGAAAGTTGGCTGAAACCAGATGTAAACAGTAATGAAATTCTAACTCAGATTGGAATGTATACCGCAGAGACAGGCTGGACAGTGAAGGGGTAGGCGTGTTTATAGCAATAAGAAGTGCAATAGTATCGAAGGAAATTGACGGAGATCCGAAATGTGAAATAATTTGGGTGAAGGTCACGGTTAAAGCAGGCTCAGACATGGTAATTGGATGTCTCTATAGGCCCCCTGGCTCAGCAGCTGTTGTGGCGGAGCACCTGAAGGATAATTGGGAAAATATTTCGAGTAGATTTCCCCACCATGTTGTAGTTCTGGGTGGAGATTTTAATTTGCCTGATATAGACTGGGAGACTCAAACATTCATAACACATGGCAGGGACAAAGAATCCAGTGAAATTTTTTTAAGTGCTTTATCTGAAAACTACCTTGAGCAGTTAAACAGAGAACCGACTCGTGGCGATAACATATTAGACCTTCTGGTGACAAACAGACCCGAACTATTTGAAACAGTTAACGCAGAACAGGGAATCAGTGATCATAAAGCGGTTACTACATCAATGATTTCAGCCGTAAATAGAAATATTAAAAAAAGGTAGGAAGATTTTTCTGTTTAACAAAAGTGCCAGAAAGCAGATCTCAGAGTATCTGACAGCTCAACACAAAAGTTTTGTTTTAAGTACAGATAGTGTTGAGGATCTGTGGACTAAGTTCAAAACCATTGTACAATATGTGTTAGATGAGAATGTGCCAAGCAAGATCGTAAGAGATGGAAAAGAGCCACTGTGGTACAACTACCGAGTTAGGAAACTGTTGCGGAAGCAAAGGGAACTTCACAGCAAACATAAACATAGCCAACGCCTTGCAGACAAACAAAAATTACGCGAAGCGAAATGTAATGTGAGGAGGGCCATGCGAGAGGCGTCCAATGAATTCAAAAGTAAAGTTCTAAGTACTGACTTGGCAGAAAATCCTAAGAAATTTTGGTCTTATGTCAAAGCGGTAGGTGGATCAAAACAAAATGTCCAGATACTCTGTGACCAAAATGGTACTGAAACAGATGATGACAGACTAAAGGCCAAAATACTAAATGTCTTTTTCTAAAGCTGTTTCACGAGGAAGACTGCACTGTAGTTCCTTCTCTAGATTGTCGCACAGATGACAAAATGGTAGATATCGAAATAGATGACAGAGGGATAGAGAAACAATTAAAATCGCTCTAAAGAGGAAAGGTCGTTGGACCTGATGGGATACCAGTTCGATTTTACACAGAGTACATGAAGGAACTTGCCCCCCCTTCTTGCAGCGGTGTACCGTAGGTCACTAGAAGAGCGTAGCGTTCCAAAGGATTGGAAAAGGGCACAGGTCATCCCCAGTTTCAAGAAGGGACGTCGAACAGATGTGCAGAACTATAGACCTATATCTCTAACGTTAATCAGTTGTAGAATTTTGGAACACATATTATGTTTGAGTATAATGACTTTTCTGGAAACTAGAAATCTACTCTGTAGGAGTCAGCATGGGTTTTGAAAAAGACGATCATGTGAAACCCAGCTTGCGCTATTCGTCCACGAGACTCAGAGGGCCATAGACACGGGTTCATAGGTAGATGCCGTGTTTCTTGACTTCCGCAAGGCGTTCGATACAGTTCCCCACAGTCATTTAATGAACAAAGTAAGAGCATATGGACTATCAGACCAATTGTGTGATTGGATTGAAGAGTTCGTAGATAACAGAACGTAGCATGTCATTCTCAATGGAGAGAAGTCTTCCGAAGTAAGAGTGATTTCAGGTGTGCCGCAGGGGAGTGTCGTAGGACCGTTGCTATTCACAATATACATATAGGACCTTGTGGGTGACATCGGAAGTTCACTGAGGCTTTTTGCAGATAATGCTGTGGTATATCGAGAGGTTGTAACAATGGAAAATTGTACTGAAATGCAGGAGGATCTGCAGCGAATTGACACATGGTGCAGGGAATGGCAATTGAATCTCAATGTAGACAAGTGTAATGTGCTGCGAATACATAGAAAGAAAGATCCCTTATCGTTTAGCTACAATATAGCAGGTTAACAACTGGAAGCAGTTAATTCAATAAATTATCTGGGAGTACGCATTAGGAGTGATTTAAAATGGAATGATCATATAAAGTTGATCATCGGTAAAGCAGATGCCAGACTGAGATTCATTGGAAGAATCCTAAGGAAATGCACAGAAAACAAAGGAAGTAGGTTACAGTACGCTTGTTCGCCCACTGCTTGAATACTGCTCAGCAGTGTGGGATCCGTACCAGATAGGGTTGATGGAAGAGATAGAGAAGATCCAATGGAGAGCAGCGCGCTTCATTACAGGATCATTTAGTAATTGCGAAAGTGTTATGGAGATGATAGATAAACTCCAGTGGAAGACTCGGTACGGGCTTTTGTTGAAGTTTCAAGAACATACCTTCACCGAGTAGTCAAGCAGTATATTGCTTCCTCCTACCTATATCTCGCAAAGAGACCATGAGGATAAAATCAGAGAGAGATTAGAGCCCACACAGAGGCATACCGACAATCCTTCTTTCCACAAACAATACAAGACTGGAATAGAAGGGAGAACCGATAGAGGTACTCAAGGTACCATCCACCACACGCCGTCAGGTGGCTTGCGGAGTATGGATGTAGATGTAGATGTTCTCTGTGCTATTACTTACTTCAGCAACACTCCCACAATAAAGATACACTGATATGACCAGTTTCAACATCCCCCCCAAACCAGCACTGAAATCTGGTGAATGCACACCTGCACCTGTACCTGCTTGCATATTAGGTTGTGGCACTCACAATATATAGTTTTGTAATTACTCTAAGAAACTGTGAGTGCACCACTATGTGAAATACAGAAAAAACCCATTGTTACACTTTTCAGCAGACTAACCCAAAAAAGTGTACAATACAGGAAGGAACAGGAACCACAACAAGCATAAATGAATAAATTACTCTTATTATCATTCCCTTTATATTGTTCAAAATATGAAATTAAAACAGTTTAAATTTTGCCTATTTAAAAAATCTGAGATAATTAATTGTTCTCATTCCTTTCTAACAGCAGTTAGCTCTAAGTGTCTCTCCACATTATAAAAATCATCACTCACAAAGGCAGTGGCCAAGTGCTGACACAAACACACAGTGGTTTCCCTCTTGGTTTCAGTCACGTCTGATGGTGTAAATAAAACACGGAACCAAAAGTGTTTCATGCAACCACATTAAAAAGATATTTTTGTTCAAATGTGAGACTTATTATCCATAATTATTATGAAATTATGGTAAACAAAACTTGAAACATGATATTGGTTAAAACACTAAAGTTAGCAGTCTTTGTAAACAGAGAAAAATAGGCATGTAACCTACAGCTTGCTGCCAACAAAGTCACTCAGCTCAGGGACATCCTGGGTGAGAAAGAGGTTGGAAATTATCACCATGTTACGGAGCATCTCGAGGAGGAATGTTTACCTCTGATGATGTCAGGTCTTACCAAACTAAGACTATGCGCCTAGAACGAATTGGCGTAGTTCATGTGTAAATAGTGACAATTCGTGAAAGCCCATTATAGAGACAGCTGTCTTCAAAAGTGGTGTTTATTTGTGTAAATGACTGTAAAATTAAATTAAAGCTGTTGTAATTTAACACAGTAAGCGGAAGGAAGGTTGCTACTAGAATCTCTGTCATAAGATCGTGATTTAGCATACCTGCCCTATGGGTCTTGCCCACTCATCTTGTGTAGGGTGCCTAAGGGATGCTGTGTTCTCAGAATGCTATACAACAATTCAGGTAAATAACATAAGTAGTTTTAATTCAATGAAGCAGATTGACAGTACTTAACTACAATATAACAATGGTGTCGCAAGCGATGGGCAACATGCAACATAAATCCGCGTCCTTATCTATGAATAATGTTTATGCAAGTTTGACACACAGTTTGCGGATCACTAATAACTGCTATTGTAGCATTCTCTGCTAGGCCTATCCATATACTTCGAAATATTCTCCGAACACTGGTGATTGTGGTTATGTCAGGACATTCCCATTTTCCCAAACACTGTGGACCTATAATGCAGGTGGCCATGATCCAACATGCTGACAATAAAAATGTTGCTTATCGCACTAGTGTTATGTTACATAATCAGTAACTTTGCATATAATCTGCATTTTCTGCTTTGTTCCAAGGCTGACTTTGAGCAGGAACACAATGCACTTTTTGAGGAAATCTGTATAAAAATCAATGTTGAAGGTCGTGATAACGTCAAAGAAAACTTAAATTGTGGGAAATGTTGTAACACAGAATCGTTAATGATGGGAAAGCATTGTATTGAGAGACTAAGACATCTATTGAGACCGACAAAGATGAATGCAAAAAGTGGTAAAATGTAAAATGTAGGAATGCAAAAATGGGGTTCAGCTTAAAGGCCATTTCACAGAACTTAGTTAATGGGAAACACTATAAACAAGACTATATCTGTTATGGTGAGAGACTTAAATATAGTATATAAATGTTTCCCTTTAACTAAATTCTGTGCAGCATCATCAGCTGTCATGACAAGACAAATGGCTGTTGAGCAGATGTATGTATTTGATGTAAAGTAACACACTCACTGTTTCTTAGTGCAGGACACACACACACACACACACACACACTTGCTGGTTGGGGAAGGGGGTTGTGAAATTGGTCTTGTCAGTGTATCTTTTTTGTGAAGGTGTTGCTGTAATAAATAAAGAAAATTTGGCATTTGATATCAGTGTCAGTAGAATTCTTTATTGTAAAGTGCATTCTTAAAGAGAATCATTATATCAATATGTTTGCTCTACAGATACTTTTAGAGTAATAGGGACAGTTAGCTAAGATCAAATCTAAATATATGTGACTCTTTTACGCTGTGAGATAAAAGTCAATTAACTTACACTTTTTTGCTTAAAGTTATTGATGTTCTGATTAAATATACCACCACTTGTTTCCTTGCAACTTTACAGTGAGAAGATAATTATTGAATTATTCAACCTGTAGCTTCTGTAACCCCCCCCCCTTCCGCCTGCCCCTATGATGTCTCACAGAACTTAGTCGACAGAAAACATTGTAAACATGACAATATCTGTTATAATGAGAGACTTGTATGTGGTATATATAAAATATTTACCCGCCCTCTCTCTCCCTCCCTGCATCTCCCTACTGTGTTCAGAAATTCCTACTCAGACTCCCATCCAGAGACAATTTTCAGAACCAGTCCATTTTTATTTCATCATAAATCTGTTTCAGTGTTTTGGTATTTGAAGAAGGAAAATGATTGTTTCAGAAAGAGGAAAAGTACACAAAGAGTTTTTGCTTTATGGAATGATTGTAGTATGTCTGAGAAATATATACTGTAGTGTTTCTTATGAAGACTTACTGTTTGCTTCAGCTTCAAAACAAAATACCGACTAAAAATTCACATGGATACACATCGTGAAACGCCGTACCAATGCCCCATGTGTCCTCACCAGTTATCGACACGTCGCACATTACGTACACATCTGCTTATTCATAAGGATATCAGAGCTTATCAGTGTGCTACATGTGGCAAAGCCTTCAGACGCCCAAAGGATCTCAAGGTTTGTGTTAAATTTGTCTATTATTAATGCAGCTTGTTTGTATTTGGCAGCTTTGAGATAAAATATTTATCAGACCATTAAATTAGTGGTTTAGAAATTTGTGAGACAGAGTTGCTGTGCAGTAGTTAACTTCTGGATGTGAAATATTTAGCATTATTGATACTAATGTGTAAAAGTGCACAACACTATCGTAACTATTTGTTCCTATCTTGGGGAGGAGAGAGGGATTGGTTGGAGAATTTTCAAGGGAAGTTCAGGTCACTCAGACCCCAGGATGAGTGGGGCCCACCTTTCACCATGTGGTTCCCTCTCTCCCTGGGACCTAACTTTCATTTTAGCCTTGCCCAACCTACACAGGCAGAACTGAAAGGAATTCTAACTCACAAAGTTATTTATTTAACCATACCAAAATGACAATTAGATATTTACATTTGCTGTGAACAGTGTTTTACATTTTAGCAACTGTAATAAAAGGGTGCAAGAGAGCACAGTAGTGTGTTATCGTTATGCCTTTTTCAGTTCTTCATTGATTCAGTGTGATTCATAAGCAGTAACATTTTCACAACAAATTACTGTGAAGATATTCTTTCACTGTCCTGTGTAAGAAAGTAACTTTGTCTTTCTGAATGCCAAATCAAAAGGTAATATTTATACACAGTTTGGTACTTTTTTAAAAAAAAGTTCAGTGCTGATATGAACACTTTTTTGGTGTAGTAAAATTTTGTATATAAACTGTAAATTAATTCATAAGCACTGCCTTGTTCATTAAGGTCACTCATAATGTATCACTTAATACACAACAGCTTTTGCTATGAAATTACCTTATTCTTATTCACTCTTCTTCTGCTGCTCTGTTATTGCTGCTGCTGCTGTTTGTCATCTCGGTCCATCGTCTGCATGGCTGTGGCAAGTTGTAATTCTCTCAGCGAAGCGTCTTGTTTATCCTGGTCAGCTGTGTCCACCTGCGTGCTGATTGGCTGCTCCTGTACTCAATGGCTGCTTCCATAGAACCTCTGTTCACTGATGGGCTGCTGTCGTACTGTGGCCATGAAACCCAAGTGCGGATTGGCTGTTGCATCACTGACTGTAAACCACTCTTGAGTTCACTGTACAAATTTTGTGAGTCCTTGTTTAATGTGGCTACGTACAAAATTCCTCATGTTGGGACACCACTTGTGACAGTTCGCCCTGCTTTTATTTCTTCGCTTGTTGTCCTCTGTGTCAACGTACTGGCTCAAAAAGTAGGGGGTGGAACTGCAATACTGTCCACTGTAAATAATCTAGCCAACAGGTGCACATTTGTGTTTCAGTTATTTACTTTCACTTTTCACACACCCCCAATAATACATATTCATATGGCCAGTGCACTATTGTTCAACATTCGATAAGTCTCATTAATAGGTTGCAGGGGAATATCCAAATACTGCTAGAGTGGTTTCCTGTTGAACATCTACGAGCAGTAAAAACCTAACCACACAGTTCACAGTTCTTACAGAATAGCAATGTGCGTATGGAGCATATACTATCATTGTTTTAACATATGGTTGAATTGTGTTACACTTAGTTCACAGTTATGCTGATGCATTGTTGTTGTTCTAACCAACTCAGGTTTCTCGTCCGAAACTCGGCCATGGACTGACTCTTTCGGGGCCAAAAATTGGGCCCTTATACAGCCTCACAATAATAGGCACTGAAACTTCACATTGTTCGATGTTTAATTTACAAAATTGCAACTAGAACTTAACTCATTAAATTAACTGAATACATTGAAAAATTCATTCCTTTTAACCCTTTCTTGTGCTACAAGAGTTAGTTCGAATTATTTGTTTAAATCATGAAATTAACAATTGCAAGTACGCAAACAATACTTTTGACAAAACTGTTAATTACTTTGGAATTAATGAAGGGCTAGCTTTGCTAACATGTTTTCTAATAGAGCCAAATAAATACTTAAAGAATGCTAGTGTTTAGTCTTCCAAACGTTTATGGTTATTGCAGAATTTATATTTGTTTATAAATCAACAGCAGAATTTAAGTTATGAAACAATTACTGATTTCACCCTATAATGAAAGATACTAACTAGGAATAGTCAAAATAAATTGGTAAATCAATTACATTCATAAAACTAAGCACAAAATTAGATCTGTTGTTATATTCTTTAAAACTAAGAGCCAACCTCTCCCTTTTATGAAAATGCAGATTGTATTCACGTATGTTAATGGCAATTAGTTAAAAGTGAAAAAACGAATTTAAGGAGGCAGATGGAAAAAAAGAGGGGAAGTAAAAATATCCCAGCTTGCTTCATCTCAAGTGGGAAATGGTGCTGTCCTTTGGGGTGTATAATTTTTGAAGTTCTCTCTGTACTTTTTATCATGCTGTGTACCAGATTTTTTAATTGTATTTGCTGCCTGTCACATGTGTAAAATACAATCTAGCATCTTACCTTGGTGTGATATATATGTCTTTTTATCAGCAGCTGATGCACCTTCACCAGGTTCCATCTCACCTGGCTCAGTTATACTCCACAAACCAGAATCTATTAGAATCATTTCCATTTGGTATGATCAGGAAGTGTAATTCACTCCATTTAATTTCCCCAGGATGTGCCTGTTCTGTCATCTCCATACATGAACTAATCACAACTACTGTTGTTAAGAGGACATGTTTTCTTTTCCATGAGTTTCATGAACACAGCTCAGCATCAGTTAACATTTTCCAAATGCATCACACAAAATTACTCAGTTGGCATTGTTGAACACTAATGCAGTTTTTTTTTTATTTTTTTTGCTAGCACTCCTGGGCCAATATCCGTTGTTGCAGCAGAATAAAATCGTCATCAGACACATTAATATTTGTTAAGAGAGAGAAAAAAAACTGTCTACACCATAAAGCATCTAAACATCATTTTTAACTGAATGAACTTTGATAGTAAAAGTCAAACAATGGAAAATCCAGAATGGAATGTTACAGTATTATGAAAGAGAAAATTGCTTCTCCCCTTATAGCGGAGATAGTGAATTGCAGATAGGCACAACAAAAAGACTGTCACAAATAAAGCTTTTGGCTATTAAGGCCTTTGTCAACAATAGACGAGACACACACACACACACACACACACACACACACCAAAAAAAAAAAAACTGCAGTCTCAGGCAACTGAAACCACACTGCGAGCAGCAGCACCAGTGACCAGTGCATGATGAGAGTGGAACACTGCTCGCAGTGTAGTTTCAGTTGCCTGAGACTGCAGCTGTTTTTTTGTGAGAGTTGTGTGTGTGTGTGTGTGTGTGTGTGTGTGTGTGTGTGTGTGTTCTATTGTTGACGTAGGCCTTAATGGCCGAAAGGTTTATTTGTAACAGTGGTTTTGTTGTGCCTATCGCGACTCAGCATCTCTGCTATATGGTGAGTAGCAACTTTCCTTTTCATAATATTGTAAACTTTGATTGACATTTTAAACAATGTCAAAGATGGTCTACTCAGATTAAAAAATGGAATAAATAAATGAGCTCTTGTCGACTTGTTTAACTGTTAATAATAACTTGATTCACTTTTGTTACAAAAAGTTTCGGCATCCTCCAAGATTTACCCAGGGACTTGCTCCTGTGTCGATAATGCCCAATGAAAGACCCTTGGAGGAGTCATCACAGCCACAAGCTATTAGCTTACAGAACAAGCTGGGTAATTACTTTCTCAAGTTAGAAAGAGTAATCTTTATCCAATAGGAAATGCATGGGTTTGCCATAAAAGAGTACATTATCTGTTGCTACACTTTCTGCTATTCCGTTCAGAGTGACTGAGTAGGGGGCGTAGCGTAGCAGAGTTGACAGTGGTGCACAGTGTGGTGAGGCTGCCCACTTCTATATTGTTGTGAGTTGCTGTGTAGAGCAGTAAACTGTTGGCATATGCGCTCTGACAGAGAGTGCTGACACAAAGACTGCGTGACTCTGCCCAGTGTCATTAGCACAAAATTATGTTTATGTATCTGTACTTAGGTTTATATCTGAATAATAAATAAGAAAATGAGGTACAGAATCATGCATCGGTGCAAAGGTGAGTGGCTAGAAATGAAAGATAATAAGCTGCATATAGTAAAGCCCACTTTGCAGCCATGGCGTACCTCCTTTCAGCCACAAAGACGGGATGATGTCCTCCTTATTCGTCTTCACATATGCCACGGTCCCCTGACGCATGGCTTCTTGCTCCGATGTGACGTCCCTCCAATAAGCAGTGCTTGTGGCATACAGATCACTGTGTGCCACATTTTACTTGACTGTGTTTTATTTTCGGACTGAGGGCAGCGGAATATCTGCCACCAGATCTAGTGATGTTCAAATGAATGTGATGACTTTTAAGGTTTTGTCTTTTATCCATTGTGTTTCCAAAATTTTAGGGAGATGTTCTTAATGTGTTAACAGGGTGACTGGCTTACCCACAGTTTTGTAAGCAGCCAGCCGGTGAGATATCCCTGTGCCATTGTTTTAGCTCCTCTATTGTTTTACTTCTGTTTAAGCCATGATGTAGCTCCTTGCAAGCATTCTCTGTTGTCTTCAGGTGTGTGAGGTGGAGTTATTGTGTGAGTGAATGTTAATGAGGTGAGAGTCAGTGCATGAGTGTCATTTTGTAGATTTCGTTCTCGCTGTGTGCAACAATTTTAGTGATTTTATCCACATTTGTTGTCTTTGAAATATTTTAGGCCACTGACAAGCTCACCGTTGAGTGCCAATAAAGTCTAAACAAACACACACACACACACAAGCGCTCATACTCCACTGGATTGGCTCGGTGCACCACCCCGCCGTCCACGCATGTGCAGCGTGAAGCACTTACCATGTGTCTACAACAAATTTAATAAGTTCACAGGAAAAAAATTTGTCACACTCTCAAAAGAGCGCACTGGATACTTCATAATGTTGTAGTTGGCCTAGAACTGGTACTAGATGGTCATGTGATGCTTCACTGTCAGCATAAGTAGTGGCAGTGAAATTGTGTGACAGTTGTATGGAATCAGTGCAGTAAGATGTGTTGATCTGGAGACGCGACTTGTCATCGACCCAACTACAATTGAAGTTGCTAAATTTGCTGGTGTATCAAAGTGAATTGTCCAACATGTCTACAAGGAATGGTGTTCCGCGTACAGCTATGTAACATGACATAGTAACAATGGTTGTAAAAAGATCGTAACCAACAGGGAGCAGAGATGAGTATCACACCTTCTCAATCACACACTGTTTCAAACACAGCAGGAATCATTGCTGTCAGTGAATGCAGGTGCATCTCGACCAATTACTGAGTGAATATTGTGAGTGGATTGCATGCAGTGGACATTTAGCATCCTGTACCTCACAAAAGGCCATTACTCTCTGTGGCATACAAGCTGGATATCTCAAATTGACCAAATAACACAGAAACAAGACCTAGAGCCTACACAAGTGTTGAACCTGCAGTCTGTGGAGGGTATAATTCAGGTTAGAGGTGGTGCTGTGATGTTTCAGTAGTACCTTCTGTACCTCACCTGGGGTCCGTTTGTTCAGGTTACTTTCAACATTGATTTGGATGTGTATTTCAACATACTCAGTGGCCAAGTGTTGCCTGTTCCTCTACATCTAGCTGATGAGTATGCTGTGGTCACTTCAGTCTTCTAAGGTGTCAGTATCCGTGTTCACAGGCCTGCACACGAAAGCATGTCTGGAGCAGTGGCTGTGACAGGAAGTCCTGTAGGTAGCTGACCACGGAGCTCTGTTTCCAGATTTCCTGAGGCTGTAAATTTCTTTAGCCATCGCCATCCATGTGTATTAATGGCTTTTTAAGAAATGTAGGGCATTACTTATTGAACAACCCTCATATATTTGATCATTTATAAATAACCATTGTTTGCATAATAGGTGGACCCCGAATCCAATACTTGGTTTTACTCTCTGTTGTTTGTACGATGTGACACCAGTGAATTGTGATTAAATAATTATATGTAGTCAGAGGCAGCTACATTTTTATGCTTTGTGAATTTCACAGTTCTCAGTATTAATAATTACTTGCCAGGCTTTACACCCTTGACATTTTAATGAGATATTTCTCACAAGTAACAGATAATATTGTTATATTCCATCTTTAATTTTCCATTGTTTGATTTTCACAGATATTGGTGCCATTTGTAAAAAGTTTAGGATTTCACCACACAATTTCTGTTAAAAACTTGAATTTACTTCTTTGTCTGTGATTGATGTGCCATCCATAAGATGGTTGTTTTGTCTGTCAAAAAGTTTGCATATTGGTAAAAGATCAAGGAACATTAAATCTGTCTGTGGCTTGTGGTATATCATGTCTGAAAGCATTTTGCATTATCACTGTATTGGGAAACCATGCTAATTGCTATGATAAAGTTCATTTGTTTAGGTAAGTTATTTTTGAAACCAGAATATGTTCTAGTATCATGTTACAATTATAAGTGTGTGATACTGGACAGTATAAAGAAAACTGGATATTCATAGGCATGAGATTGTAACAAATTTTCCAGTCTTTCTCTCGTCATTATTGTTAAAGAATAAATCTTCACAATTCTGATCATATTTCTTCAGGTTTGTCACTTCAATTGATGGACGTGTATTTCACTTGAAGGACATGTATTTTTGTTTGTCATTGTTCTTTTTAATTTGATTCAGTTAAGTGTCATAAAAATTGTGATTTGCTGATGAATATTGAAGATAACAGCAGTGACAAGATTTTATTGATTTTGGATTTACTTTCAGTTTAATGGATGAGATATTCATATGTTATCAGTCCATTGTGAAATATTGGTTTTCTTGTATTTCAGAACCACCATAATCTTCACACTGGACTAAGGCCGTATACGTGTATGTTTTGCCCCAGAACATTTGCAAATGGTTCCAACTGTCGTGCACACAAAAGAAAAATGCATCCGGAAGAACTGCGAGTATACGAAGAATCATTGGCTGCGGCAGCAGCTGCTGCTGAGGATGATGGTTCTGGAACCAGTGAAGCCACCACTCAGACCCCAGGTGCAACAACACCTGCTCCTCCTACATTAATCTCATCAGAGAGTGCCATGGTGAATTCAGAAACACTGTCAGGGCTGAATGCAAATCCTGTGTTACAGAATACTTCATCCGGAAGGCCGCAGGCTGGTAACATCATTGTTTCAGTGCCCTCTTCAGAGTATGGGAGGCCAGCTGTCTTTGAAACAAATGCTATCGTTAGTTCCTGTGTCAAACCGTCAACTGTTAACAGTGTTCCCCATTTGTTGCCTCATCAGAGTGTGATTCCTGCCTCAAATTCAGATTATGGTATCTCTTCTACTGGCATGAGCAATGCGGGCCATGTAGCAGTGGGACCTGTAATTTCACATACTGACCATAGTGTAAACACAATAACACCCATGATGGCTCTTTCAGCAGCATCTATGGTAAGGGTCAATGATTCTTGCAGAAACCCTAATCAAATTCCAAGAAACGAACATATGTCAGCTGTCGAAGATGGCTCTGCAGACAGAAACATGTCAACTGTAAACCCCAACCTCACAAGACGTGGCATGACTGCAGTAGACATACTGAATTCGCATGGCCTTGCTACCATAACTCCTCTGAATCTAAATGTGTCTGAAGTGCATGCCAGTCGTTCACAGCATATTCCAGAATCTCCGTCAGTGACTGATGAAGAAGCGAGTTACCTTACAGGAACGAGGAGGACGGATTCTTTTGCAAATTCCCGTCACCATCTGCAAAATTTGAATCCAAATATTCAGATCCATCATCAGGAACAACATCACGGCCTGGGACACGTTGGTCGCGCTCTTCCTGAACCTGCAGCACTGAGCAGAATGCAACATACTCAACACTCTGGTGCTGTTTCCATGGACTCTGTGGCCCCTTTGCAGGTACAAGGATATTCAACTCTCAATCATTTGTATCATCATGGTGATGCAATGCCTTCGGCTGTAGCCGCTGCAATTGCACACAGCGGCACTGTTGCCGTGCCAGCTTTCCCAGGGAATCCGTATGTCCATCATAACATAGGGTATGCAAGGAGTGGAAATATGTAAATCATAAACACTATGCCTGTGTGATTCTAGTGTAGAAAATTAGCTTAACAAAGACAGTGTGGTTTCCTGTGAGTTGTGTGTTCCTTCATGTGGGCTTATGTTGTAATAGAGATGTATTTTTTGCCCAAACATTTTTAATAACCACCTTTTGGTGGAGATTTGTGCATTGTAAAATCAGCTCAGTCATGTTTCACCTATATATGTAATCTCTTTGTTATTAAGCATTTTCATCTCCATCCATATCATCATCATCATCATAATTGCCCTCCTAAAGCTGCTGAAAAAGATGAAAATGCTTTTAGACATGTTTTTAGATCAGCGTTAATGGTACCGTGTACTGAATGTTACCCAGTCAATATATTACATTGTAGGGTTACACTTACCTGCAGTAATGTAATGGTACAAATATTTAATGATATTAACACCACCAAAAGTCTGATATTAATACAAATATTTTTAACCTTTTCTTTTTTTAGCATACTAATCTGCATTAAATATGGTAGTTTCATGCGGACTTCCAGCGACTGCATTGTGTACCACTTCCTTAAAAATCAGAAAAGAGAGTAAAAAGAACTTCTCTGGCCTTTCAAGTTTTAGTTGACAAATTATTACAGTGTTTTATTCATATAAGATTATCGCCTCTTGTAAAACACGTGTACAAGTCCTGCTACAGTAATTAATTGCAACCTAAAATGTGTCTTGTCCCACCCTTAAAGCTGTGAGATTAGTATTTAGTATTGATAAGTTGAGACATTTCTTCCATATGCACATACACATCTGTCAGTTCTTCATTCCTGCTACTGAATCTTATTATTTTTATGAAATGAGTAGAGAAATGATAAACAGGAAAGTGCTGTTTCTGTAATAATTGTACCTGTTTTCTGCTTAACAGTTATTTACTCATTACTGAGAGTGAATTTGCTCAACGGTGTCCCATACCCCCTCTTAAGGCAATCCCCCTGCTATCATATTTTCCGGAGAAGGTTTGCATATTTTGCCACTCATATTTTCTTATGTATCTTGAAGACTCATTATCGCAGGGTCTCTTACTTTTTCTTCATTTTACTATGAGATAAAATGCTTAAATTATTTCTTATTTTAAAAACTTTTCTATCTTGCATCCATTTGTTTTCTTTTTTCCCCTCCCCCCCCCCCCCCCCCTGAATAAAAAATAAATAAAAAAATGGAATAGTGTTTGCCAGTGGCATACCACAGAGCCATGCAAGAACAGTTCTTTGAATGTTGTCACCGTTGGAGAATCTCTCTATCCCAGTTCTTCTTTCAGTTTACTGAAAAGATTAAAATTGCATCGTGCATGAGATAGAGTTCCCATTCAGTATTATGAGAAGGAAAGCTGCTACTCACCATATAGTGGAGATACTGAGTCACAGATAGCCACAACAAATAGACTCTCACAATTATAGCTTTTGGCCATTATGGCCTTTGTCAACAATACACACACACACACACACACACACACACACACACACACACACACACACACACTTACTCTTACTCACTCACTCACGCAAACGCAACTCACACCTCACACACACGACTGCAGTCTCAGGCAACTGAAACACCAAGTGTGGTTTCAGTTGCCTGAGACTGCAGTCGTGTGTGTGAGTAACATCTGTGTGTGTGAGTAGCAACTTTCCTTCTCATAATATAGTTACATTCCATCCTGGATTTTCCATTGTTAGAGTTCCCATTCAGCGTCACCTATGTCTATACTACCTTGGTCTGATTGTTGCCTCCATTGCATAACATCTGGACATGACACTGCATATGATCCTTATACCGACAAAATTATCCAGTGTATCTGTGTGCAGTTTAGGCCTTTTGCGACCCAAAAATTGTACTATGCCATCTATGAGACGTGATAAAAAAGTAATGGGAATTTTTGTTTTCTTAAAGAGTATTTATTTGTTCATCACCATCAACAACATCAATTTTGTCCCCTTCAAAGTAATCCCCCTCAGATGTAATGCACTTGTGCCAGCATTTTTTCCAATCTTGGAAGCACTTCTGGGACTCAGTTTTGTTATGATGTTAAGCTCCTTCAAGAATTCTGTTTTTTATCTCATCAGTGGTAGCAAAACACCATCATTTCATGTTTCTCTTCAGGCTCTGAATAGAAACAAGGCAGCAGGGGGGCCAAGTGTGGCAGATACGATAGCTGAGGCAACATAATAGTTTTGTTTTTTGCCAAAAACTCATAAACAAGCATTGAGGTATGAGTGGGAGCATTATCATGATGTAATTTTCATGAGTGATTTCGCCACAGTTCTGGTTGTTTTCTTTGGATTGCTTCACTCAAATGGCGCATAACTTCGAGGTTGTACTCCTTATTGTGTGTACAAACATAAGACAGGAACTCGCGATGCACTATTCGATTTTAATTGAAGAAAACACGGAAAAGACTCTTCACATGGGATTAAACTTGTCAGATTCTTTTCGGCCTCAGCTCTTCAGACAGTTTCCATTGGGACGATTGGGCCTTGATTTTGACATCATACCATGTTTCATCACCTGTTATAGCCTTCTTTAGAAGTTCCGAATCGTTGTCAACTTCATTCATCAATGCCTCAGCCATGTCTACGTGACATCATTTTTGGTCGAAATTCAGCAATTTCGGAATCAATCTTGTTGCTAAACATTTCATGCCCAAAATGTCCGAAAAATTGCTTAGCAAGAGCCAGAGAATATGCTGACATCATCAGCAACCTCTGTGATAGTGGTTCGACAACTTTTCAGTAACATTTTCTTTACTTCTTCCACATTGTCATCAGTAATTGATGTGTTAGGGCGTACAGAGCGGTTGTCATCTTCGACATCTTCTCAACCCACTTCGAAACATTTATATCGCTCGTCAACTCCTGTCATAGTAGGTTCACTAAAAGCCGCAGTCAATATTTTGAATGCAGCGCTGCACTTTATTCCATTTTTCAAGCAAAATTTAATGCAGATTCTTTTATCCATCTTTTTCGAAAGTAAAAGTGCACTGAGCACTTTTCAACTGCCAGCAATAACAATTAAATAAATATTCAAAACAACTGAAAATGCAAACATACATAAGAAATATGTTGTCCAACAAGATTTTTAAAAAAATTGAAAATTGGATGTATAAACAGTTTTTGACATTGCTGAGCAACGGTCATACAATATTTTTTAAAGAAACACACTGCCATACGACGGTTTTATTCTTTATTTAACTACAATCCAGGTTTTGGCCTTTTATTCCATTTTCAAGTATTTGATTTATGTCTTTAACATTTATTTACCAATGTAAGCTTGTTTTTACTAAATATGATGTGCTCCCATGATATTTACTGATCTGTGATAAGATGGTGAGTTTACATCTGGCATTTTGTGGGGAACCAATATTTTTCTTATTTTGTGATCAACTTTGAGCTTGACAACATGTTAAGTGTCTTACAATATATGCTAATGACATTAAAAAAACACCTGAAAATGGCATAAAGGTTGAAATCTGTGTTGTACTTAATTAAACCAAAAAAAAAAAAAACAGTCAAATGGCATACACGTAAAGCCCACAAAATTAAAAAATTCCCGTTACTTTTTGATCACACCTCGTCCTTCAATTTTGGAGTGCATTTCCAGTTGCAACGCTACCGTATTTCCTCGAATCTTAGCCGCACCTGAAAAAGAGACTTAAAATCAAGGGAAAAAAATTTCCCGAACCTAAGCCGCACCTGAAATTTGAGACTCGAAATTCAAAGGAAGAGAAAAGTTTTAGGCCGCACCTCCAAATCGAAACAAAGGTGGTCCATTGCAATATGAGACACAATTTAGGTCGAATAAATGACGATACAGCTACAGTAGTTTGGTTCGAGTCATAAGCTTAGCAGTTAAGCTTTACCACGTAGCCATTGCTATGCATCAGACGCTCCGTCCGTATTTATACGGGTACCCTTCCTTTTTCCCGTACTTCGTCTGGTTTGAATCGATTGCTTATTTTTCTTTGATCTGATAAGTGCCGTTCTCTTTGTTATAGGTGTTAACGCCACTGTAAGCTGAAAATGCATTGTTGTACTGTGTCGTGCATTGTTTGTCCCATTCTGATAATGTGTGTTTACGACCTGTCGCCGCTCGCGGCATGGCTTGCTTTTGTGCGTGCTGCCGCTGCTTACAATTAAAAAAAAAAGAGAGGAATTGTCTCATTAGCGAAACAATGGCGAGAGACTGCTATTTGTTGTTACTTACACTGCTGCTTTCTTTGATAATGATCAACAAGAACCAAATAATAGACTGTGCATGATAGAAGATGTTCTGAATGAGAGTTTAGCTAAAATTTTTCTCCGTTTGAAAATCTTTGCAGACGCCTCTTTTGTACATTACATTCTGCACAGAAATTAGAGTCATCTTAGATTTAAAAATCTAGTCAATTGCCGTGCTTCATTTCTGACTGTATCACTATTAGGCATAAGAATAATACGATATATAAACATGACATGATATGTGTATTCTTCCGTGTTTGCTGTTGTCTCACACTAGTTTCATAGTTTATTAGGCAGACAGGATGTAAATGAGATAGCAGCAAACATGAAAGAATACATGGCTAAATGTTTATATTCGTATTATTTTTATGGTGAAGAGAATACTGCATGTGATTCACAATTCATAAAAGTTTCTATTAGCAACCATCTCTTCCCACAGGTAGGAAAAAATTCAGAATGTAGAGTTGGCCATATTGACAAACATCGCAAACAGTGTTGCCAGTCGGATTTTCGTAGTACATTGAAATGCTGCTACATTCGAAGTTGAACAATATGGAATTTGTATTTACTTCATTGGATAATGTATGAAAATGCAGTGGTCGAAACTTAGGGCGGAGAAAAAAGCTCGTCTTCCACCTTTTCTTTTAATTTATTTACGGACGCAGAGGTTTTGGCGCCAGTATTTATCTTTGTGCCTGCAGAGCATGCCTGTGTAGCGCTACATATATTCGACGGCTGAAGTTAGTTGTGGCGGCACCTACCAACATTTTTCAGAATTTCCAATTACTTTGCACTCGATTCTAAGGAGCAGGCGGTTTTTTGGATTACAAAAACCGGAAAAAAAGTGCAGCTTAGATTCGAGTAAATACGGTATTTCAGTCATGTACAGTGATGCACCAGTTATCCATACCACAGCAGAACTGTGTCTGCATGAAACATGTGCTCTCCTCTGACAATACACCATTTTTTTTGCGCAATGGTCTGAGCCTGGGATGAAATGTATAACTTTGTATCTGAATTCTACATATTGGATAAGCCTGTCTTTTTTTTTTTTTTGTCTTGCAGATACTACCTTTTACAGATCCTATAGTTTTGCTGGTAATATTCATTGCATCATCCTTTCCAAAATCTTTTAAATTAATCATTGCCCTGTACTTCAATATTATGAAATGTAATCATGTTCTGTTGTCAGTATAAGACTGCTTTTAATTATCATAGTGTACGCAGCTGCACGCCTCTGTGTGTGTGTGTGTGTGTGTGTGTGTGTGTGTGGAGCAACATTTACCTAATAATGAAAATATTGTGCTGTGAATAGGTTAGACAGGACAGCTACTTAAACTACTATGTTATAGGGATTGAATTTTTATCATCTAAACTGTTTCACGGGTTGTTTAAAAACCTCGTGGAAGAAATAAGTGATCATAAATTGATAGACATTGGAATATTTTTCTGGTGTCCCAGGTAACCAGAACGATAGATTTCTTAAAAAAGGGGATATTACATTGGTTGGTCTGGGTGATGTCACAGAATTACATTCCTGATTTGAAGTTATTTGCAAAAATCATGCCGCAAATAGTTGACTGAAATTTATAACTATAATTATAGGTGTCTTCCTGTTGCTATATTCCAGCTTCACAGAGTAAGGGATTCAAAAGAAAAGTTTCCATTTATTGCGATCACATTCAGTGATTATGATAGTGTTCACAGTTTGAATTAGTAACATTTTCATAAAGCACATCAATCCTGAAGACTCTTGTCAGGCAGTCAGTAAATAATATATATCCAAAATACAAAAGCGCACAACATTTTAAAAGTTATGTGCATATGTTTACCAGAAGCTGAACTAAGAAATAGGGGAAGGAAGAGGGGTGAAGGAAAAGGATTGGAGAGATTTAGGGAAAGGGGTACAGTTTAGAAAAGTCACCCAGAACCCTGGGTCAAGGAGACTTGCCAGATGGTAAGTCCTTTTCCATCACCTCTCTTTCTTCCCCTTCAACTCTTCTGCCAGAAGAGGGAGCCGTTGGTTCCAAAAGCTTGTGAAAGTTAAATCTTTGTGTGTGTGTGTGTGTGTGTGTGTGTGTGTGTGTGTTCCCTATCACCACTTGGTGAGTAGATTTTTTTATTTGTCCTATTATATTTTATTTTCATTTATGATTTTTTTACAGCCTTTTTTTTCTTGAATGAGCTGTGACAGTAACCCTTATGAGCAACAATATGTTTTTTTGTATAGTCTTATTTAACAGTTCTTGCTGTTACATGCTTTGATTTTATCTCTTCACGATCTCAGCTTATCATTCAAATATTCTTTTCAATTATGAGACAGAATTGCTGTCCAGTACTTACATGTAGTAAGCGAAATGTGTGGCACTGCCGATATAATTGTGAAAGTGATGCACTATGTAGCTTTTGAAACTAATAGTTCCTTCTTCTGCAAGGAAGGAACTATTTGTCCTGAAACATAGGTAATGTGTCACTTTTACTGTTATATGCATTTATCACCAGTGCTACACATTTTGTTCCCCAGATGTAAGTACTGGCCAGCAAGTCTGTCTCATAATTTACTAGTTTTCTCAATTTAATTTTCCTTTGGTACAAATATTATTTTCATTCTTATTATCATCTTTCGAGATGCAATTGACTGATCAATATGGCGTGCTTTGTAATGTAGATTTACTGAATCAGATTTGCATACTTATAACAGTCGTGTATTTGGTGTGTTTGACATTTTCTGATGCTCCCTTTCCTTTGTAGGTACTGTTTCTTGTAATTCCGAAGTATGTGTTTGTTATATGGATTTAAAGTTTTCTGAGAGGTTTGAAGACTTTCTAATTTATTATTGCTCTGCACTCTTCTGCTCTCATCCTTATTTATTTATTTATTAACTGCAGTCAGATGCTGTCTTAAGAATTCACATTTCTTCTGATATACATCAATATTAATTTTGTAGATTGAAATACTTTTTTCCTCTTCATTGACTTTTTTATAAGTCAACATCCAAGTATATGATACTGTGCTCAGTCTGTATTCTGTACCTGC
Source organism: Schistocerca serialis cubense (assembly GCF_023864345.2). Lineage (NCBI taxonomy): Eukaryota > Metazoa > Arthropoda > Insecta > Orthoptera > Acrididae > Schistocerca > Schistocerca serialis. The sequence continues at coordinate 1,160,176,609 of NC_064638.1, read as the reverse complement.
TCTCTCATAGAAAGTGTTTCTGGTCTCATCTGTTGCATTTACTTAGTGTGTGCAGTTCACTGCTTAGATAGATATATTACATATCTAACTATGTAATTCCTAGTGCAAATTTTCAACTATTGATTGCTGATTGCATTGTGATCTGGTGGTTAAAAACCTGCCTGGTAACAGAGAAGTCAGGGGATTGAATCCCAGCTGGACCATGGAAATTTGCAGTCTGCCTTTAACCTAGCCTTCATCTCCCAGCAATGCGAGGAGATGCCAAGAACTACACCTGGTTCTGATTCCACATTAAACTGTAGGTCCCCTTTCCCTGTTTGGATAACTAGGATACATTAGGAACATGCAAAACACCGAAGTGGCGTCCAATTAAAAGACTGGCACCTGGCCATCGAGCCACACGCAGTTATTACTACTGCTAGTGTGAATTTCTGAATTGAAGTACAAATTTATAGTACTTGTAGTTCATTCTCTGAAAATATTACTCCATCTGAAATGTCAGACTGGAAGACTCATATTAGGTAAACTATTCTTGCCATGAGAAAAACCTCATATATGATGTTAAATGTTACTTCTTTAGTTATAGGTTTATCTTGTGGAGAGTCAGTTAATGGAGTTCTTTGTGCTAGATTAAATAATATATGTCATTCGGTGCTCATTCAACATATCTTTTGGTCTGGCACTTCATCAGTGAGTTGCATTTCAGTGTCACTGCACTGTACTAAAACATGTTAGGAAAATTAGGTGTTTAGCAGGTCAGAAATACTGATCCAGAATAAATAACTCTCCATTGATACTGAGCTTCAAGGTATACACAGTTAATAAATCCACAGTTAGTGCTAACATTTGTAGAATTTGAATGGTCTTATATGTAAGAAGAGTGACAAATGAAAATGTTCCCGAATCGCGTGACTTAGCTCTGTTACAATGCAGTACGGGAACATGCGCAGTATAACTTTCGTTACTGAGGTTATTACAAAAAATTAGTTTTAAGATAAGGGAAATGCATTGCTATATCTTAAAGTCTACTAGAAAATTGTAGAACAAATTGGCCCCTGAAAATTTCTCTGTGTGATAAAGCAGAATATTTTGCACTTCACTGTTGTAAACAAATGTGTGATGCAGGTGCATTTTGGAACAATGACTTAACATTAAGTGGCCCAACTTTTAGAGAATGACCATAAACTTTTAGCTACATCTGATTTTAAGTCATGAAAAGTACTTATGTGTAAGACTGGCTATCCTCACTTAGAGCTGATGGTGATAAATATTTGTTTCTGTGGTGACAGAAATAAAAAAGCTCATGGACAAAGCCCATATGACATCTGAAGAACAACAGATTTGTTCTGTGGAGGGAAAAGGTATAAACAAAAAAAATTATATTTTGAGCACCCACACCCATTGAAAGGCGTGATGTTAAGAAGAATTTCGACGAGAGCTGGTAAAATTGTTTTATTAATACACAACCAGTTTCACTGCCTAAAGCCACATCATCAGGTGCAACCTACATGGTGTAGACTACTACACAGTGTCTCAATTTTGTGGATGTTAAAATTGATATATATGTATTTATTCTCATTATCACAGTGTTAAAAAGTTGTAGGTGTACCCATCTCTCCTGGTCAAGATATATTCTTCAGTGAATATTGTCTCCATTACATTGGCAAACGAACGATGACAAAGATATGATCTATTAATTTCATACAAATTTCTTGTGGGTAGGTTATGTAGTTATAAACCCTTATGTTAAAATTTGCCCACATCTAAAACATTTTACTGTGAGAGGACACTAAAAGTTGTTGTTGTTGTTGTTGTTTTTAAGTCAGATTGGCCACAAAAAAATAGTCACTACTAATGTGATTAGTCAAGGCACCATGCAAATTAGTGTGTGGAATGGTATAAGGTGGCACTTTCTTACCTGTGTGATGCCAAGGCAACCCAGTGTTGGGAAGCATAGGAGTTGCCTGCATAAGCAACTAAGACAGACAAACAGGCTGGTAAAACAGAGACTGTCTTGTGGACAGTAATGCATTATGTACACATGACGTTGAGCACAGGGTCACTCCCTTTACAAGAGAGAATGACACTGAATTTTGTTGTAAACTTATAGTTAATTGTATAAACAACCAAAACTAGCCAGAACAATACAGTTCTATAATTCTAACTGATTATTCAGTATGAACTTTGCACTTTCTTTTGTATGTCTAAAAATTTCTGCTTCTTCTCATATATTCAAAATATGGCTTTTTTTATGAAGTACTTTTAAATTTTTAGGAGGGTTTGTAATGCTCTGCCCCACTTTCCGTAAGCACATTGTTAAAGCAGATTGGTGATCATTTAAGTTAAAGTGTTCTTGAAGTCTTTTTTGAAATGACCTACCAGTTTTCCTCATATATTTCTTAGGGCAATATTTGCATGTAATGCAGTATACACCCACTTCATTGTATTTATTTACCACAGTTTTTTCCTTATGCCTGAGTTAACTGCCTATATCTGAAGAAGTAAAATATGTTGGAGTGCTGCTTTTAGGTTTATTACATCTGCCCGTTTAGTTTGGGCACTGCACCCATATGCAGTATTCTTCTAAAACTTGAGTATTCCTTTGTCTGATCAGCTGGTCTAACAGTTATAAGATCTGGCTCTGATCCGCAGTTGGAAAGAACATTTTTCTTTTTTGATATACTTCTGTTGATTGCATTAATAAATTGTAGATCATAACCGTTTTGACACATATATATTGCATGACCTCATACTCAGCCATTTGAGCTTTGCTAACAAGGGGCACCACTTACATATTTTTTCTTCTTTAGGCAAATTTTAAAATAAAGCTACAGTATATAACTACATAATCCACCCACTAGCAACTTTTATAAAATTGATTGATTACATCTTGTGTCACTCATCATTCACCAGTTTAATGTAGACAGTATTCAATGTATAATATAGCTTGACTAGGAGCAATGGGTACACCTATGAACTTTTAATATTGTGAGTATATTTTAGATTACCTTTATTAACATTCATATCCACAAAATTGAGACACTGTATAGTAATCTTTAATGCGTAGGTCCCCCCTGATGATACTGATTTAAGATGTGAAACCAGTTGTGTATCAATAAAACAACAATTTCATCAGCTGTCGGCTGAATTCTTCTTAACATCACCCAATAAAAACATTGTGAAGACATTATAAATGCACTGGGGACAAATTTGGCCAGATAACTCATCAGTAACATACCTCAGCAGCTTATCACAGAGATTTCACCACAGAAACTGTGGTGATATTTCCACTTTCTCTGTTTACTTCATTAGTGATCTTTGGTTGTTAAAGATCAATAAGTAGATGGTTTCTGCTCCACTACCCTTTTTTCCTGTTCTCTCTTCCTTCCCCAGGCTGTGAACTATAGATGGGCTAGTGTCTGTTCCATAAAAACACGGGAGAACTGCCAGATATCAGTAACGTTCTGCCACGATATTTCAGCGCAGAGTCTTCTGGCCATCTTCAGGTGAATGCCACTGTAGTAGTACTGGCGAGTACGCGCTGAGCTCCGCTATTTAAAGCCTTCTGAGGTGACATTGCGCATGCGCTGCTCAGCGTGCGCGTTCATAACGGCTCCATGCGCTGCGCCTTGCGCCCTCCACTGTGAAAGCCTGGCGTATCGGTATCAGGTCGATTTCCATCTTTTTGCAGATAACTACGTCGACTACGCAGTTTCTCTATAACAGGATTCCAAGCAGAGTTTAGCTGATAACCGCTATCTCGATTGATGAGAGTCTCGTTGTCAGACAATCTTATTTCCACAGATTCATTGATAATCGAGCTCCAAAAGTTTGATGTATGGGCCAAAATTTTTGTGTCGTCGTAATTCATGGAATGGTCTGTGGAAATACAATGTTCAGCGATTGCGGACTTGGTGGGTTGGAGAAGGCGAGTATGCCGTTGGTGTTCCACAATGCGTTCCTGCACAGTTCGTGTCGTTTGCCCTATATATGATTTGCCGCATTCACACGGAATTTTGTAAACACCTGGTTTATGCAGGCCCAGGTCGTCTTTAACGGATCCCACCAGTGATGAAATTTTGGAAGGAGGACGAAAGATGACTCTCACTTGATACTTTCTCAATATTCTGCCTATCTGTGAAGAAATATTCCCAATAAATGGTAGATAAACAGTCGACCTGAAAGCCTCTTCCTCTTCCTTGTTCCGTCGTTTGTAGGTCTTCATCACTCTGTTCACTTGCCTAGGGGAAAAGCCATTCTTCAAAAATACTTTTTGCAGGTGTTCCAGTTCTGCTTGAAGACTGTTGGCGTCAGAGATAGTATGGGCACGGTGGACCAAGGTTTTGAGAATGCCCATTGTTTGTGCTGGATGGTGGCAACTAGTAGCTTGTAGATATAGGTCTGTATGAGTGGGCTTTCTGTACACCGAGTGACCAAGTGTGCACCAAGACGTCTAAAAATGGCAGACAACCATCTTTCTCTATCTCCATGGTAAACTTTATGTTTTCATGTATGGAGTTCATGTGACGTAAAAATTCTTGGAGACGGTCCAGACCATGAGGCCACACTATAAAAGTGTCGTCAACGTACCGCCAAAATACTGTCGGTTTAAAAGTGGCAGAGTCGAGTGCTCTCTCCTCAAAATCCTCCATAAAAAGATTGGCCACCAGGGGAGACAAAGGACTCCCCATGGCGACACCATCAGATTGTTCGTAAAATTCGTTGTTAAATATAAAATATGTAGAGGAGAGAGTGTGCTCAAACAACGCTGTAATGTCTGCACCAAACATATTGCCAATGAGGTGTAGTGAGTCCACCAGAGGCACCTTTGTGAACAGTGAAACCACATCAGCGCAGAGTCTTCTGGCCATCTTGCAGTTGTAGAGACTGAAGTCGACTGATGAAATCACCAGAATTCTTTATGTGATGTGCACACTTGCCTATCATTGGTTTGAGTAAAGATGCCAAGAATTTTGCTAGGTCGTAGGTGGCTGCTCCAGTGTTACTCACAATTGGACGTAATGGCACATTTTCCTTGTAGATCTTAGGCAGTCCATATAGCCTAGGTGGAACTGAACTGTTTGGTTTCAGTCTCTTGATAACTCTGCGCTGAAATATCGTGGCAGAACGTTACTGACAGTTCTCCCGTGTTTTTATGGAACAATCAGTACGCCGGGAAAGCTTTAAACATTACATCAAGCAACTCTATGGGCTAGTGTCTGTTTGCATTAATTTAAATATGCAATCTAAGTTTTATCTATGAACAGCTGTTTTGCAATAAGGTGACACGCATGTTCACTGATACACATATTGGCCATGTGACAACCTGTCATATCAGTGAATAGCAGTTGCATTGTTATTCACATTCTCCTTGTCCCTGCTTGCTCCACATTTCCTCATATTAGAAGTTCCTATTACAGATAGTTACATAGTGCCAAACAACATATTTTACAGTAATATTGTTTCTTAAGGTGTGTCTCTTGAGAAGAAGCAGTATTTTTGTCTGCCTTGTTATGTAGGAGAACTAGATTTTTTTCTGAGTCAGATCATACAACACTAGTCTGTAAGTTCATGAATCTCAAAACCTAACAAACTGGTGTACAGAATACTTTGTCTTTATTTTAAGAGTTTTCGCTTTATTGTGAAATAATTGTCATGAGAACAAATTTGCTGTTGAGTAAACTTGAATAAATTTGCTGTTGAGTAAACTTGTGCTTCAATAGTCTTGCTATAGTGTGAATCAATGAACAAAACTTATAAAATAATAAAGCCATTGTTCAAATTTGAGACACATCCAGACATGGAAGACCAGTAATTGTAACTTGTTTATTTTATGTAGTATGTAAAAAAAAGTAGTTTAGATGTGGTGTCACATGTATATAAGAATATATTATAATTTTTCTCGACACATCTGATTTGATTCATGTTGCTACACTAAAAAGGGGTTCAATTTTTCTCCCTGCCTAATTACTGCAATAAAATACAACTGAAAGATAATATCTTAAATGAGAAAGCAAATCAGCATATAGTATGAATGGATAACACTGAGTAAGATGTTATTGTGTAATCGAGCGAAAGACATTAATGAATCATTCTCTCATATTCAATACATTGTGATATTTTTCTATGCTTATTTCAGTTGACAGGAAAGCAAATATAGTATTTACAGACCTATGGTTTCTCAGAATATAGTGTTATAAAATATTCTCAAAAGGTGAAATTGTCAAACAGGCGCGCGTGCACACTCACTCACACACACACACACACACACACACACACACACACCTGTGCCCCTACACATAACACTGTCAATATTAACTTGTGCTGTAAAGTTGCAGCTACAGATATGTTGTTGCTCTTTATTTCCTCCTTGTGAGGTCATTATTATTTTAAGGGAAATACTGTTATTATAATGTGTATAAAAGTTACAATCATAGGAAGCAATAAATACACTTGCAGTACATGAAAAGCACACTAGTTATGTGAATGACAACAGATTTACATGAAATTATTCTGCAAGCAGTGGATTGTTTTTTGTATAAAATTATAACAGTGGCAGTGAGGAATGTCAATTGATAAAGCTAGAGCTTATCATGTTTTATGCAACCTGCTTTAGCCTACCATCTTTTTCCATTTAATTTACACTTCAAAAATTAAGTCACAGTAAATTCTTTGTATAACAATGAAAACAATTTTTACAAAATAATTCAATTGGATAGATAAAAAACCTACTCATCAAGCAGCGGCAGAGCACACACATGGAACAAAGTTATAATTAGGCAAGATTTTGGAGCCAATGACTCCTCCTTCAGGCAAAAGGGCTGAAGTGGAAGGAAGAGGGGTGAAGGAAAAAGACTGAAGAGGTCTAGGAAAAGAGGTAGATTTCAGGACAGTCACCCAGAACCAAGGGTCAGGGGAGACTTACCAGACAGGATGAGAAGCAAAGACTGATTGTTGGTTATTCTCCCCATTTCCTAGACCTCTCCAGTCCTTTCCTTCACCCCCTTTCTTTCACTTCAACCCTTCTGCCTGAAGAAGGGGCCATTGGCTCCAAAAGCTTGCCTAATTATACTGTGCTTTCATGTGTGTGTTCTGCCTCCATTTGGGGAGTAAATTCTTTGTGATAGATTCACTGGTCAGTACTTGCACACCTCCTAGTACAGTGAGTAAACACAAACAAAAGTAAATAAAGACAACACTCTTAGCTTCCAGAACCATAGGTTTCTTCTTTAGGACAGAAGAGAGGAAATAATTGGGAAGATTAGAGAAGGAGAACGATTCAAACCCCTGTCCACCCATCCTGATTTAGGTTTTCAGTGATTTCCCTAAATCGCTTCAGGAAAATGCCAGGATGGTTCCTTTGAAAGGGCACAGCTGATTTCCTTCCCTAATCCAAGCTTGTGCTAAGTCTGAAATGACGTCATTGTCGACAGGACGTTAAACACTAATCTCCTCCTCTAGATGAGGGGATAGGAAGGAGGTCACTTAAAGTACATGTTAAGGTGGAGCCAACATCTCTCACAGAGGCAAAAGACAAAGATGTCATATACTCCTTTCTGCCCTGAAGAACGAACTCCTGGCTCCCAAAGCTGCACCACTATCTTTATCTGTGTGTGTGTGTGTGTGTGTGTGTGTGTGTGTGTGTGTGAGCTCAACTGGAAGTAGCTCCTCCTGGTAAGTACTGAGCAGCCAATTTTTTTCCTTGTGAATTTAATACATTTCTGAATTCAAATTTTCATTTGTATACAATACTTTCAGTATAAGATTATAGTGAATCTTTCTGTGCAACTTTTTTCACACTTTTAGCTTATGTCAATTCGGTAGTAGCTTTATAAAATTTATTTTCCAATCCCCGCCCCCCCCACATTTCCTTGCATGCTATTCTTTATATTTCTTTTTATATGAAACCTGAATCATTCTGTGTTAATTAGTTTCTGTGACATAATTCTAACAAATTTGTAATGAGGAAGCAGTGTACAATCCAGATTTCTTCCCTCAAGTTACTTTTTATTGGATCTTTAGTATTGTTATCGAGCATGGTGACACAGCAGTTAATCGAATGAACTCACATTCAGGAGGAGCAGCATTCACACCTCACTTGGCCATCCAGATTTAGGATTCATGAGGCGGATACTGTAGTGCGTGTGATGAAAGCCAGTTAAAATCCCTGACTATCCTTGTCCAGCCCAAGTATGTGCTCCATTGTCATTGACAGAACATTAAAATCTAATTTTTTTAAATTTTTATTTTATCAGTTATTCAAAATACAGAATGAAATTTACTGTTATACTACTTGTTAACATAGCTTTTTTTTTCTTCACTGTCTGATTGCTGTGTAAAATAGCACATAAAATAATCTCCATGATCCGATTGTGAAATATACAACGTACATTTTTAAAGGAATTACACTGCCAGTTTTTGATTGATTTACAATAACAAATTAATTATATAGTCTGATCCTCGAACGATGATGGTATGCGCATGTACGTTCTTTCCACTTGAAGGAAGCATACGTCTGGGTCTCTCGCTTCCTTATGCAGAATTCATCACTTACCACCACCATCAGCAATGACAATTCGCAACAAATGAAATATAAATGCGCTAAACAACTCACTATGATCACATTTAATGCACGCATTGGCTATGGCATTAAGTACGACGCTTGAGAACGCTACTGAATGTGCTCATTGGCTGTCAATGCATCCATGATTCAGGTGCGCAGAACGAGCCAAAACTCTACCGCCATCGTTCGTGGCTCCAGCTATAATTGCTTTGCGCTTTTCTTTCATTCTCTTAAGTTCATTTTGGATTGGCATTCAGTTTGTCAATACAGTCTGTGGTTATTTCTGTGTTGTTGTATCTAGTCTATGCATTTCTCATGTGATAGTACTCTGCTACTGCAAGTAGACTGCATTTTCATATTTCATCTGTTAAGGTAAAAGAGGACAAGGAGGATCTACACTCGACAGCTAATTTATCATTTTGTATATTGAATTTATTTCTATATTAGTTTCTGTGCTGTAAGATACACTGTACTATCTCTCAATATCCTCAGTACAGAATAAATTGATAGTTTTTTATGTTTGTTATACTACTACTGTGCTACCCAAGAAAGAGTAAATTGTCTATTGAAAATAAACAAGTGTGATCAGTGTTCCATTAAAAGTCAGTGTAACAGTTTCTTTGAAACAATTCAGATGTATTTTTTGAATAAAATGTTTCTACACTACACAACTTTCTTTCTGTCTGTATGTCTTTGCGCGTATGTGTGATATTTTTGCAAACATTACCCACTTTGAAACTTCTTGGCAGATTAAAACTGTGTGCCAGACCGAGACTCAAACTCGGGACCTTTGCCTTTCGCGGGCAAGCGCTCTACCATCTGAGCTACCCAAGCACGACTAACACCCCATCCTCACAGCTTTACTTCCGCCAGTACCTTGTCTCCTGCTTTCCAAACTTCACAGAAACTCTCCTGCAAACCTTGCAGAACTATCACTCCTGCTTGGGTAGCTGAGATGGTAGAGCACTTGCCTGCGAAAGGCAAAGGTCCCGAGTTCGAGTCTCGGTCCGGCACACAGTTTTAATCTGCCAGGAAGTTTCATCAGTGCACATTCCGCTGCATAGTGAATATCTTATTCTGGATTACCCACTTTATTTATACAACAGCCACAAGAAAGTTAGAACTGAAGGCTCAAATGTTGAATGCAGTCATAACGATTAGCTTACTGCCATTCCAATATTCTGATATTGAATTTCACACTGCCATCGCCGAAATTCCAATTCAGGTGGCAAGAAACCAAGTGAATGGAAAGAATAAGAAGAAAAAAAATGACTAGACAATGTGTGAGGTGTGGTCTTCCAGCCCAGACCGAACCAGTGTTAAAGGGCTGTTCTGGCAGCCGTTGAGGGAACAAGGTGCAACCAATACCAGACTGTGGTACACACTGGACTGAATGGTGTCTGGCATCTAAGGTCGTGCTTGGATCATTCCAGTGACTGGGGGGAAGGTTGAGAATGACATTGCTCACAGAGCTTCAGCGGTACACTCAATCTGAAGTGTTGTCTCTGTAAGTGATTAGGGGGTTTCTAGTTCTGAACTGAGTAAAAGGCCTGAGGGTTTGAGCCAGGTACTTGGAAAGCTCAGTGACAAGCCAAGCTGTGACTTCCTGGGCTTAAGCCAGAGGCTGTTGTTGCCCATGTGTGGTAGGGGACAAGTATGTTTTAGCTCAGACAACTTTCCATCTAATCCAGGTATTTATGCTGTAAGAGACCCTGAAGTATTAATTAAAATCCAAAGAAATTAATGACTCCACAGATGAAATGATAAAATCCTTATGATCAACTGCTGGACTACACATCTCTTGACATTAAGAGGTTTAATATAGTAACAACTGTAGCCTTTTTCAAATAATTTTTTCTCTTGTGCTCTCTCTTAACTGATAACTTGAGCCTTCTATATTACTTTTCTTCTCATCTGTTAAACACTTCATTACTGCTCTCTCTCCAGGGATAAAAAACAACAGCCAGATAATTTGCTCACAAAACTATCTCTGTTTTTTTGCTTACACATTAGCACATCATACTTGCCTTCACTTAGGGAATGGTTTCCATTCCTGTTCACTTGCCCTGTTCTTGTGATGTGACTAAGATGTGAATTTCTACCAAACATATCGGCTGCATATTTGTTTTGTCGTGTTCACATGTATTACTGTCCCATGCTATCCTACATTAGTGCGATGTAATTACCTATATGTTGTCTGCAGAAAAGAAGTGTTACAGTAATAGAAACATATGAATATGGAAGGAGGGACAGTAGAATAAATACTCCTGTTGGAGAAGTAAGAAAAGTGAAAGTTAAGAATGAATTTGCTAGGATCAAAGAAAGAAGATGATAGAGCCCCAAAGACAGAATCACTTGAAGGCTGGGTGCGAACCACAGTTCATCAGTGCCTCTGCAGCTCCTGTCGGGTATGGAAATGGCTCTCGGCTGACACTGCAATTTTAGTTGGGTGAGCACTGGGTCCAAATCTTTGATTATGATGTAGCCACTGTCTATCAGCCTGTCGGCCACTCGAATTGCAATAGCCTCTTTCAGAACACAGTCCCAAAATGACGACATCTGTCTTAATACACGTGTTTCTTCACACTTTATTGAGTCTCCTGTAGCCAAGCAGTATTCTGCAAGTGCAGATTTTGTTGGTTGCATAAGTTCAGTTTTAACTTCCCTTCCCCTGTGAAATTTAGAATTAAATTAATATGACTGAATAATATCTACTTACTTGAATGGAAACTTTTGGGCAAGAGACATTGCTTCAACAATATTTTCACACTATTATCTCCCACTCTTCCAGGTATAAAATTAACTACTCCACCTAGAATAAAATCTTTGTGGCTCTTCAGAATTCTGGTGATTGTCGACTCTGAAAAGTCTTAAAATAATCGGAGGCACAGTTGTACACCATGGGGAAGCCATCTTGGGTACTGTGACGTACTCATTCTGCAGCTTGAGAATCACTGTCCAAGTTGTGTATCAATTTAATAAAGTCCAGAATTTAATCTCTTAAAGTAGAGCATAAACAATCATGGTGCAGGCTCTTCTGATTTTCCAGGATACAAAGTTCCCTATGAGCTACGACATACCAAATAATGTTCCGAGCCACAGGTAAGGGAGAAGTTAAAATAACCAGAGAACTGATGGTACCTTTTCCATTCATGAATTTGTAATTTTCCATAAATGATTTTCCTAGCTCCATTCCAGTTTCTCTTGTATGAGATGAAATGTTATCATTATTCATCAAATTACAATCACTATTCAAAATGGGAGGTTACAACAATGCCACTAATCACAATTCCACTGCGATCCTACTTGCCGCAACTCTTAATCCAAAGTAAGTCCATCATACATGTAACATTCCACATTCTATCCACAGTGTGTTTATATCACGAGTCGGAGATAATCTGTCTCTTGCAGTCGTAAGAAGTCTTTGAGCCATAAATTTGATATTGCAGTGCTGATAGCTAAGATGTTGGACTCCTGAAGTTATTAGCTCCCATGTGACCACATCACAAATGTGTCATCAACATATCTGAGAAAACATGTAGGTTTCAGTGCAGCTGTTCCCAGAGCTTTCTTTTTGGAATCCTCCATAAACAAGTTTGCCACAACCAGTGATACAGGGCGCCATTTCAATGCTATCCGTTTGTTTGTAACAGTCGCCTCTGACGTGAAGGGATGTTGATGTGAGGACAAATTCGAACAGATTAGTCACTATTGGAGGCATTTCTCCCTGACCAACGTGGGGAATGAGCAAGTGGCATTCTGGTGAATAGGGAGACCGCATCAAAGCTCACGGTACGGTCCTGGTTACAAAGGCATAGTTCTTGCAGCTATTGAATGAAACATACAGAGTTCCTGATGTGGTGCTGACATTTAACGGCTTCGGAGCTTAATACTGCCTTTAGATGTTTGCCCAACTGGGGGATAGGTGTGCGTATGTTACTCACAATTGAATGTAGAGAAACATCTTATTTGTGAACCTTTGGTAAGCCATAGAGGCTTGATGGTGCAGCAGCACATGGGCAAAGCAGAGACTGGCGTAGAACTCAATGGTCTTGTCCATGTTATTGGTCAGATTGCTCTTCAATTTTCTGTGTGCTGAATCTTCGAGTAGGTTGTACATGCTTTGTTTATACTCTAACAGTGGAAGTAGTACAGTGGCATTTCATTTGTCTGCAGTTAGAGTGACTACTTCAGGATCATTCCATAGTTCTCAAACGGCAGCTCTTTTTGCTTTCGTGATCTCCATACTTGGTGGAATGACTCTGTGATCATATGACTCCATTTTCTGATGTTTTTCTTTGCATCATCGTTGTGGAAGGTGGAAATTACATTCTCCTCCTGGATCGGGAATGAAGATGGATTGTAAATCCCCCCCCACACACACACACATGTCTGTAAAATAATATTCTTTTCACCAAAGAGCTCATCACATCTGCATATCATATTAGGGGTGACATGATGCACAGCCCCCTACCTTCAAAGTCAATTAATCCAGAAACATCACTTGACATAATAGCTTATGTACTAAGTTGTTATAATGTAAGACTTCTCTCAGGTAATCTGTAAGGCAAACATACTTATTACCATAAGTCTTACGCCACAAATACACCTTAGTGTCACTACAAGCACTTAATAGCCTCCAGATACACTGCTTTTAAAGCTCAAACCATCTTCATCATATTCTTTATATCTTAAATAATTTTCATAATCAGGCATAAGAACATTGTGTACTTTAATATACTCAGTAGGTTTTCTGCTACATTGCCCACAAAATTAGTGTAGCATTGTTGGATTCAACTTTTTTTGTGCTTCATGTTCAGCTAGTTCCTGTACGCATTCCTCCAAACTAGTCAAAGTGTTTGGGGCACAAATTACTTCAGAAAATTCTTTATTTTGTTCTAAAATTTCTGCTCATTTTCGCATATCTGAGATTTGATCATTTAACATCTTAGGTTCATTGTGTACCTCTTTAAACTGCTCATTCACCTAGTTTCTTACTGAGTTACACAAATTATTTAATTCAGTCTATAACTTTTTAGTCAAATTTAATATTATTGTTTCCACATTAGAAATTTTATCTACTTTTGCAGACTTTCCCTATGTTTTTAAATTTGAGAAATTTGTATTTAACTTTTTTAATTCCTTTTCTTGGATTGCAATACTATTTGCCAACTCTTCTAACTTTCCTAATATTTCTGATAAACTGCCTTGCATGTTGTGGGTGGTGTAACTAGTGTTGTTGGTTGCACTCCATGTACAATCGATCAGCTGGTTGCACGTGTGTGCCAACTTTATGCAGTGCCACTAAGCCATGCCATGTGACTTCTTCTTCTTTCGCAGTTGGAGCAGGTGCTCAGAGAGAGCTCTGATCTATTGAAGCTACTGATGTTACATAATCAGGTTTATGATAATTCTTCTGTGTTATAACAGCAATGTTTCCATTCTACATTTACTTTTACAGTTGCTGGCAATGCAAATTGCTCAGAACTTATGGCTAACAATAGATTGGAACATGTGTGTATAATTCTTTGACATGTGAGTCCGAATGAAAGTTCTGAAATCTCCTTCATTTCTTTGGACATCAACAGTCTCGTCCACATCTTTTTCTTTGGAACTCCCGTACCACCAAGCTGCAACACCAAAGCATAAGTGGGCCTTCACAGCAGGTGGAAACCCAGAACCATGTGTCAGAGGAGACTTACCACACAGGACGAGAAGGGAAGACACTGTTGGGAACAGCAAGGGACAAGATTTGGGAACCTGAGAGCTTAAAGGTGGAAGACATGGTAATATGCAGACAGAGATTACTGCTTAAATGTCATAAATGAGTCAATAAGAGTGAAAAGATAAGTGCATTTTATGTAACAGAGGTGAGAGGGAGTGGTGAAAAATAGGTGGATAAGACCATGAAAGATGTAGAAACCTAAAATGGAGTGAAGCAAAGAGTAGTTACTCTTAAGAAATGCTGAGACAGAAGAAATTAATGTAAATTAAGGCCAGGTGGGTGGCAAGAACCAAGGATATGTTGTAATGCTAGTTCCCACCTGCGGAGTTCTCAGAAACCGATGTCTGGGGGAAGAATCCAGATGGCTTGTATGGTGAAACACGCGTCAAGGTCACGATTGTCATTTTGTAGAACATGGTCTGCAACATATTAGTGAGAGTCACCAGTATACACCCTCTGCCCATGTCCATTCATCCTAATTGATAATTTTGTGGTACTCTTGTCGATGTAGGAGACCAACAGTGGTATATCACATGTCATTTCACAGGTGGCCCTCACTTTGATAGTATATGTTTTGCCAACTACAGGGCTGCTATAGGTGGTGGTAGGAGGGTGCATAGGGCAAGCCTTGCAACAGGGATTGTTACAGGGGTAGGAGCCAGAGGGTAGGGAGATGGGTGCAGAAGGAGCACAAGATCTGCCAAGAATACTGCGGACATTGGGAGGGTGACAGAAAGCTATTCTAGGTGTGATGGGCAAAATTTCAGACAGAATAGATCTCGTTTCAGGGCATGATTTTAGGAAGTCATGGCCCTGTCGAAGTAGCTGGTTAACACATTCCAGACCAGGATAATACTGAGTCACCAGTGGTGTGTTCCAAAGTTGTTTTTTGGAGGGATCAGCAGTACCAGGACTGGATGTGATGATCCGGGAACTGATTTTTAACTAGGCTGGTAGGGTAATTACGTGCAGTGAAGACGGGTGTATTGCTGTAAAGAGTCTGCATCTGAACAAATACATTTACCTCAGATGCCAAGGCTGTATGGGAGGGAACGTTTGATGTGGAAAGGATGGCAACTGTCAAAATGTAAGTACTGTTGTTTGTTGGTAGGTTTAATGTGGACGAAAGAGTGTAGCTGGCCTTTGGTGAGGACGAGGTCAACATCAAGGAAAGTGGCATGGGATTCAAAATAGGACAGTGAGATGTAGTTGGGAGAAGGTATTCAGAGATTCCAGGAATTTTAGCATGTTTGCTTCACCAGAGTCCATATGATAAATCAATGTAGTGAAACCAAACTAGGGGCTGAAGACACATAGATCCCAAGAAAGTGCCCTCCAAGCAACCCATGAAAAGGTTGGCACAGGAAGGAGCCATCCTGGTTCCCATGGCCGTACCCCTGACCTGTTTGTATATCTGCCCCTCAAAGGTGAAGTAGTTTTTAGTAAGTATCAAATTGATTAAGGTGAGTAGGAAGGATGTCATAGGTTTGAATCAGGTGGGCACTGACTGAGGAAATGTTCAGCAGCAGACAGACCTTGAACATGGGGGATGTTGGCAAATAGGAAGGTGGCATCAATGGTGACAAGCAAGGTATGTAGTGGGAGTAGGACAGGTACGGATTGCAGATGGTCTAGGAAATGGTTGGTATCTTTTATGTAGGTGCGGAGTCTTTGTATTATGGGTTGCAGGTGTTGGTCAACTAAGGCAGATATACAGTATGTGATAAAAGTATCAGGACACCCCCAAAAAATACACTTTTTCATATTAGGTCCAATGTGCTACCACGTACTGGCAGGTACTCCATATTGCAACCTCAGTAGTCATTAGACATCGAGAGAGCACAATGGGGCGCGCCACAGAACTCAAGGACTTCGAATATGGTCAGGTGATTGGGTGACACTTGTGTCGTACACATGTACACGAGATTTCCACACTCCTAAACATCCCTAGCTCCACTGTTTCCAACTTCACAGTGAAGTGGAAACATGAAGGGACACATACAGCACAAAAGCGTACAGGCCACCCACATCTGTTGACTGACAGAGACCACCGACAGTTGAAGAGGCTCATAATGTGTAGTAGGCAGACATCTATCCAGACTATCACACAGGAATTCCAAATTGCATCAGGATCCACTGCAAGTACTGCAACAGTTAGGCCAGAGGCGAGAAAACCTGGATTTCATGGTCAAGCAGCTGCTCATAAGCCACACTTCACACCAGTAAATGCCAAACAACACCTTGCTTGGTGTAAGGAGCATAAACATTGGACAATTGAACAGTGGTAAAACATTGTGTGGAATGACGAATCACGGTACACAAAGTAGTGATCCGATGGTAGGGTGTGGGTATGGTGAATGCCCAGTGAAAGTCATCTGCCAGTATGTGTAGTGCCAACAGAAAAATTCGGAGGTGGTGGTGTTATGGTGTGATCACATTTTTATGGAGGGGGCTGGGACCTCTTGTTTTGTATGGCACTATCACAGCACAGGCCTACACTGATGTTTTAAGCACCTTCTTGCTTCCCACTGTTGAAGAGAAATGCAGGGATGGCGATTTGCATCTTTCAACACAATCAAGCACCTGTTCATAATGCACGGGCAGTGGTGGAGTGGTTACATGACAATAACATGCCTGTAATGGACTGGCCTCCACAGAGGCCTGACCTGAATCCTATAAAACACCTTTGGGATGTTTTGGTACACCGACTTCATGCCAAGCCTCACCGACCGACATCGATACCTCTTCTCAGTGCAGCAATCCATGAACGGGCTGCCATTCCCCAAGAAACCTTCCAGCACCTGATTGTACATATCCCTGTGAGAGTGGAAGCTGTCATCAAGGCTAATGGTGGGCCAACACCATATTGAATTCCAGCATTACTGATGGAGGGTGCCACTAACTTGTAAGTCATTTTCAGCCAGGTGTCCAGACACTTTTGATCACATAGTGTATGTTCGGTTGGTGCTTTGAAACCAGCTAGGATGACTGTATTTGTCGATCTTAGGAAGAAGGTAAAAGGTGGGGGTGCATGGTTTGGATGGGGTGAGAAGTTCAATAGATTGAGGTATTAGTCCTTGTGAGGGACTGCAGGTCAGTTTGAATGACAGGGATCAGATCTTGTGGCAGACGCTGTATTTAGAGGTGTCAGACAGCTAGTGCAGACCTTCACTAACATATTCCCTTTGGTCAGTTACTACAGTGGTAGATCCTTTGTCTGCTGGGAAGACAATGATGGAGTCATCAGCTTTTAGGGGACGTAGGGTCTGAAGTTCTGAAGTTCTGCAGAGCACAGATTAGGGTAATGTAGGGACCTAAGGAAGGGTTGTGAAGCAATGCTGGATGTGAGGAATTCTTGGAAGTCTTTAGGGGATGATTTTGAGGTAGTGGTGGTGGATCGAGTTGGGATCATGGTCTGAACTGTTCAAGGCAGGGTTCAATGTCAGGTTTGCTGTTGGAAAGGTTTTGGGGTTGGGTTGCAGAGTAACATTTCCAATGGATATTACATGTGAAGGAAGGGAGGTCCTTCACCAAAGCAGCATGATCAAATGCAGGTTTAGGGCTGGAATTGAGGCCCTTAGATAATACAGATAATTCAGGAGGCGAGAGTGCTTTGGATGAGAGGTTAAGGACAGTGTACTGTAGTGACTGGTTCTTGGGATTATGGGTTATTCTTGATCTGGGAGACAGTGGCGAAGGCTGTGGGATGTTAAGGAGGTTGGCCAAACTCGGTTTGTAGGAGAGGAGTTGTGGATGATGGTGTGGCTGTTTAGGGAATTGCACAGGGACAGGAAGGAAACACCACTGTTCAGGTAGTTTAGGAGAAGCTGGGATAGCTTTTTAGGCAAAGTCTGACATGTTGTTGCAGCTTGAAGTTGGCTTGGCAGATAATACCATTCAAGGAAACTTGAGGGTAAGATAATTGCAGATTTTGTAGGAGGAGAGAAGTCTGATAGATTGGAAATTGGCCGATGAAGCATATCGGTCATAGATTGGCTGGGAAAGAGCATGAGATTGCTGTATTTGAAACTGTAAAAGAGCAGGGTGTAGATTAGGATTACATCCAGAAACAGTAACAGACACTGTTGTAAAAGAGAGCAAAACACTTTTGCCAGATCTACATCCACGCAGATACTATCCAGCGTAAATATTTCACAATGTGTACCTTAGACAAACAGCTACAAAAAAGAACTCTGGGTTAACTAGGTATAATCTTACGTAGGAAGGACCTGGACATGATACAAGAGAACATAAAAAAAGATATTTACTTTGATAGTTACTTTTTATTTTCTGTATACCAAGATTAATCAAATATGTTTAATGAGATATGTGATCACAATACCACTACTTAAACAAACAGAAATTTATGAATAGGGATAAGTGGAACAACAGCCTGCCAAAATATTTTAAGAGCAGTAATGGAAATTTGTTTTAAGTAAAGTTACAACATACAGGTGGTGAACAAGGAACATGGATTACGAACTTCTCAGTACTGTATGGGACAGTCCAAAATAAAAGAACTGTGGTTTTACAATTGAGAGAGAGAACAGAATCTGAAAACTGAATCTTACAGTCCTACAAATGGCAACAGTTGCACACCTGTTGCAGTAAACTATACATTAAGTTAAGATTTCAGTTTCAAATATCACTCTGAGTGATTGACACTTGCAATGAAAAACAAATTATGTGCATTTTAGGTACTCACGTAGAACTGATAAAAATTGTTTGTGTAAACATTTTGAAATTCCACTTGTGAAATGTCAACAATATTTTAGGGTCATTGGTAAATATAGAAAATGGAAGAAGAAAACTGAGCAGGAGAGAGAGAGAGAGAGAGGGGGGGGAGGGCGGGAGAGAGAGCAGTTAGTGAGGGCACAGAACAGAGGTATGATGTGGAAGCGAGAAGGATAGCATTGTAGGGTTGGCAGTAGTTGCTAGTACTGCCTGTGGGAGCATGTGAGGACATAGAAGACAGGATAGTGAGCTGCAGCATTGGGAGGTGCTGCTGGGGCTGTGGAGGAGTGGAGAAAAGTAGAGAAGGGAAAAGGATTCTGCCAGTACACTGTTGGGGTAGAAATTGCATAGGGCTGGTGTGGCAGCAGGGAAGGTTGAGGTCGGGGGTGGTGTGGGTGGTAGGAATCCAGTCAGTGAAGCAGTCATTGAATTCAAGCATATCATGTTGGATGGCATACTCAACAACTGGGTGCTCCAGCTGTCTCTTGGCTAGTTTGGCCATGGTCATTCATGCTGACACACAACTTATTGGAGGTCACGACCATGTAGAATGCCACAAACTGATTGCAGATAACTTGGTAGATCACATGACTGCTTTCTCATTTTGCCCTGCCTTTGATGGACTGGGAGATCCCTGGGAAAGGACCAAAGCACGTTGTAGTATGGGTTAGGTTTTACATCTATTGCAGGATAAGCCCCATGGGGCAATTGGTTTGGAGCAGGGATGCCTTTCTGGATACATTATCTTATCATCTAAATAATACTGTTCCCATCAGAAAGATAAATATTAATAAGAATAAGGCAAGACAGTCAAGACCTGTGGAATCTGATAATTCTACTAAAGAACTGAAAGAAAAAATGGAAAAAATGTATATGATACAAAGAGAGACCAAAAACAATGAGCACAAACAATACAAGTACCTGTTTTGCAAGAAAGTCAAAAGATTGAAGGCTGAAAAGATTAACTCGAAAATACAAAATTCAAATTGTATCTCCAAGACCTGCTGGTCAATAGTAAACGAAATAAGAGACAATAAAACAAAACTAAAAGGTAATATCAACATACAGATATCTAATAACAATATTGATGTCACCAATCCTCAAGAGATCAGTAACATTTTAATGACTATTTCATAGATGATATAGAGTACCACAGATAAAGTATTGTTGGAAGTCTTGCTGAGGACTTTTCTGAAACTAATCAACTCCATGAGCTTGAAATCAAGGATATTTTGCAGCTTATCAGAAAATGTAAAAATAAAAAATCGCTTGGCTGGGATGAAATTTCTCCATTTTTACTTAGTGTGAAAACAATCTAGAATATCATTTGGTGCATCTAATAAATAGTGTCTTAAAAGAAGGAGTGTTCCCTGACATACTAAGATTAGCCATTGTTAAACCTCTCTACAAAAAAGGTGATAAACAACTAGTAGAAAATTACAGACCACTCGCTTTAACCTCCATTTTTAGCAAGTTAATTGAAAAAATAATTCTGAAATATATGTTAGAGCATTATAATAAACATAACATCCTGGGAGATTTTCAGCATGGTTTCAGAAGTAGTCGTAGCACCATGAGTGCAACACTTCAATTTATGCTGAAAGCTCTTGACAAAATTGATGAAGGCATGTAAGTAGCTGGAGTTTTCCTAGACCTATCAAAGGCTTTTTATAGGGTTGATCATGAGGTACTTCTGTCAAAACTGGCCAGAGATGGCATAAGTGGAAAACTATTGCACCTCATCACATCATATTTAAAAAACAGAAGACAGTGTACCTCAATCTCACACAATAAAGGAGAAACATTAAAAAGTTACACATCAAGGGTCAGGAATATTAAATTTGGTGTGCCTCAGGGATTGATAATTAGTCCTTTCCTTTTATATGTGACGTCAATGACTTACCAAAGATAGTAAAAAATGATACCTTCATTACAATGTATGCAGATGACAGTTCAGGCCTTTGTTGGGGAAATGGTATTCTTAATCTCAGCATAGAGGTAAAAAAAATTATAGATATTGCAAAGGAAAAGTTTGAAAATGACAATCTAAAAGTCAACGTACAAAAAACAAATATAATCCCCTTCAATGTTGGTGATTTGCAAACTTGTACTGATTCTCAAGATAGTAATATTTCAGGGAAAATCTAAAGTGAGTATAAATTCCTAGGTATATGCAGAGATAGCAAACTACTGTGGACACAAAAAATTGACAATGTATGTGCAAGGCTATCATCTAGCTAGCCTATATGTTTTAAGCCCCCCCATGAACCACGGACCTTGGCGTTGGTGGGGAGGCTTGCGTGCCTCAACGATACAGATCGCCGTACCGTACGTCCAACCACAATGGAGGAGTATCTGTTGAGAGGCCAGACAAATGTGTGGTTCCTGAAGAGGGGCAGCAGCCTTTTCAGTAGTTGCAGGGGCAACAGTCTGAATGATTCACTGATCTGGCCTTGTAACACTAACCAAAATAGTCTTGCTGTTCTGGTGCTGCGAACGGCTGAAAGCAAGGGGAAACTACAGCCGTAATTTTTCCCGAGGGCATGCAGCTTTACTGTATGATTAAATGAAGATGGCGTCCTCTTGGGTAAAATATTCCGGAGGTAAAATAGTCCCCCATTCAGATCTCCGGGCGGGGACTACTCAGGAGGACGTTGTTATCAGGAGAAAGAAAACTGGCGTTCTACGGATCGGAGCATGGAATGTCAGATCCCTTAATCGGGCAGGTAGGTTTAAAAAGGGAAATGGATAGGTTAAAGTTAGATATAGTGGGAATTAGTGAAGTTCGGTGGCAGGAGGAACAAGACTTTTGGTCAGGTGAATACAGGGTTATAAATACAAAATCAAATAGGGGTAATGCAGCAGTAGGTTTAATAATGAATAAAAAAATAGGAGTACGGGTAAGCTACTACAAACAGCATAGTGAACGCATTATTGTGGCTAAGATAGACACGAAGCCCAAGCCTACTACAGTAATACAAGTTTATATGCCAACTAGCTCTGCAGATGATGAAGAAATTGATGAAATGTATGAGGAGATAAAAGAAATTATTCAAATAGTGAAGGGAGACGAAAATTTAATAGTGATGGGTGACTGGAATTCAAGCGTAGGAAAAGGGAGAGAAGGGAACATAGAAGGTGAATATGGATTGGGGCTAAGAAATGAAAGAGGAAGCCGTCTGGTAGAATTTTGCACAGAGCATAACTTAATCGTAGCTAACACTTGGTTTAATAATCATGAAAGAAGGTTGTATACATGGAAGAACCCTGGAGATACTAAAAGGTATCAGATAGATTATATAATGGTAATACAGAGATTTAGGAACCAGGTTTTAAATTGTAAGACATTTCCAGGGACAGATGTGGACTCTGACCACAATCTATTGGTTATGACCTGTAGATTAAAACTGAAGAAACTGCAAAAAGGTGGGAATTTAAGGAGATGGGACCTGGATAAACTGAAAGAACCAGAGGTTGTACATACATAGTTTCAGGGAGAGCATAAGGGAACAACTGACAGGAATGGGGGAAAGAAATACGGTAGAAGAAGAATGGGTAACTTTGAGAGATGAAATAGTGAAGGCAGCAGAGGACCAAATAGGTAAAAAGACGAGGGCTAGTAGAAACCCTTGGGTAACAGAAGAAATATTGAATTTAATTGATGAAAGGAAAAATATAAAAATGCAGTAAATGAAGCAGGCAAAAAGGAATACAAACGTCTCAAAAATGAGATCGACAGGAAGTGCAAAATGGCTAAGCTAGAGGACAAATGTAAGGATGTAGAGGCTTATCTCACTAGGGGTAAGATAGATACTGCGTATAGGAAAATTAAATTAAAGAGACCTTTGGAGAAAAGAGAACCACTTGCATGAATATCAAGAGCTTTGATGGAAACCCAGTTCTAAGCAAAGAAGGGAAAGCAGAAAGGTGGATGGAGTATATAGAGGGTCAATACAAGGGCGATGTACGTGAGGACAATATTATGGAAATGGAAGAGGATGTAGATGAAGATGAAATGGGAGATATGATACCGCGTGAAGAGTTTGACAGAGCACTGAAAGACCTGAGTCGAAACAAGCCCCCGGAGTAGGCAACATTCCATTAGAACTATTGACAGCCTTGGGACAGCCAGTCCTGACAAAACTCTACCATCCGGTGAGCAAGATGTATGAGACAGGTGAAATACCCTCAGACTTCAAGAAGAATATAATAATTCGAATCCCAAAGAAAGCAGCTGTTGACAGATGTGAAAATTACCGAACTGTCAGTTTAATAAGTCACAGCTGCAAAATACTAATGCGAATTCCTTACAGACGAATGGAAAAACTAGTAGAAGCCGACCTTGGGGAAGATCAGTTTGGATTCCGTACAAATGTAGGAACACGTGAGGCAATACTGACCCTACAACTTATCTTAGAAGAAAGATTAAGGAAAGGCAAACCTACGTTTCTAGCATTTGTAGACTTAGTGAAAGCTTCTGACAATGTTGATTGAAATACTCTCTTTCAAATTCTGAAGGTGGCAGGCGTAAAATACAGGGAGCGAAAGGCTATTTACAATTTATACAGAAACCTGATGGCAGTTATAAGAGTCTAGGGGTATGAAAGGGAAGCAGTGGTTGGGAAGGGAGTGAGACAGGGTTGTTGCCTATCCCCGATGTTATTCAATCTGTATATTGAGCAAGCAATAATGGAAACAAAAGAAAAGTTCGGAGTAGGAATTAAAATTCATGGAGAAGAAATAAAAACTTTGAGGTTCGCTGATGACATTGTAATTCTGTCAGAGACAGCAAAGGACTTGAAAGAGCAGTTGAACGGAATGGACAGTATCTTGAAAGGAAGATATAAGATGAAGATTAACAAAAGCAAAACTAGGATAATGGAATGTAGTGGAATTAAGTCGGTTGATGCTGAGGGAATTAGATTAGGAAATGAGACACTCAAAGTAGTAAAGGTGTTTTGCTATTTGGGAAGCAAAATAACTGATGATGGTCGAAGTAGAGAGGATATAAAATGTAGACTGGCAATGGGAAGGAAAGCGTTTCTGAAGAAGAAAAATCTGTTCACATCGAGTGTAGATTTAGGTGTCAGGAAGTCGTTTCTGAAAGTATTTATATGGAATGTAGCCATGTATGGAAGTGAAACATGGACGATAAATAGTTTAGACAAGAAGAGAATAGAAGCTTTCAAAATGTGGTGCTACAGAAGAATGCTGAAGATTAGATGGGTAGACCACATAACTAATGAGGAGGTATTGAATAGAATTGGGGAGAAGAGGAGCTTGTGGCACAACTTGACTAGAAGAAGGGATCGGTTGGTAGGACATGTTCTGAGACATCGAGGGATCACCAATTTAGTATTGGAGGGCAGCATGGAGGGTAAAAATCGTAGAGGGAGACCAAGAGATGAATACACTAAGCAGATTCAGAAGGATGTAGGCTGCAGTAGGTACTGGGAGATGAAGAGGCTTGCACAGGATAGAGTAGCATGGAGAGCTGCATCAAACCAGTCTCAGGACTGAAGACCACAACAACAACAACATATGTTTTAAGAAGAATAGCTCAATATGTCAATACCTAAACAATGTGGATGATGTATTTTGGTTTAATACATCCATTTCTAGCATATGGTCTTGCATTGTGGGGTGGGGCTTCCAAAATTCATGTAGACTGAGTATTTAAACTTCAGAAAAGAGCCTTGAGAATATTAGGCAAAAAAGATGCTAGAACATCATCTAAGGGATTGTCTATAGAATTTAAAATTTTGACTATCTATTCAATGTATATGTTTGAAACAATAGTATTAACTGCAGAAGATAAAGAAATATACCTGTCATAATGCAGAAATTCATGATCACAGTACTAGACAAGTACAAAATTACCATAGGATAGACATAAGACTTTAAAAAACTGCAAACAGTCCATATATTAATGGAGCAAAATACTTCAATGCACTGCCAAATGAACTGAAGGTAATAACTGGAGAGACATTCAAAAAACATCTAAAATCGTGGCTCATTGATGAGTGCTTCTATAGTCTACTGTAGAAACTAAAATCTAAAGTATTATTATGTCACATAATTTGGACTGCATTCTTAAGTTCCTATTATAAAGTAAAATTTGCTTGTATACCGTTGTATTGTACTACCAATTGCTATGCATGTAATTACATGTTTCGTGTAAATAAATTACAAAATAGGGGCAAAAAATGATATTGCCTAAATTGGGTAGGCAGCAGAACAGCTGTTGTGAGGGTGTGTGTGTGTGGGGGGGGGGGATATTTTTCATTCATTTCTGGACATGATGAGAGGTAGTCGAAACTCTGCCATTCTCTTGACATATCATTAATGAATATTGATGTTGACAGGAAAATTGTTATGATCTATCATTAATGCAATATAAGCTATCCAGTCTTAGCATTTTAGGAAAACTAAATTGTGTGGTTGCCTTCATCTTAAATCAGTACTTACGTCTCCTAGAATATATATCCTGTCCTTAGACCATTTCGCAAAAAATAAGTCAATTTTCTGCAAGGACAATTCAATATTGGTGTCAGGTATACAGTACAAGAATATAGTTACGATTTTTAATGTGGGCTGTAACAGTGCAGCTGTTTCCATTGCATTTTCTATGCTTCTGTCACCCACACTCAGAACACTGTATTACACGAGTACTAACCTCATATATGTAGTCTCTTCTATGATGCCTGTTCAGAAGCACATCGGTCTGAAGCCATAAAACTGAAAATCTTAATTAGTACAGGATGGCATTTGCTCAAAAATGTACATGCCCACACAATTTTTGTTTCACTTTTTCACATATTGTCTTCAAGATCCTACTGTTGGATGATGACCAATTTATTAACTTCATAGTAAAAAAATTGCTACTGAGGATAGACTATAATTATTAATAATAATTTGGCCTGTAAAAAGTGCTGTGATCTAGGACTTTGGAAAAGTTAGATTAGATTAGATTAGATTTACTTTCATTCCAATTGATCCGTAGTGAGGAGGTCCTCCAGGATGTGGAACATGTCAGAAAAACAACAATACATGACAAATATTTAAACTAAAACAAATAAGCTAATGTACCATTCCACAGGTCCCAAGTGGAATGATCGTCATTTTTTAATGAACACTAAGAGTCATTTTACAAATACTATTGCACTGAATTTAAAATAAAAAAGTTTTATATTTATTTATAAGGTAAGAAACATGTAATACAACTACTGTAATACTTATTTACAATGAACACATTACTGCACTGAAATGGTGCAGAAGTTAGATTATACTTACACACACACACACACACACAAATTTTCAGTGAACACATTACTGCACTGAAATTGTGCAGAAGTTATGTTGTACTTATATACAAATCAGTTGGTTTTCCTCAGAAATTCATCAATGGAGTAGAAGGAGTTGGCCACCAATAAATCCTTTAGGCTTCTCTTAAACTGAATTTCATTGGTTGTTAAGCTTTTTATGGCTGCTGGCAAGTTATTGAAAATGTGTGTTCCTGAATAATGCACACCTTTTTGTACAAGACTAAGTGACTTTAAATCCTTGTGAAGATTATTCTTATTTCTAGTATTGATTCCATGAATTGAGCTGTTGGTTTGAAAAAGTGATATATTTTTAATGACAAATTTCATTAAGGAATAAATATATTGGGAAGCTGTAGTTAGTATCCCTAGTTCCCTAAACAGGCTGCTGCAGGATGTTCTTGAGTTCACACCACATATAATTCTTACTGCACGTTTTTGTGCCCGGAAAACTTTAGCTTGGCTTGATGAATTACCCCAGAAAATAATCCCATATGACATTATGGAATGAAAGTAAGCATAGTATGCCAGCTTTTTCATTTTTATATCCCCTATGTCTGACAAAATTCGCATTGCAAACAGAGATTTGTTAAGACGCTTCAGCAGTTCTGTGGTGTGCTCCTCCCAGTTGAATTTATTATCAAGCTGTAATCCCAAGAATTTAACACCGTCCACTTCTTCTATCTTCTTGTCATCATATGTTAGACATATACTCTTGGGACACCCCTTACAAGTTCTGAACTGCATGTAGTGTGTTTTTTCAAAGTTTAGTGACAAAGAATTGGCTAGGAACCAGTGATTAATGTCTACAAATATTTTATTGGCTGATCTTTCTAAGACTACACTTGATTTGCTATTTATTGCAATGTTTGTATCATCAGCAAACAAAACAAACTTGGCATCTGGTAATGTTACTGATGAAAGGTCATTGATATACACAAGAAAAAGTAAGGGCCCCAAAATGGAACCTTGTGGGACCCCACATGTAATTAGTTCCCAGTTGGATGATGCCTGATAGCTTGATACATGTCTCTTTCCTAATAACACCCTTTGTTTCCTGCCAGAGATATAAGATTTGAACCATTTTGCAGCATTTCCTGTTACACTATAATATTCTAGTTTACTTAAAAGGATATTGTGATTTACACAGTCAAATGCCTTTGACAGATCACAAAATATACCAGTTGCCTGCAATTTTTTGTCTAATGAATTAAGTACATTTTCACTGTAAGTGTAGATAGCCTTCTCAATATCAGAACCTTTTAGAAATCCAAACTGTGACTTTGACAGTATGTTATTTGAGATAAGATGGTTATAAAGACGACTGTACATTACTTTTTCGAAAATTTTTGAGAATGCTGGCAACAGTGAAATTGGACGGAAATTTGATGCTATTTCTTTATCTCCCTTCTTAAACAGTGGCTTAACTTCAGCATATTTCAGCCATTCGGGAAATATTCCACTGATAAACGACTGGTTACACAGATAGCTTAATATGTTACTTAGCTCAGAATCACATTCTTTAATTAACTTTGTTGATATTTCATCATACCCACTAGATGTTTTTGATTTTAAAGATTTTATGATGGACATTATTTCTGTTGGGGTAGTGAGGGTCAAATTCATATTATGGAAGTTACTTGAAATGTCTGGTCTAAGGTAATCCATAGCAGCATCTACCGAACCTGACAACCCCATCTTTTCAGTAACAGTTATAAAATGTTTGTTAAAAAGTTCTGCAACACTATACACATCTGTCACCAATGCATCATTTACTCTTAATGCTATTTGTTCCTCTTCATGTCTGGTTCTACCGGTCTCCTCCTTCACTATATCCCATATTGTCTTTATTTTGTTATCTGATATGACTATCTTTTCCTTGTAATATATTTGCTTTGACATCCGTATTACAGTCTTTAATATTTTGCAGTATTTCTTATAATGTGCTATAGCATCAACATTGGAAATGTTTCGGATTGACAGATACAGTTTTCTTTTTGTTTTACAAGATACCCCTATTCCTCGAGTAATCCATGGCTTCTTTGTAGACTTTGCTCTAACCTTGGTAAGTTTTGGGGGAAAGCAGTGTTCAAATAAGGTAAGCACTTTATTAGCAAAAATGTTATATTTTTCATTCATGCCATGAGCACTGTAAACATCAGTCCAGTGAATGTCTCTGAGGAGTGTCCTAAAATAATCAATTTTTGGCTTACTGATTACCCTCTTGAGCTCAGATTTAACAGATTTTATATCCTGTTCAGTATTAACATTTAACAGAAGGAACTGCATGTCATGGTCTGAGAGGCCATTGACTATTGGTTTTGTAATATAATTTTGTTCATTTGACTTTTCTATAAAGATATTATCAATGGCTGTTTGTGAGCAAGTGGTTATCCTAGTGGGGAACTTTACTGTGGGAATTAAGTTGAATGATAGTGTTACTAACTCAAATAGGTTCTTATTGGGAGAGTCTTTAAGGAAATCTACATTGAAATCACCAGCAACCACTATTTCTTTGTTTTTGGTTGTTAAATGGGCCAGTACAGCTTCAAGGTGGTTTACAAACAGATTAAAGTTACCTGCAGGTGCTCGATATACACTTAATATTATGAAAGATTTTTTGTGAAAATCTAATTCTGTTGCACATGCTTCCATATGCTGTTCTAGGCAAAATTTATGAATGTCTATGTTCTTAAATTTATGACAGTTCCTGATGAATGTGGCAACTCCTCCTTTCTCCATTTCTGATCTACAATAGTGAGATGCTAACCTAAACCCTGTAACACTTAAAAGTTCTATACCAGTGGTCACATGATGTTCAGAGAGGCAGATTATGTCAGCTGGGTTTGAAGACTCTAATTCATCTATGCAGATAGTTAATTCATTAATTTTATTTCTCAGTCCTCGAATATTTTGATGCAATAAAGATAGCTGACATTTCACATTGACTGACTTAAAATTGGATGGAGTTAAAATATCTGCTGACAGTTGAAAATTCTTAACCAATGGCTGTTTATGTTGATGTAATAAGCTGGAATTATGTTTTTTGATTTCTTTCTCAAACTGAAGGTTTGTCTCAGTTCTAACCTCTCTTAAAATTTGTTTTCTTTCTGTCCTCCCTACCCTAAAAAAGGGTCTTTTCTGAATCCTATAACCACTGGTATTTTACCACTCATGACAGTGCCTCCCCCCTTTAACTTTCCTGCTATTTCCCCAGCCAATTTACCCTTCCCCTTCCTGTTGAGGTGAAGGCCATGCCTAGTATAATCCCACCTACTGACAGAAGTGTATGGACTCATGTTATGCATCTGCATTGGTACTAGCCTGTTTACAGATACAAGCACAATATTGAACATATCAGTATATTATACAAAATTCAGAACTAATGGTTCAATCAGTTAATGAAGTACACCATCTTGTGCATAAAAATTGGCATGACAGAAGTATACCAGTCAAAGTTGAAATCTAATAAGCACAGAGTCAAAATTTGCAATGTAAAATATGGCTTCTTCTGAACTTTAATTATAATTATCTTGTAAGTTAATTATTTCCACAAAATTTTAACTATGTTAATGAAATGTTGGAATGCTGGTCTTTACAATGAGTGGTATCATGCTTACTAAATCTATCTACCAGCTCAAAATACTTTCAGTGCTATTATTTACTATAGTAAATTTTTAATCAGACATAACTTTTGATTAACATGGTTTTAAACAAAACTAACTGTGTTTCTGCTGTCAGATATGGAGACTACAATTACATCAATGAAATCTGACCTAAATAACAAATGGGCAGATTTTTGCCTACATCACATATGAATTTTACTGGAAATCAGAACCAAGGACACCCAGAGATGGAAAAAGAGAGAAAAAAATTATTGGTAGTAGTTGGGGTGTAATTAGGGCAAATGGAGAATGCCAGCTTGATCTGTCACATCATGCCAGGACTGACATATATCAGAGGCCCCATCTCCCAATTTTGCTATGGTATGCGAAATACTACAGCTGAAATCCAGGTGATACACACAGTTGTAGCTCATCTTCACTGAGCCAGTGTTTATTAACTCGTACTGTAGTCCTCTTGTTTACACCTAACAGAGTGCTAAGATTACCAATTTTATTTTTTAATGACCTGACAAAAATTTATATATAAGAATAATTATGAGTCATCACCAAAGAGGGTAAAGGTGGATTCTTAGGCAGCAGTACATCACTGTCCTCACTTTTTATAGTTTTCTGTTATAAGGAGATTGCGTACACACAGCAGGTGCTAGCTCCTTGACTGCATTGCTCCCAACAAATTGATTTACTCAGAACCAGCCAGAGAAAAATTTTCTGTTCCTTTCTTGTTCAGGCAGACTTTCATACAATGACTTCTTTGTTTTCATCCAACTTTATTGCGACTTCTTAATGATATAATTAAATGTTTGTAATATTGTCCCATGAAAGAAATATAATTGTTTCCTTTTTTATGAATTTATCTATGCATTTGTAGCAGTAACAGTAAATATGAAAAGATGACCAAATAACGTGATACTTAAATTTCAGTCATTGCATAGAATGTAAACAAACAGTGATATACTGAAGTCCTGTAATAATCCCAGTTAGATGTTTTCAACTATTTATCATGAAATATGTATGTGGTTAAAAGACAGTGTTCCCTTCCCCCATTGCATTTTTTGTAGTTTACATACAACATATGTTATGCACCTATGAAGTGCTTGTTTATTATCCTGTATATGTTTTCTGAATTTACCTTGCAGTTCGTTTTTGTAACAAAAACTGCACCAAATATGGCACGAACATAGAAATCATGCTGCTCAACAAATCAATATGTTACATGTAGCTCGAAATAACTTGGCACACACACAGATTCACAGTCTTGTTCTCAGCCCAGTGTGTCTACCTTTTTGTTCCGAAGGAATGACCACCTCAGTCTGCAGTCATCTATTAAGCAGTATGTTTCATCCACTATCAGCAGTAATATTAGTTGTTAATGCAGTGACTTTCTTATTTGGTACTCCGGTCAACTGTATTATTAGTCATACTGGGATGAGCTGCCCATATGATCTTTTGCAGACTTGCTAACTGTAGCTTAGAAGTTCTGCCAGGTAGTGCTCACACACAACGAAACACCCACCACTTCCACCATACCCACCAATACAATACTATCTGCACTGATATGGGACAATTAATTTTACTCTTAACTCTCTGCTGCCACATTCAGCTTGTCCACACACAACCGAACTGTTACCTTCCAACCTAACCTAGACCTCGGGCTACACGACGGATCAGTCATCACAACAAACTGTCTATTCAATCATGTTATGTTATAGTTCATGTAGGGAGATAAAGTATATGTTTACACAACCTGAAGATTCATTTGTGTAATAAAACAGCTTCTGAAATATAGTGTTAGTGAAGAATGCTGAAGATTATATGGGTATACCAGATAAAAAAATAGGTGGTACTAATGAAGTTGGTAAGAAGATAAATTAATGGTACAACTTGACTAAAGGATGGTACTGACTGATAGGACACATCACGAGGCATCAAGGAATCATCAAGTCAATTTGTGACCGTGGAGACTGCCTCAATTTGAAGTTTTTTATGTTTGTTGTACTACTACTGTGCCACCCAATAAAGATGAAATTGTCTATTGAAAATCAACAAGTGTGATCACTGCTCCATTAAAAGTCAGTGTAACAGTTTCTGTGAAACAATTCATATGTATTTTTTGAATAAAATGCTTCTATAATGCACAACTTTCTTTCTGTCTGTCTGTTTCTCTCTCTCTTTGTGTGTGTGTGTGGGGGGGGGGGGGGGGGGGTGATATTCCTAAAAGTTAACCACTTTATTTATACAACAGCTACAAGAAAGTTAAAACTGAAGTCTCAGATGTCAAATGCAGGCATAATGATTGGCTTACTGCCATTCTAACACTTTGGTAGTGAATTTCACACTGCCATCCTCCAAAACCCAATTTGTGGGGTAAGAAACCAAGTGAATGGAAAGAATGAGAAGAAAAAAATGAATAGACAATTTGAGGTGTTGTCTTCAAGCTCAGACTAAAACAGTGATACTACCTCACACAGGATAGGGTTCTGTGTATCATCAGTTGTTAATACATACAGCTAATAATGGTACCCCTAAGTGGAAATGGCAGCAAGCGACAGGAAGGCTCACCTAGTGCATGCTTGGAGGCCTCATTCAGCCTGTTGAAGAGGCCGTTCTGGCAGCCATTGAGGGAACAATGTGCAACCAACACCAGACTGTGGTATCCGCTGGACTGAACGGTGTCTGGTATCTACGGCTGTGCTTGGATCATTCCAGTGAGCAGAGGGAAGGTTGAGAATGACATTGCTCATGGAGTTTCAGTGATGCTCACAGTCTGGCATTTTCTCTGTAAATGTCTGGGGCTGTCTAGTTCAGAACTGAGTAGAAGGCCTGAGGATTTGAACCAGAGACTTGGAAAGCTCAGTGGTCAGTCGGGCTGTGACTTCCTGGACTTCAGCCAGTGTGTTGTGAATTGTAGTGTCCCTGTAAATGGGTTAGGGTGCACTGCACATCAGAGGCTGTTGTTACCCATGTGTGGTGTGGACACAAGTATTTTTTAGGTTAGACAACTCTCCATCCAATCCAGAATATTTGTAGTTGTAAGAGACCCTGAAGTATTAATTAAAATTCAAAGAAATTAATTGCTCCTACAGATAAAATCCTAATGATCAACTGCTGAAATAGTCATCTCTTGACATTAAGAGGTGTAATATATTAATAACTGTAGCCTTTTTATTGAATTTTCAGGTCATTTATTCACCAGCACTCTCTTTTAAGAGAGAATTATATTACTTCTATTCCTCATCTGTTAAACACTTCATTAATGCTCTCTCTCTCACTCTCTCTCTCTCTCTCTCTCTCTCTCTCTCTCTCTCTCTCTCTCTCTCCAGGGATAAAAACATGCTCAGGTACAAGAGCCAGATAATTTGCTCACAAAACTATCTCTGGTTTTTTTGCTTACATGGGAGCACATTATATTTGCCTTCACTTAGGAAATAGTTTCCATTCCTGTCCACTTCCCCCTGTTTTTGTGACTGACTAGACTAAGATGTGTATTTCCACCAAACATATCATGGGTGGAGTGGGAAACAGTATTGATAGGGATCAGGGCTACAATATTGAGTGTGACCTGGTAAAAATAGCATCTGCAACAAACCGTACAAATGTTGGCTTGGTTCCTGCTTTCCTGTCATTCAATCAAATGATTTGAAAATTGTACATAATGAGATGAATAAATCACATAACATATGACTGGACCCAATTGAACAGCTCTGTCAGGAGGGTCAATATAGAGCTAGATCAGCTGCTTCGGGCGGCTACTTTGTCAGGCATAGGTTTGGTTCCTGATGATGGTGTTGGTAGATTGGTAAGTGGGGCTTCACAAGACATGGCCTGTGTCTCAATAGGAAAGGGAAACGTAAACTCAGATGATAACAAAATCTTTAATGGGGGAGGGGGGGGGGGGGGCGCACTGAAGCTCATGGGAGTACTTTTTTAGGCTAAGATCAGTGTCCAGTCATCCTACATTGATTGAAATTAAGGTTAATGAATAGTTCAGACAGGCAGGTACTAGATATGTGAAAATATCACAAGATTCTCATAACAGTACAGTGAAAATAATGTTAGTATGTCACAAGATTCACATAAAAGCACAGTGAAAAATAATGTTAATATATTGCATCAGAATATCAGTGGATTAAAAAACGAAGTAGATGAGCTTCTTGTTTGTTTAGAAGATTTAAAAACTGAGGATGGAATAGATGTACTATGCCTGTCTGCACATCATATAGTCACACGTACAGAAATGGTAAATGTAGGTGGATATAAGCTTTCAGCACGTGTAAGTAGAGATACTATGGAGAGAGGAGGAGTTGCCATATATGTTAAAATCAGTCATAGTATGAAAAATTTGGAAAATAAAAATTTTTGCGGAGAGCAACATATAGAAGCATGTGCACGTGAGCTTAAACTAAATAATGGCGCTTTTATAATTGTAGCCGTGTATAGGTTCCCATTGGGAAATTTTCAACTATTTTTGAAAAACTTGGATTCTTTGTTGTGCTACCTGTCAGACAAAGGAAAGCAAATTATTGTTTGTGGAGATTTCAACATAGAGTTTCTGAAAGAATCCGATAGAAAGCTTGACCTTGAAGTATTACTTGGTTCTTTCAATTTGACATCAGTTATTGATTTTCCTACTTGGGTGGTATTCTCTTGAATAACTTGAAAACTGCACCCTCCAGCAAAAATGTGTCACAGTACAAAATTAAACTATATTAAATTTCCTACAAGAATGGTCCTATTCATTTTTTTCTCTAGAACTAATGGTTTATGTGAAGAGAGTATGAGAATGTTGAAAAACTTGCTCGGCTTGCATGTGCTGTAGCTTACGTAGTTTTTGTAGAGTTTGAGGTAGTTTCCCGACTTGATAGACCACAAGTGTCCCGTATCAAACTGTTCATCTCAACTTGATCTACACTACTGTCGTACATTGTAAATCTCAAACTGACCTGCAAAAACTACGTAAGCTACAGCGCATGCATATCAAGTGAGTTTTTCAACATTCTCATGCTCCCTTCGCACAAACCATGAGTTCTAGAGAAAAAAATGAATAGGACCTTTCTTGTAGGAAATTTAATACAGTTTAATTTTGTACTGCGACACATTTTTGCTGGAGGGTGCAGTTTTCAAGTTATTCAAGAGAAACATTTGAAATAGGGCAGACGTCCATATGAAGTTTTTTGTTCAAAACCACTGATACTATCACCCCTCAAAGCATGTACCTTTCCTCCTGATTCACCCTGTATATACAATGTAGTGTAACAGGGTGTTTTATCAAATACTCTGCTCCACTGTTAATGTTGGTACCAGCTAAAGATGATGTTGGTGGCTGATATATGTAAAGTATTGCAGAAAAAAAGAAAAGCAGATACTGTGCAGCCTGGTCTGTGTTAGTACAGAGGGTGCATGAGCAGTAACAATGAGAGCAGCAGCGAGTTGTCAGGGGATGAGCGCCTCTGACTTACTGCACGAAGATACAGATATGCTTCGGCACTCCGAGTTGGCAGTGTCATGGATGACTTGGAGCAAAAGGGCCACGAACAATGTCAATGGGGATCTGAAACAAATGAACCACTTTTTGATGTAAAAAGATGGAACTGTGATGTACGGCCTACAGGTCACAAGTATAATACTGTGTTGAAGGTTTAGACTATTTTGAGTTGTAATTAAGGGGATCTGTTACCATGAGACAGGAAGCATTTAAGATATAGAGAAGTGAAACTTAAGAGTTCGAAATTTATTTTGTAACTCTAACTAGTCTTCATAATCTCATATTTCAGCATCATCTTGAAAGGATCGAAGTCCAGAAAAAGAGAGGGTTCATACACAGTAGTGGGAAAGAGTAGCTGGACCACCAGAACAATTCATAAATAACTAAAAATAATAAAAAGGTGAGTGGCAGATCTGACATGGCGAAATGTACCAAGCGCAAGTGGGAGCTGAAGTTTGCCACTATTTAAGAAACAGAGACTGCTGAAAACAGATGTAGGAGGCAAACATAGAAATTCTGAATTCCACATTCAAACAATAGAAACTCCAAGTAGGAATATCAACAATGTAGGAAAAGACAGATTGCTACTTACCATAAAGAAGATACGTCAAGCTGCAGACAGGCACAATTAAAAGACACTTACATAAAGCTTTGGGCCACAGCATTCTGTGCAAGCTGCAGACAGGCACAATTAAAAGACACTTACATAAAGCTTTGGGCCACAGCATTCTTCAGTAAAAGACACACACACACACACACACACACACACACACACACACACACACCATTCACATACACAAACATGCACACATGACCACCAACTCCAGCATTCCAGCTCGAACTGTATAACAGCTAAAATCACTGAGAATGAACAAGGCTCCCAGAGTTCAGAGGAACCCCATCAGGTTCTCTACATAAGCACCATATATCACTTAAACAAAAAACTGTGTCTAGTAGTTGGAAGAAAGCTCAGGTCACACCCATTCACAAAAAGGATAGCAATACTGATCCACAATACTAATGAGCAAAATCTTTGTCATTTATCTGTTGTAGAATCTTGACATGCTCTGAGCTCAAAGATAATGAAGTATTTCAGATAGAAGTAGCTCCTCCATCCTAATGAGTAAGAATTTGGAAAACATCAGTCGTGTGAAAGACAACTTGCACTTTTTAAGGTTATTCATTGTCAGTTCATTATAAATTTTATTTCATGTTTAAAAAAGGCAAGCATTTATTCTAACCATGTTGAAAAAGGCAGTTTTGCATAAAAACATGAAGTTCATTAACACAGTACTGTAAGCAACAGTCGAAAAAATTACATTAAAGGGCCATAGTTAAAAATGCTATATTTAAAAAACTTATCTACAATAAGATTATACAAAATAACTCTTATTTACATCATAATGGAAGTAAATATAATAATAATAGTGACAAATAACTGTACCAAAAACTTCTTGGTTTACTTGTCATGTCAAATCCAGTTAAAATCCCAAGCTTTTGATGATTGCCTCTATCAATACTGCCAGGAGCTAAATCTGACTTTTGTGAAACTTGCAAGGCTCCCACTTCTATGCCCAGATTGGCTGCATTAAGTCATTGTGACAACATGGAAATGGTGCATACTGAGGTGGCACCCTCTATATCCAAAGGTTTTGTTTGCGCACACTGTCCAGCATTGCTTGCCGGGCCATTCCTCACATCAGGTGGTAAACTATAATAGTTCTTCTTCTGTGTTCTCTTTCTTTATAAAGCCGATGCTTCCAAGCATTGCTAAGTGCATAAATGGTATCTCTGTTGAAGTTGTTTTCACATAGTCTAATTTCAACTGCTGTCCTGGTCACAGAGTCCCAGTAGTTTGATGCATGAGCAACAATTCTCATTTTTTCAAACAAAATCTGTTGTTTGTTTAACATGCTGTGCTCAGCTGCCACTGATTTTACCAAATACCTGTAATTAAGGTGATACTGATTCTCGACACATGATCAGCAAAAGTCCATACAGACTGGCCCATATAACTTTTGCCACACTCGCAAGAAATACTGTAAATTCCTGGCCCTTTAAATGGTGTAGTGTCTTCGTTTCCTCAACAACATTGATCTAATATCACGAACAGAACACCTGTTCCTTTTGAACAGATGGTTCACGGTTCTCTCAAATAACCCTGGCACTGTGTACTGAGGTGTTCGGCATCACTGTCTTTGAGCTCTATTGTGGAAGCTATGCCCATTGAGATACAGATCTGTATGCATTGGCCAAGTCATCCATCTCATTTCCCGTTTGAGCAACACATCTAGGAAAGGAACTCCCGATCTTTCTACATCCCCACTACAAAAATGTGAGGGTGTATAGCATTCAGATAACAAACATCTCACTGCCATGCGGCCAGATTAAAAATGTATCATCAACACATACCTGGAGAAGCAGGATGAACAGAAGGGAGCACTGTTTAGTGCTCGTTCTTCAAAATCCTCCATGAAAAACTCAGCTATGATGTGTGACAGTAGTGAACTCATGGCTGTTTGATCAGTCATTCCATAATAATTTCCAATAGAAAAAAAGGGTTCTTAACTACATTATTGGCAACTATAGTCAGTCACTGAAAGACATCATATTAAGAACTCAAAAATGTTTGTTGGTATTTTGATATTATAAAGCAGATGAGGATGTGCCCGAGTGAAGTCATGGTCAACTTTTACATGGTCTCCCTTTATACTGAGGTACCAGTGGAAGACACATTAAAATTGCTGGTCAGTCATTTCTCCCCCAAAATTCTGGAATTATTTCAGCACACTTTGATAACCACTTACTTTTGTATGGTGGAAATTATTATGAAATGACTGACAGAACAGCCATGGGTTCGCCACAGTCACCAGCCATAGCTAACTTTCTTGTAGAGGATTTTGAAAAACGAGCATTGAACAGTGCCTCATTCCACCCACTCTGCCTCTTTGGATAAGTCAATGGGCAGCAAGGCACTACAGCAGTTTGTTGATCATTTGAATGGTCTACATCCTAACATTTACAGTGGAAGTGGAGAAGGACGGGAGTTACTTTTCCTAGATGTGTTGGTCAAAAGGAAATCAGGTGGATGGCTTGGTCAAATCTTTTCCACTGGCCTTTTCCCTCGACTACATCCTGATTGCACCTAGCTTCCCTACCCTGTCCCCACTATGACCCTGCATGCTCCCACAAGCAGCACTTCACCATCCCCAAAAAACCTTTTCCCGCCAAGCGCACTTGCTCACAGTCCGGCCTCAGTGGCCAGAGGCAGTGGATTGTGTTTGCTTGCTTTTTGTGTGTGTGTGTGTGTGTGTGTGTGTGTGTGTGTGTGTGTGTGTAATCATTTTCTATCTCTTAACACTGAATATTCTATCTCATTATTGCCTATGTCCTCTGTCAGCTTTTGGTTAGTATCCCTGAGTTTCAAGTGCTCACTTAGTTGGAACATAGCATCCTCCCTTTCCTTACCAATTATTTTAATGCCGTCTGTCATTTTCCACTGCATACCCCGTTTCCCAGCCCCTTATATCCTGCGTAAGCTTTATGGAACTGCTGTCAATTTTTAAGTGGAGCTTATAGTGAGTGTAACATCTTTGCATTTCTTGCCAGTTTTTGTAATTTGAATACGGTTTTGTAACCTAATTTGGTATGAAATCTTCCACATAAGTAATGACCAAGAAGTCTTCTCCTACTGATTTAGCTTCCTTTATGCATAAGTGGAATGTACAAAGTTCATTAAACTCACTTACATCAGACCAATAAGAGTGAGAGGTTGTGTGCTTGTCAGGGACTGCTTTGAAAAAGTGTTCAGTCTGCACTGCGTATTATAAAGCATTGACCTGGGAGAGATTATAGATTTCCAAGCTTTGCAGAGTGTTCATCAACATTTTGGGTTGCCAAAAAGTTCAGATGGGAACACTTCTTCTTTGCTGTCTATAAGTGGAATGTGTTATAACAAAGTCTCCACATTTAAATATTTTCTTATGCTACTCTGTGAGTAACTATTTATAGTGGACTGCTGATGTTAAAATTCCTACAAAAGCACCTTTTTGATAAGACCATTTTGTATATCACTGTCCACTAACAATAATCTCAAATTAATAAATTTATACATATTTTCTAAGCAGTATTTCTGGTCAAAATGCTGCATAATAGCTTGAGGTGCTAGCTGTTCAATTAAATGTTGTTCTCTGTAGCCTTCAAAGCTTTCTTCACAAGCACTTCCTTCAGAATTGAGTTATTTTCATCCCGTACTGTTCTTGAGTGTGGAACTGCAATAGTACGTGAAGACAGATCATCAACTTCATCTTCTTCTGGGATTGAGTACCTTCTTGTGCATAATCCATCAACTAGAAGGGCAGCAACCGTTGCACTGGGTGGGTTTTTCCTGGCCAAAAGCTTTGATGTTACTGGAGCCCCAAGAGAATTCTTGCGGTAAAGAGGTCTTACTGCTGCTGGTGATGCCTGGAGCTGGTTCAGTGCTTCTGCCTGTCAAACACAAACAGAATCACAGTTTTAATGTTGGCAACAAAACTGCATTAAAGTGAGAAAACTACACGAGTTGTGACCACCTGCTAAGTAGTGTGTTGGCCCACCTTTGGAACTCAATTTCAGCTGTTATGCTGTAGCATGGATTTGACAAGACCTTGCCAGGTTTCCTGGGGTATGTGGCACCAGAAGTCTACAAATTGGTCAATCAATTCCCATAAATTATAAGCTGGTAGTTTGTGAGTGCAGAGCTGGTGCATGTTAGCATCTGAGATGTATTCCACTGGGTTAAGATCAGGTGAATTTGTTGATCAAGATGTCACTGTGAGTTCGCTGTCATGCCCCTCAAACATCTGTAGCATCATTTTAGTCTTGCAATATGGACAGTTGTCCCACTGGAAGATGCCGTTGCTGTAAGGGATAACATCAAGCATGAAGGGATGCAGGTGATCTTCATGTAGCCCCACGGCTGACATGGTGCCTTTGATTACTACCACAAGTCCAGTGGAAGCACAGGCGAATGCCCACCTGTAACATAATACTATCTGCACCACCCTGAACCCTTGGTGTAGTGTAAGCTTCGAGCAGCTGTTTGTCTTGATGAGGATATATCTGGACACAACCACTGATCTGACATAACAAGAAACATGATTCATCTGACCAAGAGACACAT
Source organism: Schistocerca serialis cubense (assembly GCF_023864345.2). Classification (NCBI taxonomy): domain Eukaryota; kingdom Metazoa; phylum Arthropoda; class Insecta; order Orthoptera; family Acrididae; genus Schistocerca; species Schistocerca serialis. Next base: position 1,160,135,996 of record NC_064638.1, on the reverse strand, counting down.
TTCTATTGATCCACGGTCTAATCTTGATGATCCCAAGCCCACTGCAATTCTGACTGATGATTTCACTGGGTCAACATAAGAACATGAAGAGGTCCAGAATGAAATTTTCATTCTGCAGTGATGAGCGCACTGATATGAAACTTCCTGGCAGATTAAAACAGTGTGCTGGATCAAGACTCGAACTTGGGGCCCTTGCCTTTCTTGGGCAAGTGCTCTACTGACTGAGCTTGCTTCACGACCTGTCTGCGTAGCTTTGCTTCCACATGCACCTCATTTTCTACCTCCAAAACTTCACAGAAGGTCTCCTGTGAAAGGACTAGCATTTATGGAAGAAAGGAAATTGCTACACTCCACTGTAGAGTGAAAATTTAATCCTGTAAACATCCCCAAGATTGTGGCAAAGCCATATCTCCGCAATATCCTTTCTTCCAGGAGGATCAGTCTGGTAAGTTTTGCAGGAGAGCTTCTGTGATGTTTGGAAGGTGGAGATGAGGAAGTAGCAAAAGTAAAGCTATGAGGACAGGCTGCGATTTATGCTTGAGTAACTTAGTCGTAGAGCACCTACCCACAAATAGCAAAGGTCCCCAATTCAAGTCTCGGTCTCGCACAGTTTTAATCTGCCAGGAAGTTTCACATCAGCATACACGCCACTGCAGAATGAAAATTTCATTCTGGAAACATCTCCCAGACTGTGGCTAAGCCATGTATTTGCAATATCCTTTCTTCCACAAGTGCTAAGTGACTGGAGCACAGATAAAATGTGAGTAGACATAAGCTGTTTGACACCCATGCTTCATCACAGTACTTGGAGATCAGAGGCTTTCCCACTGTGCAAAGCTCGATAGGTGCAGATCTGTAGCATATATGAAATAGAATATGATGCTGCTACAGGTACAAGTGTTTCAGAGCACACCAGTCAGTGCATATTGTTGAAAAAGGGCTCCACAGCAGACAACCTTCTCACATAGCTTCCTGGTACATTAAAATTGTGTGTCAGACCAAGATTCAAACTTGTGATCTTCGCCTTTCATGGGCAAGTGCTCTATGATCAGAGCTACCCAAGCACGACTCACAACCTGTCCTCCCAGCTTTACTTCTGCCAGCATCTCATCTCCTCCTTTCCACACTTCACAGAAGCCCTACTGTGAGACTTGCACAACAGTAGCACGTGAACAGCCAACCAGCTTCACTGTTTCTGAGATGCTCGTTCCCAGGTACCAGGTCATAACAATCTGCCATTTCCCAAAGTCTCTTCCCATTTTGTGGCCCACATCAGAGTTAAAGTAATTTAATTGGATAGACAGAAAGCTACACACCAAGCGGCAGCAGAACACATACATGAAAGAAGGTTATAATTAGGCAAGCTTTTGGAGCCAGTGGCTCTTTCTACAAGCAGAAGGTTTGAAGGGGAAGGAAGAGGGGTGATGTAAATGGACTGGAGAGGTCTACAAAAAGGGATATATTTTGGTAAAGTCACCCAGAACTGTAGTAACACTGTTCACGTTTACGTCGCACTTCACTTAGCGTAGACCGGGACTGTGTCCTAGGCATGCCCGATGTTAACTGACTGGGCACGGCCCGTGCTGCCGGAGTTGTTGTTGTTGTTATGCCAGCAGAGGTCGCGTCCGAATTCTCGCGTGCCCTCTGGTGGACGGGACTCTACTTGCGGCAACTACCGTCCGTGACGCGCCATGCCAATGTGCGCCTCCCGCGATCTTTCTGGTGGCTACTACACTCTTCCTCCTTTGGGGGGTGAAGCCACTGTGATCCACTGCGTCTGAAGGTGGAGCGTCAGGCAGGAGCGATGACCTCCACATCCATTGGATGGCCGGAGTTGAGGGGATCTGCCAACCCTGGAGCCGGAACCTTCGAATACGGCTGGAAATGACCCACACGAAGAGGCCCCCGTCATCCCACAACCAGAGCCCGGGACAGAATGGGCGACAAGCTGTCGAACTCCGGATCCTTTTCCACCCCGGGAGGGGCAAGATCCAGTGGCGGGGACGAAGGGGAAGGGACGACCACAGGTGAACCAACCTCCTGAGAAACCGGGCCTGCTAGGGGGGCTGGCTCTCACTGGGGCATCTCGAACGATGGCGATGCCGGTGCTGGAGCTACTGGAGGCTGCCAAGGCTGAGAACCATCGCAGTGTGGCAGAGGCACAGCAGGGAGAGGAGGCAACGTCCCCTGTGAAACCAACACAGGTACCGGCAATGGGGAAGCCGGTGTCCGAGAGGGTGGAGGGTGGGTGCCCAAACGTGGACGTAGCTGATTTTGGTGACGACGTACCACCCGGTCCCCTGCCGGCAAGGTATAGAGCCGGCGGCCATTTCGGCGCAGGACCACCGCTGGTATCCAACGTGGATTGCGACCAAACCCACGAGCCCAGACCGACATACCCAGTGGAAAGGACCAGGCTGGAGGAGGTGCAGCAGAGTCCTAGGTTGACGCCCATGGAGGAGCTCTGCGGAGCTGCGTTCTCCCATTGGTGTGGTCCGGTATGCCGTCAAGAAAAACGTCAATGCTTCCTCCGCAGGAAATTCGTGCACATACTCTTTTATCTGCATCTTAAATGTGCGCACCATGCACTCGGCTTCCCCATTCGATTGTGGATGGAAGGGGGGAGAGCAAACGTGCCGAATACCGAAGCGCCTACAAAAATCGTGGAAGGTCTGCGAAATAAACTGTGGTCCATTGTCCGAGACCAGGGTGATTGGCAGACCTTCCACAGAAAAGATTTTTGCTAGTGCCTGGATTGCAACTTCTGAAGTGGTTGAGGAGCAGCGAACCACATATGGGAATTGGGAATAAGCATCAATGACAATGAGCCAAAAACCGTTGAGAAACGGGCCCGCAAAAGCGATGTGAACACGTTCCCATGCTTGGGTTGCCGGCGGCCATGAAGAGAACGCTGCCCTGGGAGATGCTTGTTGGCTCGCACACTGGGAACAGGCGGCCACCAATTGCTCAATTTCTCTGTCAATACCGGGCCAGTACACATGTCTGCGAGCCAAGGTTTTAGTACGGGAAACACCCTAGTGCCCCGCATGTAATAACGTGAGGACCTCCCCGTCGTAAACTTGCTGGAACAACCACGCGAGGAGCTGTATCATCGGTAGCCAGAAGGAGAACGCCTTCCAAGACTGAGAGGCGGTCCCGTAGAAGAAAATAATTACGAAGAGGGTCCAAGGCCCGGCCCGGAGGGCGGGATGACCACCTCTGCTGAATGAGGCGAACTACTTGCCGGAGAACCGGGTCAGCTGCCGTTTCCCTGGCGACTCGAGAACTAGTGATCAGGAACCCATCAACCGCTTGGTGGGACGCCACATCCAAATGAAAACACATAATCTCCTCTCGATCAAACGTAGGATCCGGGCCCACTGGAAGACGGGAAAGAGCGTCGGCGTTGGCATGCTGTCCTGTAGGGCGAAAATGAATGTCATAATGGTACTTAGAGAGGAACAAGGCCCAGCGCTGTAGTCTGTGGGCCGCCCTATCCGGAATCTGAGAGGCGGGGCCAAATAACGATATTAACGGCTTATGGTCAGTGATTAACTGAAACTTCATGCCATACAAGAAAGGGTGAAACTTGGTAACAGCATAGACAATGGCCAAAGCCTCTTTTTCCACCTGGGAGTAATGGGCCTGCGCGGGACTAAACGTTTTAGACGCAAACGCCAGTGGTTGCTTGGAACCATCTGTGTTGCGATGGGCCAGGACCGCCCCCACCCCATACTGCGAAGCATCAGTAACCAGGACCAACGGCTTATGGAGATCAAAAGTAGCCAAACAAGGGGCTGACGTGAGGAGGCCCTTCAATGAGGTGAACACTCGCTCGCATGCAGGCGACCAATCAAAAGGAACACCCTTGTGCAGAAGGCAGTACGGGGGGTGGGCTATAGTGGAAGCCCTGGGAATGAACCGGTGATGATAGGCTATCTTGCCTAAAAAAGCTTGTAACTCTTTCAGCGAAGCGGGCCGAGGAAGGTTGACAATACCTTGGACCAAACTTCCTAGTGGCTGGATACCGTGCCGAGAGATGGTGTAGCCCACATACTCAATGGATGGTTGAAAGAAGGATGACTTATGCAGGTTGCAACACAAGCCCACAGACCTGAATTTGAGAAAGAGGGTGCGAAGGTTGTGCAGGTGTTCCTTCATGCTGCGGCCTGTGACAATTATGTCATCCAGGTAATTAATACAATGAGGAATTGTCGATGTGACATGCTCAAGATAACGCTGGAATATCGCCAGGGCACTGGATATTCCAAAGGCCAACCGCTGGTATTGGTAAAGCCCAAACGGGGTGTTGACGACCGCCAACCGTTTGGAGTCCTCATCAAGTGGTATCTGATGGTAAGCCTCTGACAGATCGATTTTCGAAAAATATTGGCCTCCCGCCACGGAGGAGAACAATTCATCAGCACGAGGCAAAGGATAGGTGTCCACCACCAATTGGGAATTAATGGTGGCCTTGAAATCGCCACAAAGACGTAATGTTCCCGAGGGCCTCCTTACAATAACGAGGGGCGAAGCCCACTCTCTGGAAGAAATGGGAAGAACGACCCCTAGGGCTGTCAGCCGGTCTAGCTCTTCCTTTACCTGAGGGCGGAGAGCCAAGGGGATCTGCCTCATGCGGAGAAAACGCGGGCGAGCCGACGCCTTCAACGTTAAGTGAGCTTCAAAATCTGAAACACGCCCCAGGCCCTCCTCAAAAATATCTGGAAAGTCGGAGATCAAAGATTCCAATGATTGATAGGGAACGTCTTTGGAGACCAACTGTATGGTGTAAGCGATAGAAAAACCAAAAGCTTGAAAAGCATCCAGGCCAAAAAGGTTAGCTGAGCTCGCATCACTGACAACAATAAAAGTAATAGGCCGAGTGACTGATTTGTAAGTCACGTCGGTAGTGAATTGACCCAGTAGGGGAATGAACTGTTTACCATAACCACGTAGACGCCGGTAAACTGGCGCCAACGGGGGCGATTCAAGGTCGGAATAAGTTTGTGCATTCAACTACGAAACTGCCGCGCCCGTATCGACTTGCAGTTGTAACCGGCACGACCGAACCGACACCTCGATAAAGAGTTTGCGTGCCGATGCGTCGGGAGCCTGGCCCGATGAAACTTCCTGAATGTCAACATCCATGTCCTCTGTACCTGCTTCCTTCGATTCTTTTGAGGGTGAGCAGCAAACTTTAGCAATGTGACCTTTTCTATTACATTTGCGACAAACGGCCCAACGCTGGGGGCACTCTGACCAATCATGATGTATATAGCACGACGCACAGGACGGCAACAGGGGCCGGCGGCCAGAATTCTGTTTACGCACCGTGCGGGAGCGGCCGTAACGGCCGGATTGTACCGCTCGCACGTCGTCCACCCCTGACACAGTGGACGCGGCCGCGCCGCCCTGAACCTCCGCGACGTCGCACCACGCTTCCAGCTGTTGACCTGCTGCGTGAGAGACTTCATACGATTGAGCAATGGTCAGGACTTCCTCGAGGGAAGGGTTTTCTAACTGCAGGGCCCTTTGCCGGACCTCCCTATCAGGGGCCGAACGAACAATGATGTCGCATACCATAACATGGGCGTACGACCCTCGCGACTGCTCCGTGACAAAATGACACTTGCGACTAAGACCGTGCAGGGTAGCGGCCCACGCCCGGTAAGACTGATGGGGCTGTTTCTTGCATTGATAGAACTCTACCCTAGCCGCCACAACATGCGTGCGGCGGCGATAATATGAAGACAGCAATGAACACAATGCGTCAAAAGACAAGGACGAGGGTTCCTGCCACGGCGATAGCTGCCGCAAAACTTGATACGGCGAGGGAGATATCCAAGACAAGAAGAGAGCACGACATACCTCCGCATCGGCAACATGAAACGCCTGGAAATGCTGCCGAAGGCGATGTTCATATGCATCCCAATCCTCCGCCATCTCGTCATACGGGGGAAAGGGAGGAGGGAACGGCGCCAGAGCAGACGGCGTGGAGAGCAATGCCGGAAGCAATTGTTTCATGGTGGCCATGAGTTCCGTCTGCTGTGCAACCAAAACTCGCACCAAATCCTCCATGCCGTGGAGAAGCTGCGAAACCGGAACAACGACGCAACACACGAAAGAACGACCCTACTTGTCGCCAATTATGTAGTAACACAGTTCACGTTTACGTCGCACTTCACTTAGCGTAGACCGGGACTGCGTCCTAGGCATGCCCGATGTTAACTGACTGGACACGGCCCGTGCTGCCGGAGTTATTGTTGTTGTTGTCATGCCAGCAGAGGTCGCGTCCGAATTCTCGCGTGCCCTCTGGTGGACGGGACTCTACTTGCGTCAACTACCATCCGTGACGCGCCGTGCCAATGTGCGCCTCCCGCGATCTTTCTGGTGGCTACTACAAGAACCATGCATCAGGGAAGACTTACAGCACGGGATGAGAAGGAAAGATCATCATGGGGAGGAAGATAATTGTTAGAATGATTCCCCTCTCATCCCTGTCCACTTATACACTTATCTTACTGTGCCATATGCCCACAGTGCCATCAAGTGGCATTCAGTCTTATAGCGGATATAGTCCTAATGTTTTGATTCATTGGTGTAAATAGCAGTTTACAGTTACAGCTTGTAAAGAAACAAAAGAGAAAGTATGAAAAAGTGTAGAAAATCTGTTCGCATATACATTGAAGTGACAAAAGTCATGAGATTCCTCCTAATATCATGTCGGACCTCTTTCGGTTCAGTATAATGCAGCAACTGGATGTGGCATGGACTCAACAAGTCACCGTAATTCCACTGCACAAATATTGAGCCATGCTGCTTCTATAGTTGTCCATATAGCTGTGATGGTATTGCTCGTATAGGCCTCGTGTGCCCAAACTGATCTCTCTATTATGTCTCATAAATGTTTAATGAGATTTATGGTAAGGTGATGTGGGCGGCCATATCATTTGCTCAAACTGTTCAGAATGTTCTGCAGACCAGTTTGCGAACAACTGTGGCCCACTGATATGTTGGGGAACATGAATTCCATGAATGGCTGCAAATGGTCTATAAGTAGTCAAACATAACCATTTTCAGTCACTGATCAGTTCTGTTGGACCAGAGGACTCATCCCATTCCATGTAAACATGGCTTACACTATTACAGAGCCACTACCAGCTTGCACAGTGCCTTGTTGGCAACTTGGGTCCAAGGATTCGTGGGGTCTGTACCACACTCAAACTCTACTGTAAGCTCTTACCAACTGAAATTGGGACTCGTCTGACCAGGACATGGTTTTCTAGTCATCTAAGGTCCAGGAGAGGCTCTGCAGGCAATTTTCTGCTGTTAGCAAAGGCACTTGCATTGGTTGTCTGCTGCCATTAATGCCAAATTTTGCTGCACTGTCCTAACCAATATGTTCGTCATATGTCCCACATTGATGTCTGTAGTTATTCCACACAGCATTGCTTGTCTGTCAGCAATGACAATTCTGTGCAAATGCCACTGCTCTTGGTCATTAAGTGAAGGACTTCAGCCACTGTGTTCTCTGTGGTGACAGGTAAAGTTTGAAATTTGGTATTCTCAGCACACTCTTGACACTGTGGAGCATGAAGTATTGAATTCCCTAACAGTTTCCAAAATGGAATGTAACATCAGGGTGTATACGTGGACAAGGAAAAAAAATTCCCGGATTTTTCCCGGATTTCCCAGTTAAAAATACACTTTCTCCCCGATGAAAATACACTTTTTCCGTGTTAAGTGTCAGTATACTCCTCCTAGGCACTGTAAAACTCATCAGGCCTATGGTTTTATATCCAAGAGTGGAATTTCCCGGCACTTTAGAAAACGAAACTCAAGAGGGAGGAAAACACGTTTTGAAAGACCTTTGATGTGCAGCAACATGTGCGCTGCATATTTTCGTATTACAAAGGTATAAATTTGAATTCCACCAAACACCGCATGTCACTTTCCGAAACATTGAAATCGAGATTACGATGCACTTTTGTGAGACGTCATAGCTCCTGTCACCTGATCTCATCAGCTGACGGCAGCATAGGACACATGATGTAGTGAGCCAATAGCAAGATCACTCTTAAGTAGCACGAACACACAAATAAGAAAAGTTAATGGTTTAAATTAATATACACAGCATTCACATATAATATTGGTCTCGAAGATTAATAAGCTGGAAAAGAAGCTAAGCTTCCACGTATAATGTTGATCTTTTTTGTGCGTGTTACACTTTAAGATACATCACACAAATGTGCCAGTAAAATGACGTAAATATCTGATCTTTTGGGCTCGAAATTCTTCTAAATGGTCGTCCTCAAAGAGTTGATTTTTAAATAAGAATCAAACGCTTTGTGATTTAAGAAATTCATCGTACATTCTCGCACATAGTTTATCTTGCGTAAAAATGAAATCTGCTTTGAATGTAATGCTTTTCAAACCACCATTCGCAATATTTTCCCGTGACCTGTTAGAATTAGGTTCGTTTCAGCAGTTGAAGAGAACGCCAAATAACAGGTGTCACCGCGCTTGCTCAGCTACGATGATGCAGGAAGCCCATATGTTCGTACATATAAAGCATTAAAAGATCTCACGTATGGCATAAAAGAAACAATACATCAGATGATACTTCAACAGCATCGAAATTTCATGAACCATCCTAAAACGCATAATTCGGCTTAAAATGCACATTCGTACGTAAATTTTCTTGGAGTATCAGTACTGATTATCTCATGTTTGGTTCTTTATTATGGCATAAAGCCATACGTGCACTTGAAATGCAGCGAACAGTTGAAGCTAGCCAATAGTGTGAAATTAAACACTTTGTTTCAAATAAACTGACTTTCTCAGCAGAAAAGATTAACTTTAAGCCAAATCTCTTTACCAAACCAGCAAAAATAACTTCATTGTTCTGTCAGGAAGGTGGAAATAAAATCTGAAACTAATAACATATTTTAGCCTTCCGCAATTATGCGAACGTATTTTAATTCATTTGATAGATCCTGGCCACAAAAAATCCATTTTGTTATCATTTAAGTGAGAGCAATAAATGAAGAGGAAACAACAAAATCACTGAACTTAAACACAGGTCACGTGGACGCTGCCCACCTCCCCACCACAACTCAGACTGCTCTGTGCATCAGCCCCAGATTTACTATATTTCCGAACCGAGGCAATATTAAGCAGTGGCATCCAGCCACACTTCTGTAACCAGAAGCTGGAGAAGGTACAACTCGTACGCGACTCAACTGCGCATGCTCAAGAGCTCGCCCGCAACAGCTCTACGAATCTAATTTAAACAGTTGTCACGTCATGTCACGTTCATCGGAGGCAGTTTGTCGTTATAAAGTATTGCATAGTCTTCCTAAAGCCTTTGACACACTTTGCTGTTGGCAGATGCTTGTATGAACACTGTTTTGTTGTTGTATACGGTGCATTTCCTTTGCAACTTAAGTTTTATTTTCGTTTTCTTTTTTCTCTCATTCATGTTTTGTTGCTGCAGTATTATTCTGCAGTAGTGGGATATAGTAATATCCTTTGTTAGAGTATTGGTTCTTACCAGTCAGAATCACAAAAATTTAACTGAAAGGTAAAAACAATGAAAAATTCCCGAAATTCTAAACAATTCCCTGGTTTTTCCCGGTTTTCTCCCGGATGAAAAAATTCCCGGGTTTTTCCCGGATCTCCCGGTTGTCCCGGGTCGTATACACCCTGAACATGCATGTAGCCCCAACTATGATTCTACCTTCAAAGTCTGTTAATTTCTGTCATGTGGCATAATCATGGTGGAAGCCTTTTCACATGAATCACCTGAGTACAAATGACAGATCCGCTGATGTACTGCCCTTTTATGCCTTGTTTATGCAATGCTACCATTACCTGTATATGTGCATATTGCTATCCCACTACTTTTGTCACCCCAGTGTAATTTATATTTCAGGCATAACATTCCTAAGGATACGAGGTACTTATAAATGATGGAAAAATTGTAATTTTTTTAAAGACTTTATTAAATTCTATAGTCTTTCCTGATTGCATTGATATATACATTATAGGGTTTCAAATGAAAATTGACCTATATATACCAAATTTTAAAGTTATGGTCATGTATGTCGTCATGCCCCCTTTATTTCTGTTACAGAAACCAGTATTATTTCAAAAAGAACTGTGAACATTATACTTATGATACATTTTATATGTTGGCAATGGTCCAGGTTTCTAGTGACTGTAAATGATTAACTTTGCTAGTATTTACTTTTGTTTCACTGAAGCAGTTTGTTCATGTGTTACTGAATATTTGTTGCCCAAGTGCTACATGTATTTGTGGAAGTACATATCCTTTAGCGTGCAATAAATACAAACGATGCCACGCATCAAGAAATTCAATAAAAGGAAATTCCGTAGTAACCAGTTCACAAACAAAGCAATCCACACTGTTGAAAGTAACCTATGTATCAGTTCTTCAGGGAAGAAACTCCCACATAACACACCTCCTGGTGATTCAAATTTTTTTGTTAAAAATGGTGCTGTTTGTAGTGGATTTGTTGTTGCTGATGTGGGCATTTTATCTTCTTTGATAAAGGAAGTGGCAAAATGTAAACAATGTGATGGTGTGAGCTGTGTGGAAATAACTGAACAACAAAGTAGCAGGAAGGGTTTAGTGTCAAAATTAGTTGTTCTTTGTAGATCCTGCAATAAATCTAACTCGTAAATGACTTTGAACATTGTGCATAATGGTTTGATGGACCTTTCTCCTCTTCCCAGTAGGTTCAGCAAGTACATGAAAATACTTTTAGGTGCCTTGATGGCTGTGTCTAAAGCATCTATGAAATGGGCAGTAGAAGAAACTGTAAATATTAGTGGAATGACAGACACTGCTGTTGCACTTGATGGGACATGGCAACGTCGAGGACATCATTCCTTGAACGGTGTTGTAAGTGCTTCTTCTCTGGAGAAAAGTTGTTGATGTTGAGTGCTTATCCAAGTACTGCCACACCTGCCATTGTAACACTGAAGGACATATTGAACATCAGTGTTCTAAGAATTGTGATGGTTACAGTGGAGATATGCAGTATGATGGAGATCTAAAAATATTTCAGAGGTCGGTGCTCGTTTATAACGTTAGATATACGAAGTACCTGTGCAATGGGGACTCTAAAGCTTTCAATAAAATTAATGAGTTCAATGTTTATGGTGAGACCTTGGTAACAAAACTGGAGTGTTGTGGACATGTGCAAAAGAGGATGGGTGCTAGATTGAGGAAGCTATGAAGATAAATGAAAGGAAAGTTGCTATCTGATGGAAAATCTCTGTCTGGAAGAGGCAGATTGACAGAAACTGAAATAGACCCTCTATTATGGACTGACCATTAGACGAACTGCACCTATGAATGACATTACAGCAATGAGAAAAGTTGTATGGGCCACCTACTTTCTTAAGTTGCCCACAGATGACCACCCTGTTCACAGACTTTGCCCTAAAGGAGCAGATTCTTGGTGTGGTTACCAAAAAGCAAAAGAAAGCGGTCAAATATAGCTTCATAAGCATTCTCTTCAATCAGCCTGTTATGAATGAAATAAAACCTGTTTTTGGAGACCTGAGTGACCCTGTTTTGCTTTGTAAATGTCTTCATGAGGGCACTCAGAATACAAATGAAAGTCTCAACCATTGCATGCGGGAAAGATTACCCAAGAATGTTTTTGTAGGACTAAATACATTAAAAGTTGCTGTACTAGATGCAGTGATATGTTTCAATGATGGAGCGGTAGGAAGGTTGGAAGTCCTGAGAAATTTAGGCATAAAATTTGGCTCTAATATGGAAGATAAATTGCTTGTGTGTGACAGACAATGGATGCATGAAGCTGAAAGATTCACTCTTCAAGTTACCAAAGAACCAAGAAGTGCTAAAAGGAATGGCAAGAGGAAGCTTGAAGATGAAGAAATGATGCAGGATGAAGACTGTGCTTCAGGAATGTTCTGAGGAACAGTTTAATTGGACTCATACCTTCATTCGCGATTTCCTGCAAGTTGTATTTTTCAGAATTCAGGTACAAATATCTTCTAAAGTTTATAAAGTATTGCTCTAATTTTTTCTTGTAACTTACAATAGTCCATACTTACGTAGTAGGCCTAAGCTTTATTAAAGAATCAACTAAATTGTAGAAAAATAACATTTTTATTATGAAAAAAATCAGAAAAATTAAAATGTAAGATATGATATTTTTTTGTCCTTGTACTATATATGATAGGTGGAATTAAATAGATCTAGTACCACATCCATCATGTCATGCATATCTGGTAAAAATTTGGCATCCTTCAAATGTATGACATTGGATTAAATGGTACCTCAATTTGAAAAAGCATTTTGGAAAGAAAACTGCAATTTCTTTGTAATTTTTTAATAACCCTAAGCACGTTCAAAAATATTCAAAATACTTCTAATTTGTTTAGAAAGTATGCTGCATTACCTGATATCAACAAAAAAATCTGTAAAACACATACATTATAAACAGTGCCTGAAAGAAATAGGTGTTGATTTTTACATCATATTGAGGCGAAAAAGTACCCTTTGTCCTTAAGACATTTATAAGGTGTTTCCCATCTGGATTTAGTATCTGCATCAGGAAAAACTTTTCTTTCAGTTGTGCTCCTGCTGTCCTTGTTTATTTTTGAGGGATCAGGTTTTTTGGTGCAATAAGTCTGGCCTGACCACTAGTCACACCACAGGTAATGGTGAGTTGACAGAAAATTAAAATTTGCAAGTATCTCGATTGGCCATCACATAACTATCATTTGTAACATTTTATATCAAGTGAAATGGTAAGAAAAGTGCTGTATGCAAGTATATATTTTATGTTGAAAGGAGGTTTAGTTCTATTACAATAGCTCATCATGGAAACCAGATGTCTGGTTTGTTTTATGCAAGTTAATCAATCAGTGATAGCGTCAAATGCCGGTTCTCTAAATTTTCTCAATAGTGTTCCTCAAAAAGAAAGCTGCCTTCCCTCCAGGGATTCCCATTTGAGTTGCCAAAGCATTTCTGTAAAGCTTGCATGCTCTTCGAACATACCAGTAACAAATCTAGCACCCACCTCTTATCTGCTTCACTGTCTTCCTTTAATCCGACCTGGTGCAGATCCCAAACACTCAAGCAGTGCTCAAGAATTGGTAACAGCAGCATCCTATATGTGGTCTTCTTTACATATGAACCACACTTTCTGAAATTCTCCCAATAAAATGATGATATTAACCATGCACCTTCCCTACCACAATCTTCACATGCTTGTTCCATTTCACACAGTTTTGCAATGTTACACCCAGACATTTAAATGACATGATTGTGACAAGGGGGACAGCACTAATGCTGTGTCCAAACATAATGGGTTTGCTTTTCCTACTCATCCTCATTAACTTACATTTTTCTTCATTTAGAGCCAGCTGCCACTCATCCACAAAGTAGAAATTTTGTCTAAGTCACCTTGCATTCTCCTACAACCACAAAATGACGACACCTTTCCATGTGCCACAGCATCATCAGTAAACAGTCACAGATTGCTGCTCACCCTGCTTGTTAGATCATTTACGTATACAGAAAATAATAGCGGTCCTATCACACTTACCTGGGGCTCTCCTGACGATACCTTGTCTCTGATGAGCACTCACTGTCGAAGACAACATACTGGGTGTGATTACTTAAAAAGCCTTGGAGCCACTGACATATCCATTAACAGTCTGCAGAGGGCCACCATGTCAAATGTTTTCTGGAAATCTAGAAGTGTGGATTCTGCCTCTTGCCCTTTGTCTGTAATTTGCAGTATATTCTGTGAGAAAAGGGCAAGCTGAGTTTCACAAGAGTGACGCTTTCTAAAACTGTGCTGATTCGTGGACATAAGATCCTCGGTGTCATCAAAATTTATTATATTCAAACTGAGAATATATTCAAGAATTCTGCAGCAAACTGATATTAAGTGTATTAGTCTGTCATTTTGTGGATCCATTCTTTTACCCTTCTTATGTACAGGAATCAGCTGCACCTTTTTCAGTCTCTTGGTACTTTGTGTTGGTTGAGAGATTCTTGATAAATGCAAGCTAAGTAAAGAGCCAATGCCATAGAGCCCTCTTTGTAAAACCAAACTGAGATTTTGAGATTCATGATAAATACAAGCTAAGTAAGGGGCCAATGCTATGAAATACTCTTCATAAAACTGAATTGGAATTCCATCCGGACCTGGTGACTTATTTGTTTTCTACTCCTTCAGTTGTTTCTCTACACCAGGGATGCTAATTACTACGTTGTCTGTACAAAATCTGTTTGATGGTCAAATGATGGTATGTTTGTACAATTGTGCGAATGATTTCTTAAAAGCAAAACTTAAAATTTAGACTTTCATTTTGCTGTCTTCAACTGCCACACCAGAGTGGTCAATGAGTACCTGCACGGAATCCTTAGACCCGCTTAGCAGTTTTACATAGGACCAGAATTTTCTCAGGGTCTCAGCCATATCTTTTACTAAGTTATGACAGCGGTGGTTGTTGTATGCTTCCCGCATACATCTTATCACAGACGCACAAATCTGTGCTAACCTTTGTCTTTCATCATTTGCTCATTCATTGTTAAACCATGGTGGATCTTTTTCATCCTTAATCCATTTACCAAACACACAGTTCTCCAGACCATGAGTTACAATCTACAGAAACTGAACAGTACAGAAACTGAAAATTTCATTAAACAAAGTAAGAGTCTCACCTTTGTGTTGGCACAAGAGCCACGTCGACTGCGATAGCCAGGGAGCTGTGAGCCGAGATCAAGTGAAGTAAGGCTGCCCCTGTGGTTAAGCTCTATAACCAGGCTGAGTCGTTCCATGCTAATAGACACCTCCTTCTGAGGGTCACGGTCTGCTGCGTTGCCTTCTTTGTCCTGTAGTGTAGCTGCAGCAGCTTCATCAGCCTCTGATGAAAGAAAAGTATGGGCATAGCTTTAAATTTGTTTCAATGTCTTATATTAGTGTGTTTTATATTAGATTAGTGTTGTCCGCAGCTTGTGGTCTCGCGGTAGCGTTCTCGCTTGCCGAGTATGGGGTCCAGGGTTTGATTCCCGGCGGGGTCAGGGATTTTCACCTGCCTCGAGATAACTGAGTGTTGTTGTGTCATCTTCATCATCATCATCTTCATCATCATTCAACCCCATTATTGTTGAAGGAAGGCAAAGGCAAACAACCTCCACTAGGACCTTGCCTAGTACAGCGGTCTAGGTCTCCCGCATTGTCCCCTATGCTCTGTTATGGAGTATGGGATTTCATCATCATCATCATCATCATCATCATCATCATCATCATATTAGTGTTCTTAACTTGACTAAAGGAAGGGAGCTGTTAATGGGACACAAAGTGAAGCATTAAGGAACAGACAAATTTATTGCTAATGGAAGGAAATGTGAATGGAGAGGAGTTAAAAATTGTAAAGTAAGACCAAATTTCAACTACTGTAAGCATGCTCGAGCAGATGTGGGTTGCAACAGTTATGCTGAAATGAAGAGAACTGCACAGCATAGACTAGCGTGGAGAACTATGTCCAATCTTTGGACTGAAGACCACAAAAACAACCACATCTGTGTCATTTGTGCAGCTATCACATTAATTACAAAAACCCTAAAATATTGCAAAAATAATTGCACACTCTGTACACACATTATTTCATTATTTAAAAGGCTGGTTCTCCACTATTAATTCATTTCACTATCTTGGATGTTAAAGAAGCTAGTTGGAATGACTGAAGTCTTCAGTGCGTTTGGAAAAGAAACATAAGCAGGGTATTCAAGGAATGGTTTCATAGTCAAAAATCCTATTGTAAGTATTTCTAGTTGCTGTACTTCAGTGAATGGAGCATCATTAAGGCCACACAGAATTTTGGTGTTATTAAGCAGTCTATATTAGTGTACCAGACATGCAAAATGCATCAAAGCATCTCTTTTCTCAGGCCTTTAATGACAAAGCAGCGAGACAGATGATGTTAACCTCAAATAATTGGCCACTAATTCCAATGAATTCTTTTTAACAACAGCTGGAAACACAGGGAGAGAAAGTGCCCTGCAGAAAATTGAAATGTTAAATTCATTTAGACAGGAACTACATACTCCACCAGCAGACATCAGTTTTGCAACATCAACCACCAAACAGATCACAAAAATCATTAGAACACTGAGAATTAGCAACCCTTCTGGTTATAATGTTATTATATCCAAAAGCTTGCTCCCCCCCCCCCCCCCCCTCCTTTCTTACCCTGTAATCAGTGAGCTGACATATATTTCACTAAAGACTGAAATATACAGTATTTACATTGATTTTTAAAAGACATGATTAGCAAGTTACCTTTAATTATAGGCTTATCTCTCTCCTTCATGTATTAACAAAAATGTTTGAAAGTTAAGCTTGTAACAGAATATCCTTTCTGACAATACCCTTTAAATAAAAGCTCGGTTTGGCTTTTGTAAAGACTTCACAAAAGATAAAGCACTGTATGGTATCACAAACTATGTCCTGAGAAAACTAAACAAGAAAAATGACCCTGTTGGCATTTACTGTGATTTTAGTCAAGGCCTTTGGTTGTACAGATCACGAAATTCTATTAGGAAAAGTAAAATTTTACAATATTAAATGCATACTCATTGCATCAATGAAGTCATATCTTTACAACAGAATGTAGAGGCTCACATTAACAAATAATATGACAGGAATAAATAAATTCAGAGTGAGGATAAGATATGGTGATGTGCACAATGTTTGGTACTTCATCCACTTCTGTTTATGACCTGCTTAAATGATTGGACATTGGAGGACTCTTCAAAACTGTAATCTTTTCTAATGGCACAAGTATATGGATAAAGAGCCAAAGGACATCCATATCACACACAGTCTGAGAAATAATGTAACAGGCTTACAAATGGCTCACAGCAAACAGCTTAACTCTTAATCTTACCAAGTCCTACAATATTACGCAGTTTCAAAGAAATAAAAATTACTTACAGGTACCAGAAGCAGAGATTAAAGGGCTATCACTGGATGAGACTGCATATGTGATGTTGCTAAGTATCCAGACAGATAATAAATTGATGCTGTTGGTAAATTAACCAAACCAGCCGACTTTTGATGCTATGCTCTTAGAAATTTCTCTCATTGCACTGCCCTAAAGAAATGATTGCTAGCATACTTAACTCGATACTGTCCTATACCACAAATGTGTGGCACTGTACAACAAAGGTCTGAAAGTATTTATTCTACATAAATATGCAGTAAGAATATTATGTAAAGTAGATAACAAAACATCTTGCAAAAGTCAAACAGCCTGCAAAATCCAATACAGAGATCTTGGAATTTTTATACTCACATTTCAGTACAGCTACTTTCTTGTGGTATTTGTGGTTAACAAATGAATTAGGATGAAATGTGAAACTGACAAGCACAACACTAGAAATAAGAATAATTGCCATATAGACTACCACATCCCTTTCTAGAATTCAAAATGTAGTTTTATTTTCTGAGTGCAAAAGTCTATCACATGTCTCTGATAGACATCGGACAGGAGATTGGAAACTTCCAGATACTCAAACGCAAAGTAAAACAGAACTTTAGTTCACTAACAATCGTTCTAAACAGATTTTTAATTTGTCGTACCTAGCCACTAGCAAAGCTGAACCACCTGAAGATGTCAGACGGCTGCTCTGAGGAAATATTGTGGAATTTGCACAACATAATCCAGCAGCAAACCCATGAAGACTATTTACAACAAATCCGCCAGGAAAGCTTGAAGAGTCTTACTTTGCATACATTGCCTACAGTGGATGCCTCTTCCTGTTAATGAATAATTTGACTTGTTCCACATTCCTGTAGGCTCTCCTTCATAATAGGCTTTATGGAGCTCAATGTGTGTGTGAGTGGCAGTGAGTGGGGAAGAAGAAACAAAATATGATATTGTTATGGAGCTCAAGCTGTCAAAAAGCATTAAAAGAGTGTCAAATTTAATTTGTAACCTATGCCATTTTTTCCAGAGATTTTCCACATACGGTTTTATACAATCCACTGAGCATCATTGTTGCAGTGATCATTTTATAGATTATTTCTCTCCTGTTATCAGTCTCAAGGTCTGGTCTACCTGCTACACCATCAGTTCCCAATGTGTCACCTATTGCTGACAAGTGGTTTATTCATAGCTCAAATATGTTGACAGTGATTTTCTGTTGTCGCAAGTGTTTTCTACTTCTTTTACTGCACTCGAATTCAGTGGCTGACACCATTACTATTCAGCTTTGAGGGTTCTGTAAATTTCTCACTTTTGTAAATTTCAAAACTGTTTACAAGTGCCTTCTTTCTGTACTCTTATGAACCTTTCTCTTTTCTTCCCTTAATAGTTTTCACTTATTGTTGGTACATTAGACCGTCTCTTCCAGTGACATGGGTTAGTTTTAAGGACTTTCTCATACTTCTTGCACCAGCACACACACTTTCCATTAGTTGGGGGATTTTCCAATCTGTGTTCAGTGGGAATCTTACTTTCATTTATGAGAGATGCTTATGCAACTGTATCTATTGCAAAACATTTTAAAGTCTTTTAGTAACATATTTCTTTTCTCTTGTTTAGGGCACGCACCCTGGTCAATCCTGAAATCAAGCTGCTCCTTTGTTTTCTCACAATCAACTTGTATGAATTCAGTTGTTTGGGGATAGAACCATATTTATATTTTTTAACTTGTGGTTACTGTAATAGTAAAAGAACCTTAGACATAACATTTCTAACAATAACATTGACATCATTGTTCTATTAAATATAAACTAACCTTCCACTTCAACTGCCCTCTGTCTGTTACGTATTTCAACTTCTCGCAACCAGTATCGATGTAGTAACCAGTAAGCAACACCTCCTGCTATAGCTATGATTCCCATGGCTCTAAAGGACTCACGAGTTCCAATTTTACCAATTAATATGCCCCCAAAGAAACTTCCACTGCCACGTCCTGAAATTGATAAAATTAGAGTAAAATTTTGATGATGCATAAAGAAAGCTGCACATGTCTGTTGTAGAAGTCTCAAATAAGAATATCACAATAATTATATTTCTTAAATATATTTCTAAAAGTTACTGCATGCTACATCAAGGATTAAGGTACTCTTAGAATGCTAGTTTACATAATCTGCTTCATAACATAAGTAGTGTCATATAATAACAATAAATTGCCAAATCTGTCACATAAAAATTCCTTGAATGATTACAATCACTTTTTTCAATTTATGAAGACATTTCTCTTAAAAAATTTTTAAACAATTTGGCAACTTGTTGAAGCACAATTTGTCATTTATACGTAGCCTATTACCTGTCATTTTTAATTTTGTTCTTTTTCAAAAGTAGTTATATTTCTGAATTGTGGTTTATTTGTCTCATGACATCCATGCCTAAATAACATATATGGCACAAATTCACACTGTTGTTAGAGTAATTTTTACATTAATAAGAAATGATATAACTATGAAATGATATTTTATGAATCAACAGCTATGTATATTTAGTGGGATAAGCAACAAATTTTATTCAACTCAAATTACCAATTCAAGCAATGGAAATCCAGGACGGAATAATGACAATATTATGAAAAGGTTAGATTATTACTCACCACATAGTGGAGATGCTCAGTTGCAGATAGGCACAACAGAAAGACTGCTAAACAAGTGAGCTTTCAGCCAAAAGACCTCCTTCTAAAGTAGACAAAACACACACACACAAACAGACGCAAGCACAACTCACACACACATGACCAATTTCTCTGACTGCTATGACTGGACTCACCCTGTTGTACTTGTCTACAAATTGCCAGTTCATCCTTCATGAATTCATCCAGTAGGTAATAGTATTTCTATTTCATTGGCTTGCACAGCTTTCTTTTTTAGTGGACTTAACTTCTCCTGCAATAACTTTTCCCATTTTAATTTAATATAAATCTTCATTCTCATATGTTGATGAGCTCAGGCATACCACCTGAGTTGGATGGTGGGAAGTAGAAAATTTTCTCTCTCTTTTGTGGTTATGTATGAACAAAATAATTTTTCCTGACTTATTGCTGCCTGTTACATATCTTACAACAATTTTATAAATATGTAGGGATGGGAGAGTTAAGTTGTAGTTCTTTTAAATAATGAGTGACTTGAAACTTCCTGGTAGATTAAAACTGTGTGCCCGACCGAGACTCGAACTCGGGACCTTTGCCTTTCGCGGGCAAGTGCTCTACCATCTGAGCTACCGAAGCACGACTCACGCCCGGTACTAACAACTTTACTTCTGCCAGTATCTCATCTCCTACCTTCCAAACTTTACAGAAGCTCTCCTGAAGGTTCGCAGGAGAGCTTCTGTAAAGTTTGGAAGGTAGGAGACGAGATACTGGCAGAAGTAAAGCTGTGAGTACCGGGCATGAGTCATGCTTCGGTATCTCAGATGGTAGAGCACTTGCCCGCAAAAGGCAAAGGTCCCGAGTTCGAGTCTCGGTTGGGCACACAGTTTTAATCTGCCAGGAAGTTTCATATCAGCGCACACTCCACTGCAGAGTTAAAATCTCATTCTGGAATGAGTGACTTGGTTCTTTCTGATGTATGGTGAAATATTAAGAATGACTTTCTGTGTATCTATATGTGTGCCTGCTCTGTTAGCCAAATGTTCTCAAAACTTAATATCTGTCTAATTATAGATTTAAAATAATTTCTGTGTACAACTTTTTGCATATCCGTACCAGTTGCAGGTAATAATATTCACTTCACATATGCAAAGATACTTAATTTGTTTGGTACTGTGCGTGTGTATGTGTGTGTGTGAGCTCAAATTTTTGCCTAAATATATCTTGATTGTTGTAAATAATCTTAATCTGGTCACTTTGTGACTGTGTGGTCTTTAACTGCATAATATGAGTGTAAAAGATTTTCAGATTCAATCCGTTTAGCTGAAACTAAGTTTCTAAACTACTGAGAGTCCTGATTTTCAACTAACACATAACAACTCAAATGAAACTGGTGGGGACTGATATTTAATGGTAAATCAATCCCATGGAAAAGAAATAAATCTGGCTTGATAAGGAGCTTTGTGGAAAGCCCTAAGATCTGGTTTTCCTGGCTAAATAATAATTTGCCCTATTTACAGTAAGCAGGGTTTAAGCCACTGTAGAGCATTGCCTCTAATGCCATACTTAACTGTTATTTTGTAAATAGGCAAGATGTGATTTACAGACTCAAAAGCCTTTGTGAGATCACACATTTTTGCAGACTTATTGTTCTTGTCTAATGATGTTCTTATTTTCTTAACAAAACTGTTTAGTGGATCTGTGGTGCTCCTGCCCTGGAGAGGACAAAGTGGTTCTTTAGGGTAATATCATATTGGGCTTATGTCTATCTACTTCTAAGTCCATACTCTTCAAACAACATTGAAGTGAATAGCAAAAGTTACTTCCCATTGTGTCACATATTAGGGTTTCTCCCATTACATTCATGCATGGAGAGCAAAAATAAACATTGGTTTCCCACTTCAGTTGCCCAAATGTGGTCTGTGAGAGCTCTCTAATTGTGTCTGCCTGTGAATCATTCTTCTCTCAGGGCTGTATCCCAGATGACTCCTCTTCTTCTTTATTCTCTTTCACTTGGTCCAACTATCTCTTCCTTGGTCATCCTAATGGTTTCTTCCCAATTACATTTGCATGTAGCCATTGTTTTGCTATACAATATCAATTAGCTGGACAAGCCCATACCATTTGAAACAGGCCCCTGGCACTTCTTCTCTCCCCCACCCAGTGAGAATGTGTACTCTTCAGGTTCTTTCCTTATGTTTTTATTACTTACCCTATCCTTTTCTAGTTTGCTGGGCTGTATAGTGTACAAACTTCATTACTGCGGCTTGCTGTTTGTTGTTTATCTGTTTGGTTGTTGTCCAGATTTTTAGGCCATATGTTATTATGGGAATAAAGGAGAGTCTGATTTGATCTTAATGGGACATTTCATTCCACAGTAGATACCAGGTAGAAGTGAGCTGATTTTTTTGGTCTGGTTATTGACCTTGTGCTGTATCCTGTTATTACTTAAAATGCATCCATGTCTTTTATATATTATCCCCAAATTATTTCATCTACAAATACAAATCTTTAATGTCTTTATTGTTCTTCTGCTTCATTCCTTTCATAACTTCCTAAGAGTGACTATTTAAATGCCTGTGTTGGTGGTGCCTGTGGAAGCAGTGTGTAGGTCAGTATTCCTAAATTAATAACTTAATACACAGCCTTAAAACTTTGTAAGTAAGCTTTCATTGGATAGCTGGGGTCTATCTTAAAATATTTGCCACTTTAGGTTCTTCAGCATTTCTGTGATACCCGTGACTCAGACAAAACTGTGATCATTTTTATTCCCCATATTTGTATATATTCAATATCCCATGTTAGTCTTGGTTATTATGGGTCCCATGCACTTGAGCAATATTCTTGAGGGGGACACTTTGGGTATGGTACTAGAAATTACAAGAGGTCCTACAGTAGTAAAATTTGCAAGTGGAAACATGTTTGTCATTGATGCATTCTTTAAGAAAAATTTTGAAAATGGATTTGTCAAAGGACAAACAGAACTAAACTGAAACTGATTCATGTCAAGCAGTAAAGAAACTGCACATTATGAAATGGTTCTTAACCAATTCAAAAGTGTAATTAAGACTAATACAGTGCAGAGAAAAATAGCAGTTGAATTACCCTTGGTGGTGCGGAAGTAACTAGATTAGGAAACAAGGCACTAAAAGGAGAAGAGCTATTTTGCTACTTGGGCAGCAAAATAACTAGGAGGAAATAAAATGGAGACTGGCAATAGCATAAAAAGCTTTACTGAAAAAGAGAAATATGTTGACTTCAAGTATAAAATGGAGTGTTAGGAAACCTTTTTCGAAATCACTTGTCTGGGATATGGCTTTATGTGGAAGCAAAACATGGATGATAAACAGTACAGGCAAGAAGAGAACAGAGCTACTGGAACGTGCTGCTACAGACGAATGCTCAAGATTAGCAGTGAAATGGCATCCGAAACTTTGTGTTTGACTGATAAATCATAAAAAATGTGTGTGTGTGTGTGTGTGTGTGTGTGTGTGTGTGTGTGTAAAAGCAAAGATGGCAAAATCAAAAGAAATAAATATTTTAACACAACACGAGAAAGTCATACAACACCCCAACATCAAAAAATCATGACAAGCTGCAGAATGAATGGTATAGAACTACCACCATACTCAAATAATGTCATACGAGAAAGAAAATAAACAAAAAAGCCCAGTGAATATAGCACTTAAAGTGCTGAAACTTGTGTGGGTAAAACTATAAAATAGTGTCTTGCATGAGGCCGAATTCTCCTGCATGGACTGAACAATTAATTAAGAAGTATTGGGCTGCACTGTGGAGAAACGAGCTTATTAATACAGCTATACAGTTCCTCTAAGAGAAGGGACAGATTGACAGGAAAATATCCTAAGGTATCAAGGAATACTTGATTTGCTAAGGGAGTGAAATGTGGAATGTGGGAGGGACCAAAAATGGTAGAGTGAAACCAAGGCTTCACTGCAGTAAACAACTTCAAGTGGGTGTAAGCTACAGGTAATTACACAGAAATGAAAAATCTTGAATGGGATAGACTAGTGCAGAGAACTGCATAAAACTGCATGTGTGAATGTAGTCTTTCTGACATATATTATTCACAAAAATGATTCTAATGAAACCACAAACCTCCACAAGAGTTGGAGACTAACTGACAGACAGGTTTTTAGTTGCAATCTGAAGGAATTTGTCCTGCCAAACTCATATTCACTGCAGGAATATTTAAGGTTTACTTGTATTATGGAAATGTAATTCAATGAAATTAATCGAATAATAGATTATATGGTTTCT
The DNA here is from genome assembly GCF_023864345.2 of Schistocerca serialis cubense. Lineage (NCBI taxonomy): Eukaryota > Metazoa > Arthropoda > Insecta > Orthoptera > Acrididae > Schistocerca > Schistocerca serialis. Next base: position 1,160,112,070 of record NC_064638.1, on the reverse strand, counting down.
ATATGAGTACTTCACATCCGCCAGAAAAATGTTTATGTAAGGAAGACACGGGTTATCTACCTGTTACAAGCAGCCTGAGTTGAGTTTTTCATGATTCCAAGCAAATATCTGGCCATGGCTGTCCGTTTTCCAATTCTTGTCATAACTGGGATTTATAAAATGTAGAAAACGCTTTATTGCTGTTGTTGCCATAGTGTTTGTTGTTGCTTAAGCTGTTGTTTTAATTGGTGTCTTTCATTCCTGGAGTTCATAGTTCAATGTTTTGTTGTGATTTTCCTTTCGATAATAAGTTTTGAATATGTGATGATTTAACAATTAAAACAATCAAATTGTGACAAAATAATGTAATTGGGCAGATAAAAAATCTACTCACCAAGTGGCATCAGAACACACACATAAAAGGAGGTTATAATAAGGCAAGCTTTCAGAGACAGTGCTCCTTCTTCAGGTAGAAGGGTTGAAGGGGAAGGAAGATGGGTAAAGCAAAAGGATTGGAGAAGTCTAGTAAAAGGGGTAGATTTTGGGAAAGTCATCCAGAACAACAGGTCAGGGAAGACTTACCATCAACCAGTCTTTTCTTGTCTGCTAAGTCTCCCCTGACCCATGGTTCTGGACAACTTTCTCAAAATCTACCCCTTTTCGTAGACCTCTCCAGTCCTTTTCCTTCACCCATCTTCCGTCACCTTCAACCCTTCTGCCTGAAGAAGGAGCAACTGGCTCCAAATGCTTGCCTAATTATAACCTCCTTTTATGTGTATATTCTGCCATCACTTGGTGAGTAGATTGAATATCTAATGTTGTATTTTATGACCTTGATCTCATTCATGCAGAGAAACAACTGAATAAGAATTAAATAAATACTAAATTAAAAATAGCTGATGAGAAGAATAATGGGAAACATAAAATTAAAGAAGAGAGGGAGAGAGGGATTGTTACGAATTTTACAAAACTTACCTAAACTGAAATGTGACATTCCAAGAACACCAATAAGTGTTGCTAGCAACCACCTGGGAGCCAGAATTGTGCAGTATGTTGCAGCTGCTGTCCACATAAGATGCACTGCTGTTGCTTCAATTATTTCAAAGGGAAAAGCCCACCATGGACTCCTGAAAAAAATCAATAGAATAGAACTTTATTAAAAAAAAAAAAAAAAATAAGTAGTTAAAATTACTCTTCTCATATATAAAATAAAGATATTGTTCTCTTCGTGAGTATCATGGGTTCAGATACATTGCTACTCACAACATAGGAGAGGCTTTGAATCACAGATAGGCACAATGAAAAAAAACTACTAAAATATGAATGTTTCAGACAAAGTTCTTTTTCCAAAATAGAAAATACGCACACTCTCACAGGCTTAACTCACATACCCATGGCCATTGTCTCTGGGTGTTGGGGCTCAAAAGTGACTGCAGCTGACATGAGCAGCGATCTGCAGGACTTGGTTGTGGAGGAAAGATAAGGCACGAGGTGGGATGGGGAGCAAAAGCAGAGTAGGGGTCGGGGAAGATGCTGTACTGCCTGTGGGTGTCTGTAAGGATGTGGTGGGGATGATATAAGGCTGTTAGGTGCAGTGTCAGGAGGCTGTTGGGAAAGAGGAGGGGGGGGGGGGGAGGAGAAGGAAGGGAGAGGGTATAGAAGAGAAGTAAACAAGGGGAAAAGAGTAGGAGGTGCGTTGGTGGGATAGAAGGCATGGGTAGTACTGGACTGGCTGCAGATGAAGGACTTTGTCTGAAAACTTAATATTTTAGCAGTCTTTTTTATTGTGCCTGTCTGTGATTCAATGCCTCCTCTGTGTGGTAAGCAGCAATCTATCCTTTCCTTGTTTTAATTCAATTCTGGACTTTCCATTCTTGGATTCACTTGTGTCTTCTGCTCAGAAACTCATTAACAATTTATTGCCAGGGGAGGACAAATTAAGGACAAATGATTTCCTACCCAACAAAAATTGCAGAAACTTTCAACAAATATTTTGCAAACCTAAGTGAACAGTTGGTGAGTGGACTGGAAGAACATAACAAAATATCACCTCCATCATCCAATAGCATAAGAAATATATCTCATTATTGAACCTTTCACCCACAAATACAGAAGAAATTTTATCAGTTATAAAAACCTTGAAAAAAGGGTACTCATGTGGAACTGATGGAATACTAGATGTGATTATTAAAAAATGCTCTCTTGCCTTAGCTGAACCCTTGACACACTTGTGCAACAGCTCACTGGCATCAGGAACTTTCCCTTCATGCTTAAAAACTGCAAAACTGAAACCACTGCTCAAAAAAGGAAATCCACAGAAGACATTTCAAATTACAGGCCAATAGCCCCACTGCCTGTATTTTCAAAAATTTTTGAATTTTTTTTTAATAAGAGATTGTCTGATTTCCTAAATAAACATAAAATTCTCTCTTCCTCACAGCATGGTTTCAGGAAAGGCTATTCAACTGAGAGCGCAATATCTGAATTTCTTAATGAAATCTACGCTAAACTAGATGCGAGTGAATTTGTGACAGCCATATGTCTTGATTTATCCAAGGCTTTCGACATCACTGACCATAATGCCCTACTGCAGAAGCTTGACCAATTAGGAATTAGAGGTATATCCAATGAGTGGCTCAGGACATACCTATGTGGCCGCGAACAGATGGTTGAAGTGCAATATACTGACCATAACAAAATTATCTACTACTGTTCAGGATATGAAAATGTGAAATATGGCGTCCCTCAAGGATCAGTATGACGACCCATTCTGTTTCTCCTCTATGTCAATGATCTTATATACAACAAGGATTGCCAAACTACTCTCCAATTTGCAGATGGTATAAGTTTCCTTATAAGTGGGAAAACAGAAGAAGAACTAAAAGACTCTGTTATCCACACAATGAACAGTGTACAAAGTGGTTCAGCTATAACAAGCTAATTATAAACAAAGAAAAGACAGTATCAATGAACTTCTACAATCTAAAAGGGAAGCACCACCCAAACATACAAATAGAATTAAGAGACAGAGTTCTTGAAAGTGTTGACAGCACAAAATTTCTGGGATTCAGGCTCCAGAACAACACAAAATGCAAAATCGGAGGTTCATATTGAGTATCTGCAAAGGAAACTAAGCAAAACCTGCTACATGATAAGGATTTTAAAAAAATTGTTGCAGCAAAGCCAACCTGTCAAATGAACGCAACTCCTATGTGCATTCTGTAATTAAAAATGGCACAATCTTCTGGGGCAATGCAACAGCAAATATTAAACTTTTCAAGATACAAAAGAGAATATTAAGAATCACTGAAGGGGTAAACAATAGGAAATCATGCAGATTCATACTAAAAAAAGGCATTTCTTCCTCTTCCTTGCATTTTTATCTATGAAATGTCAGTTTTCATAAAACAATATATTGATAGACACCCAGATATATTATTAAAAATGAAGATATACATGCATACAATACAAGACAAAAATCTGATCTTCATACGAAACAGCTGAGAACAACTTTGTGCAAAAAAGGCACTCTACATGTTGGGATAAAAAGTTACAATAATCTGCCTAACCATATTAAATCAGTAAGTAAACTCAGAAGTTTTAAGGCTGAACTAAAGGCGTGTTTAATTGATCATTGCTTTTACAGTCTGACAGAGTACCTAGAAACCAAATGACAAAAATAAATATGCATTATGAATATTCTATGTTGCATGTTGTCTCTAATGTTTGTTGTATATACGATTCTTTGCTAAATTAATTAAATATCTAGCCCTTAGGAATGCAATGCAAATTTTATTTTATGTTGTAATGGATTAACCATGTCCAATATCCTTGTATATATTCTATACATGTTGGATTAGAAGGACTAAATAAATAAATAAGTAAATTTCTTTGGCTTTTTATTTAATCATTTATTGTTTGCAGAAAAAAAAGTCATTTCAAACAAAAACATTATTTGTGTTTACTACACAACTACAAAACAAATAACTTCTTACTTTTTCTGCATAAGTTCTATACTTTTAAAGAATTTTTATGAGGAAATTGAATTTTTTTCTGTGGTCCAACAGTTTCAATTGCAAGAAGTTATTTTACTGCACATTGTGCAACAACACATACACAACATTTTTTTTCTTGCTCATTGTGAAAGCTACTAACTCAACATAGAGGCACCTCCAACAAAGCTGTGATTAAGAGTCTTGAATAACAGTCACTGATTATGGGACTGTTTATTATTATTTTAATGGTACATGTGTACAAAATCTGTTTATGGATGCTAGTTTCTTGACGGATACCACATTCCAGAAAGTTCTCCTTCATACTGATATCTATGGACCAAGATGTTTAAGTGAATTCTTCAAGTTCACTGATATGTTCTGATGGTTCACATATTTTTATATGTACTTTGTTACTAAGTATGATACACAGCAAATGCCGATGCAGAATAAACATTTCTGTTACCACAAGTAAAAATGTGATAGATTCATTTATCTGGCATATCTATATAATTAATGTGGATATTGCCAAATTCTGTTTCAAAATGTAATTGAAATATAAATTTACTTACTCGATCATTGAATAGCCCATAAGCCTTGCTGCATGGGAGAAAAATGCAAGAATAATAATGTTCACATTGCCCAGTTTCTTAATGATATCACCTGCTCCATAAAGAAATGGCACACTGCTTATGGTTCCAATGGATACTGTGAAACCTACATAAAGACATAAAAAATGTGAACTGAATATATGCAATACAAAATCTATTGATCAAAATTAGTCTAAAGGCTTTATTATTCTGAAAACAAATTTACTGCTTTTTATTGTATGAAGGAGCACATTTTTAAAGGTTCACATTATGTATAATGAACTGTACTCTAGTCTTAGATATTTTCATTTCTATTTCTGAGTTTCAACACTGTTTGGAGACCAGCCAGAGAACAGTGCTTAAGGACACTTGGAATAAATGAGAATCTGTTTCATGAAAGTGGCTTTAAAATAATAATAATAATAATAATAATAAAACACATCATTGCCATTGCTCCTATAAAATGTGTGCAAATGCAAATTCAAAAATTAAGGGACTGTATTCTGCAGTGAAATGTGTTGGTCTGTGGGCATTTCAGTAAAGTTGCAGAGAAAAGGAACACCATATCTGAGACTAATTATATTATGAATATAATAGAGGGAAACATTCCACGTGGGAAAAATATATCTAAAAAGAAAGATGATGAAACTTACCAAACAAAAGCGCTGGCAGGTCGATAGACACACAAACAAACACAAACATACACACAAAATTCTAGCTTTCGCAACCAATGGTTGCCTCGTCAGGAAAGAGGGAAGGCAGAGCCACATCCTCATCTCCTCAAACCCGGAACCTTCCACAGAAGAACCCCAAAAGTGCCCCACTTGTGACAGGATACTTTCCGGGACTGGATCAGATTCTGAATGTGGCTCTCCAGCAGGGATACGACTTCCTCAAATCCTGCCCTGAAATGAGATCCATCCTTCATGAAATCCTCCCCACTCCACCAAGAGTGTCTTTCCGCCGTCCACCTAACCTTCGCAACCTCTTAGTTCATCCCTATGAAATCCCCAAACCACCTTCCCTACCCTCTGGCTCCTACCCCTGTAACCGCCCCCGGTGTAAAACCTGTCCCATGCACCCTCCCACCACCACCTATTCCAGTCCTGTAACCCGGAAGGTGTACACGATCAAAGGCAGAGCCACGTGTGAAAGCACCCACGTGATTTACCAACTGACCTGCCTACACTGTGAAGCGTTCTATGTGGGAATGACCAGCAACAAACTGTCCATTCGCATGAATGGACACAGGCAGACAGTGTTTGTTGGTAATGAGGATCACCCTGTGGCTAAACATGCCTTGGTGCACGGCCAGCACATCTTGGCACAGTGTTACACCGTCCGGGTTATCTGGATACTTCCCACTAACACCAACCTGTCAGAACTCCGGAGATGGGAACTTGCCCTTCAGCATATCCTTTCTTCTCGCTATCCGCCAGGCCTCAATCTCCGCTAATTTCAATTTGCCGCCGCTCATACCTCACCTGTCTTTCAACTTTATCTTTGCCTCTGTACATCCGCCCCGACTGACATCTCTGCCCAAAAAATGCCCAAACTCTTTGCCTTTACAAATGTCTGCTTGTGTCTGTGTATGTGTGGATGGATATGTGTGTGTGTGCGAGTGTATACCTGTCCTTTTTTCCCCCTAAGGTAAGTCTTTCCGCTCCCGGGATTGGAATGACTCCTTACCCTCTCCCTAAAACCCATATCCTTTTGTCTTTCCTTCTCCTTCCCTCTTTCCTGACGAGGCAACCATTGGTTGCGAAAGCTAGAATTTTGTGTGTATGTTTGTGTTTGTTTGTGTGTCTATCGACCTGCCAGCGCTTTTGTTTGGTAAGTTTCATCATCTTTCTTTTTAGATAGACTAATTATATTGCTACATTTGTCATTAGGGTTGCAATACTAATATTTGGTTTAGGAGTTACAAATAACATGAAGATCATACTGGATGGCATTTGATACCTGTGTATTATATACAAAACTGCTTAAAATTTTCTTGCAAGTGATAAGAAGCTGTGTTAAGTCTGAGAACAGTATGACTAAATGACTGAAGGAGCACAATAGCAGAGAGATAAGGTAATTAGTGTTCGTCTTCTTAGTGCCTGCGTGCTTGTGCAAAAAGACAACTCACACACACATGACTGCAGTCTCAGGCACACGTAGCCACACTGTAAGTAGCAGCACCAGTGCACGATGGGAATGGTGAGTGGGTGGGGGTAAGGAGGAGGCTGGGGCATGGAGGGGGAGGGATAGTAAGGTAGGGGTAGCAGACAGTGCAGTGCTGCCGGGGAGTGCGCAGGGACAAGTTGGAAAGAGAGTAAGACAGCTATGTGCAGTCAGGAGGTTAGACAGAGTGCAGGGAAAAGGTGGGGGGGGTGGGGGGGGGGAGATAGGTAGGTGAAGGACAGGGACTAGAGAGGATTGAGGCCACGCGGGTTAGGGGAACATACGATATATTGCAGGGAAAGTACCCACCTGCAGAATTCAGAAAATCTGGTAATAGTGGTAAGGACCCATGTGGCACAGGCTGTGAACTAGTATCATTGAAATGAAGGATGTCATGTTTGGCAGCAACTAGGTGGTCCGTTTGTTTCTTGGCCTCAGTTTGTTGGTGGCCATTCATGTGGACAGCTTATTAGTTGTCGTGCCCACTTAGAATGCAGCACAGTGGTTGCAGCTTAGCTTGCAGATCATGTGACTGTTTTCACAGGTGGCCCTGCCTTTGATGGGATAGGAGATGTTCGTGGCAGGACCGGAGTAGGAGGTGGAAGTGGGAGGATGTATGGGACAGGTCTTGCACCTAGGTCTATTACAGGGGTATGAGCCATGAGGTAAGCGTTTGGGAGCGGGGCTGTCTATATGTATATTGTGTAGGTTCGGTGGATGGCGGAATACCTCTGTGTGAGGGGTGAGAAGGATAGTCGGCAGGACATTTCTCATTTCAGGGAATAATGAGAGGTAGTCGAAACCCTGGCAGAGAATGCAATTCAGTTGCTCCAGTTCTGGGTGGCGTTGAGTTACTGAGGTACTGCGTTGTTCCTCTGTGGCAAGATGGTGGGACTTTGGGAGGTAGTGGGAGACTGAAAAGATAAGTCACGAGAGATTTGTTGTTGTACTAAGTTGCGAGGTAATCATGGTCTGTGAAGGCTTCAGTGAGACCCTCGGTATACAGGGTGTCCCAGCTATCTTGTCCACCCAAAATATCTCTGGGACAATAACAGCTATTGGAAAACGACTTTCACCGGTATCAATGTAGTGCTGGGGCCCATGAATGTACATATTTGGAAACATTCTAAAACGAAAGCATATGTGTTTTTTAACACAAACTTACGTTTTTTTAAATCGACCTCCTATATTTTTTCTTTAGCAATCCATAGCATGACAAAGCACATACACAATGGCATTGATTGCATCGCAATATTCCCATTACATCCCGAGATATTGAGACACGAAGTTCACACTTGAAACACCTGACATGCGCTGCTAGCGCACCTCCTGAGGCTCAGGCGTGAACCCCATGCTGCTCATAGTCGCGATGTGATTGACATGTGTAATCACACCTCCATACTTATCAAGAGGTCCGAAACGAATAATACGGTCTGCTGCCATCCTGCATTAATGTCGTACATTCCAGCAGGTATTTATCCCACAGGCTAGAGTGACGCGGTTCTGTAACATATCTGTGTACTGCAACATGAGTCACAAAGTTAACTTCGCTTATCATTAATCCATTACTTAAAAGGTAATGCCGTTCAACGTTAAAACTTTACTTTACTGTTGATATAGCGCAAGTGACAATTCATCATTCACTCGTAATAGTAAAATTCATGTTGATGGTTTTAGTGAAACAAGCAAGTGGACTAAAAGTTTTACCATTGTTTAGGTAAAAATGTTTTGATTTCAGGTAGGACATAGAAGATGAATGTAAACATGTTTAACCAATTAGTTTTATTATCACATAATTATCAATATTATGTTTATCTAATGTGTTAAATGACAAATTGTTGCAAACAAATGTTTCTTAACATCACTGGGTAAAATGGCCCTTTGTAGAAACTTCCACTGTGATACCAGCACTACATACTAAACGTAGCGTTCACATCTCATGCTCAAAGTGATGCCCATTGGCTTGCATACATAGGGTCACTCTGCGGATGAAGGATGCCCTACTTCGTGCTACTGTTTCCTCTTTGATGGCTGTACAAGCATCAATAATGCGTTGCTTCATGTCCTCTGGTGTTGTTGGTTCATGTTGGTAAACAGCATCCTTCACTGCTCCCCAAAGAAAATAATCCAGCGGTGTAAGGTCTGGAGATCAGGCAGGCCACCTAACTGGGCCACCTCGTTCAATCCACCTACCAGGGAACTTCCGGTTCAGAAGTCGTCGTGCTCGTAAGGCGTTATGTGCAGGGCATCTGTCATGCTGACACCACATGACCATTCTCCGATTCAGAGGTATGGTGTCCAAGAGAACAGGAAGATTGTTTCATATAAATCTGGAGTATTGTCTGCCATTTTGGGTGCCATTTATAAAGAAAGGTCCGATAATGGTATCGCCAATAATCCCACACCAAACGTTAACTTTCCACGGACGTTGATGCTCTACCTGACGGAGCCATTTTGGATTGTCTATGGACCAATAATGCATATTCCTCAAATTGACAATTCCTTTGTTGGAAAATGATGCCTCGTCGGTAAAGAGAACATCTGCAACAAAATTTGGATTAGTCAGAAGTTTTTGCTGAGCCTACCGACAAAATGTTACCCTATTGCGGAAGTCATTTCCATGAACATCCTGGTGTAAATGAACATAGTAAGGATGAAATTTATGACGTTTAAGAATACGCTGTGCACTTGATTTTGACACACCAACTTCACGTTCAATTTGACGTGTGCTGATTTGAGGATTCACAGCTATGGTAGTGAGCACAGCAACTTCAGCACGTTCATCTGTGCGTGTTCTAGGACGATGTCGAGGTCTTGGAGGTGTGATTACACATGTCAATCACATCGCGACTATGAGCAGCATGGGGTTCACGCCTGAGCCTCAGGAGGTGCGCTAGCAGCGCATGTTGGGTGTTTCAAGTGTCAACTTCGTGTCTCAATATCTTGGGATGTAATGGGAATATTTCGATGCAATCAACGCCATTGTGTATGTGCTTTGTCATGCTATGGATTGCTGAAGAAAAAATATAGGAGGTCAATTTTAAAAAACATAAGTTTGTGTTAAAAAACACATATTCTTTCGTTTTAGAATGTTTCCAAATATGTACATTCATGGACCCCAGTCCTACATTGATACCAGTGAAAGTCGTTTTCCAATAGCTGTTATTGTTCCAGAGATATTTTGGGTGGACAAGATAGCTGGGACACCCTGTATTTCGAGAGGGACTGCTCATTACTGCAGATGCGACGACCCCGAGTAGTTAGGCTGTATGGAAGGGACTTCTTGGTTTGGAACTGGTGGCAGCTGGAGGTATTGCTGGTGGCTAGTAGGTTTGATATGGACAGAGGTACTGATGTACCCATCTTTGAGGTGGAGGTCAACATCTCAGAAGGTGGCTTGTTGGATTGAGTAGGACCAGGTGAAGCAAATGGGGGAGACATTGTTGAAGGTTTGGAGGAATGTGGATAGTTTGTCCCCACCCTTGATCCAGAACACAAAGATGTTATCAATGGATCTGAACCAAGTGAGGGGTTTAGGATTCTGGGTGTACAGGAAGGATTTCTCTAGATGGTCCATGAATAGGCTGGCATAGGATGGTGTCATGTGGGTGCCCATAGCCATACCCTGGATTTGTTTGTAGGTAAAGCCTTCAATGGAGAAGTAATTGTATGTGAGGATATAGTTGGTGATGGTGCTTTGGAGGAGGTTGTTGGTTTGGAATCCATCGGGTGCTGGGAAAGTTAGTGTTCAATAGTGGTAAAGCCATGGGCATTAGGGATGTTAGTGTAAAGTGAGGTGGCATCAATAGTGACGAGCAGGGCACTGTGTGCTAGAGAGGGACAGGAACTGTGGAGAGTCAGTGAAGGAAATTGTTGGTATCTTTAATACAGGAGGATAGGTTCCTCCCCCTCCCTGCTCCGGCCTCCTCCTTACCCCCACCCAAGTCACCACTCCCATCTTGCACTGGTGCTGCTGCCCGCAGTGTGGCTGCAGTTGCCTGAGACTGCAGTAATGTGTGTGTGTGTGTGTGTGTGTGTGTGTGTGTGTGTGTGTGTGTGTGTGTGTCATTCTGTCTGTCTGCCCCCTATTTTTGACAAAGGCCTCATGGGCTGAAAACTTTATTTGTGGCAGTCTTTTTGTTGCGCCTATCTGTGACTCAGCATCTATGCTATATGGTGAGTGGCAACTTTCCTTTTCATAATATTGTTACATTCCACCCTGGATTTTCCATTGTTTGGTACAACTGGCAAGGTGTATAAGAAATCAGATAGCAATTCTGAAGTTGAAATGAAGTTGAAAGAGGTAATGTTTGACATCAGGAAGGTATTGGGATTGAGGGATGTTGATGTATATGGAAGTGGACTCAACAGTGATTAGAAGGGATCCAAGTGGTAATGGGGTGGGGATGGTCAGGAGCTCTGTGATTTCTATCTTTGATATGAGAGGCTAGGCTATGGGCAATTGGTTGGTGGTGTTGCTAAACAAATCTGGAGATTCTTTCACTTGGAGCACAGTAACCAGCTGGATGTGCAGGAGGTCACTGGGGTGAGGAGGAAGATGTGCTGAAATTGAGCATGATACAGAGTATATACTGGGATGCCTATGGATTCATTACAGGGGGTGCAGACAGTCTTCTGAACACATTTTCCAAAAACTGTCTTGAGCAACAGCCCACATACAATGGAAATATCTTAGACCTTGTAGCTACAAACAGGCTGGACCTTATTGATGGAATCAGTATAGAGATGGGGATTAGTGATCATGATGTCATCATAGTGACTGATGTTTCAAAGGTTAATGAATCAGTGAAGGCCGCTAGGAGAGTGTTTCTGCTAGAAAGAGCAGTTAAGCACTTGTTAGCATCTCACACAGACAATGAAGTGCAGTCATTTAGTTGCAGTATGATGTACCTTTAGGAATTATGGGAAAAGTTTACACAGATTGTAAATCATGCTCTCAGTAAATATGTGCCCAGTAAGATGGGAGAGGCACACTGTGGTGTATCAATAAAATTCGGAAAATGTTGAGAAAGCGAAAGCCATTGCACTCTTGGTTCAAAAGGGAACATGGACATGATGGCAGGAAACGGTTAGTAGAGATTCATGTGTCTGTGATAAGATCTATGAGCAAAGCATACAACAACTAGCACCATCATACCTTAGCAAAAGATCTGCCGAAGAATCTGAAAAACTTCTGGTCCCATGTAAAAACATTAAGCATGTCAAAGGCTTCCAGCTGGTCACTCATTGACCAGCTGGTGTGGCAGTTTAAGATGCCAAAATGAAAGCCAAAGCTGCAAATTACACATTTAAAACATTGTTTACACATGAGAATTATACAAACATGCCATTATTTGACCGTTGCATAGAATCTTGTGTGGATAACATAGTAATAAGCATCTCAGCAATAAAGAAACAACAGAAAGAGTTGGAAAAAAATAAGTTGCTAGGTCTGGTTGGAATCCCAATTTGGGTTTACAAAGATTATACTATGCATCGGCCCCTTACTTAGCTTGCATTTTTCATAATTAGCTTGCATTTATCATTATTCTCTCACCTAGAGCAAAGTCCCAAGCAACTGGAAAACAATGCAGGTGACTACTGTATATAAAAAGGATAAAAGAGGGACCTTGTAACAGTTCACCTACTTTGTTTCTTTGTTTGTTGTCCTCAGTGTCGACATACTGCATTGCTACACTGGCTTAAAAATGGGGTTTGTGTTCTGAACACTGACTATGCTAAGCCCACAGATGCACAGTTACGTTTCACAGTATTTTACTTTTGCTGTTCACAATCCCCCAATAATACACAGTGATATGGCCAGTGCACTATTGTTTAACCTTCGATAAGCCTCATTGTGTGTGTGTGAAATCTTATGGAACTTAACTGCTAAGTCACCAGTCCCTAAGCTTACACACTACTTAACCTAAATTAGCCTAAGAACAAACACACACACCCATGGCTGAGGGAGGACTCAAACCTCCGCCGGGATCAGCCACACTGTCCATGACCGCAGTGCCTTAGACCGCTCGGCTAATCCCGCGCGGTAAGCCCCATTAATAGGTTGTAGGCGAACATCCACATACTGCTACAATAGTTTCCTGTTGAACATCTACAAGCAGTGAAAGCCTAACCACAAATTTCAGAGTTCTTGAAGAATAGAAAGGTATGTATGGAGCAGACACTGTCACTGTCTTAACACACGGCCTAACTGTGCGTTGTTGTCATTCTAACCAACACAGGTTCCTCATCTGAAACTCGGCCATGGGCTGATGGTGTGGTGACCAAAAACTAGGCCCTTATATATCCTCACAATAATAGGTGCTGAAACTACACATTGTTCAAAGTTTAATTTCCAGAAATAACATTTAAAACTTAACTCATTAAATTAACTGAATACATCAAAAAATTCTGTCTTTTTAACAGTTTCTTCTGCTACAAGAGTTAGGGTGAATTATTTGTTTAAATCATGAAATTATCAAATATCATTATGCAAACAATACTTTTGACAAAACTGTTAATTACTTTCGAATAAATTAAGGGCTGGCTTTGCTAACACATTTTCGAATAGTGCCAAATAGATACTTTAAGATTACTAGTATTTCTTCTTCTAAATGTTTACAATTATCACAGAATTTATGTTTGTTTATATGTCAACAATAGAATTTAAGTTACAAAACAATTACTGATTTTGCCCTATAATTAAAGATACTGACAAGGAATAGTCAAAATAAATTAGAAAATCAATTATATACATAAAACTAAGCACAAAATTAGATCTGGTGTTATATTCTTTAAAACTGATGGCCAACCTTCCTCTTATATGAAAATGTAGATTATACTCACATATGTTAATGGTAATTTGTTCAAAAATGAAAAAATTAATTTTAAGGAGGCAGATGGCAAAGCAAGAGGGGAACTAAAATTATCCCAGATTGCTTCATCACAGCCTGCAAAATTACAGACCAGTATCCTTAACATTGGTTTGCTGCAGAATTCTTGGATATATGCAGAGTTCGAATATGATAAATTTCCTACAGCCCAAAAAGATTATGTCCCCAAACCAGCACAGCTTTAGAAAGCACAGCTCATGTGGAACCCAGCTTTCCTTTTTCTCACATGATAACTGCAAACAATGGGCAAAGGGCAACAGGCAGATTCCATACTTCTAGATTTCAGAAAACGATTTAACACATTACCTCACTACAGTCTGTTAACAAAGATATGAGCATATGGAACAGGTTCCCAGATATGTGAGTGGCTCGAAGACTTTTTAAGTAATTGAACCAAGTGTGCGGTCCTCAGTGGCAGTGTTCATCACAGATAAAGAGTATTATCAGGAGTGCCCCAGGGAAGTGTGATAGGACCACCGTTATTTTCTATATATGTGAATGATCTGGCAGTATTCTGTAGTTGTTTGCTGATGATGCTGTGATGTACAGGATGGTGTCAAAGATGAGTGACTGTAGTATGACACAAGATGACTTAGACAAAATTTCTAGTCAGTGTGATGAATGGCAGCTGACTCTAAATGTAGAAAAATGTAAGTTAATGTGGATGAGTAGGAAAAACAAACATGTAATGTTTGAATAAAGCATTAATCATGTCCTGTTTGACTCAGTCACATTGTTTAAAAATCTGGCTGCAACACTCCAAAGTGATATGAAATGGAACAAGCATGTGAGGATTGTGGTAGGGAAGGCAAATGGTAAACTTTGGTATATTGGGAGAATTTTAGGAAAATGTTGTTCAGCAGTAAGGGAGACTGCATATCGGATGCTAATTCTTGAGTACTGCTTGGGTGTTTGGAATCTGCACAAGGCTGAATTAGAGGAAGACACTGAAACAATTCAGAGGTGGGCTGCTAGATTTGGCCGCTCGGGATTAGCCGAGCGGTCTAAGGTGCTGCAGTAATGGACTGTGCGGCTGGTCCCGGCAGAGGTTCGAGTCCTCTCTCGGGCATGCGTGTGTGTGTTTGTCCTTAGGATAATTTAGGTTAAGTAGTGTGTAAGCTTAGGGACTGATGACCTTAGCAGTTAAGTCCCATAAGATTTCACACACATTTGAACATTTTTTTGCTAGATTTCTTACCAGTAGGTTTGAACAATATGCAAATATTACAGAAATGCTTCAGGAACTCAAATGGGAATCCCTGGAGGGAAGACATCATTCTTTTTGATAAATGCTATTGAGAAAATTCTCCATAAGTTACTACTACTGTGCAATTCCAGTTACCTACATCACAACTCCCAAATTGAAACCCTTGCACTCCAACATCTGGAAGAGCACTTCAGACACTAAGTCCATAAATTATATTATTATTGGCATTTTACTCCTGCCTCAGAGCACTATTAACATTGACACCTATCCTACACCCCTCTGAACACCCTTTTCGACCCCTTGCTGATCTTTTCCATTTACCACAGCCTCCAAAACTCTATCCCAACATTCTGTGAAATCCAGAACCTAAAAAACTTTAAAACAGTGTTGTCAACCTATCCACCAAAAATCTTGACTCCTACAGAAATTTCTGGCCTATCCAAAGACCTCACCTTAAGTCCCATGCCAAAGTTCAACCATGCTGGATATTTCAAAGGGCTGCTCTGCTTCTCATGAGCCCTACAGTGGAAACCTTCTTTGCTACCTCTAATCAAAACCAACTTAATCCCAATATTGAACTTAGTTTATTGTCACTCTCCTTCCCCAAGTCCCTTCCCAAGAGCAGAAATCTCTCATCAGAAGAAAGAACAGTCATTTGTAACCTCAAGACAGATCTTCAATTAGTCTTTCTGCCTTCATCTACAAAACTCTGCTATAGTGACCTCATCTCATACGTCCAACATAACCTCAAAACCCTACTCAAATCCTTAGCCCCATCCCAGAATCTCTCCCCTGAATCCATCTCTCTTCCTACCCCAACACTTCCCTGCACACCCATATCCTACATGCTTCTCACAATCCATAAATCCAACAATCCTTGATGCCCCACTGTAGCTATTTACTGTGCTCCAAGTGAAAGAATCTCCAGTTTTGTTCAACCAACACCTCTAAATAATTTTCCACAGACTAACCATCCACATCCCAGGATCCCTACTCATCACAGTTGGTACCACCTCCCCACATACCAATATCCCTCATGCCCATGGCCTTATTATCAAACACTACCTAAGACAACATCATTACGATCAAAACCACTTCCCTCTTTCCTTATACACCTTCTCAATTACATGCTCTCACACACCTAATTCTCCTGTGAGAGGAAGATACATAAACAAATCTACAGCACAGCCATGGGCATCCACATGGATTACTCCTATTCCAATCTGTTTGTAGGCCATAGAGAGGAAACTTTCCATGCCCCCCAAAACCGCAAACCCCCTTGTAGGTTCAGGTTTTTTACCAATATCTTCATGATATGGACCCTAGGTCAAGACACCCTATCTCCATTCCTCCACAACCACAACACCTTCTTTCCCATCCACTTCACCTGGTCTTCATCAGTGCAACATACCACATTCTTCATTAATCCACAACCTCAACACCTTCTCTCGCATCTGCTTCATCTGGTCCCCTTCAGCCTTACATGCTAACTTCCTGAACACTGACTTTCATCTCATCCGTACCTCTGTGCATACCAAGCACACTAACCTTCAACTGTATCTGCATTTTGACATTTGTCATCTCTTTGACACCAAAAAATTAGTCCCATTTAGCTTGGCCGCCTGTGATTGGTGTGTCTGCAGTAAAGACAGTTCCCTTGTCCAGTATGCTGAAAGTCTCACTATCCCCTTCCCTCCAAACCTAGTCTGCAAGCGCCAGCTGAATCTTGTCCTTGGCGAGATCTTTGACAATCTATCATTAAGCCTGTAAATAAGAAACAACCTATCCACATTCCTTCCCACCCCCGCTAAATTGATATTCCAAATACCACCTAAACTACACAACATCATGGTCTGTTTCTCTGACACTTCCACATCCAACCCATCACCAGTGGGGGTCTGATCCCTATGGAAGATGCAGGTGCAAGAGATGCCTGATTCATCCATCCAGCACATCCTACTCTACTGCCAACACAGGCTTATCTTATCCCATCAGAGGCAAGGCCACCCACAAAAAAGCTCTGATGCAGTTTCTGCATTGTAGTTTATGTGTTTATGCCCACCAACCTGCTGCCCAGTAGAATGAATGGCCACCGCCTAACTGTGGTCGAGATCAGAGTTGACCGCCTAGTGGTGGAACATGCTGCTGAACACAATTACTTGAGTTCAATGGCTACTTCACAACCTGTGCCATCCGGATCCTTCCCTCCAGGACCAGCTTTTCTGATCTACATAGATGGGAATTATCCTTGCAAAACATTCTTTGCTCCTATAACTTTCCTGATCTCTGTCTCTATGAACTCACTGCATCCACAAATTCAGACCAATGGTCTCTCCTTCCTCTGTCCTGTTAACCCCTCCCACCCCATGTCTTCGTGTCATTGTCATCGTGCACTGAGCCAACACACCAGCTCAGATGCCTGTGTGTTGCATTCCTACATCATGCACCTGCTGCCTCTTCCTCCCACATTCCTAACCTGCATACCTGCTGCCTCCCACCAAGCCACGAGCTCTGTCTATGTGTCGTGGGTGTACCATGTGTCAAAATTTGGTAACTGCGGGATTGTGGCCAATTGAGACTGAAATTTATCATTCCATTATATTGCTCCTTCCTCAGGGCAGGATCCTATGACTTTCATGCAGACATGAATTTAATGGGTTTCGGGCGGCAAAACTCCGCATGTTCTTAGCGTCTCCACATGACAAGTGTCTGTTAGTACAGACACATTGTTTGCTGAGTCATGTAGGATCATACAGCCATGTCACAAACCTTCAGTGAGGAAATAGGCTTGTTTGCAGCATTGTCCACATGGACAGTGTGATGATGTCTAGAACACCACAGATGTAGCACAGCAACAATTTTTGCATCTTCCCTTGAAATGGCAACAGAGAGGCCTGGCAACAGTAGTGCTCCAAACAACAATAACAACACAGGACACACTAGATCTTGTTTAATATGGAATGAATCTTTACATCCTAGTGTACATCCAATAACATTCTGTTTCCTTAAATTGGCCAGTTGACTTAAGAATTGTAGGTTTGGCATTGCATAGTGACTTGTGTCATTAATGACTGCATGGCTGAGAGAGGAGTAACTATAGCTGCAATCAATGAGAAGTGAGGTAGCTGCAGAGGATAGAGCAGGCTTGTGATAAATGGCAGAAATGTAAGATTGACAATATAATATAATTGGTTACTAAAAATGTACTCACCAAGTGGCATCAGAACACACACAAAAAAATGGCTCTGAGCACTATGGGACTTAACATCTGTGGTCATCAGTCCCCTAGAACTTAGAACTACTTAAACCTAACTAACCTAAGGACATCACACACACCCATGCCCGAGGCAGGATTCGAACCTGCAACCGTAGCAGCCGCGCGGTTCCGGACTGAGCGCCTAGAACCGCTAGACCACCATGGCCAGCACACACAAAAAAAAAGATGTCAAAAATTGATAGGTTTAGAAGTGTTAGATTGCCTGTTTAGCTTTTACTTTTGGGTAGCATATAGTCACTTATTCTCAAGGTCATGGGATTTTATAATATTTTGCATTTGCTGTTAAGCTGGGACTTAAATATGCCAGCTTGTGCAATGATAGAAACTGATGACTCAACCAAAATCTGTTAACTTTATACATAGTGGGTTAACAGTAAGGCTCTCATTTGTTGGCTGCAGTTAGAATTACTGACTCATATCAACAACTTCACACAAATATTTACATGTGTATTTCTGATAAATATTTCAGTTGAAGACATAAACTCTCACATTACTTAACAACTCATATCAGCCACCTACAGCTACTTTTTTAGTAAATTTCTGCCGTTAATATTTCGAATAATAAATTAGGAAATTAGGGGCTTTTTTGCACTGTATGTGATTGGTTTCTACAGTATACATAAAATGAGCTGAAGATTTTAAAATTTGTTTTGGCTCTAACTGCCAAAGATTGCAGTCGTGTGTGAGAGTTGCATTTGTGAGTGTGTGTGTGTTTGTGTGTATGTTGCCTATTTTTGACAAAGGTCTTGTTGACCAAACGCTAACTTTCCAACAGTCTTTTTGTTGTGCCTTTCTGTGACTCAGCATCTCCGCTATATGGTGAGGAGCAACTGTCCTTTTCATTATATTGTTACATTCCATCCTGGATATTCCATTGTTTAAAATTTGATCATGCATTTTAGTTCTGCACCTAGGAGCAGGTCACTAAAGGGTGTTGCCACTGCTATATCTCTCATGAGGAGATGTTTGATAAAAAATATGACACAGGTAAACAAGAACATGGGTTTATTACAACCACAGTAGAAAGACTCTTCCATACCAAAATATCAAGAAATGCCATCTTCCTCTACTTGGATATAACTATCCATCTACATCTACATATATATTCTGAAACTAATCAGTTATTGACAATTTAATGTAAATGGATAGAAACGAAATCTACTCACCAGGCGGTGGCAAGAGAACACACACAAAATAGTTTAACTTTTACAATCTTTCGCAGCAAGTGGCTTCTTCTTCTGGCAGAAGAGTTGAAGGGGAAGGAAGAGGGGTGAAGGAAATGGTCTGGACAGGTTTAGGGAAATGGGTACAGGTCAGAAAAGTCACCCAGAACCCTGGGTCAGGGGGGACTAACCTGTCCAGTAAATCTCCCCTGACCCGTGGTTCTCGGTGACTGTTCTGAACTGTACCCCTTATCTCCAGTCCTTTTCCTTCACCCTGCAACCTTTCCCTTCAACACTACTGCCAGAGGAAAGAGCCAATGACTCCAAAAGCTTGTAAAAATTAAGCCTTTTTGTGTGTGTGTGTTCTCTTGTTGCCACTTGGTGAGTAGAGTTTTTATCTATACATTTACATTACACATATACTCTGCAAGCCACAGTACAGTACATGGCAGGGGATACTACATGCTATCACTAGTCATTTCTTTTTCTTGTTCCATCCAAAAATAGAGTGAGGGAAAAACAACTGTCTAAAAGCCTCTGTGGGGGCCCTAATTTCCTGCATCTTGTCTTCATAGTCTTTACTCGAAATATATGCTGGCGGCAGTAGAATAATTCTGCAGTCAGCCTCAAATGCCAGTTCCTGAAATTTCTGCAATAGTCCCTTGCAAAAAGCATGACATGTCCCTCAAGGGATTCCCATTTTAGTTCACTTAGCATCTCCATAATGCTTGATTACTGATGGAACCTACCGGTATGAAATTTAGCCGCCTCCTTTGACATCTTCCTTTAATCCAACCTGGTGGGGATCCCAAACACTCAAAGAGTACTCAAGGATGAGTTACACTAGTGTTTCAAATGCCTTCTCCTTTATGAATGAGCTACACTTACCCAAAATTCTCCCAATAAAAAAAGTCGAGCATTTGCCTTCCCTGCTACTAACTTGACGTCCTCATTCCATTTCATATTGCTTTGCAACATTACACCTAGATATTTAATTGCAATGACTGTGCCAAACAGCACCATATTAATGCTGTATGCAAATGTTACAGGATTGTTTTTCCTACTCATCTACATTATAACTTAAATTTTTCTGCATTTAGAGCAAGCTGCTAGTCATCACACCAATTAGAAAATCTGTCTAAAGTCGTCTTGCATACTCCTATTGTCACTTAGTGGCAACACCTTCCTGTACGCCACAGTATCATCAACAAACAGCTTTAAACTGCTGCCCACCCTGTCCGTCAAATCATTTATTTACATCGAGAATAAGAGCAGTCCTATCACACTTTCCTGGGACTCTCCTGATGATTGATGGATCCAAGAAATTCATCCAGAAACCTGTTGCTGTTTGGCAATACAACATAGATGTTACCTACATACTTATAGAAATGCTTTGATTTTGAGGAATATAGTCTTAACAGCAATTTTCTCAAAAATGCTCCATGTACATACCAGCTGCTCTTGGTGGTAAGGGAGAGCCCAACTGCATGTATAATGCTCTTTGCACTGGGATTAATTGGTAGTGAGTGTTGGAAAAGGCTCTTTGTCTATAACCTAATTCTTGCTCCACCAATGCTAATGAATTTTTTACAGGTACTTGGGACAGCACAACAAAATAAGTCATCAAAACTAGGACAAACACTGGTTTCATAAACAGATATAGTAGCCATGAAATGAGCTCTGTATGGAATGCATCACTGGTCACAATACACTGTGAGTGCTCCCAGCTGAGAGACATTCAAATAGCATGTGAGGTGCAGCCTGACTGCATTGGAACTTGAGCAGACCCCATTTCCACTCCAACCCACCATCCTGCACTGGGAGGAGGCAGACTAACCCACATTATAACACATACAAAGGTTAACGAGACACTGTTTTGACACTTCTACATCTACATCTGCATCCATACTCCGCAAGCCACCTGACGGTGTGTGGCGGAGGGTACCCTGAGTACCTCTGTCGGTTCTCCCTTCTATTCCAGTCTCGTATTGTACGTGGAAAGAAGGATTGTCGGTATGCTTCTGTGTGGGCTCTAATCTCTCTGATTTTATCCTCATGGTCTCTTCGCGAGATATATGTAGGAGGGAGCAATATACTGCTTGACTCTTCGGTGAAGGTATGTTCTCGAAACTTTAACAAACGCCCATACCGAGGTACTGAGCATCTCTCCTGCAGAGTCTTCCACTGGAGTTTATCTATCATCTCCGTAACGCTTTCGCGATTACTAAATGATCCTGTAACGAAGCGCGCTGCTCTCCATTGGATCTTCTCTATCTCTTCTATCAACCCTATCTGGTACGGATCCCACACTGCTGAGCAGTATTCAAGCAGTGGGCGAACAAGCATACTGTAACCTACTTCCTTTGTTTTCAGATTGCATTTCCTTAGGATTCTTCCAATGAATCTCAGTCTGGCATCTGCTTTACCGACGATCAACTTTATATTATCATTCATTTTAAATCACTCCTAATGCGTACTCCCAGATAATTTATGGAATTAACTGCTTCCAGTTGCTGACCTGCTATTTTGTAGCTAAATGATAAGGGATCTATCTTTCTATGTATTCGCAGCACATTACACTTGTCTACATTGAGATTCAATTGCCATTCCCTGCACCATGCGTCAATTCGCTGCAGATCCTCCAGCATTTCAGTACAATTTTCCATTGTTACAACCTCTTGATACACCACAGCATCATTTGCAAAAAGCCTCAGTGAACTACCGATGTCATCCACAAGGTCATTTATGTATATTGTGAATAGCAACGGTCCTATGACACTCCCCTGTGGCACACCTGAAAGGACTCTTACTTCGGGAGACTTCTCTCCATTGAGAATGACATGCTGCATTCTGTTATCTAGGAACTCTTCAATCCAATCACACAATTGGTCTGATAGTCCATATGCTCTTACTTTGTTCATTAAACGACTGTGGGGAACTGTATCGAATGCCTTGCGGAAGTCAAGAACACGGCATCTACCTGTGAAACTGTGTCTATGGCGCTCTGAGTCTTGTGGACGAATAGCGCGAGCTGGGTTTCACATGACCGTCTTTTTCGAAACCCATGCTGACTCCTACAGAGTACATTTCTAGTCTCCAGAAAAGTCATTATACTCGAACATAATATGTGTTCCAAAATTCTACAACTGGTCGACGTTAGAGATATAGGTCTATAGTTCTGCACATCTGTTCGACGTCCCTTCTTGAAAACGGGGATGACCTGTTCCCTTTTCCAATCCTTTGGAATGCTACGCTCTTCTAGAGACCTACGGTACACTGCTGCAAGAAGAGGGGCAAGTTCCTTCACATACTCTGTGTAAAATCGAACTGGTATCCCGTCAGGTCCAGCGGCCTTTCCTCTTTTGAGCGATTTTAATTGTTTCTCTATCCCTCTGTCGTCTATTTCGATATCTACCATTTTGTCATCTGTGCGACAATCTAGAGAAGGAACTACAGTGCAGTCTTCCTTGTGAAACAGCTTTGGAAAAAGACATTTAGTATTTCGGCCTTTAGTCTGTCATCCTCTGTTTCAGTACCATTTTGCTCACAGAGTGTCTGGACATTTTGTTTTGATCCACCTACCGCTTTGACATAAGACCAAAATTTCTTAGGATTTTCTGCCAAGTCAGTACATACAACTTTACTTTTGAATTCATTGAACGCCTCTCGCATAGCCCTCCTCACACTACATTTCGCTTCGCGTAATTTTTGTTTGTCCGCAAGGCTTTGGCTATGTTTATGTTTGCTGTGAAGTTCCCTTTGCTTCCGCAGCAGTTTTCTAACTCGGTTGTTGTACCACGGTGGCTCTTTTCCATCTCTTACGATCTTGCTTTGCACATAATCATCTAACGCATATTGGATGATAGTTTTGAACTTCCTCCACTGATCCTCAACACTATCTGTACTTGAGACAAAACTTTTGTGTTGAGCCATCAGGTACTCTATAATCTGCTTTTTGTCACTTTTGCTAAACAGAAAAATCTTCCTACCTTTTTTAATATTTCTATTTACGGCTGAAATCATCGATGCCGTAACCGCTTTATGATCGCTGATTCCCTGTTCTGCGTTAACTGTTTCAAATAGCGCGGGTCTGTTTGTCACCAGAAGGTCTAATATGTTATCACCACGAGTCGGTCCTCTGTTTAACTGCTCAAGGTAGTTTTCAGATAAAGCAGTTCATCATAAGATGGTGGGAGTGACAATCATTGCTTCATTTCGACAAATTAAGCCAACTTGAAACATGAGAATCTTATACTGGTTCAACCTGCCACGAAAGGCTGGAAGATCATCATAATATTAGTGCTTGTTTTTGCAAAATAAAACTTTATGTACTTTATTCTGTTGGTCACAATGAAACACGTAAATAGTCATCACATCTTCTATAATTGTGTTGACTCTCTTCATACCATAAGGCACAGCAGAGTGTTAGATGATACTCAAAAGCAATAAATAATAAAACAAATGCAACTGTAATTAATTATTATACCAACAACAAGAAGAATAATTATAATATTGATAAAAGTAGTAATGATGATGATGACAGAAACTACTTACCGAGAAGATAATTTGATGCACCAAGTTCCTTGAGGTAGAGGAAAAGAAATGACTCAATGAAACCCCAAAAGTTCCCAAGGAAAAAAAGGAAAAATATGAATATTATAACATGGGGTAACCGCACAATGTGCATTAAATCCCGCATGATGTTGTCTGCCGGCAGCTGCACACCAAGTGGCAACAGAGCAATGGCCACTGCAGATATGGCAAGTAGTATATCATACGTGTAGAATGCAGCAGAGTAGTCTGTGTAACCTGTGTGGCATGAAAGAACAAAAATCTAGATGCTGTGCATAGTTTCATACACAGCATTTGGCAATGCATTCAGCTGTGTGGCTACTAATACTTATTTTACAATGCCCACAAGAAAAAGAACACATTTAAAATTAAAAAAGATAATAGTGCACCTAATAAAAACTGAAAAGAAAACACATTTTCAAATGAGTGGAGATAAGCTTTTAATTTTTGTAACCTTTCCTCTCTCTCTCTCTCTCTCTCTCTCTCTCTCTCACACACACACACACACACACACACACACACAATGCAACTAGATAAGTTTTCAAGTGAATTGGTAGCATAAAGAAACTAAAAATACAAATAAATATTACTGTCAGATCAATAGCTAGACAAAAAAGGTGAAGGAATTTTGTTGACCTATAGGTATCTCATTTTGTGAAAGGGGAAAGAATATAGATCAAAAGAATTTAATAATAAAGTACCTCAAACAACTGCCTCAACCTTCACTAGTCCTTGTCCTCCAATTTCCTGTTCCCTTCCTTCTTACTATTCCAGCCTCACATATCCCTTGTATCTCACCAGCACATCTGCATTATCCTTTCTCTTCTCTACTTCTCTCATCTCTCCTTTTCCCCCCTCTCCCACACCTGCAGTTTCCTATTCCTTCTCTACTTCTCCCCTCTCTCCATCACCCCATCCCCCTCTCACTCACCCCTCTTTCCCTCAGTGCAGCTTCCCATTACTGCACCTAGCAGCCAACTATCCTATTCCCACCATATCCTTGCACATTCCCACACATAGCACAAGCACCTTCCTCCACCTTTATCCTGCTATCCATCCTCCTCCCCCCCCCCCCCCCCCAAAAAAAATAGACCTTTACCATACCTCTGATTTGTATTCAGACTACCCACCCCACCAACGGCTGCTGCTGACCTCCGATGCAGTCACAATCTGGCACTAGTGCCCAGAAACAACAGTGGACAAGTGTGTGTGTGTGTGTGTGTGTGTGTGTGTGTATGTGTGTGTGTGTGTGTGTATTTTGTTTTGTCTTTGTCTGATGAAGGACTCATCCCCATAGCTAATAACATCTAGCAGTCATTTTTTCACTGTTCTGTGGCAAGTGTGTGTGTGTGTGTGTGTGTGTGTATTTTGTTTTGTCTTTGTCTGATGAAGGACTTATCCCCATAGCTAATAACATCTAGCAGTCATTTTTTCACTGTTTCTGTGTGCCACCCAACATCTCCCCCATGTGATGATTAGCAATTTACCTTTTTATTAAAATATTTGTTAGATTAAAAAATCAGCTATGAAGTGGCACAGGAGGGTATTTAATGTTATTACTGAATGCTTGACCATATCTCCGTCTTGTTCTCAGAGGTGGCTGTAGGATCTTAGGCACCCTAAGCAAGTAGTGTATATCACTAAGCTCTCATGAGTATAACTTCACCCTTTTGTATTGTTATCTGATGGGCTCTTATTCTCGAACTTGCTTCTGTTTTCTTTACAAATAAAAGAACTCATTTTGTTAATACTTATGGGTGTCCTTTAACTGTTTATTTACAAATAAATGATACTTTTAGAAAACACTTAACTGGAAACTCTAGCTCTCCTACCAAGCAAGGTGGTGTAGTGGTAAGATACTGGACTCACCCATCTGGGTTTAGATTATGCGTGAGTTCAATAAATCACTTAAGGAAGATGCTGAGATGACCCTTTTAAAAGGATATGGTTGATTTCATTTCCTATCTTTATCAAGTCCAAGTTTGTGTTTCACCTCTAATGTTCTCATCACCAACTGAATGTTAAACAGTAATCTTTCTTCTTCTTTCTAGTTCTCCATGAAAATCTCTCAGTACAGCCACTAAATTAATCACTTTACTGGACCCTACCAGACTAGAAAGAACTTCCATCAAGTGTCAGGATTGGAGCCGGATAATGCTGACTTCTTGCCACAATATTTCAGCTGACAACCATTCAACCATCTTCAGATGATTGTTTTGCATTGGAGATTGCTAATTCACATTGCTACCTTTGTACAAAAATATGCCACGAAGATGCATGTGTAAAGGCAACAGCTACATTAGCGATCTCTGCCAAGTTGTGCACCCTCTTTGAATATTGCTCCAGCTATGGTGCACAAGCACATGCATAATGAGATACCACATGCATGCTCTCTTTAGAGAATGAGCACTCACGGAGTTAAAATGCAGATGTGAAAATGAATAAAATTAC
Organism: Schistocerca serialis cubense; assembly: GCF_023864345.2. Classification (NCBI taxonomy): domain Eukaryota; kingdom Metazoa; phylum Arthropoda; class Insecta; order Orthoptera; family Acrididae; genus Schistocerca; species Schistocerca serialis. The sequence goes on along the minus strand of NC_064638.1, from coordinate 1,160,085,780 downwards.
ATGTCACTACACGTGTCATTGATCATAAAATGTTTTCTTTATGAAGACATTAAAGGTAACACTGGATCCCTCACCTTATCCTGTTGAAAGGCACCATCATGATTAATAAGGTCTTGCTCTAAATGTGTTTCCACTCCTTAATACAATGGTAAGTCAATTATTATCTGCAAAGTAGTTATAAAATTTTATTGTAATCAAATAGGAAACTTACATGAACACCACTTTTCAACACAGTCTCCTTGCATTTCAACACACTTGGTCCATTGTTGTACAAGCTTCCTGATGCCCTCATAAAACAAGGTCCTCGGTTCAGCTACGAGCCAGGAATGCACCGCTTCTTTCACTGCATCATCTGAGGCAAACTGACGGCCCCTTAATGCCTGTATGAGCAGACCAAACAAGTGATAATCGGAAGGGGCAAGATCTGGACTATATGGAGGATGATCCAGTACTTCAAATTTGAGTTTCTGGAGCACTTCAGCAGTGTGGGCGGCAGTATGCAGACGGGCATTGTCGTGCAACAACACAACACCTTTTGACAGCAATCATCGGTGTTTGTTTTGAATTGCAGGCTTTAGCCCGGCAGTAAGCATCTCACTGTAACATACACTGTTTATAGTTGTGCCCCCTTCCCCATAACGTTTCAGTACTGGACTTTGTGCATCCCATAAGCATCAGTTTTCCAGTAGACGGTTGGGTCTTAAACTTTTTTTTGCATGGTGAATTTGGATGTTTCCATTCCATCCCCTGCCTTTTACTCTCCGGCTCATAATGATGGATCCATGTTTTGACACCAGTAATGATTCTGTCTAAGAAGTTGTCCCCTTCATTACCATAGCGGTCCAAATGTTTTTTGCAGATGTCCAAGTGTGTTTCTTTATGTAACTGTGTGAGTTATTTTGAAACCCATCTTGCACAAACTTTGTGAAACCCAAGTCTGTTGTGGATGATTTCGCAGGCAGAACTGTGACTAATTTGGAGACGATGTGCCACTTCATCAATAGTTAATCGTCTGTCTAAGAGAATCACATAACGTGAAACTCAATGGTTTCTTTATGGTTTCTTCATTTGTGGCAGTAAACGGTTGTCCGGCTCCTTCATTGTGCGTAACACTTGTGTGACCATTTTGGAATTTTTCAATCCACTCATAGACACTCTGTAGTGGCAAAATACTGTTCCCGCGTTGTACCTAAAGTCTTTGATGAACTTTGGCCCCTGATATGCCTTCTGACCACAAAAAACGGATCACTGAAAGTTGCTTTTCTTTGGTGCAAATACAGTGGAGCACCCTTGATTAACAGCACGGTAGCAATAACGAAACTAACCGAGCAGCTTGAAAATTGCAAAGATATAACAACAAATAAACAAAACATGTGTCATCAACATAAAACAACAGTGCTACCAAAATAAACAAAAATATAACTAAACTTCAGATAATAATTGACTTACCCTTGTAAGTGAACCCCAGAAGGATCTCACTGAGGCCAAGATTTTCATGGCAGAGTAATCCACAGAATGTCCTGTGGAGATACAATGCTGGGCTATGGTTGACTTACTGGGCTAGAAAAAGCTTGGCAGTATGTGCCCACTTATCAGTCTGAAGTTGCACCTCTTCTGGCCTAGATACATGATCTGATTTGATTGGGAAGGGTATCACAAAGCAGTTGTACCCTCTCCTGAGGAAAACTGACCCACAACTGTTGTAACTGGTTGTCTATATCTGAGCCATGTCACATTGTTGATTACACTACGTTATGACCAAGCTATCATTCAGCTGTTATCAAAAAGAGATGAAAGGTAGGGTGGAGAAGTTACAGAGTGAGACAGAGAGATGGGTAGTCAGTAAGAAGTGAAGTTCTGCTGGTACTAATTGCAGTCACCAACAGAGAGCATGCCGCTACAAGATTAGCCATCCCTTGGTGCAAAGGGCAGCGTGAATTCTGTGACTGGAATCAAGACAGCCAGTATTTCATCCACCATAAATGATGAACATTGGACCTGGTGACTGACTATGTTGCATAAGCATACGATACTTTAATCTTCAGAATCTTCATAAGGTGGTGTGAAAATTTAAAGCTAGGGTATTAATGTTATGTCACAGAAATAGAAAGTACTTATATTCAAGAACATAACTGAATTGTATTTTGGTCATGTTTCTGTTCAAGTGTGACCTATCTGCCTCAGAATTAGTGCACTTGCTCCAATAATAATTATTATAATTAAAACTGGTAGTGAGATGAATGTCCTGAGCTTTGGATCTTGTTAACTAAAACATCTCGTGAATGTTAAGACAACAGAGAGGCAATAAAAGGACAGTTGGGAACCTGACCAGTCAAAACGGGAGCATAGATATTAACACGTAAGCTTAATTTTTTTATTGTATAGGTTAACACTGCAGGCAGAATGTATATGTATATGAAAACTGTCATTGAGCATAAGTCTCTTAATAACTAAAGTTCTTATTGAAAAGTAATTTTTTTGTTTTAAGCACATGTGTTGAAAGAAAATTTCACCTAGGATTTTTTTTAAATGGCAGATAAATCATTTTAATACATTTTTTATTATGAAACGCATTTTACGTTTTTGAATTTTGTTAGTTTAATGTCACTGCATTTGTGGACACACAGCTTCAAGTTAGCTTTATTAGTTTCTCATGCAGTCTTCATGGTCAAGTATTATAGCATTTTGTAATACATCAAATTAAATTTCATTAGGACTTATGAGCACTAACAGTGAAGTAGGAGATCACAGTGTAACGGTTCAGCAATGTTGTATTTACCTTGGTCTGCTAGTTGCTAATAAAGTGTTTAAAGTATTTCTTTGACAAACGGTAATCATCCAATACTTCCCACTTCCAAAAATCTGTTTCTCTTCCCAACTCATTATCCTGGATACTAGTTGTGGGATGGAGTTGATACTATAGCTGTTTCACACTGTCCATTGGGACACATCTGGGGATCTTGCTGGTCATGGGAATACCTCACAAGGGAAATTCCATCACCCCCCCCCCCCCCCCCCCCCCCGATTTAATGGTAAGATGGCCCAATGGATAGCCCATCAAAAACTGAACACAGATCAAGGCTGAAAACAGGAAGAAGGTACACTGAAAAAAATAAAAAAAAGAGAGAGAATACAGTGAACAGTTCACGAAAAGTAGTCCAATAAAGAGCAGCCATAAGCAGCAGCAGTGTCAGGGATAAGTGGTCATGGTGTTGAACTGCCACATGGGTGAGCTGTGTTCAAAACTCCCTTCTGTTATTTATTTTATTTTATTTATTTTCACAACATTATGAACTGACCATTCAGTCATTGAAATGTTTGTTCTCTTTCTGTAGTCTTGGAAATTATCATACTGTACACTGATTATAGTATTTGAGTTGTGTGGTAAGAATATGTTACTTTTGCAAGTAACTGTGATGAATAGTGAGAGCAGGTGAGATACCACATAGACATCTCACAGAAATGAAAACAACAAATAAACAGATGTGAACTATGTTACAACAAAGGAATTCAAAAGTCAAGACTTCCTAAATGGAAGGCAATTTCAAAACCGTTAAGAACATATGTTTTCACAGAGCATAGAGAAACTGTCTGGTTGTGAAACTTGTAGCCATATTGGAAGAACAAGAAGTAATTATGTAGTATTCTTTGCTGTTTTAGTGACTGTGATTATTGTTGAAGAACAATGAACAATTGAGTATAGACTTAAGTACTTCATGTATTATACTCGCCAGAGGCAAGACGGGTTAATGAATTATGTGGTTGTTAAACCAACTTTATTGCAGATGTATTTTATTGAGTTTAATGCGAGACAAATCAGTTGACTTGTAGACATTCGAATATTGATGTGAGAAATGGTGAATATGTTGTTTATGGAAGTTGAAATATACCAGGACTGAACTAAAAGTATTTTTCGAATACTAAATTGTTTCAAAAGTAGAGAGAGAGAGAGTCTTACAAATTCCTGTTAACAAGCAGTACTCTTCGGGGAAGAAGTTTTTGGAGATCGAGGTAGCTGGAAATCAAGAGAAGATCAGCTGTACATACCAAGTAAGTCAACCTATGGGAGAGAGGTGGGAATTTTGCAATCCAGCTTCACACCGCTTCTTATCGTCCACATCGTTAGAAACTGCTGCCTTCATTTGTAGCAGTTTATGCGACAAACATTATGTTCCCATCATTTCCTTGGGAGTGATCACATTCACATTCATACAACCACCTATATTGGACAAGGAGGCATATCACTCACTTTCCAGATATACAAATTAGGTGTGTCAATAAGAGATTTCTATCATATGACACACATCCTGTCACCACTGCTGTGTATGATACACCAGAGGTATTTTCTGGTGGAGGATTCAGTTGACTTGTTGCCTGGTCATCAAACATTTGTGGTTTCCATTCAAAAGCCACTTTCTTTCGGCTGCTAATAGAGTAGTGCAGAATCAACTGTCGTTATAGGGCCCTACCTTACACCTCGCTGTTGCAAACAGATATTCTACCATGACAGACACAAATTTGAATAAAGCGAACAGTTTTTTTTCCTACTTTATTTTATTTTATTTATTTATTTATTTATTTTTTTTTTTTTTTGGCAGTCCAGAACACCTTCTTCCTGTTTTTATACATAATCTGTGTTCAGTTTTTGACAGGCTGTCCACTGGACCCTCTCATCATTAAATCTGAGGCGGGTGCAATGAGGAGTTTCCCTTGTCAACATTACGTAGACAGTTCATAAAGACATGTATCATGTGTGGATGAGCACTGTGAAAAATGGCAATGGAACCACGATAACGTCACCTGAGAGGTAACACACGAGGATCTGGGATGTCCTTGATCTTCTGTTGTGCCATCAAAGTTCCCAGTGTTATTCCCAATGGGCCCACACACCATGACACCAGGAGTAACACCATTGTGCCTCTCCAAAACACTGGGGAATGGGATGTCTCCCTAGGACACCACCATACTTGGCAACGTTGGTCATCCAGAGTAGTGCAGAACTGCAATTCATTGCTCAACACAATGTGACACCATTCATCAGTGGTCCATGCTTCCATGTCACGGTACCATTATAAATACACCCATTCATGTCATGGTGTTAACAGCAGCCTCAGGGATTGAGTGGTAATTCCCTAGACCTGCAAACCTTTGAAGAACGGTGTAAGATGACACAGAAGGCTACAGGTAGTCCATTACTTGTTCTCAGTTGGCAAGAGAACATGTAGGAGTTACAATGTGCTTGGTTAATCATACAGTGATCCTCTCTTGTGATGAGATAGGGTTGAGCAAAACCTCGATTATGAAACTTCCTGACAGATTCAAGCTGTGTGCTGGACTGAGACTCTAACTCATGACCTTTGCGTTTCACGGGCAAGTGCTCTACTGTCTGAGCTAACCAAGTACCACTCATGATCTGTTCTTACAGCTCCAAATTCTGCCAGTACCTTGTCTCCTACCTTCCAAACTTCACAGAAGCTCTTCTGTGAACCTTGCACAACTAGCACACATGGAAGAAAGGTTATTGCAGAGACATGTCTTAGCCATAGGTGGATGTTTCCAGAATGAAATTTTCACTCTGCAGTGGAGCTTTCGCTGATACTGGCAGATTAAAACTGTGTGCTAGGTTCGCAGAAGAGCTTCTGTGAAGTTTGAAAGGTAGGAGATGAGGTACTGGTGGAATTTGGAGCTGTGAGGACGAGTCGTGAGTTGTGCTTGGGTAGCTCAGATGGCAGAGCAAAAGGCAAATGTCCCGAGTTCGAGTCTCAGTCCGGCACACAGTTTTAATCCACCAGGAAGTTTCATATCAGTGCACGCTACACTGCAGAGTGAAAATTTCATCCTTGATTATGAGTTTGCCTGCCCTAACATTTCTATGCAGTCATATCCAAAAACCCCACAAATCTGGATACTGCACAATTTGACCAGCTGCCCATATAGAGAACAATAATTTCATTTATTTATTTGATTCTCACTCCATCAATACATCTGAGATAAGCTCACATGGATATAGAGTGCACCAATTATTTTAGATGTGATCTTTCTGAACAACTCAATACATGGGTAGTAATGTTATAGGAAATGCAAGAGCAATACTAGATCACATTTGCATCATACAAAAATTAGATATGGCAAGTTAAAACAAAAAAAGTGAGTATCTGTATAACTGCTCAATCTTACATTATATTACATCACACATATAGTTCATAGTTCCATGAGGGTTTTTCATTGGGACTAAGAAATCAGCTGCAAAATAACGTTTTGAGAAGAAATTGCCTCAGAGGCTCCCTAAACATGGCCTTGTTCTCAAACTTACATACAGGTGGGAGAGCATATAAGCTTTTATGCCAGTTTACCACACATCTTTCAGAACCATCATAAAATTTTTAAAATCACTGTATGAATCATGCCTTCTCCTTGCATTGCAAACATGATACCCACCATTTCTTTTATACAACTCAGTAGTTTTGCTGATGAAACACATAAGTGAAAGTATAAATTGAGAAGGTTTCTACAACTGTATCTACAGCCTACACAACTCATTATTCTTACAACACATTTTTGGGCCAAGAAAATTTTCTATGCTAGGGATTGGTTTCCCCATAAAATACTTCAACATGTCACTAGAGAAGTGCATACAGTATGCTGCTTTCATGTTGTTTAAGTTCCCACTCCAGGAGACAATGGCAAATATTGATGTGCTGAGGCTCTTGTGAATGGTTATTATGCGATGAGACCAGTTTACTCTACAAAACATTTCCATATGTACAACCATGAGTCATAATGTTGGTTTCATCTGCAAAAATGGTAAAATTGCACTGTAATTTTATACATTGTGGTAATCCATTTATAAATATCAGGAACAATAAAGAACCAATAATGGATCCCTGTGGCACTCCACATTTGATGCTTCTCTATTCTGGTGAAGCCACACCACTACTAAAATCATCTGTACAGTCTAATACTACTTCCTGCTTCCTATCTGCGAGGTATGACTGTAACCATTATCTGATACATCATTTATTCCTATAATGTTAGCTTTCTGTAATACTAGTTATTGGTTTACAGTATCAAAAGCTTGTGATAAATCACAAAGTAATCATGTTGTCAGCATTTTATCATCTAGAGACTCTAGAACTTTATTTACAAAGGCATAGATGAGGTCCCTTTCAAACTCTCTCAACTGCTAATAATGCTGTTATCACAAAAGTACATGGCATCTCTATATTCATAGTAATCACTCAACATCAGATACTTTCATGTTCCTTATATGCTCTTTGAGTCCTGCTAACAACACCAACATGAACACCACTAATGGGCTCTACTGGCTATTTTACCTTCACAGAAAATTGCGACTCTAATAATTTACATACAACCCCCACCCCTCTCCGTACTGTGTGTGTGTGTGTGTGTGTGTGTGTGTGTGTGTGTGTTTTTGTTTTTTTGTTTTTTTTTTTTTTTTGGACAATGTATATTTCACAGATTAGAGAATTATGGAAAAGAGAATTGGTTCCTCTAATACTACTTAAGATTATGTCTAGATTAAAATTAGTTTAGTGATCATTTCAAGTGTTCACATTTGTGTGTTGGACAAGATACACCAAAATCTTTCTTTATTGTGGAAACAAGTTTTTTATTCCTTTGTTTCACATTAAAACTTCTAGCAAAGAAAAGCCAATAGAGCAATAAATTTAAAAAGATGAAAACACAGACTTACTTACTCAGGTACTGGCTGTTCTGATCTATGAAGAGACCAACAAGAGGTGCAAAAAAGGCCATTCCAAGAGTAGAAAACAGCCGCTCTCTACCAAAATGTCCACCATATTTTCGAATCATTGTAAGTGCAATAGGATCAAGCATAGTGACCCCTGCAGTTAGTGCTGTAGTTCCTAAAAAGCGCAGAAAGAAGTATATCCAAAAGATTCGGTCATCACTTTCCTTATAGTCTGGTGGGCACACCTCTGGTCCACCTTCCCTACAAGAAAAGGTGTTGGAGATTTTTTAATATTATAAAATATTGACTATGTAAACAGAAAAATAGGATTAATGATACTCAACACTATTGTGTAAAGGATGGTGTGCTATTCCTTGTAAAGGTGACTCTTTGAATTGCAGAAAGGCACAACAAATAGGCTGTTACACACTGAGATTTAAGTCAAAGCCTTCTTCAGAAAGTAAATGAGAAATATACAAACATTCTTGCAAGCAAGCACACCTCATGTACACATGACCACTACTTCCAGTCAAAACAGCTACATTACCGCATATTTCATAACCAAATATATAGTTAAAACTTAAAAGTACATTTTGAGCAGCAAATTTTAACCTAGCTGTTTTACAAATGATTATGTAGTTTCCAAAATAACAAATTGTGCTTATGACAGTCTTTAAATAGTTGGATGTTAGTGAAAATAGTCAGCCCCTGACTGACTAAATTAACGAGAAACACCTATGTGAAACCTGTCCACCAAAATACTTGTACCAACATCTGTGGAAACTCAGTAATGTCAGTGTCTAAGAATGTAAAAGTAAGTTCTTTAATTCAAGTTTGTGAATATTTTCACTGAATTGTATAGTGGTTGGGATGAGGGTATGATCATCATTATTATTGGAATGAGCAATTGTTCTGTGCCACACTTAATCATTTTGTTTTGGAGACTTGTTAAGACTATTGTTGATTCTTGGACAGCATCTCTACAAAAACTGTGCTTCATTAATGCTATAATTTATTTGATGGATTGTGCCACAGCATTCTTGCTTGTTTGTGAGATCCAGCTTGGTTTGTACACTATTCATCTTACAAAGTTAAGAAACCGGTCATTGTCCCAGCAACAGAACATCATGGATAATAAATGCCTAGAAAAGTGAAACCAAAACTGTGGTGTTGTACATCATCATACATCCAGTATCAACGCCATCCAGTATCCTTTAGGATTATCAGTTTCACAACTACCAACTATTGTGCTACCGAGAAGGCAGACAGAGAAGAAATTGCAGAAATCAGGTTGTAATCTTTTAAACTGGGACAACAATTGGTAGGGAACAACTGAGAAAGAAGGTAGAGAGCTTCAAGTATCTGAGAAGCTTAACAAAAGATAAATAAATGGGTGAGCGAAACCAGGAGAAGCATTCAGAAAAAGTATTAGAAGGCTGATATGGAACAAGGGTGTCCCTATAAACAACGAAAAGATTGTATCCTGAAATGAGCTTTGGAGACCTAGGCAATAAAAGGAAGAGAGAGAAGCAAAATATAAGCTAGTGAGGTGAAATTCTCGAGAAATAATACTGAAGTGGCAATGCTGGGCAGGAATGAGAGGATCAGGGAATTAGTGAAGGAGGAATCATTACAGGACAGGACTGAAGAATTGTGACTAATATGGTAGAGATATGTTAAGTGGCTGGAGGAGAAGGGGATACCCAGGAAGATAGATGAGGTGAGCAGGAAGGGAAAAAGACAAAGAGGATGAACAAGAGACAGGTAGCTGAAAGAAGTGAAGTATTGCATGTGGAAGAGAGGAGAAGGAGAGATGGTACAAAAACAGTAGACAATGGAGAGACTTATCTTTCAAACAGACCTGGATAAGAGCTGGAAATTGTAAAAGACAACGATGATTTGACAACTTACAAATTATTGTGTAATAGGTTTAAGAATCCTTCAGCTTTGATATAGAAGAGGATGATACTGTTCTTTGGCCTTCACTAGGAGAGGCTCTTCCACAAGGAAAAAATTTATTTTTAGTAGCAAAGATCCGATTGTACACACTATTTGCAATCTGATTAGAGTCAAAGAGTGATTGAATCGATATTCCCCCACACACCTGAATTGTGATATCTGTATAGGAAAGAAGTCCTCTCTCCTGTAACTAGACTTATAATTTGAAGAAAGTAAGAATCAACACTTTATACACAACCAGTAACTCAGTCCTGTCTGCACTGTCAGTGTGAACAGAACGGTTCAAATGGCTCTGAGCTCTATGGGACTTAACATCTGAGGTCATCAGTCCCCTAGAACTTAGAACTACTTAAACCTAACTAACCTAAGGACATCACACACATCCATGCCCGAGGCAGGATTCGAACCTGCAACCGCAGCGGTCGCGCAGTTCCAGACTGAAGCACCTAGAACCGCACGGCCACTCCGGCCAGCTCAGTGTGAACAGAGTTCAGTTTCTCAGTGAAGGTTACAACAAAAAGGTTGTAGAGACATTATATCAACCCTGTTTTGCAGAGAAGAATCCTCAGACATCTTGAAGCACATTAAATACCAACATCTGTATAGGCAGCATGTCATCTTTGGGAATGGACACACAAGACATGTCCATCATAGGCCACTACAATGTTGAACGCGCCACAACAGGATTGATATCTGACCTTAGTCACTTAATAAAATTCAATGATTTCAGCAAAATAACTATTTTTGGATACATAAAGAGTTGCTGTTCCTTGACAAACTGCGCACTGTAGCCTAGTACCAAAAGTTGTGACCTCTCTCTCTCTGATAGTTAGTTACGACTTTAAATCGTAGTTCTTGGTAAAATGTCTACAGCTAGTGAAGGAGTGCTCCACAGCAATTAGCGCAAGGAATGTAAAAAATGTGAAGAAAAGAAAAGTTCATAACCTGAAAATGTGCTTATGTTTTGTAACCGAAGTTATAGTTCGACCTCCACCAGGTGACAGGAATTGCTAAAGCCATTCAAAAACTCAAATAATCACTCAAACAATGGAAAATCCAGGATATAATAATGATAGCATAATGAAAAGGACAGATTGTTACTCATCATACAGAGCAGATGTGGAATCACAGACAGACACAACAAAAAGAGTGCTATGTAAGTGATCTTCTGGCCAAGAGGCCTTCTAATGTAAAAAACATTTATGCAAGCACACTCTCTATCTCTCTCTCTCTCCCTCTCCCTCTCCCTCTCCCTCTCTCTCTCTCTCTCTCTCTCTCTCTCTCTCTCTCTCTCTCTCTCTCTCTCTCTCTCCCTCTCTCACTCACACACACACACACACACACACACACACACACACACACACAAAAAATCACTGCCTCTGGAAGGTGGGGCTAAGCAGCAGATTAGGGTGGGGAGTGGGAGGGTGTATTGCATGCAGGAACGTGACTGGGACAGGGTAGGGCTGCTAGGTGCAGTCAGAAGGTTTGAGGAGAGGTGGGGGGAGGGGGCTGGGGAGGAGAGCAGAAAAGAAGCAAAGTAGAGGAGGGGAAAAAAGGAGAGTAGTGGTAGTGTTGGTGGAATAGAAGGATGTGTATTGCTACAGTTCGAACAGGGAAGGGGACAGGTAGGTGAAGAACAGGGACTAGAGAAGGTTGAGTCCAGGGGGGTTATTGGAACATTGGATATGTTACACGGAGAGTTCCCATCTGTGCAGTTCAGAAAAGTGGGTATTGGCAGGTAGGATCCGGACGGCACAGGCTGTGAAGCAGTCACTGAAGTGAAGCCCTTCAGCTTAATGGTTGTCAAGCAGATGTAGAACACAGCATAGTGGTTGTAGCTCAGTTTGTAGATCACATGACTGCTTTCAGAGGGACTGGACTGGACTGGAGTAGGTGGTGGTGGGAGGATGTGTGGGAAAGGTCTTGCACCTAGGTCTGCTACAGGGATATGAGCCATGAGGCAAGGGGTTGGGTGCCTTGGGATCAAGGGTGGAGCAGGGATGAACAAGGATATTGCTTAGAAAGGTACAGTAGTGTTCAGAAGAAGAAACTGTTTTAATGAGACATAGCTTACCGAAAACTACATTTCTGTAACATGCAGTCAGCAGTTAATTCAATAAGGGTGTTCAAGGTGAGGTTTGTTGCAAGCACCAATCCACCACAGCGTAAATCTTCTTGCAGCAGAGCAGTCAGGTTAACTTTTGCATCGTGAAACACCTTTTCCCCAAAGCTAAAACAACAAGGAAAGTTCCTTTCAGATCTTTGCTATTGCAAGATTTTGATTATTTTTATAAACATCCTTTACTTTCACTTATTGTGAAGCAGAAGGATTCTCATGGACATTAAGCACAAATTTAAATTCAAGAGACTGACAAGTACATGGCAATACAAACATCTGGAAAAACAAGTTCATTTATTCCTGTATTATCAACTGTTTATTTATTTATTCTATGACATAAATAAGAGTTTCTGAATTACAAGAATAGTTATACATATACAATGAAAACAGGCAATTATTGATAAAATTATTTAATTGGCCAGATAAAAAATCAACTCACCATGCAGCATCAGAACAAACACTTGAAAGACTGTTGTGATTGGTAAGCTTTCAGAGCCAGTGGCTCCTTCTTCAGGCAGAAGGGTTGAAGGGGAAGGAAGAAGGGTGAAGGAAAAGGACTAGAGAGGTCTAGGAAAAGGGGTAGATTTTGGGAAAGTCTTCCAGAACCGCAGGTCTGGGAGACTTACCGAACAGGATGAGAAGGAAAGACTGCATCGGATTTGATTTGAAAACCTGAGAGCCTAAAGGTGGAAGACATGGTAATATGCAAGACAGAGATTACTATCAAAACATCGTGCATGAGTTAATAAGAGTGAAAAGCTAAGTGCATTGTACGCAACAGATGTGGTGGTGAAAAACAGATTGTGAAGACAATGAAAGATATAGAAAACTAAAATGGAGTGAAACAGAGAGTAGTTACAGTGAAGGAAAGCTGAGACAGAAGAAATTAATGTAAATTCAAACCAAGTGGGTGCTGAGAACCAAGGACATGTTGTAGTGCTAGCTCCCACCTGTGGAGTACTGTTTTACCACATGCGCCATCTGGATTCTTCCCCCAGACACCACCAGTCTCTCAGAACTCTGCAGGTGGCAACTAGCACTACAACATGTCCTTGGTTGTCGCCACCCACCTGGCCTTAATTTACGTTGATTTCTTCCGTCTCAGCTTTTATTCACTGTAACTACTCTTTGCTTCACTCCATTTTAGTTTGCTACATCTTTCATTGCCTTTCCCATCTATTTTTCACCACTCCCCTCTCTTACATACAATGCACTTAGCTTTTCACTCTTATTAACTCATGCATGATGTTTTAGCAGTAATCTCTGTCTTGCATGTTACCCTGTCTTCCACCTTTAATCTCTCAGTTTTTCAAATCTCGTCTGATGCAGTCCCCAACAATCAGTCTTTCCTTCTCATCCTGTACAGAGAGTTTCTCCTGATCTGGGTGACTTCCCTGAAATCTACCCCTTTTCCTAGACCTCTCCAGTCCTTTGCCTTCACCCTTCGTCCTTCCCCTTCAATCCTTCTACCTGAAGAAGGAGCCACTGGCTCCGAAAGCTTGCCAATCACAACAGTCTTTTATGTGTGTGTTCTGCCACCACTTGGTGAATAGTTTTTTTATCTAGACATGTACAAAGATTACTAAATACTACATATCAATATTTCAACACAGCAATCCGGTATAATATAACATAAATGACAATAGCTACAGGTGAATATTGAAGTCTTCTATACAGTTTATCTCATCACTCGTCACTATCAGGAAATATTTGAAAGAGGCCTTGAATGCACATGTGGGACATGTAGATACAACATGAGCAACTGTCTGTCATTCCACACCACAGTCACATGATGATGATGACAATTTGCCCCACTTGTGGAGGTTGTCTGCACATTTTCGAAGGCTTGTTCAGATGTGATTCAGTGTAGTCCAAATTGTCTGAAGCTAGTCAAACCAAGAGGGTTACTTCTTGATGCAGAGCAACTTCAGGCATTGTAGAGGACAGTTTAGTTGCCAACAGCATTTCCATTCATCGATGGAACTGAATTTATTTTCAGTAAGAATTGCGACTGTGATAAGAATGGGATGTCTTGATCTTAATCTTTTTCACTCTACAGGGAATACATTGTTCAATATTGGAAGCTCAGGGTTATACTCCGGGGGCCTTGTTTCGACTCAGGTCTTTCTGTGCTCTGTCAAACTCTTCACGCAGTATCATATCTCCCATTTCATCTTCATCTACATCCTCTTCCATTTCCATAATATTGTCCTCAAGTAGACTGCCCTTGTATAGACCCTCTATATACTCCTTCCACCTTTCTCCTTTCCCTCCTTTGCTTAGAACTGGGTTTCCATCAAAGCTCTTGATATTCATGCAAGTGGTTCTCCTTTCTCCAAAGGTCTCTTTAATTTTCCTGTAGGCAGTATCTATCTTACCCCTAGTGAGATAAGCCTCTACATCCTTACATTTATCCTCTAGCCATCCCTGCTTAGCCATTTTGCACTTTCTGTCGATCTCATTTTTGAGATGTTTGTATTCCTTTTTGCCTGCTTCATTTACTGCATTTTTGTATTTTCTCCTTTCATCAATTAAATTCAATATTTCTTCTGTCACCCAAGGATTTCTACTAGCCCTCGTCTTTTTACCTACATGATCCTCTGCTGTCTTCACTACTTCATCTCTCAAATCTACCCATTCTTCTTCTACTGTAATTCTTTACCCCATTCTTGTCAATTGTTCCCTTATGCTCTCCCTGAAACTCTGTACAACCTCTGGTTTATTCAGTTTATCCAGGTCCCATCTCCTTAAATTGCCACAGTCTTTTTGCAGTTTCTTCAGTTTTAATCTACAGGTAATAACCAATAGATTGTGGTCAGAGTCCACATCTGCCCCTGGAAATGTATTGCAATTTAAAACCTGGTTCCTAAATCTCTGTCTTACCATTATATAATCTATGTGATACCTTCTAGTATCTCCAGGGTTCTTCCATGTATACAACCTTCTTTCATGATTCTTGAACCAAGTGTTATCTATGATTAAGTTATGCTCTGCGCAAAATTCTACCAGGTGGCTTCCTCTTTCATTTCTTAGCCTCAATCCATATTCACCTACTATGTTTCCTTCTCTCCCTTTTCCTACTCTCACTTTTTTTATTCATTATTAAACCTACTTCTGCATTACCCCTATTTGATTTTGTATTTAAAACCCTGTATTCACCTGACAAAAAGTCTTGTTCCTCCTGCCACCGAACTTCACTAATTCCTCCTATATCTAACTTAAAACCTATCCATTTCCCTTTTTAAATGTTCTAACCTACCTGCCCAATTAAGGGATCTGACATTCCAGGCTCCGATCCGTAGAACGCCAGTTTTCTTTCTCCTGATAACGACGTCCTCTTGAGTTGTCCCTGCCCGGAGATCCGAATGGGGGACTATTTTACCTCCGGAATATTTTACCCAAGAGGACGCCATCATCATTTAATCATACAGTAAAGCTGCATGCCCTTGGGAAAAATTACGGCTGTAGTTTCCCCTTGCTTTCAGCCATTCGCAGTACCAGAACAGCAAGGCCATTTTGGTTAGTGTTACAAGGCCAGATCAGTCAATCATCCAGACTGTTGCCCCTGCAACTACTGAAAAGGCTGCTGCCCCTCTTCAGGAGCCACACGTTTGTCTGGCCTCTCAACAGATACCTCTCCGTTGTGGTTGCATCTACAGTACGGTTGTCTGTATCATTGAGGCACGCAAGCCTCCCCACCAACGGCGAGGTCCATGGTTCATGGGGGGGGGGGGGGGGAGGGGGGGGGGGAGCTGAAAGCCATATTACTTGTTAAAAGACTGCAACCCAACATTTGTTCTAATTTGTATCAGTCCAATACCAGAAATAAAAAAAAAATTTACATCAACAGCCACAGAACAGCACTCTATGAAAAGGGTCCACAATATGCAAGTTAAAAGTTAGCCAATGCACCGCCCCTACCCACAATAAGGCATAAATTTCAGCTAAAGAAATTCCTATTACAAAATCCATTTTACACATCAGAAGAATAGCATACTTACATCCAGAATAAGAAGTGCTTCAAAAGATATGTAAATAGTGTTAAGCACCATTTTATTTGTCATTTAATCATTTTGTTAATCAATGAATTTTTAATCATTTTGTTAATCAATGATATTTTCAGCAGTTGAATGGAATGGACAGTGTCTTGAAAGGAGGATATAAGATGAACATCAACAAAAGCTAAACGAGGTTACTGGAATGTAGTCGAATTAAGTCGGGTGATGCTGAGGGA
Source organism: Schistocerca serialis cubense (assembly GCF_023864345.2). NCBI lineage: Eukaryota > Metazoa > Arthropoda > Insecta > Orthoptera > Acrididae > Schistocerca > Schistocerca serialis. The sequence continues at coordinate 1,160,069,757 of NC_064638.1, read as the reverse complement.
ATTAGATTAGGAAATGAGACACTTAAAGTAGTAAAGGAGTTTTGCTATTTGGGGAGCAAAATAACTGATGATGGTCGAAGTACAGAGGATATAAAATGTAGACTGGCAATGGCAAGGAAAGCGTTTCTGAAGAAGAGAAATTTGTTAACATCAAGTATAGATTGAAGTGTCAGGAGGTCGTTTCTGAAAGTATTTGTATGGAGTGTAGCCATGTATGGAAGTGAAACATGGCCAATAAATAGTTTGGACAAAAAGAGAATAGAAGCTTTCGAAATGTGGTGCTACAGAAGAATGTTGAAGATTAGGTGGGTAGATCATGTAAGTAATGATGAGGTATTTAATAGGATTATTATTATTATTATTATCATCATCGTTATTTTAGATGTGACAACACATAAGCTGTAAGCTCCACCTGTCTAGCGAACACTAGCAGAACATGTGTTAGGCTGCTTGAGAAGAGTAATAACTTGATGTTGTATAAATAACCAGAGAATCATTGTAAGTGGCAATTTTTATGTTGCCTGCTTTAGAATTTTTAATTCCCAACATTAGATAATTATTTACAGTAATATTCCCAACAAGATAACCACAAAAATACAAACAGAATCATCCAGGTCCCGGTTATCTGGTACCCAGATGTGTTCACCAAAAGGATACTGTCTGTTACCGGCATAGACAATTTGTCTGTGGCCAGTTTTTTGCTCATATCTACGTTGTGATCAGTACCAACATAAAAAGGAGGACAAAACTTGCAGGTCAGTTGAAAGAACAGTTCAAACTCTCCTTGATTATGTATGATTTGTAAGATTTTGGTCTGTTACTGGTGCCAAATGGGTACAAAACATAGAATATCTCAACAATTCAGTAATGTGAGTAGAGGCTATATAGTAAGGAAGAATAGTTGTGGGGTAATGTGGCCTAGCAAGTTATTCAGAATGCTGGGTGCATGATAGGAATCTGTTATTCGGGAAAGGACTTCTGGTGTAGTTTCAACATCATTTCATAACAGGAAGTCATGGCCCAAGAGAGAAACTAGTTCACAGTGAAACACCATAATGAAGAACACCTTAGTCTTATTTTTGAAGGACATCATTTGATCTGAATCAAACAATGACAGTTCAAGATATCTGATTTCACATGAACTCAGCTGGATAGTTTAGGGACACAAAAGTACTATTCTAAATGTTTCTCTCTCAGTGGCCCCTCAAATGATATTACATTATGAAGAAATGCTAGATGAAATTATTTTACAAACATACTGAGATTCTGTGTGTAGTTCACTTTTGAAGATGTGAACCACCACAATGTAAATACTTCTTTTGAATTTATGATTCCAAAAATAGCAATGCAACTATTAAATATTCTTACTTCTGTAGAAATTGTGTAGTTGATTCATCATCATACGGCTCCAACTGCAAGCCAAGCTGCTCCATCGGTTTACCCAGGTCAGGATGCATTCCAAGAAGAATGAATGCAGTGCTGTTGGCAGGTTTGTCAGGCTCTTCCAGTCCAGTGGCAAATGATGGGGCCTTTTTATTTTTCCTGAAATAAACAAAAGTTTGAAAATAATATTCTGATATGCCTTTCAATAGTTAGTAGGTTTGTTTCTCAAATGAGAGCTTGAGAAGGGTTCGTAAGCTGTTTATTTGTAACACACGACATGGTTCACTGTCATTTATTGATCTATGTCCATTATCATACCATTTACAACAGGTTAAATTTATAAAATAGACAGGAGAGGTGTTTAAAAATTTCATGAGGGCACACTTTGATACTTTCCATGCAAGAATACTGTTCACTGTGGATAGTTATTTTTGTTCCTAGAATTATAATTATGACTGCTGTCATTGTTTTCAAATTTTTGATCTGTTCTCCACAACATACTTTATATGAGAGTAAATAAAATGAGAGACTTTTCTTAATTTACCTAGCTTTTAATAGTTGTCTATATGAAGTTTGAGGCTGGGCCCCAGAATATAAAAATGATACATGTGTTACCAGCAAATTACTCATCTATTTGAATGCTGTTGTTTGCCAAAAGCTCTGTATTGGACACTAGAACCATTTATGAAGTATCTGGTGGCGAATCTATCAGCTTTAAGAAACCAATATGGAAACACAAATGCAGTTGTTAAACATTAATATGCCTGTAAGATGTGGTAACACTCCCAGAACAGGTAGAGAACTCTGTGTTGCTTACAATTTTCCAAAAAGTAAGGTCAGCAGTTAATTTCTTGTTGACATTGTAAACACAAAGCAAGATCAGAGCTCAACGTTATGTTCCTCCACACAGTTTTGTATAAGAAACCATAAGGCACTGACAGCAAATGTTGGATGAGCACAGAAAACTAGCTGGAGGCCAATAATTGCACAGACAAGTATAGGTGGTAATGAATTGGTTCTTAGAGACATGGAGATTCTGCACCATTTTGATCAGTCTCCATGTCCTCCAGATGAATAGAGAGCGAGGGAACTTCAGAAAGACAGCCTCTGGGGTTTCAGACAGCACTGTTTCTTCAAACAGTATATACAGACTGTGTTACCTCTTCCACTTTAGATCCATTTCCTTTTCATACTAAAGATATTCATAATTCATTTTCACTTGACAGATAGTCTCAATGAATTCATGAAATAATGATTAGCATATTTTTGTGACTTTATTTAACTGTGCAGTATTTTGATTCCTGAATGGTACTCTCAGTGAGTTCTACCACCTTATAGGTGGTGCTGGTTGTCAGTGTAGGGCCTGGGAGACCATGTATGCAGTGCCATCTGCTTCCTGTAGTGGTTGATGACAAATGTCAACACACAGTAACCCAAGTTCCATACATCGGTATCTAACATGTCAAGTTTTGTGTCTACAAACTATGATTTCCAGACAGCATTGGTTGTCTGTTACCATTTGAAGAAAACTGATGTAGAATTGCATTGAATGCTTGTTGAAGATTTCAGTGAACATGCTCTTTGGAAAACATAGTGTTTCAAGTTGTTCAGAAAATTAAAAAGTGGTAATTTTGATGAGAGAAACGACGAGTGCGAGAAACCACTGAAAAAAGTTTGAAGACAATGAATTCCAATCCTTATTGGATGAAGACTATACTCAAACTCAACAGGAACTCGTAAAACAATTGAGTGTGATGCAAAAAGCCGTTTGTCTTTGGTTGAAAGCTATGGAAAAGATGCAAAAAGTGGGAAAATGGGTTCTGCATGAACTGAATGAAAGACATCAAGCAACACAAAAGACCATTTGTGAAATGCTGCACGCCAGATACAAAAGAAAGTTGTTTCTCCATCAAATAGTGACAGGTCATGAAAAGTGGATATATTTTGAGAATCTTAAGAATTGTAGATCATGGCCGAATCCAGGCATACCATTAACATCCACTGCAAGACCAAATCGCTTTGGAAAGAAGACAATGCTCTGTGTTTGGTGGGATCAGAAGGGTGTCATCTATTATGAGTTGCTAAAACATGGTGAAACGACTAATAATGATCACTACCAACAGCAAATGATCGATTTAAATCGAGCATTACGTGAAAAATGACTGGAATCTGGAAAAAGCAACACAAAGTCATATTGCTCCATGATAATGCCCCATCACAGCAGCACAATCGGTCAAGGAAATTATCAAGGCATTCAGTTGGGAAATGCTACAGCATGTGGCTTAGTCTCTGGTCTTGGCTCTGTCCAGTCATCATCTATTTGCATCACTAGGTCACACTCTCACTGAACAACGCTTCAATTAGTATGAAAATGTACGAAAATGGATCACTGACTGGTTCGCTTCAAAAGAAGAACTGTTTTTTTTTGGCATGGCATTCATAGCCCGCCAGAGAGGTGGGAGAAATGTATAAATAGCAATGGAGATTATTTTGAATAAAATACTGTTTATCAGTTTCAAACAACAGATGTGTAACTACTGCAACCAAATTCCAGTTTCATACTTCTATACCTGGTTTGCATTAGGTGACATTCGCTATATGTAGGTGTAATGTCAGCTAATTAATTTCAAATTAAAACTATTTGACCCTGTATATTTTACCAGTAGCATATATTAAATCCACTTCAGAAGGTTATATCTTCCAATATAACTGACTACAAAGACTGAGATGACGCACTAATTGATTCAAATCTTCAGAGTAAAAACATGCCGTTTAATCAAGTATCTTTTAAATCAGTGAAACATTCTGTTGTTCAGAGAAGTATGAAGTTTTAGGTGATTTCTTTCATTCATTCCTTCATTCATTCATTCCGTTTGTTTAATAAATCCATTGGCAGCTCTAGCATGTGTCACTTATGGGTGGGCCAGATTATAAAGTGGGTGGGCCTAAACTCGAGTTTGCATGGATAAATATGAAGGAGAAAATACTAATTTATTGGCCTTACACAACTATGGCAATAAATTCATCATAAAGCTCCAAATTTGGTTTGTAATGTTGACTAAATTTATGTCAGTGTACTTATTGTATGCATTTATGAATCTGCATCAACGAGGTAAAATTTCGTAGAGTGGCTATAAACCCACAATACTTGCAGTAAATTGAATAACTGTCACCCCCCCCCCCCCCCTCCCCCAATCTTTTCTTTTTTTAGTCTAGGACATCATGTGGTTTGTCATGCCCACTGGCATTTTTCTCAAGAAAAGGTGAACAGTGTTGATTTATACATACAGTAGCAGCAGTAGGTGAAGTTTTAGTAAAAATATGTATAACCTTTTCAGTGCTGACAAATTTGGAAAAGATTCAAAACATCATGATGGTTTCTCATGTTGCTAGCAAACAGAATGTAAATCAATGTAATTTGAGCACATATCACCTCAAGATTATGGAGTAACCATCGAAATGCATTGTAGTTATATAAAGATAATTTATTGGTATTTTAAGTATACAGTAACAGACTCAAAAACCATTACACCTTGGAGGAGAATATCTTTAAAACATTATGTGTGACAATTAAATCACGTAAGTAACTTAATAATAATAATAATAAAATAATTGATTTCATAATAATAATTGTGATTCAAGAGACAATAAAATAATTGATTAATGTATCATTTCTACAGCATTTCCAATTTCCATTTATTGCTGTGGTCATAAATACAAGGGACTCTTTTGCTATCTCATTAGCATAGTTACTATGCCACCCTCCCTTAAATCTACATAGTCTCATTTTTCTTTCCATTCCAAATAAACCATCAGGAGAGCAGTACTTATGGGGACTTTTGAAGAGGACAACATAAACAATAAAATATAATGAACAATAAACAAACTCTGTATCTGAATCCACAACACACCTGCACACACATCTATATTTTTGATACATGCATTCCCTACTGATAGTGAAATACTGAAAAACATTTTCATTCCTGTATCGGAAACTCCAGTATATCTATATACATAAACTTTAAACCAATCAATTTTTGACAACATAAAGTAATGGGATTGACAACAATTTACTAACCAAGTGGTGGCAGAACATACACTTAAAAGAAGGTAACAATTAGCCAAACTTTTGGAGCCAGTGGTTCCTCCTACATGACGAAGGATTGAGGGGGAAGGAAGAAGGGTGAAGGAAAAGGACTGGAGAGACCTAGGAAAAGTCTCCCAGAACCATGGGTCAGGGGAGACTTAATGGACGGGATGAGAAGCCCATCCTGTCTGATAAGTCTCCCCTGGCCCACGGTTCTGGGGGACTTTTCCAAAATCAATCGCTTTCCCCAGACCTCTCCAGTCCTTTTCCTTTGCTCCTCTTCCTTCCCATTCAATCCTGTTGCCAGAAGAAGGAGCCACTGGCTTCGAAAGCATGCCTAATTGTAACCTTCTTTTATGTGTGTGTTCTGCTGCCATGAGTAGGTTTTTATCTATCCCATATACCCATAAACTATATTTTCCATTATATGCACTCCCTAGTAACTGCAAAAAAATTGAAAAAAATGTCCAATTTGTATTGGAAACTAAATTACACCTACATACATAAGCTATCTTTTTTGGTCCACGTGTACACTATTAAGAACAAAATCTTGAAAGATAACATACCAACATGAATAGCATGCAACAAAAACAAATTATGCTGCAAAACAGGCATTTTTAAGAGTACACTTATTTTAGGTTACCTGGAAAAAAGTAAAATTGATACCACTGAGTAGAAAGCGAAAAACTGTGAAATGCAAACTAACAAACAGGCATTTACTTACTTTTAAAATAGATTACATCTTTTGTTGTAGTGACTGATGGCAAAATCATCAAGTACTCTTTTCAAGTCAGTGGTTTTGTCACAGTCTTTTCTCTTGTAAGAACAGACAAATACTTATAACATAAACGTTCATCAGACATTGAATCCCTCAAATAACTTTTTACAAGTTGCATAAATGCAAATGTTCTTTCATTTATTGCAGGAAGCTGGATTAGACACTGCTGCTTGACTTAATTTGTACAAGTCATGTAACAGAAGCTTATATTGTTCTAACAACTTGAGCAATGCAAGTAAACTGTCAGTACTCTTCTTGTTCATGTTATGTGATAAATTGTTTTATTACCTTAATTTCTGTCTCCAATGATTCAGTATGCCTATTGTGTGAACAATTTTGTGCCAGTGATAGTAACATTTGTTTATTCTTAAAAGTTTCACTTTTTGGGTTTAGTCGTGTAACTCCTTGAATTATTCCAGGGTTTGAAATAAAATGTGACTCAAGTTCACTGCCAAAAATAAATAAATAAAGACAAATAAAAAAAGTAGTGCACCCTTTTAAAGGTTTCAAATCCACTCAAGATTTATTGTTGTAACAGTGTATATGGCACACATGAAATGATTACATTTATGAATCATTAGCACAAGCAGTACTGGGGTACTTGGTAACGACCCATGCCGAGTCTCTCTTATTAGTACATGGTGTAGCCTCCATGGGCAGCAGATGCTGACTCTGGGATCCAGTCAATCATACAGATGGCAAACACTGTCCTGGGATACGTTATTCCACACCTGCTTGACCTTCCCATGCAGTTATGCAAGAGTTGTTGGTTGATGTGTCACACAAGTCACTTCTCGTTCCATCATATTTCACAACTGGAGACAAGTCCAGAGATTTTGCTGGGCAGGGAAGTTGCTGCATGTCTTGCAGAGCACATTGAGTTTCACAGGCAGTTTGCATGGGGAGCATTATCCTGTTGGAACAAATCACCCCCTTGATGCAAGAACGGTAAAAGAATGCTAACAACATACTGCACATACCGAGCACTGGTTAGCATCTCCTTCAGAAATACCAAAGTTGAACGAGAGTTGTAGCTTATTGCACCCCAGACCATAAGGACTGAGGTGGGATCAGTGTGTCTTGGTGAATTCACTCTGTGTGACAGCACTCACCAGGTCTGTGGCATATGGGCAAATAACTATCACTTCTGTGCAGTCAGAATCTGCTTTCATTGCTGAAGACCACGGTGCGCCATTCCATTTATCAAGTGATCCTCTGACAACACCAGTTGAGCCTCGCACATCAGTGTTGGGCATGAGTGGAAGATGGGATAGAGGAGTGCATGCCCATGTCCCATTGCTAATAACCAGCTTGCAGCAATTCATGTTGACATGTCTCGACTCACAAGCCCTCTTATCTGTGTTCTGCCAATGCTGCCCTTACAACATGACAATCCTGGTATGTGCTGTGTGGATGTCCAGAACCTTGTCTATGGGTGTGAGAATGTTAATGTGATCACTGATACCAGCATCGTTGCACAACTGATGCGGCATGTCAAACATGTGGCAATTCTATGAAAGGACCATTGACCCCTTCCAAACTTGCTCAGCTGGCTATAGGAAGCATGAGTGTGTCTCTGTGGTATGGTTAATTGCTTGCTTCACATGTTTACATCACACTGAGCCTTCTGGCTGTGAGCATTCCCTGTTAAAGGGTAGAAGCATATGGTGCTCTAGTAGCTATGCCACTAAGCTCTCTGTTGACAGATGATAAGGAGAGCATTTTCAGTATATCATCTATCCCTACATCTACATCTATATCCATACTCCGCAAGCCACCTGATGGTGTGTGGCAGATGGTACCCTGTGTACCTCTATTGGTTCTCCCTTCTGTTCCAGTCTCGTATTGTCCGTGGAAAGAAGGATTGTCGGTATGCTTCTGTGTGGGCTCTAATCTCTCTGATTTTATCCTCATGGTCTCTTCGCAAGATATACGTAGGAGGGAGCAATATACTGCTTGACTCTTCGGTGAAGGTATGTTCTCGAAACTTTAACAAATGCCCGTACCGAGCTACTGAGCGTCTCTCCTGCAGAGTCTTCCACTGGAGTTTATCTATCATCTCCGTAATGCTTTCGTGATTACTAAATGATCCTGTAACAAAGCGCGCTGCTCTCCGTTGGATCTTCTCTATCTCTTCTATCAACCCTATCTGGTATGGATCCCACACTGCTGAGCAGTATTCAAGCAGTGGGCGAACAAGCATACTGTAACCTACTTCCTTTGTTTTCGGATTGCATTTCCTTAGGATTCTTCCAATGAATCTCAGTCTGGCATCTGCTTTACCGACGATCAACTTTATATGATCATTCCATTTTAAATCACTCCTAATGCGTACTCCCAGATAATTTATGGAATTAACTGCTTCCAGTTGCTGACCTGCTATTTTGTAGCTAAATGATAAGGGATCTATCTTTCTATGTATTCGCAGCACATTACACTTGTCTACATTAAGATTCAATTGTCATTCCCTGCACCATGCGAATATTTTTGCTGCAGATCCTCCTGCATTTCAGTACAATTTTCCATTGTTACAACCTCTCGATACACCACAGCATCATCTGCAAAAAGCCTCAGTGAACTTTCGATGTCATCCACAAGGTCATTTATATATATTGTGAATAGCAATGGTCCTATGGCACTCCCCTGCAGTACACCTGAAATCACTCTTACTTCAGAAGACTTCTCTCCATTGAGAATGACATGCTGTGTTCTGTTATCTACGAACTCTTCACGCCAATCACACAATTGGTGTGATAGTCCATATGCTCTTACTTTGTTCATTAAACGACTGTGGGGAACTGTATCGAATGCCTCAGGTGGCATATGCTCTCATCGGATCAAAATTGGTGTCATCTTCCCAGGTGTACTAATTTTTTCTTCCAGCAGTGTATTTAAAACAATAACACATACTAAACATTTGAAAACAATTTGCTGTGCAGCTTCCATACTGTCTTTCTTTGGCAAATTGCAAACACATTCCCCAAGATGTTTTAGCAACCTTTGAATTCTACTGAAATAAGAGGAATCTGCGGGAATATCAGCACCTTATTTCTGTTGCCAGATCTACACTTCCTTTCCATATATAGGTGAAACCTGAATTTGATCCATACATCTGACTGAAATGATTCCTTGTACCTTCAACTAAGTTGATTGCAGTAACGAAATCAAAATGTTTGCCTTGAAGGACATTAGATACCAACTTGCACTTTTCTAGCAAACATGTGAACAGGCATTAACAAAAAATAAAAGGAAAGTTTAACTTTGAACTAAATCCTGATGCTTCTGCAGCTTGTTCTAAATTTTCTGCATCAATGTTTGTAATAACTGCAATTATCCTCTTCACACCCAAAATGAAGCGTATTAACAGGCTCAACTGGTGTCACTTAAATTTTTAAATTCCACTTCGCCAATCTTTATTTTTACACATATATCAATAAATCATGGACCTTGCCGTTGATGGGGAGGCTTGCGTGCCTCAGCGATACAGATAGCCGTACCGTAGGTGCAACCATGATGGGGGGGAATCTGTTGAGAGGCCAGAAAAATGTGTGGGTCCTGAAGAGGGGCAGCACCCTTTTCAGTAGTTTCAGGGGCAACAGTCTGGACGATTGACTGATCTGGCATTGTAACACTAACCAAAACGGTCTTGCTGTTCTGGTACTGCGAACGGCTGAAAGCAAGGGGAAACTACAGCCGTAATTTTTCCCGAGGACATGCAAGTTTACTGTATGGTTAAATGATGATGGCGTCTTCTTGGGTAAAATATTCTGCAGGCGAAATAGTCCCTCATTCGGATCTCTGGGCGGTGACTACTCAGGAGGACGTTGTTATCAGGAGAAACAAAACTGGTGTTCTACAGATCGGAGCGTGGAATGTCAGATCCCTTAATCAGGCAGGTAGGTTAGAAAATTTAAAAGGGAAATGGACAGGTTAAAGTTAGATATACCAGTAGTGGAAATTAGTGAAGTTCGGTGGCAGGAGGAACAAGACTTCTGGTCAGGTGAATACAGGGTTATAAATACAAAATCAAATAGGGGTAATGCAGAAGTAGGTTTAATAATGAATAAAAAAATAGGAGTGTGGGTAAGCTATTAGAAACAGTATAGTGAACGCATTATTGTGGTCAAGATAGATATGAAGCCCATGCCTATCACAGTAGTACAAGTTCATATCCCAACTAACTCTGCAGATGACTAAGAGATTGATGAAATGTATGCTGAGATAAAAGAAATTATTCAGATAGTGAAGGGAGATGAAAATTAAATAGTTACGGGTGACTGGAATTTGATAGTAGGAAAAGGAAGAGACAGAAACATACTAGGTGAATATGGAATGGGGTTAAGGAACGAAAGAGGAAGCCGCATGGTAGAATTTTGCACAGAGCACAACTTAATCATAATTAACACTTGATTCAAGAATCATAAATAAAGGTTGTATACATGGAAGAAGCCTGGAGATACTGGAAGGTGTCAGATGGGAGTATGGGTAAGCTACTACAAACAGCATAGTGAACGCATTATTGTGTCCAAGGTAGACACGAAGCCCACGCCTACTACAGTAGTAAAAGTGTATATGCCAACTAGCTCTGCAGATGATGAAGAAGTTGATGAAATGTGTGATGAGATAAAAGAAATTATTCAGGTAGTGAAGGGAGATGAAAATTTAATAGTCATGGGTGACTGAAATTCGAGAGTAGGAAAAGGGAGAGAAGGAAACATAGTAGGTGAATATGGATTGAGGCTAAGAAATGAAAGAGGAAGCCACCTGGTAGAATTTTGCGCAGAGCATAACTTAATCATAGATAACACTTGGTTCAAGAATCATGAAAGAAGGTTGTATACATGGAAGAACCCTGGAGATACTAGAAGGTATCACATAGATTATATAATGGTAAGACAGAGATTTAGGAACTAGGTTTTAAATTGTAAGACATTTCTAGGGGCAGATGTGGACTCTGACCACAATCTATTGGTTATGAACTGTAGATTAAAACTGAAGAAACTGCAAAAAGACTGTGGCAATTTAAGGAGATGGGACCTGGATAAACTGAATAAACCAGAGGTTGTACAGAGTTTCAGGGAGAGCATAAGGGAACAATTGACAAGAATGGGGGAAAGAAATACAGTAGAAGAAGAATGGGTAGATTTGAGAGATAAAGTAGTGAAGACAGCAGAGGATCATGTAGGTAAAAAGACGAGGACTAGTAGAAATCCTTGGGTGACAGAAGAAATATTGAATTTAATTGATGAAAGGAGAAAATATAAAAATGCAGTAAATGAAGCAGGCAAAAAGGAATACAAACATCTCAAAAATGAGATCGACAGAAAGTGCAAACTGGCTAAGCAGGGATGGCTAGAGGACAAATGTAAGGATGTATAGGCTTATCTCACTAGGGGTAAGATAGATACTGCCTACAGGAAAATTAAAGAGACCTTTGGAGAAAGGAGAACCGCTTGCATGAATATCAAGAGTTTTGATGGAAACCCAGTTCTAAGCAAAGGAGGGAAAGGAGAAAGGTGGAAGGAGTATATAGAGGGTCTATACAAGGGCAGTCTACTTGAGGACAATATTATGGAAATGGAAGAGGATGTAGATGAAGATGAAATGGGAGATATGATACTGCGTGAAGAGTTTAACAGAGCACTGAAAGATGTAAGTCGAAACCAGGTCCCGGGAGTAGACAACATTCCATTAGAACTACTGATAGCCTTGAGAGAGCCAGTCCTAACAACCATCTGGTGAGCAAGATGTATAAGACAGGCGAAATACCCTCAGACTTCAAGAAGAATATAATAATTCCAGTCCCAAAGAAAGCAGGTGTTGACAGATGTGAAAATTACCGAACTATCAATTTAATAAGCCAAGGCTGCAAAATACTAACACGAATTCTTTACAGACGAATGGAAAAACTGGTAGAAGCCGACCTCAGGGAAGATCAGTTTGGATTCTGTAGAAATGTTGGAACACGTGAGGCAATACCGGCCCTACGACTTATCTTAGACAGTAGATTAAGGAAAGGCAAGCATACGTTTCTAGCACTGTAGACTTAGAGAAAGCTTTTGACAATGTTGTTTGGAATATTCTCTTTCAAATTGTGAAGGTGGGAGGGGTAAAACAGGGAGCGAAAGGCTATTTACAATTTGTACAGAAACCAGATGGCAGTTATAAGAGTTGAGAGGCATAAACGGGAAGCGGTGGTTGGGAAGGGAGTGAGACAGGGGTTGTAGCCTATTCCCGGTGTTATTCAATCTGTATATTGACTAAGCAGTAAAGGAAACAAAAGCAAAATTTGGAGTAGGAATTAAAATCCATGGAGAAGAAATAAAAACTTTGCAGTTCACCGATGACATTGTAATTCTGTCAGAGACAGCAAAGGACCTGGAAGAGCAGCTGAATGGAATGGACAGTTTCTTGAAAGGAGGATGTAAGATGAACATCAACAAAAGCAAAATGAGGATAATGGAATGTAGTCGAATTAAATTGGGTGGTGCTGCGGGAATTAGGTTAGGAAATGAGATGCTTAAAGTAGTAAATGAGTTTTGCTATTTGGGGAGCAAAATAACTCATGATGGTCGAAGTACATAGGATATAAAACGTAGACTGGCAATGGCAAGGAAAGTGTTTCTGAAGAAGAGAAATTTGTTAACATCGAGTATAGATGTAAGTGTCAGAAAGTCATTTCTGAAAGTATTTGTATGGAGTGTAGCCATGTATGGAAGTGAAACGTGGACGATAAATAGTTTGGACAAGAAGAAAATAGAAGCTTTTGAAATGTGGTGCTACAGAAGAGTGCTGAAGATTAGATGGGTAGAGCACATAACTAATGAGGAGGTACTGAATAGAATTGGGGAGAAGAGAAATTTGTGGCACAACTTGACTAGAAGGAGTGATTGTTTGGTAGGACATGTCCTGAGGCATCAACAGATCACCAATTTAGTATTGCAGGGCAACGTGGAGGGTAAAAATCATAGAGGGAGACCATGAGATGAAAACACTAAACAGATTCAGAAGGATGCAGGTTGCAGTAGGTACTGGGAGATGAAGAAGCTTGCACAGGATAGAGTAGTATGGAGAGCTGCATCAAACCAGTCTCTGGACTGAAGGCTACAACAACAACAACATCATTAAACTTTTGATGTGCTGCCAACTCACTCACAAAAAAAGAGTCCCTGCAGTGTCATAAAAAAAATCTTTAGCAAACGCAAGTCCTCTACATGTTGCTTCTGTAACGAGATCCAACTTATGGTTGATACAGAGTGTAGATGGCTTGTGGTACAGCCCTGCTTAAAAGAGCTTGAATAACTTCACAAAAACAACTTATAACCTCAGTTCCATCATACATATGTCCAACATAGTAAATTAAACTCTAGTTTGCTACAATTTTTAAGGCAGACTAACAAAGAATAAGCATAAGTTTTTTTGCAGGTTCATCTAAGTGGTATCAACTAACAACTGGTAGCTGCTCTGTTTTTGAACAAACTTTTGACTTGTCAACCAGTAGTGCAAAATCCTGGGCTTCTTTCACCTCATCTGAGATATATTCCAGCACGATATTGCTCATGGTGCTTAGCATTTAATTTCCCAGCAATGCACTGTAGTGGCCCAGTTTGTTTGAATGGAAAAGTAAAAAAGAGAGAAATCACCCATTTCTAATATGAGTGGGAATTGGATCTACATCCTAATCTCCTTCTTCTCCCTCTCCCTGCCCATTTCCTTCTTCCCCTCTCTTTGTCTACCTCCCCCTCCTTCCCCTTATCTCTTCCATCTTCTCCTCCCCACTCTCTCTGCATCTCCTTCTGTTCCTTTTCTCTCTGCCCATCACCTCCTCCCCCTTCCTCTGTCCATCATCTCGTCCCCCTCTCACCCTATCTCCTCCTACCCCCTCTCTCTGTCCATCTCATCTTTCCACTTTTGATCTCAAATTCCTCTCGCTCCTCTACCCATCTCCTCTCCCACCCCTCTCTCTAATATTGAGTCCCCGTGCGACATCTTTTGTGTAACTTTCACTATGATTTATGGAATTTTTAATGATTACAAGTAATTTATTAGTAAACTGTGTTTCATAAATTTTACTCCAAATGTAAAGATGGCATGCAGCAGTACATTTTTTCTAAGAAATATGTACTGTTGCACTGAATTTAACTGTTGATGCCCTCTACTGAAATTATATCAAATCAGATCATGTGGTTCTATATTATGTTGTAAACGGAATGTCTTGTGCTGTTATACTGTATTTTACAACTGAACTTCGTACACATTCGTGCTGATTGAACATTTATTATTTTATATTAATATTTCTATTTTACACGTTCAAAAGTGCTGCCCTCTAGCAATATTTACGATATGGCTCTAACTGTAATCAGCTACTGCCTAGGTCTACTCTTTCTACATGATAACACGTCTTGCTTGACCTGTGTACTGACATTATTTAACGTCCTTGTCAATGCTTGAAATGATCTGAAAAAGTATGTATTTATGCTATTCAAAATATATACAATTGATTTCATCTCAGTTTTCTTTGATTACTCTGTATTGTATGACACCATCACTTGCACTTGTCTTTATTATTTGTCACCAAATCAACTGATGGTGGCCTACGCCCAAACTGCGTCACGAGCACAATAAAGGATTCAATAGTATCTGGATCTGTGATATTTATGCAGCATTTTTAAAGTGACTTTCATAGATACTTTTATTATGGTCGCACACCTCTACCAGAATTCAGGTCAGATCTACAACATTTAAAATTTTTTTAACAGAGTGTTTTTAGAAGAAGACATGGGTACAGAGGAATGTCCAATATGAGTTGTCAGCTTTGACCAGAGACATAGCAAACATGCAACAAATATTGTAAATAATATGGCGATTATCATGTGTATAATAATAAGTAATGATAGTTGACCGGGGTGGCCGAGCGGTTCTAGGCGCTACAGTGGGGAGCCGCGCGACCGCTACGGTCGCAGGTTCGAATCCTGCCTTGGGCATGGATGTGTATGATGTCTTTAGATTAGTTAGGCTTAAGTAGTTCTAAGTTCTAGGGGACTGATGACGTCAGAAGTTAAGTCCCATAATGCTCAGAGCCATTTTTTGAAGTAATGATAAAAAATCACTATCCACTACAACTGACATACTCCTGAAATATATACAACAGTGGTTTAATGCCAATGAGTTAACACTTAACTCTTTCAGGGTAGATGGTATAATGTGTGTACCAGTATTCATCCTTGCTTCAATGCATGGTGGTACAAAAAATGTGCTACTTAATTGTGAAGTCCTGATTCGTCCAGTATGATGGCATGTTTTCAGAATCACACACCATACGTAATTTGGTAGATCTCACTATGACAGAGAGAGGTCAGAAGTAGTGTTGCTACATACAGCCCGTCTGTGGCGATTGTTGTTTCCTGCGGTGTGCGCAGTGTTGCTGGTTTTTGCCCAGTGCGATTGGGGGAGCAGTTGCTTCCGCCTTTACGTGATACACTGTTGATTCAGCTGTTTATTACAGGTAAGATAATTGTAATACATGCAGAATCACTCAAGAATTCATGGTTCTTAGATATATTCTACAGAAGATGAGTATTTCATGAATAATTCAGAATCCAAAATATATGCCACCATGCATCAACGTTCATACACAGTGAGATACTGCTTTGCATACGAAGAAGTGTTGCACATTTTGTGCATTGTTTGTGCAATAAA
Source organism: Schistocerca serialis cubense (assembly GCF_023864345.2). Classification (NCBI taxonomy): domain Eukaryota; kingdom Metazoa; phylum Arthropoda; class Insecta; order Orthoptera; family Acrididae; genus Schistocerca; species Schistocerca serialis. The sequence goes on along the minus strand of NC_064638.1, from coordinate 1,160,053,810 downwards.
GTTGCATGGGAGTGTAAATGAAGTTCATATATGTAATTTGAGGCATTATCTTCCATTTCAGTTTACAATGAATCGCTCTAGGGAAGTACTGAAAGATGATGAGATAATGGCTATACTCCATGTTGAAATACCTTCAGGTCAGTGTCTGTCAGCTGAAGATGCAGATTTTAGTGGTGATGACCCAGATTACTGTTCACCACATTCAGGAATTGTTATTTCTGAAACAGGCTCTTCAGTCGAAAGTGATTCATGTGAGAAAATACACACAAACAATGGACTTGTCATGTTACTGTTATGGTGTAGCTGTATCGAGTTCAATTGCTGATACAGAGCAAGTACCAGTACATAATGCAGGTGACGAAAATGCAACTCCCAACAGATGTAACATCACGCAAACAGCCTCCCCAGTGGGAGAAAACAGAAAAACACCAACAACCTCCACCATTTTCGTCAGTAACTGGTCCTGCTGAGCATGTGAGAGACTTAGAGGATTCCACTCCTTATAATTTGGTCAAATTGTTCATATCTGATGATGTAATTCAGTACATTGTTATGCAGACTGATCTTTATGCTGAACAGGAGTACCAGTAAAATGGAAAACCTTGTAAACACACAACATGTAGGGAAATGCCCTCTACTGGTAGTTTATTACAATGAAAATATGAACTGTGTGAATAAATTTGACCAAAGGAAATCAACATTTGAAACTGACAGGAAGAGTATGAAATGGTGGCCTCGTATCTTCTGGAGATTTATTGATGCAAGTACCATGAATGCCTTTGTGCTTCACAAGGAACTGAAGCTTGAAATAATGATGATGAAGAACTTTCAGAGGAAAATGCCCAGAAGCCTTGTGAGCAACGCCCTGGTTGCTTCAAGGAAGGGAGGCAGGTGCCTGAGCAATCCAGCAGAGAATAGCAAAAAGAAACCTGATTTGCTCAAAAGAGTGAGAACAGAAAGTTCAGCTCACCAGCCACAAATAACTACACAATAAAGATGTGCAAATTGCAGCACCGAGGGAAAGCAGATAAGAACCGAATGGATGTGTTGCATGTGCCAGGTACCTCTCTGCTTAGGAAAAAATAAGTCTTGCTTCCAAGACTACCATGCCGCTTGAAGTGTTATGAGTGGCAGGTTCCTCTATTCCTGCAAGAACAGAACCTACATCCAATACTGCGATGTAACTTGAAGAGCGGTGGTACACACAATGTACCACCATTGTTTTCGAAAGACTCTTTTGAAATACCTCATAATGTCTATTAATGTTTTTATTCCAATGTAATTATATAACTTTTAACCAAATTTTTATAAATTTGTTCAACAAATAACAGTCTTGTGCAATAAGGGTCGAAATTTGTTTCATACCCCTGTGTATGAAAGAGTTAACTCAAGTAAAACAAACTATATACAGCACGGCAAAGCACCCAAGGAAATGACCTCCAGTTAAAACCGAGTGACAGAGAGACAGAGAATGCGCAATCTACAAAGTTTCTGGGCATGCACATCAATCAAAACTTAAGCTGGAAAGCCCATATCAAGTATTTAACCCACAGGCTCAATTTGGCATGTTTCGCATTGAGGATAATATCTAGAGTATGCAGCGTAGAGTGTCCTAGATTAGTGTATTTTGCTTACTTTCAGAGTATTGTGTCTTATGGTAGAGTACTCTTGGATAAAACTAAATCACACTTAATAAATACCTTCAAACTACAGAAAAGAACTATTCGAATTACAGCATACAGTTCTCCAAGAACTCACAGTAGACCCCTCTCCAAACAATTACAAATACTCACAATACCATCACTGTATATATTTAAAAGCATTCTATATACAAGAGCACACCTGAAGCATTTATGTACCAAGAAGACTGCCACAATTATAACGCTTGCAACTGTAAAAATTGACATGTAGAAAGAGTAAGGATAACACAAACCCAAAAGAATGTAAGCTATTTCAGAATAAAACTTAACAACGATCTGCCAGTATACATGAGGGAAATAACAGATGAAGTAAAATTTAAGATTTCCTTTTAAGCAAAAGTTTTAGATGAGTACTTTGAATCTGTGTAAAATTATTGTCTTAACTTTTATGTACATGTTCATGGCAAATGCTGTACTCTCAAAAATGCATTGAAAATAGCTATTTAAGTTATATTCTGTTATTATGTGTGTATTACATGTCGTTATGGTTGCAGGTTCGAATCCTGCCTCGGGCAAGGATGTGTGTGATGTCCTTAGGTTAGTTAGGTTTAAGTAGTCCTAAGTTCTAGGGGACTGATGACCTCAGAAGTTAAGTCCCATAGTGCTCAGAGCCATTTGAACCATTTTTGTATTACATGTACTTTGCATGTTAATTACACTTGTAACAATTCCTACGTCACATAAATCACTTACAGGAAGATGATAAAAGAAATGAAAATACTGGAGATTTTGTCAAATGGTCTAAAATACAGATCAGTCTGTCACTACAAACAGGTTTTCCACTATCACATTTGTTAGCTTCACCAAATTACAACAAAACTGTGAACATATCCACAAAAAGGTGATTTGACAGCAGTCATTAACATTACATCACTGACTAATGCTGAAGACTTGTGTCGAGTATTCATCTTGACCTAAGAGCATACTGCTCCACACAAGAGTATGGAGAATCAGTCTTAAGTGACATAAAGTTCTGACTTATTACTGTCATACAAATTTTAATAAATCACTGGTTAAAAGGTTCCTGCATACATAACTTTCACATTATATGTAACAATGTGTCACTGATGTAAGTATCATGAAATTTTATGTACCTCATGTGTAAATTTTACACCAATAACACGTAAAATGTTCGAAGGTCGATAAACTCCATGAAATTACAATGAAATGAACACCCTTAGCTGCTTACATGCGTTGACATATGTCAACGGGGACAGATGAAATGTGTGCCCCGACCGGGACTCGAACGAGCTGCTTGGTCAACGATGGTATCTGTTCTTTTGGACATGTCCGAATAGATACCATCTTAGTAAATATAACAATAAACTCCATTCCTTCTCCTCAGAACACTCCATCGCTTATGTAACCCAAATTTTTATTTCTACATCTACATCTACATCTACATTTATACTCCGTAAGCCACCCAACGGTGTGTGGCAGAGGGCACTTTACGTGCCACTGTCATTACCTCCCTTTTCTGTTCCAGTCGCGTATGGTTCGCGGGAAGTACGACTGTCTGAAAGCCTCCGTGCATGCTCGAATCTCTTTAATTTTACATTCGTGATCTCCTCGGGAGGTATAAGTAGGGGGAAGCAATGTATTCGATACCTCATCCAGAAACGCACCCTCTCGAAACCTGGCGAGCAAGCTACACCGCGATGCAGAGCACCTCTCTTGCAGAGTCTGCCACTTCAGTTTGCTAAACATCTCCATAACGCTATCACGGTTACCAAATAATCCTGTGATGAAACACGCCGCTCTTCTTTGGATCTTCTCTATCTCCTCCGTCGTCAACCCGATCTGGTATGAATCCCACACTGATGAGCAATACTCAAGTATAGGTCGAACGAGTGTTTTGTAAGCCACCTCCTTTCTTGATGGACTACATTTTCTAAGGACTCTCCCAATGAATCTCAACCTGGTACCCACCTTACCAACAATTAATTTTATATGCTCATTCCACTTCAAATTGTTCCGCACGCATACTCCCAGATATTTTACAGAAGTAACTGCTACCAGTGTTTGTTCCGCTACCATATAATCATACAATAAAGGATCCTTCTTTCTATGTATTCACAATACATTACATTTGTCTATGTTAAGAGTCAGTTGCCACTCCCTGCACCAAGTGCCTATCCGCTGCAGATCTTCCTGCATTTTGCTACAATTTTCTAATGCTGCAACTTCTCTGTATACTACAGCATCATCCGTGAAAAGCCACATGGAACTTCCGACACTATCTACTAGGTCATTTATATACATTGTGAAAAGGAATGGTCCCATAACACTCCCCTGTGGCACCCCAGATGTTACTTTAACGTCTGTAGACGTCTCTCCATTGATAACAACATGCTGTGTTCTGTTTGCTAAAAACTCTTCAATCCAGCCACACAGCAGGTCTTCCGTAGGCTCTTACTTTGTTTATCAGGCGACAGTGCGGAACTGTATCGAAGTCCTTCCGGAAGTCAAGGAAAATAGCATCTACCTGGGACCCTCTATCTAATATTTTCTGGGTCTCATGAACAAATAAAGCGAGTTGGGTCTCACACGATCACTGTTTCCAGAATCCATGTTGATTCCTACAGAGTAGATTCTGGGTTTCCAAAAACGACATGATACGTGTGCAAAAAACATGTTCTAAAATTCTACAACAAATCAACATCAGAGATATAGGTCTATAGTTTTGCGCATTTGCTCGATGACCCTTCTTGAAGACTGGGACTAACTGTGCTCTTTTTCAAACATTTGGAACCTTCCATTCCTCTAGAGACTTGCGGTACACGGCTGTTAGAAGGGGGGCAAGTTCGTTCGCGTACTCTGTGTAGAATCGAATTGGTATCCCGTCAGGTCCAGTGGACTTTCCTCTGTTGAGTGATTCCAGTTGCTTTTCTATTCCTTGGACACGTATTTTGATGTCAGCCATTTTTTCATTTGTGCGAGGATTTAGAGAAGGAACTGCAGTGCGGTCTTCCTCTGTGAAACAGCTTTGGAAAAAGGTGTTTAGTATTTCATCTTTACGCGTGTCATCCTCTGTTTCAATGCCATCGTCATCCCGGAGTGTCTGGATATGCTGTTTCGAGCCACTTACTGATTTAACGTAAGAACAGAACTTCCTAGGATTTTCTGTCAAGTCGGTACATAGAATTTTACTTTTGAATTCACTGAATGCTTCACGCATAGCCCTCCTTACGCTAACTTTGACATCGTTTAGCTTCTGTTTGTCTCAGAGGTTTTGGCTGCATTTAAACTTGGAGGTAAGCTCTCTTTGCTTTCGCAGTAGTTTCCTAACTTTGTTGTTGAACCACGGTGGGTTTTTCCAGTCCCTCACAGTTTTACTCGGCACGTACCAGTCTAAAACGCATTTTACAATTGCCTTAAACTTTTTCCATAAACACTCAACATTGTCAGTGTCGGAACAGAAATTTTCATTTTGATCTCTTAGGTAGTCTGAAATCTATTACTCTTGCTAAACAGATAAACCTTCCTCCCTTTTTTTATATTCCTATTAACTTCCATATTCAGGGATGCTGCAATGGCCTTATGATCAGTGATTCCCTGTTCTGCACTTACAGAGTCGAAAATTTCGGGTCTGTTTGTTATCAGTAGGTCCAAGATGTTATCTCCACGAGTCGGTTCTCTGTTTAATTGCTCAAGGTAATTTTCGGATAGTGCACTCAGTATAATGTCACTCGATGCTCTGTCCCTACCACCCATCCCAAACATCTGAGTGTCCCAGTCTATATCTGGTAAATTGAAATCTCCACCTAAGACTAAATATGCTGAGAAAATTTATGTGAAATGTATTCCAAATTTTCTCTCAGTTGTTCTGCCACTAATGCTGCTGAGTTGGGAGGTCGGTAAAAGGAACCAATTATTAACCTAGCTCGGTTGTTGAGTGTAACATCCACCCATAATATTTCACAGGAACTATCCACTTCTACTTCACTACAGGATAAACTACTACTAACAGCGACAAACACGCCACCACTGGTTGCATGCAACCTATCCTTTCTAAACACCGTCTGTGCCTTTGTAAAAATTTCAGCTGAATTTATCTCTGGCTTCAGCCAGCTTTCTGTACCTATAACGATTTCAGCTTCGGTGCTTTCTATCAGTGCTTGAATTTCCGGTACTTTACCAATGGAGCTTCGGCAGTTTACAATTACAGTAGCGATTGCTGCTTGGTCCCCGCATGTCCTGACTTTGCCCCACACCCTTTGAGGCTGTTGCCCTTTCTGTACTTGCCCGAGGCCATCTAACCTAAAAAACCGCCCAGTCCACGCCACCCAACCCCTGCTACCCATGCAGCCGCTTGCTGCATGTAGTGGACTCCTGACCTATCCAGCAGAACCCGAAACCCCACCACCCTATGGCAAGTCAAGGAATTTGCAACCCACACGGTCGCAGAACCGTCTCAGACTCTGATTCAGACCCAACATTCGGCTCTGTACCAAAGGTCCGCAGTCAGTCCTGTCGATGATGCTGCTTTCATCCCACTAGCGAGACTGGCAGTCTTCACCATATCAGATAGCCACCGGAAGCCAGAGAGGATTTCCTCTCATCCATAGCGACACACATCATTGGTGCCGACAGGGGCGACCACCTGCAGATTGGTGCACCCTGTACCCTTCATGGCATCCGGAAGGACCCTTTCCACATCTGGAATTACTCTCCCCGGTATGCACACAGAGTGCACATTGGTTTTCTTCCCCCCGTCTTGCTGCCATATCCCTAAGGGGCCCCATTACGCGCCTGACGTTGGAGCTCCCAACTACCAGTAAGCCCACCCTCTGCGACCGCCCGGATCTTGCAGACTGAGGGGCAACCTCTGGAACAGGACAAGCAGCCATCTCCGGCCGAAGATCAGTATCAGCTGGAGACAGAGCCTGAAACTGGTTCATCAGACAAACTGGAGAGGCCTTCCGTTCAGCCCTCCGGAATGTCTTTTGCCCCCTGCCACACCTCGAGACGACCTCCCACTCTACCACAGGTGAGGGATCAGCCTCAGTGTGGGCAGTTTCTCGGGCAACCCCAGTCGTAGTCCGATAGGGGGATGCGTGGGACGAGCTGGATGTCCCCGACAAACCCCCATCCGGACCCTCACAGTGATGCCCATTGGCAACAGCCTCAAGCTGTGTGACCGAAGCCAACACTGCCTGAAACTGGGAGCGAAGGGATGCCAACTCAGCCTGCATCCGAACACAGCAGTTGCAGTCCCTATCCATGCTAAAAACTGTTGTGCAAAGAACGTCTGAATTAATCTACAGAGAGCACAAACAAACCAACACAAAATTTAAACGGTTATTAAAATACATGATTGCCTAGTAAATGCAGTAATGCTGCTACTTGTGCACTGCTGACACACTGCTCGGCGGTGGAAGGAGACTACGCGATTTTACACTATTCAGGTACTAAAACGCGATGCAACAACTCTCAAATACTATAATACGCCCGAAATTTATGAATTAAACAATGCAAGTACCAAAAACACGCAAAGAAATTAAGAATTAAACTATGTAACAAATGAGTGAGCTAGGAGTATACGACTTTCTGCTGGCAGCAATTTATTACATTTTACACGTCTAGCTCTATAGGACAAAATGGAGGTCAGGGAATGTGTCAGTACATGAAATTACAACACACTTACTAATAGACAAAATAAAATGTATGTAAATCCTAAAAAGACGACAAGTTTTAAGGTTATATAAACACAATCAACAGTAAAACAAAGAAATTAGCTTTCTTTTTCAAGGAATTCCTCAACTGAATTGAAGGAGAGACCCACGAGCGATATCTTCAGTTTAGATTTGAATTCGTGTGGTAGCTTGTTGAAAATGCATGCAGCAGAATACTGCACGCCTTTCTGCACACAAGTCAAGGAGGTGCAATCCAAATGCATATTGGATTTCTGCCTAATACTGAGTGAAAGCTGCTATTTCTTGGGAATACGCTGATACTGTTAACAAGAAACGACATTAAAGAACATATATATTGAGAGGCCAATGTCAGAATAACCAGACTAATGAATGGGGGTTGTCAACAATTTCGCAAACTTACACCACTCACTGCCTGAATCACCCATTTCTAATATCCTTCGAGAATGAGAAGAGTTACCCCAAAATATAATACCATATGTCATAAGCGAGTGAAAATAAGCACTTACTTGAGATGCTGTTTTAATCATAAAAATGGTAGCATTAAATCTTTGAACAAGATCGTGAACATGGGCATTCCAAGACACTTTACTGTCTATTCGAACACCTAGAAATTTGAAATGTTCAGTCTCACTAATCATATGCGCAATCTGTGCAATTAGAACGTCAGTTTTTGTTGAACTGTGTGTTGCAAACTGTAAGATTAGATTAATACTAGTTCCATGGATCATGAATACGATATTTCGTAATGATGTGGAACGAGTCAAATTTTGCAATACACGACATAATTAAGTTAATTTAACAACATACTTAAGTTAATATAACAACTTTTTTATTTATTAATTTTTTATAATTTTTTGTTTGGTTTTTTCCTTTTTTTTCTTAATTTATATCTAAAAATTCCTCTATGGAGTAGAAGGAGTTGTCATTCAGAAATTCTTTTAATTTCTTCTTAAATACTTGTTGGTTATCTGTCAGACTTTTGATACTATTTGGTAAGTGACCAAAGACTTTAGTGGCAGTATAATTCACACCTTTCTGTGCCAAAGTTAGATTTAATCTTGAATAGTGAAGATCATCCTTTCTCCTGGTATTGTAGTTATGCCCACTGCTATTACTTTTGAATTGGGTTTGGTTGTTAATAACAAATTTCATAAGATAGTATATATACTGAGGAGCTACTGTGAATATCCATAGATCCTTAAATAAATGTCTGCAGGGTGATCTTGTGTGGACTCCAGTTATTATTCTGATTACATGCTTTTGTGCAATAAACACTTTATTCCTCAGTGATGAATTACCCCAAAATATGATGCCATATGCAAGCAATGAGTGAAAATAGGCGTAGTAAGCTAATTTACTAAGATGTTTATCACCAAAATTTGCAATGACCCTTATTGCATAAGTAGCTGAACTCAAACGTTTCAGCAGATCATCAACGTGTTTCTTCCAATTTAATCTCTCATCAATGGACACACCTAAAAATTTTGAATATTCTACCTTAGCTATATGCTTCTGATTAAGGTTTATTTTTATTAATGGCGACATACCATTTACTGTAAGGAACTGTATGTACTGTGTCTTATCAAAATTCAGTGAGAGTCGGTTTACAAGGAACCACTTAGTAATTTTCTGAAAGACTTTATTGACAATTTCATCAGTTAATTCTTGTTTGTCAGGTGTGACTACTACACTTGCATCATCAGCAAAGAGAACTAACTTTGCCTCTTCAAGAACTGAGACATACAGTGATTTCGCGTTCTACAAGCCATAAAATTATATCTTCAAGAGTATTATTTGAAACAGTGCCAACGTTATACACATCATCATTTATTACCAAGCTAGTGTCTTCAGCAAATAGAAATAAATTTCAACTACAAAAGTAGACAAGATAGCAGTCGATGGCTTTCTGTACTGCTAGTGTCGAAGTGTAGAGGCCGCGAACTTCCTCTGATGGACAACCAATAGAACATGAGCAAACACTTGCGAAAGCAAACAGAAAATGACAGAATGGAATTCGCTCGCGCTTGCCTGCTTTTAACAACATAGGGGCCTCTTGATGACTGATGTTGGTTCGCTAGTGTTAACACCAATGTAAACTAGGCTTTACTACACTAAACGGTGTTGCGAAGACTGTGCCCCTTCGGGGATTAACTCTCCGGCAGTGATTGCAACTTTGGGAGGCTGGATACGAAATTATACAGCTGTTGGGAAGAAGTATTCTGAAAGTAATAAAAATAATTGTCTCTGTAATAAGCGCTAATCCTCACCGGTAACACAGAAGTGACAATTTTTTTTGTGAGAATTTAACAGGCTGTTGTTTGGGGGAGCAAAAAACTTCAAGTTGCGGCGATGCTTCTCTTGGCACAGTGAATGTTCTTCAGTAAGTGTACCGTGGACTGGAGCTGAGAAGAGCAGACAGATACACACTTCATTTATGGCGAAGCGAAATGAACTGTAGTGCATCGGACGTGTGTCATTGATTGGTGACTGCCACTTCGAGCACATGTTGCTAACATGTATCCGAGGCTCGCGACCGACCACATCTCAAGGCTCCACAACTACCGCTGCGCTGGCGTACACAGCCAATATAAAACGCATTGTTGGGCCCAGAGATATTTTAAAGCACTTTATCGCACCTCTCAGAGCCTGTGCTACATCTCCTATCGATCGAGATGCAGTAATAGTGAGCCTACAACTTGTGTTAGAAATAAAGTAGATACAGCGACAGTATTATAAGTCTTACTCGTTTCTTTCTCAACCTCACACTATTATCAATTAACAAGAAATCATTTGTAGTATTGAATCAAAATGTGAAGCACGTTCAGTTATATTTCCGAGACAAACGTAGAGGCTGCCATGTATTCGTTTTCCGCATAAAATACATGTTGTTGTTGTTGTGGTCTCCGTGCTACTCTATCCTGTGCAAGCTTCTCCATCTCCCAGTACTTACTGCAACCTACATCCTTCTGAATCTGCTTAGTGTATTCATCTCTTGGTCTCCCTCTACGATTTTTACCCTCCACACTGCCCTCCGATACTAAATTGGTGATCCCTCGATGTCTGAGAACATGTCCTACCAACCGGTCCCTTCTTCTTGTCAAGTTGTGCCACAAACTCCTCTTCTCCACAATTATATTCAATACCTCCTCATTAGTTATGTGATCTACCCACCTAATCTTCAGCATTCTTCTGTAGCACCACATTTCGAAAGCTTCTATTCTCTTCTTGTCTGAACTATTTATCGTCCATGTTTCACTACCATACATGGCTACACTCCGTACAGATACTTTCAGAAACGACTTCCTGACACTTAAATCTATACTTGATGTTAACAAATTTCTCTTCTTCAGAAACACTTTCCATGCCATTGTTATTCTACGTTTATATCCTCTCTACTTCGACCATCATCAGTTATTTTGCTCCCCAAATAGCAAAACTCCTTTACTACTTTCAGTGTCTCGTTTCCTAGTCTAATTCCCTCAGCATTACCCGACTTAATTCGACTACATTCCATTATCCTCGTTTTGCTTTTGTTGATGTTCATCTTATATCCTCCTTTCAAGACACTGTCCAGTCCGTTCAACTGCTCTTCCAAGTCCTTTGCTGTCTCTGACAGAACTACAATGTCATCAGCGAACCTCAAAGTTTTTATTTCTTCTCCATGGATTTTAATACCTACTCCGAATTTTTCTTTTGTTTCCTTTACTGCTTGCTCAATATACAGATTGAATAACATCGGGGAGACGCTACAACCATGTCTCACTCCCTTCCCAACCACTGCTTCCCTTTCGTGCCCCTCGACTCTTATAACTGCCATCTGGTTTCTGTACAAATTGTAAATAGGCTTTCGCTCCCTGTATTTTACCCCTGCCTTCAGAATTTGAAAGAGAGTATTCCAGTAAAAATTGTCAAAAGCTTTCTCTAAGTCTACAAATGCTAGAAACGTAGGTTTGCCTTTCCTTTTTCTAAGATAAGTCATGGGGTCAGTATTGCTTCACGTGTTCCAATGTTTCTACGGAGTCCAAACTGATCTTCCTCAAGGTCGGCTTGGACCAGTTTTTCCATTCGTCTGTAAAGAATTCGTATTAGTATTTTGCAGCTGTGACTTATTAAACTGGTAGTTCAGTAATTTTCACATCTGTCAACGCCTGCGTTCTTTGGGATTGGAATTATTATATTCTTCTTGAAGTCTGAGGGTATTTCGCCTGTCTCATACATCTTGCTCACCAGATAGTAGAGTTTTGTCAGGACTGGGTCTCCCAAGGCCGTCAGGAGATCCAATGGATTTGGTGCTACAAAAAGACTCATCCATTCGACTAGAGTATATCTCCTATATGAATGAAGATAGAAAGTTGTTGTTAATATTACATTATAAATAGGATTATAAAGTTTTTATTTAAAAAATCCGATTTTATAACGATATATCTTTTCCAACCTTTACTACTTTTAGGATCATAGTTTTCATTCACCTTTTACAAATTAAAAATGTGTACGACAAAGAACCCGGCGATACTCAAAATCGGGCCAGACTTTTGACAACACGTCTTGCATTCACTTTAGTCGTTAAGGTATGTACACAAAAATAATCATGAACGACTGGATCAGGCGACCTTGGAGACCAATACTACCGAATTTTAACAATTACCGTTATTTACTGAAATTTTCTGTGATAGTCCAGAAGGAAAGAGAAAAAAATTATCGTGTTGTTTGTGGTCCAATAAATAGATTTCAAAGTTTTTACGTTGTTTGCTGATGAATTACGTTAAGTGATTAATATTGCAAGATCACAGGGGCGAGATAAGCTATCGCAAATGTGAAATGCTGGTACATTAATTAGCGGCAAAACCGCTGAAATGTCGAATGCAAGCATGCAGACGTGCATGCACTGTATTGCACAGGTGTCGCGTGTCAGTTTGTGGGCTGCATTTCCATGCCTATTGCACCTTGTCGGTCAGTAGAGTTTTGGTTAATGCTGGTTGTGGATAGCACTGAAGCTGCTGTCCGATGATATCTCGTAAGTGCTCGAATGGAGACACTCTGTAGAGCGGAATGTGGACATCGTTATCTTGTTGGAAAACACCCCATGGAATGCTGTTCATGAATGGCAATACAACAGGTCGAATCACCAGACTGACGTACAAATTTGCAGTCAGTTTGCGAGGGAGTTCTCCTGCTGTCATATGAAATCGCATCCCAGCTCATAACTCCAGGTGTGGGTTCAGTGTGAGTACCACGCAGAGAGGTTAGCAGCAGGCCCTCAGCTGGCCACCTTCTAACCAACACACACCCATCACTGGCACCGGGGCAGAACAGAACCAACTTTCATCGGAAATAATAACAGACCTCCACCCTGCCCTCCAATGAGCTCTCGCTTGGCCCCACTGAAGTCGCAAATGGTGATGGTTTAGGGACGGTGGAATGCACGCTAAGCGGCGTTTGGCTCGGAGCCGTCCTTTGCAACAGTTCGTTTTCTCACTGTGCTGCCAACTGCTGCTCAAATTGCTGTTGCAGATGCACGATGGTCTTCCCTCTCGGCAGTGCCACGTGGCCGTCTGGAGCCCGGTCTTCTTGCGGCCGTACATTATCGTGACCATCGCTGCTAGCAGTCATTTACAGTGATTACATTCTTCCAAAGCCGTTCTGCACTATCACAGAAGGAACAGCCAACTTCTCGAAGCCCAATTACGCGATCTAGTTCACAACCAGTGAGCTGTTAATAATGGCGTCTTTGTCGCCTTGAAGGCACTCCTGTCTAGCATCAACTCACCATGTACATCTTAAAGGTAACTAACATTCACGACCATAACAACGTGTCTTTAAAGCAAATCTGATTTGTATCCTCATAGTGGCGCTACAAGCGCCACTCTTATGCGACTGGCGTGAAATCTGAATAGACATCATCTTTCAGATGTAGAAACACGCCTAGCAATTTTCGTTTATGTTGCACAACTCCTTCTTGGCGTTGTGATCCTTTTTTCTGTCAGTGTACTTAGACACATATTTCCGTGTTGAAACTTGTTCACCGAACAAATCATTGTGCTAATAAGATTTTAGAGTACATGTTTGATGTTGAAACATTTGTTTTCCATATAAAGCGCAGAAGTTAAAACTGAATCACATTACATCAGTCAAAATAAAATCATAAGCAACCGTCCGTTTCTGACTTCACCTGTAGCTACTCTGTCTGTCTAGCTATATTAGCCCTCTGGTTTCCACCAGGGGGCGTTATTTTCTCGATCAGGTTATATGTAGATACAGTTTTTAGCTGTCTTCCCTGAAAGTGTCTTCACAGTTCGTCTCATGAGGCAAATTGCAATGTCAGGATCCATGGTATACTGAAGGGACTGGAGTAGGTAAGATGCCATGTCAGCAAAAAGTTTCTCATCTTCTCTGACGCTCTCAGTGCCTTGTTTGTGTTTGAACCCAACGGACTACCACTTAACACTTGAGGCGTAAGCAAAGCATAATGGGTCACATTAAACTCACAGTAATTATCGTCACGAACCACAGACACCCAACGGACAACCACTTAGCACTTGAGGCGTAAGCAAAGCATAATGGATCACATTAAACTCACAGTAATTATCGTTACGAACCACAGACACTGTTCTGGTTTGGTGCACAGGAAAGTTTGATACATTCTTAAGATTTCGCTGGCGTAATATGCACAATGTCAATAGCAAAAGAGTTTCGCCGCATGTCGAAAATTCTCTAACATTATCAGCAAATGTATTTTCCTAAATTGTCCGTAAATCTTAAAAATAAACAGTTGTATAAATGAAAACAGAATCAAAAGAAAGTGCTACTCTTCCAGAATACATTGATGCCAGTTTCATCTTTGCACTTACATCGAGTAGTTGAAGACTGCCCCCCCCCCCCCCCCCCAACGACCGCTTGCACCTACCGAAATGTCAGTTTTAAAGTACTTTCGGCCAAAATGTAGATCTTTCAGAGTAACTTTAAACATATTTCAGAAGACTTTTCCAGATTTAAGTGCACCAAGAAATCTGTTTGTGGTGGCTTATCATGTAATAGTGAAAAACCCAATACAGAGCCTTATTTTTAGTTGTCCTGAGTACACATGCGGCAAAACTTGACTTACTCCCATGGACAGCATGGTGCCACCCTACATATTCCACTTGGGCAGACTATAATTCAGTATTTAATTTGTTCAGAAGAGCCGTAATTATCGGTAGTAAAAGGCGCTAAATTTTCGAAAATTGTAACACGTGGAAGGAACGGCATAAATAAACGCATACCGTTTACAGCAGTGTACCAGCATTAAGGGACTACGGCTGCTACTAAGGCGACTTATGCGCATGTGTATCAGTGCCCTCCCTCACATGGCCAGAAAGATGTTATATCAGTCTCAGTCAACAAAGAGCCTTCAGATGTAGGTGAAATGGCAAAATTCATTGTTGAACTGATTGTGTGAAGTACTAGCGTGTAAGAGAGTCAAAATGGGGCAAACCAGTCCACCCCTGAAAATTATTCTGCCGTACAGGGTGATCCAAAACGAAAGAATAGATTTCATTTGTTTAATACAAACAAACTGTGAAAGAAAGAAACACATTGCACATTTCACTGGATAGAGGAAAGTTCTAGTTTTATGATCGCACAGAGCCATATTATACTCAACATGAGCATCAACCGTTGCTCGAGAAGTATCGAAACGATAGTTCATTTCATTCCTCTCTTGAATCGACAGCTTCAACAATCCGAATTCTCCAGTTTCTCGGTTCTTGAACGGTAGCTGCCATAGATGGGATAAAGACTGTCCTTTTATGTACATCCACAGAAAAAAATCGCAATGTGTTACGTCTGGTGACCTTGGAGGCTAATAACAATGAACAAGATCTTGTTCACTTTTTCCAGTCCTAAGATAACGCCACATTTCAAGATGAAAGAGAGACGGGGTACTCTCCTGCACAAAAATGAAATTGTTGAAATCTTCGTGAAATTGAGGAAACAACCAATTTTGCAGCATGTCAAGGTACGACATTCCTGTCACAGTTTCCCCTAGGAAAAAAGAACGGTCCATAAGCTTCGCGAAAAGAAACGGTACAGAACACCAGGAATTTGTGACGCCCAAATTCTTACATTATGGCGGTTTACTTTACCCGATAGATGAAACGTCGATTCGCCCGCAAAGTAGAGTCGTTCGGAAAAAATGTCCTGTACCATATTCTGGAGAATTTAAATGCAAAATTGATACCTTCTGTTACGGTCGACGGGACGCAATTCCTGCAGTAACTGCAACTCGTAAGGCTTCATACTCAGGCATAGTCCAAGCACACACCACACTGTTGTTGAGGAAGTGCCCATCTTGAGGACTTCCGAGGGTTCCATGAGATAGCATCTCGGATACGCTCGACATTTTCATCTGACATGCGTGGACGACCAGTGCTCTTCCCTTTTCATATACAACCAGCTCCCAAGAACTTTTGTATTCCTGTCACAAATCTGCTTGTGTAGAGACAGGTTCTTGCTGAATCGACGGCGGAGTGCACTTAGCAATTCAACAACGAGTTAACTTCGCGCTAACTCCAACAACAAAAAGATTTCTCTTGTGCTGTAGTCCAACAACAGTGCAGCTGTGTCAAAACTTTGAACCTTCCTCTATCCAGTGACACGCGCTTTATGCTTCTATATTTTACAGTTTGTCTGTGATAAGCAACTGAAATCTGTTCTTTCTTTTTAAATCACTATGTATTGTAAGGTTTCCACTCGTAAAGGGACGGCTTCCACGATAGTGATGCCTGATTAGACTCAAAGGATAGAAGAGCCGTACACGATGATGGTCAGGTGCTGGACAATAGGGATTGCCGGGGCGCTGAGTGGCAAAATGTATTGTTTCCCGATGGTTCCCGCTTCATACTTCCTACAGTGATTATGTCATTCGCAGTCTGGTCAGCGGTTAATGACAAGCAACATAGCAGACAAGCGCCAGATGTATTGGTCTGGTGTGCCATTGGGTGCAACATGCAATCTTCACTCCATTGTGTTGAGAAAGAACTGAATAGCAATCTCTAGATAAGGGAGGTACCTTCTTCAGGAAACTCAACACGCCGTCAGGTCGCATATGCTGAAGAATGTATACTTCTAGATCTACATCTACATGGATACACTTCAAATCACCCTTAAGTGTCTGGCAGAGGGCTCATCGACCCGCCTTCACAATAACTATTATTCCAATCTCGAATAGCGCGCGGAGAAAACGAACCTCGCTATGCCTCCGTGCGAGCCCTGATTTCCCTTATTTTATTATGAAGATCGTTTCTCCATATGTAGGTCAGTGTTAACAAAATATTTTCGCATTCGGAGGAAAAAGTTGGTGATTGAAATTTCGTGAAAAGATTTTGCCGTAACGAAAAACGCCGTCGGGTGATGTCCACATCAAATCATTTATTATGTCAGTGACCCTCTCTCCCCCATTTCTCGATAATACTAAACGTTCTGCTCTTCTTTGAACTTTCTCAATGTAGTTAGTTAACCCTATATGATAACGACCCCACACCGCGCAGCAGTACTCCAAAAGAGGATGGACAAGGGCAGTGTAGGCAGCGTCTTTAGTAGATCTGTTGCATCTTCTGAGTGTGCTGTCAATAAAACGCAGTCTTTGGTTCGTCTTCCCCACATTTTCTGTATGTTCTTTCCAACTTAAGTTGTTCGTAATTGCAGTTCCTAGGTATTTAGTTGAATTAACGGCCTTTAGATTTGACTGATTTATCGTGCAACCGAAGTTTAACGGATTCCTTCTGGCACTCGTGTGGATGACTCACACTTTTCATTCTTTAGGGTCAGTTGCCAATTTGCGCACCATATAAATCTCGTTTCTAAATCGTTTTGCAATTTGTTTTGATCTTCTGACGGCTTTACTAGACGATAAACGACAGCATCATCCGCAAACAACCTAAGACGGCTGCTCAGATTATCTCCCAAATCATCACCATAAGGCTTTTGACACTGCTCTCCACAAGGGGCTTCTAATTAAATTGTATGCCCGTCGAATGTCGTCTTAGTATGTGGGGGAAAGTAATATGTTCTCCCACTCTCCCCGGAATGTGCTCTCTCGAAATTTCAACGGTAAACTACTCCGCGATGCACAACGCCTCTCTTGTAACGTCTGCCAATGGAGTTTGTTGATCATCTCCGTAACGCTCTCCCGCCGGCTAAACGGTCCCGTGACGAAACGCGCAGCTCTTCGTTGGATATTCTCTATCTCTTCTATCAGTCTCACCTGGTAAGGATCCCATACCGCGCAGCATATTCCAGCAGAGGACGGACAAGTGTAATGCAGGCTGTCTTTTTAGTGACTTTGTCGCATCTTCTAAGTGTTCTGTCAGCAACGCGCAGTCTTTGTTTCGCCTTCCCCACAATATTATATATGTGGTCTTTCCAATTTAAGTTGCTCGTAATTGTAATTCGTAGGTATTTAGTGCAATTGACAGCCCTTAGATTAGTGCGATTTATCGTATACCCAAAATTTATCGGATTTCTTTTAGTGCCCATGTGGATGACCTCGCACTTTTCTTTGTTTAGTGCTAATTGCCGCTTTTCGCCCAATGCAGAAATTCTCTCTAGATCATTTTGTAATTGGAATTGATCATCTGATGATTTTACTAGACGGTAAATTATAGCGTCATCTGCAAACAATCTAAGGGGGCTGCTCAGATTATCACCTAGATCATTTATATAAATCAGAAACAGCAAAGGGCCTATGACAGATATCACTTCTGTTCTACTCGATGATTTACCGTCTGTCACTACGAACTGTGACCTCTCTGAGAGGAAACCACGAATCCAGTCACACAACGGAGACGATACTCCATATGCACGTAATTTTATTAATAGTCGCTTGTGAGGAACGGTATTTCTCTCAGTGTTGCTTGTCTGTTAGCACTGACAACTCTACGAGAACGCTACTGCCTTCGGAGGTTAAATAAAGGTCGTTGGCCACTGCGATATCCGTGGTGAGAGGTAATGCCTGAAATATGGTATTCTCGGGACATTCTTGACACAGTGGATTGCAAAATATTCAATTCCCTACCGTTTTCTGAAATGCAGTGTATCATGCGTCTAGCTCCAACTACCATTCCACGTTCAAACTCTGTTAATTCGCGTGGTACGGCCTTAATCACGTCAGAAACCTTTTCGCATGAATCATCTGAGTACAAATGACAGGTGAACCAACACACTGCCTTTACTACCTTGTGTACACGATACTACCACTACCTGTATGCATATAGCTATCCCGTGACTTTTGTCAACTCAGTATACTGCAGTTAAGCAAACGCTAATGAGGAAGGTTATGAACACATTTTAAAGCAGTGTGTACAGCACACAGTAGAGGAACAGATCGAGGCTATGACTGTTTCACAATGACGTTGCACCCTGTCATAAAGCTGTACCTGTGAGGCAATGGTTTGTGGACAATAACATTCCTGACACGCACTGGTCGGCCCAGAGTCCCCACAAGAACTTAATGGAACACTTTTGAGATGAGTCAGAGAACCTAGATAAAAGAAAAGTTGTCCAGCTCCCTCTGGCATCTCCTGGAGGTCCGGCTTCCTGGGGCCTGCAAGGGAGGTGTGGTCAATAGGATGGGGGGAGTATCAATGGAGCAGGCGGAATGGAGGCCTGTTGCCGTCACCCACCTGTCTCTCAGTTGGTGTCAGCTGGGAAGGATATGCAAGGGTCATGCTGGTCTGCGTTTGGCTTGCAGTGGCGAAGAACCTCAGGAGTGGATTATTAAGAACCCTACGGGCTGTCAGAGACGTGTTTACCGGAATTTCTGGATGTTCCGGTTTTGTTTATTGGTACTGAAGTCTGCGCCTCCATAGAATTTGAGGCTGAATTGTATGAGAAAAAAATTTATGTGTTAAAAAGGTCTGTTGAATATTTTAATGTATATTGCATCTTATTGGAAGTTTGATCTGTGATTTTTAAGTGTCCGTGGCGCCTTTAAATTGGGTTAATGTTAGTGTCCGCACCTACAAGAAAGGTTGTTGTGAAGTCCATTGTCAGTTTAGTATTTGCGTCTTTAAATGCTTCTAGCTTCCTTGAGGCAAATAACTATCAGCTGATATTAGTTCTGATGCACGGTATTGGTCGATGTTTAATATTATCACAGATTATCTGTTCCTGGTGTGAAAGTGGACTTCCGTGATGCGCGAATGTTATCAGGGTTAGCGTTAAGAACCGTGTGACTTCCGTTTAAATTGAACATTATGCGTAAATGCTGAGCTAAATTTGTAGTCGTCATTTGGAGGAACATAAATCGTCTTTCTGGACTTCGCCCCATAGTGTCTTATTCATTGAGGCTAATGTACTGCTTATTCTGCTTCAGGTCATGTATATCGTGTGTTTATTTAGTTTAAGTGGCTTGTATAAAAATTTTAGTTTGTTTTAGAACACATTGCCCGTTCTGATCTTGGCCTCGAATGTGTACGTGACCAGGAACCGTAGAATTTCAGACAGTTGCCATGGGATTGGTTTAATCATTTGTTCCAGCAGAATTTAGTATAAATATTGAATTCTGAAATGTCCTTAAGCGAACTCTAAGTGGTGTCTAAAATCTTCTGGTAACTAGTATGTTAAGGGCCAAAATTATACCACCACCTTACAGCTGGAGGGAATTGATACCATGAAACCGGCAGGGCTGTTCATAAATCGGTAAGAGTATTAGGGGGTGGAGATCTCTTCTGAACAGCACGCTGAGAGGCATCCCAGATATGCTCAATGATGTTCATGTCTGGAGAGTTTGGTGGCCATCCGAAGTGTTTAAACTCATAAGAGTGTTCCTGGAGCCACTCAGTAGCAATTCGGGGCGTGTGGTGTGTCGCATTGTCATGCTGGAATTTCCGTAGTCTGTCGGAATGCGCAATGGACATGAATGGATGCAGGTAATCAGACAGGACGCTTAAGTACGTGTCACGTGTCAGAGTCGTATTTAGACGTACCAAGGGTACCATATCATTCCAACTGCACACGATGCACACCATTAGAGACCTCCGCCAGCTTGAACAGTCCGCTGCTGACATGCAGGGTCCATGGATTCATGAGGTTGTCCAATACACGTCCATCCGCTCGATACAATTTGAAACGAGACTCGTCCGACCTGGCAACATGTTACCACTCATCAACAGTCCAATGTCGGTGTTGACGGGCCCAGGCGAGGCGTAAAGTTTTGTGTCGTGAAATCGAGGGTACATGAGTGGACCTTCGGTTCCTAAAGCCCACATCGATGATGTTTCGTTGAATGGTTCGCACACTGATACTTATTGATGGCCCATCGTTTAAATCTGCAGCGATTTGCGGAAGGGTTACACTTCTGTCACGTTGAACGATTCTCTTCAGTCGTTGTTGGTCCCTGTCTTGCAGAATTTTTTCCCAGCCGCAGCAATGTCGTAGTTTGATGTTTTCCCGGATTCCTGATATTCACGATACACTCTCGGTACACTCTTGAAATGGTCGTACGGGAAAATCCTCACTTCATAGCTATCTCGGAGCTGCTGCATCCCATCGCTCGTGCGCCGACTATAATACCACGTTCAAACTCAGTTAAATCTTGGATAACCCGCCATTGTAACAGCAGTAACCGATCTGAGAACTGCAGCAGACACTTGTTGTCTTGTATAGGCGTTGCTGATTGCAGCGTCGTATTCTGCCTGTTTACATATCTCTATATTTTAATAAACTTGCCTATACCAGTTTCTTTGGCGCTTCAGTGTATTTGGCTTGAACTTCGTATCATTAGTCTTTTATCTTATGGTCTGACAAACAGTGACTGCATGCGAGTTATAACTGGCATTTTCTGCCATCACTGATTATTGTTCACTATTAAAATTTATTGTTGTGTAATTAAATATTTTATTGAATTAATGTAATTCTCTTTGTTTTAAATAAATTTGTATGCTGTACCAGTGAATGAACTGCACTAAATCCCCATTGTCTAGACCTTCGTCGCTTTCCTTCGTGATCAAATTAAGAGCCCGAATTTTCGCACTTGAACAACCTGCTCTGATTTTGGCTCTGGAGAAAGAATGGGCTACCACCCCTGCCCACCCTGCCCAGATATTCAGACACTCATTGGAACTATCCCCAGCAGAGTTGAAGCAATGGTGGACACACTGAGTTTGATGCGAACAAATAGCTCTCTGGTTACTTTTGATCAGATAGTGTTGTCTGACAGTGGTTCTGTGAAAAGTTTACCTACTACTCAAGCTCAAGCACGGTTGTTGAAAAGAGTTTTTTTTTTTTTTTTAGTTTGTGG
This sequence comes from Schistocerca serialis cubense, assembly GCF_023864345.2. NCBI lineage: Eukaryota > Metazoa > Arthropoda > Insecta > Orthoptera > Acrididae > Schistocerca > Schistocerca serialis. Next base: position 1,160,032,178 of record NC_064638.1, on the reverse strand, counting down.
TAAGGTGTTACCGGACCAAACTGCTGAGGTCATCGGTCCCTAAGCTTACTCACTACTTAATCTAACTTATGCTAAGTACAACACACCCATGCCGGAGGGAAGACTCGAACCTCCGATGGGGGGAGCCGCAAGGAACGTGACAAGACGCCCTAGACAGCGCGTCTACTCCTTCCGATCTGAACATGTAAGTGTAGAAAAGTTGTGGAATGTTTTCAAAGAGATAGTATCAACAGCAATTGAGAGACATATACCACATAATCCCCCATGGTACACAAAACGTGTCAGATCGTTGTTGCTTAAGCAACGAAAAAAGCATTCCAAATTTAAAATAACGCAAAATCCCCAAGATTGGCAAAGTTTTACAGATGTTCGAAATAAGGTGCGTACTTAAATGCGAGATACTTTTAATAATTTCCACAACGAAATTCTGTCTCGAAATCTGGCAGAAAACCCAAAGAGATTCTGGTCATACATAAGGAACACCAGTGGCAAGACACAATCAATACCTTCACTGCGCGATAACAACGGTGAAGTCACTGATGACAGTACCACTAAAGCAGAGTTATTAAACATGGTTTTCCGAAACTCCTTCACCAAAGAAGACGAAGTAATTATTCCTGAATTCCAAACAAGAACAATTGCCAAGATGAGAAACATAGAAGTAGATATCCTCGGTGTAACAAAGCAGCTTAAATCACTTAATAAAGGCAAGGCCTCCGGTCCAGACAATCTGAGTAGTCATCAGATGATCAAAACGACTTGCAAAATGATTTAGATAAGATATCTGTATGTTGCGAAAAGTGGCAATTGACCCTGAATAAAGAAAAGAGCGATGTTATTCACATGAGCACTAAAAGAAATCAGCTAAATTTCGATTACGCGATACGTCACAGAAATCTGAGGGCTGTAAATTCAACTAAATACTTAGGGATTACAATTACAAATAACCTAAATTGGAACGATCTCATAGATAATATTGTGGGTAGAGCAAACCAAAGACTGCGATTCATTGGCGGAACACTTAAAAGGTGCAAAAGGTCTACCAAAGAGACTGCTTACACTACGCTTGTCCGCTCTGTTCTCGAGTACTACTGTGCGGTGTGGGATCCGCATCAGGTGGGACTGACGGATGACATCGAAAAAGTACTCTTGTATTATCGCGAAATAGGGGAGATAGTGTCACAGACGAGACACGTGAATTGGAGTGGCAATCATTAAAACAAAGGCGTTTTTCGTAGCGACGGGATCATCTCATGAAATTTCAATCACTAGTTTTCTCCTCCGATTACGAAAACATTCTGTTGGCACCCACCTACATAGGGAGAAACGATCATCACGATAAAATAAGAGAAATCAGGGCTCGCATGGAAAAATTAAAGTGCTCGTTTTTCCCGCGTGCCGTTCGAGAGTGGAACAGTAGAGAGACAGCATGAAGGTTAGATTAGATTAGATTAGTACTTGTTCCATAAATCATGAATACGACACTTCGTAATGATGTGGAACGTGTCAGGTTAATAAAAGGTGTCTATACAAGATATTACATTAGACAAAATATTACATGACACTCAATATTTTTAATTTAATTTAATTTTATTTTATTTATATTTATTTATTTATTTATTTACTTTTTTGTGGAGGTTGGGAAATTACCCACTGACTATATCCAAGAATTCATCTAATGAGTAGAAGGAGTTGCCATTAAGAAATTCTTTTAATTTCCTTTTATATGCTTTATGGCTATCTGTCAGACTTTTGATGCTATTAGGTAAGTGGCTACAGACTTTTGTGGTAGCATAATTTACCCCCTTCCGAGCCAAAGTTAGATTTAACCTGGAGTAGAAAAGATCATCCTTTCTCCTAGTGTTGTAACCATGTACACTGCAATTACTTTTGAATTCGTTCGGATTGTTAATAACAAATTTCATAAGTGATTATATATATTGTGAGGCTACAGTGAAGATTTCTAGCTCTTTATATAAGTGTCTGCAGGATGATCTTGGATGAGCTCCAGCAATTATTCCGATTACACGCTTTTGTGGAATGAACACTCTTTTACTCATTGATGAGTTACCCCAGAATATGATGCCATACGAAAGCAGAGAATGAAAATAGGCGTGGTAAGCTAATTTAATGAGATGTATATCGCCAAAATTTGCAATGACCCTAATAGCATAAGTAGCTGAACTCAAATGTTTAAGCAGATCCTTAGTGTGTTTTTTCCAGTTCAACCCCTCATCAATGCATACACCTAGAAACTTTGAATATTCTACCTTAGCTACCGATTTCTGATCGAAGTCTATATTTGTTAATGGGGTCATTCCATTTACTGTGTGGAACTGTATATACTGTGTTTTGTCAAAGTTTAATAAGAACCCATTTGCAGAGAACCACTTAATGATTTTCTGAAAAACATCGTTTACAATTTCACCAGTTAATTCTTTTGTCTGTCGGGTGTGATAGCTATACTTGTATCATCGGCAAAAAGTACCGGCTTTGCATCTTGGTGAATATAGAATGGCAAGTCATTAATATATATTAAGAACAGCAAAGGACCCAAGACCGAACCTTGCGGCACGCTATTCTTGATTGTTCCCCAGTTTGAGAAATCACTGGTTTTTGGCATACAGGGTGTTACAAAAAGGTACGGCCAAACTTTCAGCAAACATTCCTCACACACAAAGAAAGAAAATATGTTATGTGGACATGTGTCCAGGAACGCTTACTTTCCATGTTAGAGCTCATTTTATTACTTTTCTTCAAATCACATTAATCATGGAATGGAAACACACGGCAACAGAACGTACCAGCGTGACTTCAAACACTTTGTTACAGGAAATGTTCAAATTGTCCTCCGTTAGCGAGGATACATGCATCAACCCTCCGTCACATGGAATTCCTGATGCGCTGATGCAGCCCTGGAGAATGGCGTACTGTATCACAGCCGTCCACAATACGAGCACGAAGAGTCTCTACATTTGGTACCGGGGTTGCGTAGACAAGAACTTTAATATGCCCCCATAAATGAAAGTCAAGAAGGTTGAGGTCAGGAGAGCGTGGAGGCCATGGAATTGGTCCGCCTCTACCAATCCATCGGTCACCGAATCTGTTGTTGAGAAGCGTACGAACACTTCGACTGAAATGTGCAGGAGCTCCATCGTGCATGAACCACATGTTGTGTCGTACTTGTAAAGGCACATGTTCTAGCAGCACAGGTAGAGAATCCCGTATGAAATCACGATAACGTGCTCCATTGAGCGTAGGTGGAAGAACATGGGGCCCAATCAAGACATCATCAACAATGCCTGCCCAAACGTTCACAGAAAATCTGTGTTGATGACGTGATTGCACAATTGCGTGCGGCTTCTCGTCAGCCCACTCATGTTGATTGTGAAAATTTACAATTTGATCACGTTGGAATGAAGCCTCATCCGTAAAGAGAACATTTGCACTGTAATGAGGATTGACACATTGTTGGATGAACCATTCGCAGAAGTGTGCCCGTGGAGGCCAATCAGCTGCTGATAGTGCCTGCACACGCTGTACATGGTACGGAAAAACTGGTTCTCCCGTAGCACTCTCCATACAGTGACGTGGTCAACGTTACCTTGTACAGCAGCAACTTCTCTGACGCTGACATTAGGGTTATCGTCAACTGCACGAAGAATTGCCTCGTCCATTGCAGGTGTCTTCGTCGTTCCAGGTCTTCCCCAGTCGCGAGTCATAGGCTGGAATGTTCCGTGCTCCCTAAGACGCCGATCAATTGCTTCGAACGTCTTCCTGTCGGGACACCTTCGTTCTGGAAATCTGCCTCGATATAAACGTACCGCGCAACGGCTATTGCCCCGTGCTAATCCATACATCAATTGGGCATCTGCCAACTTCAGCCGGCCGGAGTGGCCGTGCGGTTCTAGGCGCTACAGTCTGGAGCCGAGCGACCGCTACGGTGGCAGGTTCGAATCCTGCCTCGGGCATGGATGTGTGTGATGTCCTTAGGTTAGTTAGGTTTAATTAGTTCTAAGTTCTAGGCGACTAATGACCTCAGAATTTAAGTCGCATAGTGCTCAGACCATTTGAACCATTTTCTGCCAACTTCGCATTTGTAAACATTGCACTGACTGCAAAACCACGTTCGTGATGAACACTAATCTGTTGTTGCTACGTACTGATGTGCTTGATGCTAGTACTGTAGAGCAATGAGTCGCATCTCAACACAAGCACCGAAGTCAACATTACCTTCCTTCAATTGGGCCAACTGGCGGTGAATCGAGGTAAGTACAGTACATATTGACGAAACTAAAATGAGCTGTAACATGGAAATTAAGCGTTTCCGGATACATGCCCACATAACATCTTTTCTTTATTTGTGTGTGAGGAATGCTTCCTGAAAGTTTGGCCGTACTTTTTTGTAACACCCTGTATTATGGGAACTGCTTATTTCAACTTCCTGCACTCTTCCAGTTAGATAAGATTTAAACCATTTGAGCACTGTCCCATTCATACCACAATATTTGAGCTTATCTAGAGGTGTTCCATGATTTACACAATCAAAATCCTTTGATAGATCACAAAAAATCCCAACGGGTGACTTCCGGTTACTCAGAGCACTTAATATTTCATTAGTGAAAGTATATATAGCATTTTCCGCTGAGGAACCCTTCTGGAAACCAAACTGACATATTGTTAAAACTTTATTTTTACAAAGGTGTGAAGCTACTCTACAATACATTACTTTTTCAAGAATTTTGGATAAGGCAGTCAGAAGAGAGATTGGGCGGTAGTTGTTGACATCAACTGAACCCTCTGCGAGGCACTTTATTGTGAATAGCAGAGTAATCACGTAGATATAGATGCAGATCTACATCTACATCTACATGATTACTCTGCAATTCACATTTAAGTGCTGGGCGGAGGGTTCATCGAACCACAATCATACTATCTCCCTACCATTCCACTCCCGAACAACGCGCGGGAAAAACGAACACCTAAACCTTTCTGTTCGAGCTCTGATTTCTCTTATTTTATTTTGACGATCATTCCTACCTATGTAGGTTGGGCTCAACAAAATATTTTCGCATTCGGAAGAGAAAGTTGGTGACTGAAATTTCGTAAATAGATCTCGCCGCGACGAAAAACGTCTTTGTTTTAATGAATTCCATCCCAACTCGCGTATCATATCTGCCACACTCTCTCCCCTATTAGGTGATAATACAAAACGAGCTGCCCTTTTTTGCACCCTTTCGATGTCCTCCGTCAATCCCACCTGGTAAGGATCTCACACCGCGCAGCAATATTCTAACAGAGGACGAACGAGTGTAGTGTAAGCTGTCTCTTTAGTGGACTTGTTGCATCTTCTAAGTGTCCTGCCAATGAAACGCAACCTTTGGCTCGCTTTCCCCACAATATTATCTATGTGGTCTTTCCAACTGAAGTTGTTCGTGATTTTTAACCCAGGTACTTAGTTGAATTGACAGCCTTGAGAATTGTACTATTTATCGAGTAATCGAATTACAACGGATTTCTTTTGGAACTCATGTGGATCACCTCACACTTTTCGTTATTTAGCGTCAATTGCCACCTGCCACACCATACAGCAATCTTTTCTAAATCGCTTTGCAACTGATACTGGTCTTCGGATGACCTTACTAGACGGTATATTACAGCATCATCTGCGAACAACCTAAGAGAACTGCTCAGATTGTCACCCAGGTCATTTATATAGATCAGGAACAGCAGAGGTCCCAGGACGCTTCCCTGGGGAAGACCTGATATCACTTTAGTTTTACTCGATGATTTGCCGTCTACTATTACGAACTGCGACCTTCCTGACAGGAAATCACGAATCCAGTCGCACAACTGAGACGATACCCCATAGGCCCGCAGCTTGATCAGAAGTCGCTTGTGAGGCACGGTGTCGAAAGCTTTCCGGAAATCTAGAAATACGGAATCAACTTGAGATCCCGTGTCGATAGCGGCCATTGCTTCGTGCGAATAAAGAGCTAGCTGCCTTGCACAAGAACGATGTTTTCTGAAACCATGCTGATTACGTATCAGATGTAGAAAAGAGCTCTTACCGCCGGTTCTTGCGCTTGTCCCAGCCCATGAGGAAGTGCAGCGGCTTGGGCGTGACGGCCATGCCGGCGGCTGCCATCAGCTCGTCAAGTGTGGGGCAGCCCTTGGGCACCGACAGCTGGGGCGACGCAGGGGGCGGCGGGTTGGGCCGCAGCTGCGGGGGGCGGCGCAGCTGCGGGGGCGGCGCGGCCGTCGCCAGGTCCGGCTGCGCCTCCTTGAGCAGGCAGTGGTCCGTGCACGACGCCAGGATCATGTCCAGCTCCTCCTCTTCGGGACACTCGCGGCTCGGGCAGGGGCTCCACCACACCTGCGCAGACGGGAGGAACGCTGGAGGGAACAGACCAGTCGCCAGTACCGCACCAAAAGTAGTTAATCCTTACGGAAATGCATACAGGAGGACGACGGTTCAAACCTGCCTCCGGCCATCCTCATTTACGTTTTCCGTGATTTCCCTAAATCGCTTCAGGTAAATGCCGGAATTGTTCCATTGACAGGGTTTGGCCGAGTTCCTTCCCGCATCCTTCCCTAATCCGATGGGACTGATGAGCTCGCTGTTTGGTCCCCTCCTTCTAAATTTCGCCACTTGCTTTACAGAAAGATCGATAACCAACTAAAAAATATCGTGTGTTTCTTATACATTGCAGTAAAGTCAACGAAATGAAGTAGACTCTCACACATCGACAACATCTCATAGAAGTAGCTTAATACATACAAAAGACGCACTTGAAAATGCGAATCATTTCCCAAAACGCGTAATGTGAAAAGTAAATAAAGAAAATCGTGACTGGGAGCAGAAGAATTATTTATAAAAAAAAACCAGTTCAAATATGTGTGAAATCTTATGGGACTTAACTGCTATGGTCATCAGTCCCTAAGCTTACCACTACTTAACCTAAATTACCCTAAGGACAAACACACACACACCCATGCCCGAGGGAGGACTCGAACCTCCGGGACCAGCTGCACAGTCCATGACTGTAGCGCCCCAGACCACTCAGCTAATCCCGCGCGACAATTATTTATAAACAAACCTATGACTATCCTTTTCATAATACTATTGCATTCCATCCTGGATTTTCCATCGTTTGACACTGTTTTTTAACCTGTCAAGGAAATTAATTTCAGCGTGAACTGCTAACTAGTTGTTTAAACAAGAAGCTAAGGAAGCGACTGGTTAAGTGTTTAATATGGGACGTGGCCTTGTATAGAGCAGAAACGTGGACTTTGAGAAAGCAGGATGAGAAGAGAATTGAAGCTTGTGAAATGTGGATATGGCGTAGAATGGAGAAGATCAGCCGGGCTGATAAAGTCAGGAATGAAGGAGTACTGTGGAGAGTTGGAGAAGAACGGAGGATGCTGCTGACGGTGAAGAACAGGAAACTAAACTGGTTAGGATAAAATCTAAGATGAGATTGCGTTCTAGTGGAGGCAATTGAAGGTTTCGCCCCGGGAAAGAGAGGGACGGACAGAACAAGGTTCCAACTGCTGGATGATGTCAGCAGGCCACAAGGAGGTTACCAAAGAATGAAGAGGAACGGAGACGCCGGCCGAAGTGGCCGAGCGGTTCTAGGCACTACAGTCTGGCACCGCGCGACCGCTACGACCGCACGTTCGAATCCTGCGTCGGGCATGGATGTGTGTGATGTCCTTAGGTTAGTTAGGTTTAAGTAGTTCTAAGTTCTAGGGAACTGATGACCTTAGAAGTTAAGTCCCATAGTGCTCAGAACCATTTGAACCATTTTTGGAACGGAGACGACAGAGAAGCATGGGGGGCTATACAGTCAAAACCTGCCGCAAGGCAAACAACCTAATGATGATGATGATTACCTTTCAAACTACACTACTGGACATTAAAATTGCTACACCAAGAAGAAATGCAGATGATAAACGGGTATTTATTGGACAAATACATTATACTAGAACTGAGATGTGATTACATTTTCAAGCAATCTGGATGCATAGATCCTGAGAAACCAGTGCCCAGAACAACCACCTCTGGCGGTAATAACGGCCTTGATACGCCTGGGCATTGAGTCAAACAGAGCTTGGTTGGCGTGTACAGGTACAGCTGCCCATACAGCTTCAACACGATACCACAGTTCATCAAGAGTAGTGACTGGCGTATTGTGATGAGCCAGTTGCTCGGCCACCATTGACTAGACGTTTTCGGTTGGTAAGAGATCTGGAGAATGTGCTGGCCAGGGCAGCAGTCGAACATTTTCTGTATCCAGAAAGGCCCGTACAGGACCTGCAACATGCGGTCGTGCATTATCCTGCTGAAATGTGGGGGTTTCGCAGGGATCGAATGAAGGGTAGAGCCACAGGTCGTAACACATCTGAAATGTAACGTCCACTGTTCAAAGTGCCGTCAATGCGAACAAGAGGTGACCGAGACATGTAACCAATGGCACCCCATACCATCACGCCGGGTGATCCGCGAGTATGGCGACGACGAATACACGCTTCCAATGTGCGTTCACCGCGATGTCACCCAACACGGATGCGACCATCATGATGCTGTAAACAGAATCTGGATTCATCCGAAAAAATGACGTTTTGCCATTCGTACACCCAGGTTCGTCGTTGAGTACACCATCGTAGGCGCTCCCGTCTGTGATTCAGCGTCAAGGGTAACCGCAGCAATGGTCTCCGAGCTGATAGTCCATGTTGCTGCAAACGTCGTCGATCTGTTCGTGCAGATGGTTGTTGTCTTGCAAACGTCCCCGTGTGTTGACTCAGGGATCGAGACGTGGCTGCACAATCCGTTACAGCCATGCGGATAAGATGCCTGTCATCTCGACTGCTAGTGATACGAGGCCGTTGGGATCCAGCACGGCGTTCCGTATTACCCTCCTGAACCCACCGATTCCATATTCTGCTAACAGTCATTGGATCTCGACCAACGCGAGCACCAATGTCGCGATACGGTGAACCGCAATCGCGATACGCTGCAATCCGACCTTTATCAAAGTCGGAAACGTGATAGTACGCATTTCTCCTCCTTACACGAGGCATCACAACAACATTTCAGCAGGCAACGCCGGTCAACTGCTGTATGTGTATAAGAAATCGGTTGGAAACTTTCCTCATGTCAGCACATTGTAGGTGTCGCCACCGTCGCCAGCCTTGTGTGAATGCTCTGGAAAGCTAATCTTTTGCATATCACAGCATCTTCTTCGTGTCGGTTAAATCTCGCGTCTGTAGCACGTCATCTTCGTGGTGTAGCAATTTTAATGGTCAGTAGTGTAAATAACTATTGTGCATTAATACGCAGCTTTCATTCTTTAACGTCACTAAATGACCATCCCATCCCGGCAGATCGCCTGCCTACTTACCTCCACCTTCCCCGTATCCGGGTGCCTCATGACGTAGGCGGAGGGCGTGTCCCCCGGCGTCTCCATGTGCGGGATGAGCATTAGCGAGTGGTGGAAGGCGGCGTTGAGCACCAGAGCGATGATCACCACCGGCTTGTACCTGCCGAACTTGTCCACCAGGTAGCCTGCAACAGCCGCCGGCCACGCCGTCACAGGCGTGCGCGCCGACTCCGAAAACCTACTGTCCACAGATAATCATTTGGCTCCACTGGACTGTAGACTAGGACAGCGCGGCACACTAGACATTCTTCTGTCTCCCAGTAGCCACGAGCTGTCTTGTGCACAGTGCACACTTTTCCTTGATAGCTCACCCCTCTTTCCTGTCCAGTCAGTGTAAGTTTAGGTAGGTAAAATTTTATTTTCTCCTGTTGCTACCAACTCTTGCTACTGAGCAATGCTCCAGTACGATATATGCCAGTGTTGAATGCTGAGTTTTACAAAATTGCTGAGGTCTCTGTTACCGCTTGTTGATGTGTTTGCCTGTTCGATTCTATCCCACCTCTCACCACGCGATGTTTCAGAGTGACAATTATTGAACTACATGAAATAAAATCGTCATAACTTCTGAACGGTTAGCGTTAGGACGTTCAAACTGCACGGTTGGCCGCGGGGCATGTTTGGAATTAGTTCGCGCTCTATGTTTTGGTTTAGCGCCACCATCCTGCACAACTCAACGGGATGCTCAACACACTGGTTCTTAGGGCATACTCGATATCGGATGATCGAAGTCTGGACAAAGAACTCAAACACCTAGAAAATGTGTTTCACAAGAACGGATACAGCATACGACAGATTCAGACAGCCCTCAGACGACGGAAACACTGCAGAGACCCAGATACAGAACAGTCTAAAGATGAGGAAACAAGCCTTGCCTTTCTATCGTATGCAGGCAGAGCGATATCAAACACTGGGAGACTGCTAAAACAACCCAAAATTAACACTGTCTTCCGACCACCATCCGAGATACGGGCCCTACTGGGGACAGTGAAATACGGATTTGGCCTCAAGAAAGCGGGCGTATATAATATTCCATGTGGTTGCGGCAAATCCTACATCGGTCAAACAATCCGAACAGTCGAAGACCGCTGCAAAGAGCACAAACGCCACACGCGCCTAGGCCAGCCCACCAAATCGGTACTGGCAGAACACTGCTTGGAAATTGGACACAACGCGAAATACGAAGAGACCAAGATTCTGGCCCCTACCAGTTTCTACTGGGACAGCATCTTCAAGGAGGCCATTGAAATTCGCGTAACGGACAATCTCATAAACCGAGACATAGGTTTTCAACTAAGCGAGGCATAGCAACCATTACTTAACTCCATCAAGGAGTCACGCCACAAGCGGACACAAGACCCTTCTACGACGGCCGCAGAGGACATCACAGGATTCTGCATCTTCCACCACTCGGCGCGACACCGGGGTGGGCGCGGACCTTGGTCGGCGTCGGCAAACGGATTGTCGGCGGCCGCAATCGAAGCGTCGGCGCAGGGAATCGAAGCCCGACTGACGGACATAAATAACACTGACAATGAGCAGAACCGCCAAGTACCTTGGCGTACCTTGGACTCTCTTCTTACGTGGAAACGCCACATAGACGAGGTGTACAAGAAGGTCTGCGGCAGAATGTCCATCCTATACCCAATCCTGAACTCAACCAGCTCCCTTCCCTGCCCAGAAGCAGTAAACGTTTACCAGGCCCTGATCCAGCCAGTCATGGAACATGCGTGCCCTGTCTGGGGATACGCGGCGTAGCAGCACCTGGACAAACTCCAGAGGCTGCAGGACCGCGACCTCAGGAGGGCATAGCATTTACCTCTTGGATTCAACATAGATGATCACGCCGCAGCTGAAATCCCACTCCTGAGAGAGAGAGTTTCCAAGATCTGGCAAGGGCCTGCTATGAAGGTTCTTCCATATCAGGAAACGCCCTCATCCACTCCCTAGGTCGGTATGACATGTCCCGCGACAAGCACAAGCGCCCCATGACGATCTTCGATGATTAAGTCGAAGATAAAATCCCAATACCCAATCCCTTAATCCTGTTCCTTCCCAAGTCGCTTTATTTGTTCATGAGACCCAGAAAATATTCGATACAGGCTCCCAGGTAGATGCTCTTTTCCTTGACTTCCAGAAGGCGTTCGATACAGTTCCGCACTGTCGCCTGATAAACAAAGTAAGAGCCTACGGAATATCAGACCAGTTGTGTGGCTGGATTGAAGAGTTTTTAGCAAACAGAACAAAGCATGTTGTTCTCAATGGAGAGACGCCTAAAGACGTTAAAGTAACCTCTGGCGTGCCACAGGCGAGTGTTATCGGACCATTGCTTTTCACAATATATATAAATGACCTAGTAGATAGTGTCGGAAGTTCAAAGCGGCTTTTCGCGGATGATGCTGTAGTATACAGAGAAGTTGCAGCATTAGAAAATTGTAGCGAAATGCAGGAAGATCTGCAGCGGATAGGCACTTGGTGCAGGGAGTGGCAACTGACCCTTAACATAGACAAATGTAACGTATTGCGAATACATAGAAAGAAGGATCCTTTATTGTATGATTATATGATAGCGGAACAAGCACTGGTAGCAGTTACTTCTGTAAAATATCTGGGAGTATGCGAGCGGAACGATTTGAATTGGAATTATCATATGAAGTTAATTGTTGGTATGGCGGGTACCAGGCTGAGATTCATTGGGAGAGTCCTTAGAAAATGTAGTCCATCAACAAAGGAGGTTGCTTACAAAACACTCGTCCGACCTATACTTGAGTTATTGCTCATCAGTGTGGGATCCGCACCAGGTCGGGTTGACGGAGGAGATAGAGAAGATCCAAAGAAGAGCGGCGCGTTTCGTCACAGGGTTATTTGGTAAGCGTGATAGCGTTACGGATATGTTTAGCAAACTCAAGTGGCAGACTCTGCAAGAGAGGCGCTCTGCATCGCGGTGTGCGTTTCTGGATGAGGTATCGAATATATTGCTTCCCCCTACTTATACCTCCCGAGGAGATCACGAATGTAAAATTAGAGAGATTCGAGCGCGCACGGAGGCTTTCCGGTAGTCGTTCTTCCCGCGAACCATACGCGACTGGAACCGGAAAGGGAGGTAATGACAGTGGCACGTAAAGTGCCCTCCGCCACACACCGTTGGGTGGCTTGCGGAGTATAAATGTAGATGTAGATTTACATAACACCAATCATCTCGACAACCTCAGGCAAGTACCAGACACAAATAGAACAATCATCACATATCACAGACACCAAAAAAATACAGAAATAATCACACACACACACGTACACAGGGGAGTAAAAGCCGAAAGGCTACAAACTCCCCCTCACACTTCCCCAAAGAGGGGAAAGTAAAAGATGAGAGCAGCAGCAGCAGACAGACAGACAGACCAGTTCATCAGAACCACCTGATGATGGCGGAAAGGTTATTCGCCGAAATATCGTGGGACTTCAACGATCGCATCCGGCTGGACACCCGAGAGCCCTGGAAACAAGCCCACTTTCATTTGGATGGGCTCGTCAATAAACAAAATTGGCGCTTTGGGGGGACTGAGACTCTGCATTCCGCGATTGAGATGTCTCTTCACCCTCAACGGTTGACTGTGCGGTGTGCAGCGTCCAGTCACGAAATAATCGGTGCGATATTCCTTGATGAGATGGTGAGTACCGAACGGTACCTGAAGGTTTTGGAAGACGATTTCATCAGCCGGCCGGTGTGGCCGTGCGGTTATAGGCGCTTCAGTCTGGAACCGCGTGACCGCTACGGTCGCAGGTTCGAATCCTGCCTCGGGCATGGATGTGTGTGATGTCCTTAGGTTAGTTAGGTTTAAGTAGTTATAAGTTCTAGGGGACTGATGACCACAGATGTTAAGTCCCATAGTGCTCAGAGCCATTTGAACCAACGATTTCATCCCTATTATCCAAAGTCACCCTGGTTTCCATAAGATGTGCCTCATGCAAGGCGAAGCTCGACCCCACAGAAGCAGGAGAGTGTCTGATATCCTGGAGGAGCCTTTTGGGGATCGCATTCCGGCTCTGGGTTACCAAGAGGCCACTGGCATACGCCTCGATTGGCCGCCATATTCTCCAGATCTGAAAACGTGCGGCTCCTTTTTGTGGGGCTATATTAAAGACAAGGCGTACAGCAAATACACCAAAACCATTGCTGAGCTGAAAACATCCATCCAGGAGGTCATCGGCAGCATCGATGTTCCGACACTTCAGCGGGTCATGCAGAATTTCGCTATTCGTCTGCGCCACATCATCGCCAAGGATGGCAGGCACATCGAACATGTCATAACCTAAATCCGAATATCTGTAGTGACGTTTACATGTTGAATAAAGTGTGTGTACGCCATAGTTTGTTACTAAGAGGGTCACTCCAAAAGAAATGCACACTATTTTTGTAATAATACAGTTTTCATTATGCATGTCTGAAAGTTTTACAGTGTGTAGATACATACTTCCCGCTTGTTTTAAAACTTAGTTTAACCTGTTCCCGTGAGTGGTGCCTTCACAGCATGTCTTCAAGATGGCTGCTACACTTGACGTTTGTCACAAGCAAAGTGCTGTCATAGAATTCCTGTGCTGTGAAAACGAAACAGTGGGAAACATCTACAAGAGCTTGAAAAAGTTGTATGGAGATGCTGCTGTTGATCGCATTACAGTTAGTCAGTGGGCAAGCAAGTTACGTGATGAAAACGGGCACGGCAATATTGAGGATTGTCCTCGCAGCGGCAGGCCTCGTACTGCACACACTCCAGACAATGTGCAGAGTGTTAACAAATTGGTTACTGCTGACAGACGCATCACGGTGAACAAACTGTCACGCTACGTTGGTTTGCAGAATATTGAAAGTGTTGGCGTTAAAAAAGGTTTGTGCCAGGTGGGTTACCAGGATGCTGACAGTGGCTCACAAAGAAACAAGAAAAACAGTATGCAGCGAACTTTTGGAACAGTACGAGAATGGTGGAGGTGAATTTCTTGGAAGAATTGTGACAGATGATGAAACATGGCTCCATCATTTTTCACCAGAGACGAAGAGGCAATCAATGGAGTGGCACCATGCAAATTCACCCACGAAAAATAATCCAAAACCACACCTTCTGCTGGAAAAGTAATGGCTACGGTGTTTTTCGATTCTGAAGGACTCTTGCTTGTGGACATCTTGTCAAGTGGAACCACCATAAATTGTGATGCATATGTGACGACACTGAAGAAACTTCAAGCTCGACTGAGTCTTGTTCGACCACATCGGCAAAAGCAGGATGTTTTGCTGTTGCACGACAATGCATGGCCACATGTCAGTCAAAAAACCATGGAAGCGATCACAAAACTCGGATGGACAACACTGAAACACCCGCCTTACAGTCCTGACCTGGCTCCATGTGACTATCATCTCTTTGGGAAACTGAAAGACTCTCTTCGTTGAACAGGGTTCGAAGATGATGACTCCCTTGTGCACGCTGCCAAACAGTGGCTCCAGCAGGTTGGTCCAGAACTCTACCGTGCGGGTATACAGGCGCTGGTTCCAAGATGGCGTAAGGCAGTTGAGAAGGATGGAAATTATGTGGGGAAATCAAAATATTGTTCCTAAAGGATGTATCTACACACTGTAAAACTTTCAAACATGTAGAATAAAAGATGGATTAAAAAAAAATAGTGTGCATTTCTTTTGGAGTGACCCTCGTAATTTACGTTTTTTTTTCATACAGTTCAATTATTGTCATCCTGAACATAATGCACCTCAGAAAATCGTCGAACATGATCGCTTGCTGGTCCAGGTGTTACGGTTTGGGGAGGTACAATGTTCCATCCTTCAAATCTTTCAACATGGTACGCTCACTGGTCAACATTAGTGCTATACTCATTCCCCATGTGCGTCTTTTGTGGGGTACATTGAGCCCTGACTTCATTTTTATGGCTGAAGATGTACGACCGCATCGCTCAGTGCCAGTGGAGGACCTCTTGGAGCGAGAGTGTAACGCTGCGAAGCGATATGAAATGGAATGAGCATGTGAAGACTGTGGTAGGGAAGTCGAGGGATCCGCACCAGGTAGGATTGAAAAGAAAGACGAGATGCTAGATTTGTTAGCAGTGTACGATCAGCGTGCACATGGTATGGATATGCTTCAGCAACTCAAGTGGGAATCCATGGAGGTGAGTTGTACAGAAACCAGACGGCAGCTATAAGAGTCGAGGAGCAAGAAGGAAAAGCAGCGGTTGAGAAGGTAGTGTGACATGGTCTTTATGTTGAGCAAGCAATAAAAGAAACCAAAGAAAAATTTGGAACTGGAATTAAAGTCCAGGGGAAAGGAAAAAAAAACTTTGAGGTTTACCAGTGACGTTGTAATTCCGTCAGAGATAGCAAAGGACTTGGAAGAGCAGCTGAACAGAATGAACAGTCTATTGGAGGGAGGATATGAGACGAACACCAACAAAAGCAAAGTAAGGTTAATGAAATGTAGTAGAAGTAAATCAGGTGATGCTGAGGGAATTAGATTAGGGAACTAGACTTAAAGTAGTATATGAGTATTGCTATTTGAGCAGCAAAATAATTGTTGATGATCGATGTAGAGAGATAGAAAATGTAGACTGGCAATGGGATGAAAAGCGTTTGTGGAGAAGAGAAATTTGTTAACGTCGATTATAGATTTAAGTGTTAGGAAGTCTTTTCTGAAAGTATTTGTACGGAGTGTGGCCACATATGAAAGTGAAACATGGACGATTAACAGTTTAGACATGAACAGAACAGAGGCTTTTGAAATGTGGCGCTATGGAAGAATGATGATGATTGAGTGGGTAGATCGTGTAACTAATGAGGAGGCTCTGAAAAGAACTGGGGAGAAAAGAAATTTTGTAGCCTATAATATGACCAGAGGAAGAGATCGGTTTATAGGACACATTTTGAGACAGCAAGGGATTACCAATTTAGTATTGCAGGATAAAAATCATAGAGGGAGACCAAGAGATGAATACGATAAGCAAATTCAAAAGAATATAGCTCTCAGCAGTTATTCAGAGATGAAGAACTTTGCACAGGACAGAACGGTTGCATAGAGAGCTGCATCAAACCAGTCTTCAGACTGAAGACTACAACAACACCAATATCACGATTATATTTTCCATCCTCAGGATGAGAAACTCCTTTTTTATGAATTTTTCATAGTCCACATTTCGTGTATGCGAAAACAAACTGATTTGAATATCACCGATTGTCGTCCTAAGTCTGTAATTCCAGCAATTAGAGCGGCTGCATTATGACTGCGCACATACATGCATACTGATTTGAAAAGATCGGCCATCTTCGTGCGACGTCGGTCGTCGCGGAACCCACCGACCTTATTGCCACTATGACCGCAACCTAACCTCGGAAGTAGAGTTAACCTCGCCGAACTCATACCTGTTACAGTAACGGATTTTGTGCTTTTGTGTCTTCTTAACCTTATTTTGTTGTTCGTTTTGTTTTCGTGACACGCTGCAAAGGTTGCACCGAGGTCTGGTATTTTGCCTATTAGCGTGTTCCACAAGAGCAATGAATTATTTTAAAGCAAATAGCTACCAGAATGTACGTTTTACGATACCGGTAGCTGAAGAAAAAAAGTATAAATAACAACGTGTTTAGATAAACGTTTGTTTTTTAATGAAAATAGTTTCAACGGTGAAGAAGTTAGAACACAGTGAAGAAGTTAGAGCGGCTTAGCGAGAAAAATAAATTTCTGTTATTTGGCATTTACAAAGGATATAACACACAAAGGGTAAAGTAAAAAGGCATTGTTTATTGCTTTATAAATTTTCCTTTACATGATTGTAATTACAGATTTTCTCGAGCAGATGAATATAGATATTTTTAAATGTTTGGATGACATGTTTCCTGTTCTTTCAGTTTACCAAACGAGCTTTGTTAAGAACATCTAATATGGATTTTGCTTTGATTATTAAGTCTTTTATCGTTGCTTGATCGTACAGAATAGTCCCTCACAGCGTCACTTTCATCGTCCAGGTACCAAATTGGACGGCAAACTGCTCACACAACATGCGCATTTTTTGTCGCTGACGTGTAAACGAAAATGATCACTCGTGACAAGCGAGACTCAGTTCAGGGGAGTAGTCTCTCTTGTCAAGAGCACTCAATTGAAACAAGAAAGTCGTGTAAAAGGGACTTTAACAAAGCGACATGTGTCGCTTGCTCCAACCTTTAAGCAAGGTTCCCAGAAGCAACTAAAGTGGCGCCTCAGTACAAAAGAAAAAAAAACATGACAGCTGATACTGCAGTGGTGGCATATGCTGCTGTTTCCACATCATCTCGGTTTTCAATATGGCCTCAGCTGAGACTATTGGGATAGAAACGGGTGTTCTCATTCAGGTTACGGCATTAGAATTGAGCCAAGGATCCAATAAGAAGAGGAAGCATAATGGAAGTGGGTTTTGTGCAGAAGTAACACAGGGGCATTAAAACACATATAAACGAAAATCTGTTCTTGAACCAATTTCGGACAGCAAAAGTAAATTTCGAGTAATTGTTGAGCTACTTATCGACATCTGTTAAAAAAAGAATCCGATACATTTAAGCTACAGTACTTGCTTGAGTGAAACTGTAAGAGGCACTTTCTTATTTGATGTCTGGCGATTACCTATCTTTTATCCAATATTTATACCATGTCCTCACCACTACAATTTGAATGGTCTTGTGTGATGTTTAGGATGCTACTTACAATGCCCAGAAGACTTATTTGAAAGCAAATATTTTGACTCTTGCACCCCACAAATATTAAAGTTGTTCCATACTGAATTTTGTAACTATGCTTCCTGCAGTTACACTAAAAGATACTATATCGTTGTGATTTCCTGTATTAAAAGCTATATTCAATTCGAAATTATGCTACCACCAGAAACATTGTTGCTTCCTTTCTCAAATCCACTGAGCAAAAGTTTCAGAGAATTGAAGTTGCCAGTACTTGAATCCTAATGTACTGACAGCGTTGCATTAATTTTCCTATTTGCAGAATTAAGTGAGTTGCTGTGAAACTAAAAATCAGGTTCCACTAATTACTCAATAATATTTGCTTATTCACACACAAATTTTGTCCATGCATTATACAAGGTGTATCAGATAGAATCATCCGAATTTAAACAATCATAACTATTATGTTATTTGAGATACATACGTGAACAGCGTACTGTTGGAAAGAGCAAACTCTCAAGTTTTACATGGGACACCACGACACTAGCATCTGGAAGTGTGGGAATTTTTAAATCAAAGGATTATTGAACAATGGATCGGTCGCACTGGTCCAAATGATTCAGCCTCACATTACTGGCCTCCAAGGTGACTGTATGTGATTATTTCTTGTGGGGGGTTTATAAAAGACTCTGTTTATGGGCCACTGTTACCAACAATAACGAATGAACTGATTAACTGCGACATCGCAGAACGGCAGCTGTGGAAGCTGTAACTCAAGATATGCTTGCTGCAGTGTGGGAACAATTTGAATACCACATTGAATATGCCATGCATCTCAAGGGGGCGGGGCATATTGAAGACCTATGAAAAGGCATGAAAAAAACTCTTTGACTTTACTGTTCATGAAAAAAATTCCATTGTATACGTTTATTAGTTTCAGAAATCGGATGATTCTTTTTCATACACCTTGTATAAGACAAACATAATAGTACTTTTTACCACATAAATTAACCATTATGTGCTCACAAAGGTTTTATATACAATGTCGCACTTCCCGCCAATGTAGCACAGCAGACTGTGCTAAAAACGGCGTATTTTCGAGAGATCTTTACTGTGGCGTGACACTGAAACTACATACGTTCGTAATATGGAATTATAGAGAGGAAAACCACTAAATACGGATATTAGTTTTGGAAGCACTGGAATCGTGATGGTCCCTGCTTGATTTACTTCTGATGCTAATTGGTGGTGGGGGAAAGGAGGTGGCGTCACAAAGTTATATAGGCTTCAACTTTTGGGGCATGGCTAAAAGTGGCGTCACTCTAGTGGCGCCAGAGGAATTTGAGTGTTTTCATGGGCAACTTCAGTGATGTTACTTGAGTGGCAAAGACGTGGCGCGACTTTTATTGCGTGTGGCAGCTTTACAGACGTGGAGATGGCAGCCTCCGGAGACTTGACTCACCAGTGACGGGCGGGCTGAGGAATGTGGTGAATGGCAGCGCTAGGTAGACGAAGGCGATCTCCTCCACGGTTAGCCCGATGCTCTGCATGTGGATCGTCAGGTATGGCAACAGCGCCGCCGTCGCTGCAACAGATGTCAAACTGTCTGTACTACTTCCTTCCTGCACATGGTCTGCTCCCTTATGCCCTTTTATCCATCATTCATTCGACCCACTAGAGCAGTGCTGTCCAATCTTTTGGCTTACCTGGATCACGTGGAAGAAGAGTTGTATTTTTTGCTGCACATAATACACTGAAGCATTAAAAAAAACTGGTATAGGCATGCCTAGTTTTTGGACAGAACTTTTTATTTTTATTTTTTTTTATGATGTGGCATTAAAAAATACACACAACCCTAAATTTTCACCCTTCTACCACCAACCCCTATTTTTAATAGCGATTTTGGGAATTTAATAATTTTCAACCCCAGTCGATAATTGATCAATTATCACTTGATCAGTTATCCCCGCTAGGTGTCTACCGGTGATAGTCTTTCACTATTCGATACATAGGAAATTGACGATAACGTACCAAAAGCAACGACTCGAATATCCCTCTTTGAATCGACGTAACTAGACCGAGAAGTTTAACCAGATAGCACGCATCATTCGCCAAACCGACATTTAGGCCTAGCGCACACGCATCGATTTTTATCGTACGGAAATACATCGTACGATCAAATTCTTTTAGTGTAACAAAGAAGTTCCTATCCTCTCCTTTGTTCCTCTAAAAGAATTTAATCGTACAATATTTTTGCGTACGATAAAAACCGATGTGTGTGAGCTTGGCGTTATTCATAATGCTGTCGAACACGTTTCGACACGAAATTGCCGCTATGTTTGTATGCTCGTGGACGAGCCGAGCCGTGTATCGGCTGCAGTTGTTAAATCCGCGCCATCTACCGTAGAAACGCTAGAACTAATAGTGGCCGATGCTGTCGGACTTCCCCCTAAGCCTTTTCTCACTCCCCACAGAGTTTTCGGCCATTATTATTGTTTGTGTCACGAGCTCCCGCCAACAACGGCTATTGTGTCGCACGTATACATCCAAGTTCGCCGGGTATATGTTGTGTTAAACGTATACATTATTCTTATAGACTAGAGATAATTTATATGGCAAAACAACGTTTGCCGGGTCAGCTATAACATATAAAGATTTGCAGAGGGGGAACGAAGTTCGCCGTGTATAGCTTATATATATACACTGTATATATACGCTTTTTCAGATACGGGTTTCCATCCACAGTTTATTTTTTTCCTGGTACCCTCTACAACCTCCAATTTTTTCGGTATATATGAAAAAAATAAATCTCGGAAACACGTGTCCGAAACTGTCGTTCAGCAAGGCAACAGAGCATAGCATTCACAGGAGACAAGGCCTGTCTACGCAGCAGCTAGCTCCATCTTCCCCGCTGGTGATCGTGGCAAACAGTCGCGATTACCGAATAACAAACAACATTACGAGACCTTCCGCCTACCGTCCATCAGCGAACAAAGTCACGTTTTTCTGCCGAAGGGATGGCCTAGTGGGAGGCGCTGCCCTGTAACTTCGAGGCTCTGTAGCGTCATTGACACTTTCCCGAACACAGGTTCCCATGCTCTGTTTTGTTCCTGGAGAGACACTACAAACACTCGAAGTTTGTCGCAACGTTTCTGGGACATCATTTATAGATGGACTTCGTTTGTCATGTCACCAGGAGCCGGAATCGACTTGATGGATTGTATAAAAAAAAAAAAAAAAAAAAAAAAAAAAAGAACGAGAGGCAGCTATAAGTAAGACCGCCTAACCGTCCGTACTGTAAATGAGAATGAAGGTCATTCCTTTACCTGCTAATGCCATCAGTATGGTACAGAAATTGCATCGAAGTATCCAACACATTTTTATAAGTTACTATAGCAAAAATTCATTGGAGAACATTCCGACTGTCCTTGACTTGGGATCCTTGGCATGAAATCCAACAGAAGGACATGATCTGCAGCAGCCAAAATTACTGTCAAGAATTGCTCCAACAAAAGTTGTGGTCCACATAACCCTGAGCAGCATACGTAGATATTGAAAGTTAATGTTCATATGTACAATTAAACTTTGTGATGTTTTAAACAAGACAAACAGGCGATCATAGATTCTAAGTAGATTACTGCCGTTACTAAGCAAGAGACCAGGCATTTCTGTAGAAGGCACTCACCTCCGTACATGACGAACAGCGTGATCTTGAGCATCACCAGGTTGGGGTTGATGTTCCAGCGTCGGAGTGTGCCAGCTATGCCGCTCGTGTCGTCGTCGTCGACGTCAGCGTCATTGTCGTCCTTGCCTCTCTCTGCTTCTGCAGCCTTCCTTCGCAGATTTTCCACCGTCATCGTGGTAAGCCTGTCGAAAACTGTCGGACATATAAGTCACAACAAGTATAGCCCAGAGGTCATGGTTAACATCACGACGGAGACATGATGAATAACTATACTTCTTTTTCTTGCCCCTTTGTCCCTTATCTGCCTAGGGTTGGCATGGTTATAAAACGGATTGGCGTCGTTAATTTAAGTGGTGCTCGGAGATGTGTACCCAAACTGGCTGCGAGTCGTGTTACTCGTGTGAAAGCGAGCGAAAGTTTTCTATATGTTTGTGGATCGTGTAAGTGAGGCAGGAGTTGGGTACCAGCCCCCTATTCACCTAGTGGGATGTCGGAAACCGCCTAAAATCCGCATGCAGGCTGGCTGAGATACTGACCGGATTCAATTTGGAGTCGACGCACCTTCCTGTCCGGAAATGACACTTTAACGCGCACTGCTATCCAGGTGATTATAATGAATACCTACACAAGTTTCAAAAAATCAGAAAAGTAACGAAAATACGAAAAAGTATACACTTACATGCCTTCTGTGACAGAAAACGATAGGTATTTACAAAACGGCACAGAAAAAAAACTGTTCAGAGTAAGAGCATATTCAAATTTAGAACAATTTGATTTACACTGAATGATTCTGTCGGAGTGTTGTTACACAACTAAGTCAGTACATAGTAGTATTGTCCGCCCCTGGTAGCTGAGTGGTCAGCGCGATGGAGTGTCATACGTAACGGCCCGGGTTCGATTCCTGGGTGGGTCGGAGATTTTCTCCGCTCAGGGACTGGGTGTTGTGTTGTCCTTATCATCATCATTTCATCCACATTGACACGCAAGTCGCCAAAGTGGCGGCAATTCGAAAGACTTGCACCAGGCGAACGGTCTAACCGACGGGAGGCCCTAGTCACACATTTCCATTTCCACAGAAGCATTACCCCCGACGAGCAAGACAGCACATGCAGCCAGCCATTTGCGACGCTGTTAATTATTGTGGATAACTGCTGTTCTATCTGCAAAAGCTTTGACGATGCTGGTGAACACCTATACAAGTTTCAAACAATCAGAAAAGTAACAGACAACAGGGGAACATACTTAGATGTGTTCTGCGATAGAATTTACGGTAAGTGTTGACGAAACGACATGGAAAAAAATATGTTGTAGAGAGTGAGATTTCGTTCCAATTTAGGCCGGCTGAGTACAGATTAGAGACCTGTTTTCCTTGAATTCGAATCCTTTCACGTGATCACCGTGTGATTTCACTCGAATCGGCATAAAAAAGCTTTTGTTGGCGACTTTGTGGGGATAATCAAAATCGTGACACAAATTCACAACCATCTACCAAATTTACCGCTCTGAACTATACACTGTGGCGACAAAAGTCATGGAATGACGATATGCACTTAGCCAATACAGATGGCGGTAGTATCGAGTACGCAGGGTAGAAAAGGACAGGGCATTCACGGAGCTGTCATTTGGAGTCAGATGCTTCTGTGGACAGGTTTCCGACATGGCAGTTGGAGCTAGGCGCATGGGACATTCATAGTCGGAAATCCTAACCCAGCGAGGTGGCGCACTGGTTAGCACACTAGACTCGCATTCCTGAGGACGACGGTTCAATCCCGCGTCCGGCCGTCCTGATTTAGTTTTTCCATGATTTCCCTAAATCGCTCCAGGCGAATGCCGGGATGGTTCCTATGAAAGGGCACGGCCGACTTCCCTTCCCATCTTCCCCTAATCCGATGAGACCGGTGACCTCGCTGTTTGGTCTCCTCCCCCAAACAACCCAAGCCCACAACCCGGAAGTCGTTAGATCTTAGACCCAGCCCGCCCGGCATGAATCCCATTGAACATTTATGGGACACAATCAAGTGGTCAGTTCGTGCACAAAACCGTGCACCGGCAATACGTTCGCAATTATGGACGGCTATAGGCACAGCATGACTCAGTATTTCTGCAGGGGACTTCCAACGACTTTTTGAGTCCATGCCATGCCGAGCTGTTGCAATATGCAATAGTTCACTTGCACAGGCTCTGATTTAAATTTCTTCAAACCACAGTACGGTGCATGGCGGAGGGTACTTTCTACCACTACTAGTCATTTCCTTTCGTATTTTACTCACAAATAGAGCAAGGGGAAAAATGAGTGTGTATGTGCCTCCTTACAAGCCCCAATTTCTCATCGTATCTTTATGGTCCTTCTGCGAACTGTACGTTAGAAGGTGTAGAATTGTTCTGCCGTCGGCCTCAAATGCCAGTCCTCTAAATTTCCGCAACAGTGTCATGCGAAAAGAACGTCGTCTTCCTTACAGAAATTCGCCTTTGCGTTCACAAAGCATCTCTGTAATACTTGGCGTGCTGATCGAACCTGCTGGTGACAAATCTAGCAGCACGCCTCTGAGTTGCTTCGATGTCTTCCTTTTATCCGATCCCAAACACTACTCAAGAATGGGTCACACTAACGTTCCTTACACCATCTCCTTTATGGATGAGCTAAATTTTCCCAACAAAACAAAGTTGAGCATTTCCCTTCCCTGCTACCAACCTAATATACTCATTCCGTTTTATACCGCACAACTTTTCAGCGATACGCCTAAATGTTTAATCGATATGACTGTGTCAATCTGCTCCCTACTAATGCTGAATTCGAACTTAAAAGAGTGTTTTTCCTACTCATCCCCATTAACTTAATTTTTTTAATATTTACAGCACGCTGCTATTCATCACAACAATTAGAAATTTTTTCTGTATCATCTGCATCCTCCTGCAGTCGCTCAACGACGACACCTTTCCATTCACCAAAGCGTCATCAACAAACAGACAAAAATTGCTGCTCTCCCTGTCTATCAGGTCATTTATGGATATAGAGAATTAAAGCGGTCCTTTCGCACTTTCCTGGGCCAATCCTGATGATATTCTTGTCTCTGATGACCACTCGCCGTCGAGGGCAGCGTACTGGGTCATATTATTTAAAAAGGCTGCAGTGCACTCACATATCTGGGAACCTAAGCTGTATGCTTGGACCTCCGTCAACAGTTTGCAGTGGGGCACCGTGTTAAGCGCTTTGCGTAAATCTAGGAGTATGGAAACTCTTTATCACACTTCGGGGTATTGTGGGGGCGCCAGACGCAGCATTACCAACTATGTCGGTGGCCGTGCGGTTCTGGCGCTGCAGTCCGGAACCACGGGACTGCTACGGTCGCAGGTTCGAATCCTGCCTCGGGCATGGGTGTGTGTGATGTCCTTAGGTTAGTTAGGTCACTGTCCTTCAAAGTAGTCAAAAATGTTCAAATGTGTGTGAGATCTTATGGTACTTAACTGTTAAGGTCATCAGTCCCTAAGCTTATACACTACTTAACCTAAATTATCCTAAGGACAAACACACACCAGTGTTGTGTAGAACCCGTTTCCGGCGATGTGGAAGGCGTACTATACATTTAGCAGAGCCTGTTCTGTTCATGGCGCGAATGGAGCGGTCTACTGCTGTCTGATCTCTGGAACAGTTCTGAAGCGAATACCACGAAGTGGTTCCTGCATCTTCGGAAACAAATAAAAGTCACAAGGACTTTGGGGAGTATGGTGGATGGTACAGTGCTTCCCAGTCCAATCGACCGAACAGAGCAGCCACAGCTTGCGCTGTATGCGCCCGCGCATTCTCGTGCAAAATTATGGGTGGGCTGCGCAGAAAGTGTCGCCGCTTCTTTCGCAAAGCTGGTCGCAGGTGAGGCGTCAGAGTCCCAGTATGGTAAAAGTTATGGTGATTCTCGTGTACGACTGTGATGGCGTTATCTTAACGCATTATATTCCTCCACGGCAGACCGTCAGTGCACAGTACTACTGATCTTTTTTGGAGCGTTACCTGTGACCAGTTTTACGCAAGAAGCGGCGACACTTTCTGCTCAACCCACCCATCATTTTGCACGACAATGCACAGGCGTATACAACGCAAGCTGTAGCTGCTCTGTTCGGTCGACGGGACTAGGAAGTACTGTACCATCCACCATACTCCCTGGACTTAAGTCCCTGTGAATTTGATTTGATTTCGAAGATGAAGGAACGCCGGCCGCGGTGGTCTAGCGGTTCTAGGCGCTCAGTCCGGAACCGCGCGACTGCTACGGTCGCAGGTTCGAATCCTGCCTCTGGCATGGATGTGTGTGATGTCCTTAGGTTAGTTAGGTTTAAGTAGTTCTAAGTTCTAGGGGACTGGTGACCACAGATGTCAAATCCCATAGTGCTCAGAGCCATTTGAACCATTTATTTTTGAAGATGAAGGAACCACTTCGTGGCATTCGCTTCAGAACTGTTCCAGAGATTCGACAGGCAGTAGACCGCTCCACTCGCACCATCAACAGAACAGGCTCTGCTAACGGTATACTACGCCTTCCACATCGCTGGCAACGGGTTCTGCACAACGCTGGTGACTACTTTGAAGGACAGTAACAGGTGCAAACACGTAACTCTTTTGTATCGGTTGTGAATAAATAGTTGGCACTATTTAAGTTCCAAGCCTCGTATGTAACGAAACTGGAGCAGCGTCAGGTGCCGTAGATCACTGGCTGTTGTCGTGAACTTTTCTACTGTGAGCTTTACGGCCTGTGACGTCAACAGGCTGTTTCCGACCTCAAAATTTTAGCCAAAATTTCGACCGTTGAAGGAAGGCGCAACAGTGTGGCAGACTGTGGTCGAAGATACCACGGCGCAAAACTAATGGTTGGTGTTAGCCGTGGTTTTCCCGACCGTTTTGTAACAGGAACATAACTTCACATTTTATCTAGGCTGTATACTGGGTATGCACAGAGGTGTTACTTTTTACTTTTTTAAAAAAATGGTTTGATTAGCGAATGAAAAATTACACTGAAACTAAATAACATTTGTAATGCGGCACTTTTTTTTATTATTAATTCACGATTTCCGAAGGTGCGGTTAGACTGGAATCTAAGACTACAGCACAATTTCCTGCGACTCAAACGAGCAGCAATGAGATTTCTGTTCCTGCTGGTCAAAAATATTTGTCTGGAATTCCGACAGTTTTGTTAGGTACGAATCTAAGGGCACAGTTGCAATTGCCGAGAGCAAACGCACAGCTCTCTGTTGTCACATCAAACTAAGTCGCAACAGTGGGGAGGCACTGTTCGGTAGTACCACGGGGCAAAGCTGGGTGGTCGGAAGTGCCGCTCTAACTGCTGTACCTACAAAAAGATCGGAAACTTGTAGGTCGGAAATCCAACAGAACCCACTGGCCTCAGGTCAACGACAAAGGCTTGTTTGGGACACGACACATTACTGCGTCAGCCTATAACACTATACGTCAACAGAACAAATAGCCCTGCTACGGGATATGCCATGTATAACGCTATTATACGGGGTATTGTGTGTATATTATACACCTGTCGTATAATTTTACCCCTTTTACAGGATTTAACCGTGATGTACGACTAATGGATATGGAAATCAAACTATTAGTTCCTATTCCATATGGCACACTCAAGTTGAATCAAATGGTTCAAATGGCTCTGAGCACTATGGGACTTAACATCTTAGGTCATCAGTCCCCTAGAACATAGAACAACTTAAACCGAACTAACCTAAGGACATCATACACATCCATGCGGGAGGCAGGATTCGAACCTGCGACCGTAGCAGTCCCGCGGTTCCGGACTGCAGCTCCTAGAACCGCACGGCCACCGCGGCCGGCTTAAACTGAATCAGTATGTTGTATGGTGTTTGTTCCCTTAGTTGAATCTGATGATGATATTTTCGAAACTCGTCATTAAAAAGGGTGTTCACAAAAATACCTGCGGCTATTTTACTATTACCATAGCGTCCATAATAGCTATTCCCATACTCCTATCTACACTACTGGCCATTGACATTGCTACACCACGAAGATGACGTGCTACAGATGCGAAATTTAACCGACAGGAAGAAGATGCTGTGATATGCAAATGATTAGCTTTTCAGAGCATTCACACAAGGTTTGCGTCGGTGGCGACAACTACAAAGTGCTGACATGAGGAAAGTTTCCAACCGATTTCTCATACACAAACAGCAGTTGACCGGCGTTGCCTGGTGAAACGTTGTTGTGATGCTTCGTGTAAGGAGGAGAAATTCGTACCATCACGTTTCCGACTTTGATAAAGATCGGATTGTAGCCTATCGCGATTGCGGTTTATCGTATATCGACATTGCTGCTCGCTTTGGTCAAGATCCAATGATTGTTAGCAGAATATGGAATCGGTGGGTTCAGGAGGGTAATGCGGAACGCCGTACTGGATTCCAACGGTCTCGTATCACTAGCAGTCGAGATGACGGGCATCTTATCCGCATGGCTGTAACGGATAGTGCAGCCACGTCTCGATCCCTGAGTGAACAGATGGGGACATTTGCAAGACGACAACCATCTGCACGAACAGTTCGAAGACGTTTGCACCAGCATGGACTATCAGCTCGGAGACCATGGCTGCGGTTACCCTTGACGTTGTATCACAGACAGGAGCGCCTGCGATGGGGTGCTCAATGACGAACCTGGGTACACGAATGGGAAAACGTCATATTTTCGGATGAATCCAGGTTCTGTTTACAGCATCATGATGGTCGCATCCGTGTTTGGCGACATCGCGCCGAAGGCACATTGGCACATTGGCGTATCACACGGCGCGATGGTACGGGGTGCCATTCGTTACACGTCTCGGTCACCTCTTGTTCGCACTGACGCCACTTTGAACAGTGGACGTTACGTTTCAGATGTGTTACGACCCGTGACTCTACCCTTCATTCGATCCCTGCGAAACCCTACTTTTCAGCAGGATAATGCACGACTGCATGTTGTACGGGCGTTTCTGGACACAGAAATTGTTCGACTGCTACCCTCGCCAGCACATTCTCCAGATCTCTCACCAACTGAAAACGTCTGGGCAATGGTGGCCGAGCAACTGGCTCGTCACAATGCGCCAGTCACTACTCTTGATGAACTGTGGTATCGTGTTGAAGCTGCATGGGCAGCTGTACCTGTACACGCCATCCAAGCTCTGTTTCACTCAATTTCCAGGCGTATCAAGGCCGTTATTACGGCTAGAGATGGTTGTTCTGGGAACCAATTTCTCAGGATCTATGCACCCAAATTGCGTGAAAATGTAATCACATGTCAGTTCAAGTCAATGAATACTCCTTTATCATCTGCATTTCTTCTTGGTGTAGCAATTTTAATGGTTAGTAGTGTAGTATCAACATTGGCGCACACCTCATTTGCGGTTTTGGATGTAATTTTGAATTAATGGTTCAAGCTTCTACAATTCTGATCATGCGGTTCATAACCTGTTGGCCATAGGCGTTAGGTGTGGCGGATAGTAATGGCGACTGCACTGCCCATGGTATGACGTACAAGTGTCTTCAAGTATGGACTAATTAATTCTTCTTGGCGTTGTTTAAACGTCTTAAACATAGCCCAACAACATTTACCAAGGATGTGATAATTCAGCAGTCATCATCAGAGGTTCTTGTGCCGCAACTTCCAGGCAAGGCATCCCCTGTTCCGTCCGAGAGTTGCCTCTTGCACTGCTGCTGCTGTGTTCTGTCGTTCCCGCTCGCTCCTTCAGGTAGCGCGCCAAAAACCCAAGCCATCTCTTACACTTCTCACAGTAACTTCTGAACAGTACAAAAGTACTCTATATTTTGAATAACACATATTCCACACACTGCCCTTAAGCGTGTAGCATTTTATACAAATTTCAACTTGCACAAATAGATAAAATTACATACACGAACGTTTTCATCTCATTAATCCGTAACAAAATATTATTAAGTAAATTACACATTTCACATATTTCTTTACATACGTTATAAACGTACATTAGAAAAGCACTTTAACATCACATATACCACAATTTCCACAGTCTTTGCATATCACACTTATATTACAACAAACTTTAAAAGTAAAATTTTTTTATAAATTAAATGACTGGTTGAGTAATAGTGCTATAAGCCGTAAGAACGAGCGGCTGATTGTAGATTGCCTGGATTCTCCAGATGACATGGCACTGATTGCTGATTCTCTTGAAATTGCGACAATGCAGGTAAAGTGCCTCAGAAAACAGGCAGCCAAAGTGGGTGTTCAAGTGTCGCTGGAGAAAAGAGAGTTCCCTACCAACATCAAAGAAGCTAACAGAGAGATGTTACTAGACCAGGGAAACATCGAAAGAACTGAGAAGTTTAAATATCTCTGCGAATGGCTTGAACCCAACTTATTAGAAAAAAACGTCATTATCCATGAGAGTTAACAAGTTGGAACTAGCCTGTCGACTGACTATAAACACCTACAACAAAGAAATGCCTGTCACGCGACCTGAAACTCAAGCACTACACATCAGTCAAACGACCGGAAGCCCTGTATGCCACGGAAAGTCTCTCCATGAATTGGAGGGATCAGATGGGGAAACTGGAAGTCAGCGAGAAGAGAGAATCCTCAGGAAGATCCTATGCCCGGTAGAAGAAGATGGGGAACTCAGAAGGCTACATAACTCGGTGCTCTGCAAACATATCGAGAGGCTCTCTGACTGTGCAAGAAAAAGAAGGGTAGCTTCCTATAGCCATCCTGCAAAATTGCCTCCAAACAGATAGAGCAACCGTCTGTTAACCTAGCAAAACAAGTAGGTTCGCACCACTTTGGCGACAGAAACTGAAAAGGACATTAAAGAACTGGGAATAACTGATCTCCAGAACAAACAGTCTGTGAGACAGACTCTGAAGTCCGAGTATTTCAGGAAAAGCCCCGAAGAAAAGGTACCCCCTGGACAGAAGAAAGGAAGGAGTTACATCGGCAGAGAATGCGACAGTACTGGGAAAACATCAAAGCCAACTGTTGAACAAGCGTGGTCCAAAGTAGGTCCATTCGAAAGAAGGAGAAGAAGAAGTGTTATAAGCCACGCTAACACCGTATATGAAGCTGCATCCACAGGGTTACGTTGCTTACCTCGTATCTTCTATAGATGTGCCCCATGGTTATCTCGTCCATTGCTCTTAGATTCTTAGCTGACAAATAAACAGTGAAGACTACAGTGGGACTGAGGATCGCTATTTTTATCTTAAATGATAAACGCGAAGCTTTTTGATTTAAAAGATGGGATGCCATCTCATTTCTACTGGTGTAATTTCACACTTCAACAGAATGCCGATCAATAACTAACGTCAAGAAAGCTATGTATATTCACAGCATCGTATCAAATTAAATATTAACCGCAGTCTTTTCTCATACTGTGGCCTTAGAGGTCTAGTGGCTGGAGCCTAGGCTCCTAATGTGGAAGTCCCGAGTTCAACTCCAGATAGCGGCGGGGAATTTTCTTCGTTCCAGTCTCCCCAGGACATCTACAATTACATCTACATGGATACTCTGCAAATCGTATTTAAGTGCCTGGCAGAGGCTTCATCGAATCACCTTCACAATTCTCTATTATTCCAATCTCGTACAGCGCGCGGAAAGAATGAACACCTATATCTTTTCCGTACGAGCTCTGATTTCCCTTATTTTATCGTGGCGATCGTTCCTCCCTATGTAGGTCGGTGTCAACAAAATATTTTCGCATTCGGAGGAGAAAGCTGGTGACTGGAATTTCGTGAGAAGATTCCGTCGCAACGAAAAACACCTTTCTTTTAATGATTTCCAGCCCAAATCCTGTATCATTTCTGTGACTCTCTCTCCCATATTTCGCAATAACACAAAACATGCTGCCTTTCTTTGAACTTGTTGGCTGTACTCCGTCAGTCCTATCTGGTAAGGATCCCACACTGCGCAGCAGTATCCTAAAAGAGGACGGACAAGCGTAGTGTGGGCAGTCTCCTTAGTAGGTCTGTTACATTTTCTAAGTGTCCTGCCAATAAAACGCAGTCTTTGGTTAGCCTTTCCCACAACATTTTCTATGTGTTCCTTCCCATTTAAGTTGTTCTTAATTGTAATACCTAGGTGTTTACTTGAATTTACAGCTTTTAGATTAGATTGATTTATCGCGTAACCGAAGTTTAACGAATTCCTTTCAGCACGCATGCGGATGACCTCACACTTTTCGTTATTTCGGGTCAACTGCCACTTTTCGCACCGTTCAGATATCTTTTCTAAATCGTTTTGCAGTTTGTTTTGATCTTCTGATGGTTTTATTAGTCGATGAACGACAGTGTCATCTGCAGGACGGCTCCAGATTCATTCATCGGGCTAACACATGAATACTGGGGGTAAAAGGCGGCCGCAGCTGCTACGTGGGCTTTCTGACCATGGTGTCTCCGACCCTTTTGTGAATGTCGCAGGTACCGTGGGGCTTCCGAAGAAGCAGTTTTGCACCCAAGGTTTTCCAGCCGGACCCTCTTCCCCCTTCACCCACTGATGATTTACGCCAGACGTTCACCAGCAGCGGGATGTGTTATCACCGCCAGTTAGGCCTTCATTGCCGTATAGGCTCGTAGGCCTAAACCACATGAGTTCTGTACACTGTGAGCACTGGAAATAATTACAATAACGAAAGGGAATGAGTGTCTTCTCAAGGATGATCGTCGCTACACGATGGACAGAAAATGTGACGAGTATACGAACTGGTTGTGCTTGAATTCAGAACGGAGTAAGAGCCGACAGCTTATAAATTTGCAAATAGCAGAATCACAGCTGAAAGGCAACTTTCTTGCCCACCTGAATAAGTTGATGTGCATATTAAGAAGCGAATGCCTATCTGCAGAAAAAGAGACCAGCGAGAACATCTTAAAAGATGAATTTCAAGATTTGAAAGTAAAAGGCTTATACACTCTAAGACAAAAATTGGATGATTTATTCAGGAGAAACAACTTCACAATTTGTGCAGTTCAGTAAGGTGCTGGCCACCTGTGGTCCTTATGCAAGCAGTTATTCGGCTTGGCATTGATTGGTCGAGTTGTTGTATGTCCTCCTGAGGGATATCATGCCAAATTCTGTCCAGCTGGCGCGTTAGATCGTCAAAATCCCATACTGGCTGGAGGGTCCTGCCCATAATTCTCCAAATGGTTTTAATTGCAGAGAGATTCGGTGACCTTACTGACCAAGGCAGGAGTTGGAAGGTATGGAACAAGCAGTGGAAACCCTCGCCGTGTGCAGGCGGGCGTTATTTTGCTGAAATGTAAGCCCAGGAAGGCTTGCCATGAAGGGCAACAAAATGCGTAGAATATCGTCGACGTAACCGCTGTGCTGCAAGGGTGCCGCGAATGGCACCAAAGGGGTGCTGCTGTGAAACGAAATGGTTCCCCAGACCATCACTCTTGGACTCTATGGCGGGCGACAGTGAGGTTGGTATTCCACCGCGGTCCAGTGCGCCACCAGAAACGTCTTCCGCCTTGGATATTACTGACTGGAGTAGAACTGGCTTCCGTGATGAGTCCCACTTCGAACTAATTAAACGATTCAACCATTTTCTAGGGGCATCATGGGCCTGTGGCCCCACTGAATGTGATCGCACCACTTTGGAGTGTAATGCAACTGCAGTTTTTAATTTGGGTAGGGCTGTTGATACTTTTAAAGATATTGGGAATCCAGTATATCGATATTAAAAAAAATCATTCTCGGCACTGTATAGATCAAAAACAGTCGTCTATATATAGACAAATAAAATATTGGCGTACTGGCCTATAAAAATATTGGCTGCATATTATACGAGGGTTATTCAGAAAGTGGAACAGTCGGTCGAGAAATGGAAACCACAGTTTCCTTCTGAGCACACAGGGAACACATAAAGACACCTACAACAATAGCGTCTCCCGCCAAGTACGAGGGTCTGGTGAGAAATTTCGCCTGAAGCTATGCATCCAACATCACATAACTGTCGTGCGTTTTCTTCTTCAAGACAATTATTCTCAGCCGCATTCTGCACGGGCAATGAAGATGCTCCTGCATCGTTTTCAATTGGAAATGTTTGATTACCCACAATACACCCATAATCGTCTCCCTCTGAGTTTCATCTCTGCTCACATTAACCACTGACTGTTGTTGTTGTGGTCTTCAGTCCTGAGACTGGTTTGATGCAGCTCTCCATGCTACTCTATCCTGCGCAAGCTCCTTCATCTCCCACTACGTACTGCAGCCTACATCCCTCTGAATCTGCTTGGTGTATTCATCTCTTGGTCTCCCTCTACGATTTTTACCCTCCACGCTGCCCTCTAATACTAAATTGGTGATCCCTTGATGCCTCAGAACATGTCCTACCAACCAGTCCCTTCTTCTAGTCAAGTTGTGCCACCAACTCGTCTTCTCCCCAATCCTATTCATTACCTCCTCATTAGTTATGTGATCAACCCATCTAATCTTCAGCATACTTCTGTAGCACCACTTTTCGAAAGCTTCTATTCTCTTCTTGTCCAAACTAGTTATCGTCCATGTTTCACTTCCATATATGGCTACACTCCATACATATACTTTCAGAAACGACTTCCTGACACTTAAGTCTATACTCGATGTTAACAAATTTCTCTTCTTCAGAAACGCTTTCCTTGCCATTGCCAGTCTACATTTTATATCCTCTCTACTTCGACCATCATCAGTTATTTTGCTCCCCAAATAGCAAAACTCCTTTACTACTTTAAGTGTCTCATTCCCTAATCTAACTCCCTCAGCATCACCCGACTTAATTCGACTACATTCCATTATCCTCGTTTTGCTTTTGTTGATGTTCATCTTATATCCTCCTTGCAAGACACTGTCCATTCCGTTCAACTGCTCTTCCAAGGCCTTTGGTGTCTTTGACAGAATTACAATGTCATCGGTGAACCTCAACGTTTTTATTTCTTCTCCATGGATTTTAATACCTACTCCGAATTTTTCTTTTGTTTCCTTTACCGCTTGCTCAATATACAGATTGAATTACATCGGGGACAGGCTACAACTCTGTCTCACTCCCTTCCCAACCGCTGCTTCCCTTTCATGCCCCTCGACTCTTATAACTGCCATCTGGTTTCTGTACAAATTGTAAATAGCCTTTCGCTCCCTGTATTTTACCCCTGCCACCTTCAGAATTTGATAGGAAGACAAAATTTTGGCACAGACGAGCTGTAGGCCAGCGTAGAGAATTGGCGGAAAGCATTGGCGGCTGCCTTCTATAACAAGGGTATTGGAAAGTTGGTACAACGCAGCGGCAAACGTCTCAATCGGAATGGCGACTATAGAGATATGTAGCTGTAAGTTGTAACTAACTGTTGCAAATAAAACAGTTTTGATTTTCACTGTGGTTTCCAATTCGCGACCTATCGTTCCTTACTTTCCGAATAGGCCTCGTAAATACACTGCCGGATTTAGAGCTGTATATTTAGGTATTGATTTATTATTAGGCATTCTATCCACCAACAAGCTAGCAGGCTGCTTATACTCCTTAAAGCGAGGATTGAAAGGAAAATGATGCACGTTAACGCCTGGCGATAACTACTTTTCTAACAATGGTGACTGCGTGTGAGTGGCACAATAAAAGGTGTCTAGCACACTAGTTTCGTTTTTTTTTTTTTTTTTTTTTTTTTTTTTTTTTTTTTTTTTTTTTTTTTTTTTTACGCATCTGTTGTGCTATTTCTTCACATCGGAAATCTTGTTCTTCCGTTTAGTCCGCCATCACCCAGTGCAATCCGGCTGCTTCTTTGTGCCACATACACTTGCTTCAAACAGTCGAAGAGAAAGACTGCACGTGATGCAAGCTCATAAAGTGGTAAGACTGCTTCAAACAGTGAAAGTAATTATGTTCTACTACAATTTCATAAGAACAATTTCAAATATTTACAAAAACAGACATAATGTCTGATAGGATAGCAGCAATCAGTGATTTTGCAATGTAACTTTTAATCAGCCTGGTTTCAAAATGTTTATTCATATGACCGGTTTTGGTTCCTCTAGAACCATCTTCAGATCTGATATTTCGGTTACAGGAGTAACCCGTCCAAATACAGCAACTTTCACATGCTGCATCACATTTTGCAATCAAGACGGATTAAAAGTTACATTGTCAAATATTTTCCGAAAATTGCGAAAAAAATATGATATAAAATAAAAATATCGGCACTCATTGTTGCTGTTTCGAAATCTATATATCGATGTATCGCGAAAAGTAATGCCGCCTGTATTTATCGACACTTTTGGAAACTGTATCAACATATGACATTTTTTGGAAAGTACATCGATATTTCGAATTTTATCAATAGCCATAATTTGGTGTACAGGGCTGGAGCCATTAGGGCCATTCAAAACAATTCGTCGAAATTTGAATGTATTCCGAAGCAGCAAAGGGTGTTTATGCTCTTTCAGCCCTACCGCTTCCCGACCTCCTGTGGCGTATGCATGGGTGCATGCAACATTGACTCAGGAGGAAATAAAACGGCATAATGTTCTCCTAAGACCCGCAGTTCGGCAACACCATCGAGACAGCCATTCACTGATTCCTAGGCAGGCAACCATTTCTACACACCTCAGCTGAGTGGCGTTATATCACTTATCTAGCGCGTGTTTGTAGCATGTGGAATCTACACTACTGGCCATTAAAATTGCTTCCCCACAAAGATGACGTGCTACAGACGCGAAATTTAACCGACAGGAAGAAGATGCTGTGATATGCAAATGATTAGCATTTCAGAGCATTCACATAAGGTTGGCGCCGGTGGCGATACCTACAACGTGCTGACATGAGCAAAGTTTCCAACCGATTTCTCATATTCAAACAGCAGTTGACCGACGTTGCCTGGTGAAACGTTGTTGTGAAGCCTCGTGTAAGGAGGAGAATTGCGAACCATCACGTTTCCGACTTTGATAAAGGTCGGATTGTAGCCTATCGCGATTGCGGTTTATCGTATCGCGACATTGCTGCTGGCGTTGGTCGAGATCCAATGACTGTTAGCAGAATATGGAATCGGTGGGTTCAGGAGGGTAATACGTAACTCCGTGCTGGATCCCAACGGCCTCGTATCACTAGCAGTCGAGATGACAGGCATCTTATCCGCGTGGCTGTAACGGATCGTGCAGCCACGTCTCGATCCCTGAGTGAACAGATGGGGACATCTGCAAGACAACAACCATCTGCACGAACAGTTCGACGATATTTGCAGCAGCATGGACTATCAGTTCGGAGACCATGGCTGCGGTTACCCTTGATGCTGCATCACAGACAGGAGAGCCTGCGATGGTGAACTCAACGACGAACCTGCGTGCACGAATGGCAAAACGTCATTTTTTCGGATGAATCCAGGTTCTGTTTACAGCATCATGATGGTCGCATCCGTGTTTGGCGAAATCGCGGTGAACGCACATTAGAAGCTTTTATTCGTCATCGCCATACTGGTACGGGGTGCCATTGGTTACACGTGTCGGTCACTTCTTGTTCGCATTGACGGCACTTTGAACATTCAGATGTGTTACGACCCGTGGCTCTACCCTTCATTCGATCCCTGCGAAACCCTACATTTCAACAGGATAATGCATGACCGCATGTTGCAGGTCCTGTATGGGCCTTTCTGGATACAGAAAACGTAAACTGCTGCCCTGGCCTGCACATTCTCCAGATCTCTCACCAATTGAAACCGTCTGGTCAATGGTGGCCGAGCAACTGGCTCGTCACAATACGCCAGTCACTGCTCTTGATGATCTGTGGTATCGTGTTGAAGCTGCATGGGCAGCTGTACCTGTACACGCCATCCAAGCTCTGTTTGACTCAATGCCCAGGCGTATCAAGGCCGTTATTACGGCCAGAGCTGGTTGTTCTGCGTACTGATTTCTCAGGATCTATGCACCCAAATTGCGTGAAAATGTAATCACATGTCAGTTCTAGTATAACAAATTTGTCCAATGAATACCCGTTTATCATCTGCAGTTCTTCTTGGTGTAGCAATTTTAATGGCCAGTAGTGTAAGTAAGGCGCTTGGTAACGAGTGAATGTCTCCCTCTGTAGAGGGATATCATTAAAGTGCCCAACAATGGTGCGCGGATAGCACCGAGGGTGTTCCTGAACTTGGGTATCTTAGAGGAAGCCTGAGTCGTTTTACAGTAACGCAAGTGCCAAAGTTAAAAGTTACAAAGCAAACTCCCCCCCCCCCTTCCCCCCCTTGGCTGCTTCGGATCACGTTAAAATTTCGTCGAATAATTTTAAACAGTCCCAAATTGTCCCACGCTGTACACCGGAACATCGGAGCAAAATCCTGTGGCCACGCTGCATTCCAAAGCGGTGCGATCCCTTCAATGGCGTAGCAGGGTCACGATGTTGTCACAGAAGGATTGAATAAGACAGTTAGTCAAGAACGTCTTCTGTTGTTCATCGAACTGCAAACTTAGTTCGACTGCGAAATGTCAATGGGTTTCATTGACGCCCTTTATGCCAACTCGTGAGGGCTTTTCGTGTCAATCCTGAGCTGCGTTGTGTCTGAAATGTTTACCTCTGTCATTCATTAAGAAAACCGCGTTAACTGAACGCTGGCCGTCGCGGTTCAGACTTCCATCTCAGAGGCGTCGGAAGAAGGGTTTGAATGTGTGTAGGAAAGGGGTGAGGCGTGTACGGTGGCGTTGGGCAGATTGTAGTGAAATTTGGTGTCAATGTGATGTCATTAACCCACCTCACATGAACTTCTGAGCTCTGGCCTTTTCTCCGCACGTGTCAACTCTTTGCTGTTTGAAGCATCGATGCCGGCCGCTGTGGCCGAGCGGTTCTAGGCGCTTCTGTCCGGAACCGCGCTGCTGCTACGGTCGCGGGTTCTAATCCTACCTCGGCATGCATGTGTGTGATGTCCTTAGTTTGGTTAGGTTTAAGTAGTTGTAAGTCTAGGGGACTGATGACCTCAGATGATAACTACATAATGCTTAGAGCCATTTAAACCATTTTTTTGAAGTATAGCTGAGCCTGAGGGTGACATCGCAATGCACTACGCCTTTACGCCATTACAGGTGAAGGTTGTAGGTACCTGTGAGCCAAATTTCAAACTTCTGCGTCGCAATGGGAGACAATTATCGGCTGTCAGAGAAATTGATCCTATAATGGCGCTGTGCGTTGTAGTTATCGGCTAAAATGCACACCAAATAGCAGTTGCAGATTGCCTATCTAATGGTTTCTAGGGGCAAGAAATATTTGTTTTTCAGTATTTCACATGATTATTGACAGAATTTAAAAAGTTGAAATGGTGTCGTCATCTACCCATTAAGAGGTATAATCGTATGTTAGAAGTTTAACACAAGAAGACAAGTATTGAAGTTAGAAACTGTTAGACATCTTCAGGCAGTGTAATTCACGGCGCGCAATATTCTTCCAGTATTTGAGAGAGAGTACTTAGCAACTTCCGACAACTCTACAGATAATTTTAAACTTTTTTCTCGCTGACACCCCCTACAAGATGAATGAAAGGAAACAAGTTTATTGCTTTACTGTGTTTTTGCTACTCATGCAGTAAAACTTCAGTACCAGGCATGACGTTTTAATTTATCACTTAATG
Organism: Schistocerca serialis cubense; assembly: GCF_023864345.2. Taxonomy (NCBI): domain Eukaryota; kingdom Metazoa; phylum Arthropoda; class Insecta; order Orthoptera; family Acrididae; genus Schistocerca; species Schistocerca serialis. The sequence continues at coordinate 1,159,992,772 of NC_064638.1, read as the reverse complement.
ACTACTGACTCCCTTCATAACTCATTTTGAAGACTGTATCGACAATACCGCTGAATGTAAGTGCACAATTATATCATTGTACGACACACAGTCCAGGAGATATGACGACATAAACACTGGGCAGCCTGAAAAATTCGCGTAACACAATAACTGATTTGTAAAGTAATCAATCGTTTCAAAGTGTTTTATACATGGGATTTCAGTTCCTTACAGAATCGGGGCTGGGGTTACTGATACCATACAAAGGGTCGCTTAACACACGGTCGGCGCTGTGAGGTTCCCTGGAGTTAACCTTTCGTGCTTGATGGGTCACATATGTACCATTAACTTTGAGACCGATTGGAGCATCGGGACGTTACGTTACCCACGTGTGGATGGCGTTACAATCAGGGGATGACTGTACTGAGCCGAGAAACAATCTAGACTGCACTACTCAGGCAGTAGGTCATTGATTGCTCAAGTTGACTGCCACGTACCATATGACTACGTAACCTCACTATTTCGTGTACTACGCTGATTTACATCGTTCTGCACTTTTGAAACATGTGCGAAGTAAGTGAATCTTCTTATTAATAAATTAATAATTATTTTTCAGTAGAAATAAACAGTCAAACGTAGTTCTCAGCGACTGTATGATACTGAATGCAGAAAAAGAAAAAAAATCACTGTCCGAACAGGCCCAACGGTACCGACCGGCCGCCGTGTCATCCTCAGCCCTTAGGTGTCATCGGAAGCAGATACGGAAGGGTACGTGGTCAGCATACCACTCTCCCAGCCGTTGTCGGTTTTCGTGACCGTTGCCGCTACTTCTCAATCAAGTAGCTCCTCAGTTTGCCTCACGAAGGCTGAGTGTACTCCTTTTGCCAGCAGCACTCTGCAGACCCGGACGGTCACCCATTCAAGTGCTAGCCAAGCCCGACAGCGCTTAACTTCGATGATCTGACGGGAACTGGTGTTACCACTGCGGCAAGGACGTTGGCGAATGCAGGCAAACATACCTCAAAACACAGAAATTCTGGGAGTGATTCAGATATTGCAGCACACAATATAAGACTGCAAAATTTGTTTGCTGTGCTTGTAATTTACTTGGTGGCACACCATGCTTTTCTAAGTTTCATGGCATGTAAGGCTCTGTTACTTATAAACTCATAACGTTTCTTGAAACTTAAAATATAAAAAATATATTTTTGTGCACTGTCAATATTCAGATAAACTGTTACAGGCAAATGCAATGCTTTAGTTATGTTATTTCCTACCAAAGCCTGTTTACGTCTAAAATAGTGCAATATAAAATCTCTCAGTCAACAGAAAATGGTATCCCTTGTTGATGTGTCGGACATACACCGCATCACAAAAAATATGAAGCACGTAGAAGTCATGGTCGCATGTCATGTATACAGGGCGAACAAGGTAATGGAAACACAAAACATTACTATGCCTAATATGGTGTTGGAAAACCGTTGGCATTCAAAACAACTTCCAGCCGACTTTGAATGAATAAATACAGGTCCTGTATACTTTGAAATGAATCTTATACCATTCTTCCTGCAAATTGATGCCACGTTCAGCCCTCCTCTCCAAAGTAGACCATAAAGACTCAATAATATTGAGATCCGGTGACTGTTGTGGCCAGGGGAGATGCGACAGTTGACCTATGTGCTAACAAAAGCAGTCCGGATAATGCAAGCTGTGTAAACAGGGACCCTGTCGTCTTGAAAAACAGCATCACCACCGATGAACAAATACTGTGCCATGTGATGAACCTGATGAGCCAAAATTGCCACATAATCCTTGGCAGTATTACGACCTCTCAGAGTAACCATGGGGCACATGGAATACCACAGTATGGCTGTCCAAATCGTCACCGAACGCCCCCCCCCCCCCCTTTCAATGTTTCATTCAGGGCAGAAAGAAATCTGTATCGTAGGCTTACGACAGAGTAAGTTTGGTCAGATCTTGTGATACAAGACTCAGCCACCCAGACGATTTTCCCCCTTTGCTCCACAGTCCAGTTTTTATGGCTTCGGCGCCACGTTTTGCTGTTACAGGGATTTGTGTCACTGACGAGTGGTTTCGGAATTTCCCCTCGACCTGCAATTCCCTGATTATGGAGTTCCCTTCGCGTTGTTTTGGTGATGACGGAGTTCTCGAGTGTGACATTCAATTCCAAAGTGACTTTTGCAGCTGTCTTCCTTTTACGAGGGCTATTCAGAAAGTTGAGAACGTTTCCGTCTGACGCCACTAGGCGCGCTCCGATCGCGTATATTTTGGTATGTGCGTGCTCGGCAGCTCAGTCGGCATCCGTCCATTACAGCAGGGACGTCTCTGCGCGCCTGGTTTTTTCGATATTCGAATTTGAAATGTGAGTTGCAATCAAAAATCCCGCTAGTTGTGAGGTGTGATCTGTGATACGGTTTTTGTTGGCAAAAAAACCTAAAACCTACAGAAATTTATCGTGAACTGTGCCAAGTGCACGGAAACAACGTAATGAGTGAGTGTTCTGTCCGGAAATGGTGCATTCGGTTTAAAAATGGCCGAACCAGCGTTCATGATGAAGAGAAGAGTGGATGCGCGAGCATTGTGACTGACGATATTGTCACTGAAGTTGATGAAACGATTCGTGTAAACCATCGCTTCACAATAACGGAGCTTTCGCTTTCTTTTCTCCAAGTTTCACAGACTTTGTGGTGTAAAATTGTCAAAATGGCTCTGTGCACTATGGGACTTAACATCTGAGGTCATCAGTCCACTAGAACATAGAACTACTTAAACCTAACTAACCTAAGGACATCAGACACATCCATGCCCGAGGCAGGATTCGAACCTGCGACCGTAGCAGTCGCGCGGTTCCGGACTGAAGTGCCTAGAACTGCTCGGCTACACCGGCCGGCTTGAAATTGTCACTCAAAAGCTAGTCTACCACAAATTTTGTGCACGATGGATGCCCAAAATGCTTACAGAGCACCATAAAGAACAGCGAATGGGGGCAACGTTGACATTTCTGGAGGCCTACCACTAAAATGGTGATTCATTACTGGATCGAATCGTAACCGGTGACGAGACATGGGTGAAACATGTCAATTGCTAGATGAAATTACAGTCCATGGAGTGGGGGCACACAAGGTCCCCCCAAAACCCAAGAAATTATTTTCAAACCTTGTCAGCAAGCAAGTTGATGGCGACAGTGTTTTGGAATAGGCAAGGTGTGCTTCTTATTGATTTTCTCGAATGTGAAGCAACCATAAATTCTGCTCGGTACTGTCAAACGTTTGCACAGCCTTAGAAGAGCAGTTCAAAACAAACGCCGAGGAAAGCTGATTTTTGCGCGACAATGCCCGACCTCACACGGCAAATCGCTCTAAAGAACTCCTTAATTCATTCAAATGGGAAATTTTCCCTCATCCGCCCTACAGCCCAGATCTTGCACCAAGCGACTTCCACTTGTTTCCCAAGATGAAGAACTGGCTTGCAACGCAGCGCTTTGATGACGACGCGTAACTCCAGGCGGTCGTGACTCACTGGCTGAAGTCTCAGGGGGCAGAATTTTACGACGAAGGTCTTTCAAAGCTTGTCCATCGCTATGATAAGTGCCTCAGTGTGTTTGGTGACTATGTGGAAAAGTAGTATGTCAGTCGCTCGCTCTTTCAGATGTATATAATAAAATGTATTTCTTGTACCGTACTTAGTGTTTTTTACTGTCAAAACGTTCCCTTCTTTCTGAATATCCCTCGTATTTTTCTTACGATACACTTCAATAACTGTGTGTCACGATAACACCGAACACACTTTTGTCCAAGTTGCGACTTACCGGGTGATATTTTTCCACTTTCCTTGAATGCTATATAAATCCTCGATACTCCGCCTCTTGAAACAACAAACATTTCGGCTACTTTGGATATGGAAGCACCCACTGTACGAGCACCAGCAGTTTCTCCTCTTTCGAATTCACTTAGCTCTATGCTATGTTCGAGCATGCATTTCTCTCTGTGCTTTCACATATTTTGTCCAACAGCTGTAACCTCATACACGTACACATCATCGATATGTAAGTACAGGGCTATTACAAATGATTGAAGCGATTTCATAAATTCACTGTAGCTCCATTCACTGACATATGGTCACGACACACTACAGATACGTAGAAAAACTCATGAAGTTTTGTTGGGCTGAAGCCGCACTTCAGGTTTCTGCCGCCAGAGCGCTCGAGAGCGCAGTGAGGCAAAATGGCGACAGGAGCCGAGGAAGCGTATGTCGTGCTTGAAATGCACTCACATCAGTCAGTCATAACAGTGCAACGACACTTCAGGACGAAGTCCAACAAAGATCCACCAACTGCTAACTCCATTCGGCGATGGTATGCGCAGTTTAAAGCTTCTGGATGCCTCTGTAAGGGGACATCAATGGGTCGGCCTGCAATGAGCGAAGAAACGGTTGAACGCGTGCGGGCAAGTTTCACGCGTAGCCCGCAGAAGTCGACGAATAAAACAAGCAGGGAGCTAAACGTACCACAGCCAACGGTTCGGAAAATCTTACAGAAAAGGCTAAAGCAGAAGCCTTACCGTTTACAATTGCTACAAGTCCTGACACCCAATGACAAAGTCAAACGCTTTGAATTTTCGGCGCGGTTGCAACAGCTCATGGAAGAGGATGCGTTCAGTGCGAAACTTGTTTTCAGTGATGAAGCAACATTTTTTCTTAATGGTGAAGTGAACAGACACAATGTGCGAATCTGGGCGGTAGAGAATCCTCACGCATTCGTGCAGCAAATTCGCTGTTCACCAAAAGTTAACGTGTTTTGTGCAATGTCACGGTTTAAAGTCTACGGCCCCTTTTTCTTCTGCGAAAAAAACGTTACAGGACACGTGTATCTGGACATGCTGGAAAATCGGCTCATGCCACAACTGGAGACCGACAGCGCCGACTTCATCTTTCAACAGGATGGTGCTCCACCGCACTTCCATCATGATGTTCGGCATTTCTTAAACAGGAGATTGGAAAACCGATGGATCGGTCGTGGTGGAGATCATGATCAGCAATTCATGTCATGGCCTCCACGCTCTCCCGACTTAACCCCATGCGATTTCTTTCTGTGGGGTTATGTGAAAGATTCAGTGTTTAAACCTCCTCTACCAAGAAACGTGGCAGAACTGCGAGGTCACATCAACGATGCTTTCGAACTCATTGATGGGGACATGCTGCGCCGAGTGTGGGATGAACTTGATTATCGGCTTGATGTCTGCCGAATCACTAAAGGGGCACATATCGAACATTTGTGAATGCCTAAAAAAACTTTTTGAGTTTTTGTATGTGTGTGCAAAGTATTGTGAAAATATCTCAAATAATAAAGTTATTGTAGAGCTGTGAAATTGCTTCAATCATTTGTAATAACCCTGTGTTTGATTAGAGTTGCAATTTTCTGTGACAGGTAGAACAGCCACCAAATGCGTTAGCGTTGTTCGTGTTTATTGTAGTTTCCAGGCCTGTTACTTGGGTATACAAGGGAGAGTGAGCGACTTCAAATGTTAACTGACCACAGTGAAGGACACGGTGTTGCCGCGTACTCGTGTGAGACAGCGTTATCAGCACGTAACAGAGTTTGAAAGGGCCCTCAATGTGAGTCTCCATTTGGCCGACTGGCTGAATCGCGTAACATCCAGATTTGTGGGGCGTTCGGATTTCGCAGTGAACCGAGGGACACGAAGGATCACTGTAGTGTGTGTGCACCAAGCACATCGTAACCGCTGCTCATCTGTGCCTGCCATCTGAGAAAAAGTGTCCACACCTCTGCATCACTCTGTGTCACCCCGCACCATTGGTCAGAGACTAGTGGCAGCTGGAGTAGTGAGTTATCTTCTAATGGTTAGGCTGCCACTAGAACACGAAAGGACTAATAGGGGATTACCATCCACGAGTAGGCTACCGATACCACCACGGCACAAACGGCCCTGTTTCAATTCATGCCGTGAAACACGGACTGCTGTCGAATGGCGTCGCAATGTGTTTTAGCCACGAATCGCGGTTCTGCGCTGCGCCGGGTGACTATCGTCGGCGAGTATGGCGGAGTCCTGGAGAAAGGGCCCCGTTTTTCCAATGGTTCGCTGACGCGCAGTGGTGTTACTCCAGGCGTCATGTTATGGGGAAGTACTGGGTGTGTCTTCAGCTGGTAATGATTGAGGGAACTCGGATGGCACAGATGTATGACACGGACATCCTACTTCCTTGTACGCTACGTCTCATGCGGCAGTGGTGGCATTTTCGCACAGGACATTGGGCACGTGTCTCTGTGAACTGTCTATATATGTTGTGGTACTCCCTTGGCCAGCAAGATCTATTCCCGATAGAACATATGTGGAATCAGCTGGGATGTCAACTCTGTCCCAGCACCAGTTGGTTGGTTGGTTTGAAGGAGACCAGACAGCGTGGTCATCGGTCTCATCGGATTAGGGAAGGATGGGGAAGGAAGTCGGCCGTGCCCTTTCAGAGGTACCATCCCGGCATTTGCCTGGAGTGATTTAGGAAAATCATGGAAAACCTAAATCAGGATGGCCGGACCCGGGATTGAACCGTCGTCCTTCCGAATGCGAGTCCAGTGTCTAACCACTGCGCCACCTCGCTCGGTCCCAGCACCAGTGTCCAGGACATAAACGACGAATGAAAACACTCGTGGGCCAGCTTGGCTCAGGAGAGGATACAATGGCTTTATGACGCACTTCACAAAGGGATCAGTGCACAGATTCAAGTCCTCAGAGGGTGCAACTTCATGCTGACAAGTGGGCCATACCACCAAGTTCTTTGCAACATTAACTCGATTTTGTAGTCATTGAGATAACATCAAACACCCTTCAACCCACGGAGTCTCACTTGGTTTCCTCCTTCCCTTTGAGTGCTTCACCTTTTTTCTCAGTTCAAATGGTTCAAATGGCTCTGAGCACTATGGGACTCAACTGCTGTGGTCATCAGTCCCCTAGGACTTAGAACTACTTAAACCTAACTAACCTAAGGACAGCACACAAGACCCAGTCATCACACACACCCATGCCCGAGGCAGGATTCGAACCTGCGACCGTAGCAGCAGCGCGGCTCCGGACTGGAGCGCCTAGAACCGCACGGCTACCGCGGCCGGCTTTTCTCAGTCATTGTATGTGTCTCACTTCCAACTGTGTAGAAAAATGGAGATATTAAAAACAAATATCTCGGTATGAAAGTCTAATAACTGTATTTAAAGGAAACTATTATTATTCTGATTGTTTTATTTCACAATACAGATATCGTGCTTAGGCCATTATCTAGTGTTACAACTGCAACAAACTACAGCACAATAAAACTACAAGCATCAAACAAGGTATCAGAAAAATGGCAGGGCTGTTTTTCTGATACTTTGTCTGATACTTGTACCTTTTTGGTAATTACCTTTTTGGTAATCTAGATTATGAAATAAAACAGTTAAATGGCGGTTACATCTTTCAGAAAGTTTTATATGATTGTGGCTCCATATAAAAGTAAAATCAGAAACTATTATCGTCTTAACATCTCAAAAATCTGTACAAATTCAGTTTTAGTCACAAAAGGATTAACTTTTGTATGATTGTATTATTCTTGTTGTACCTCCATATTCTGTGAAGAAGATAAGGTTGGTTAAATTAATGAATCAACGGCAAATTTATTACATGATATTCCCTCCGAATTGAAACCATTATTCACTCTAGAAACAGTCGCTGATGTGAACCAAGGATCAAAGCGAAATAATTATTCAGTCTACATACCTTCCCTTCTCAATTGTTCGTTTTGTAGATGACGACAGATGAAACGGTCTTCAGTACAGCGCTGTATCACGCTCGTGTAACCTACATGGCTCCGACCAAGCAGATCTGTGGTGGACACCTCGTCGTACGATTCGCCGTGGCAGCTACGACCAACAAGCTATGTGTATGGCGAGTGGGACGCTTCTGATCCTGCAGAGAGCAGCGGTTGCCGCGAAACACTGTGGGGAAAACAAAAACAATCGTAAATCAGACACCAACGCAAGATTTGCGGCCTGCCCTAACCCGCGTCGTCACCCCATCTCACCGCCCCCCCCCCCCCCTCCCCAACTAAGGAGCATTTTCTCCAAGAATCCGCGTCTTTAGAGGAGCCGGAGATTCTAGGCATAACGTTTCTTACACGGTGAATAAAATCCTGAGCGTCAGAGGATTACTTCAAGGACCGTTCAATAAGTAATTCAACACATATTTTTGTCAAAACAGAATGGTTTTATTCGTTATTTAAATACTTCATATTGTTTCCCAATTCTTTGGCTATAAAATCGTATTTTTGATCGTAATCTCCGTTCAGTGCTATGGCTTTACGCCATCTTAATGTGAGAGCCCGTATGGCGTCATGGTACCTCTCTACTAGTCTGCGTCCCAATTAATTTCTTTCTGCATCAGTAACTAACCAATCGCTGCTCCACTGCAGACTCTTAACGAAGCGCCGGGCCTACGGAATAGGTTCCCAGATCTATTAGTGGCTCCCAGAGATCCAAAGTAAAAGAACCCTGTACCTTGTCCGCGACGGTGAGTGCTAATCAAAGACAAGGGCATCGCCAGGATTGCCCTAGGAAAGTGTGACAGGCCGCCTCTGGTACATACACCCTAAGAAAAAAAAGGAGAAAAAACGACGCACCACGAAAGAATTATCCGAATGATACGGAAATCGCCAGGTGTTATGCACAAGTACAAACAAGCAAATGATTACTGTTTCAGAAAAATCGGATGATTTGTTGAAGAGAAAGAGTTGTAAGTGAGAAGCCTTTAATTTTGTGTGCGTTATCGTAAATACAAACCTGGAAATGTGAACTGACAACCGAAACGTGTTACTGAGCTCAAAGCCGAAATTCAAAATAATGCTGAGTGTGTGTGAAAAACGATCTCATTCATCAGCAAAAAATAAGCAAACCAATAATTTCACGCTCAGTAGACTTGGTCTGTGCGAACTATTTGAAACAAAAGTAACCGTATCAAAAAATAAAAATAAAAATAAAAAAATAAACTAAAAAAAGGGCTGTAATGTCGACCTGTATGAGAACGTAACCAGAAACACACGAAATTTTCTGCACTGACTTACGGCCCTGGTAAAATAGAGAAACTGAGAGAACCAACATTGAGCAAAGGAAACGAAACAATCACGTATCATGAATCTCACCCACATAATTAAGTAATGGCAGAAACAGCAAGACTCGGCAACAACTAAAAAAACACTGGTAAAAACTAACTATTGTTGGTCAAGAGAAACTGGGTTCATAATCTTGACACAGAATGCCAATGAAACACATGACTCGACCTTTAAGTTCATAAATTTCAGTTAGGAAGGAACTTATCAAAGAAGACAATTATAGAGTCTAATATGAAAATTCGTTTAATTTAATAACGTCCATGGCACATTAAATTAAGTCAGATTAACCTATGGAATAATTATCAAAAAATTGAGTGTGGCGAGGGTGAAGTGGACCCACAATAAAAGTCTACAAAAATAAAAATAAACATTTTACCTCATCAAATAATATCTTGTCCTTCATTTCAAAACCTTTTTTATGTCCGCGTGCTATCCGGTCATTGTTCTGAGTCATCATACCTCCACGTAATGAATCTGCAATTCACATAGTTCCAAAAATGCGTCCATGCGTTATACTGTACACTCAACGAAAAATCCGCCTGCTGCACACCGCAGCCACCGACTACTGACTGTCAAAGATTCTACATTTAACAAATAAAAATAAAATAAAATAATAATATTATAATAATAATAAATTTTAATAATAATAATTATATGAATAAGTAATTGAGAGATTAAAGTTTGTTTCGCCTTTAAGATTGGAACTGAATTTCTTAATATTTCATAAAATCTTACGTAGCATTGTTCATTGAGGTCACGCAATAAAGTAAGCGCAATTTGCGCCGTGAATTTATCGAGCTTCGCACGCCCGAAGATGTACGGAATGTAGCCAGGGCTCATTATATATTTTTGTAGACAAAGTCTGATATCTGACCTCAGCTTCAATCATGACAATGGGGCAACTAAAAGTACTGAAACAGAGAAAAGCATACGATTAAATAAAACGTGTATTCATTTCAACATATACATTACGATATGAATGACACTTACGTAAAATTCTAGGTAAATAATTGCAGATAATTCACAAATGAGAGCGACTTATTAATTCTGCGCCTCTTTTCTGCAAATAAGTATCAATGTGGCTAACTGTGGAGCCACACAAAATATTACGTCCTTCTAGGACAACGAATGACATAAGAGAGCTGATGCCTACTAACTGCGACAAGAGAGCGGTGTTAATTCCTTTGGTTTGCTTTCTATTGTCTTAAAAAATCGACACATATAATCTAAGTTCAGTAAATTAAATATCGTCTGTGCTCGAGTGCAAATGGTTCCTTGTATACTGTTACCTATCAACTGTTTTCTGACCACAATTCTTCAAATATATCATTTTCCTTTACAAATATTACACATCCAATAACAGCATCAAGAAATAGCCATCTTACAAGTTATTGAGAAAGTCAATAACGCGTTGGACCACCTCTGGCTCTTATGCAAGGAGTTATTTGGCTTGGCATTGATTGACAGAGTTGTTGGATGTCCTCCTGAGAGGTGTCGTGCCCAGTTCTGTCCAGTTGACGCGTAGGTACATCGTCAAAATGACGATGTGGTTAGCGGTCCCTGCCCATAATGCTCCAAACGTCCTCAATTGCGAAGAGGTCTAGCTACCTTCCTGGCCAAGGTAAGGAGACAAGCAGTAGAAACTCTCGCCGTATGAGGACGGCCATTATCTTGCTGAAATATCAGCCAAGGAAGGTTTGACATGAAGGGCATCAAAACGGGGCGTAGAATATCATCGATGTAACGCTGTGCTGTAAGGATGCAGCGCATGATAACCAAACGGGTCCTGCTATGAAATGAAATGGCACCCCAGACCATTATTCATGGCTGTCTGGCCATATGGCAGAAGACAAACAGGTTGGTATCCCTCCGCTGTCGAGGTAGTCTCCACACACGCCTTCACTAGCCATCGGGGCTCAGTTCGAAGCGGGACTCATCACTGAATACACTTCTACCCCAGCCAACTAGATTACACGCCTAATGGGCCCCACACCATTGCAAACGGGCTTGTTGGTGTTGAGAGGTCAATGGTAGTCGGCGTAAGGAGCGCCGTGAGCTCAGCCCCCTTTCTGTGAGTAGCCTATTAACGGTCCCTGTGGTTACTGGAGCACCAGTTCCACGTCGGATAGATGATAATGATGAATCCGGGCCTCTGAGTGGCTATCCGACTATTGCTCGGTACTCACGTTCTGTCGTCTCCACGGGTCGACTGCTTCCTCCTTGACGGTTTGTTCGACCACGGTTCACCCATTCCTGGCAACATCGTCGAATAGCGGCATCGCTCCTATTCAAATATCAAGCGATTCTCCGATGACTCCAACCGGCTTCTTTGAGCCCAGCTACACGTCCTCTCTCAAATGCTGACGTCTGCGTGCATTGTTCACGGGACTGTCTGCAAGGGATTGTTATTATCTAACTGTGTACCCGGAATGAAATTCGCAAAGACTTAATGCCCTGGTATCGATATGTCCCCTGTTTACTCTCCTTGTCAGCTGCGCGGTGAAATTAGGCTGCAGCGGCATACATTCATCCATCGGCCACCGAAATTTACAGTTTTGCATTTTCTGTCGCTACCTGTATGAAGAGCAATTTATGACCAATTCATCGTCGCGCGTCATTATTATTATTGCGTCCGCCCCGATTGCTGAATGGTCAGCGTGACGGACTGCCATCCTAAGGAACCCGGGTTCGATTCCACTCTGGGTCGGGGATTTTCTCCGGTCAGGGACTGGGTGTTGTGCTGTCTTCATCATCATTTCATCCCCATCCGGCGCGCAGGTCGCCCAATGTGGAGTCGAATGTAATAAGACCTGCACCAAGGCGGCCGGACCTGCCCCGTCAGGGGCCTCCCGGCCAATGACGCCAAACACTCATTTCCGTTATTATTGTTATTATTATTATTTGTGTAAATGATTTGATGGGTGGGGTGAACAGCGGTCTATTGCTTTGGTATACGGGAGAACTTCGTCGTTGAGTTATCGTAGAAGGATACAGGACGATTTAGACAGAGTTTCTATTTAGTGTGATGAATGAAAACTTGCTCTAAATGTAGAAAAAAATCTATGTTTGTATAGTTGAGTAGCGAAAACAATCCCGTAATGTTCGAATGCAGCATTAGCAGAGTACTGGACAGAGTCACGTCATTTAAATATCTAGACGTAAGGCAGCAAAACGATATGAAATGGATCTAGTAGTAAGCACGGTAGTACGGTAGGTGAATGGTCACTTCGGTTTATTCAAAGAGTTTTGGGAAACTCTACAAAGGAGAATACACGTGTAACACTCGTGCAACCCATTTATAACTACTGCTCGAGTGTTTGGGATCCCCACCAGGAAGACATGGAAGCAATCAAGAAGTGTGCTGCTACATTTGTTACCGGCAGGTTCGATCGACAAGCAAGTGTTATAGAGATGCTTCGTGATCTCAACTGGGAATTCCTGGACAGAAGACGACGTTCTTTTCAGGAAACACTGTAGCAAAAGTTTACAGAACGGGCATTTGCAGTTGACTCCAGAAATATCCTACGATCGACAACGTACATTTCTCGTAAGGACCGCGAAGACAAGAGAAGAGAAATTATAGCTCTTACAGAGGCATATAGACCGTCGTTTTCCCTCCAGTTTGTGAGTGGAAAAGGAAAGACTAGTAGTAGTACATGGTAGCCTCCGCCATACACCATACATTAGTTTCAGGATTATCTATGTGGATGTGGATGTAGACAGCTGTAGGCTTCCCGCCGAGTCCATCCTTCAGTGTGCTTAAGACATGGAACCCGGAAGCTGCATGATCTGGTTTGTCCGGCAGATGAGGAATAAGAGTCCACCGATATTTCGTAATCTCCTCTTCTGTACACTGACTTGTGTGTGCCCTTGCCTTATCGTGGAGAATGAGCAGTGCGTTCCCATTTTTTGAGGCCACGAACACGATGTAATCGTTTTTTCAGTTTCCCGAGAGTCTCACAATAGATTTCGGAGATGATTGTTTGACCATGAGGAAGAACTGCAAGTGCCGGTGTTGTTCAGAATTACGACGCAGTGTTCCTTCAGACATGCATGCATTGTAAGTAGCCTGTTTATGTGTTTGTATGTTGGCAGCGCTATGCAGCTCTATAGACTATATTAAAATCTATGACAGCGCTGTGCGCTCTCTGTAACATACTCTCTGGCTGGTCGGACAGGCAATTGGAAGTTAACAGACAGCAGTGATGGAACTCAGAAGGGAACAGCAGGCAGTGATGGAGGTTAGAAGTTTATAGTTAACAGTGATGGAGGTTAGGGGTCTGAAGTGTTAGCGCAAGCGTCATGGAAATGCAATATTGTTGACGATTATATAATATTTAGAACTGGATGCCACGGGCGATTATATGTATATTTTTTGAACTGGATGTCACATTATTAAGATAAAATTTGCTAAATACATTATTTGCTCTGCAACAAAATCTTTCCTTTGCTAACCTCATGTCTATTAGTTGTTAGAGCCTACAGTAGTTAGAATATTTTATTTAGCTGGCAGTATTGGTGCTTGCTGTATCGCTGTAGTTTGTGTAATGAAGATTTTCTGTGAGGTAAGTGATTTATGAAATGAATGGGTTATTGTTAGCATTTCTTCTAATTCAGGGCCACTCTTTTGAGTTAATTTTAAATCAGTCAGATCACGTTATCCTTGAATAATGTGGGTAATTAATGAATAGGAGAAGTTCGAGTTGTGTTTGTCAGGGCAAATTCTGTAGGTCAGCAGTGAAATGATTAAAAAATAGCAAAGTGACACTTGTATTCAATTTCACTCAGCAGTTTTAGGATTAGATAACGTAGAAGTTTCACCTTCTCAATTATTGCAATTTAAGTAAAAAACTACTAAGCAAAGAAGTTTCAGCATGTCAGAAGGAACAGGCATTGCGGCGAGTACAGTCGTTATGAAACGCATGAAATATATTCGCAGATGCAAATATGGACAACCATCAGCTGTATAATGGAAAGACTACAATGAAAATTTGTGCCTAACCGGGACTAGAACTCGAATGCATGAATGTCCGAAGGAATATTGTAACGTAATTCGGAACAACACAGGCACTGCAATATCGTATTTATGCGCCGTTACGAGGAAGCGACTTTCAATTAAAATGACTCCAATGTACGGGAAATATAAAATCTGTGTACGAGTACGGGTTATGACGCAAGAACGGCGAGGTATGGACGTTTGGGTGTGGCCCTGAGTCGTCCATGGAGAGTCCAAAGCTATTAAGTACCTCTCGCGTGAAGCGGAAAATCCGGATTTGAGTCCCGATCCCGAACAAATTTTCATTGTCATCGTTCCCTTATACAGCTGATGGTTATTCGTATTCACAACAGTGAATACATTTCACGTAATTCATAACGGTTCTAGTCGCCGCAGTGGCTATTCCTTCGGATATGCGTGGCTGAAGGAACATGACATAGTTCTTTTTACCAACACAGGTTCTGTAATATCGTGTTTCTCTCATACGTTGGTTTCATTTTAAGATTTAAGACACAGCTGTAACTTCTCGAATTAAATCACAGTAGTATTCCACATCGCAGCTGCTGAAAACTGCTTCCACTTCGAACAGTACACCGTGTATATACACTGAGTCTCAGTCTGCAAAACGTTCGTCAGTTTCACGAAATTATCACGAATGACTCTCGGAACTGGACACTCGCAGCAACATTTAGTTCGCGTTAATTGTAAGTTCGTATGACACGGTATGGTCTAATTGTTTCAAGTACCTATACCTACATCTATACTCCGCAAGCCACCTTGCAAAAAGTGACGGATGGCACTGTGTACCAGTACCACTTCCTTTTCCAGTCGTGAATGGTTGGCGGGAACAATGATCGCCTGTAAGCCCCCGTATGCACTGGAATCTCCTTAATTTTATCTGTGGGGAGCTTGTGGTGCTAAGTAAAGAATAAACAAAAAGTTTATTTACCAACATCTTGTCAATGGTGACCATGCCCGATTGTGACGGGCCCATTCACAAACCTCATCACAAGGTTCGCTCCAGACCTGTAACATATTAATCGTAAAATGTGCACACTTGATCAGTGCACGCCGACGTATCCAAATTAATGGGACAAACCACTCCACATTTGCAGAACACCTAAGAAAACATATCCACAAACCAACCACTAGAGAAGAAGACATAAAAATAGTTAGATGCAACAATAAAAATAAACTCCTAACCCTGTAAGACAATTACCACATACAGAAAACCAAAGTAGAAAAGAAAATCCTGTTGAATGATCAAGTACACATGCCAAACAATTCATTGTTTTCACTAATAGATAAAATAATGGAATAACGATCCCAAAAGGGTTAATATAATGATAATAATACCAGCCAATATAATAATAATCGGTCGGTAGAGCGGTGTGCTGACCACATGCCCCTCATATCCGCATCCAGTGACGCCTGTGGGTTGAGGATGACGCGGCGGCCTTCATGGCCTGTTCGAGAGGAACTTACTTCAGTTTTAATATAATATTAATAATAATACCACTCAACACCTTTTCACTCACTTATCCGTGAATCGCTCCACAGGGCATTGAAACCAAAAGCCAAATCAGCTGTCACCAAAGCTTTCAACCATTCTCTTACAGCTATTACGTTCATATTCAACACCCTACAACTCAAACCAACACCCCCCCCCCCCCCTCACACACACACACGCACTACAAAAAAAGTATACATACTCTTCAGCTCACTCCCTCTCTCTCTCTCTGTCATAAACACACACACACACACACACACACACACACACACACACACATATGCAGATATAAATATCATGAAAAGAGGTTCGTTTTGGACATATACTTAGTTAGGTTGGCGACATGTAGGTAAACAACCAAAGAGGAGGAAACACATCATGTAGCTACATTTACGTTATTGAAAGCACAGTGTTCGAACAAAAAGTGGTAAAAATTGCGGTAAAAGAATAATAACACACCACGAAAAAGAAGGAGAAACATGGTGAACAGTGTGAAAAACGTCGGGATACAAAATTGTCGTTATGTGTCGGAAATAAAGTGGTAGTGCGACCTTCAGACCAGATCAGAGGAAACGCAATCACAACAAACTGTAATCACTTATTTACATAAAAAACGCGAAGTGAACTGTTTGATAATCTAAAAATAACGAAACTGTATCGTTATAGACCCCACTGAAGATACCTTAGAGGAAGACAAAGGCGAAACGCGCCTGGGAAAAATAAATTAAGTTGCAGCAAGATTTACAAAACAATCATATTAATAAGTTTCTGATGTCCTGACCACACTTTTTATTATTTCCAATTCAAATCTATTCCCTTCCCACCCCCTATTAATATCTATAACTTTTTAATTTTTAATTAATTTTTCAATTGCCATACATACAATTTCGGCTTACGGTTTGTTATGTAGTTAGAGCTGTTTCTGTAAGAGTGGTATTTGATCCCTAGAAAAAATTTGTAACATATAACATAAGAGACGAGGAGACCAGGTTTTGTGGGGTTACATAATTGCTAATACAGGCCTACCATTGGCAGTGGTGTTGCACTGCTTTTTGTACAACTGTATTTTGCATGGTGCTGTGGTTAAACTGATGTTAGGGGGTTAAGGAGTTTCAATTAGATAAGGCAACCTGGGATGGTTGTCATATACTGGGTTCCAAGACCGCGCCTTATCCAATTGTTTGAAATTCCTGTAGATGTGCATTTGCTCCCATGGGCAGAAATAGCAATACATGGCCGCCACCCGTTCTTCGTGAATGCTACATGCCTCAACTGCTATTTCTAGACTTTGCAACTTCGTATAAACTGGTATTTATAAACTTTTACTGATACTAGTAATTTATACGCTGTAAATTGTCAAAAACTGTAAACAGATGACTGGCCTCATGTATGCTAGCGCCACTCAGCGGACTCCTCCAATGCACAGGGTGTATCAAAAAGAAACATTCGATTTGGCACATCTATATTTCTGAAACTAATAAACATATGCAACGATTTTTATTTTTTGATGAACAGGAAACTCAAAACATTTTTTTCATACCTTTTCATAGATTTTAAAAAATGGTTCAAATGGCTCTGAGCACTATGGGACTTAACATCCAAGGTCATCAGTCCCCTAGAACTTAGAACTACTTAAACCTAACTAACCTAAGGACATCACACAACACCCAGTCATCACGAGGCAGAGAAAATCCCTGACCCTGCCGGGAATCGAACCCGGGCGCGGGAAGCGACAACGCTACCACACGACCACGAGCTGCGGACCATAGATTTTCAGTATGCTTCCATTGAGATGCACGGTATATGTCAATGCAGTATTCAAATTGTTCCCTCATTGCTGCGAGCATGCCTTGAGTTACAGCTTCCACAGCTGCTGTTACGCGATGTTTCATTTCATTCATTGTTGTCGGTAACAGAAGCACATAAACAGAGTCTTTTACAAACACCCACAAGAAATAACTACACACAGTCAAGTGTGGTGACCTTGGAGGGCAGTAATGTAAAGCTGAATCATTTGGTCCAGTGCGACTGATCCATCGTTCAGTAATCCTTCGATTTAAAAATTCCCACACTTCCAGAGGCCAGTGTGGCGGTGTCCCATCCTGTTGGAAAATAAAGTCGTTCGAATCGGTCTCCAACTGTAGGAAAAGAAAGTTGTCAACTATATCGAGATATGTGCTTCGTGTAACAGTGTTCTCGGCAAAGAAAAATGGATTACACACCTTTTTCCACGAACCTGCACAAAACACATTAAATTTTTGGAACCCCTCTCATGTTGTACAACTTCATGAGGTTGTGCCATACCCCATATTCTCACAGTATGACAGTTCACCTTTCCATTTAAATGAAATGTTGCCTCTTCACTAAACACTAAGCGTGGAAGAAAACCGTCATCCTCCATCTTGCCAAGAACGAAATTACAGAACTCCTCATGTTGTTGCTTGTCACATCTACGAAAGGCTTGCACTAGCTGAACTATGTGCGGTTTCATGTGCAAACGTCGACGCAACACACGCCAGACGGACATCTCGAGCATGTCGAGCTGCACAGCTAACGGATTTCTGCTGACTCCTTGTGAAAATATGGCAGATGCGTTCGACATCTGTGTGTTAGACACTCGGGGATGGCCCGGCGATTTGCACTTACACAAACAACCTGTTTCTCGGAATTCTTCATGGCATCGTCTAATACTCTGTGCTGTAGGAGGATGCACACCCTACCTAGTACGAAAGTGACGCTGAACAGTTATCACTTACCCGCACTGCGCAAAACGTAGAACACAAAACGCTTCCTGTTGTCCCGACACCATTTTTCCTAGAACTGAAGTGGGCGCACACTGCTGCTACCTAGCGGGAACCATGTAAAACTCGAGAGGTTGTTCCACAGTCTAACATAACAGTCGCGACACTTCGCCTCTATTTTGTTGCTACAGCGCCAGCAGCGCCCCAAGCGGCCGGTAGGTTGAACTGTGAGTTCGGCGCGATCGTGAAAGCGAATAGTGATTGTTTATTTTGATTTATACAATGGTTTTTACCATCGGGAGCGTTTGTAGCGCAATAAATTGCAGCAACAACAGGAAGAAGACACCACAGCTGTCTTTTTTTAGGTTTCCTAAGGATCCTGGGAGGTATATACCATCATGTTACTAAACTGTATCGTCAGGATTCACTTGCAAACTATATGTGTATAAATGATGAATGTTTCGTTTTAGGAGCAGAAAATGGCTAGTTAATAGCAGACGAGAAGACCTTATGAAGAAAGACCCAGTTTACCTGTATAATAATATTAGCTTTTGTTCGCTACATTTCGAACAAAACCGGTTCATGAACGCAGACAATAACAAACTCGTTTGGAATGCAGTACCCACACTGTTTGACATTCCAAATAAACCCCCTCAACTGACGATGAAGAAGAAACTGCCACAAAGATTCGACAGTCAATCTAAAGCTGTAAAACAGTCCTATGACACAGAAGCAGCCAGTTCGACTCTCCATGTATCAGTGCCAGATTCGTGTGAATCACCAACACAGACCTGCTTTGACGATGAAGTGGTTAAATTAAGTGCAGCTGTTCGTGTCTTACAAAAGCTTGTGAAGTGTCAGAATGTGCAGAAGCGAAACTATTACGGGACAAGGAAAGTGCCTACAGAGAGATTGTTTGAAAATTATTCAAATATTTGGTTTTTCGTGAAATGTAATGTAATCAGCTCATTATAGTGTTTTCAGCATATGTCTCCCACTATTTGGCAGTTGCTTGTCCCACTTAGAATAATATAAAGATGAAGGTCATACTTGTGGCAACAGGCGACAATGACAAACACAGTAAGCTTACAGAACGATAAACGAGCTGACGATCGCTTTTGCAAGTAGAGGTACGTGTCTGTGCTTCTTACATGTGAATCTGTGTGTTTATATTCTTTTGATATCAACGTGGTAAGCTGCAATTCTGTCCAATGTTACAAGTGTTTCTTCACGAATGTGTTGTAGCTTGCCATTCTATTCATGGTTTTTGTCCATACTTCCGCATATTTTAGAATCATTTTTAGAAACGTATATGCCTTCTGATACTACACAAACTCTTGGAGGCAAGAAAATAGCTCGAATAAATCGGAAATTACGTAGGAAATGGATGCAAACAAACATTATGCTTACGACGCGTCTGACGTTCACCTTACCCGCCGCTTGGAGCGCTAGTGTCGCTCCATCTGTCAAACGACAACAACTTTTACAGCAGTGAGTGTCGCGACTGTTATGTTAGACTGTGGGTTGTTCTTTCCAAGAGTATGTTGTTCTCGTACATCTCAGATATCATAATAGTTATGATTATTTTTTTTAAAATCGGATGTTTTTTTTTTGATACACCCTGCATTATTTTCGACCACTCAAAAGATCTCTTACAAATTGTTTTGTAAAGAAATATGTTTTTGAAAAAGACTGTTAAGTGATTTCCGTGAATGGTTTACTGATGAAATTGTTTTATACAATGTAACGATGAAAACACAGTGTAAAAAAACAAATGCAGCGTGTACCACGCATCCAGCACCGCCTAGCGGTTTACCCACTTGTTTTCCAGTTTGTCCCTTGAGCGCAGTGTGCACTTGTCTCGGTACTGAGAATATTGACGAGATACAATGTTTCTAAGCAACAACTTTATATGATTGACATAGCACTGGTAAGCTAGAAGGCCAAATGCTACTCGTTATACTACGTATCTAATCATTGGTGAAATGTAAAATATTTTCACATCTTTTCTTATAAGTATTGTGTTGTATTTTGTAGCCTTGGAAAATGACGGAACGTCGAAGTGGATAAGACGATTTTGGAAATAATAAAAAATGTAGTCAAGACATCAGAAGGTTATTGAAGTGCATCCAAACGACCGCTTTGTCTCTCAGCATTTTCATGTAAATTCCAGTATCCATATTAATCATGCGGGAGTGACGTCGCGTATCACTGATGTGTGAAGCTTAAACAATACCACCAGAAGCTGCTACCGCGTTGCGTATTGTTACCTAACCTCCGTGTTCGCAATCTCCGGTGTCCGTGAGTCTCCGTGTCTCTGGACACGCTTCCACGAGCATAGGATGTTGCAGTGCTCTTCCCCTTCAAATTCAGAAAACAAATTACCGTTCTTTATCAAAGTGCTGCGCCATTTTGCGTGCGGCTTCTATAGCGCCGTGGTAGGGTATTGTGGCGCGGGGATTTCATTGTGTACCGTAAACGCAGACGGGTTCCTAGAAAATGGAAAAAAAAATCAATTCCGTAACTTCTTTTCGAGTTGAGTCACGTGTGATATGTTGCGCCGGTGTTGGTCTATCTCTATCTATCTCCCTCCCTCTCTCTCTCTCTCTCTCTCTCTCTCTCTCTCTCTCTCTCTCACACACACACGCACACACACATACGCTCTTTCTCTGTCCAACACATCAGAGACCCCAAACTCAATTGGTCGTGGGAGTCTGTACAGATAACACACTCAGATTATAGTGCTTCCGTTTTGTATTTGGTGGTTTTGTGCGGTATAGCGATGGTGAGAACAATTTTAAATTCACGTTTATCACTTTACTCTTTCTTAAGTTATAAGAGTTTTTTATTTTAAATAATTTGTAAAAATTGTTAATCATCATTACTGCATTTCAATCTACATGACTAATCTGCTGTTCACACTCAAGTGACTATCACAGGCTTCTTCAAGTCACCTTCAGACTATTTTTCTACCGCTCCACTCTCTAACAGCGCGAGGGAAAAATAAAAAAAAATGGTTCAAATGGCTCTGAGCACTATGGGACTTAACATCTGAGGTCATCAGTCCCCTAGAACTTAGAACTACTTAAACCTAACTAACCTAAGGACATCACACACATCCATGCCGGAGGCAGGATTCGAACCTGCGACCGTAGCAGTCCCGCGGTTCCGGACTGAGCGCCTAGAACCGCTAGACCACCGCGGCCGGCAGGAAAAACCAACACTTAAATCTTTCTGTACGATATGAGGTTTCCGTTATTTTATTACGATGATAATTTCTCCCTATGTAGGCTGGCGACAATGAAATACCTTCTCTTTCAGAGGAGAAAGTTGTTGAATGAAATTTCGTAAAAAGACTTCGCCGCAACGAAAAATTCCTTGCTTGAATGACTGGCACTTCAGCTTGCGTATCATATCCGAGCACTCTCTCCTCTGTTCCGCTATAATACAAAACGAACTGCCCTTGTTTGGACGACGGAGCGTGGTGCCGCTGTGATTAACATTCTGGACCCACATTCGAGAGGACCACGGTTCAAAACCGCATCCGGCCATCCTGATTTTCGTTTTCCGTGATCTCCCTTTAATCGCTTCAGGCAGATAGCGAGATTGTTCCTTTGAAAGGGCAGAGCCGACTTCCTTCCCTAATCCGACGACACCGAGGGCCGATGACATCGCTGTTTGGTTCCCTCGCCCCCCCCCCCCCCCCCCCTCCCCCATATCAACCAACCTAGTTCGGACGTTTTAGATGTCCTTCGTCAGTCCTATTTGGTAATTCCCTCCCAGCGGATATGCGCTGAATTAATCGGATGTGTCAAGCTCAAAGTGTGCACCGGCCTGAGTGTCGAACCACGACAGTTAGCTAACACGAACAACGTTCTCCTTATTGAATGACGTTATCACGCCTAAAACATCGACTCATTTGTTCAACTTGCCACTGGTTAATCTGAAATATTTTATCGTCGATTATGTAGGAGTATTATGAGAAACTGGAGTTAAGAATTTTTAAGTAATCGAAACTTACATTTTAACAGTCTTATGACGCATGTTCATAGTATTTTCTTGAATTTAGGACATAATATTATACTTACGATATCAGTCTCTGTAATATCTTTGGATCTCTCATATGCAGCAGGAATTCTTCGCTCCTGTAAGGTGAATTACTGTTTGCTCATTAAATTTGGCAAGGTATGACATTTATTGGAGTCCTGTTGGCAGAGCTGTATCTCTCGTGCGGCATCAGCAAACATGTTGTAGTCTGAAATGCAGATAAGCCTCTCGCTGGGAGTCGTTGAGCTACGCAGGCGTCTCCGGACACATGCTGTGTTGGTGCACATAGTAATGCGGTTAAAACGATTTGTAAGGGCGTTTGTTTTTTCATCTAGGCGAGTAGACCAAGTGACAGGAAATGTCAACACAAATTTTAAAGTAAGCATGTAGCGCGAATAAAAGAGTCGATCGCAAGTGAGTGACACAGAGGAACTTGTTGTAGAAATGGTCTCATGGCTGTTGTACATGGGCAGGGAAGGGGGGAAAAGGTTGTTGGATTCTGGTTACGACGACAATGTACAGGAAGTCGAGCGGTCGGAGCTTGCGAGTGGGCGTCCAGGGCTGCCGTTAAGTGACACGACAGGAAAGTAGGTAAAATAAAGAGAATATTGTTCAGTGTACGGAATACAAAGGGCGCATCCGGGTCGGAAGTCACCAGGCTGAGGACAGTCTATGAGGTCGAGCAAATAAATAATTGTACAACGAATGGGGAGGCGATTCATGTTAACTGATTTCGGTGGCCGGTCCTGGAACGCAGAGCCAGAGGATCTGCCTCCAAAAACGACATGTGTTCTGCTCGAGGTCTAGATCACAAGAGAGAAACAACTGCGTTCGGCACTGCAGAGTCCTCCAGAGTCTACACACGTGACGTGTATCCCACGCTCACTATTGGCTAAAGCCAATGGCGTGAGTTTGCTAGCAGTTTCAGCGGAGTGCTCAAGGCGCCTCTTGTCAGCAGCTTTAACTGGACAGAACTACCTCGGTTCTAAAAGCAGGCAACTTGTGTCACCTAGGCACAATGGAGGTTGCTCTGGGGCAAAACTTGTAAACATTTCACTCGGCATTTGAAATAAAAATTTTAAATCAATTCCCTAACATATTCCTTGACTGGCTACCACCGTGTACAGTGTCAATGGCCCCCAATGCAAAGCACTCCGTGTTGGTTGAGTAAATGGAGGGCAGAGTCAATATCGCATAGGGTATCTAAGCACCGCTCTCCTCAGTCATAAGAACGTTAATCAAAGTCCTTTGATGCTGGCGCTGTTCTTGTATGGCAAGATACATGGAGGTTGTTCCTGCGTTAATCAAATGGTTCAAATGGCTCTGAGCACTATGGGACTTAACAGCTGTGGTCATCAGTCCCCTAGAACTTAGAACTACTTAAACCTAACTAACCTAAGGACATCACACACATCCATGCCCGAGGCAGGATTCGAACCTGCGGCCGTAGCAGTCGCGCGGTTCCGGACTGCGCGCCTAGAACCGCGAGACCACTGCAGCCGGCCTCCTGCGTTAATCCGTCGTGTGTGTGCACCCTGACCATAGCTCCTTCAAGGTGACACCGACAGAGTGGCATGAACGCCGCCTAGGTATGATTCACTGCCGCGCGGGATTAGCCGAGCGGT
Organism: Schistocerca serialis cubense; assembly: GCF_023864345.2. Classification (NCBI taxonomy): domain Eukaryota; kingdom Metazoa; phylum Arthropoda; class Insecta; order Orthoptera; family Acrididae; genus Schistocerca; species Schistocerca serialis. The sequence continues at coordinate 1,159,968,703 of NC_064638.1, read as the reverse complement.
CTTAGGCGCTGCAGTCATGGACTGTGCGGCTGGTCCCGGCGGAGGTTCGAGACGTCCCTCGGGTACGGGTGTGTGTGTTTGTCCTTAGGCTAATTTAGGTTAAGTAGTGTGTAAGCTTAGGGACTGATGACCATAGCAGTTAAGTCCCATAAGATTTCACACACATTTGAACATTTTTTATGATTCACTACCGTGTGATGCTCCGGTAAACAATGCACGTTAGTACATTCCCGGAGAATGGTGAGGCAGTTAGCCTGGTTCATCGCCGCTTCGCCGCGACCCTCCTTCCGTAACTAACCAAGGCATTCCGGAGGGTAGGCTAATAGGCTTCGCGCAGAGGACCCTCCATGACAGGGCAGAGTGATATGCACTACGGCGTCGACGTGGTCTTGATGAGCTGCCAGCAGCTGGGTGAAGTATGATGGATCGTATTCAGTTTCCAGACCACTAAGCCATTCAGACACAGTGGTCAGTGCGACTGCACGGACTACCCTCGCACGTCCCCCATCAGAGCCAAATTCTCAGCTTACCTGCAGACTACTAATGTAGTGCCGCTTGCCCATTACCCTCATTGGTCACGGCATTTCGCCAGTTTCCGTAAGAGTTCGTTTCTCGCATTTGTAGGCTCATAGAATCCTTTTGACAGTGTTGACTGGAATACTCTCTTTGAAATTCTAAAGGTGGCAGGGATAAAATACAAGTAGCGAAAGGCTGTTTACAATTTGTATAGAAAGTGGATCGCAGCTATAAGACACGAGGGGCACGAAAGGGAAGCAGTGGCTGAGAAGAGAATGAGACAGGGTTATAGCCTATTCCCGATGTTATTCAAGTCGTATATCGAGCAAGTAGTAAAGGAAACCAATGAAAAATTTGGAGTGGGAATTAAAGTCACGGGAGAAGAAATAAAAAGTTTGAGGTTTGCCGTTTCCATTGTGATTTTGTCACAGACAGCAAAGGACTAGTAAGAGCAGTTGAACAGAATGGACAGTGTCTTGAAAGGATTATATAAGATGAACATAAACAAAAGCAAAAGGAGGATAATGGAATGTAGTCAAATTAAATCAAGTGATGATAAGGGAATTAGATTAGGAAATCAGACACTTAAAGTAGTAAATGAGTTTTGCTGTTTGGGAAGCAAAATAACTGGTAATGATCGAAGTAGGAAGGATATAAAATGTAGACTGGCTATGGAAAGGAAAGCGTTTCTGATGTACAGAAATTTGTGAACATCGAAAATTGATTTAAGGGTCACGAAGCCTTTTCTGAAATATTTGTATATTTGTATGGAGTGTAGCGATATATGGATATATGGATGTGGAATAGGACGATAACAGTTTAGACAAGAAGAGAATAGAAGTTTTCGAAATGTAGTGCTACAGAAGAATGCTAAAGATTAGATATATCACGTAACTAATGGCAAAGGTACTGAATAGAACTGGGGAGTAGAGAAATTTGTGGTACAACCTCACAAAAAGAGGGGATTGCTTGGTAAGACACATTCTGAGGCATCAAGGGATCACCAGTTTAGTACTGGAGGGAAGGGAAGTGTGTGTGTGGGGGGGGGGGGGGGGGGGACCGTAGAGGGAGACCAAGAGATGAATACACTAAACAGATACAGAAGGATGTAGGTTGCAGGCCGGCCGGTGTGGCCGTGCGGCTAAAGGCGCTTCAGTCTGGAACCGCGTGACCGCTACGGTCGCAGGTTCGAATCCTGCCTCAAGCATGGATATGTGTGATGTTCTTAGGTTAGTTAGGTTTAATTAGTTCTAAGTTCTAGGCGATTGATGACCTCAGAAGTTAAGTCGCATAGTGCTCAGAGCCATTTGAACCATTGTAGGTTGCAGTAGTTACTTGCAGATGAAGAGGCTCACACAGGATAGAGTAGCGTGGAGAGCTGCATCAGACCAGTCTTTGGGCTTCAGACCTCCACAACGCCAATTAAACTATCTGCAGTAAACAGATAATAAGCTTGTTGAACTGATGTGTCGATGGGAAGATGAAAAGAACATAAGACCAGTGGCAGCTCAGGCACATCACCGCGCTACGTGGCATCGAACAATTGCAATCTCGTTTTCATGATGCTGCGCAGCTCACAATTATATGCAAGAATGTTTTACGAAAATAATAACACTTTTCTTTTCGCCGCAATTATACAGCTGCCAGTTATTCTTTATACTCCGCTGTTTGTGCTAATGGCATCACTGCAAAAATATTATTATGTTAGATACGTGTTTCAAAGTTTTACTTACCTTCAAAGTAGTCACCAGCATTGTGTATAGCACTTTTGACTCTATGCTGTTCATTTTTGGAACACAACCTACGACCAGCTTAGAGACATAAATGATGACACTTTCTGTGGGACCTGACCATCATTTTTGAGGACAATGCCCAAGCAACTACAGTGCAACCTGTGTCCTCCCCCGGTAGCTGAATGGTCAACACGGCAGATTGTCAATCCTAAGGGCCTGGGTTCGATTCCCTGCTGGGTCGGAGATTTTCTCCCCTCAGGGACTGGGTGTTGTGTTGTCCTAACCATCATCATTTCATCCCCATCGACGCGCAAGTCGCCGAAGTGGCATCCAATAGAAAGACCTGCACCAGGCGAACGGTCTACCCGACGGGAGGCCCCAGTCACACGACATTTACATTTAGTGCAAGCTGTTACTGATTTGTTTGACTGATGGGGCTGCTAAGTGCTATAGCACCTACTGAACTCCCCTACCTTAAACCCTCTCGAGTTCATCTCGATTTCTAAACTGAAGGAAACACTTCACGGCATTCGCTTCAGAACTGCTATAAAATCGTCGGGCAATAGACCGCGCCGCTTGAACTGTCAACACAACTGGCTCTGCTAAGAGAATCCTACGACTTCAATATCGCTCGCAACGGGTTATACACAATGCTGGTGACTACTCTGAAGGTCAGTAAAACTTTGAACATGTATCTATTTTGGCCGGCCGCAGTGGCCGAGCGCTTCTAGTCGCTTCAGTCCGGCACCGCGCTGCTGCTACGGTCGCAGGTTCGAATCCTGCTTCGGGCATGCATGTGTGTGATGGATCTTAGATTAGTTAGGTTAAAGTAGTTCTAAATGTAGGGGACTGACGACTTCAGATGTTAAGTCCCATAGTGCTTAGAGCCATTTGAACCATATCTATTTTGTACGAGCTGTAAATAAATAGTTGCCATTATTAAAGTTCCAATCAAGCAGTATGCCTACACCATAAATTGTGTGTCTCACTGCACACTGAAAATTATATTTTAAGGAAAATATACGAACTACGGAATAGCGGTTGACAACGAGAGATGTAAGATTACATGAGATGGCGGATCCAATGACAGAAGTCTGTTCTATAAATCGCTTTTTATACACACTTGACACAGTCAAGCGTGTAGAAAATCGTTCTTAATATTCAATACAAAATTACGCACCACAGAAGAATTATCCGAATGTGACGGAAATCTGTGGAAAGAACTTCAAAAAACGAGCAAGTCAGTAAAGCTTTTGCGCACCTCTGGTCCTAATGCAAGCAGTTACTAGGCTTGGCCTTAATTGATAGTTTTTAGAATCCTGGCGGAGGTTCGAGTCCTCCCTTGGGCATGGGTGTGTGTGTTTGTCCTTAGGATAATTTAGATTAAGTGGTGTGTAAGCTTAGGGACTGATAACCTAAGCAGTTGAGTCCCATAAGATTCCACACACATTTGAACATTTTTTGATAGTTTTTGGATATCTTCCTGAGGCATGTCATACGAAATTCTGTCCAATTGGTGCGGTGGATCGTCAAAATTCCGAGATAGTTGGAAGGCGCTACCCATAGTGCTCCAAACGTTCTCAATTGAGGAGAGATCAGGCGACCTTGCTGGTCAAGCACGGCGACAAACAGCAGAAACTCTCGCAATAGGCGGGCGGGCATTATCTTGCTGAAATGTAAACCCAGTATGGCTTGCCATGAAGGATGGTTCAAAATGGCTCTGAGCACTATGGGACTTAACTTCTAAGGTCATCAGTCCCCTAGAACTTAGAACTACTTAAACCTAACTAACCTAAGGACACCACACACATCCATGCCCGAGGCAGGATTCGAACCTGCGACCGTAGCGGTCATGCGGTTCCAGACTGTTGCGCCTAGAACCGCACGGCCACCCCGGCCAGCTTGCCATGAAGGAGAACAAAGCGGGGCTCAGAATATCTCCGACTTACCACTGTGCTGTAAGTGTGCCGCGGATGACAACGAAAACGGTCCAGCTATGAAAAGAAATGACTCTCCAGACCATCACTACTGGCCGTTGGGCCGTATGGCAGGCAACAGTCAGGTTGGTATCCCACCGCTGTCTGGAGGTTCCAGACAAGCCTTGGGCCTGGAATCTCATCGACTGGAGCAATATCGCTTTCAGTGATGAGTCTCACTTCGAACTAAACTCCGATGACCAGCGGTGAAGCGTCTGGAGACGCCCTGGATAGCGGTGGGGTACCAAGCTACACAGACCTAGAATTAGGAGCGATGGTCTTTTCATAGCAGGAGCCTTTTTGTTTTCATCTGCGGCACCCTTACAGCACAACGGTACATCGAAGATATTGTACGACACGTTTCGTTGCCCTTCATTGCAAGCCATCCTGGGTTGCAGTTCAGCGAGATAATCCCCGCCCGCACACGGAGAGAGTTTCTACTGCTTGTCTCCGCGGGTGCCAAATCCTATCTTGGCCAGCAAGGGCGTCGGATCTCTTCTCAATTGAGAACGTTTGGAGCACTATGGGCAGGACTCTGCAACCAGCTTGGGACATTCACGATCTTACGCCAATTGGAATTGGAACTTCGTACGATATCCATTAAGAGGACATCCAACAACTCTATCAATAAATGCAGAGCCGAATAACTGCTTGCATGAAAAGCAGAGCTGGAACAGCATGTTACTGACTCGCTCAATTTGTAAAGCTCTTGCTCCTGAATAAATCATTCAATTTTTCTGAAATGTAATTATTTGTTTGTCTGTTCGCGTGCATCACATCCACCGATTTCCGTCCCATTCGGATAACTCCTTCGGTTTTCGTCGGTTGTATTTATTTTATTATTATTTTTTCTTCTTGGAGTATATAACCCTCGCAGGGTCACTGCCTTATCGAAGGCACCTTCGGTGCCGGAGGGTTTGAGCACTTCGGTGAAGTCGAGAGCTGCGCCATAGCTACCGACAGGGTCACCCTGCCCGGAGTGCTCTCGACAGAAGACAGAAGGAAGAAAGCTTAGGGTTTAACGTTCCGACGACGTCGAAGTCATTAGAGGCAGAGCAGAAGCTCGGATTGTTTCGAGGATGGGGACGGAAATCGGCTGTGCCACGTCAAAGGAACAATCTCGGCATTGGCCTGGAGCGATTTTGGCAAATCACGGGAAACATAAATATGGATGGCCGGATGCGGATTTGAACCGTCGCGCTCCCTAATAGGAGTGCAGTTGAAACGTCCCTTTAGAAAAATTATAAATGACTGTGCTGATAAACCTCTTACGTTATTTGATTTTCAAACAGATGAGCAAAACTGAACGTACTCAGACATTTCTCTCTTTACTTCTTGGAGATCTCCCTTCGTTCATCATTATTCCCAAAAAGTTCTATCTATACCTGTTTTTCCCAAACCCTAATGTTTGGATCATACCCTCTTTCAAAATAATTATTTCTCATTGTACATTACTCATTTTGGCCCAAATCTTTTTCATATAACTTCTCAATGCATTTCTTCCACTTCATCACAACTCATTCTCTTATATAGCTTACCCCCTCTTAAGCTAACTTAAATCTACTGAGCTCAGATATATATACTAAGGGACGAGGCAATGCAGCAGCACACAAGCATTAACACAAACAGCAATGACAAAAAAATGCAAATTGACAAAGCAAGCAGCAGTATATCTAAATTAGCAAAGCAAATTCAACATGACAACTAATGTGAGCCAATTTGCAGCAACAAGAAAGATAAATCAGTAGTAAAACTAGGACTGTCTTTATGGACTGTGAGAAAATTTTTGCTTTTGACCACCATTGTATCGATAAGTGTGCGCATTTGATATATTTGTTAGCGTTAATATAAAATTTTTTTAACAAATATGTATTGTCCAATGCCCAAAACAATTTGTAAAGTTTTTTGTGGGGAGCATGGGGACTATGTAAGTAGGCTGTTCAGGTTTTTATGTTGGTAACGCCACATAGTACTCTGTATGAAAATCACTGACTGTGCTGTGTGCAGTCTGTGGTTGGTTTGCATTGTTGGAATATTTGCTATTATAGCGTTGCGCAGTTGAAGGTGAGCCGCCAGCAGTGGTGGATGTGGCGAGAGAGATAGCAGAATTTTGAGAGCGGACGATCTGGACGTGTGTCCATCAGAAAGAGTAAATTTGTAATACTGGGTATCATGAACTGATATATATATATGATGACTTTGGAACATTATTAAGCTAAAAATCTTTCATTTGCTAAGTATGCCTATCAGTAGTTAGTGCCTTCAGTAGTTAGAATCTTTTATTTAGCTGACAGTATTGGCGCTAGCTGTATTGCAGTAGTTCGAGTAACGAAGGTTTTTGTGAGGGGAGTGAGTCATGAAAGGTATAGGTTAGTCAGGGTCATTCTTCTGTAGGGATTATTGAAAGTCAGATTGCGTTGAGCTAAAAAAAAAAAAAAAAAAAAAAGCAAGTGACAGAGAACATACCATAAAATTATCGTTAGCCGTGTGTAAGCCAAGTCTGAGTCATTAAAACTGTTGTGTGTTCTATGATACTGGTTTTTAAGATAGGAACAAACATACATTTGATAGAGTGCATCACTGTATGCACCATCACTTAATTAAAATATCGTATTCGATGGTGCAACATCTCTTTTTTGTCTTTTTGCACCTATCATTTCATTTTTTAAATAACTTCGTAATTTACTGACGTGCGCCTTACAATTATCACTTAGCAGCCTGCTCATTATAATAATAATGTTTCATCTTCGCATATAGGCACTCTGCCCACATTTTATTATTTTCAGTAATTGAACTCTTTTTACTATCATGTTACTCTGTCAGCTAGGACCATTGATATATTTTTAAAGAAATCGGGTACCCGATATATCGATATTTAAAACTGTATCACTATCGGCACTCGACGCATAGAAAAAATTATCGATATGCAGACGGAAAAATATCGACATACCGGCCAAAACAAAATTTGCTGCACATTGTAAATATACTGTCATTTTTGGAGTTGCATATTTAAGTATTGATTTATTATTAGATATTTCGTACATCAACAAGCTGACAGCCTGCTTATCCCTCTTAGAGCAAGAATTGACAGAAAAACGATTCACGTACACGCTTGGCGATAACCACCTAGCTAACAATGGTAACTGCAGGTTAAGTCGCATATTAAAAGTTGTCAGACCGGTCCGTATTTCGGTTTCGTCACATATCGGATTTGTCAGAAACACTTCATGTTGATTTCCTGGTTTTTCATTTCTGCAAACGCCAGCGACCTAGCAGCTGCAGTGTCAAAATTGCATGTTGAAGTTAAACATTGAAGTTTCTTTTGATAGCGACGAGCGCCGATTCCGTCAACATTTTTCCTCACAAATCTCCGCCCACAGCAAAGACCAATCTTCTCAGTTAGATGTTTGTTCACCAGTTTCAGCAACTGTTTTTGAAGACTGCTCATGGGAAGACGTAGCACATAAGTTTCGTTAAAAAATGTTTTTTTAACGCAACTGGTGTGCTATCTGGTGTGCTATTTCTTCACATCAGAATTCTTGTTATTCCATTCACCCTCCCCCCTCCCCATGCGATCGGACTTATAGTAATTCTTCTTTGTGCCATCTATACTTGCTCCACACAGTCAAAGAGAAAGACTGGACATGATGAAAACTCAAAAAGTAATAAGACTCTTTCACACAGTGAAATTAAAATTTTTTTTACTGCAATTTCAAAAGAACAACTTCAAATATTTAACGAAAATGCCGAAAAAAATATAATATAAAACATAGTATGGCCACTCGATATTGTTACTTCGATATCAATATGTCAGTGAAAGAGATGTTGTCGATATCTATCGATATGTTTCTGGGAAAGACGGATTTATCGATTTATTGATAGTTTATCAACAACCCTACTGCCAACATTTTTCTTCTATTGTATTTTGATTAATTTTAATTTAAGATGATCAATTTTATTCTTTTATTGAGCTCACATTGGTGCTCTCTAGCAGATGTAAGTTTGCCTCCATCTCAAACAGCGGCGTTACAGACCACACAGTAGTTTTAATGTCCCAGTACTTGACTGTACAGTTTGTGATAAGTTACGATAACGATAGTCTTATGGTATGTTCTCTGTCAATTTCTTTTATTTTTGTATTATACTTATTTTCACGAACACATTTTTCTGTCTACTTTGTGTTTTAAGTTAATTGCTACTACAATCGAAACCGGTCACATCGCTGTATGAATTTGCGATCTAGACAAATAATAAAATAATTGTGTATACCATATACGTTATTGTGACGTCACCACTAGCAAGACGCATGGCGGCGCAGTGAAATACAAATATGTATGGCGTGATAGCGCCAAATGTGCAAATAAATTTAAGATGTGCTCCTAACCACCACATCGCAATATTCTGAAAGAAGCGGCAAACTTAGATGCCACCCTAGCCATTACCTCGGTAATTGCGACACATTTTCAAAGAACTGCGAAATGTTTGTGACACTCATGGCTGTAAGTATCAGAGATCCTCGTATCACACGTGGCAATTTAAGATGTGCTAATTGGCAACAACCCAGAGAAGAAAAAAAAACTCATTATATACGTTACAGAGTAACGTATCACTGCAACTCAAAATATTGCATATTTTACGAAATAATATCCAATAAATCCACGAACAAATCATTACTACACTTACTCTTACCTTCCTTGTCGTCTATCGTGGTATATTTTGAAATCGATAATAAGCAGCAGTTGAAAAACCCAGCAGGAAGAATGTATGTTCATTTTGTGTATTGGAAAGGAAAACGTAAGTACGTTACACAAATAAAATTCTTTCCATCAGAAATAAAAAAGACTGATCTAGATACTTTTTATTGGAACCGCCTGCATATATTTTCTGCAATGTTTCGTCACTCACTAAGTGCTTAGGTACAATTTGTTAATCCCAAAAGCTATGTAATAGTACTAATCAGGCAATAAGGTACAAATTAAATATTTCGTTTTAAAATGTAAGATTTCAGACTGTTAGGGCAAACGTGCATACGTGACAAACAATATTCAATAAGCACTGCTTACGAAAGCACGTCGCTCACATTCGTCACCAAATTAACTGTCACATGGCTGCAGTCCCGTTTGGAGAAATAATTTAAGTAGCGCTCCTTTATACCTCCTTTGGTTTTGGTTTCACTTGTCTAGAGCACAATAAAGTGGAAGGTCTGCAAATTAGAGGTGGGGATAGGTACACCTAGTTTGCTTTTCAAATATCTCTAACTCGTTCTTTATGCATAAGACGAATTAACCAAATGCGGCAGGCCTATATTGTGTGAATATATATATTTTTATAGCGTTCTACTTCAAGAAAACTTATTTTTCACAAACATTTAGTTTTAAGTTAAAATATTATTGCACGCATTTTATTTCTCGATTAAAAACCAGGACAGCTAAGTGTCCCAAATGATTTACTCGGGACAACAGGACATTTATGTGAAAACTGGGACTGTACCGGCAAAACCGGAACGTCTGGTCAGCCTACCTGTCAGCACATACTCGGCTACAGAGAGAAAAATTCATTCTAAATCTCATTTAGTTATTTATTTTCCGCAAGAGACACAGCATCTGTGACTAGTTCAGGAAATATCCGTAAGAGGAGCCACCACTTGTTTTCAGTACGTACTTCCGTTCTGCCCGGACAATACCACAGTCTGAGATAACAGTTTACAGCTAGATCCACATCTACATCTACACTCTGCAAGCCACCGTGAGGTGATGTAAGAGGCGCGACACTATTTTTTGTTATCCGCTGTGACAGGTACGCGCTAAGCGGCTAGCGAGCGACACTTCTGCGCGCAGTATCGCGTTAGTGAGAATACTATGGTTTATATTGATTTGTAACATAGTTTAATAGGCAGAATACGTAGAGCAATAAAAACCGACAATAACTAAAAATGACAGCACATAAGTTTCTTAAGGACCCTGGGAGGTACGAAACGTCACGTTCTGATTCTCTTGTAACGTACAGATATTTACTGAAGAATGTCACTCTCCTTTCATAACAAAAATTTGTTAGCAAGCACCAGAAGACCTGGCCTTCTGCAAAAAGATGGCGTATATGTGCCCAACAACGCGAAGTTTTGTTCGCTACGCTTTCACCAAATTAGTGAACGTGGAACATAGGAAACTTGTACGGATTTTAATACCTCCACTAACTAACGTACAATATAAGCCACTACAGGTGTAGCCGAATCAGAAACCTCACAGACGCGACAGTAAAATGTCGAAGGAAATAAAACTGTTTCCCAACACAAAAGAAACCAATTCCACGATAATTGTTAAATCTGAACCACAAACGGCAAGAATCTCCAACATATTCGCTTCTGAGGCAAAAGCAATTTCATTTACAAAATTATTCATGTATTAGAAAGTTAGGTCAGCCGGAAGAATGGGCAAATTGTTAGACACCATAACATTTTTTTACGTTGCAGTGAAGGAACAGGCAACAACAGAAATATATGATGCTCAGGTATGAAATATTTGTTTATATTCTCTTGCTTTCAGTAGAGTAAGTTGCAATCATACAGATATTCGAAAGTACTTATTCATGAATAAGTTGTAGTTTATGCCACTGAATCAATAATATTTGGCTATTTTTACATTTATTTCACATTAATTTAGTCTTTGGTTATAAATGAGAAAACATGCGCTGCATCAAAGATCATATTTTTGTAGGCGACAGTATTTTGTTGTTTGCCGTTTATTGAGCCCCATACGTAGAGGGCTTGGTTTTTTTATGTAGTTATTTACATTTTTAACGTAGTTCTGCTTACAACGATGTCCACCAGAAGCTCCAAAAAGGTTTCGATCAACCCGGCGGGTGTGTGGGCCTGGGACGACAACTCTTGTGGCCTCATATACCGCAAGTAAGTATCAGCAGTAAGAGAACGCTTGGCTCAGTATTGTTACAGAAGTTTACATTTACAGTTACTGAATAGCGAAAAATGATATAGACCTGATACAATACAGACGGTGAACCTGTGTAAGCTCATACCCACTACCTGGAACATAATGGTTCATTCATAGCTCTATTAATTTCTATTCGATGCCAATGTGTTTTTGAGACTTATAACAAGTAGCACTTCTCTCAGTACTCAGTTTTCGTAAGTGATCAGTGCTTTACGCTTTGGAAATTTTTCTTTACTGCTTCATACAAATTTACATCAGTGGATTGCCTTTCGAGATAATCGCTGATAAATTGATACTGTGAAGACACATCAAAAGCTGTCATCCTGCGAATTACTTCAGTTCTCTAAGTTTTAGCTGACATTTATGGCTCCTTATTCAGTTACAATATTTCAAACTAATATCTTATTCTTTCCAAGAATGTTTGTCTATCGAAGCCGCGAGCTCCAAACGACAGATATCGAATGTGCGATTCTAAATCGATCACGCTACTGTGGTGGCGGGCGTTATGATCATATTTATAGAGATCACTGCAGCAACGACCAAAGAAGAGCGTTACTAAAATAGTTGCAAAGGAAACGTCTTACCTCACTCGTCGTCTTGTCATCATGAGAAAGTCCGTTTGATGTGTGTGCTACGGGAAGCATTTTCTTTTTGCCAGAGCCAGGGTAGACTCTGCCGATGTCACTTAAAAATATGTGTGGAGTGTCACATTTCCGGCAAAAATTCAAACAATTTTCTACATTGCATGAGCATGGAATTAGATTCTTCCACGTGAGGCAATAGGCCGAAGAAACGTCTCCAATACCAGACATCCCACTCACTACCGTCATAAGTCGTTTGGGCTTACATAGCATCTCACAAATAATCTATCATAACGCCCGCCAACACAGTCGCGTGATCGATTCAGAATCGCGCGTTCTATATATATCATTTGCAGCCCGCGTCTTTGATTCTTGGTTATGGTGTCACTGGCAATGATGCAAAATGGTCTGAGTTTTATCTAACAGGAAACAAAGTGTGTCGTTGCGAAATACATGTGCAGTAAGCAGCAGTCAGTCTTCATCTGACTGGGAATTAATTACATGTGGTGTTCCTTTAGGTTCCATCTTGGGTCCATTGCTTTTTCTTGTGTACATTAATGATCCCTCACTTGTTATGTTGCCAGATGCTAAGTTTGTTTTGTTTGCATATGATACAAACATTGTAATAAGCGGCTAGTCAAGTACAGATTTAGAAATAGCTGCTAATCAGTTTTAACTGACATTAATAAGTGGTTTTAAACTAATTCACTGTCATTAAACTTTGAGAAGACCCACTATATGCCGTTCAGAACCTGTAAGAGATTTCCTCCCAGCATGTGTATAACATAAGAAGACCTGCAGATCGAAGAGGTTGACAGTGTTAAATTTCTGGGGTTAGAACTCGATAATAAATTCAGTTGGGAAGGGCATACCACAAATTTGCTTGAAACAGAAGATATCAGGAGAATGGAGTGGCTTGCCTGTTCTTCACACCTAAACCCCATCGAGCACGTCTGGGATATTCTCGGTCGGCGCATCGCTGCACGTCTTCAAACCCCTACGACACTTAAGGAGCTCCGACAGGCACTGATGCAAGAATGGGAGGCTATACCCCAGCAGCTGCTTGACCACCTGATCCAGAGTATGCCAATCCGTTGTGCAGCCATATTGATGTCGGGGCAAATGTGCAGGAAACAGGACGTTTTGTAGCCCATGTGTTTCGAGACTGTTTTCTCAACTTATCACCAACACCGCGGACTTGCAGATCTGTGTAGTGTGTGTTCCCTATGTGCTTATGCTATTAGCGCCAGTTTTGTGTAGTGCCACGTTGTGTGGCACCACATTCTGCAGTTATCCTTACTTTATGAGCATGAATGTATTATGTCATATGGGATCATATTCTGGGGCAACTCATCAAATTGAGCAAAACTTTTTGGGTGCAAAAGCACTGATAAGAATCATTTGTGATGTAAATTCAAGAACATCATGTAGAAACCTGTTCAACAAACTTTGTATCCTAATCACTGCCTCTCAGTATATTTATTCCTTAAAGAAATTTGTTGCAAGTAATACTTCTCTATTTCTAACCAATAGCTCAATACATAGTATCAATACTAGAAATAAGAACAATCTACATAAAGACCTAAAAGCGGTTACCTTGGTCCAAAAAGCGGTCCAACATTCAGGAACACACATTTTCAATAAATTGCCAGTAACCATTAAAAACTTGGTTTCAGATAAAGCGCGGTTTAAACAGAGTATGAAAGACTTTTTGATAGGCAATGCAACTCCTTCGACTGTATAGATGAATATCTCAACAGAGACTGTTAAGCCAGCATAAGTACAAATGTCTGTTAGATTTCAGTTTTGACAGCACTTGATCACAACAGTCAAGATTAGGTATTTTGTGTATGATAAATTTATTAATAGTGCATAACAATGTTTCATTCTGACAGCGTGTTAATTCTTTAAATATTAGTTGTTCCAGTTTAGCGCATTGTATTCACCTATTTCGACAATCTCCTGATGAATTATCAGGGTAGTAAGTATTATATTCAAATTTTTTATGTTTTTATGTTATACTTTCTGACACGTTTCACAGCCACGAGAACCATCTCATTTATTGGTTCTATGGAACGAAAGCTGAATCTAATCTGATCTATTCTCAAATTTCAGTTTTGGAGAAACATTGTACTGATATTTATTTGAAGTAAATATGGATAGAACATTATGCTAATTTTTTCTACAAGAATGTATAATTTGTTTTTTGAGGACGATTGGGGAATAGCCTTGAAATGACAAAACGTAATGACTACCAAAATGCTGTCGTGAGCTCGATATTGGACTCGCTCTGTGAATGGAAAATAAGCTTGCGATGGTCAGTATCAGGTTTTGAAACTTGTCTTCCTCATCACCAAGCTTGTTAGCTAAGTAATGTGAGCGTGTGCGTGCTATTCTGTCATTCTGCGCAACGGATTAATCTGAGACGTACCCTTTACCCTGTGGCTCCTGCAAGATACAATTTCCACCCCCACACTACTACAGAAGTCAGACAGCAATAAATATCTTCTAGTGTCGTCCGCTGTGAGGAAATGACACAAAAATTCACAAAATTTCTTACATAACTAGTGGCATACTTGAGTACTGGAGTAGTGCTGTTAGTATAAGAAAAACATGAAACTAACAAAAATTATTATTTATTTTGCAAAAATTCTGAGAAATCACAATGGCACTTTTAGTTATGAACTGAACAAGTTATTTCTGGGTTCTTTTCAGAATGTGAAGTTACCTCTTAAGGATAGGATTCGCTAATGAAATTTCTATACAAAGTTTAAGATTGTTATTGACTTGGCAGAATGGCTGAGAGCTGCGCCTGCTCAACTTGAATAATTATCCGTTAGAATGTTGCTAGGTATGGTCGAGGCTGTCACGTGTGAAATGCAGTGAAGTGTTTTGTTGTGGAGGAAATATGGGGCTCGCAAGAGCTGTAGCGCACAATATCATAAGCTGCGATGACTGCTGTCTGCGCTGCTCGCTGCTCGCTGCTCACAAATAAGATAACTCTTCTTATATCTGGACTGACCTTTGCCAAACAAACTCTCCCTACGCCTTGATGAAGTCAAGGACTCCTATTCGCCCCTAGTCTAACTATTGGCGTGATACACCAGTCAGATAACCAGTCCACCGCGATGCCACTCAAAAATTCGCTCGCAGGCGTTTAACTATAACTCTGTCTGTTCACACCGCACAATAAGTGTGGCGGCCAGCACAGTGAACAATGCTTAATTGCAAGGACTCAATATAGAGTCGCACTCTGATTCACTCTCGACATAGGTGCTCTCCCAGTGAAGTACTGAGGAGAGACTTGTTCCTCGCTCTTTGAGTACACTTACGAGCGCACACGCTCTCGTTACATGTTCTCGCTCCAAGAGGACAACAGAACGGCCCCTCTTCACGCCAGACGTGGAGGGGTATATCTTTCGGTCTCTTCCATTACTCCTTCAGCTCAAGGCGTCAGGAATATCATCTGCCAATCAGCATTGCTCTTCTAAAACTGGAGAATGACGTTTCTTTTAAGGCGACCAATCCGGAAATCTGTAACATCGGCGTTTGGCGTTTGCTGTCTCCCTGTGAAAACCTCTGAAACTGCATGCTATGTTTGTAAAGAATGCGTAGGCTGGTCGCTCCCACACAATGTAGCGGAATTTGCTTTTAAGCCGAACACGGGGTCATTCTCCCCTTTCACTCAGGCAAACGCTGCCTGCTCCATGGCTGGTCGCTGTCCAACGTAGATAGGCTGAATCGTCCTCCGAAGGGACCGGCCTCCCAGCGTGTGGTCCGCCTCTGCTGAACTAAAAGCTCTTGTGACCGTCGTGTCTTGAATGTGTGTGTGTGTACGCCAGCCTCGAGTAACTCAACCCCCGTGCGCACTTGTTATTTGCGTATCATTTACATGAATTCATACAACATTGACTTTATCTTATCGAGTTTGGGTTCGAATGAAGCGTCTTGATGTGCGGAATATGATTGTGAGAGCGGAATATGTAAGCAATGAAGGTCAGGAGACCACGACGTCTTACAATAAGTATAGTCACGAGTGGCGCACTTTTCTGAGACTCTGAAGTTTGCAGTTTGTTTTTAAACCAAGGCCTCCAAGCCTCTGATGCATCTCTTACTTATCATCTCAAGAAATTTAAATTGCTGCCCAAATTTTGACCAAAGTGTCTCACGGCCCATAGAGATACTAGCCGGTGCAGCAAGAGTTACCAAAAGATCCTGGTCAGGAATGCGGGATAAATCTATTCTCAAAGGACATTGGAAAGAACGTGATTATCCACAAGGATGCATAAAATTTATGCACTCGAGACGTCTGGAATTCTACACACATGACTCCTGAGTAAATCGACAAGAATAAGCTGATGGTTTTTCCTTGTTCCATTAGCGGAGGAAGCGAATGCAAACCGTTCTTCTTGAGCAGGTCAATAACGCTCAATTTTAGAATTTTCAACAAATACGAATTTAATATCTCTCAAAATATCGTCATAAAATTTGTTGTGCGGGTCAAATGGTGTGATAATTCAATTCTCTTTTTGTCGCTACAAACTTGCTCAAGTAGCCAATCACTCTGCTATGCCACTACAACTACTAAAAAGTGATTTTCCGTAGCTGGTTAAAAAATAAACCCATTCAGCTCGAATTCTAAAATCTTCAAAATGATAGCACAAATTTTTTAAAAAAAAATCTTCAAATTCCTGTACTCGGCTGCAGACCCACGCACAAGTTTTTCCGCTGCAACTGTTCATTTTTGACAAAGTATCAGGATGAACGGTGTCCTGAAATTCGCAACCAGAAAATGTCGAGTAAAGGTCCTCTAATCTCTCCATCCAATCTCCGCCCGTCACGTAGAATCGCCGCTCGGCAACTAGGATAGCCGAAGGTCTTATTTTACGGCAGTGCGTGGCCGCAATAGCGTTTCCAGCAACATTGCTGCAACGCTTCAATGCCCAGGCCACATCCTTCTTAGTTCTTCAGAATGAGATTTTCACTCTGCAGCGGAGTGTGCGCTGATATGATATGAAACTGAGCTACCGAAGCACGACTCACGGCCGGTCCTCACAGCTTTACTTCTGCCAGTATCTCGTCTCCTACCTTCCAAACTTTACAGAAGCTCTCCTGCGAAACCTTGCAGAACTAGCACTCCTGAAAGAAAGGATACTGCGGAGACATGGCTTAGCCACAGTCTGGGGGATGTTTCCAGAATGAGATTTTCACTCTGCAGCGGAGTGTAGAGCACTTGCCCACGAAAGGCAAAGGTCCCGAGTTCGAGTCTCGGTCGGGCACACAGTTTTAATCTGCCAGGAAGTGTCTTAGTTCTTGTCTGTATGTGTTTGCCTTTCAATCTTAGCCTCGATTCTTCTCCCTCAGCCGATAGTGTTGGTGTGTCAAGTCACGTGAAACAGCATAATTTCGTTCTTGGAGATTAGGTTCGTCTAATGAATTACACGAACCACTGTTCCAAGAATACAGAAGCAGCTAGAAGTATGTAAAATTGGGAAAACGAGACGAACAACGAGAAATCCATGAACGTGGTAAATGCATCTACAACTAGAGAGAAAGAAACAGGAAGTAATGTACACAAACAGCGAATTCGGAAAGAGCTCGTTCTCGCAGCTATCGTTTTAGATCTGCAGTACTGAACAGAAATTTTATTCTACGTCGGTTATTAAGACGCCTGAACGTTTCTGAAGCTTCACCATTCGTTTTAAATGGGCATCAATTTGCCAACTGTTATTAATTTATTGCGATAGTTGTATACATTACTTTTCACGCCGTATAATTCTGGTCTACTACTTTAATAAATTCTTTGAGCCCTTCCACAAAAGCAATGCAAATGCCTTGTACCAAGAAGCATATGGATGAGAAATGAACTTTAAAGATGTAAAATTTTTCAGTGTGTCGCGTCTGGCAGCTCAAAAATGTGGAAGAAAATACTTTTTAAACATTTACAACAAAGTTGCTAATTAATTATTTAGTGCTGGTTGACTAGTTTCGGACTTCGCCCATTTTCGCCATCCACTCCTTACACAGAACAAAATCTGTTACGAGTGGATGCGTTGATTGTAGAAAATAAAGGTATCATAAATAATATGGTTATGTGGGTACTATTTAAGTATTTTGAATTGAGGATGTGTTTGGTGTGGACAGTTCTACGAGGATTGGAACTTTAATAGTGGCAACTATTTATTTACAGCTCGTGCAAAATAGATACGTGTTTCAAAGTTTTACTGACCGTCAAAGTAGTCACCAGCATTGTGAATAACCCGTTGCCAGCGATGTGGAAGTCGTAGGATACTCTCAGCAGTGCCAGTTGTGTTGACAGTTCGAGCGGCGCGGTCTATTGCCCGACGAATTTGTAGCAGTTCTGAAGCGAATGCCGTGAATTGTTTCCTTCAGTTTAGAGATCGAGTTGAACTCACGAGGGCTTAAGTCAGGGGAGTGCAGTAGGTGGTGCAGCACTTAGCAGACCCATCAGTCAAACAAATCAATAACAGCTTGCACTTACGTGCTTGAGCATTGTCCTGCAAAATGATGGTCAGGTCCTGCAGAAAGTGTCATCACTTCTGTCTCTATGCTATTCATTTTTTTGAACACAACCTACGACCAGCTTAGAGACAGAAGTGATGACTCTTTCTGCTGGACCTGACCATCATTTTACAGGACAAAGCTCAGCCACGTACAGTGCAAGCTGTTACTAATTTGTTTGACTGATGGGGCTGCTAAGTACTATACCACCTACTGCACTCCCCTGACTTAAGCCCTCGTAAGTTCAACTCGATTTCTAAACTGAAGGAAACACTTCACGGCATTTGCTTCATAACTGCTACAAATTCGTCGGGCACTAGACCGCGGCACTCGAACTTTCAACACGACTGGCACTGCTAAGAGTATCCTACGACTTCCACATCGCTGGCAACGGGTTATACACAATGCTGGTGACTACTTTGAAGGTCAGTAAAACTTTGAAGTACGTATTTATAGTTGCCACTATTAAAGTTCCAACGCTCGTATTTATGCCACCAAACTTGAATGTATCTCAGACCTGCGTTCGAAGATGTCACAATTGTATCTACACCTTACTGTACCGTATTATGTTAATGTATGTGCAATATATATATATTGCGCGCACATACACACACATACACATATATATAAATTGTGGTACCTTCATTAACCAGCATGATGTGATCCACGTGACAACGATATTTCATATACAGTGGAGAATTTGTTCTCATTGGATTACGCTGGCTTATTTATTGCAGGTATTATCACAGTTTTGATAGTAACACACTCGACACCAACATAATTTATAAAGTAGCCAAAACATGACGATATAACTATTGTGGCAGTTAAAAGAAGGAATTCAACGAATGTAATAAAGCCTACGCTGGACAGACGGACGTTTAAGGAGACCTGGACGTGAAATGACTGAAAGTTTCGGAAAGATGTTTTTGTCACCACTTTCTCTCGTTTCAAAAAATATATTTTTTATCTACTTTCCAGTTGTTGATTTCGTCTTAAACGCTCTTTGAGCAAATGTCTGCGAACCAGCTATGCTCATGCGACAGGCAAGGAATATCACCATAAACATTTCTTGCCTGCCGCAGTCATGGAAACAATAAAGCCAATATACAGGGACCTCGCAGATACAAAATTGCTTAGCAGATGTCTGCTTGACCATACACGAAACCCTAATGAAAGTTGCAACAGCTGCGTGTGCAAAGAATACCAAAAACAGAGTTTGTTCGATTGACAATACTCAGGTGCAATGGATGCTGTCATCTGTTTCAGTGACGGTATAATTAGCAAGACAAAACTAATGGACATATTAGGCATCCAGCCAGTAAATAATATGATGTTAGTTGTGTTGGATGCCACAGATTGTCAGGAAGTAGTTGAAGCTGAAAAGATTGCGAAAGTCAGCTCTAACGGTCAGAGTAAGGAAAAGATTCCTGAAAAAGTCTGCAGAGGATGAAGAAGCAGCTGGCCAGCAAGAATAATGCTGCTGGAATGATCGTAAAGACACATACGGTGAGTCGAAAACACTGAGAACAATCTTTTCTCGTTTTCTCGAAACTACATTTTCAGGACATTAGGTACATAATTTTCACAATGATTTGACTTTGTTCACCAAATTCCGACAGAGTGAACCGTCCGTTATACAGAATATCGTATTTCTTTATAACAGATAATTAAACAGCTTTCCTTGTACAGCTTTAGTGAATGTCATTCAGTGTTGGTACAAAACCGCAGCTTCCTTCGCATTCTAGATCAAGATCTAGATCAAGAGTAACACGCGATGAAAGAGAGTCGTAGATATGCACCCCGTTGAACTCCAGGCGCCCTTAAAAAGAGACATACGGGATAGGTTAACAGAAGCGAAAATAACTTTTCAATTCTCAGCACGCACCTCAGAGAACAATACACACTCCATTGAAAATATCGAGAGAAATTTCACTACTTTACATATGTCTTCGAAGGCCAAATGATGGACATGCTAGGATAAACACCTGTACAAATCTACATTCCACCACTACGCTCCCAGAACAAATGTTAAATCAACAAACAGAATCACGCAGCAGAAAATTCATAGAAAATTTCCATAGCACCTCAATCAGCACATGAAAGGCACTCCATCATGCATTAATCATCAAATACGCGACTACAGACGATTCATAGAAACCTTCAAGAATACCTTAATCAGCATATGCATCGCAATCTATACAGCGAGAATTATCACAGCAGAATACTATTGTATGTAGATTTAATTGACATACTAATTAAACAATAAGTTTGCTGAAAGGAAATGAAATAGTAATTGTACAACTGTGATGTGATGGGACACTGTCTTACACTGGGTATAGACATTGATCTAAATACAATAACGAAGTAGACTGAATACATCAAAGATTATATAAGACATAATAAAATTCGTTGCACCAACATCTGTCAAAATTGTGATAGTATTTACGATAAATAAGCCAGAGTGATGCACAGTATAGTTCAGTGAGGAACTTCTCCGTTGTATATGAAATGTCGTTGTCTCGTGAATCACATCATGCTGGGTAACGAAGGCACAACTGTTAAGGAAAATATATATTATGCAGATATACTAACATAATACAGTAAGGTGTAACTACAATTGTGACATATTTTGACACAGGTCTTAGATACATGTAAGTGTTATGACATAAATAGAACTGTCCACACCAAACACATCCTAAATACAAAATACGCAAGTAGCTACCATATGAAACACACTATTGCTGATAAACTAGTTGTATTATCCACATTCGACGCATCGACTCATTATAAATTTTATTCTCTGTAACAGGTGGCATCTGAAAATAGGCAAAGCCTGAAACTTGTCAGCCAACACTAAATAACTAGCAGCTCTGGTGTAAACTTTTAAAAAATGTTTTTTTTTTCAGCTCTTGAAAGAGGAGTATCAGACCTTTGTATCAACTTCCACTAGCCGAAAACTGAACGGTTGCAACCCGTATGTAGTAGATAATAGTGGTATTGGTTTTACCAATTCTCGGACGAATTACTTTTAAATGATATATTCGAAATCAGATTTCAGCATTCCGGAAAAGGTATGTTCCCAGTATCAGTTAACAGGCTAAAGTTTTGGAAGCAGTTCGCCTGCTTTAAAAAAAGAAGGTATCCATGATGCCCTATTTCTTTTGTTCTTGCTAATTTTTCCTAATGGTATGTAAATGTAGCAGAGCTCCACTCATATCCACTATCTTGCTTTTGTTAATTATGCGGCCATAACGTGGCTCTTGTAAACACATTTAGCCCGGAAATGTTTTGCCGCAAACATTGCCGGGCAACAGTAACCGGCAATGTTGCTGTATGTTTGGCTGTAATTCATGTAGCCGTGATATTTCCATACAACACTGCCGGCCCATATTGTCAGCAGTAGCCAATTGTCACAGTCTGCGTAAACGTACTTTTACGTGGTGTTCTGGTGAAGAGGACTAGTGATGATCGAATAAGATTCGTAATGCCACATTTCTTATTATGAGAAGTAATCCTTTTTTTCTATTAGATGATTTTTGTTTAGTACTATATCTTCAGAGACTACAATTGAAGCCGGCCGGGGTGTCCGAGTGGTTCTAGGAGCTACAGTCTGGAACCGCGCGACCACTACGGTCGCAGGTTCGAATCCTGCCTCGGGCATGGATGTGTGTGATGTCCTTAGGTTAGTTAGGTTTAAGTAGTTCTAAATTCTAGGGGACTGATGACCTCAGAAGTTAAGTCTCATAGTGCTCAGAGCCATTTGAACTACAATTGAAAACAGATAAACCAATTTACAAACACAGAATTTAAAGATATAACCACTTCTACTTTCAAACAAGCCCTGATGTCACCATCCTCTTCATACTTCTCTACCATTTTTTTCAACCTTTCATCAAGTTTCGTAAAAGTTGTTTTCTTTCGTTTACCTTCCATACTTAATTCTGACCTCATTAATGCACATACCGAGTTCTCTGCTTCTGTATTCATACACTCGATCATGTGTCTGATTTTAGGATTCGGTTTTCCGATAAGATTATTAATTTATTACGAGCCAGCTATCGCAGACATCTTCAGGTCGAAACGCCAGAGCAGCACAAATGAGGATCTGCAGCCTTACTTCTTCGTTTTCTCTGTATTCGCAAATAAGTCCCAACTCTTGCACTTTCTCCAGACAGATTTCTTCGTATGGAAATGGCAGCCATGCACCTGAACCGACGGGCTCACAACTGTTAGCGAAGAAATTGCAGCTGATTCGAAATCAACAGTGACATTATTAGGATTCCACTCAGGTACATTATCCATAACTCTGCGGAAAATACGGATATATCTACATCTACATTTATACTCTGCAAGCCACCCAATTGTCTGTGGCGGAGGGCACTTTACGTGCCACTGTCATTACCTCCCTTTCCTGTTCCACTCGCGTATGGTTCGCGGGAAGAACGACTGCCGGAAAACCTCCGTGCGCGCTGGAATCTCTCTAATTTTACATTTGTGATCTCCTCGGGAGGTATAAGTAGGGGGAAGCAATATATTCGATACCTCATCCAGAAACGCACCCTCTCGAAACCTGGACAGCAAGCTACACCGCGATGCAGAGCGCCTCTCTTGCAGAGTCTGCCACTTGAGTTTGCTAAACATCTCCGTAACGCTACCACGGTTACCAAATAACCCTGTGACGAAACGCGCCGCTCTTGTTTGGATCTTCTCTATCTCCTCCGTCAACCCGATCTGGTACGGATCCCACACTGATGAGCAATACTCAAGCATAGGTCGAACGAGAGTTTTGTAAGCCACCTCCTTTGTTGATGGACTATATTTTCTAAGGACTCTCCCAATGAACCTCAACCTGGCACCCGCCTTACCAACAGTTAATTTTATATGATCTTTCCACTTCAAATCCTTCCGTACACATACTCCCAAATGTTTTACAGAAGTAACTGCTACCAGTGTTTGTTCCACTGTCATGTAATCATACAATAAAGGATCCTTCTTTCTATGTATTCGCAATACATTACATTTGTCTATGTTAAGGGCCAGTTGCCACTCCCTGCACCAAGTGCCTATCCGTTGCAGATCTTCCTGCATTTCGTTGCAATTTTCTAATACTGCAACTTCTCTGTATACTACAGCATCATCCGCGAAAGGCCGCATGGAACTTCCGACACCATCTACTAGGTCATTTATATATATATTGACAAGCAATGGTCCCATAACACTCCCCTGTGGCACGCCAGAGGTTACTTTAACGTCTGTAGACGTCTCTCCATTGATAACAACATGCTGTGCTCTGTTTGCTAAAAACTCTTCAATCCAGCCACACAGCTGGTCTGATATTCCGTAGGCTCTTACTTTGTTTATCAGGCGACAGTGCGGAACTGTATCGAACGCCTTCCGGAAGTCAAGGAAAATTGCATCTACCTGGGAGTCTGTATCTAATATTTTCTGGGTCTCATGAACAAATGAAGCGAGTTGGGTCTCACACGATCGCTGTTTCCGGAATCCATGTTGATTCCTACAGAGTAGATTCTGGGTTTCCAGAAATGACATGATACCCGAGCAAAAAACATTTTCTAAAATTCTACAACAGATCGATGTCAGAGATATAGGCCTATAGTTTTGCGCATCTGCTCGACGACCCTTATTGAAGACTGGGACTACCTGTGCTTTTTTCCAATCATTTGGAACCTTCCGTTCCTCAAGAGACTTGCGGTACACGGCTGTTAGAAGGGGGGCAAGTTCTTTCGCGTACTCTGTGTAGAATCGAATTGGTATCCCGTCAGGTCCAGTGGACTTTCCTCTGTTGAGTGATTCCAGTTGCTTTTCTATTCCTTGGACACTTATTTCGATGTCAGCCATTTTTTCGTTTGTGCGAGGATTTAGAGAAGGAACTGCAGTGCGGTCTTCCTCTGTGAAACAGCTTTGGAAAAAGGTGTTTAGTATTTCAGCTTTACGCGTGTCATCCTCTGTTTCAATGCCACCATCATCCCAGAGTGTCTGGGTATGCTGTTTCGATCCACTTACTGATTTAACGTAAGAGGAGAACTTCCTAGGATTTTCTGTGAAGTCGGTACATTGGATTTTACTTTCGAATTCACTGAACGCTTCACGCATAGCCCTCCTTACGCTAACTTTGACATCGTTTAGCTTCTGCTTGTCTCAGAGGTTTTGGCTGCGTTTGAACTTGCAGTGAAGCTCTCTTTGATTTTGCAGTAGTTTCCTAACTTTGTTGTTGAACCACGGTGGGTTTTTCCCGTCCCTCACAGTTTTACTCGGCACGTACCTGTCTAAAACGCATTTTACCATTGCCTTGAAATTTTTCCATAAACACTCAACATTGTCAGTGTTGGAACAGAAATTTTCGTTTTGATCTGTTAGGTAGTTTGAAATCTGCCTCCTATTACTCTTGCTAAACATATAAAACTTCCTCCCTTTTTTTGTTTTCCTATTTACTTACATATTCAGGGATGCTGCAACGGCCTTATGATCAGTGATTCCCTGTTCTGCACTTACAGAGTTGAAAAGTTCGGGTCTGTTTGTTATCAGTAGGTCCAAGATGTTATCTGCACGAGTCGGTTCTCTGTTTAATTGCTCGAGATAATAATATATATGTTTGTTTTCTTGTGTTTGGTAAAAATTCAAAAGCCACGTATAGATGCTTGTTCCGTACTTGGAATTTCAGAAGTCTGTTTTTCCGCCAAAAACTAATATCCTATCTCGAAAGCTATCATCACCGAAGAGAAAACTGCTGCCGTCATTAGTGGTTAGTAACTCTGATTGAAGATCAACTTCTTGTTGTGTTTCTGGCTCTTTCTGATTGCCGTGAGATTTGGCCCGCTGCATGTATAATATCCTCTTCATTGCTTGCTGTTCTGGCATTTCGGTAACAAAATCATACCCTTAACTGTGCGAGTCGCCTAACGTTTCGGTTTATATTTTAGAATTCGAAGTCTTTTCCTCTCGGGATCCCTTCTTCGCCTGGTTCATCGTCCTATTTACTTCTAAGCGAGCGTCATCCGGTGTCCCACATTGATGCACGTTTGAACTAAGCACGATACAGTCTTTCGTCTTATACATTCCTAGGCAATATGTTGTCCTATGTTTCGAACAGCGCCATATCACAGTCCCATCAGCTTTGGTTCTCTTTACTATGTACGAGTAACCATCATAGTGGGCACATGGTTTACCGTGGGTGGTGATTGAAAGTTCCACATCGAACGTAAAAGCAAGCAGAGACACAAGGCCAACGAGCTGAATACTCTGTAGACTCACACTGACAGTGGCTAGCCAAGCGGTCAGTCACTTGAGTGGACGAGGACTTGCCGAGTGCGCGAGCGGTCTAGGGCGCTGCAGTCATGGACTGTGCGGCATGTGTGTGTGTGTTTGTCCTTAGGACAATTTAGGTTAAGTAGTGTATAAGCTTAGGGACTGATGACCTTAGCAGTTGTGTCCCATAAGAGTTCATACACATTTGAACATTTTTTTTCCCGATTGCATGTGGGTCGTGCCGTACAGGGATCGTTTCCGGTGAATGACAACTCCCGGGGGCGTAGGTAGGCTCTGCCCTTTAGCATGTACACTATGTGATCAAAAGTATCCGGACACCCCCTAAAACATAGGTTTTTCATATTCCGATGCATTGTGCTGCCACCTACTGCCAGGTACTCCAAATAAGCGACCTCAGTAGTCATTAGACATAGTGAGAGAGCAGAATGGGGCGCTCCGCGGAACTCACGCACGTGGTCAGATGATTGGGTGTCACTTGTGTCATACGTCTGTGCAGGAGATTTTCCAACTCCTAAACATCCCTAGGTCCATTGTTTCCGATGTGATAGTGAAGTGGAAATGTGAACGGACACGTACAGCACAAAAACGTACAGCCCGACCTCGTCTGTTGACTGACAGAGACCGCCGCCAGTTGAAATGGATCGTAATGTGTATTAGGCAGACATGTATACAGACCATCACACAGGAATTGCAAAATGCATCAGGATGCACTGCAAGTACTATGACAGTTAGGCGGGAGGTGAGAAAACTTGGATTTCAGGGTCGAGCGGCTGCTCGTAAGCCACACATCACGCCTCGCTTGGTGTAAGGATCGTAAACATTGGACGATTGAACAGTGGAAAAACCTTGTGTGGAGTGACGAATCACGGTACACGATGTGGCGATCCGATGGCAGGGGTGGGTATGGCGAATGCCCGGTGAACGTCATCTGTCAGCGTGTGTAGTGCCAACAGTAAAATTCAGAGGCAGTGGTGTTATGGTGTTGTTTTGCGTGGCGCTACCACAGCACAGGCCTACATTGATGTTTTAAGAACCTTCTTGCTTTCCACTGTTGAAGAGCAATTCGGAGATGGCGATTGCATCTTTCAACACGATCGAGCACCTGTTCATAATGCAGGCCTGTGGCGGAGTTGTTACACGACAATAACATCCCAGTAATGGACTGACCTGCACAGAGTTCTGACCTGAATCCTATAGAACAGCTTTGGGATATTTTGGAACGACGACTTCGTGCCAGGCCTCATCGATTGACATCGATACCTCTTCCCAGTGCAGCACTCCGTGAAGAATGGGCTGCCATTTCCCAAGAAACCTTCCAGCTCCTGATTGAACGTATGCCTGCGAGAGTGCAAGCTGTCGTCAAGGCTAAGGGTGGGCCAACATTATATTCAGTTCAAGCATTACCGATGGAGGACGCCACGAACTTGTAAGTCATTTTCGGCCAAGTGTCCGGATACTTTTGATCACATTGTGTAGCTTCTAGCAAAACTATGTGCGAATTTCTCAGATTTCTGGATAGGTGCGATTTTCACTGGGTGCGATTTTCACATATCCGGATGAACAGTTACCTAGTTGTTCTCCAAGTGAAAACCTGAACAGCAACAAACAAATAATTTCTGCAAAATCCTCTAGTCTCACTGTCTCTCCATGTTTCGGGTTTTTCTTGCACCACTCTTAGGTACTGAGTTTGTTGCTTTGACACGACATTGTAGATTGAAAGATCTGCAATTTTACCTGTAGACTTCTTGAGCAGAGCTAACAAAGAGAAAGTTATACATGTTGATGAACAATGCACTCACAGATGGATGCATTCCAGCAGAGCACACAGTTTTGGTTTTAAGTTACGAAATTTTGGAAATCAGTTTTCTGCAGCAAGCTCGTTACGGAATATCAGAAACACTTCTTTTGAATTGGCCAAGAGTAATTTCTTCTGCCTTTAAATTTTTAATCGCCAATTCTAACACATACACAATTCTTCATACAAAGACAAAGTGAACAGAATTTATCATCCTAAAAAATACTATTGATTCGCCCTTTTATTCCTCAGGAAAGAACGGTGTCTGACATTGCCCGTATGCCCTTTTCGTTTTTTAGCGTTCATGCAGTTTCAACCAATCTGAAACAATAAACTCAAATGCTTTCTTTATCACAGGCCAATAAAGTGGAATCAAAGTGTGAAGTCGCCGTTTTTGAGCATGATTTGAAATGCACATCTTTTGCTTTTATCAGTCCCGCAAAGCAGTGAAACCATAGCAGTTTTGGCAGCTGTGCTGTTCAAGAGAATTTAAGCCACCAACTATAATATGTCTGCTCACCTGGCAATGTTTACGTCTTGTGGGCTCACTTCAAATGGTTCAAATGGCTCTGAGCACTATGGTGCAAAATGGATCAAATGGCTCTGAGCACTATGGGACTTAACATCTATGGTCATCAGTCCCCTAGATCTTAGAACTACTTAAACCTAACTAACCTAAGGACATCACACAACACCCAGTCATCACGAGGCAGAGAAAATCCCTGACCCCGCCGGGAATTGAACTCGGGAACCCGGGAGCGGGATGAGCATTATGGGACTTAACATCTAAGGTCATCGGTCCCCTAGAACTTAGAACAACTTACACCTAACTAACCTAAGGACATCACATACATCCATGCCTGAGGCAGGATTCGAATCTGCGACCGTAGCGGTCGCGCGGCTCCAGACTGAAGCACCTAGAACCGCTCGGCCACACCGGCCGGCGTGGGCTCGCTTACGGAAACTTAAATAATGAGGCATCAGAACAAGTTGAACTAACATCTTCGAACAATTTTAAGCCAGGACCAACAGTATTTGAAATCTGTGAAATTTGTCGCTGTGCACTAACTACCCTTAAACTTTTTTGCACATAATGTTCTGTTTTCGTGAGCGGAGTACAACAAGCCCTTTGCAAAAACTCAGTCGTTGTCAAAAGCAAATCCTCGTGGTGCAGAAAAATCTTTGATTCTTCATCAAATTTCCAATTTCTACGAGTTTTCAGCTGAAGTTTTTTAATCGTTTAAACTCCCGAGGTAATATGTTATCAGATATGTGGCGTGCACATGGTTTCTTTTTAGGTTAGAGAACTCCATCCCCTTGGAATGAGAGACGAATTGCCTGAAAAAATCGAATTAACATCAGCCACAGTGTTCTCATAGAAAAGACTAATATGATATTAATAAAATGCAGAAGATCCAAGGGAAGGTCCCAAAGTCACTACCGCTTATTGAAGTTTATAATGTCTACATCTACATCTACATTTATACTCAGCAAGCCACCCAACGGTGTGTGGCGGAGGGCACTTTACGTGCCACTGTCATTACCTCCCTTTTTTGTTCCAGTCGCGTATGGTTCGCGGGAAGAACGACTGTCTGAAAGCCTCCATGCGCGCTCGAATCTCTCTAATTTTACATTCGTGATCTCCTCGGAAGGAATAAGTATGGGGAAGCAATGTATTCGATACCTCATCCAGAAACGCACCCTCTCGAAACCTGGACAGCAAGCTACACCGCGATGCAGAGCGCCTCTCTTGCAGAGTCTGCCACTTGAGTTTGCTAAACATCTCCGTAACGCTATCACGGTTACCAGATAACCCTGTGACGAAACGCGACGCTCTTCTTTGGATCTTCTCTATCTCCTCCGTCAACCCGATCTGGTACGGATCCCACACTGATGAGCAATACTCAAGTATAGGTCGAACGAGTGTTTTGTAAGCCACCTCCTTTGTTGATGGACTATATATTCTAAGGACTCTCCCAATGAATCTCAACCTGGTGCCCACCTTACCAACAATTAATTTTATATGATCATTCCACTTCAAATCGTTCCGCACGCATATTCCCAGATATTTTACAGACGTAACTGCTACCAGTGTTTGTTCCGCTATCATATAATCATACAATAAAGGATCCTTCTTTCTATGTATTCGCAATACATTACATTTGTCTATGTTAAGGGTCAGTTTCCACTCCCTGCACCAAGTGCCTATCCGCTGCAGATCTTCCTGCATTTCGCTACAATTTTCTAATGCTGCAACTTCTCTGTATACTGCAGCATCATCCGCGAAAAGCCGCATGGAGCTTCCGACACTATCAACTAGGTCATTTGTATATATTGTGAAAAGCAATGGTCCCATAACACTCCCCTCTGGCACGCCAGAGATTACTTTAACGTCTGTAGACGTCTCTCCATTGATAACAACATGCTGTGTTCTGTTTGCTAAAAACTCTTCAATCCAGCCACACAGCTGGTCTGATATTCCGTAGGCTCTTACTTTGTTTATCAGGCGACAGTGCGGAACTGTATCGAACACCTTCCGGAAGTCACGGAAAATGGAATCTACCTGGGAGCTTGTTTCTAATATTTTGTGGGTCTCATGAGCAAATAAAGCGAGTTGGGTCTCACACGATCGCTGTTTCCGGAATCCATGTTGATTCCTACGGAATAGATTCTGGGTTTCCAGAAATGACATGATACGCGAGCAAAAAACATTTTCTAAAATTCTACAACAGATCGATGTCAGAGATATAGGCCTATAGTTTTGCGCATCTGCTCGACGACCCTTCTTGAAGACTGGGACTACCTGTGCTCTTTTCCAATCATTTGGAACCTTCCGTTCCTCTAGAGACTTGCGGTACACGGCTGTTAGAAGGGGGGCAAGTTCTTTCGCGTACTCTGTGTAGAATCGAATTGGTATCCCGTCAGGTCCAGTGGACTTTCCTCTGTTGAGTGATTCCAGTTGCATTTCTATTCCTTGGACACTTATTTCGATGTCAGCCATTTTTTCGTTTGTGCGAGGATTTAGAGAAGGAACTGCAGTGCGGTCTTCCTCTGTGAAACAGCTTCGGAAAAAGGTGTTTAGTACTTCAGCTTTACGCGTGTCATCCTCTGTTTCAATGCCATCATCATCCCGGAGTGTCTGGATATGCTGTTTCGAGCCACTTACTTATTTAACGTAAGATCAGAGGAACAGAAAGTTTGTTGGAACCGGAAGTGAATAGCAACGAAATCCTTACTTCAGATTGGAATACGTATCGTAAAGATAGATTAGTCGCCAATGGTAGCGACGTATTTATTGCAATAAAGAACTCGATAATATCTAGCGACGTTATCACGGATTCCGAATGTGAATTAATCTGGGTAAAGTTAAGCATCGAAGAACGGCAGCAGTGGTAACCGGATGCTTAAAGAGCGCCTGGGTTAGGGTCTGCAGTGGTGGAGTGCTTTCAGAATATCGTTAGTATTCCGATCATGCCGTGGTTACAGGGAGTGACTTCACCTGTTCAGGTATAATTTGGGAAAATCATGCTATCGAAACTGGTACCAAAGACAGGGATCCGTGTGGCATTATTCTGAAAGTCTTGATCGAAAATAAATTAGAACAGATAATTAGAGAACCAAGTAGTAAAGATAGAACTCTCACCACTTTCCCATAGTTGACCATGTTACTGGCGTACTTCAGTACCATATGGCGTGGCCAGTTTCGAAGCCTGCGTTCCGAATTAGGGACGCACTTCTTATTCGTCGCAATAGCGTCACTGCTGCTCAAGAAAGTAAGTTATTTCTGTCATCTGCAGCTTCTATATATGGCGTTCAAATCAACAAATAAAATGTTGTGCAAAATAAAAGGGACACACACTTTGTGGGAATATGAAATGGATTGGTTACAGATGCTCAATCGTAGGTAAAACAGGTAGCAGACTACGGTTCATTGGTAGAATGCTAGGGAAATGAGGTCAGTCTCCCAATTGGATTGTTTACGACTTACTTGTAACGTAATTGTAGTAGATTGTTACTGTTGAGTTCGTATGAGTAGAGTTATACCTGAAAACCGGAATAAATTAACAATTGGTTTCTTTTTACCAACCTTCCGACTCAGATGAAACAGTTGCTGAACAGTTCAAAGAAGATTTTAGTTTCATTGCAAATAGGTACCTCATCCACACACTTAAGATATGTTTGAAGTCGCTGGTAGGCATAAAAAATCGTCCGAAATCGTACTATATGGTTTCTCCGAAAATTATTTTGAAGATTTAGCTCAGGAGCTCACTCGAAGTGTAAACGGGTGCGAAAATATACTCAACCTCTTAGCAACAAATAATCGCGAGCAAACAACGAGCATTATGATGAGTACGGGGATTAGTGACCACAAGGTGGTTGTAGCGAGAATGAATACCGTGACACAAAACCTTCCAAAAATAAACGCAAAATATATCTATTTAAGAAAGCAAATAAAAATTCACTTGGCATCTGCCTAAGAGACAGCCTCCATTCGTTCCGAGCTAACCATGAAAGAGCGGACCAGATGTGGCTTAAATTCAAAAAAATAGTATCGATAGCGATTTAGAGATTTGTATCAGATAAACTAATAAGAGATGATACTGATTCATCATGGTGCACATAGCAGGTCAGGACAATGATGCAGAAAGACAGAAAAGCCATGGCAAATTTAAAATAAAGCAAAATCCTCAAGACTGGCAATGTTTTACATAAGCTCGAAATTTAGCGCGAATCTCAATGCGAGATGCTTTTAATAGTTTCCACAACAAAAGTCTGTCTCGAAATCTGGCAGAAAATCCAAAGAGTTTCTGGCCGTAGAGTGGAAAGACAAAATCAATGACCTTTACCGCACGATAGAGAAAGGTTATGTTACCGATGACAGTGGCACTAAAGCGGAGATACTAAATACGGTTTTCCGAAATTCCTTCACCAAAGAAGACGAAGTAAATATTCCAGAATTCCAGTCAAGGACTGCCGCCAACATGAGTAACTTCGAAGCAGATATCCTTGATGTAGCAAAGCAGCTTAAATCACTTAATAGCTGTGGCCGAGCGGTTCTAGGCGCTTCAGTCCGGAACCGCGCTGCTGCTACGGTCGCAGTTTCGAATCCTGCCTCGGGCATGGATGTGTGTGATGTCCTTAGGTTAGTTAATTTTAGGTAGTTTTAAGTCTAGGGGACTGATGACCTCAGGTGTTAAGTCCCATAGTGCATCCCTTAGTGGATCGCTTAATAATGGCAAGTCCTCCGATCCAGATTGTACACTATTTTCATTGCTTTCAGAGTACTTGACAATCACATACAACCGCTCGCTCGACGAAGATTCGACCTAAGCCTGGATTGTTAGACTGGTCACTGCAGTACTCGTGATAGGAAGTAGGAGTTATCTGATGAGTTACAGACCCGTATCACTGACGTTGATGTGTAGTAGGATTTTTTAACGTGTGTTGTGTTCGAACATCATGAATTACCTCGAAGAAAACGATTTATTGAGAAATAGTCAGCACGGATTCAGAACATATCGCTCTTTTGAAATGTGACTGGCTCCTTATTGTCACGAAGCTATGTTTATTGTCGACAGAGGGGGCTCAAACGAATTCCATATTAGTAGACATCTAAAAGGCTCTTGATACCGTCCATTGTATAGCAATGGACTTTCGTCTCATTTATGCGACTGGATTTGTGATTTCCTGTCGGAAAGGTCATAGTTCGTACTAACTGATAGAAAATCATCGGTCAAACAAAAGCGATATTTTGCGTTCCCCACGAAGTGTTATAGGCTATCTGCTGTTTCTAATCTGTGTAAACGATTTAGGGGACAATCTGAGCAGCCCTCTTAGATTGCGGATGTTTGCCTTCTAGTAAATTCATCAGAAGATCAAAACAATGCTTTAGACAAGATATTTGTGTGGTGCGAAAATTGGCAATTGACCCTGAATAATGAGATATGTGAGATCGTCATTGTGAGTACTACAAGGAATCCATTAAATTTAGATTACACGATAAACCACACAAATGAGTTGGAATGGAAATCATTACAACAAAGCCTTTTTTCGTTGCGACGAGATCTTTTCACGAAATTTCGATCTCTGTGAAAATCATCTAAAACATTTTATCATCTATTCTATTATTTTATATAGCTGCTGAAAAATGATTAGCGGAACACACTGAAAAATGATTAGCGGAGCACAAAAAAGGCGAATATGCTTCTCTTTAAAAGACTTAGAGAAAAGTGGGGAACCAGCTGTCGCAATTCTCGTACCATTTTCTTCATCAAAAATATTAACATGCGTACGTATTCGCGCTCTTTTAACACAGAACATTTTAAATTCTTCTGCACATTCGCTCTTTATAGGTAAGCCTTCATACTCAGTACCTCCCTCTCACTGCCACTGTCCATATACAGGGTGTTACAAAAAGGTACGGCCAAACTTTCAGGAAACATTCCTCACACACAAAGAAAACATGTTATGTGGACATGTGTCCGGAAACGCTTAATTTCCATGTTAGAGCTCATTTTAGTTTCGTCAGTATGTACTGTACTTCCTCGATTCACCGCCAGTTGGCCCAATTGATGGAAGGTAATGTTGACTTCGGTGCTTGTGTTGACATGCGACTCATTGCTCTACAGTACTAGCGTCAAGCACATCAGTACGTAGCATCAACAGGTTAGTGTTCATCACGAACGTGGTTTTGCAGTCAGTGCAGTGTTTACAAATGCGGAGTTGGCAGATGCCCATTTGATGTATGGATTAGCACGGGGCAATAACCGTGGCGCGGTACGTTTGTATCGAGGCAGATTTCCAGAACGAAGGTGTCACGACAGGAGAAGGTTCGAAGCAATTGATCGGCGTCTTAGGGAGCACGGAACATTACAGCCTATGACTCGCGACTGGGGAAGACCTAGAGCGACGAGGACACCTGCAATGGACGAGGCAATTCTTCGTGCAGTTGACGATAACCATAATGTCAGCGTCAGAGAAGTTGCTGCTGTACAAGGTAACGTTGACCACGTCACTGTATGGAGAGTGCTACGGGAGAACCAGTTGTTTTCGTACCATGTACAGCGTGTGCAGGCACTATCAGCAGCTGTTTGGCCTCCACAGGTACACTTCTGCGAATGGTTCATCCAACAATGTGTCAATCCTCATTTCAGTGCAAATGTTGTCTTTACGGACGAGGCTTCATTCCAACGTGATCAAATTGTAAATTTTCACAATCAACATGTGTGGGCTGACGAGAATCCGCACGCAATTGTGCAACCACGTCATCAACACAGATTTTCTGTGAACGTTTGGGCAGGCATTGTTGGTGACGTTTTGATTGGACCCCATGTTCTTCCACCTACGCTTGTAACCTCCCCATAGAAATATTTAAATGAAACCAAGAACCAAGTGTAACCTCCGTACAAAAATAATAATTAAATGAATTTTATATATTGTAACCTCTGAACAAAATTGGCTCCCATTTATAATCTCTGTGCAGAAATGCATTCACATTTAATGTAACCACAAAATTCAATTCCTAAACCCGGAAATAATAAAAAAATTCAGTAACCTGGTAAATTTTATGACGACAGCAGCGCTGCGCCTCGGCCCTGTATTCTGAATAAAAAAGGAAAAATTCTTACCTCAATAAAAACTGCGAATATATCTGCTCTTACGTAAAAACTTTTCGGCACAGCTTCGTGCAATGCTGGGCTATATTTTTTTTTTTATTCTTGGAAGGAATGATCATGCATTGGAAGTATTCTTTAAATTGAAATGAATGCTTTTCTTAAAAAATTACTTTATATTATAAAAATTATTATTGAGGCATTATTTTTTTTAAAAGAAATTAATGACAGTTAATATACATTACTAGATATGCGCAAGGCTGCTTCTTTACCTTCTACAATAATACTCATCCTCCAAAGTCCCGACCAGAGCAGACTGCCGACACGCGCAGGCACGCGCCGACTACTGCCGACTAGCGACAAGCAACTACATACTACTCTCTGGTCAGAGGCTCTGCCATGCCTCGCCCATCGCCGGCAACGCATACGTCTTACATGACCCTCCACTGGGGGGGGGCAAAAATTTGGCAGCGATGGTGAGTCAATTGGACTTGCCATGAGCAACAAATTTTTCTTAATTAACTAAATTTACAATCACATAATATATACATATATATAAGTGCAGAACATGAAATAAAATATAGTGCACATGCATTGAGTACAGAACATATCAAGCAAAGACAAAATATATACACAATGAGTACAAATCATATTAACAAATAACATAAAGTGCACACGCACTGTAGTTCAGAATATATCAGCAAATCACAAAATGTATACGGAATGAGTACAAACCATATTAACAAATAACATAAAGTGCACACGCACTGTAGTACTGAACATATCAGGAAATCACAAATGTATATGCAATGAATACAAATCATGTTAACAAAATGACAAAAGTGCACATGCACTGTATATACTTTTTTTTTACTATTTTACAAGAACTAGGATAGGAAAGGGAAGGATTGCATCATGGTTGTAGCACTTTTAAGTTGCATGCAGCTGCACTGAAAGTCCATATCTTTCTACAGAAGCACAGCACCAAGTGAGACAATCTGAAGTTCTTTTCCTTGAAGTATTAATCAGTGTAGCCAAGACACTGAAATGTCGTAGTAATATTCCATGTTATCATTTTGGTAGTACATTTGGTATACCAAACAGTGGGACCATAACAACATCTCCATCGCTCAAGATGGTGGACAGCATGTCGTGTCAGCACCACGTTCTTGTAAGGTACACCAAAGTAGAATTAGTGCAAAAATCAAATATAGTGCTCCATGATCATGAGGATAGACAGGATAAACGGATATTGCAGTAATTTCTGGTAATTAGGTCAGAAGGTGAAGGACATTAAGTCACATACTAGTCTTCATTGAGAATTACACTAGTCTAACAACTGATCTGAGTAATTGGTGGCACTCATCGCCCAGTTACTGAACATTTCTGTACTGTGTATGAAGTATTACAGAATAATGTTCATAAATCATCTGATTACAGTGAACATTGGCGCTCATTGGCCTGTTTCAAACCATCAGAAGTCATCATTGAAAACAGGAGCTAATGAATGGGATAGTATTAACATAATTCACTTTGTCATAGTAATCATTGGCACTCATTGGCCAGTTACAAAACATCAGAAGTCATCATTCAAAACAGGAGCTAATGAATGGCATAGTATTAATATAATTCACTTAGTTATAGTAATCATTGGCACTCATTGGCCAGTTACAAAACATATAGCAAGTATTGAATAGTACAAAACATCTTTCATCATTCAAGTGACATACGACATATTTAAAATAATTATTGGCAATCATTGGCCAGTTACAAAGTATTCTTATGTTTTTATAAAACCTTATTCAGTACTATTCAGAAGTTATCATTCAAAATGAGAGTCAATTATTGGCATAGCGTTTATAGAGTATTACAAAATATTATTTACAGAAATTATTGGCATTTTTATAAAACCTTATTCAGTATTATTCAGAAGTTATCATTCAAAATGGGAGTCAATTATTAGCATAGCATTTATAGAGTATAACAAAAATATTATTTACAGAAATTATTGGCATAGCATGTATGCATTATTACAAAATATCATTCACTATTACTCAGAATTCATCATTCAAGTGACATAGGACATACTTAAAATGTAACACACTGTAACTATTACTCAAGGTCTGTGGTTAGAAAACATTACTCAGTATTACTCAGGATTCTCTTAAACTGGTAGCATTATTTGGGACAGGTAATACATTTTTTTTGTGCTAGCAATGCATTGCGTTGGGATCGATAATTAATTACTGGGGCATAACAATATTTGCATTTGACTTATTGCTGCAAATGAAGATGTGTAACGTCATTCGTCATGAGTCAGCTGTAGCAAGGTTATGAAACAAGTAGAGTATAAGTGATCACATTCATGAATGATACACACAAATGGGTAAGAAAAAATGCAAGTACTAGAACAGGTTTAATGATTAACTGCTTATAGTGTATTAATTTCGTGAATAATTTCTCCTGCAAAAAATACAAAATGGATTATTAAACTGAAAGAAGAAACGCATATTATGCTGAAAATTAGTGAACTTCGAATTAACAGGTAGTGAAATGAGTATAAAATATATATGTTCTCTAGCTGTCCTTTCCAAAACCTTCAGTCATCATACCATGCGACATAAGACATACTGTCAAAACGAACTGCAACAAATACTTAAATAACTACATAGCATAAATACATAAACTTCAACATTATCCTCATCTGCAAAGAAAAACTTCATTATCCATATCATCATAGCTCCATTATTATCATCACCTGTAAAGAAAAACTTCATTATCCATATTAACATATTCTTCATCATTATTCATCACCATTCATTATCATCTGCAAAAAAGTCACTTCATTATTCATTATACAACTATTCCTTATTTCTAGCATATTTCATCACTAAAACTAAGATGTGTAGTTCTATGTGACAGCCTGCATCAGTCGCCTCGTATTCTGAAAGAAAAAATTAGTTAAGACTACTATCATACGATGTGTATAGTATATTCTCGTTAATGCTTGTTAATTCTGATCCATTTACTCTTCGTGACTAGGTATTGCATCTTCTTTCGTTCATTCCGAAGGTGAAATTCCCATTTCTGTTTAATTTATTTCTTTTACACGTTATTTCTTTCAGAAAATGATGAACAAAGATTAATGTCTTGCATTTAAATCATATACCCATTAAATAGAAACTGGTTTCTAGTGATATAGTTGAGCATACAGCATAGCATGACGGAAAACGTAATATGTAAAAACACAGACAGTTTGCAGGTGCAAAAATGTACACAGAGTATCACAATGTGGCAGCAAAAAAAATGTAAAATAGTCACGATGTTGAGATATCATAAGGCAAAATGTTAAAGTCAACTGGTGTTTGTTATATCTTAAATATTTCATAGTGCATACAAACAAAACAGAAAAACAATCATACATACATGAAAAATGTGCACGCTCTGATGTGTAACGACAAGAAAGGCGACCTGCTAACCTTACCTTACTGGGCACTTACCAAGAAAAAATACGATAATCATCAGTAAGTGGTCACATAAATATAATTGCATAAGTGGTCATAAAATGTGTAAGTTCATCTGGAAAAATATGCACGGTCTGATGTGTAACGACATGAAGAGCGACCTGCTAACCTTACCTTGCCGGGCACTTGCCAAGAAAAAATACGATAATCATCAGTAAGTGTTCATGTGAATATAATTGCGTAAGTGGTCATAAAAAAAATTAGGAAATGGCATTACAGTGTGATAAATCGTAAAGTATGTTCATTCAATAAAGGGTTTGATGTTGGAGACATGGTTATTGCCCTTGCTTTTTCTGGTTCTCAAAGTTTCGACGTGTACTACATTGGGGTGAGGAATGCTGCGAATTCGATATGGACCTGCATATAGAAGCTCAAATTTACTGCATCTATTCTTTCCTCTGTTGGATAAATAGTGTGTACGTGCTAATATCTTCTGTCCAATGTGAAAGTCACGGCGTGTACAAACCTGTTTTTGCTGTCTTCTCCGGCGCTCTGCGGCACGTTTGATGTTGTTCAGAGCAATGTCAAATATTTCATGGTGTCGTAGTCGACGAGATGTAGGAAAGGTTACTAATTCTTTAATTTTGTTAGGTGGTTCAACATTTTTCAGTATAACAGACGGAGATAACATAGTAGATTCATTTGGTATGGAATTAATTACATCCTGGAATGAGAGTATGTGTGTGTCCCAATCAATATGTCTTTTATGGCAGTATATTCTACACAGTTTGCCTATTTCTTTCATTAATCGTTCACAAGGGTTCGAAGAAGCATGGTACCTGGATATATAGATCGGAGAAATGTTTCCAGCTCGTAACATACGTGTCCATATAGCAGATCGAAACTGTGGTCCATTGTCGGAAATTACTTTCAACACATGCCCTACTTGAAATAGAAAATGTTTTACAAATGCTTTCGAAACAGTTTTAGCAGTAGCTTTGCGTAACGGAGTGAAGGTAACAAATTTTGAAGTGAGTTCAACAGCGACAAAGATGTAGCAAAAACCTCTATTAGTTCTGGGAATCGGACCAAAAATGTGTACAGCGGCCATGTGTCTCAATTTAACAGGTACAATGGGATGTAATGGAGGAATATGTGAAGTCGTATCTGACTTAGCTTTCTGGCAGATTTTGCATGACGCTAAAACTCGTCGAATACGTTTCTCCATGTTGGTAAAATAACAGTTCTGTCTCAGTATAAGAAAACATTTTCTGGCTCCGTAATGTGCGTAACGTAAATGAGTATACAAAATTAATTTGTTAACAAGTTCGTCAGGAATGTATAATAACCAATTGTTGCTGTCAGGGTGAGAGCGGCGAAACAGAATATTATTGCATACAGTGTAATGGTTTCTAATGGTAACATTATTCCTATCTTGCCAAAGGTGTTTAATCTCTTTCCATACGTTGTCTTTACTCTTCTCTCGTACTATGTCTTGTAATGACGACGAGATGAAATTTTCAAATGTAACTTGTTGAATGTACATGACACTGAAATTTGCTTTGCAGAAGTTGGTTGCGATGTCTTGCTGATTGCTGCTGAGAGAACGGGATAGTGCGTCTGCTACAATATTTTGTGTGCCGGGAATGTGAACAATTGTAAAATTAAATTCCTGTAAATAAAGTTTCCATCTGCTTAATCTGTCGTGTGTAAATTTAGTGGAAAGTAAAAACTGTATCACTCTATGGTCTGTATAAACGGTCGTATGTCTTCCATAAAGGAAATGCCGAAATCTCGTAAATGCCCATACAACACATAATGTTTCAAGTTCTGTAACAGAATAATTACGTTCAGCAGGTGACAGAATGCGACTCGCAAATGCGATGTTTTTAATTACTGTAGAACCATCTTCTTCAATTTCCTGAAAAATGTGTACGCCAAAGCGGTGTTAGAACTGTCGGTGGCAATGGAAAAATTTCTAGTAGGATCTGGATGTGATAAAAGTGGTGCATTCAACAAAGCATGTTTCAAATAACATTTTCGTGAACAGGATTCTGTGTATCTGAAGTATTGCTTACGTTTCTGGAAGATGCAACCTATACTGTATCTAGTCAAATTCTTTCTGACGTGCTGTTATTTGTGGGAGGATGCTGTGGCATTTCAACTATTTGTACGGTTCTGTTATTTCTTCCTGACGTATTACGTTCGGGATGATATCTACTGTCTGGTTCATTCATGATAATATGATGTTGCGGATGATTTTGCTGTTGGTAAGACCGACTGTTATTAAACATACGCTGAAAATTGTGCCCATTACTTTTACATCTGTCATGATAATCATTTCTATACGTTGCATTACGATATGAATTGAAATAGTGTGTTTTCTGTACGTACTGATTTCCTTGTTGCTGTGCGTTACTATTTGTTGGAGCTGACGCTATTCGTGTAGGCGGCGAAACATTAAGGCTTGGTTGACCTTGTACATTACATTGTTGGTTAGTTATGCTAACCGGTTGGTTTTGTTGCTGTTGTTGAGAAAAAACTCTATTGTTACCAAAATGTGGTTCCTGTTGTTGATAATTTTGATGTTACTGATGATTGAAATTTTGTCTGTTATTAAAATTATGCTCATAGTTCTTGCCATTTCGGGAGTGTCTAATAAAAAAGATTGTCACTTTCGGTAAAACTTGTCTTATGTGGTTTTCTTTAGTCATTTCTAATACTAGATATTGACAGTTGAAGAGCTGTTTTGATAGATATAAAGGATAGTAGAAGAGAAGGCAGCAGTGCAGAAAACTAAAGAGGAAACAGCACTACTACGGCTCGGGGCCCTGTGCACGCTACGGCACATATTCATCAAAGTGTAATGAATCCCCTGAGGTCAATTACACGCTGCAAATAAATTTTAGTTTCTGTGT
This sequence comes from Schistocerca serialis cubense, assembly GCF_023864345.2. Classification (NCBI taxonomy): domain Eukaryota; kingdom Metazoa; phylum Arthropoda; class Insecta; order Orthoptera; family Acrididae; genus Schistocerca; species Schistocerca serialis. The sequence continues at coordinate 1,159,927,351 of NC_064638.1, read as the reverse complement.
TATAGGCCAAGCTGGTGGAAAAGCAAAGCTAAATTGTTGTATCCAATCCAATGGGTGAATCTGTGTTCTGTCATTTTTAAATACTTTAAATTTTCTCACTGATAGAAAATGTTTGTAATCAAAATTATCGTCTCTGTATGTGTGAACAGGTTCAGGGTTGTATGAGAATCTATTTGTCTGTGACTGTTTGGAATCTAACTCACGTACTCTCTGTAAATTACCTAAATTATACAGGCTGTGTGAGTGTGACAAATGTTCGGAATGTGGCGTATGCTGTGACGTGTTAGTGACTGAAACATTTTTCAACTCTGTCACTTCTTGCTGTAGAGATGACAATTTTCTATGTAATGTATTATTGGACGTATCTATCTCACTGATCGTCTGCTGTAAATTTTGAAATTCAGGTGTTTGATTAAACGAAATTGGTGAAGTATCGTCTGATTTGCTGTCATTATTACTTTCAATAACGCCAATACGACTGGCCAATTCATCATATTTTTCAGTCAGTATTTTTACCCGATCATCGTTTTTAGTGTCACAAGCATTAATTTGTTTTTGTATTTTACGTGTGGTTTCATTCAATTTTTTAATGTCTGCTTTGATGACATCGGAATCCTGTATTAGTTCTAATTGTTCAAGTCTGTCGGTCAATGTCTGAAAGTCTACTATGTGTGTATCTGTTTTTGATTTAAGATCGTAAATTTCATCACGCAATTCGGTGTTCAATTGTTTGATAGTATTAATTTCATCTGATACTGTGGCAATATTGTTGTCTACGTATGTTTTTGCTTTCGTAAACAATTTGCGTTTATCTTCTTGTCTCTGTGCGGTAATTGTTTCCATGACTTGTAGTTTTACTTTATTTTGTTCCTGTATGAATTTACGGTAACGCGTTTCACTGTTTTGTAGGTGGTGATTAAAACGTTCGTCAATTTGACTGTTCTGTTGGCCGAATTTCGCGTCTACTTTTGCATCCAGTGTGCATGAAAGTTCTGCTGACATTAATTTAAACTCGTCGCGTAACTGTGTTGCGTTTTCAGAGCATTGTTTACCGACTGCACTAATTTCGTCTCTAAGTGATTCTGTTGCAGCTGCCTGCGTATTCCTTAATTCTTGAGCAACAGATCTAATTTCTTCACTACTTTTCCTAGCACAAGCCTTAATTTCTTCACGTAATTGTTCTTTTGTATCATGACATTGAGCGGCAACGGCTGCAATCTGTTCACTAAGCTGTCTGGAATTGTTGTCTAGTTTTTCATTAAGGTTGTCATGTTTTTCATTAAGTTGTTTGAAATTTTCACTAAGTTTTTTGTGATTGCTGTCTTGCTTATCATTCGACTGTTTAAGACTTTAACTAAGTTGTTTGAAATTTTCACTCTGTTGTTTGGAATTTTCATTAAGTAATTTGTGATTGTTGTCATATTCTTTCTTAAACTGTAGCAATACTGCCATAATTTGATTCAAGCCAAAATTAGCGACTCTGTTTTCTATGCTGTGTGTTGGTGTATTTGCATTTGTCACGCTATCTGTAACCATTTGGTCATTCTGTAATTCTTGAAAAGGTTTGCTCATCGGATGTGCACTGTTGGTCGCTAAATCGGAATCAAATAAATTTGACGTACTTTGAGTACATTGTTCATTTTCGTTAGAAAAATTTATCTGTTCACGATTCAAATTTTGCAAATCGGGCGTGTTAAACTGGGCACCGTTCATTGTAACAGAACGTTCCGCGTCATCAATTGTCGTAAAATTAACGGAGGACACAATTGAATTTATTTGTTCATCATTAGGATCAAAATCATTACTAGCGGTCAGTACGCACTGATTGTCTGTAAATAGAGAATTGTTATCATTACACTGAGTGTCACAAGTACTATCGGACAAATTATTCGAGTCGGCTATTTCCTTCATTGCACATCGCGATGTACTGTTAACAGTTTTTCGCGGCATTTTTCACAAATCAGAATTAAGCACAAATGAAACAAAGACAATGCAACAAACACAATTACAAGAAAGAGCAACAAATTGCCGATGATCTGTGAAAGGAAGAGTGACAAATTAGTAAATGCGTTTGCCAGATGCAAACTACATTTAAGTAAATACGAGCAGATATATGACTACTTAACAGAAGATTCACAAAAAAATAGGATCCTGGCCAGATGTCGCCAAGTGTAGCCTCCCCATAGAAATATTTAAATGCAACCAAGAACCAAGTGTAACCTCCGTACAAATATAATAATTAAATGAATTTTATATATTGTAACCTCTGAACAAAATTGGCTCCCATTTATAATCTCTGTGCAGAAATGCACTCACATTTAATGTAACCACAAAATTCAATTCATAAACCCGGAAATAATAAAAAAATTCAGTAACCTGGTAAATTTTATGACGACAGCAGCGCTGCGCCTCGGCCCTGTATTCTGAATAAAAAAGGAAAAATTCTTACCTCAATAAAAACTGCGAATATATCTGCTCTTACGTAAAAACTTTTCGGCACAGCTTCGTGCAATGCTGGGCTATATTTTTTTTTTATTCTTGGAAGGAATGATCATGCATTGGAAGTATTCTTTAAATTGAAATGAATGCTTTTCTTAAAAATCTACTTTATATTATAAAAATTATTATTGGGGCATTATTTTTTTAAAAAGAAATTAATGACAGTTAATATACATTACTAGATATGCGCAAGGCTGCTTCTTTACCTTCTACAATAACACTCATCCTCCAGAGTCCCGACCAGAGCAGACCGCCGACACGCGCAGGCACGCGCCGACTCCTGCCGACTAGCGACAAGCAACAACCAACTACATACTACTCTCTGGTCAGAGGCTCTGCCATGCCTCGCCCATCGCCGGCAACGCATACGTCTTACACGCTCTATGGAGCATGTTAATCATGATTTCATAGGGGATACTCTATCTGTGCTGCTAGAACATGTGCCTTTACAAGTACGACACAACATGTGGTTCATGCACGATGGAGCTCCTGCACATTTCAGTCGAAATGTTCGTACACTTCTCAACAACAGATTCGGTGACCGATGGATTGGTAGAGGCGGACCAATTCCATAGCCTCCACGCTCTCCTGACCTCAACCCTCTTGACTTTCATATATGGGGGCATTTGAAAGCTCTTGTCTACGCAACCCCGGTACCAAATGTAGAGACTCTTCGTGTTCGTATTGTGGACGGCTGTGATGCAATACGCCATTCTCCAGGGCTGCATCAGCGCATCAGGAATTCCATGCGACGGAGGGTGGATGCATGTATCCTCGCTAACGGGGGACATTTTGAACATTTCCTGTAACAAAGTGTTTGAAGTCACGCTGGTACGTTCTGCTGCTGTGTGTTTCCATTCCATGATTAATGTGATTTGAAGAGAAGTAATAAAATGAGATCTAACATGGAAGGTAAGCGTTTCCAGACACATGTCCACATAACATTTTTTCTTTCTTCACTTAAAACTTCCGAGCTGATAGGCCGTGGTCGAAATATAAAACTCTCTCCTGACGTTTCGTCTCCGACTGCGGGAGACATCCTCGGAGGTAAAGCGGCGAACTGCGAAGAGAACTCGAGGAAGCGCTGATTATATAAGCAGTACAGAGGGCACCACGGTCTATCACGTGACGTCGGCTATGAGATTGTCTCTGGTGATGCCAACATTCCCGATTGAAAGTAATCGATCGTCACGCTTGCGGTGCAACGCTGACGTCCAAATTTTAACCAGTTTAACACCTTCGCCTTTCCTGTTAAAATTATTACGATGTTTATCAATCTCGATAGCCTCTCTATACAAGCGTGCATAATAATGCGAGGTTTTTGATATGACGCTCGTCTTGCTGAATTTCATTTCATGATCACCTTCCTGGTATACATGTTCCGCTACGGCCGATTTATCCGTGTGACCCAGGCGGCAATTCCTCTTATGTTCAACAAGACGGGTGTTCACACTTCTCTTTGTGGTACCGATGTGAACCTGTCCACAACTACAAGGAATTTTATATACCCCCAGTGTAGCCAAAGGGTGTCGTGCGTCTTTTGCCGACCTTAAAAATTCTTTTATTTTCCTGGTGGGTCTGAAAATTGTATGATCATATTTTCTATCTTTGTGTGTGAGGAATGTTTCCTGAAAGTTTGGCCGTACCTTTTTGTAACACCCTGTAGTGTGATCCTATTAACGTTTAAAAATCTCCGAAGCGAATTAGATGTCGCTGAGGCAAGTAATTTAATACAAGACACATGGGACCGCAAATGGAAAATACTCCAGAAGTGGATAATAAATGTTGAACATGTGACTCATCAGATGATGATGGTATTAAATTACTTTTCTCAGCCTCATCTACATCGTTTCGGTATTTTTAAACGTTAATAAGAATCGTCCTCATTATCTTGCGGTGTTGCAGTTCTTCTCGTTATGTCCGTGCTTGCTACGGAAATAGCGCGAGGAATTCCGCCTTTTCTGTTTTGTTTCACCCAGACATGTTTCAGCACTTTTTGTGCTATCTTCATTGCGTTATTTTTTGTTTTTTATCTGTAAAATTGTTGTTACATATTAACATTTAGCGAAATGTTAATATGTAACAACAATGCGAAAGTTAATATGTAACAACAATTTTACAGCTAGAAAATAAAAAATAACCCACTGAAGATAGCACAAAAAGTGCTGAAACATGTCTGAGTGAAACAAAACAGAAAAAAGGTGTCTTGCATAAGGCGGAATTCCTCGTCCTAAGAATCGTCGTGTGTATGTCTCTTTCACACTGTCTCTTTTCTCCCACTGGACTTCCTCTTGTCCGTCTCTCCCGCTGTCTTCACCCCTTTCTCTCGCTCTTCCTTACCACTGCCTCCTTCTGTGCCACTTTTACTATCTCTCTCATTCACTGCCATTGTCCTCATCCCATTCTTTTCCTCTCCCATTGCTTCTGTCTCTTTCTCTCTCCCTCACAGTCAGCTGTCTTCCTCTTCAACCACCATTGTCCTTGTGGAGGGTTTACTTGGGATTTCGACCCCTAGACTAGGAAATTTTAATACATGGGAATTCTCTTTTACTATCACTGCCTCTCACTGACAATCATTATCCGCTGTCTCTTTAGCTCCCATTACTGTTACCTTAAACCATCTCTCTTTTCTCCTTCAGTGACACTTTCTCTCTCCCTCCATCACTGTCTCCACTCTCTTTCTCTCCCACTGACACTGTATCCTCTCTCTTCCACCGTCGCTCTCTGTCTGCTACTCTCTTTCATCACCAAAAGGCGCGAATATGTCCCCATGCCAAAATTTATGGTGAGGGTGCGGAATGTGGACTGAGGCAGCTGGTTCCCCACTTGGTACATATCCGCCTTTTTTGTGCACCGACAGGAGTGTTTTTCAGCTGATTCCCTTCATTTCTTTGTTAGAGCTTGGTATGCTGCTTATATAAAACGAATTCTGTGGGGCAGTAAAGTTTCGACAGCTTATTTATGCACTTCGAATCATTTGCATACTCTGACACATATAAACAACAAATAAGTACGCATAATACACTGAAGATCCAAAGAAACTGGTACAACTGCCTAGTATCGTGTAGGGCCTCAGCGACCACGCAGAAGTTCCTGCAACACGCCGTGCCGTGGACTCGACTAATGTCTGAAGTAGTGCTGCAGGGAACTGACACCATGAATCCTGCAGGGCTGTCAATAAATCCGCAGGAGTACGAAGGAGTGGAGATCTCTTCTGAACAGCACGTTGCAAGGTATCCAAGATATGCTCAATAATGTTCATTTCCTGGCAGTTTGGCAGCCAGCGGAAGTGTTTAAACTCAGAAGAGTGTTCCTGAAGCCACTCTAGAGCTATTCTGGACGTGTGGGGTGTCGCTTTGTCCTGCTGGAATTGCCCAAGTCCGTCAGAATGCACAATGGACTCGAATGGATGCAGGTGAACAGACAGGATGCTTACGTACGTCTCATCTGTCAGAGTCGTATGTAGACGTATCAGGGGTCCCATATCACTCCAACTGCACACGCCCCACGCCATCACAGAGCCTCCACCAGCTCGAACAGTCCCCTGCTGCCATGCAGGGTCCATGGATTCATGGCGATGTCTCCATACCCGTACATGTGCATCCGCTCGATACAATTTGAAACGAGACTCGTCCGACCAGACAACATATTTCCAGTCATCAACAGTCCAATGTCAGTGTTGATGGGCTCAGGCGAAGTGTAAAATGTTCACATGTGTGTGTATTCCTTTGGTACCAAACTGCTGAGGTCATCGGTCCCTAGACCTACACGCTACTGAAACTAAATTATGCTAAGAACAACACACACACCCATGCCCGAGGGAGGACTCGAACCTCCGGTGGGAAGCGCCGAGCAATCCGAGATATTGCGCCTCAAACCGCGCTGCCATTCCGCGAGGCCAAGGCGTAAAGCTTCGTGTCGTGCAGGCTTCAAGGTTACACGAGAGGGCCTTCGGCTCCGAAAGCGCATATCGATGATGTTTCGTTAAATGGTTCGCACGCTGACAGTTGTTGATGGCCCGGCATTGAAATCTGCAGCAATTTACGGAAGGGTTGCACTTCTGTTACGTTGAACGATTCTCTTCAGTCGTCGTTGGACCTTCTTGCGGGATCTTTTTCCGGCCGCAGCGGTTTCGGAGATTTGGTGTTTTACTAGATTCCTGATATTCACAGTACACTTGTGAAATGGTCGTACGGGAAAATCATCGCTACCTCGGAGATGCTGTCTCGCATCGCTCGTGCGCCGACTATAACACGACGTTCAAACTCGTTTAAATCTCGCAGCAGTAACCGATCTAACAACTGCGCCAGACACTTGTTGTCTTACACTACTGGCCATCAAAATTGCTACACCACGAAGATGACGTGCTAGAGGCGCAAAATTTAAACGACACGAAAAAGATGCTGTGATATGCAAATGATTAGCTTTTCAGACCATACACACAAGGTTGGCGCCGGTGGCGTCACCTACAACGTGCTGACATGAGGAAAGTTTCCAAACGATTTCTCATACACAAACAGCAGTTGACCGGCGTTGACTGCTGAAACGTTGTTGTGATGCACCGTGTAAGGAGGAGAAATGCGTACCATCACGTTTCCGACTTTGATAAAGGTCAGATTGTAGACTATCGCGATTGAGGTTTATCGTATCGCGACACTGCTGCTCGCGTTGGTCGAGATCCAATGACTGTTAGCAGAATATGGACTCGGTGGGTTCAGGAGGGCAATACGGAACGCCGTGCTGGATCCCAACGGCCTCGTATCACTAGCAGTCGAGATGACAGGCATCTTATCCGCATGGGTCTAACGGATCGTGCAACCACGTCTCGATTCCAAAGTCAACAGATGGGGACGTTTGCAAGACAGGAACCATCTGCACGAACAGGTCGACGGCGTTTGCAGCAGCATGGACTATCAGCTCGGAGACCGTGCCTGGGGTTACCGTTGACGCTGCATCACAGACAGGAACGTCTGCGATGGTGTACTCAACGACAAACCTGGGTGCACAAATGGCAAAACGTCATTTCTTCGGATGAATCCAGGTTCTTTTTACAGCATCGTGATGGTCGCATCCGTGTTTGGTGACATCGCGGTGAACGCTCATTGGAAGCGTGTATTCGTGATGGTATGGCGTACAATTGGTTACACGTCTCGGTCACCTCTTGTTCGCATTGACGGCACTTTGAATAGTGGACGTTGCATTTAAGATGTGTTACGACCCGTGGCTCTACCCTTCATTTGATCCCTGCGAAACCCTACATTTCAGCAGGATAATGCACGACCGCATGTTGCAGGTCTTTTATGGGCCTCTCTGGATATAGAAAATGTTCGACTGCTGCCCTGGCCAGCACATTCTCCAGATCCATCACCAATTGAAAACGTCTGGTCAATGGTGGCCGAGCAACTGGCTAGTCACAAGACGCCATTCACTACTCTTGATGAACTGTGATACCGTGTTGAAGCTGCATGGGCAGCTGTACCTGTACACGCCATCCAAGCTCTGTTTGACTCAATGCCCAGGTGTATCAAGACCGTTATTACGGCCAGAGGTGGTTGTACTGGGTACTGATTTCTCAGGATCTATGCACCGAAATTGCGTGAAAATGTAATCACATGTCAGTTCTAGTATAATATATTTGTCCAATGAATACCCGTTTATCATCTGCATTTCTTCTTAGTGTAGCAATTTTAATGGCCAGTAGTGTGTACAGGCGTTGCCGACCGCAGCGCCGTATTCTACCTGTTTACATATCCGTATTTGAATACGGATGCCTATACCAGTATCGTTGTGTAGTATACGACTGCTGAGTAACAGCCATGTTTAGAACTGTGAAGTTTTTTTTGGAGTTACATGAGCATCGGGGTCTAAAATGACCCGAGACACGAAGCGAGAGTTGAGCGGCGTGTCGGCCTGTGGCGGCCCGCAGCTTTCTGGCGGACAGCGCGCGCGCGGCGGACGCGCGGACACAGGGCGTTGTGGAGGCGCTGGCCGCGCTGGGGCCGCCCGCGGAGACGGCGGAGGCGGCGGTGGGGAAGGCGGCCAAGGGCGGCCGGCGGCGGGCGGGGCCCGTGCTGCGCCTGCCGCAGGCGCTGCAGATCTGCTTCAAGAGCGAGGTCGACGTCGTCGACCAGATGCAGTTCCGCCGCACCTACCAGCGCCGCCTCGCGCCCGGTGAGCCGGACATCATCACCCTCAGGTGGGGCGCAGCGGTCTTTGCGGTCAGAACAGTACCCCAGAGCTAGTTGGCATATAAACGTACTACTGATGTAGGCGTGGGCTTCGCGTCTATCTTGGCCTCAATAATGCGTTCACTATGCTGTTTGTTGTACCTTACACGCACTCCTATTTTTTTTATTCATTATTAAACCTACTCCTGCATTACCCCTATTTGATTTTGTATTCATAACCCTGTATTCACCTGACCAAAAGTCTTGTTCCTCCTGCCACCGAGCTTCACTAATTCCCACTATAGCTAACTTTAACCTATCCATTTCCCTTTTTAATTTCTGTAACCTACCTGCCCGATTAAGGGATCTGACACTCCACGCTCCGATCCGTAGAACGCCAGTTTTCTTTCTCCTGATAACGACGTCCTCTTGAGTAGTCCCCGCCCGGAGATCCGAATGGTGGACTATTTTCCCGCCGGAATGTTTTACCCAAGAGGACACCATCATGTTTTAATCATACCGTAAAGCTGCATGCCCTCGGGAAAAATTACGGTTCTAGTTTCCCCTTGCTTTCAGCCATTCGCAGTACCAGAACAGCAAGGCTGTTTTGGTTAGTGTTAGAAGGCCAGATCAGTCAATCATCCAGACTGTTGCCCTGCAACTACTGAAAAGGCTGCTGCCCCTCTTAAGGAACCACACGTTTGTCTGGCCTCTCAACAGATACCTCTCCATTGTGGTTGCACCTACGATACGATACGGCTATCTGTATCGTTGAGGCACGCAAGCCTCCCCACCAATGGCAAGGTCCATGGTTCATGGGGGGCTATTATACATATGTTGTTGTTGTTGCGGCCTTCAGTCCTGAGACTGGTTTGATGCAGCTCTCCATGCTACTCTATCCTGCGCAAGCTTCTTCATCTCCCAGTACCTACTGCAACCTACATCCTTCTGAATCTGCTTAGTGTATTCATCTCTTGGTCTCCCTCTACGATTTGTACCCTCCACGCTGCCCTCCAATACTAAACTGGTTATCCCTTGATGCCTCAGAACATGTCCTACCAACCGATCCCTTCTTCTAGTCAAGTTGTGCCACAAACTACTCTTCTCCCCAATCCTATTCAACACCTCCTCATTAGTTATGTGATCTACCTATCTAATCTTCAGCATTCTTCTGTAGCACCACTTTTCGAAAGCTTCTATTCTCTTCTTCTCTAAGCTATTTGTCGTCCATGTTTGACTTCCATACATTGCTACACTCCATACATATACTTTCAGAAACGACTTCCTGACACTTAAATCTATACTCAATGTTAACAAATTTCTCTTCTTCAGAAACGCTTTCCTTGCCATTGCCAGTCTACATTTTAAATCCTCTCTACTTCGACCATCATCAGTTATTTTGCGCCCCAAATAGCAAAACTCCTTTACTACTTTAAGTGTCTCATTTCCTAATCTAACACCCTCAACATCACCCGACTTGATTCGACTACATTCCATTATCCTCGTTTTGCTTTTGCTGATGTTCATCTTATATCCTCCCTTCAAGACACTATCCATTCCGTTCAACTTCTCTTCCAAGTCCTTTGCTGTCTCTGACAGAATTACAATGTCATCGGCGAACCTCAAAGTTTTTATTTCTTCTCCATGGATTTTAATACCTACTCCGAATTTTTCTTTTGTTTCCTTCACTGCTTGCTCAATATACAGATTGAATAACATCGGGGAGAGGCTACAACCCTGTCTCACTCCCTTCCCAATCACTGCTTCCCTTTCATACCCCTCAACTCTTATAACTGCCATTTGGTTTCTATACAAATCGTAAATAGCCTTTCGCTCACTGTCACTTGTCTACATTGAGATTTAGTCGACATTTCCTGCACCATGCCTCTGTGTGGGCTCTAATCTCTCTGATTTTATCCTCACGGTCTCTTCGCGAGATATACGTAGGAGGGAGCAATATACTGCTTGACTCCTCGGTGAAGGTATGTTCTCAAAACTTCAACAAAAGCCCATACCGAGCTACTGAGCCTCTCTGCTGCAGCGTCTTCCACTGGAGTTTATCTATCATCTCCGTAACGCTTTTGCGATTACTAAATGATCCTGTAACGAAGCGCGCTGCTCTCCGTTGGATCTTCTCTATCTCCATCAACCCCATCTGGTATGGATCCCACACTCCTGAGCAGTATTCAAGCAGTGGGCGAACAAGCGTACTGTAACCCACTTCCTATGTTTTCGGATTGCATTTCCTTAGGATTCTTCCAATGAATCTCAGTCTGGCATCTGCTTTACCGACAATCAACTTTATGTGATCATTCCATTTTAAATCACTCTTAATACCTACTCCCAGATAATTCACGGGATTAACTGCTTGCACTTGCTGACCTGCTCTATTGTAGCTAAATGATAAGGGATCCTTCTTTCTATGTATTCGCAGCACATTACACTTGTCTACATTGAGATTCAATTGCCATTCCCTGCACCATGCGTCAATTCGCTGCAGATCCTCCTGCATTTCAGTACAATTTTCCATTGTTACAACCTCTCGATATACCCCAGCATCATCCGCAAAAAGCCTCAGTGAACTTCCGATGTCATCCACAAGGTCATTTATGTATATTGTGAATAGCAACGGTCCTACGACACTCCCCTGCGGCACACCTGAAATCACTCTTACTTCGGAAGACTTCTCTCCATTGAGAATGAGATGCCGCGTTCTGTTATCTAGGAACTCTTGAATCCAATCACACAATTGGTCTGATAGTCCATATGCTCTTACTTTGTTCATTAAACGACTGTGGGGAACTGTATCGAACGCCTTGCGGAAGTCAAGAAACACGGCATCTACCTGGGAGCCCGTGTCTATGGCCCTCTGAGTCTCATGGACGAATAGCGCGAGCTGGGTTTCACACGATCGTCTTTTTCGAAACTCATGCTGCCTCCTACAGAGTAGATTTCTAGTTTTTAGAAAAGTCATTATACTCGATCATAATATGTGTTCCAAAATTCTACAACTGATCGACGTTAGAGATATAGGTCTTTAGTTCTGCACATCTGTTCGACGTCCTTTCTTGAAAACGGGGATGACCTGTGCCCTTTTCCAATCCTTTGGAACGCTACGCTCTTCTAGAGACCTACGGTACACCGCTTCAAGAAGGGGGGGGGCAAGTCCCTTCGCGTACTCTGTGTAAAATCGAACTGGTATCCCATCAGGTCCAGCGGCCTTTCCTCTTTTGAGCGATTTTAATTGTTTCTCTATCCCTCTGTCGTCTATTTCGATATCTACCATTTTGTCATCTGTGCGACAATCTAGAGAAGGAACTACAGTGGTAGTAGGGAGAGCTGTGAACTGTTCTAAAGATCCCGACTAGTGTGCAGAGAGGCTAGTCGTGGGGGTGGGGATGGAGTATTATTAAGGCTGCTTTTTAGGTTTTCTACAACATGTCGAAAGCAACGTCATCTAGCGAAACTGTTTCTCAGGAAAAAAATTATACTATATTAAATTTCCTACAAAAAAGGTACTACTCATTTTTTTCCCCTAGGACTGAAAAGTTTCTGCACTGTAATGAAATAATCAGGTATTAAAAATAGTGGTTTAAAGGTATAAAATTAATGTTTATGAAGTGGCAACGGCCTTGCCGCAGTGGATACACCGATTCCCGTTAGATCACCGTAGTTAAGCGCTGTCGGGCGTGGTCGGCACTTGGATGGGTGACCATCCGGGCCGCCATGCACTGTTCCCATTTTTCAGGATGCACTCGGCCTCGTGATGCCAATTGAGGAGCTACTCAACCGAATAGTAGCGGCATCGGTCAAGAATACCATCATTACGACCGGAAGAGCGGTGTGCTGACCCCACGCCCCTCCTATCTGCGTCCTCCACTGTGGATGGCACGGCGGTCGGATGGTCCCGGTAGGCCACTCGTGGCCTGACGGCGGAATGCATTATGTGAAGTGGGCTAAGAACAAATATTAAACGTGTTTACCAGACCTAGGTGCAGTTTATCCTCATTAAGGGGTACTTTGTGTTTTGTGTTTTGGGTTGGTTGGTTAGGTTGATTTGGGGGAAGGGACCAAACAGTGAGATCATCGATCCCATCGGATTACGGAAGGATGGGGAAGGAAGTCGACTGTGTCTTTTCTCGGGAACTATCTCGGCATTTGTCAGAAGCGATTTAGGGAAATCGTGGAAGACCTAAATCAGGATGGCTGGACTCGGGTTTCAACCGTCGTCCTCCCGACTGCAGCGGTTCTAGGCGCTTCAATCTGGAACCGTGCGCCCGCTACAGTCGCAGGTTCGAATCCTGCCTCGGGCATGGATGTGTGGGATGTCCTTAGGTTAGTTAGGTTTAAGTAGTTCTAAGTTTTAGGGGACTGATGACCTCAGCAGTTAAGTCCCATAGTGCTCAGAGCCATTTGAACCATTTGTTAAGTCCCATTGCGCTCAGAGCCATTTCAACCATTTTCTCCCCGAATGCGAGTCCAGAGTGCTAACCACTGGATCACATCGCTCAGTACAAATGACTTCATTGGACTCATGTTTATAAAGTGGAGTTATTTTCAGTTTATTATGTGAGCACTTATTTGTAGTTGTTACATGATATTTTGTGGAAAATACGCTCGTACAAACAGTGAATGAGAACTGCTTAATGTGTAAGTGAGACATTGTCAGCGACCTTTGTAGCTTTGGTACGAAAGGGGTTGGTTTGATGAATGTGACGACTTGCTGTTGTCTGTCGTTGTCAGCGTATTGTAAAACCGTGTGACTGTGCTGTAGTTACTTGCTGGTGAAACAATGAATGACCAGGAAGTTAGTGCACTTCTGTCACTGTTAACTGTGTAACTGGTAGACTGCCAGGAACTGCTGGCACTTCTGGAGTTGGCTGCACTCATTGGAGCCACTTAGCAGACATCCACAGGATATTAACGAAGGTTCATGTGAATCTGCGTGACGGAATGGGATTGATCGTGTTGAATTCTAGAACAGTAATCTCCCTTGTGCGGTAATATCGGAAGTTCCGTTGCACCTAGGTGATGCAAAGCTATTGCAGAGGGAGCCAGTTTAAGCCACTGGGAATCTTGAGATGTTGGGAGAGATGGGGCTGTGGTGATGCATTTTTATACCACTGACGCTGTGGAAAGTATTCCACCCAGTGGTAGTGGAGACAATGAAGAAGTAGATGTTCTCGAATACAGATTGACAAAATTTTACATTTGTGGCAGGTTCTTCAGTGTGGTAGACAATGGACATCTGCAGCTGTTGAGCTTTCTTACATAGTAGCTCATTTAACGACTGCAGATAAATATTCACTTAATAAACTGAAAATAACCCCACTATACAAACACGAGCTCAACGAAATAATTTTGTCTGCTCCCATAGGACGTGGTGGGGGAAGTTGCTTTCCCGGAAGAGAGTTAGTTACAACTGTCGTACAGAATGACTAAGATGCAGTTCCCCCTCTAGCAGAGTAGAACAGAATGCAGATATTTGCATAGAATCTCTCCATATGCGTTTCTTGCTTTACTATTATCAGTAACTCATACCTGGATCCTTGTAGTTTTAATACAGTTAGTGGAGAATAAACATCTCTGGATGTGTCTGCTCAATGCATCGCCAGTGATTCATAAGGCGTGCTGTGGAGCATCGGTATAGCTTTGTGAAACACCCCATAGTCACTTCTTGTGACATATTGGAGTAGGTAGAGTGCGGAATCACCTGCGTACTCTTCACACACAAAAAGGCTCTGGACACTATGGGACTTCACATTGGAGGTCATCAGTCCCCTAGGACTTAGAACTACTTAAACCTAACTAACCTAAGGATAACAACTACGTCCATATCCGAGGCAGGATTCGAATCTGCGACCGTAGCAGTCGCGCGGTTCCGTTCTGAAGCACCTAGATCCGCTCGGCCATTGCGGCCGGCTGTACTCTTCAGTATGCATGCAGACCTATGAAGGAGCGAAATCCATGACCACGATCTGGCGACCTGCCTTCACCCACAGGTCTACTCCATTCTTCCAGTTTGTCACGCCCCCAGAACGCAGTTTATCTCTTAATGAACCCCGACTACACGAAGATGCGGTAAACACACACACACACACACATAATTAAAGTTAAACTTTCAAACCGCTGTAGAAATAACACCACTGGCCGGAATGACGTAAAATTGCAACAGAATATTAGCGGATAAGGGGGAAACGTAAACGTATGGCAGAAGAAAAAAATAGTGTGAAAATTTATCAATAAATGGCGCTGTATGCGTCAGAATACGTAAATGAAAACACCTATCGTGCGCACAACCCGTAAAAGTTGGAATAAACACGCCGGGTACACGGCTTTTCCTCCTTTCGCGCCGGCCGAAGTGGCCGTGCGGTTAAAGGCGCTGCAGTCTGGAACCGCAAGACCGCTACGGTCGCAGGTTCGAATCCTGCCTCGGGCATGGATGTTTGTGATGTCCTTAGGTTAGTTAGGTTTAACTAGTTCTAAGTTCTAGGGGACTAATGACCTCAGCAATTGAGTCCCATAGTGCTCAGAGCCATTTCCTCCTTTCGCGTCTGCAACGTTCGCCATGACTGTCTCAATGCAGGATCGCGCTCTGCTTGTAAAGCTGTATTACAAGAATGATGACTGTGCACACGCCGCTCTGTAAAAGTTCCGGATACTGAAGGCTTTGAAAAAAGGCGTTGGTCCAATGACTGCCGTGGGTCTGGAGAAAATGATTCGGAAATTCGAAAAGATGGGTTCTTTTGATGTGCAACCTGGTGGAGGGACGAAACGAATTGATTGGACTTCAGTGGAAGCAGTGGCCACAGCAACGCAAGAGAAGACGAGTGGTGGTGTGCAGTCATGTAGTGCTGGAGGATTGGCTGAACATTGGACATACCCATGAGCACAGTGTGTAAAATCCTACAAAACATCCTTCTTTGCCATCCATCCAAAATTACCCATGTGCACAAGTTGCTTCCTGTTGACCTGCCAGCAAGAGAGACCTTCGCTTTAGAATTGCTTGTTCGCATGAAAGTGGACAATGATTTGCTGTGGAAGATTTTGTGGACAGACGAAGCCCACTTCCATCTGACACGATATGTCGATACACAGAATTGTCGAATGTGGGCAACGGAAACTCAACACGCAAATCAACCAGTACCACTTCATCCTGAAAATGCCACTGCGTGGTGCTGGTTTACGGCATCATTTATCATAGGACCATATTATTTCGAAGAGACAGGTGCTTCCGGTCCTGTTACCTGTACCGTCACTGGTAAGCGCTACGAGTGACTTTTGCGCAACCACGTCATTCCAGCTCTCCAACAGCGTGGATGGGATCATTTTTATGCAAGATGGCGCACCTTCGCACATTGAAAAGCCTGTGAAGCAGCTGCTGAAGCGCCATTTCGGAAATGCTAGAATTGTCAGCCGCCATTTTCCTACAGCCTGGCCGTCCCGATCACCTGATCTTAATCCGTGTGCCTTCTGGCTTTGGGGCTATCTAAAAGATGTTGTGTTCAGTGTTCCAACTGAAAACGTAGCTGCATTGAAGGCACGCAATGCGCAACACATTCGGAATGTGACCCCGGAAACACTTCGATAAGTTGTAGAACACGCTGCTTCTCGATTTCAACTTGTTGCAGAAAATGGTGGACAGTATATTGAACATGTTTTGCACCAGTCACACGGAAATTAATAATCTAATTTTATTTTGATTGATGCTTTTTATGCGGTTTTTGGTTTCAGGACAATTAAAAACCGATGTGATTGACGCTTTTTTCCGGTTTTTGGCCTCAGGACAATTAAAAACCGATTTTTCCCATCGGATGCGATATGATCTTGCCGTGGTGGATGGGCTTACGTAACTAACAGTATCACACCTGTACACCCACGCACGCTGTATAGTACAGTTTGTTTAACGTCAAACGTACACCTTAGGTATTGTTGTATGATTAATTTGTCACATGTTGTCGACCACTATTAAATTATGATGCTTACAGTGCACTGCATTAGTAGTGTGTGGGTAAGTTGAGAATTTGGGTTTCATGAGGACTTGCTAGAGTAGTCCGTGCAGTTGTCTGACCACTGTGTCTGGATGGCTTACTGATCACAGCATCCGCCTAGTAAACACGAGACTCGGGTTCCAATCCCAGTCTGGTGAAAGTTTCAACTTTCCCTATTGATTTCAGTTAATGCCCACTTGCAACCAATCTCAATATTTCCTTTGTGACTTAAATATATTTAATAATCTACCATTTTTCGGTACTGTGCAAAGCAGAAACTATTAGTACTAGGGAAAAAATGAAAAGAATCTTTTTTGTAGGAAATTGAATGTGGTTTAATTTTGTACTGGGAAAAAATTTTCGACAGAAGGTACGGTTGTCAAAACGTTCAAGAAAAACATAAAAAGCGTCCTTTAAACGTCACCCCACCTCCACCCTCACACCGTACAGGTCAGGATTTTTAGTATGTTGTTCACGGCACTCCGTCCTACCATTGAACAAAAATTTGCCCCTATACATGTTTTTTCCCTTATTTTCTTTCAATGACTGAACTAAAAGGAGCATCAATAATTAAAAAATAGTCTTAATCGCATTTTGTATTATTATTATACCGCCAAACGGTTTCAACCCGACGTAGGGGGTCATCTTCTGGGCGTTTACACTGTGAAATTATAGATATCCGTCAGAAAGACTGTTATACAACAGCCAAAATTACGTAACTTTAAAATATGTTACCCATTGGTCGACTGCTGGTGGTGTCACTCCTGTCTACATAACGGCAAGAAATTTTGCGAGTCTAACCCTTCGTATGGGCTGAAATAGCGTACTGAGATCACGTGAATAGACTGCAACAACACCAGCGGTGATCAACGGCATTTAATACAGTTTATTATATGTAATTACTAGTCACCTTGGTTTAACATAAATTTAAGTGACAGTAAATAACAGAAAACGGAACCATTCCATTTAAGAAGAGATACAATTATAAAATAATAACAAATGTTCCGTAGTCAACTCGTAAAAGTATATTACATTATGTGCCATAATATAAAGTAAAACAATCTGTGGCACACAAAAACTGGTGTCGTCTTGTATTATAATATATATATTCGTACATTAACGTAGAAAAAATTTGAGTCAATATACTAAGACGTTTAATATGGAAGGACTACAACGCCCTCTACTCCTTGTGGTGAGGACGCCGTTGCCATGGATTACAAAACGTATATCAGGCGCCCTCTAATCTGTGTAGCGAGGACGCTGTCGTCGTAGCAGCTGGGTTGTTCATATGGTGTTATCTTTGCCCTGGTCACGGCGTCCGTTGCCGTGGTAGCTGTATGTCATGGATCTTCATCCACAGAGAAGTTGTCACGTATTTGAGGTTGTGGAAATATCGACAGTCAAGAATAACCTATAAAATCTAAAGACAGGACAAAAGTTTACGACACGTTTGTAGTACCCATTAAAGGAATTAAAGTATGAAAATAATAAAAGGAAAAGAAGCATCATTGTGAACAAATAATATTTTCGAATAGCTCGAAAATTTTTTATCGTGACTATTTGTTCATTCACCATCGCTGCCGGATTCCGTTTATTATGTATAAAAATTTCCAGGCTCTCTAGAATATCCATCATAGGTCCTTTTTGGGTTACATGCAGTATCTTTATATTTTCCCTTATATTGATTTCTACATGTTTCTCTATATCTAAATGCTCTCAGAAGAGTGATTTATTATGTGCTGTTCCAGTAGTATGTTCTTTAAATCTGGTATTAAAACTTCTCCCTATTTACCCGATGTAAATTTTGCTACAATCTTTACAAGTCAATTTATAAATTCCTGATTTAGCAAGCATCTTGTTTTTAACATCTCCTATACAGGGTTATCACAAATGATTGAAGCGATTTCACAGCTCTACAATAACTTTATTATTTGAGATATTTTCACAATGCTTTGCACACACATACAAAAACTCGAAAAGTTTTTTTAGGCATTCACAAATGTTCGATATGTGCCCCTTTAGTGATTCGGCAGACATCAAGCCGATAATCAAGTTCCTCCCACACTCGGCGTAGCATGTCTCCATCAATGAGTTCGAAAGCATCGTTGTTGCGAGCTCGCAGTTCTGGCACGTTTCTTGGTAGAGGAGGTTTAAACACTGAACCTTTCACATAACCCCACAGAAAGAAATCGCATGGGGTTAAGTCGGGAGAGCGTGGAGGCCATGACATGAATTGCTGATCATGATCCCCACCACGACCGATCCATCGGTTTTCCAATCTCCTGTTTAAAAAATGCCGAACATTATGATGGAAGTGCTGTTGAAAGACGAAGTCGGCGCTGTCGGTCTCCAGTTGTGGCATGAGCTAATTTTCCAGCATGTCCAGATACACGTGTCCTGTAACGTTTTTTTTCGCAGTAGAAAAAGGGGCCGTAAACTTTAAACCGTGAGATTGCACAAAACACGTTAACTTTTGGTGAATTGCGAATTTGCTGCACGAATGCGTGAGGATTCTCTTCCGCCCAGATTCGCACATTGTGTCTGTTCACTTCACCATTAAGAAAAAATGTTGCTTCCTCACTGAAAACAAGTTTCGCACTGAACGCATCCTCTTCCATGAGCTGTTGCAACCGCGCCGAAAATTCAAAGCGTTTGACTTTGTCATCGGGTGTCAGGGCTTGTAGCAATTGTAAACGGTAAGGCTTCTGCTTTAGCCTTTTCCGTAAGATTTTCCGAACCGTCGGCTGTGGTACGTTTAGCTCCCTGCTTGCTTTATTCGTCGACTTCCGTGGGCTACGCGTGAAACTTGCCCGCACGCGTTCAACCGTTTCTTCGCTCACTGCAGGCCGACCCGTTGATTTCCCCTTACAGAGGCATCCAGAAGCTTTAAACTGCGCATACCATCGCCGAATGGAGTTAGCAGTTGGTGGATCTTTGTTGAACTTCTTCCTGAAGTGTCGTTGCACTGTTCTGACTGACTGATGTGAGTGCATTTCAAGCACGACATACGCTTTCTCGGCTCCTGTCGCCATTTTGTCTCACTGCGCTCTCGAACGCTCTGGTGGCAGAAACCTGAAGTGCGGCTTCAGCCGAATAAAACTTTATGAGTTTTTCTACGTATCTGTAGTGTGTCGTGACCATATCTCAATGAATGGAGCTACAGTGAATTTATGAAATCGCTTCAATCATTTGTAATAGCCCTGTACTATGCCTAATGCTGTTAGCTATGGTATTTGTAGAGAAAGCAATCGTAACATCCGAATTCTTGAACAGTTTATTTCTGACGGATATCTATAATTTCACAAAGTAAACACCCAGAAGGTGACCCTACGTCGGGTTGAAATCGGTTGGCGGTATAATAATAAATGCGATTAAGACCGTTTTGAATTATTGATTAATCATACTAATCGCTCCTTCTCTCCACGATCATGCTGTCCAAAAAATAAAGGGAGCATGCTCCAGATTGGTAGGGGAGATAGTTTACCGAGAAACATATGATGTTTCCTGACCAATGTTTCTATCTAGTGGTCAATTTTAGAATCACTTAAGGAATGCACTCTAGA
Organism: Schistocerca serialis cubense; assembly: GCF_023864345.2. Lineage (NCBI taxonomy): Eukaryota > Metazoa > Arthropoda > Insecta > Orthoptera > Acrididae > Schistocerca > Schistocerca serialis. The sequence goes on along the minus strand of NC_064638.1, from coordinate 1,159,907,131 downwards.
GACCGTCTTGAGAAGTTTCCAGCGTTTTCTACCAGTTTTGCTGTCGCGAGACATGAGGTATTGTTTTATGTAACAAACGTAAATATTTTGTGTTCTACATATTTGAGTGCTGTATAATGCGTTATAGTTATGTGAAAGATAGTCTTCATTTTGCAGAATTTTATGGCACGTTATATTCCATATATTCGTATTTTTAGAACTAGTTATATAACGAATGGACAGCTAGGACGTACTTTGTCTGTTGTGCCCATCTTGTACCTTGAAACAGACGAAGGTTTTCTACCATGGAATATTTGCTATTTGGCTTAACGAAATTGAAAATGGTAATTTGTGCTCGTTGTGCAGATTCTGTTTCAAAACGTATATAACTTGTAACAGATTTTTGGTAATCCTTCTACTTAATTTGATTTCTCTCATTGATTTCTGGTGGATGGTCGAGTAATAAAGTAACAGATATATTTTTAAATACAGTTTTGACAAGATATTACTTATTGCAACATTTTTAAATTTCAATAAAATATTTGTTCCTAGATACATGACCGTTTTGTAAGTGTGGACATTTTTTCATATTTCAAAAAACTTTAGTTTTCTGGAGTAATTTTTGTAAGGCTGCAGCACACAAAAAGTGAATGCTATCACTTTATATTGGAGTAAATATATTAAACTTTTATTGCATTCCTCCCCTTCACTGACACTTCCATAAAAAAACTAATATTTACAAATCTCAGCACCCAAGTTGCCCCCACTGTCCACGGTATGGCCTCATCACACACAATAACACGTGCACCTATATAACAGACAAACAATGCGTAGAAACTAAAACAGTTTATGATCACAAATTTCTTTATTTAATTTATTAAACTGCACACAGACATGAAAACTCAAACTTAAGATGATCAAAAAACACACAGCGACATTTGGCAGCTCTATATATAACCATTAAATCAGAACTGGCACGGCGTCAAACTTCACACTGGCAGGGGTGTGAGGGCCATGGTCGTGCCACGGCTCGGCCTGTATCGGCTTCGCTCGTTCCTTCCCCAAAGTACTCGGTACAGCGCGATATCTCAATCAGTACTGAGGTGTGGCATTTTTACATCAACATCTACACCTACGTGATTACTCTGCTATTCACAATGAAGTACCTGGCAGAGGGTTCGATGAACCACCTTCAAGCTGTCTCTCTATCGCTCCACTCTCGAACGGCACGCAGGAAAAATTAGCACTTAAATTTTTCTGTGTGAGCCCTGATTTCTCTTATTTTATCGTGATGATCATTTCTCCCTATGTAGGTGGATGTCAACAGAATGTTTTCGCAATCGGAGGAGAAAACTGGTGATTTAAATTTCATGAGAAGATCCCGTCGCAACGAAAAACGCCTTCGTTTTAATGATTGCCACTCCAATTCACGTATCATGTCTATGACACTGTCCCCCCTATTTCGCTATAATAGAAAACGAGCTGCCCTTCTTTGTACTTTTTCGATGTCATCCGTCAGTCCCACCTGATGCAGTTTCCACACCGCACAGCAATACTTCAGAATAGGGCAGACAAGCGTGGCGCAAGCAGTCTCTTTAGTAGACCTGTTGCACCTTCGGTCTGTATTCAGTGTCACAGTATTTGTGTGGAAGATCACTTCATTTGGAAGCAGTACCATACCTCGATTTCTAAAGCGCGTATAGTTTTTAACATGGATGTTGTTGGCGACCCTTGTGTGTGCCTACTGTGGCGTCTGCGTCTCCTTAAAGTTGACAAGACTCGGTAGTGATGGTTGTACCAGTTCGAGGCCCACGAGTAGGCCTCGGTCCCAGTCGGTATGACGTGGAACGGCATCCGTTGCTCACGACAAAGCCACCCTGTAGCTAGTAAGAAAACACAAACTCCTCGAGTGGTTTGATCATATTTCAGATACCGCCTTTCGTCATTAACATCAATATTCGATAGAGCAACTTGTCAGAATGTGTAAACTGCTCTTGCTTCTTCTTTTAATATGCCCGGTTAGATTATGGATGTTGAATATTAATAGTATAAAGTCTTGAATCTTCAATTCAACACCCAAGTCGTGGCCACATTATGGGATTGCGAGGATGTTAAGTTGGTAAATTTTTATTCCGCCTCATAACGTCGCTACGTCGCGTGTTCAATAACTACACGACGTAATTCCAGAGATAACATATACTTAAGCAATGTTCAGAATGCGTCGTAATCTTGGGACAAATCTATGATTGTTCACTGTTAAATAATCTCGAATTCACTTTTCACTTCATAATATTCAAATAGTCAATTAATTGTCACTAATATACATGATAATGTCTACTCGATTACGTAGGTGACACGAAGAATTAAAGTTTGAATCCAATTTTATTGTTCCTTGTAATTAATTGTCCCTACGCTGAGCACGCACACCGATTTCTCACTCAGGGAATTGCTTCCGTTTGCATCAGTAATTCTTCTGATGACTCGGCGCAGTTGTACGTTCTTCGTGTTTGCGTTTGTATGTTACCCACTCGAGACTAATAATTGTTTTTCTGTCGGCGATCTTTCTTTTTCAATGTCCTTGAATGTTCGTTCTTGTTCAGTATCACGAAGGCTATGTCCCATCACAAATCTCACACGATTTAATTTCGTCGCGAATCTCCATATCCCGTTATCTTGCCAACGATAAAGATGACTTTGCTTAAGTATGACTTCTGAATAATACTTCAGTCTATATCGCAAAACTTTCAAACTTCCGATTAGCTTAAGACAATCTAGTAGCGCTCACATGCATGATACTATCGCAATAGTAATAGAGAGCGACTCCATAGCAACTGAAGCTAACATTTCCATTTCCGAGTTACATTGTAGTCACATCGAACTTCCTTTTCGATGCGGCTACAACTCTCTTCTATGGTAAATGTTATCTTTGGCTACTTTACCATATGGGCTTTAACCTTCGTTATTAATTATTGTGCAATTCTTTCTTTGATGTTTTTGTTGCGTATCCTATCATATTCTTTCATTCAATCTCTATTTCATGATGAATAGTATTATTCACATGACATTTCTATTGATAAAATTATCACAAGTGTAAATTTTGTCGTCAGTAGCTGACGTCACTGTAAGGATGACTAATTTTCCTACTTCTTTTACAACAAAGGGTTGTTTATTAGGTTTCTGTGACTGGGGTGTTACACTATAGAACCAAGACTGCTTTTTATGCAGGGTGACAGTAATTGTTGATCGTGTTTTTAATTGCGTGGTCCTTAACCCAAAACATATGTTTCCAGCGGTAGGATCCTTCTGTGGACAGCTTCAAATGACGGTTCTCAATAGTGTTCCTCGAAAAAATCATTGTCTTCCGTCCAGGGATTCCCATTTGAGCTACCTGGCGAGAGTATACCAACTGCTGGAGAAAATAATTTCTCGCCATACATAATTACTCTCATGATCAATTTAATTAATTAACCTATCAATTTGATATCAGTTACGTGCCACTAAGTGGAAAGAAGTGAGGGTGAGAGTATCCTACTTAAGATTCAAGAGTTGGAGTGATAATCAGACTTTTTTCGTTGCAGCGGGATCTATTAATAGAATTTCGATCTCCACTTACGCAGGTAGAGATGACTGTCATAATAAAATCAGCTATATTATCGAATTTATGAAGTGATACGTAGTATAAACCTGATATTTACAATTTCTCTGTGCTGTTACCTTGAGAGACTTCATTTGTGGTGAGACATTTGTTTACTTTAAGAAAGTTCGAAAGTGAGGAAGCATCCTGTGATGGAGGTATAGGATACTCTTAGCTCTCCGCCATCAAGGAAAAATGAGTTTAATTTTGTAGTCCTGTGATGCAGGACATGGCAGATATTGAGCTGATAAGAACATTTTTCTACTTGAGTAGAAAATACTTAGTGGAAATATAGCCTATGCCATAGTGATGTACAGGATTTCCACAAGCAACGATACTTTAGCGATGTTAAAACGCGTGTATTCCCCGATTTATACTTTAGAAAATAACTCATAGAAAAGATAGGAATCTACATTTCGCCTGAGAGATTCGAGATGTGTGGTCAAGAACACCCCCATTTTTTAAACTTGGGATCTATATTGGGCTGAACTTACTGTATACATCCAAACCATGGGTGCTTGACAGTGGCTTGCGGAGTGACTGATCACAATAAGTTGGCAACCGGAAGTCGCAGATTATCTCAGCCTGTGGCAGGTGGTTAGGTACAAAGAATGTGGCGATCTGTCTGCTCTTGCCGACGGCAGCAGGGGCTAGCGAAGTGACCAGTGTGCTGAGTGTGCTGGGACAGAAGCGGATGTGCGTGTTCCATGAAAAGGTTCAAAAATAACAGGTCTTTGCGGTGGATGATTATTCCCCCCCCCCCACCCCACCCCCCGATGTAAATTGATTGGTTGACTGCTTGGTGATAGTCTCTCTGACCCCTGAGCCTTCAGTATGGAGGGAATGTGGATGCAGGGAATTGGTATGCAGCTGCCAGCACAGCTAATATGTGTTCATGTCTCTCCTCACTGACTCCTACGAGATGATGGTGCGACCATGGTTCCTGGCAGTCAGGGGATGGTGCGCTCTTCACCATCACATGTGTGTGACATCATTTGGATTTTTTTAACCTGATATGTTTAGTGGAAACGATGCGATGGAGGAGGGTGCTTGTGTTCTCAAACGTCGGCGCCTACAAGACCTCAGATATATTTAGTGCTACGATCTAAAATTACTTGATTTGCGTAATGTTTGCGTGTGATACTCAAACGTTGAAAATACGTTTTTATTACGAAGAAGGATCATTGTAAGGCGGTGGTGAGTGTTTTGAGGGATCTATTTGACTCCTGTAAATTTTTAAACAATTAATTTGATAGGGTAGAGCAAATGGACTACTGCCCTCTTTTTTTTACATCGAAATTGCACTCCCTTTGTCCCCAGCTTGAGCCAATAGGAACAAAGTATTCTGAGGACAGATGAAAACTTCTGTCTGCATGTTTGGAGACGTTGGTTCGCACAGACAAAGAGGAAGTGACTTCTTGATAGAGGAAGAGGAAGCGAGACTGCAATTTCCCGATCAACAGAATGCTGCCACTTGATGTTTTGTGTGACGCCATGAGATCAAAGGAGGCCGTTACCCGGTTGGTGGTTGGCGGTATTTAGTATCGTGATCTGTAATTAGGACACTAACTGGTTTTGACCTCCGTGGCTGCGCTCTGACGACAGATACACACGCAGGAGACCCCAAACGGTAGCTACCTATGCCGCAATACATTCCATTCCTCGGTGCTTAGAGTTATTACGTCATGGGAAGCGGAGTCGGGGTGCAACCAAGAGCTCTATCCAAGTGGGGAAGCCCTGTCTCCCGCAAACTGAATCAATAAAGAATATGCACCGATATGTCATTGACACTGATTTGAATTTCGTGTCTTGAGATACTTCCTCTCCAGCACAGAGTGAGTCTTTCTCCCGCCATTCTTTTCTGAGTGTGTTGGGGAGGGAAAGGGGCGCGGGGGGGGGGGGGGGGGGGGAGACTTCGCCTGGTGGTGGCACTGTGCAGTAGCTCAGTCGACCCTTGCATGTCAAGGTCAGCATATACACGAACATTTCTCAACAAGACAACACCTCCCGTCTACAGTAGTGTAATTACTTAATAAGGACATGCAGTTGCTGGATGTGAGTTTTTTCCGCCAAATAAAGAGACTCAACCCCTGCAAACTGAAGTTTATAAATAATCAGTGTGGCTAATAAATACCTCTGAAATAGAAGACGAGATATCCTTTTCTGATTAGGAAATGCGACACTATAAGTAGTGGGTGAGTTTTGTTATTTGTGCAACAAAATGCATCTGTAAGAGATGAAATGGAGAGTGGCGACAGCAACAAAATCATTTCTGAAAAGGAGTCACTTGTTAACTTTAAATTTAAATGTTAGGATATTTATGTAGCATGGTCTTGTATGGCCATGAAACTTGGATGATAAAGGAATTCAGACATGAAAAGGATATAGGCTTTTGAAAAGTTGTAGTGCAGAAGAATGTTGAAGATTTGGTGGACAGATTAGGTAACCAATGAGGTGTTATTTGAATCGAATTCGGAAATTTTTTTTGGCCTAATTTGACTAAAAGAGCCCAGTTGATAGGAAACACCCTCGGGCACCAAGGAATCGTCACCTTATAATGGTAGGATGTGTAGGTGGTAAAAATCGCAGTAAGTTGGTTTTTTTCATTTGTAGATCTCTTTTGCAAGGATATTGGTCATGTCTTGGTATTACAGTTTGAGAACAACAAAAATAAATGAAGTCTTCACGGGTTGTCAGCCGAGCAGCGTCGTCGTCTCGTAGCAACGTTTCGATGGAATGCGTCTCCATCATCTTCAGGCGAAGTGTCGGTATATCTGCTGCTCACATCTTTTACTTTCCCCTCTTTGGGGAAGTGTGTGTGGGGGAGTCTGTAGCCTTTCGGCTTTTACTCCCCTGTGAACGTGTGTGTGTGATTTTTCTATAGTTTTTTGGTGTCTGTGACTTGTGATGTTTGTTGTGAGTGAGTCTAGTACTTGCCTGAGGTAGGCGAAAAGATTGGTGTTATATGGGAAGGAACTGGATTAGGGATTGGGTTTTGGGATTTTCTCTTCGACTTAATCGTCGAAGATCGTCATAGGGCGCTTATGCTTATCGCGGGACATGTCATACCGACCTAGGGAGTGGATGAGCGCGTTTTCGGATCTGGAAGAACCCTCATAGAAGGCCCTTGCCAGATCCTGGAAACGTTCTCTCAGGAGTGGGATTTCGGCTGCGGCGTGCAGGTCGTCTGTGGGGAATCCAAGAGGTAGGTGCAGTGCCCTTCTGAGGGCGCGGTTCTGCAGCCTCTGGAGTTTGTCCAGGTGCTGCTTTGCCGCGTATCCCCAGACAGGGCACGCATACTCCATTACTGGCCGGATCAGGGCCTGATAGACATTTACTGCTACTGGGAAGGGAAGGGAGCTGTTTGTGTTCAGGATAGGGTATAGAATGGACATTCTGGCGCAGACCTTCCTGTGGACCTCGTCTATGTGGGGTTTCCACGTAAGACGAGAGTCCAAGGTTACGCCAAGGTACTTGGCGGTTCTGCGCCAGGGGAGTTGGATTCCATTTAGGTGAAGGTGGAGGGGGGGACGTTGAGGAGGTTCGCGCCTTCCGAGCCTGCGGGTAATCAGCATTGCCTGCGTCTTCTCAGAGTTGATCGTGATGCGCCAGCGACGGGCCCAAGTTTCTGTGTCATCTAAAACCTTTTGTAGCCTACGGATGACCAGGTCCTTGTTCGCATTTCTCGTGTAGAAGGCTGTATCGTCAGCGTACTGTGCAGTGTGCACCAGGGGGGCCGTCGGAGTATCCGCAGTGTACAAACTGTACAATACGGGCCCCAGGACCGATCCCTGTGGCACCCCGGCACGAATACGCCTTCTGGTGGAGGTGGCAGTTTCTACTTTGACGGAGAAAGTCCTATTCGTGAGATAGCTCTTAATGAGCTGAACTATGCTCCCGGGAAACCCTTGTGTGTACAACTTGTAGAGTAGCCCTCTATGCCAGACTGAATCAAAGGCTTTGGCTACGTCTAGTAGCACTATCCCGCAGTAGCCTCTGTGGTTGAAGCCCTCTGTGGCTGCTTCCACCATTCTCATGACCTGTTGTGGGGCAGAGTGGTTCTGCCGGAACCCAAATTGGAAATCCGGCAGAATTTGCTCTCTGTTAATATGCTGTTGTATGGGTCTTAGCAGGAGGCGCTCATAGATCTTGCTGAGTGTTGGCAAGAGGCTAATCGGCCTGTAGTGCTGCGGGAATAGAGGGTCTTTCCCTGGTTTGTGTATCGCGACCACTTCCGCATGTTTCCAGCAAGCTGGGAAAACACGGGAACGAGTAATCTCGTTGAGGACGTTCGCGAGGTGTGTGATCGCTGTGGGTGGGAGTTTTTTGACTAACTGGTTTGTGACACTGTCGTGCCCTGGCGCCTTTTTTGTAGGGAGGGACCTGATTACTCTTGCCACGTCCTCGGGGGCAAAAAGTATGGGTTCGTCCTCTGGGTCCTCCTCGGCATTGAGGAAGACGGCCAGTTGACGACTGACTACCTCTTCATGTTCTTCATCCTGGGGTTCTGCCGCTTGGAACTGCTTCTCAAAGGAGTCGGCGAGGGCGTTGGCCTTTCCAGCATGGCTGTAGACCAGTCCCCGCTCGCCATGCAGTGGCGGCATCCTAGCGCGTCGTTTTGTAAACTGTTTGGTCGCTTGCCATAGTGTATGATCGTCTACTTTGAGAGCTGTGAGGCGGTTTTGCCATTGCTGGTTTCTGTGCTCATTGAGCGCTACCTTCAGCTCTCTCTGTAGACGATTGAGCAGCCTCCTGGTGGCCTGATTTCTGGTGATCTTCCACTCTTTTGCCACTCTGTTCTTGTGTCGAATTTGAGCTAGCAAGTGTTCCGGGAGCTGTATTTGCGGCGGTGGGCCATCCCTTTGTGGAGGGGTGGCTTCTTCCGCTGCCTGCAAGATGGTGCCTGTTAGGTCTTGTAGCGCTTGTTCTACTGTTTCCGCAGTGGGTGGCGGAGCGCGAGCGATATCAGAGGCGACAGTTTCTTGGTATCGCTCCCAGTCTGTTCGTTTGTACGACGTCTGGTACCGTGGGAGTGCTACCCATTCTCCCACATCGACCTCCAGAATCACTGGGTTGTGGTCGGAGGACATTCTGTTGATTGTCCTTGCGGCCACGAACCCTGCGATCCTCCTGGTGAGAGCTATGTCTAACACATCGGGCCTGCTTCCGTTTTTCGGAAAATGTGTGGGCTCGACTGGACCCCATGTTTCGAAGTGGTGGGCGCGCGCTAGTTGTTGCAGTTTGGCGCCTGCTCTGGAGGTTACTCTAGAATTCCAATCGGGATGTTTGGCATTGAAGTCTCCCCCTATTATGAGTTTGCCTTCAATTTGCCCTAGAGCAGCTATGTCTCCCTCATCTATCTGGTCATGTGGGGGTCGGTAGACTGCAACAATTGTTAGGGGTCCAGTGGCAGTGGTTACTTCCACCGCCACTGCTTCGATTTTGTTGGTAGCTGGTAAGAATACCTGGTGGTGGGGGATCCCTCTTTTTACATATATGGCCACTCCTCCGCCTTGGGTTGGCCTGTCTTTACGGTAGCTAATGTAGTTGGGAACTGTCGCTTTTACTCCCGGCTTTAGGTGGGTTTCCCCCATCATGCATATGTCGATGGAGAACTCCTTCATGAGTTCTCGGAACTCGACCTCTTGATTAACAATGCCGTCTGCGTTAAAGACGCACATTGTCAGGCCTTGAATATTTGGTCGTCTATTCATGATGGGGTGTCGATACTACTGAGGAAGTCGCAGAGGGGAGCGACTGCTGGACTGTTGCCTGAAGGGCGACGAGGATCTGTGTGTTCTGCTTCTGGGCTTCCCTGAATTCCTTCATCATTTCCATGACGAGGTTCATGGTCTGCACCATTACGCCTAACAACTGATCCATGGGGGGAGAGTGTGTGTGGGGTCGGTATATCGTCGGTCGCGGGCTTATATCTCTGCTGGACCGCTCTCCGCTTCCCGCGGCCGGCCAATCAAGCGCCCACGGATTCGCCCCATGCGCCTGGATCTGCCGGTCGGTGTGTGTGTGGTGGGGGCGGGGGGGGGGGGGGGCGTGCGCGGGGTTCGAGTCCCGGCGTCCGTCTCTGTCTGCTCCGCACGCGGCCCTTGGTGGAACGGAACGTTGTTCTCTAATTTTCCTGATTGCAGGCTCCCAGGCTGTGCTGAGATGGTAGCCACTGTTACGGTTGATTGGGTTGTCGTGTAACCGTATTGCTGTGGACTCTTTGATTACTGAGTCCCAAAATCCGTTTGTACTGCATATTTTCTTTGTGTCCTCGAAATCGAAGGTGTGCTTCTCGTCAATACTACGTTCCGCCACAGCAGATTTGTTGGTCTGACCCAAGCGTACATGCCTAATGTGTTCACTGCGGCGCTGTGAGATGCAACACTGCGTCTGTCCTATACGAGGTGCATTCTAATTAACTACTCACCCGAAATCGATGAAACTGGCGTTACTTCTCGACGTAATCGCCCTGCAGACGTACACATTTTTCACAACGCTGACGCCATGATTCCATGGCAGCGGCGAAGGCTTCTTTAGGAGTCTGTTTTGACCACTGGAAAATCGCTGAGGCAAAAGCAGCACGGCTGGTGAATGTGCGGCCACGGAGAGTGTCTTTCATTGTTGGAAAAACCCAAAAGTCACTAGGGGCCAGGTCAGGTGAGTAGGGAGCGTGAGGAATCACTTCAAAGTTGTTATCACGAAGAAACTGTTGCGTAACGTTAGCTCGATGTGCGGGTGCGTTGTCTTGGTGAAACAGCACACGCGCAGCCCTTCCCGGACGTTTCTGTTGCAGTGCAGGAAGGAATTTGTTCTTCAAAACATTTTCGTAGGATGCACCTGTTACCGTAGTGCTCTTTGGAATGCAATGGGTAAGGATTACGCTCTCGCTGTCCCAGAACATGGACACCATCATTTTTTCAGCACTGGCGGTTACCCGAAATTTTTTTGGTGGTGGTGAATCTGTGTGCTTCCATTGAGCTGACTGGCGCTTTGTTTCTGGATTGAAAAATGGCATCCACGTCTCATCCATTGTCACAACCGACGAAAAGAAAGTGCCATTCATGCTGTCGTTGCACGTCAACATTGCTCGGCAACATGCCACACGGGCAGCCATGTGGTCGTCCGTCAGCATTCGTGGCACCCACCTGGATGACACTTTTTGCATTTTCAGGTCGTCATGCAGGATTGTGTGCACAGAACCCACAGAAATGCCAACTCTGGAGGTGATCTGTTCAACAGTCAATCGGCGATCCCCCAAAACAAATCTCTCCACTTTCTCGATCATGTCATCAGACCGGCTTGTGCGAGCCCGAGGTTGTTTCGGTTTGTTGTCACACGATGTTCTGCTTTCACTAAACTGTCGCAGCCACGAACACACTTTTCGACACATCCATAACTCCATCACCACATGTCTCCTTCAACTGTTGATGAATTTCAATTGGTTTCACACCATGCAAATTCAGAAAACGAATGATTGCACGCTGTTCAAGTAAGGAAAACGTCGCCATTTTAAGCATTTAAAACAGTTCTCATTCTCGCCGCTGGCGGTAAAATTCCATCTGCCGTACGGTGCTGCCATCTCTGGGACATATTGACAATGAACGCGGCCTCATTTTAAAACAATGCGCATGTTTCTATCTCTTTCCAGTCCGGAGAAAAAAAATCGGAGGCCTTAGAACTTGAATGTACCTCGTATATTGCATCCCACATTCACATCCGATCTTGGACACACCTGGTTCCGTCAGACCTAGTGGATCCTTGGTTGAACTGAGAAGGTCTTTGATTTTTCCTGCTGCGCGGAAAACGGTCTTCACTTTATGTTTCTTGAGAATTCTCGCGATCTTGGACGTCGGAGGACCCCTGTATGGCAAGAACGCACAGCCCATTGCTCGTCTTCATCCGGTCTCTCTTCTCTCTTCTTGTGGTCGGTTTTCAGAGCTCTCCTTATTTGTGTCTCACTGTATCCATTTTTCTTGAAGGTGTCCTTTAGGTGTTGCAATTCTCCTGGCAAACTTTCCTTATTGCAGATGGACCTGGCCCTGTGCACTAAGGTGTTGAGTACAGCATTGCGTTGCGCAGGGTGGTGGCAGCTATTGGCGTTAAGATAGAGGTCCGTGTATGTTTTCTTTCTATACACTGCGTGTCCCAGCGTGCCGTCCATGTTTCTTGTGATCAGGATATCCAGAAAGGGTAAGCTTCTGTTCCCTTCTATCTCCATGGTAAATTTGATATTTCCATGTATGCTGTTATATCCATGTATGTTATTATATCACTAGTAGCGACAGATCCCGTTCGGAAGTACTGAGGATTTTGTGCGCGCGTTTCATAGATATCCTAATAAGTTTCGTTCGACATCTGGAATGAAACTGGCTAACGACTTTGGAGATGTAATTACAATAGCATTTCGCTTGTGCCCCAACTCACTAGCAGAACATGGCGAGTGACATAACCCGATTTCCCACAAACTACGCTGAATGGGAAAGGAGTCAAAACAAATGTGCACGTGTGTCTGCTTATCCGTAAATACTGGACCGTTTCTTAGAAAACGAGGTATAGGTTTTCGTTGTTACTAAGGTGCCTTTTGGCGCCGAACTAACTCAGCATAAGTGGTGACGTAGTGGGTAGCGTCCTGGCCTCTTTACTTGCGTCCCGTGTTCGAATCCTTATTATTGTTTTTATTTATTTTACTTTCTTCATTTATCTACCCATGTCCGTAGAATGTTACTACATCAATGTTTCATACCAAGTTAGGGGATACAACAGCGTTATGTCAGTTGTAAAATTACAACTGGTTTTCACAATAAGCGTCATACATTTATTATTGTACATGGTACTTTCAGGGGTTACAATTTTTTTCTTTTTTAAATTCTCATATTCTTATATTTCACTGTTATATCAGTTCTTAATTCTTATGTCTTATTCTTATGTTTATTCTTCAGGAAGATTAGGTACGCTTCCTTTGACGACACAGGTCGTAGAAAAAATCGAAACATAAAAATTCCGAACATTACGAACATCGTGCGGTGGCAGGTCTGCCATAGCGACCTTTCTTCGTATGAATCTCACTCGGGAAAGAAATGTCGTTAACACCGCTGATGAGTTCACGCGATGGCAACAATTTCGCACCAAACCTCTCATAAGGGATTACTTTTCCGACAATTGGCGCTTGCGATTGATTATGAATCAAGATAGACTCCAGGAGTTTCATCGAAATCAATTTCAAATACTTTGTCCATCAATTTATTGCCTTTTTTCTTTTTGATTCATTCACCATGCAATTATTAGATGAAGAAGGACAACGTTATTTCAATATATATTGAAAGACGTTCATGTTGTAATCGTCTACGGACATGGGTAGATAAATGAAAAAAATAAAATAAAATAAAAGGATTTTGAACACGGGGCGCAGCAGTGTGAAGTCGAGACGCTAGCCACTGTCCCAAAGCTTCGGTTGAACTGTTTACTTACTAAAAGGCACATAAAGTATCTCGAAAACTTTGACCGTCGTTTTCTCAGAAAAGGTCGAGTATCTATGGACATGCAGACACACAAGACCCCTCTTCCATTGAGCGAAGTTCCTGGGAAATCGGATTATGGCACTTGCCGTGTTCTCCTCGTCAGATGAGGCTGATTGAAGGCCTAGCCTGTAAAGAAGTCAATACTGAACGTCGCAGCAAAAGAGAAGATTTCTGCAGTAAAACAGTGGTAAATAAATGTAAATGTCGTGTGACTAGGACCTCCCGTCGTGCAGACCGTTCGCCGGGTGCAAACCTTTCGATTTGACGCCACTTCGGCGACATGCGCTTCGATGGGGATGAAATGACGATGATTGAGACAACACAACACCCAGTCCCTGAGCGGAGAAAACCTCCGACGTAGCCGGGAATAGAACCCGGGCCCTTAGGATTAACATTCTGTCGTACTGAGCACTCAGCTACCGCCGGCCGGTGTGGCCGTGCGGTTCTAAGCGCGTCAGTTTGGAACCGCGTGACCGCTACGGTCGCAGGTTCGAATCCTGCCTCGGCCATGGATGTATGTGATGTCCTTAGGTTAGTTAGGTTTAAGTAGTTCTAAGTTCTAGGGGACTGATGACCTCAGTAGTTAAGTCCCATAGTGCTCAGAGCCATTTGAACCATTTTGAACTCAGCTACCGAGGACGGACAAAACAGCGGTAAGGGACATCGATGAGAAACAGAGTTACTGCATGTGAAACACGGTAAGTGATGTCCTTTATTCATGTTAGTTGATAATTCCACAACAAACCGAGAACTGGCAGCTCTTTCTCTATCTTCAGATTTGTCAGGATTTGTGAGTGTAAACAGAAAAACTGCCATTGGTAGTAATGCGTGCGGTCTCCGTGCCAGGAAAATGCTTTTCAGCGACGAGTTGTGCAGATACGAGGATGACGTGAATAGCTACGGCTCAGATAAAGACTATTATACGTTCCTGAACTAAGTGTGCTTCAGAAGTTGTTGCTAATCAGGTGAATGTGAATAATTATTTAAGCATGTAAGCAATGTTGTATCCCTTAGGATAGCTTAGGTGACAGTGTGATGGCAGAAATGTTAAAGGCCATTATTAACATGGTTTATGTGCTGTAGTAAGGTGACAAAATAATTTTGTATTGTTCTGAATCATACATTAATTTTTGAGCTACTTATAATTTATTATTGCAAAAAATTTATAATGTAAATCGTAGTACCGTAAACGGAAACAATTCGTATCTTTTAAATTTGTATTTCTGAGAGGTTTCCAAGTAACGTTCCGTTACCTTGCCCAGCGGATAAACAGTGGAAATCAGTTCTAACGCGTGTTAAATGCTTTCAGTTTTCAAGTAAACACTGTTAAGTACCCACTGATGTATTTTTAAGAATAAAATTTACGATATTAAAAATACATCGCTACCCTGGAAATATTTGAAAACAATGACTTCACTGAATGGAAAAACCACACCGATGTACTTGAAACACCTTATTTATGAGATTTTATTAATTATTGTGCAATTTCTTAAAATAAAGAACATGTAGCTTACCAGTGTTTACAGCCAAGATCTTCAACTTTTTTGCTATGGGATAAGAAGAGATAGACAACGCTATTTTTTTTAGGTTTTGAGTATATTTCTGAATCTGTGTTTTAATAAATTATCCGGCCATTCAATTTCAAAATGGTTTCCTAGAACTCTAAAGTGACAGTTTTCCAAAAGCGTCGAATTTTGAGTTATGCCATACAACAAATTAGCGACTTGTCACATGAGGAAATATTTTTAGGATCAAATGTCTTCCATTTTTACTTTCTGGCGCCATACATTCCTTCTTCCTTAGGGCAAATAAAATTTAGATCGCTCACTCTCATTCTTCACCTCATAGGTACTAGTACTACATTAACGTTAATGGTTCAAATGGCTCTGAGCACTATGGGACTCAACTGCTGATGTCATTAGTCCCCTAGAACTTAGAACTAGTTAAACCTAACTAACCTAAGGACATCACAAACATCCATGCCCGAGGCAGGATTCGAAACTGCGACCGTAGCGGTCTTGCGGTTCCAGACTGCAGCGCCTTTAACCGCACAGCCACTTCGGCCGGCCATTAACGTTAATATTTTACAATAAGCACATTCTTTTTGACATTCTTATGATGCGAAGTTAAGTGCAGGTCAAGATTGCTCGAAATGTGTAGGTCTCCTTTCAGTCGGGTAGAGTGTTGCACCTGGAGCATAGTGTACCTAGGGACACACAATGTTTCTGGGTCGGTGTTGCAGTCTAGTGGCCGACTTTGGAATCACATTAGCGGCCGCGCAACACAGTTCGCCATAAGCAGTTTGGGATATTTTCTACCGTTTTTGTTGTTGTCAGACTTGAGGTTGTGTTTTTCGCAGCGTTTGTAAATGTTAGAGTTCTACATATTTAAGGCTCTACAATATATTACTGCTATTTGGGAGATCCTGTAAATTCTTCAGTTACAAAGACTTATGCTGAATAAAATTCTGTATACTCTTAAAACTACACTCCTGGAAATGGAAAAAAGAACACATTGACACCGGTGTGTCAGACCCACCATACTTGCTCCGGACACTGCGAGAGGGCTGTACAAGCAATGATCACACGCACGGCACAGCGGACACACCAGGAACCGCGGTGTTGGCCGTCGAATGGCGCTAGCTGCGCAGCATTTGTGCACCGCCGTCAGTGTCAGCCAGTTTGCCGTGGCATACGGAGCTCCATCGCAGTCTTTAACACTGGTAGCATGCCGCGACAGCGTGGACGTGAACCGTATGTGCAGTTGACGGACTTTGAGCGAGGGCGTATAGTGGGCATGCGGGAGGCCGGGTGGACGTACCGCCGAATTGCTCAACACGTGGGGCGTGAGGTCTCCACAGTACATCGATGTTGTCGCCAGTGGTCGGCGGAAGGTGCACGTGCCCGTCGACCTGGGACCGGACCGCAGCGACGCACGGATGCACGCCAAGACCGTAGGATCCTACGCAGTGCCGTAGGGGACCGCACCGCCACTTCCCAGCAAATTAGGGACACTGTTGCTCCTGGGGTATCGGCGAGGACCATTCGCAACCGTCTCCATGAAGCTGGGCTACGGTCCCGCACACCGTTAGGCCGTCTTCCGCTCACGCCCCAACATCGTGCAGCCCGCCTCCAGTGGTGTCGCGACAGGCGTGAATGGAGGGACGAATGGAGACGTGTCGTCTTCAGCGATGAGAGTCGCTTCTGCCTTGGTGCCAATGATGGTCGTATGCGTGTTTGGCGCCGTGCAGGTGAGCGCCACAATCAGGACTGCATACGACCGAGGCACACAGGGCCAACACCCGGCATCATGGTGTGGGGAGCGATCTCCTACACTGGCCGTACACCACTGGTGATCGTCGAGGGGACACTGAATAGTGCACGGTACATCCAAACCGTCATCGAACCCATCGTTCTACCATTCCTAGACCGGCAAGGGAACTTGCTGTTCCAACAGGACAATGCTCGTCCGCATGTATCCCGTGCCACCCAACGTGCTCTAGAAGGTGTAAGTCAGCTACCCTGGCCAGCAAGATCTCCGGATCTGTCCCCCATTGAGCATGTTTGGGACTGGATGAAGCGTCGTCTCACGCGGTCTGCACGTCCAGCACGAACGCTGGTCCAACTGAGGCACCAGGTGGAAATGGCATGGCAAGCCGTTCCACAGGACTACATCCAGCATCTCTACGATCGTCTCCATGGGAGAATAGCAGCCTGCATTGCTGCGAAAGGTGGATATACACTGTACTAGTGCCGACATTGTGCATGCTCTGTTGCCTGTGTCTATGTGCCTGTGGTTCTGTCAGTGTGATCATGTGATGTATCTGACCCCAGGAATGTGTCAATAAAGTTTCCCCTTCCTGGGACAATGAATTCACGGTGTTCTTATTTCAATTTCCAGGAGTGTATTTACACAACTAATGGACGGTTAAGCTATACTTCGTAATGATGCGCCATCTTGTACATCGAAAAGGAAAACCTGTTTACCATGAAACACGTGATATTTGCAAATTAGCTGAGTTTCTTTAAGGTCTCGACAATTTTTCCTATCTCGAAGACGGAGACCTGTTTAGTTGCGAATAGCTTTTACTTCAAAAGGTCTTTAACTTGTAACAGAATTTGGTAACACTTCTTCTTAATTTGTCTTCACGTACTGATTACTGGTATGTACTAGAGCAATAATGTAAGACATGGACTATTAAATACAATAGTGACAAGATTTTTTCGATTGCTACACTTTCAAATTTAAATAGAATATTTGTTCCTCAGTGGATGGCGATATACCTTGGAACAGTTTTTCACATTTTGAAATACCTTACTTTTTCAGAATATTTTTAGTGACTTCCGTAAAGATTGCAGCATACCAAATACCAGAATGAAAAATGCACCTATCATAGAACTAAGAAAGGCAAATATGCCCTGGGCAGAGATAGGAATGTAATAGAAGGGAACCGCCTTTTCGACTTATCTTGTAGCTTCGAAGACGTTTAAATCAAAACAGCTTGACATATTCGTGCCTTTTTACTTGATAATGTTAGTACCCATGGATGTAATATAATGCGTCATGTCAAGTAAACTAACATGATAAGTGTTGTCATGTCATGCCATGTAACATAAAATGACACATACACAACGTCATCCAGTATGACACTGGTTATGTCGTGCAATATGATGCAACGTGTCGTTTAAGTTTAGGATGCAAGCGACTCCACTTTCGGATACTTCCTGTTATAAATGCATTCCCACTCTCGGGTACTTCCTGTTGTAGATGCATCCCACTCTCTAGAGGCACATAAATTTGTGTCTACTTGTTGTTACAGGCAAAGATCAAATTGTTGTAACATCGTCCCCCCCCCCTCCTCGAACTAATCCATCCCCAGAAATTTTATTCCTCCAGAAAAACTTTTTTAACTATTAATGTTTGCTCTTCAGTCACACGATATTATATATTGATTACTGCATTTTGGGCATAGGGTCAGGAACTTTAGCCTATAAATTGCAAGATCCAGATGTGCTAACACCTCGCAGCTGTGTGAGCTCATTGCGCTGGGGAAGTTGTGTTAGCTCGTAAAAAAGCACGAATATGTCGAAATTTTTGGATTTCAATATCATTGAAGCTGCTAGACAAGTCGAACAGCTAGTTCCCTTCTTTTACATCCCTAAATCTGCACAGGACATATTCGTCTTTTCTTGTGCTGTGATAGTAACATTTTTCATTCTGGTTCTCAACTTTTACTCTACCATTATTTTGACATTAGACATAACCCAGCAACCGACGTAGATTTTTATTGACGCCGGCGACGACTGATCCGGAATAGGTTTTCTTTTTTTTTTAATTGTCTTTCGAACCATCTTACTTATTTCACGGTAACGGATAGTACATATATTTGTCTCCTTTCTTACAAAATTTGAACCGATTCGCACGAGTTCGAAACATAGAAGTGGCGCGCGTAAAAAAGCTCGCAAAAAACCTGTTTTTTTGCATATAAAATCCGAATTAAGCAAGATTTTTCAGAGCAAGTTTTCAGTTTTATCGTAAGAAAGCATTCTGTATTTATTTATTCACTTTAAAACATTTCCGCGTATTCATTTCACGTAAGAACGAATTTTACGTGCTATATTTAGCTCGATTTAAATCATCGTATCTCGACAGGGGATAGAGATTACTTGATAAAAAAAATTATTTTGATTTTAACCTTTTATCTAACTTCGTGCAAAGTTTGAAACGATTCGTACAAGTTTAAAGAATAAAAGTGGAGCATTTAGAAATCCAGAAAAAGTGGTTTTTGTACGTAAAATCTAAACGAAGATAGATTTTTTCAAACGGTTAAAATTATCTCAGACCAAGGTCTGATACGCCAATGGACAACATTTGAACCATCAATCTGGCTCCAGTCCGGAGTTATATAATGGTCACTGTTTTTTGCACGTAAAAGCCGAACGAGAGTGACTTTTTTTGCACGTGAAATCCGAACGGTGGACATAAAAATGGTGCCATTAACTGAGCAATAATTTCAACCTAATTAAAATTTTTGCAATAGAAATTCATCGATTCGCACAATTTGCCTGTGTTCCAGCTCGTATTCGTCGCTCAAACCTTGCTTAACATAGTGTAACATAGCTGCAGTGAGACAGATGTTCGAATAACCATACGAATGGCCGGTAGTCAGGCCTAAACCAAAATGTTTTTACCCCACGTTCCTACCTCAAATAGGAAACGAGCAACAAGACCCCCAAACCACTATTCTGCGCACAGCCTTTTCATACATACAGCACTATAACGATATTAAGGTTGCACGAGGGTTGTTCGGGAAGTTTGTTCTGATAAGCCGCGAAATGGCAACTACAGTGAAAATGTGATGAAGCTTTGCTTAGATGTGTTGGGGAGTGTCTCTACACTGAAGAGCAAAAGAAACTGGTACACGTGCCTAATTTCGTGTAGGCCCCCGTACCGCAGCACGACGTGACATGGGACTCGCCTAATGACTGAAGTAATGCTGGAGGGAACTTGACACCATGAACCCTGCAGGGCTGTCCATAAATCCGTAAGGGTACGAGAGGGTGGAGATCTCTTCTGAACAGCACGTTGCAAGGCATCCCTGATATGCTCAATACTGTTCATGTCTGGGGAATTTGGTAGCAAGTGGAAGTGTTTAATCTCAGAAGAGTGTTCCTAGAGCCACTCTGTAGCAATTCTGGACGTGTGGGGTGTCGCATTGTCCTGCTGGAATTTCTGAAGTCCATTGGAATGCACCGTGGACGTGAATGGATGCAGGTGATCAGACAAGATGCTTACGTACATGCAACATGTCAGGGTCGTATCTAGACGTATCAGGGGTTCCACATCACTCCGACTGCACACGCCCCACACCATTACAGAGCCTCCACCAGCTCGAACAGTCCCCTGTTGACATGCGGGGTCCATGGATTGTGGTTGTGTCCATACCTGTACAATTCCATCCGCTCGATGCAATTTGAAACAAGACTCGTCCGACCAGGCAACATGTATCCAATCATCAACAGTCCAATGTCGGTGTTAACGGGCCCAGGGTTTGTGTCGTGCAGTCATCAAGGGTACACGAGTGGGCCTTCAGCTCCGAAAGCCCATATCGGTGATGTTTCGTTGAATGGTTAGTCCGCTGACACTTGTTGATGATGGCCCAGCATTGAAATCTGCAACAATTTGCGGAAGGGTTGCACTTCATTCAAATCCACACTTCATCGCTACGTCGGAGATGCTGTGTCCCATCGCTCGTGCGCCGACTGTAATACCACGTTCGAACTCACTTAAATCTTGATAACCTGCCAATGTAGCAGCAGTAACCGATCTAACAACTGCGCCAGACATTTATTATCTTATACAGGCGTTGCCGACCGCAGCGCCGTATACTGCGTGTTTACATATCTCTGTATTTGAACGCACATGCCTATACCAGTTTCTTTGGCGCTTCAGTGTAATATGCCCGTCGATTGCGTCATGTCAATCTTTTTTAGTTCTGAGCATAGAGCGAGCACGTGAAGATGCCTGGAACAATTATGTCTCCCGCCAGTTATGTGTGCCCGCAGAGAGGTTTAGCCTGATTTCATGCAACCCCACATAACATAACTCTCATGCATTTCCTTCTTCATGACAGTATTCAACCGCACTCTGCAGGGGCAATGAGGACGCGATGACAAGTGTTTGATCACCCAAAGCCAGTAATTAGCTTCCTCTGATGTTCATTTCTGCTGTCATGAACCGCTGGCATGAAGAGAATATTTTGCCACTGACAATGAACTGCATACCACCGTAGAGAAGTGATGGAAAGCGCAGGCGGCTGCCTTCTACGACGAGGGTATTGGAAGTTTGGTACGACGCTACAACAGATGTCTAAGTCGGAGCGGCTACTATGTAGCGAAGTAACTGGAAAATGTGGCAAACACTTCTAAATAAAACATTTTTGATTTTCGCTGTGGTTTTCATTTCGCGACCGATCGCTCCTTATTCCCTCTTATTACAAGGATGGCTAGAGGCGGAAGCGTGAAAAGTGTTCCAAGGCAGAACACTCTCCGCTGCGCACCTTTTTAAGGGGCTCCGGAACGCCCTATACTTGCAATGTTAAAATAACGCTTATAAATTACATCTTTCCTCACAAAGTATTTGAGGTAGGAAGTTGAACTTTTTACAGATTATTTATTGGAATATGGGCTACAACTTAACACAGGAATTTTACAAAATTTTAGTTCAGTTATTAAAGATGATTTTTTTCAATTGTAATGAAAATTCACAACATTTTTTGCAATTTTTTATTTATATATTCAAAAACAGACAGTTTTTTGGAAAAAGGCTGTGTTAAATTATGCAGAAGGTACTGTGTAACATTTACTGAAAGTTTGAAACAAGTATGTTTGGAAGATCCTTAGAAAACATGTAATTAGTATGATGAAATAAAAGTTTTGGGAATCGAGCGACAAAGATTGGATTAACTTTTTAGTGCATTCCAGGTCCATAGGATGGATTATCTTCATCCTCTGCAAACTCCTCCTCCAGCTTCTTCTTATTCCTCCTCCTGTTTACTCTTGCTTGTATTTCTAGACTCTTTACAGCCCTGTCTGCAGCCCGAAGGCGTTCCTTGTCTAAAGCAAGCATCGCTCGTTGTTGTGTTCGTAGATTTTGCTACCATTTTCTTCAGTTGCAGTTACTGCAACACTGTTCCAAAAGGTGGTCATGTGTGAACACTTATCACATTTCAGTCACAGTCTAATATAACAGTCGCGACACTTCGCTTCGATTTTGTTGCCTACAGCGCCAGCAGCGCCCCAAGCGGCTGGTAGGTTACACTGTGAGTTCGGCGCGATCGTGAAGGAGAATAGTGGTTGTTTATTTTGATTTTTACAATGGCTTTTACTGGCGGGAGCGTTTGTAGCGCAATAAATTGCACCAACAACAGAAAGAAGACACCAAAGCTGTCTTTTTTTTAGGTTTCCTAAGGATCCTGAGAGGTATAACCATCATGTTACTAAACTGTATCGTCAGGATTCACTTGCAAACTATATGTGTATAAATGATGAATGTTTCGTTTTAGGAGCAGAAAATGGCTTGTTAATAGCAGGCGAGAAGACCTCATGAAGAAAGACCCAGTGTACCTGTATAGTAATATTAGGTTTTGTTCGCTACATTTCGAACAAAACCAGTTCATGAACGCAGACAACAACAAACTCGTGTGGAATGCAGTACCCACCCTGTTTGACATTCCAAATAAGCCACCTCAGCTGACGATGAAGAGGAAACTGCCACAAAGATTCGACAGTCAATCTAAAGCAGTAAAACAGTCCTATGACACAGAAGCAGCTGGTTCAGCTCACCATGTATCAGTGCCAGATTCGTGTGAATCGTCAACACAGACCTGCTTTGACGATGAAGTGGTTAGATTAAGTGCAGCTGTTCGTGTCTTGCAAAAGCGTGTGAAGTGTCAGAATGTGCAAATCGCTAGACTGCGAGCGAAACTGCTGTTAATCAAGTTATTTGTTAAAGTGAGACTCGTTTACAGGCTGAAATATTGGAATCAAGACGTAGTTTCTAACAACAAGAAAGCAAATAAGAAACTGAAGAAGTTGGCTCATTTGGGCTGCTGATTTCTTTGGTATGTATTTCGTTCACTTCTGTTGTTAGTCACTTAATTTCCCTTGCTTCTTTCGTGTGATGACATTATTTTGTCAGCACCTTCTTCACTGACAGATTGTTTGAAAATTATACAAATATTTGGTTTTTCGTGAAATGTAGTGTAATCAGCTCATTATAGTGTTTTCAGCATATTCTTCCCACTATTTGGCAGTTGCTTGTCCCACTTAGAATAATAAAAAGATGAAGGTCGTACTTGTGGCAACAGGCGAAAATGACAAACAAACGCAGTAGGCCTACAGAACGATAAACGAGCTGTCGATCGTTTTTGCAAGTAGAGGTACATGTCTGTGCTTCTGACATGTGAATCTGTGTGTTTATATTCTTTTGATATGAACGTGGTAAGCTGCAATTCTGTCCAATGTCACAAGTGTTTCTTCACGAATGTGTTGTAGCTTGCCACTCTATTCATGATTTTTGTCCGTGCTGGCGCTTATTTTAGAATCATTTTTAGAAACATATATGCCTTCTGATACCACACAAACCCTTGGAGGCAAGAAAATAACTCAAATAATGCGGAAATTACGTAGGAAATGGATGTAAACAAACATTATGCTTACGACGCGTCTGACGTTCACCTTACCTACCGCTTGGAGCGCTAGTGTCGCTCCATCTGTCAAACGGCAACAACTTTTACAGCAGTGAGTGTCGCGACTGTTATATTAGACTGTGTTTCAGTTGTATTTCACTAGCAAGTCCTACTGCTTTATTATGGAGAGTTCCAGACCAACTTCACTACAATGAATACATCTTACACAGTTTGAAAAAATTCCTTTGAGAACCGACATATCAAATATTTCATTCACATCCGATTCGCCCATAAAACATTCATAGTTTTCACTCATTGAACCAAGCTTCTTCTGTGAAGTATTTTCTTTCCCACTTTCACTGCTATGGGCAGGTGTACTTGAGAGGTTAGGTTCACTCACTTGGTTATCGTCTTTATTGTTTACAGTAATAACACATACTTTTGGCTTTCCAACATTTCTCCTTTTCTTAAAAGCCTTCAGAGGATTTCTAATAACTTTACTTTTACTCATTATTATACTTCAACAAAACAGAGACTCAAGAAACAGAATTAATTACGAATATTTTCGAGATAACGACAGAGTAAATAAACATGAAACAATCGACAATCACACCAGCGATATATATTGAACCATCACAGGTTAGCCACAACACATACTTTATCTCACATCACTAAAATGTACCTGATGAACACGGACGTTAATAATAACACCATTTGACAGCAGTTTAACAGCGCCACAGTGGGTCACGCCTATGTAGAACACATTTCAAAAAAAATTAAAAAATAGTTGTAGTCTTCGGAATTGAATAAATTATATATCTATTAAAAGGTAATAGTCTGCAGATTCAGAAAACGCAAAAAAGTAAAAATTGAACTTTTCATGATTTTGAGCCTTTCCGGAGCCCCTTAAGTTTGTAAAGACTATGTTCAGGAGGTTGTCATAATCTCCGTACTTGTTCTGTATGATTAAAACGTCTTGGAGAGTTTTGACTGAATTTACACCTCTTTTCTCACATTCATGCTCTTTGTGGAACACGTGAATCTAGAACTCGACGTATAAGAAGCCAGAGTGCAGCAACCACTGTTTGTGTCGTATTCGGCAGGGACGTGAAGGACGTGGTGCTGTTCCTGGCGACGCCGCGGCCGCCCCCGGAGTTCATGGACCTGTTCCACACCAAGACCGCCGACCGCTTCCTCAGGGCGCTCATACTATACTTCCGGATATACCTGCAGGTGCGTCGCCTACACTGTCCTGCCGCCTCTGCGCTCTCTGCTTGCGTGTTATTTTGTATACCTGTGTTGCAAACTAGTTTACGTGATTTCATTTCCTATGTATTCCAAAATCTTCGTAAATTTTACACAAAAAACTTATTGATACAACAAATTTTATTGTTACAGTCATAGAAAGAAGGTACGGTGAAATGTACGCAGTGTCCCTCGGGAATAGTACACCTATCTTCAGTAATTACACTGCGTGAAGGAAGTGACGAACAAACGAAATGAATCTTCACGGGTAGAGAAGATATCTCATGTTACTGGAGTAATTACAAAATTGAGTCGAATTTACGAAGAGCTCGACAGTTTGAGGTCAGATATCGCTATGATGTTGCATCCTCACTTGTCTGGATGCAGCCGCTGATTCGACTAGGAAGGGTGTCATGGGTCATGAGTCTGCCAGCCGGTCACCTGAAGCTCGTACTCTTTTCAGAAGATATCTGGAAGGTTCCGTTTCCCCTTGTTCATCCTTACAAGGGAACCTCCCCATCGCACCCCCCTCAGGTTTAGTTATAATTTGGCACAGTGGATAGGCCTTGAAAAACTGAACACAGATCAATCGAGAAAACAGGAAGAAGTTGTGTGGAACTATGAAAAAATAAGCAAAATATACAAACTGAGTAGTCCATGCGGAAGATAGGCAACATACAGGAGAGCGTGAGCTCAGGAGTGCCCGTGATCCCGTGGTTAGCGTGAGTAGCTGTGGAACGAGAGGTCCTTGGTTCAAGTCTTCCCTCAAGTGAAACATTTATTTTCTTTATTTTCGCAAAGGTATGATCCGTCCCTTCGTTCATTGACGTCTCTGTTCACTGTAATAAGTTTAGTGTCTGTGCTTTGCGACCGCACCGCAAAACCGTGCGATTAGCAGACGAAAGGACGTGCCTCTCCAATGGAAACCGAAAACATCTGATCGCAAGGTCATAGGTCAACCGATTCCTCAAGGAAAACACGTCTGATATATTCTATACGACACTGGTGATGGCATGTGCGTCACATGACAGGAATATGTTGTCGAACCACCTAACGTGTTCACCTGGCGAATGGGTAAAAAGATTCTTCTACCTTGCCCGATTTAGGTTTTCTTGTGGATGTGATAATCACTTCCAAAAAAGTGATGAAAACATAAGTGTCTGTCACATAAACTGCAACAAATGAATGCAACAGTTTCACAGTCGCACGGTTTCCCCTGTGCTCTGTCAAAACATATGTTTTTTAACGTTTTCAATTTTTTCCGTCTGTAGACCGTCAAATCCTGCATATGTCCAAGCAAATCTGAACATGTACTGGAACTTTGGAGAGCGAAGTTGATTATACAAAAATTAAAGTTTTCACACAAGGGAGGACTTGAATCAAGGACCTCTCATTTTGGAGTCGCTCACGCTAACCACGGGACCACGGCGATCCCAGACGCGCGCCTTCCTCGGCGCATGGATTACTCAGTTTCTATATTTTGCTTAGTTTTTTCATAGTTCCACACAACTTCTTCCTGTTTTCTCGATTGATCAGTGTTCAGTTTCTCAAGGCCTATCCACTGTGCCAACTTATAACTAAATCTGAGGGGGGTGCGATGGGGAGGTTCCCTTGTTAGCATACCCCCCACCACCACCACCACCACCACCACCACCACAAAAAAAAAAAAACACAGCTCAGCTTATCGGCAAGAAGGGTGCTTCAGCACTTCCAATGAGAAGATGCCTCGGAGGTCAGCTAGCCATGCATTCCTTCGCACTAAAACAATGTCCTTTCCGCTTCTTCCACCCCTATGCTCTTTTTCTAGGTATACTGAGTTTTTTTTATCGTCCCACCAGAGAGCATTCTCCTGCCAGCTCTGTCTCCACTGCAGGGGTTCTGAAGCTGTTAGCGTTGTAAACCACTGCCACCACGCTCTTCTCTCTCAGGGCAGTAAATACGGGGTGCGACAATAAAGTAATGAGACTGATGTGAAAAAAATGTTGCTTACCGTTTTAGTCAAGTTTAGTGTTGTCTTCTTCAAAGTAGTTCCCTTCTGATTGCACACACTTTTTCCAGCGCTTCTGCCATTGATGGTAACATTTCTGGAACTCATCTTCTGTAATATCCTCCAAGACCCTCGTCACAGCTTTTTGGACATCTTGTGTTGTTTGAAAATGGTGTCGCTTGACCGCCGTTTTGACTCTTGGAAATAGAAAAAAGCCACGCGGAGCGATATTTGGTGAATAAGGTGGATGTGGTAGTACTGAAATTTGTTTTGGGGTAAAAAATTGCTGTACTGACAGAGCAGTATGGAATGACGCATTATCGTGATGCAGAATACAATTATCTGCATTGTTGGCATGGACACGAAGAACTCTTTTACGAAGTCTTTCTAAAAATTCTTTGTAGTGATACTGGTTAACTGTTTGTCCAGGAGGCATCCACTCTTTATGAACAATTCCCTTGGAATCAAAGGAGCACACAAGCATGCATTTCACTTTTGACTTTGACATGCGAGCTTTTTATGGTCTGGATGATCCCTTTGAGCACCATTGCGAACTTTGGCGTTTTGTCACTGGATCGTACTGAAAAAACCAACTTTCATCAGCAGTGATGACATGGCTCAACAATTCCGCTGTTGTGGTGTAAGATTTTTGACGACCATTTTTGCACAAATCTTTCTCATACCAAGATCTTCAGTTATTATTAGATGAACCGTTTCTCGATTGATGTTCAGTTCTTCTGGAATCATTTTCACGGATAATATTCGATCAGATCGTACGAGTTCACGCACCCTGGCCAAGTTGACATCCATCTGTGAGGTTGATGGTCGTCCACTGCGATCTTCATCTTCAACATTCGTTCTGCCTTCATTAAACATTTTATGCCAACGAAAAACTTGAGCTCTTGACAAACCTCTTCTCCAAAAGCCTTCTGAAGCTTACCGTAAGTTGTCATCGCGTTTTCACCCAATTTAACGCAAAAAGAAATGGCATAACGTTGCTCAATATTATCCTGTTCCATTTCCGTGACGAGAGACACAAACACGTGTTAACTTATTACTGCACAACTCGCGACTCAGCAGTTGCATCGATGTGCCACTTGGACTAGGATCAGCTTATAGACCAAGGTCAAAGATATTGTGCCTACGCAAGCTTGCAGGGTTGCTACATCTTGCAAATGAAATCAGTCTCGTTACTTTATTGTATTCGCCCCTGCATAACATTACATCATGCTTCCCAGCCCCTCTTTAGCTGATACCAGCATCTGAGCAACATGAAGCCAGTTGGCCCTTTCTGTCAGTGCTCAGCTCAAATTAACTCCCAGACATGCAGGACCACCGGAATTGTTAGCATGAGGTGATATCCAGTAACAACCCGTGAAATGATTGCTAATCCGACTTCACACAGTAGATATGATCTAATACAAATATAAATGTACAAGATATTCAATGTATGGTGGCAAAATCTTACCACGTTACATCTTTTATTGGGCAAATGAGCAAACATTTTTGTTGCTCCATATTGAACTGCTTTCTGTACCCCTGACATCTTTGATACTGGGCAACAAAGGTAATTTTTCTCTCTAGTATTGTAAGTATGGACCTCACCGTTCTTCCTAAATTGTGATAGATTGTACACACGAATTTCATTAGCTACTATATGTATTGGGATGGCGCAGTTAAAAGGTTCAACACCTTGAAGAGGTACCTACCAGACATCTGCGGTGAAGCCCACAAATTAGTCTTGCTACTCGCTTTTGTGCAGTCTGTACTTTCTTTCTAAGTGTTACCCCAGAAAATTATTCCATAAGACATTACTGAGTGGAAATATGCAAAATATGCCAGCAGATTAATTTAGTTGTTTCCACGATTAGCTATTATATGAAGAGTAAAAGTAGCTGAACTTGATAGTTTGAGGAGCTCAGTAATATGCTTCTTCCAATTATAGTTATCATCAATATGTACACCAAAAAATTTATAGTATTCTACCCTATATACTGACTCCTGCTCAAATGCTATCACTTATTACTATGACTCCATTAGTTGTACAGAAATGCTGAATATAGTGTGTTTTTTCAAAATTGAGGGAGAGTCCATTTTGTGAGACTCATCTAATCAGGACACATCTGGGGATCATGCTGGTTACAGGAGTATCTCAACATCACGCAGACAATTCAAAGCGATATGCAGGAGGTCACCATTTGGGAGACAATTGGGATAATTTATTAAAATGTTTTTATTCTGAATTGGTTTACTCGGTTAAGTTTACCGCTTGCCGAGAGCCCACTCTCACAGTGGAATATGCTGGTCATGAGTCTCGACATCAGCTGGCGGTTTAATGTCTGACGCTGGCTGGACTTCTAGCAGTCAGTGCGCTCTCCATGTCTTGAGGTACGTAATTTACAGTTCGTGCAATGGATTAAATGTAGAAGACCGTTGTAAACAAACAGTGGATGTAGGCGTTGGAAAAACATTAAATAAAACGGGAAGGGATTATGTAGCTACAGAATTAATAGTAAAAGTCCAGTCATTACACGGTTTATTTGCGCTAATAGCAAGCGCATGAGAAACGGAGTATAAAGGAAATTTACATAAAGAACCATCAATATCCATGGGAAAGTATTCAGATTTATTTATCAGATTTCAGACACTTGTGAGTTGGCCCCAAGATACTGCAGAAGCGAAACGAAAAACATTGTCTCCAGGGATCACACTCGAATTTACATTCAGCGATTCTGTAGAAATAATTACTTTGACCTTGCTGTGCAATGGGGGTGTTAATCAATCGCGTGGAGGCATATGCAGAAAAATGCAAAAGTGACCTTGAGGACCCTAAAATCGAACGATGATTGATCGATTCAGGAGAACCCTGAATGGAAAAGTGTGTATGTGGAACATAATACCCAATGACAGGATTATACATAACACAGTCACACTATCTGAAGGGGAAACCCGCTGCGCTATCTTTCCTTATATACAGAATTTGCCTACCGCTTGCAGTAGCGCCTAAATACTAATCTTTCGCATGCCGGTTTGATGTTTGTTGAATGCCACTTTCGTGGTACTGCAATTTCTATGGCGAGCAGTGTATCTGAGAAACCTTAGTCAGAAATAATTAACAGAAGACAACCTGACGGAGACAGAATGAACTTTATTTTATGAGTGCTATCTGCAGAATAACTTCCAAAGCCCATAAGTAAAATGCTAGAGCAGTTAATGCAAATTTATCGGAAGAATCATAAAACTACACCTTTGCATTATGTTCTCCATAGCCACTACTGACATTTAAGCATTTATCACAGCTCTTAATAATTTTAGAAATTCCCTCCGCATAAAGTTATGTCTCCTGTGATTATAGCTAGCTCATGACAGCATAGTGAAGTTCTTCGCTCGAGTCAGAGCTTCTAGAGCCAAGTCACTATTTCAATAAGCATGAAGAAATAGGCTGTGAGACGGATATTAACAACCGCTGATTGTGGCTAAGCACTGTCGTGTTAAGGCACGATGCCGGCACTCAGTAAGCCGTGTCTCATTTTTATTGACGACCCATGATAGGTGTCTGACGTGGTTTCCTCCCAAGCACCATAAAACCCACAAAGAAGATTTCTTTCGTGTTCCAAAAAATCGGAACTATAACCTTTCATTGTGACAGAGTTTGGAGCGTTCTCTTGGGTTGTTGCGCGAGCCACACTAGAACAGGAACCAACTGTCTCATCCCCAGTTACGATTCTGCTCAGCAGCGATTCTCCTTCGAGATCGCAACGAAAAGGAAAGCCACGAGAACGAGGCATCGTTTAGTTTTCTGGATTTCAAAACGAGTTTGGGAACCATAGGAGGATGCATCTTGTGTTAGACTAATTTTTTTTGTCAGGATCTCAAGACAGATACCCTCAAGAACTGACATTCTTGCTCTCTTAAAAGGACGACAGCAGGGTCACGGAAACAGTTGACCCTCGGGTCTGCGGATAGGATTGGAATTTAAACCAGGATATCAGATCAGCCTGCCTCCATAGCTGAACTCCCTGACACAGGCTTGTGGAGTGTTGCTCGACTGGGAGGTAGCTGTTGGATTACAAATTGTTTATGAAATATTTTAGTGTCACTACCTGGTCGACAAGGAACAAAAACGTCACGGAGTCAATATCTCGATCACCAGGCTTTCCATCAATATCCTGGATTAAATTCCAGTCGTCTGCAGAGTGTCTCGCAGAGTGAGGATCTGTGATACTGTCGACGACAATCCGTTCGCCGGATAGCCACCTGCTATTCGAGTGGCACCTACCGAGGCTGAGTTAGTAATCCTGGCTGTGGAAGCAAGCTGTTTGGCAGTGATTTGTTGAAACAGTGTGGAGCCTCCTACCACTGTTGAAAGTTTATGACATCCTTCCCTGAAGATTTCTTCAGCTTTCCTAGAGATGTAATTGAAGATCGAGTGAAAGGATTGTTTAGTTTATAAGGTAGACATCTGTTTCTCCAAACCGAAAGTGAGGCGCTGGTCAGATCTGCCACAGATGGTGGGGGAAACAGTAGACGAAGCGCACCAAAACCTGTGGAATGTACATGTGGGATGTGACAATATCTGCTTGACACTGAACAAAGCTAGGCTGCGTCTGGACAAAAGGCTCACAGTTACGTCCGTTTTCTCAAAGAAGTAAAGCGAGATTCGTCGCAAGTGTGAGACGCTGGTCAGAAAGCAGTGGCAGCCAGTGCTGGGGATTTCAGAGCATACATTCCAGAACCTACAGAATGTGTGTGTGGTACTGAATTGTGACTAATTCGGCCCAACGCTACGTGGACAAAAAGCTGACATTTGCCTTCGTTTCTCAACAGGCATACAGTGAACTGTGCTGTAAGCACGAGGTCATGGCCAGGGAGCTTGCGCTGCCATTGGTGGGGATGGTGGAGCACATATGCCAAGACCTGTCAGAAGCTTGACCAATGCTGGATAAAGGCAGACTCTGTCTGGGCAAAGGAATGACATTTTCCTTCATTTCTCGACAGGCATGCAGTGAGCTGTGCAGTAAGCATGAGGTGGTGGCCAGGAAGCTGGTACTGCCGGTGGTGGGAATGGTGGAGCACATATGCCAAGACCTGTCAGAAGCTTGATAAATGCTGGATAAACGCCGAAGCTGTCTGGACAAAGGTCTGACATTTGCCTTCATTTCTCGACAAGCATACAGTGAGCTGTGCAGTAAGCATGAGGTGGTGGCCAGGGAGCTGGTACTGCCGGTGGTGGGGATGGTGGAGCACATATGCCAGGACCAGTCAGAAGCTTGACCAATGCTGGATAAAGGCAGACTCTGTCTGGACAAAGGACTGACATTTGCCTTCGTTTCTTGACAGGCATACAGTGAGCTGTGCAGTAAGCATGAGGTGTTGGCCAGGAAGCTGGTACTGCCGGTGGTGGGGATGGTGGCGCACATGTGCCAGGACCTGTCAGAATCTTGACCAATGCTGGATAAAGGCAGACTCTGTCTGGGCAAAGGACCGACATTTGCATTCATTTCTCGACAGGCATACAGTGAGCTGTGCAGTAAGCTTGAGGTGCTGGCCAGGGAGCTGGTACTGCCGGTGGTGGGGATGGTGGAGCACATATGCCAGGACCTGTCAGAAGCTTGATAAATGCTGGATAAAGGCAGACTCTGTCTGGACAAAGGTCTGACATTTGCCTTCGTTTCTCGACAGGCATACAGTGAGTTGTGCAGTAAGCATGAGGTGGTGGCCAGGGAGCTGGTACTGCCAGTGGTGGGGATGGTGGAGCACATGTACCAGGACCTGTCAGAAGCTTGACCAATGCTGGATAAAGGCAGACTCTGTCTGGACAAAGGACTGACATATGCCTTCGTGTCTCAACGGGCATACAGTGAGCTGTGCAGTAAGCTTGAGGTGCTGGCCAGGGAGCTGACGCTGCTGGTGGTGGAGTGCACGTGCCACACCTGTTGGACATCTGCCTCGTGGCAGATAAAGGCAGGCTCTGTCTGGACAAAGGTTGACATCTGTCTTTATTCGTCCACAGTCGTACACCGAGCTGCGCAGCAAGCGCGAGGCCCTGGCCAAGAAAGTGGCGCTGCCGGTGGTGGGGATGGTGGAGCGCATGCGCCAGGACTTGTCGGACGCGCGCGCGCTTGTGGGCCGCGACTACGCCTGCCTGATGCTGGACAGGGTCAATTGCTGGCTGCACAAGGGCCTCACCTCGCGGGAGACCGACACCAGAGACCTGCGCATCGCCGAGTCACTCATCAGGGTAAGCATCAGGCCTGCCGTGACTGGCATTGTTGTGGCGAAACTAGGGTAACCGGCGCCCGGGGCTCACCTCCCCTCACCCACTGCCAACACCTCCCCATTCATGTTTAGTTTAACCCTCATCAGTGTCTAGCCTGTTTATTACTGCTTTCAAAAAATGGTTCAAATGGCTCTGAGCACTATGGGACTCAACTGCTGAGGTCATTAGTCCCCTAGAACTTAGAACTAGTTAAACCTAACTAACCTAAGGACATCACAAACATCCATGCCCGAGGCAGGATTCGAACCTGCGACCGTTGCGGTCTTGCGGTTCCAGACTGCAGCGCCTTTAACCGCACGGCCATATTACTGCTTTACTGACGAGGAGACCACCTAGCAATCTGAATTTTACAACTTTTTATTTTTATGGTACTTGAATTTCAGAACTCGAATATTAATTGCCCAAAGCATTTCGATGCAGCTCTTAAAAATTATCGACAAAACAGACTTTGAAGATTCCCAACCGTCTGTAATATGTGAAAGTAAACCCAATTTTTCTCAACAGGCAGGATGGCTCAGTAGTAGCACGCTCATCGGCTACATAGAGAGCTTAGGTTCAGCTCCTGACCAATGAAAATTTTTAAACAGAGGTGCAAGGTCTACTAACACCTTTGTGAACCGTAAAATACAGAAAGATGTGTAAAAATGGGTAGATCTCAGGACTGATAATCGCTGGTTCGAGCCCTGTTTCAGTCACTATTTTTTTCGTTTTCTCCATTCAGTTGTAATATCTATGCCACTTAAATATAAAATTCATCAAATATCAGCTTATTAATAAATATATATATAATTGTCACTGTTTTTAAAAATGTACATCTCATTTCTAATTACATTTGGCTCACAGTAATACAGTTTTCATTGCAAATATAAATTGTTAATTGTTGGTCTTTTGTAAAAGATTGTTTGAATGTTAAAAAATTATGAATTAATTTTTTAATCCTTATTTATTTTATGCTTCATGGAACATGCACCTTTGTTTAAAATTTTTGCCATGGCCAGGAATCTAACACCAGCCACCGATATGATAGGTGAGCATTCTGGCACAGAGCCACATGGATCATTGAAAACGCAATCTTTCAGCAAGGTATTATGGACACTCTGAAATGTTCAAAGTCGGTTTCCCCAACAATTTTTGGGAGTTGCATTCAACTGCTTTGGCTTGTTGATATTTGGCTTCCAGGCTGCATGTAACATAGACAATAAAAGAAAATACAAAAATTCGATTGCCATGTATTCTCCTTGTGAGATCGTCTCGACATCACTTTAAAGTACAATGTACAAATGATCTTTTCTGATCAAAAGATTTCATTGTTATTAGCAGCATTTGGGCACTGAATCGCATCTGAACCCTTGCCACTTGAAACGAGAAATCGCGTTAACCATCTGAGCCATCCTAGTGTGCTACCCACCCAACTCAAATTTCCAGCGTGTCACACACTACTGACTTAGCGTCACCCATCCATGCAGAATGAAGAAGAATGCACATCAAGGTCATTTTTGTATATTTTCCTTAAATAACTGGAAGTCCGTGAGCCTCAGTGAGAACATATCCCAGTCCAAAATTTCATTACTTTAAACTTCCTGCAAAAAGTCCCATTCATTGCTTTTGTACAACCAATAGTTTGCATATAGTGAGTGAGGGAATATGAAAATCTTCTGCATGCTTTTTTGAGACATTGTGGGTTGCATAAAACCCATAGTTAGGGGAAATTCTTCATTCTAGGTGAAGACATTAAAATATCTCAAAAACTAAAAATCAGATCAAAAAAGTATAGTTCCAATTTGTTTGTCTAGGAGAGGGACATCCAATAATACCACACTTGCCTACCTCCCAACTCAACTCCATGTGTGGGTGATGGGGGCAATTTTGAAATCTTCAGTGGAAACCCCCCTTTTTATTGTATCTTACGATCCTACGGCAAAATCTACATACGTTTTCTCTTAAGCATTTTCTTCGTTTCGCCACAGATGACGCTTTTATTGGAGGAGCAGAAATTGGTACACAATCGTAATTTACGACATGCTGCTCAGTAGCGCTTGAATGTGTAATGGCATGTGGGACCCCACCTCTTTGCTGTGAGGATAGCATAGGCCAGAATTTCATGACTTCTAATTGGAAACCCCATTTGCAGCATTATATTTCTCCAACATATCAAACCAGAGATTACTCGACGTACCTCCATGATGATGTATCGAACTATGACGTATCATAACAGGCAGTACACTGTGACCTGAGCCCACATATCGTGCAGACATAGAATGGATAGTGGCTCTAAACATTACAATAGTTGTCATTTGGAGAACATATGTGCATATGGACGGTGAATGTTGCAGGAACAGAAGAAGAAACTTTTAATGAAATTAAATTAAAAAAAAAATAAAGTTATATAATGAAATGATTGTTTTCAAATGTTACCTTTTTTAAATTGTTTTTGTTATTTGCTCTTTCTTTCTCTCTGTACGAACTTTGTTGTAGAACCTCTTATTTACGTGTGGTAATAAAAATTCATTTAGACAGAATTAAGTACATTTAAAATTACGTGAATTTAGTCAACCCTCTCATGCTGATAACTTCATATTAACTGATTAAGAATATTTAGTTGAGAATTAAATCTTTTACATAATTCGGCCTTGGCACACATTTTCTGAATGCAGTGTTTTTTTATTAATATTTACTGAATTCTTTCCCGGCGTTAGCTATGGAACACAAGATTGTCTCTATTAGCAGAAAATGGTTAAATATTGCCAAGCCGACCTGAACGTTTAATTATCATTGATAAAACACACTTCACTATACATTTAAGTTATTTGAAAGAACCAACAAATTGTTAAATTTCAACGTTAACTATCCGCCTATGAATGCACAAATGTGAAACTAGTAATAAATTCCGTCAGTCTCTGGATCGCTGTAAAAGAAAAACATTTTCTTAATTCACTGCTAATTTTTATCTGCTCCCGATTTACGGGTTTGGTTAATTTTTCTTAGCGGAACAATTTTTTAAATGTGCCGCCGCTGCAAATCGTTCGGTCGCGGTACAGCCCAGCAACACAGCTAAAAATTCTTTAAAGAAATATTATAGATGACATGGGCACGCTAATTTACATTAGTAATACACACTTTTGATAAATTATAATGTATTTAGACCACAACAATAATTCAGCTTACATTAGTTTGTAATTTCTCCTCTAATGGCGGCTAACTCTAGATACAGACAGATGAAGTCTACCCATTCATAAAATGCTACGTCACAGGTTCCTCTCTCTCTCAGCTCTCGAGGAAGACGACAAAGAATGCACACTATGTATTCCTATTTATACTACTGAACCGTTAATGTCTCTTTGCAATCTGCGGCTGTATTTTACATTTTTCTTATCGCAGATATTGACATATTTCGTAATTACATTATGAGTATAGAAATATTACAATCATAAATACATCGAGAATACTATTATAGAAAATATTACAATAATAACCAATGTCCTTTACACAAAATTAAATAATATTTTTTGTTAAATAATTACAGTATATACAAATTGCTTCATAGCGGCGAATATAGTACAATTAAATTTTAGTTTATTAATAGTGTGTGTGTTGCCAGGGAACGTTACATTGCCCCCTGGCAGCATTTGGCAAAGAGTTTCTATACTTTGACACAATGGTGCCAGTAACGTTCTTTACAATTCTGTATTTTTTTATGGAATGGCTCTTTTAATTAGTCCCGGGGTTATATATGTTCATGGCTCCCCCATTTGGGCGAAGGCAGACAGGAAACCTGGGCAAAACTGTGCCGGAGCCCAGCCATCCCAGTTGGTTCATGATTAATCTTGTCTCTTTAACAGTCATTCTTTTGAATTGATTTAGCATTTTGTCATCAACGGTTACATAATATCACAGTCACATACAGTTCAACGAAAGTTTGTTGTGTGTGATTAACAACTCGTAATTATCATTTTTGCGATATACTGCAAGGTCACTTGTCCTAGGATATATCACTTAGTTTTTTGAAATCATTAAGCACAACGTCACTTTTCATAATGTTCCCACTACCTACGTGTTACAAATCTTGTTAGTGTTCATTTTCTCTTGTCAATTTACAGGTACACATAATAAATGTTCACTGTTTATCAAAAATCGAGTTCATTGACATGTTATGAGTTTGTGTAAATATTTTGGAATATGTCAATAATGCTGTAGTTGGTAAGCGGTGCGGAGTGATTGTTGAGCGACGTTCGGCGCGGCGCGCCGGCTCCGTGTAGGTCACCGCCCCCGGTGTTGACAGCTACGGCGCGGAGAGGCGTGTGGCTGTCTGGTCTGCTACGGGCTGCTGCGGCCGCTGCATGGGTGAAGTAACCGGATGCGCGTTGTATATCAGCTCGCCCGTGTGACATCTTCTTGCAGTGCTCCAGCAAACATGCAACAAGTTCACAAACAGTGTACTATCATTATGGGCATTTTACCTGCTGTGGGAAAGAACGCACACAGTTATTGGCAGTTATTATTCAGTAGGCCTTCACTAGTCTGGTTTGCACAATGTTTCGTTGTCACAGTAAAACGTTTTATGGGCACACAATATTTTTTCACCATGTCATGACTTGTCATTAGTCACATGCAAGTTTTCACCTTAGGACAGAATGTATCTCTGTAGTAAATGCGCTTTTCTGGCGTCCCTTGACACACAAAGAGTTATAGTTTGACACTAACTTGGTCCACCGTCTGTTATCGGCTCACTGTTCATGTCGTGCTAGTTCCTTGTCCACTTGCACACACGGCGATGATACAGTTTCTTATTGCTTGTTCAAAACAACCTTGTGACGTATTGCTGCAGGTTTAACAGTCACTGGCTGTCTCTGCCACACAATACTACACTTTTGTCTTTTGTTCAAGTTTTTTTCAGTTACAATGTCCGTTGTGCAATTTTTTGTAACAGCACATTCGTAACTTCTTTGTTCGCTCTTTACCAAGGTGTGTGATAATTGCGTACATGGTAACAAATATTAAAATTTCGTATTAGTTTGCCCAAAAATCATCTATATTTATGTTCGAGTAGATTTTATTTGTGCATTCCAGCCGGATTCAGGCACATTGTTCAATAACTCCTTTGAAATCATGTCCCACTTTACTTGCAAGGTCCTACGTAACTACAGTGTAGTCTCTGTAGGCTAAAATTGACTTGGACTGTATCAGGCTAGCTCTTTTAACTGATTGGATCTGCACATGCTTCAATTGAAGCTTCTTTGTGCGTAATTTTGGGTTACTTAAATTTGCAATAAGTTTGAGAAAAGATTGTACCAAGAAATATTTCAAGTTTGACACACATATAGAATATTATGCAGTACACAAACTAATCACTACTAAAATGTTCCTCCTGACTGATCTCTGTCACAATTTAACACTATAAATAATTGCACTAATCAGGTTATCTGTGCAGACATTTAGAGCATGTTTAAGCTAACACTAATTAAAAGAAGACATAACACAAATATTCATAAACAAAAGAGAAAGTCAATCATATTCTTATAACTAAATACTTCTACACTAGTACATTATCTCTACAGATCACACATCATTAATGTTCATTCATTTTCAAAAGAATGGCGTACCTTTTTACACATAACACATAGGACTATTAGTCATTTACTGTAGGAATATTTTCACATCCTTACGCGGATACAGTCCCCGTACTCTCCGTGATTGGGGATCTGCTAAGAGATAGCTACACTCATGTGGCACACTTACTATTCTAAAAGGTCCATTGTACACCAATTGCCACTTGCTATTCTGTTTCAAGGATGCCGAGGACTTAGGATGATTGCGTAAGAGCACCAAGTCCCCAACACTAAGTTTTTGGTTATTCGTCACATGTCGATTATATTTTTCTTTCCTTTTCTGAGCGCACCTGGTAAGGTTGCACCCTGCTTTCCTTATCCTCTCTTCCTTAGGCTCAGGAATGACTGGGACCTTAGGCAAAGGTGCCAGCCACTCATTAGTACTCTATTACTATTCATTATAATCTCGTTTGGTGGGTACCCCGTAGAGGCATGCGGGGTTGCGATGTGAATTTCCAAAAATTTAGGTATCAGATCTGGCCATCTTGTGTGCTTACATGCAATGTATAACCTGAAAAATTTATTTAACTCTCCAAATGTTCTTTCTACTAAGCTTGCTTGTGGGTGAAAACGGGATATTAGTATGTGCTTTATACCTTGTTCATGTAAATAGTTCTTCCAGGTATGACCTGTAAAATAGGAAGCATTATCCGATATTATCACTTCAGGCTTACCCCACCTGTGTAAAATATTCTTTCCCTAAAGAATTAACTATTCCACGAGCGGTGGCTGATTTAAGGCAGTATATTTTTAAGTATTTAGAGAAAAGGTCATATACCGCTAAAATGTACTTTAATCCACCCCAGGCTCGAGGTAGGGTCCTGCTATGCCTATAGATACTAACTGAAGTGGCCGCTGAGGCACTATAGGATGCAGTTCAAACCTTGTGGACTTATTTTGAAACTTAGCTTTTTGGCACAGAGGACAAGTCCTGATAATGGTGCGAGTCTGCTGGCTTATTCCCTTAAAGTAACAGTATCTGGATAAAATCATTGTTTTGCCTATCCCAGCGTGACCCCATGCTAAATGCGTGTGCCACACTACAGCTGGGATAG
The DNA here is from genome assembly GCF_023864345.2 of Schistocerca serialis cubense. Lineage (NCBI taxonomy): Eukaryota > Metazoa > Arthropoda > Insecta > Orthoptera > Acrididae > Schistocerca > Schistocerca serialis. The sequence continues at coordinate 1,159,867,635 of NC_064638.1, read as the reverse complement.
CCTGTTGCGGTATACACACGGCTCCATGGTCATTTGACACACCTGTTTTATAATACAGAATATTATCTTCTATTTTGAAGTTCTGAACACTTTTAAGATTGGTTCCTTCTTTAATTTTGCTAATGACATCTCGCCAAATCGGATCAGCTTCCTGCAATGTAGACATATTCTTACACATGTGTAAGAAGTCCCTCCTATGTACCTTATCTTGTACTAAGAGTATTCGGTATTCCTCCGAATGTTCCAAAATCTTTGACACTGAGGATTGCCCTAGTGGGAGCCTCGACAAGGCGTCAGCTACAACATTATCTTGTCCTTTTATGTACATCATCTTAATTTTATATTCCTGCAATGCTAACCTCCATCTTAGCAAGCGGGTATGGTATAATTTGCAAGACATCAAATAGCTCAGAGCCTGGTGGTCACTGAATACTTTGATTTCTTTGCCATGGATGTAATAGTTGAATTTTTTTACCGCCCAAACCCCTGCAAGAGCCTCTAACTCGGTAGTGGAATATGCTCTCTCACAGCTGTTTAGTGTGCGGCTGGCAAATCCGATTACATTGATTGTTGTGGGGTCGTTGCTCCTGTCCCACTGAAACAAACAAGCGCCCAGACCGTATGAACACGAATCTGTCGCTATGCAAAAATCTTTTGTCATGTCTGGGTGTCGCAGTATGTTTGCATTCACCAAGGCGGTTTTGAAAGCGTTAAATGCGGTTGACATTCTTCTGTCCACACCCAGTGCGCATTTTTACGCAACAGGCTCAATAACGACTCGTTATTCATTAATTGGTTTTTTTTTTTTTTCTTTATTGAATTTCAATTCCCCCCAAAGGGGGCGGGCTGGCAGCAGCTTAGGACGCCGCTCTGCAGCCTACAGATTTTCTGACAAAGAGCAGGAGAATAAATAATAATAAAAAACAGGCGATAGAATCGGGGACTTAGTGAGTAACAAGGTGAAAAGAAAATGGGGAAATTAAAACAAGCAACAGAGGGATGATGAAGCGAATAAAAATACATACGGAGCAGACAGGGAAAACAATAGACAGTTAAAAAAACACGGCGACAGTCTGGATTCTGTTCGCAAAGTATATAAAATTCACACCCAGCGACAGCATGGTTTCTGTTCGCAACACAACACTGAATAGGCACTAGAACACAGCACGAAAAAGTCGGCAAAGGTGACACCACAGTCGAGAGCAGGTGGGGGGAAACTGGACAGGAGATGGGAAAGCAAAAGGGGGGAAAGGAGAGTAAAAGCGAAGGTGGGGGGGAACCGGGAAAGGAGCTGATGGAGGATGAGGACCCATAAGAGGGGTAGGGGGCAGACGCGACAGGGAGGGGGGTAGGTAGAGGGGGGAATACAAAAGGACTGGGGGGGAGAAGGGAGGTAGGGAGAGCCGTAGTGGGGAGGAAACAGGACGGAAGGGGGGGGGGAAGAGGGAGCCCAGGGAAAGGACAGAGGAAAGGAGGGGGAGGGAGGATCAGAGTTGATAGGAAGGATAAATGGAGGGAGAGAGGGCATCATCCGGGAGGGGGAGCTGACGGAAGCCACCTTGGGAAAGGAGATGGAGGGTGTAGAGATGGAGGGTAGGGGGGACACAACGGTGAAGACGTGGCAGGGGGCAAGGATGGGAGAGGAGAGGAGCAACCAGGGGGTGAGGGGGTTCAAGACGGCGGGTGGTGTAGAGGATGCGGATATGTTCGAGGAAGAGGAGCAGATGGGGGAAAGGAATGAGATCATAGAGGATCCGCGTGGGTTAATTGGTTTTGAACAAACCGTCTAAAAAAGGATGCAAGACCTATAAACGCTTTGAGTTGTCTCTTAGTTCTCGGGCTAGGAAACTCACGAATTGCGTCAAGTTTTTTGCTGTCAGGTTTGATGCCTTGTGGTGTTATTATGTAACCTAGAAATTTAATCTGATTACGTCCAAATTTGGATTTCTCAAGATTCGCTGTTACTCCCACTTGCTTAAACCTTTCTAAGACTCTACCCAGTAGTTCTACGTGCTCCTCCCAGGTGGCAGTAGCAATCACCAGATCGTCTACATACACCGTTACCCTTTGCAGCAAATCCGGACCTAAAACCGCGTCGAGGGCTGTTATGAAAAGGCCAAAAGGAAGTACCCTAAATTGGTAGCTCCTTCCCCCAAATATAAATGCAGTATACTTCCTCGATTTGGGTGTGAGCAGGATTTGCCAGAATGAACTTTTCATATCAACAGATGTCAAATATTGCACTCCATGGAATTTTTGAATTTGCTCATCTAAGTTTTCCGGATGAGTCCTGACAGGTACAATAATTTCGTTTATGTCTCTCGCATCTAATACTAACCGTACCTGTCCGTCTGCTTTTGCTACCGCCACCAAAGGACTACTATAAGGGGACAAAGACGGTTCTATTATTCCCCACTCGATCAGTTTTCTAATTTCTTTAGCTACTATTTCCTTCTTGGACCAAGGAATGGAGTATGAGGCTCGACAGTAGGTTTTGTGAGGCTTCACCTCGATAGTGTATTGATATCCCTTAACAATTCCTGGTCGTTCTGAAAATACATTTGCATAGTTAGATAATAACTGTACCAAATCCTGCTGTTGCATTGAGTTCAAATTTTCGGACTGTGGTACTTTGTTCACAAGTGCGTCCACATTTGCTTTTAATTGATCACTTTGTACGTCTGGATAATAGAGATTTTGTCCTGGAGAATGATTGTCTAAATGTAGTATCCACTGATTCCTACATTTTATGTTAATAGCGTTACAATTAGGCACAGGTACCTCTTCAGATCTGAGCATGGACAATTCTATCCTCCTACCCACGTTCATCAAACTTAATTTTCCCCGAGAAAGGTCGATTACTGCATCCCTTTCTCTCAAAAAATCGACCCCCAAAATGCAGGCTACCTTTTTAAACCCTTTACTACCAGGAATGAGCACGCTATGGCTTCTCCCCCTATATACATCTCTACCCCCACTTGGAGTTTAATTATTTGTCGCTGTGCACTGATGGCTCCAGTGACTTTGCAATTGTTCACAGGAAAAGTCAGCATACGCTTTTCTTTCCCCAGTACTCTGAATAAATCCATACTCATGACACTGACAGTAGCACCTGTATCTACGATTGCTTGCCATCAATATTGTTAATTTTGATCTCTATTATCGCTTGTACTTTGTCTTTGTGCTCCTTTATGCACGTGGGTGGTTCAATTATTAATTCATGTCCCATCTGTACCCCGTCATTATACCTGAGGATACAGATTCCCGATGTTTTATTCTGTGTCGGGCTACTCTCACTCCAAACCTCAGCCGACGATGGAGAGCGTATCTCGGCTGAATCTAGTTTGTTGGATTATTACAGGTGGATGGGTGTGGCTGCTCTGTGTCGCTGATCTCCACTATGTGTAAGTTGTGTTGCGTCGGCCGCCACGGTTGCGCAATTGGCGCATTTTGTGGTGGCGGTCGGTTATTGTCATATCTTTCACTGTTTTGCCGGGCCGGACTGGGCCCCTGGTTCTATGGCCAAGTTCGGTTTGCATCGTTATAGTTGTTCCACGGCCTCCTGACATTTTTCCATCTACTATTGCTTGGTGGGCCTGTTTCATATCCGTCATCGAACCTCCTTTTCCGGTCATTATTCACCGGCGGACTATTGCCGTTCCGGTCTCTACCTCTATTCCCGTTTTGTACATAATCTTGTCTCCTATTGTTACCTCCGCCGTTTCCATTATTTGGTGGAGGCGTGTTATTTCGACCATTTCTGTAACCGTTTCCGTTACTTCTAGCCTGTTCAGAGGCTGCCTTAACATCCTCCTGAATCAGGTCAATTGAGTCCAGAACAGACAAGAAATGTTCCATGTCGTTCTCCAGTACGTGTATAAGTTTTTCCTTTACGTGTATCGGCAAGTGTGATTTCAAAAGTCTGATCAAATCCCGGGATGAAATCTGCTCGTCCCAGTAACGGGTCTTATTAATGTGTTTCTCAAAATATTTTCGCAAATTGCCTAGTCGTGGAGAATACGGCTCTGGATTGTATACCTCTTTCCGTAATCTCTCCTGAATACATGTTGACCAATATTTGGCCAAGAATGCCTTTTGAAATTGCTCATATGTGTGGCAACTGTCAGCTGCTTCGGTTGCCCATAATGCAGCATCTCCTTGTACGTAAGACATAACGAACTGTATTTTCTGTGTATGACTCCAAACGCTAGGCAAAATGTTTCTAATTCCCTTGATAAATACTACAGGGTGAACAGATTTCTCCTCCGTTGTAAAGATCTGAAACTGTCGGTTTCTAATCAGGCTTTCTTCAATCACTATTTTGGAGTGACATTTGTTTGTTTCGCTAATATTGGTTGCCTGTTCTGTCTCGCAGTAGCAATTTTTCACTGCTGTATTTATATGCCTATCATTGTTGGACCTGGCTGGCGTGACACACGCCTGTGCGTCGCCGTGCAGCAAGCTGCTTTCCAGCTCCGCAAGACGACGGTTCACATTCCGCTACCACAGCGGAATGTCTTTGACTTCAATCGCGGCGTGCACCTTCTCGTCTATTTTTTTTATAAATTGGTTTTCAATTTTGTGCACTTGTTCGGACATTTTCTGTTCAATTACTTGACTTGTGTCAATTTCTAATTGTTCCATCCTGTTAGCCAGTACACTGATTTCATCTACCATACTGGCGTTAGCCACTTGGATATTATCTACTCTTTCGCTCAGTTCTTGCACCGCTTTGGGTATGGTTTCATAGTTTTGTCTCAAACTAACAATCTCACTTTGCATAGCTTCCAAAGATTGCATTAACTGCAAGTCTCTCTCATGCTGGCGTCGATCACGCTCTGCTTGTTTAGCATCACGTTCTCTTTCGCGTTCTGCTTGCATACGTGCAAATTCAGCTACCTATCTCTGGTCACGCTTTGCTTGTTAATGCACAAACGTAGCTTGGAAATTGAGCATGCGCTCGAACATAACTCTTAATGATTGCACTTCTGACACCTTACCACTCTCTGGTCCGTGTCTAGTGCTTGTGGGTGGTACAGTATTTCTACCTTCAACTGAATCACTGGCTGGCAGTGGCAACATTTCTTGCCCTTCTGCCCCCACATTCTCACATTGTACTTCCTGAACTACGCCACTAACATTACTTTGTGCCTCACTTTCTAACTCGGTATCACTGCTTGCTAACCGTTGTTCATTATCCATGTTTATATCTTTCTGACTACGCAATCGAACCATAGTCAACAAAAGAAACAAAATCTGAACTAAATATCATAACACTCAGGTTTCACTGACATAATCACACAAGAAATGGTCATTTGTTGAAACACACTTATTTTATACTACGATGACTAACTACTCAAATGTCCTGTTATTAAAAAAAAAACATTAACAACAAGCACACCACTAATGATCCGAGAACACTGTACTGAGGCTACTTTACTACCCACAGGACAACTACACTGTAGCTTTACCTTTTGGTGATCTATCTTGGGTGCAGCTGCACCCTGGTATTGTGGTAGGTAATTAATTTTTTGATATAATGAGCCCTCTTCTTCAGCTTGCCTCTGGGTATATAGTGTTCTCATGCAAAAAATCATATACAGGTATTACCACACAATATTGGTTAGGCAATACATACAATACATGAAAAAAATATTAATTGTTCTTCAACAAAGTTCGACTACAATAATTCCCTAGTTATCTCATGGGTATTTTGTGGCCACTGCATATTCGTGCCCCACGTTGGGCGCCAATTTAATGAAATTAAATTTAAAAAAATAAATAAAGTTATATAATGAAATGATTTTATTTCAAATGTTACCTTTTTAAATTGTTTTTGTTATTTGCTCTTTCTTTCTTTCTGTACGAACTTTGTTGTAGAACCTCTTATTTACGTGTGGTAATAAAAATTCATTTAGACAGAATTAAGTACATTTAAAATTACGTGAGCTTAGTCAACCCTCTCATGCTGATAACTTCATATTAACTGATTAAGAATATTTAGTCGAGAATTAAATCTTTTACATAATTCGGCCTTGGCACACATTTTCTAAATGCAGTGGTTTTTTTTTTTTTAATATTTACTGAATTCTTTCCCGGCGTTAGCTATGGAACACAAGACTGTCTCTATTAGCAGAAAATGGTTAAATATTGCCAAGCCGACCTGAACGTTTAATTATCATTGATAAAACACACTTCACTATACATTTAAGTTAATTGAAAGAACCAACAAATTGTTAAATTTCAACGTTAACTATCCGCCTATGAATGCACAAATGTGAAACTAGTAATAAATTCCGTCAGTCTCTGGATCGCTGTAAACGAAAAACATTTTCTTAATTCACTGCTAATTTTTATCTGCTCCCGATTTACGGGTTTGGTTAATTTTTCTTAGCGGAACAATTTTTTAAATGTGCCGCCGCTGCAAATCGTTCGGTCGCGGTACAGCCCAGCAACACAGCTAAAAATTCTTTAAAGAAATATTATAGATGACATGGGCACGCTAATTTACATTAGTAATACACACTTTTGATAAATTATAATGTATTTAGACCACAACAATAATTCAACTTACATTAGTTTGTAATTTCTCCTCTAATGGCGGCTAACTCTAGATACAGACAGATGAAGTCTACCCATTCATAAAATGCTACGTCACAGGTTCCTCTCTCTCTCAGCTCTCGAGGAAGACGACAAAGAATGCACACTATGTATTCCTATTTATACCACTGAACCGTTAATGTCTCTTTGCAATCTGCGGCTGTATTTTACATTTTTCTTATCGCAGATATTGACATATTTCGTAATTAAATTATGAGTATAGAAATATTACAATCATAAATACATCGAGAATATTATTATAGAAAATATTACAATAATAACGAATGTCCTTTACACAAAATTAAATAATATTTTTTGTTAAATAATTACAGTATATACAAATTGCTTCATAGCGGCGTATAAAGTACAATTAAATTTTAGTTTATTAATAGTGTGTGTGTTGCCAGGGAACGTTACATTGCCCCCTGGCAGCATTTGGCAAAGAGTAGCAATGTACGGATTGAATAATGTTCGAGATATCATATGGTGGTGGTGTCTGAATTCCTTCTGAACTAGTGCTTGCCTTTCGTGTGAAACATTGCATTAAACTAAAATAAACTGTACCCATAATTAATCCGTTGAAGTGTCGTGTTTGTCTGTTTGCCTTTGAAAATGCTAATCCCCAAAACTACAAAATGGATACTAATTAGGTTTTCATTGGTAACTTCATCGTAGCTATGGGCACGGTATAGGCTACATTTCATCAAAATTGGATCATTAAAAATAATGTGGTCACACATAATATACACTACTGGCCATGAAAGCTGCTACATCAAGAAGAAATGCAGGTGATAAACGGGTATTCATTGGACTAGTACATTATACTATAACATACATGTGATTACATTTTCACGCAATTTCGATGGATAGATCCTGAGAAATCAGTATCCAGAACAACCACCTCTGGCCGTAATAACGGCCTTGATACGCCTGAGCATTGAGTCAAACAGAGCTTGGATGCGATGTACAGGTACAGCTGCCCATGCAGCTTCAACACGATACCACAGTTCATCAAGAGTAGTGACTGGCGTATTGTGACGAGCCAGTTGCTGGGACACCATTGACCAGACGTTTTCAATTGGTGAGAGATCTGGAGAATGTGCTGGCCAGGGCAGCAGTCGAACATTTTCTGTATCCAGAAAAACCCGTACAGGACCTGCAACATGCGGTCGTGCATTATCCTGCTGAAATGTAGGGTTTCGCAGGGATCGAATGAAGGGTAGAGCCACGGGTCGTAACATATCTGAAATGTAACGTCCACTATTCAAAGTGCCGTCAATGCGAACAAGAGGTGACCTAGACGTGTAACCAATGGCACCCCATACCATCACGACGGGTAATACGCCAGTATGGCGATGACGAATACACGCTTCCAATGTGCGTTCACAGCGACGGCGCGAAACACGGGTGCGACCATCATGATGCTGTAAACAGAACCTGGATTCACCCGAAAAAATTACGTTTTGCCATTCGTGCAACCAGGTTCGTCGTTGAGTACACTGTCGCAGGCGCTCCTGTCTGTGATGCAGCGTCAAGGGTAACCACAGCCACCGTCTCTGAGGTGATAGTCCATGCTGCTGCAAACGTCGTCAAACTGTTCGTGCAGATGGTTGTTGTCTTGCAAACGTCCCCATCTGTTGGCTCAGGTATCGAGACGTGGCTGCACGATCCGTTACAGCCATCCGGATAAGATGCCCGTCATCTCGACTGCTAGTGATACGAGGCCGGTTGGGATCGAGGACGGAGTTCCGTATTATCCTCCTGCACCCACCGATTACTTATTCTGCCAATAGTCATTGGCTTTCGACCAACGCGAGTAGCAATGTCGCGATACGATAAACCGCAATCGCGATAGGTTACAATCCGACCTTTATCAAAGTCAGATACGTGATGGAACGCTTTTCTCCTTACACGATGCATCACAACAATGTTTCACGAGGCAACGCCGGTCAACTGCTGTTTGTGTATGAGAAATCGGTTGGAAACTTTCCTGACGTCAGCACGTTATAGGTGTCGCCACAGGCGCCAACCTTGTGTGGATGCTCTGAAAAGCTAATCATTTGCATATCAGAGCAGCTTCTTCCTGTCGGTTAAATTTCGCGTCTGTAGCACGTCATCTTCGTGGTGTAGCAGTTTTAATGGCCAGTAGTATAACAATGTATGTATCTATGTTTCAGATCTCCTCCAATAACACTGGAGCGATGTGAACCAAACTTGGTACACATATCACTTAGCATCTGGAAGGAATCACTGTGGGGGTAAAAAGAAACTATCTACCAAAGGTCTATAGGTGGATGTGAAAAAGAAGTGTAGGCCACGATGCACGAATACCCATATATTATTGATCCAGTATTGGAGAATTAGAACTGTTAGTGACTTGATACAAACTTTACAAATAATTCTCCCACATAATGATAAAAGTGCTGCATGAGTTATGATGTTTTAATTTACTTATTCTTTACCGCTAACTGCATTCGCAACAGTGTTGCAGAGAGTATCTAAAAAAATGGTTCAAATGGCTCTGAGCACTATGGGACTTAACTTTTGAGGTCATCAGTCCCCTAGAACTACTTAAACCTAACTAGCCTAAGGAAATCACACACATCCGTGCCCAAGGCAGGATCCGAACCTGCGAATGTGGCGGTCGCGCGGTTCCAGACTGTAGCGCCTAGAACCGCTCGGCCACTCGTACAGGCGACAGTATCCACGTACACCGCTTAACCTCCCGGCCTTCTGTTCGCATAGCTGTTAGCTGTTGTCTGGGTGACGGCGGGCAGGTATCCGCGCGCGTGGTGTGGGTGTGCCTGGGCCGGCGCAGCCTGGGGCTGATCGAGCGCGAGACGAACCGGCTGTTCCGCTCGGACCCGTTCAACATCGCCGAGCGGCGGCAGCGGCGGCGCTTCGAGCCCACGCCAGTGGACGACCCCCCGCCCGACACGTGCAAACTGCACGCCTGCTCGCCCGCCACGCTGGAGCTGCTGCGGCCCCGGGACGACTACCGCACGCTCGCCATCGCCGTCGTCGACTGGCAGCCGTGAGTAGCCGCCAGCTGCACTACCGCACCGCATCTGCCTGCTGCGTGGAGTGGCTCTTGTTGCTGCCGATTACTTTCTATCCGATCTGTCTACTTCTTTCTTCTTCTGGCTGATAATTCATTATAATTTTGGACAACCTATTCGTTTTTGAAACGCTGTCCTCACTCCCTTCCGTGTCCCTTCTCCTGAAAAACCTCGAAATATGGAATCTACCTGCCGTGGTACATTCCATATCGACACTTCTGGCCATTAAAGTTGCTACACCGCGAAGATGACGTGCTACAGACGCGAAATTTAACCGCCAGGAGGAAGATGCTGTGATATGCAAATGATTAGCTTTTCAGAGCATTCACACAAGGTGGCCGCCGGTGGCGATACCTACCACGTGCTGACATGAGGAAAGTTTCCAACCGATTTCTCATACACAAACAGCAGTTGAGCGGCGTTGCCTGGTGAAACGTTGTTATGATGCCTCGTGTAAGAAGGAGAAATGCGCACCATCACGTTTCCGACTTTGATAAAGATCGGATTGTAGCCTATCGCGATTTCGGTTTCTCGTATCGTGACACTGCTGCTCGCGTTGGTCGAGATCCAATGACTGTTAGCAGAATATGGAATCGGTGGGTTCAGGAGGGTAATACGAAACGCCGTGCTGGATCCCAACAGCCTCGTATCACTAGCAGTCGAGATGACATGCATCTTATCTGCATGGCTGTGACGGATCGTGAAGCCACGTCTCGATCCCTGAGTCAACAGATGGGGACGTTCGCAAGACTGCAACCATCTGCACGAACAGTTCGACGACGTTTGCAGCAGCATGGACTATCAGCTCAGAGACCGTGCCAGCGGTTCCCTTGACGCTGCATCACAGATAGGAGCGCCTGCGATGGTGTACTCGACGACGAACCTGGGTGCACGAATGGCAAAACGTCATTTTTTTCTGATGAATCCAGTTTCTATTTACAGCATCATGATGGTCGCATCCGTGTTCAGCGACATCGCGATGAACGCACATTGGAGCGTGTATTCGTCATCGCCATACTGGCGTATCACCTGGCGTGATGGTATGGTGTGCCATTGGTTACACGTCTCGGTCACCTCTTGTTCGCATTGACGGCACTTCGAACAGTGGACGTTACATTTCAGATGTGTTACGACCCGTGGCTCTACCCTTCATTCGATCCCTGCGAAACCCTACATTTCAGCAGGATAATGTACGACCGCATGTTGCAGGTCCTGTACGGGCCTTTCTGGATACAGAAAATGTTCGACTGCTGCCCTGGCCAGCACAATTTCCAGATCCCTCACTAATTGAAAACGTCCTGTCAATGGTGGTCCAGCAACTGGCTCCTCACAATACGCCAGTCACTACTCTTGATGAACTGTGGTATCGTGATGAAGCTGCATGGGCAGCTGTACCTGTACACGCCATCCAAGCTCTGTTTGACTCAATTCCCAGGCGAATCAAGGCCGTTATTACGGCGAGAGGTGGTTGTTCTTGGTACTGTTTTCTCAGGATCTATGCACCCAAATTGCGTGAAAATGTAATCACATGTCAGTTCTAGTACAATATATTTGTCCAATGAATACCCGTTTATCATCAGCAATTCTTCTTGGTGTAGCAATTTTATTGGCCAGTAGGGTACATCTACACACTCACTTTGCAAGTCACTGCATGATGCATGACAGATTGTACCTAATACCACTACCAGACAGTCCCTTTCCTGGTCCACTCACAAACTGAATGAGCGAAAAGTGACTTTATGAACCGTATAAGCCCTTGTATCTCTATTCTTATATTCACGGTCCTTACCCAAATATATGTTGGCGGCAGGACAATCGTTCTGTCGTCAGCTTCAAAAGTCGCTACTCTAAATATTCTCAAGAGTGTTCCTCTAAAAGAACGTCTCCTCCTCTCCAGAGATTTCAATTTGAGTTCCCAAAACATAACCGTAATACAGGATTCCCCACTCAGACCTCCCTGATTTCAAAAACCCAGAAAAAAAAACACAGTAGATACGACAATGAAAAATGCACCACATTGTAGAGCATCTCAAAAAATTTGTTTATTTATCATCAATACACCTCTACATGTGAACCATCTACAGCACGAAGAATATCGAGTCTATATTCAATTTCTTGCCAAGTTATTTGTAACATTTCCTCCGTTATTGTTGCAATCGCATTAGTGATACGATGTCGCAACGTAGGAATATCGTCCACTTTGTTCGCATACACGCGGTCCTTCACGAATCCCCACATGAAGAAACCAAGCGGCGTATTGTCGGGTCAACGTGGTGGCCAGGTAATAGGTCCTCCGCGTCCGAACCAACGATTGGGAAATTACCTGTCCAGGAACTTGCGAACAGCAGCCCACGTTTAATTTAGGGCTATCACAAACTTGTTCAATAACAACATGCGGATTTTGCGAACCCCAAATCTGAACATTAAACCTATTAACCCTTCCTGATAGATGAAAGGTTGCTTCATCCGACAGAGAGAATAAACATCTTTGCAGGAAGCTGGCATCCATATCAATACTTCGCAGCATATTCGCAGCAAATTGTTGTCCACGTGGTTTGTCGTGCACCATGCTGCACTCTGGCGACGATACTTGGCACTCCTGACGCGGAAATATAAATTCTTTGAGATGCTCTACAATGTGGTGCATTTTTCATTGTCGTACCTGCTGTGGCTTTTCTCTCCTGAGTCTTTGAAATCAGGGAGACTTGAGAGGGACACATTGTATTATCGTGCTGTTCGAAACTACCGGTAACAAACATAGCAGCCTTCCTCCGAGTTGCTTCGAAGTCTTACTTTAATCCTATCTAACGGGGATTCCAAACACTCTAGCAGAACTCAAGGATGGGTCGCACTACTGTTGTACTTGTTGTCTCCTGTACAGATACACCAGACCTTCCAAAAATGCTCTCAATAAACCGAACTCGAGCTTTTTGCCACTCTCCCCCCCTCCCCCTACTACAATCCGCACATGCTCCTTCCATTTGATTTGCAACGTTACTCCCAGATATTTAACAAACGTGACTGTGTCAAATGGTTCAAATGGTTCTCAGCACAATGGGGCTTAGCTTCTGAGGTCATCAGTCCCCTAGAACCTAGAACTACTTAAACCTAACTAACCGAAGGACATCACACACACATCCATGCCCGAGGCAGGATTCGAACCTGCGACCGTAGCGGTCGCGCGGTTCCAGACTGTAGCGCCTAGAACCGCTTGGCCACACCGGGCGGCGTGACTGTGTCAGCAGCACACTACTGATGCTGTATTCGATCATTACAGGACTGTTTTTCCTTTTCATCTGCGTTAACTTACATTTTCCTACGTTCAGAGCTAGACCACTAATCACAGCAAATACAAAGAACTGCGTCGAAATACGCCAACTCCGTAAGTTACATATTGTATGATGGCACTTATGGAGGGCTGTGTTGGATAAACTGCGAGGCCAAATCCTAAGTCTCCACCTGCTGGCTCAGTGATTGAGAAAGGACTGCTTGTCAGTGTCTTGTAAAGATGTATGGTTATCCCCATTGGAATTTTTCTATATAGTCGCAGCTTCCAACATACCATATGTATTTTTAATCCGTTAAACACCTTGTTACTAATACATTCTTAATTTAAAACCACGACCCGTTTCAGCCTCAGCACCCTTGCCATTTTGAATTTCATCTGAAACGGACTAACGTAGTATTAGGCCTGCCGTTCTCGACCCGAAACAAAGACTACGAAAATCCCGGATATTTGGATCAAATCCAGTTATTTTCCCGGACGAATGAAGTCTGTCGACGATGGCCACAATGTCTCGGGCGGAGTGGGGACATGAGAGGAGGAAATTTTTCCCAGTTTGTCTTACAGCGCTGACAGCGCCAGTGTATGCACGCCTCATATCGATCACCGGCTGCTTCAGCTTATTTCCAACAAATGGTATTTCTGCACCCACAAAAAAAGGGCGCCTCCAGACATATATTAGCCCTAGATAAGATAGATATACAGGGTGGCTCAGGAGAAATAGTACGTATTTTGACGGGTGAAAGCATTAGTGATTCTGAACAAAAAACTTGATGTGCACATATGCCCTATCCCGAATGGTTTTCGAGATAGATCACTTTAAACGTACATTTTTATTTATTTTCTGTATTATTTACTGTCATTGTTTACAATGTACCACAGTAGTATAGAGGAAGCTGAGACGAACATTTTGATACAGGACGCTTGTGGTCTATCTAGTCCGTAAACTACCTCAACTGGCCTACAAAAAGTACCTAAGCTATAGCGCACGTACGCTGCGCGAGATTTCCAAAATTCTCGCGATCCCTTCGCACAAACTGTTAGTCCTTACGACCTTTTTTGTAGCAAGTTTAATTTAGTTTAATTGTGTACTGAGACTCGTTTTCGTTGGAGGATGCGATTTTCGAGTTATTCAAGAGAAAGTTACAAAAATGATATTAAACGTGTTCTATTTCGGAAACCGTTCGCAATAGTGCATGTGTCAAAATGAAATTTTCTGTTCAGAATTACTACTGGTATCACGCCTCAAAGCATGTACTTTCCTCCTGACTCACCCTGTATAAATGTTTTAGATAGTAAGACACGAAAAACTTAAAGAGTATCCATGTATCAGCACAGAAAAAATGTATCCCATTTTATTCTATTCTGAAGCAAGTAAAATCATTAAGAAAATAAAAGTCAGATGAGTGTTAAAGTGATATGCCCAATGATATAGGAAGAATGACGTACCAACAATCACTGTTTCTGTTTCTAAAAACTGTACAACTTAATGTATTAAAAGTATTATCATGCTTTAGGTTTAAAAGAGTTTTTATCCTGACACTTAGAAGTTTCAGACTGTACGCTTCACCAACGGAAAGCTAAAAGTATATAATTTTTCTAGATTTAATGAATTTCTAAATTAGTCACAATGGACAAGCGCATGGGATTGTACAGTTTTTATAATCATGGCAGTCCCACTTTTTCTACAATGTTATTGGCATATCACTTTTCAATTCAACCGGCTTTTATTTTTTTATGACAGGACCTGGAACGAGTTTTCTAGGGGCGGAATGAGGGAGGCTTGGGGGTGGGGCGGAGAGGGGGGGGGAATGTTTACGGTGAGCAGAGGAATTATGCTCCGCCCACCAAAGCCCAACATGCCGACAACCACGGGGAACTGGAGGTGCGTTGCAATAAGCCGCACTTCGCTTGTCCAGGTCGCAACGACAGTTACTTCCTAACGGCCGTTGTACACGAACTGTACTGTTAGATGGACAGCGACCAGACACAAAGGACTCCTGGCTGGAAGTCGACAGATTTTAACCGAGACAGAAATATGGAGCCCTCCCTCATTCATGACGTTGTGAATGAAATACAGGTGCACTTTCAGCAGCGCAGAGACAGTGTTCGACAGCGTAAACAGCTGCACGGAACAACCGCAAGTGCTTGCCGAACAGATGTCACAAGACGATTGACAGTCAGCTGAGAGACAGATTGACAGCGACTTCAACTTGGGAGTTCTGGGACACATTCACTTCAGGGCTGCACAGAGAGAAATTAAAATGCCTCCTACTCAGTGTATTTCAGCTGGCAAGGTCAAAGGTCCTATCTGACATCTAACCAACATCTTTCGTGAATTAACACTGCAGTGTTCGTAGTAATGAGCTGTGCATAATAATAATAACAATAATGGATAAAGCAAACATTATATTGTATTTCCAGTAATGTGAGTCTTATTAACATCCTGTCACATAATTCCCGCATTCTGTTCAAGCTGAATGTGAGTTAGTACAAAATTCAGTCCATCAGGATAGAATGGATCGAATCTAGAGGTGTTGATTGATCCTTGGAAGAGCTAGATATAATATGGCAAAGCTAGCGGGTGACGAGCAACCCAGTGCTCGGTCATAAATCTGCCACACCACTTTCCCTGTAGCCTGTACTGCGGTCACCTTAGAACTGCTCTGATGCGTAGGTCACTCAAGGGGTTGCTGTTCGGATAAAGTACTTACCTGTACCAGTCACCAAGGTGTTGTTCATCTACTGCTGCTAATATGTGCGACTCAGTATATTACTCCCTATACTTTGCAAATAAAGTGCTTATTCGCTGAAAATAATTTTCGTTTTATGTAACTGACTCCGCCTCAGAGGACACCGCCTTAACGTAGCACTGTCCGTGCGGGCGAGGAGGTTTGCGTGCTCCGGATCCGAAGGGCTATGCCGGCGGTAGCGCAGCTACCAGCAGGGTCACCCATGCCGGACAGGCCAAAGGGGAGGAGCCAGACAAAGTGTGTCCCACAAAGATCTATCGCTCCCCTTTCCTATCCCAAACTTGTCCTCACCATTTCCATTTCCTCTCATTCCCTGGTATATGTACAAAAGGGCAGAAAGACCTCTATAGGCGTGGAGAAGCCAATCTTTCTACGGGAGAAAACCCCGAATGAAAAATCCTGGTCCTCCAGGTTGGGGGTTGGCGACGGGCTACTAACCCGTCCTGGAAAAAATAATCACCGGTACTAGCATCACCCGAAGAGCCTCGGATAGGACTGATCTCTGTAAAACGACCTAAGCAAGAACAAGGACTACGGAAGGAAATACAACTAGGGACCTGGAATGTCAGAAGCCTATACCAACCTGGGGCAGCAAAATGTGTAGTAAGGGAGGCAGATAAGTATCAAATTGATCTATTGGCCCTGCAAGAAACAAGGTGGACAGAAACCAGAGCTACAGAAATGGAAAACTATGTCATATTCCATGGAGCCTCAGAAACAAACCACTCACTAGGAACTGGTTTTTCAGTGAAGAAATCACTCTGTACCACTCTAATAGATTTTAAATCAATCAACCCCAGAATCTCACTCCTAATCATAGACACGGGAAAACACAAACTCACATATATCAATTGTCATGCCCCAACCGAAGAGAGCGATGACATCAAAAAAGATATTTTCTACGAGGAATTAGAAACGGTTTTAGACAATGTACCAAGTGAACATTACAAAATTATCCTTGGAGATTTTAGTGCGAAAATAGGGAAAGAAGCAGCCTTCATGCGGACCATTGGAAAGCACAGTTTACATGATGTGAGCAGTGATAACGGCACTAGGCTGGTTAGCTTTGCGACTGCAAAAGGCTTGTTTATAAGTAGTACTGATTTCGACAGGAAGAGAATATATAAAGGAACCTGGGTGTCTCCAGATGGGAAAACAGTGAACCAAATTGACCACCTAATTGTAGAGAAGAGAATAAAGAAGTGGATACAAAATGTTAGAACGGCAAGAGGTGCGGAATGTGGATCAGACCACTTCCTTGTCAGAGGAAGGATGAAAACAATATGGAGAGCCAGGAAGCACAAAAGAATGCAAAGAGTCACTCGATATGACCATGAGAGTCTGACTGAAGATAATATAAGAAGAACTTTCAAGATAGCACTAACAAACCGTTTTGAGGCTTTGAATGAAGAGGAAGGAGATACCGTGGTAGATCAGAACTGGAAGGCGATTGCAGAGACCATTAAAGAAGCAGCCCAAGAAGTAATCCCAAAGCGAACTAGGGGAAAAAGAGTGTGGTTCAATGAGGAGTGTGAGGGAGCTATCAGGGAGAGACAACGGGCCAAACTACTGTGGATACAAAGCAATATGCAAGAAGAAGAAAAATCGAAGTTTGAAGAAACACGACGACAGACCCAAGCCACATTGAGGAAAGCAAAGAGAAAATATGTTAAAAGTATCATGGAGGAAGCTGAACAAGACTTTCATGGAAATAGGTATAAAGAACTTTATAGAAAAGTGAAAAGTTTTAAAGGAGGGACATACCATCAACACAGATTCATAAAAGATGCCAATGGAAGAATGTTAACAGAAGATCAAAAAATTGGAAGAAGATGGATGGAATACTTCAGAGAATTACTAAACTCTGATGAACCAACCGAACTACTTGAGTTTGATGAACCAGTAACAGTAGACCCAGAATATCCTCCACCCACCATTGAAGAGATAAGGAACCAGATTAAAAACCTTAAGAATGGTAAAAGTCCAGGTGAGGACGGTATTCCTGCTGAACTTCTCAAGGCTGGAGACGAAATCCTCTGTTTCAAAATCCACAAGCTAATCGAGCAAATTTGGGTAAAACATGAATTACCAGAGGAATGGAAGGTAGCTGTGATATGCCCCATATATAAAAAGAAAGACAAATCCGTATGTGACAACTACAGGGGCATAGCGCTACTCAACACCTGTTATAAGATCTTCTCCAACTGCCTATTAGAACGAATAAAACCAATAGCAACAGACATAATTGGAGAATACCAAGGAGGTTTCCAGGCAGGGCGATCAACCACGGACCAGATTTTTGTCCTAAAACAGGTCTGTGAAAAAATGTACGAATACGGACGAGAGATACATCTCCTGTTTGTAGACTTCAAGAAGGCTTACGACAGTATACATAGACCTAGCCTGATTAGAACTATGACAGAGTTTGGTATACCAAAGAAGTTGGTCAAACTGGTAGAGGTATGCCTAAATGACACAAAACTGAAGGTTAAGGTAGGCAATCAAATGACAGAAAGCTTCCAAGTTGTAACAGGATTACGCCAAGGAGATGGGCTATCACCTGTCCTCTTCAACCTGGCACTTGAGAAGGTAATGCGGGATTTCAACAAAGAAAACATCAAGGGCATTCAAATTGGTAATGAACACATTACATATCTGGCCTATGCAGACGACATTGCAGTATTAGCATGCACACAAGAAGATCTAAAGAGAAGTATCCAGACCTTGGAGTTATTGGCAGCTCGGATCGGTCTACAAATTAGCTCTGAAAAGACAGAGTGTATGACCATAGGAAGAAAGATCCAGAACTCTCAAGATTTAATTGTGAACCACATCAGGTATAAACATGTGAAAGAGTTCAAATACCTTGGATCATTTTTTACAGAAGTAACATCAACTGAAGCAGAGATAAAAGCAAGACTGCAGGCAGGAAACAGATACTATCACTCTCTAGACCCTATATTAAAATGTAGAAGTGTCTCGCAACAACTAAAGCTACGGTTGTATAAGACATTAATAATGCCAGTAGTACTTTATGGTTCTCAAACCTGGAGCACTCGAAAACAAGACCTTAAGCGACTGCTAACATTTGAAAGGAAAGTCCTCAGGAAAATATTTGGACCAGTCAGAGATCAGACTACTGGAGAATGGAGAAGACGCCATAACACTGAATTAGAACAGCTGTACAAGGAGCCTAACATCTTGAGAGTGATGAGAAGCAAAAGACTAGAATGGGCTGGACATGTTGTTAGAATGGAGGCAACAAGATGGCCCAAAATCACAATGGACTGGATCCCGTCAGGCAGTAGACCAGTGGGAAGACCTAGAAAGAGGTGGATCGATGGAGTGAGAGAAGACCTGTTGCAGCTGGGAGTCACGGAAAACTGGAGACAGGTAGCAGAAGACAGAGACGGATGGAGAGCTCTAACTGTGGTGGCGCGCGGTCCTCTGGGCCTGATCGCGTGAATGAATGATATTTATGTAACTGACTGGTGTGCTATGCTACAAACCACTTGTATAATTGAAAGAGAAGCCATTAACTAATATTTATTTGCGGTAGCCGATTGTACCGTTCTCCCATACTGAAGAACTTGGACAAAACTATCATTCCTTTCTTTAATCAGAACACGACTCCAACTTCGTGATGTGCCAGTATTTCAGAGTCCCATATCAAAAACCAACCAACCCAACAACACTTCAAAATGTTATCACAAGTTTACCATAAGTGACACGTAACTTGTCTCATACCAAACCTGAGTCAACACTCGCTTCTTGGCGTGCTGAATATCAGTTCCGTATTTTCGAAAACATTCGTGTTACCTTCGGCCCCTTGAGGCTGGACAACGCGGCAACAACAATAGTGTTGTAAAATATTTAATTTTAAAGCAAATAAAATAGAATTAACACAGGAAACTTCAAGGAGATTTATCCCTTTGCCCATGTTGTTGGCAACTGTCTACTTTGTTTAATATTTATTATTAAGGTATTATATTTCGATCCTCAATCTATAATCTAATTCCACGGTCTTATTGCTATCTCCAGGAGTTGCTCACATTACGATGACCGAGCTACGGTGGTACACCTCTCCTGACCCCCACTTGTGAAAGACGTCTTGCATACTAAGCAAAGTGTAATGCTATAAGTAGTGAAAATTAAGACCTGAAACCTTCATGTTATGTAAAAAGTGTAATTCCTAAGCCACAGAATACAATTTCCAAATGGTGTGTAATCAGCAAATTTAGTAGGAGCAGTCATGCACACACACATACTTTCATAGTTCAGAGCAGCTGAAAGAAATGGCTTCACATAGCTAATACTGGAATATTATTGATTGGTAAAGGCAGTTACATACTTTCATAGTTCAGAGCAGCTGAAAGAAATGGCTTCACATAGCTAATACTGGAATATTATTGATTGGTAAAGGCAGTTACCCAAACTGAACATGTTTTAGCTTTCTGCTTATAACATCCAGTTGTTCTACGAGGATGTGTCCTCAGTTTTGTAAGTACTGGGCTTGAATATAAAGAATCTATAAGCCGTCTGAAAGGATATATGAATTCTGAATACCGTCTTTAGAGAACATCATAGTACTGTGCGAAATGTAACAAACAGCAGTCGGTGAAACAGCTCCAATTGACCTTCCTTGGCTCTACCTGGAGCCTGACAGCATGTGAATAAGAATTAAATAGTACTAGTGTCTCATGTCAGTCACATGATATGTGGTTTTCGAAGCATCAAGAAAATACATGGGTTGTAGGGCAAACCCATAACATGTCACAAGATGGCTACCATGCAAATTATTTTATACTTCAGGAGAGAGTAGGAACTTTAAATTTACAGCATGATGAAGTGAAAAAATAATGTGCAACGCTATGATCAGTTTCCATTCAACTAAGCAAGAGTGACAGGTGAGTTTCCATTTCACTGTGTACAGCCACTTGGCTGCATTCCTGCTCGTGGAGTAATAGTGATCAAGCAATGCTAGTGTAGCCCCACCACTGTAATTAAGCTTCACCATGGCAAGTAAACTGAAATGGTCTCTCTCAATTCTCTATTCGTCATAGAATCTCCACAACAGTGTGGACCTCCACCAGATAAGAGCAGCCTTCACTAGCCGAATATATTAAACCTGCAACAGAACATACAGTAAAATCTGCAACACTCCTTCAAACAAAAAGGCCTTCACAGCTTGAAAACCGCGAATGACTTCCATTGGTGGAAAACAAATACCTCCCCAAAGACATAAAATTGATTCAGTGACCATCCAAAGAGGTTGCTGCAGTGATTACATCGATTAATCGAAATGATTATAGCAGAAGTGCATAAAATATTGCGAAGATAAATGTCGTGGCCTACTAAAGGTAAAACATAATGGGAAGAAATTGAAGTGCCAAATGAACAGAGAGGTTATGTTCTCTAACAGTTGGATCCCAAAGAAAGTGATGCTGTAAGGTAGCCAAAGTGTTTGATATTTGAAGAGACACCTTGTCGAAGATTTATACCGCACATATGGAAAGCAGAAAAAAAACGTCATCCACTAAGTCACAACGCAAACGAAAATGTGTGCTGGGTGGTAGTAACAGATGGTCATTGAAGTGGATTCTGAGGAAAAATGAGAGGACGACAGCTACAAAAGTCACTGCAGCACTGAATGTCACACTCGCGAACCCTGTCAGCACCAAAACAACTCAAAGAAGTTCCACAAGCAAGTAATCGCAGGGTGTGCTGGAATTCCACAACTACTCATCAGTGATGCAAATGCTAGTAACTGGAAAACGTGGTGCGGAGGCCATAAAATTTCGACTATGGCGCCATGGAAGAGAGTCATTTGGTTGGTTGAGTCTTGTGGCACACTGTTGCCAACTTCTGGCCGAGTTTATATGGTGGGGGTTTGATGATTATTGGGGAAACCAGATCGTGATATTCCGTGGGCCCATGGTTGCTCTGAAAGTTCGCATTACTGCCAAGGACTATGTGACCATGTTTGCCTGCTTAGCTGAGTATGCCAACACGATAGCTCAGCGTGTTCAGCCAGAGGGTTAGCTACTCTCTGTAATAAAAAAACTGAATGAATGGATCAACAACCCGAATGGGTGACATCAGACGTTGCCCTCGAACAAATTCAACGAACAAAATGAGATTTTTTTTAAAAAAAAGAAGTGGTAACCTGGTTGCCTCCCATGCACTGGGCCTGGGTTTGATTCCTGGCCGGGTTGGAAATTTTCTCCGCTCATGGACTGGGTGTTGTGTTGTCCTCATCATCATTTCATCCTCATCACCCAATGTCACATCAACTGAAATAAGACTTGCTCTCAGCAGCCGAACTTCCCCAGATGGAACCTCCCGGCCAACGATGCCATACGATCATTTCCTTTTTCATATGACAATTTTTGCTGGTCAGGTTCATCCCATGGCAAAATATTTGTTCCCCAGTGGTGATAGTGTGTTCCAAGATGACATGGCACCTGTTCACGCAGCTCGAATCATCCAGGACGGTTTTGCGAGAATGAGAATGGATTGTCACACATCTCATGGCCACCACAGTCACCATAGCTCAGCATTATGGCACCTTTGTGTTCTACTTTGGAGAGAAGGGTGCGTGATCACTATCTACCTCCATCATCGTTCCCTGAACTTTCCCCTGTTTTTGGAACAATGGTATAAGAGTCTCTTAAAAGCCATACAGTATTTGTATTTATGCACTCCGAGACGACTGAAGACTGTTTTGAATGCCAGTGGTTTTCCTACTCCGTTTTAGGTATGGTAATGTGTCGTGTGTTTGGTGTTTCCATATTTCTCCCCACCCCTCTATATGGCGCTGTGCTGGAATTGCCACCTATAACTTCATGTAACTAGCACTGTTTGTATCAGACACAACCCCACCCCAGTAAGAGAAGAAACTGAGAAAGAAAAATTTTAAATAGTCTTCAGAATTATGATTTTTAATGTGAAGAAATGCAGCAGTAACATTCTCACTTCACAGTAGTTCAGGTTCTGGGGAACTGCAAGTGAGCTCACAAATGGCAGCTATTTAATAGATTGCTATTGTTGTAGTTTTGAAATACCTTTTGGTTATTTATTATTATTATGTTAAAGTCAATAGAATTGTCTGTTAATAGGTAGTTCCTTCTATAACGATGTCAACACACTAAAGGAAAAATGCCATTACATATCGCATACAATCCAGTAATACCAAAGATTAAACACCATGAATAATCGATTTTAATCTGAAATTATTTTGTCTAAACACATATGTAAGAGGTAGACCTCTAGAAATGTTCCTATGACAGAAATAATTTAATTTACTTCCTCATAATGTTTTAGAGTAGCCAAGAATCACCACTACTAATATATACGTCACACCACTTTTTAACATAAGCCACAGACCTTAAATGCACTTGCTTCCAGATTGAGTCTTTGGTAAAATCACACTGAAAGTTGATATATTTTTGCTACCTTGTTACTTACGCATACTACCTTCACAAAAAAAAAAATATGTTTCAAATGTATGAATTTTCACAGATAAAGTCAGTGATCTATTTTGTTTCAATGGCAATGGTCAGCAGTAATGTGAACAATGTATCTAACGTTATGCTACCAATCTACATTTGTAAACTTTCAACTTCAAAACAAAACTAAACCAGTTCTACGTATTTTCTGTACTTTTAAATAGATAACTCACTCCTTCATCCTTTTAAACACAAACCATAGCCCTAGTTATTTTATCATGATTTTATCAACTATATGATCTTGAAGTCAAAACTCTTTAACTCGGAAGTAGTTTGGATTACCTATCTTGCATTTGTGGCGCCTCTGGCGTAAAGCGCCATATCTTTCGACTCGATCATCTTTGATTTACGTTTTGTTCTATGTTCTCTAGGCGCGCTACGTTTGTACTGCCATTCACTTACTTCTGTGCTAAATAAATGTATATTCGACGTCTAAAGTGTGTTATTACTGCTCTACGACACTTAATAGCCACACTTTCATTCGTCACTCAAGTATCTCTGACTTTGACAGATCTTTTGTACACTTAATAGCCACACTTTCATTCGTCACTCAAGTATCTCTGACTTTGACAGATCTTTTGTACTTGTTAATGTTCCACAGTTCAAGATCTCGCTTGGTTGTATCGTAATGAGTGATTAGTCTCAAATAGCAGTTGTTTAGAAACTTTGGGCTAAATGAGAACATGGGGAGTAGGTTTAGATTTTTAAACAAAATAACATTTTGTTTCCTTCTCTTTACTACGTAGAGAGACAAACGCCTACGAATGATCGAACGAGAAGCAAAACTAAATCTTCATTCTAATTTTAAAGGAAACAAAGTAATTTTTTAAAAAATTCTAGATGCTACCACTTATTTTTAATTCAATTTAAAACACAAATTGCAGAATTCTCAGACATTTCAGGTGTTAGCTATCTGCAATCTCACTAACAATACCGAAATGAAAACGTCACTCATCGCTATTAACTACAGCAATAATGGTTGCAGTGGAATTCCGTTTAAATATCGTTCAGCTACGGTCTGTCTCAACATGAACATTACTATCGCAACTCTGAGAGGGATAAACTTTACTAAAAAAGCAACAAAAAATACTGGTCTGGGTGTTCTGGTAACAATCCTCAAATCTCTACAAAGATCGAGAACTCCTCTCCACAGCAAAATAATACAATATGCGCAAAATCCTACTCACTTATCACCTCAAGTAACAAATCCATCCAATACAATTGCGGCCATTACTCTTTGCGTCAGAGTACGACTTCATCAACTTCTACAATTAATCACAGCACTCACTTTAGAGCCGTGCTACAAATACGCCATAACCGGAACCCCGACACAAGTAGCTTCAGTCCGATTGCTGAAGTCAAACAATACCTCTTCGATTACTCACAGTCCTCAGAACATTCGTAGCTGCGTTGCAAGTAAAAAGCTTAAACCCACGCTCAGCTAACAGAAGAATGCGTCACTGCGATAATTCTTCAAAATAAATCGAGGAGAGCAATAAAATTAAATTATTTCCAGTCTTTTACACCCAGCCCTACAGGTGTAGTGTGGGCCGGCGAGTAAGTTACTTCACTAGTTTAAAGTTTTGATGCCGTCTTTAATCACGTGAACCTGGCAACTAATTTGGTGGTCAGCCAGAAAGCGAAGGGGAACATACTGACCTTAGTTTCCAGTCTGCACGGCCACATTCTGGTCCAGCCCAACGAAAGAAAAGTGTCTATTTCCCATTTCTTTGCGTGATCAGGACTATGACTTCAGTAATAGCTGAAAGTTCCAATCAAGATTTAATTTAATTAAAGTTTCTCACAAACAACACTTAAAATTGCGTTATGTTCAATTGAAAACAAGTCTGTCTAATCTAACAGCACCTTTAGCAGTTCAGAGGCGACCTCTACGGTAACTTCCTACCAGATTGTTTTTCGCCCTGACTAACATCACTCAGTTGAAAGTTCGCAATAAATGCTCCAAAATTAATGCTCGCCATAAAATTAGAAATAAATTCACCACTTGCCACGCGGAATTGATTTTCACACAGACGGCACACTAACAGTTATTTTACCGAATTCTAAACGATCCAGGATGGTGTACAGTCCTCGCGAGTTCACTATCCGTTTTCACTGCCAAATACGCGCTTGTCACAGCTCGGCTCTGACGTCATCCGAGGCAGAGCGCGAGCAGAGTTTAACTAGCGTGGACCTCACAGTGTCTGAGAGCTTTAAGTGAACATTCCTACTGCTTCAGGGGCTGTATTTATAAGGTGTCGGTGCGGACTGCCGAGAAAACATCTGTTGTCTCTGTCTATTTGCATACGGCGGCAGTCTACAAACGACCGCTATCTCGGGCACATAATTATTAATAATATAGTTACCAATTACTTCAGAAACTTCTTAATTTTTGCTGGTATGCAGATAAGCTGTTTGAAAACACGTAGAAAGTTTAAGCTCGCTAGAATGAAAATTTTGCTTAGTTGAACTTATTTAGTGGAACTAACGGTAGATTGTTACCTCTGAACCATACCTTTGCTAAGACTTATATCAGTTACTATTTATGTTACATGTCTTAAACTTGGTGTAGCTCTATTGTTTGATATATTTGATCATCTGGTTTAACCAAAATCCTCTATCATTAAAATTTCAAGTACTTAATCTACAACACTTAGGTACATTTTAGTTACAAAATTAGTTTTTATTGAATTACTCAAAAACTATAAAAGGTAGATTAACGTGGACTCTCTGTTATTATTTTTGGGGTGTATTGAAGCATAAAACAAATTTTCAAGTTTCTAAGTCCATTATTCAGCGCCTCTGATTTTTCCGAAGAAACGTGGATTCTCGCGTTTTTTTTTATGGTTTTGGAAATCAGCATCACATATTTATAACTTCTAACTGCACCTTCTGGGCAAATTCTGGCTTCCTAGCGTCATTATTAAGCGCCTCTGATTTTTCTCTTAAAACGGCATTTTTCTGTAAACTATTAAGTTTAGAACATCAAGACTTGGTATTTGGAACATTATTGCACTAAACTATAATTTAACAAAGTTTTAAACATAAATTTTGATTTTTAATTTCATACTAAATTGTGGTGCAATGCTTGTGCGCTACATGCAGTCGCGTTAAGGTGACGTGGTTCTACTAACAGTGAACCGGGGTATGTCCTGGCGCACTCGCTCGCCTCTGTATCTCACACATGATACAGCGCTTGGTTTGCTTCAGTAGATGCAACCTTTCACCGGAATACAGACACTTTCAGTCACACTAGTAAAACTGCGGAAACTTCCCACCTGGACAATAAATCGATAAAGCCGTCCGATTAATTAATTTCGATAGCTAACCGCATCAACGCAAGTTATCGAACAAACAACAATTAATTATCGGTCCTTTCGATCGTCTGAACACAAACTTCGTTGCTCTTAAGTGTCCCTCGCTGCTCCTCTGTTCTAACTGCCTTTCCTCAGGCATAAAAGCATAACTGAACCATTTCGTTGACAATACGGCGCCTCCATTATTCCTTAACGATTATAAATGAGCAACATACAGCCGTCGGTCGTTCTTCTAGCGGCCAGCTGGTGCACTATGGTCTCTGGCTCCAGCGCTCTGCTGTTGTCCTTGGGCTGACGGCTGATCTTTGCTGCCACCTACCGATCGCGCTGTACAAGGTACTCGATTATCTCCACAAATACACAACACATACATTACACAGACAAAGTTGCAAATTTTTACATGTTCCTTTTCCCGTATTTTGCCTCTTACTGTTTCAATAGAATGAAACGAACCTTTAAAAAATTACATCGCTAAATCGTGCGAAATCATTCAGTCCCGTCACAATATCTGATCTAAACTTCTGTAGATTGTCATTTCCGTAACTCCTCCTTGTGAGAACACCTGAGAATTTCTTTGTGGAAAACCAGTAGTTCTGCACAAGGTTTTATTTTTGAAACGTTGTGATTTTCTTAAGTTCAGAACAAGTAGGTAATGGAATATGACTTGTGACAACTGATCAGTTCAGGTAACGGTAACAGGCTTTACTGCGAGATTGGGGATGTGCGCGCGTCATGTTTCAGGAAAGACGAGCGGCTAAGTACGCTGGAGAAGTATCTGATGTGTCCGGAGGAAGAGCTGGAGGGCCTCATGGGGCTGCTAGGGAGGCCTCGAGAGGACTACGACGACATGCTAAGACCACTCGCGCCGACCAAGCTCAACATAGAGTCCAGTAAGAGCTCCACCTCCTACTAGAATAACACCCGCACCCACTGTCACGAACATTCCTAAAGCCGCCGCCACACGGCCCGTGCATCCGAACGTTGAGCGTTGAGCGTGCCGAGTTTCTGACGTCACAGCGTGGAATAGCACGTTCGGGAGTCTTTCCGAACGTGCAGAGCAATATCTGGCATGTCAGATATTCTGAGCGTGCGTCTGAGCGTTGACCAATGAGATGGCACAACGCTACCTACGTGACACACACGCCGTCTGCCTTCAGTACAGAGTTGTGAGGCGCCATATTGGCATTCATTTCAAGCCTATATGTACATATGCCGTTTCTGAGCACCAGCAAATTGAGAATCACTAAAAAAACCGTTGTTAACTGTGTGATTCGTTCCAATAAAATAATGAGAAACATCATATTCGTGGCAAAAGAATTATTGTAACTTGCGTGTTATGAGAGTAGGCTATTTGAAGCCGGAGCAATATCTGGCATGTCAGATATTCTGAGCGTGCGTCTGAGCGTTGACCAATGAGATGGCACAACGCTACCTACGTGACACACACGCCGTCTGCCTTCAGTACAGAGTTGTGAGGCGCCATATTGGCATTCATTTCAAGCCTATATGTACATATGCCGTTTCTGAGCACCAGCAAATTGAGAATCACTAAAAAAACCGTTGTTAACTGTGTGATTCGTTCCAATAAAATAATGAGAAACATCATATTCGTGGCAAAAGAATTATTGTAACTTGCGTGTTATGAGAGTAGGCTATTTGAAGCCGGAGACACATTGAAGATCTACCCAAAACCAATTGTTCTTGGTACAATTTGTTATAATTAAACTTCAATTAGTAACATATCTGCAATTAAGGTTTTCTGCACGAGCGAAGATACTATGATTAGAGATCTGCACTGTGTTACTGCTGTAGTGTAGTGACTAGCGTCACTGCCCCTGTAGGTTATTTTGATGGGGCGGTGGTTCGTGTCTTACCACTTCCAAATTTTTTTCCTAACATTCGCGTTTTTATTGGGTTCTGATACTTTATTATTAGTTTAATATAAGTACATACTATAATGTTTGATGTTATGTAAATATAAGTTCACCTTTTTTTTGAGGGGTGATTTTGTTCGATTGGCTTGATCTACAGGACAGCTTGCACTACTTGTATAAAGATATTTTGCTCCTTTTTCTTTTTCGCTTCGTAATTCACATGTTGCAAAGATTCTGCTACTGGGTAGGAACACTGATCAAGTAAGACTGACCTTGGGGTTTTACTAAAATGTGGGAATGATGAAATAAAGTTTATCTTATGCGCAGAAGTATTCCAAATTTGT
This sequence comes from Schistocerca serialis cubense, assembly GCF_023864345.2. NCBI lineage: Eukaryota > Metazoa > Arthropoda > Insecta > Orthoptera > Acrididae > Schistocerca > Schistocerca serialis. The sequence continues at coordinate 1,159,838,897 of NC_064638.1, read as the reverse complement.
ACCGCTCTATTTGTAATGGAACTTTTATAAACCTGTGTCCTTGTTAATTGGACATGGTACCTTCTGTTTCGTGGACGATGGAGGAAATGTGCGTTTTAACAGCGCTAATGTGGGAATTTTACGAGCGCCCGTTGAGTAAACAGTGTGATTTACGAACTAGAAACATCCCTCAACTGCCGCTGGAGTGCGTTGCGATTGCGTATACCACGTTGCGGCCCACGTACCGTATGCACGATTCGCATCGTTCCTGAGCGTTCAGCAGCACGTTGAACTTGGCACGCTCAACGTTAACGTTCGACAGGACGGTCCGTGTGCCGACGGCTTAAGGCTGCTGCCAGGAGTCCACGTTCCTCCTAGACCCCCTGACTGTCAGGCGACTAACTGAACTGTAGCCCTTGACAGAATGGGAACCAATTTGGTCACACAACTAGATACACCCACTTTGTGATTTCCCTAAATCGCTCCAGGCAAATGCCGGGATGGTTCCTTTCAAAGGGCACGGCCGACTTCCTTCCCCGTCCTTCCCTAATCCGATGAGACCGGTGACCTCGCTGTCTGGTCTCCTTCCCCAAAAACAAACCAAACATCTACTTTCCAGCTGAAACTAGGAAGCTTTGTTTCCTAGCAGCACACACTGAAAGTCATTATAGACAGTAGCGGAAGCTTGCTATGAGGGGTGTTCAATAAGTAATGCAACACGTTTGTCTCAGAAATCAGCTCGGTTTTATTCAGCATTCGAATACACCACATTATTACCGACTCTTTTAGCTACAAAACCCTATTTTTCAACAAAATTTCCGTTTAATGCGGTGGGCTCGCGCCATCCTGTTGGGAGGGTCCTTATGCCCGCGTGGTACCACTCTACTAGTCAACGTCAGAGCCATCGTCTTGCTGCATCAATAACCTCTCCATCATCCCCGTACTGCTTCCTACGGAGTGCATCATTCACTGGGACAAACAGATTTAAATCGAAAGGAGCGAGATCCGGGCTGTAGGGGGGATGAAGAAGAACAGTCCAGTGAAGTTTTCTAAGCAGTCTTATGTGATGCCTTGTGTTGTCATGGAGGAGCAGAAGTTCGTTTGCATTTTTGTGGCGACGAACTCGCTCAAATCATTTTTTCAATTTTCTCACGGTAGCAAAATACACTTCAAAGCTGACCTTTGCGCCATGAGGGAAGACGTCAAACAGGATAACCCCTTAAGACTCCCAGGAGACAGTCAGCATGACTTTAACAATGAGTGTGCGGCCTTGAACTTCTTCTATGGAGAAGGGGTGGTGTGGCGACGCTCCAAGGTCGGCCGTTTTGCTTCGGGTTCGAAGTCACGAATCCGCGTTTCGTAGTCTGTGACGATGATAGATAAAGAGAAGTCATGATCAACCATGAAATGCACGAGCAGTTCCACACAGATGGCCCTTCGTTGCTCTTTATGGTTCTCCCTTAGGCAGCGAGGAAACCTGCAGGCACGCACTTTTGAGTACCCCAACTGGTGAACGCACTTTTGAGTACCCCAACTGGTGATCTAGTGTGTCAAAAGTACCAATAGAAATGCCCAATTGTGCAGCGAAGTTTTTGACTCTGATCCGCACATTCCAGCACGGCAGGAATTACAGCTATGTGCGACTCTCAGCAGGTCAGACAGATTTGCTTGAATTTCTTGCAGTGATCACAGATGCCCTGTCCAACCGTGCTTTTGTTAATTGTCAGGTCTCCATAGACGTTCTGTAAGCACCTGCGAATATCTGTGAAGTTTTGGTTTTCCACCAAAAGAAACTCGATGACAGTTCTCTGTTTCGAACGCAACTCCGTTACAAACGCCATTTTGAAGGCTACGTATAGTGCTGCCATCTACCAGAACTTCGTGTAACTATAGGATCTGAAAGGGGAATATACACAGATGTCCCATAACACATTCCGCACGTTTTCAACCGAAACTGCCCGAGAAAAAAGTGTTGCATTACTCACTGAACGTCTCTCGTGTATATTTACATATAAAGTTTTATCCAGAGTGATATCATTCACAGATCATGCCTGCTTAAACACAGTGGCACACCAGACTTTCGCTTTCAACACTTTCCAGTGATATACTGTGTGTTCGTTTTAACTGAAGACATTGAAATATCTCTGAAACAACACATCAGATAAAAGAAAATTATAATTCCAATTTGTCTGCCTTGACGGTGATATCCAACGATACCACACTTGAGCCACCACCCCACCTCCTGCGTGGGAGGCGATGGGGGGGGGGGGGGGGGGCAACTTTAAATCTTCAGTGGGGCTCCCCATTTTCTATTGCAGATTACGATTCTATCTCAAAATCTACACACGTTTTTTCTGAAGCATTTTCTTCATTTCGCCACAGATGGTGCTCTAATTGGAGGAACAGAAATGGGTACACTATCGTAATTTACAACATGCTACTCAATGGCCATTGAATATCCAATGGCATGTGGGAACCCACCTCCATGTTGCAAGGGTAGGATAGGTCATTATTTTATAACTACTAATTGGAAACCGCATTCGCAAAGTTGTATTCCTCCAACATATCGAACAGGGGGCTATTCAACGCGCCAGTGTTGCCATGTACTGAACTACAATGTACAATAACAGGCAGTACAGTGCGACAGGAGCTCATGTCTCGTACAGACGTACAACAGATGGCGGCTCTAAACATCTCTATCCTTGCTCGGTGTTAACTGCCTGCAGAAGTGCCTATCATTTGGAGAACAGACATGCAAGTACACGATGAATGTTGCAACCACTGGAGAAAAAAATGATCCTAATTTCCAGAGAATGTAGGAGAAATGTTGAGGCTGGAGAACAGACATGCAAGCACACGATGAATGTTGCAACAACTGGAGAAGAAAATGATCCTGATTTCCAGAGAATGTAGGAGAAATGTTGAGGCTGCAAAGCGTTTTCTAGGGAAAGCTCGCTTTCGTTCTTTTTTTTACAAGGTTGTGAGTCCGCAGCTCGTGGTCGTGCGGTAGCGTTCTCGCTTCCCGCGCCCGGGTTCCGGGTTCGATTCCCGGTGGGGTCAGGGATTTTCGCTGCCTCGTGATGACTGGGTGTTGTGTGATGTCCTTAGGTTAGTTAGGTTTAAGTAGTTCTAAGTTCTAGGGGACTGATGACCATAGATGTTAAATCCCATAGTGCTCAGAGCCATTTGAACAAGGTTGTGAACGCCTTCAAGTCTGATGGTAGCGTACAGATCGGCAAAAGGAAACGAAGGAAACCTGTTGAAGGAGAAGCTAATGAAATAAAATGGTTCAAATGGCTCTGAGCGCTATGGGACTTAACAGCTATGGTCATCAGTCCCCTAGAACTTAGAACTACTTAAACCTAACTAACCTAAGGACAGCACACAACACCCAGCCATCACGAGGCAGAGAAAATCCCTGACCCCGCCGGGAATCGAACCCGGGAACCCGGGCGTGGGAAGCGAGAACGCTACCGCACGACCACGAGATGCGGGCATCTAATGAAATAGCTGTACTAGCGGCAGTCCACCACAATCCATGGATAAGCGCCCGGCAATCAAAAAATGGTTCAAATGGCTCTGAGCACTATGGGACTTAACTTCTAAGGTCATCAGTCCCCTAGAACTTAGAACTACTTAAACCTAACTAACCTAAGGACATCACACACATCCATGCCCGAGGCAGGATTCGAACCTGCGACTGGAGCGGTCGCGCGGTTCCAAACTGAAGCGCCTAGAACCGCGGGCTGGCTGCCCGGCAATTACAACGCGATTCCGGTATGTCTATAGTTAGTATTGTCACAGTACTGCATCTATATGTAGTTGCAGCACAGTTGCCCAGCGCATTACACAATTGAAGCACGGGAGGTATTAGACCGTGTTTACACTGATCGGTGGGTGGGCGGAGGTGGCCCTGTTAATTTGCTCGCTAGTCGCCGGATTTGACGTTGCCGGATTTCTTTCTGCGGGATTATTTAAAATATACAGTTTGTCAGCAAGTGACAACAGGCTGTGAAGTCATGGTCGACCACATGAGGAACGCCTGTGGTGACATTCCTGCAGATATGCTTCTGTTCTGTTTACAGACTGGATATACACAACAAAACGTCGTTACATCCTTGATCTTTTGCATGAAAAGAACTTAAATGTCCGACAGGTGCCGAAAACAAAGTGGGAACAATCATTCATCCCGTCATCCTGGGTGCTTTTCTTTGCACTTTGAGAGCTTCAGTAACGTGTATGCCCTCTGCGAGCATTTATCACTTTATGTGGCATGCTCGTGTAAGGCTATAGAGATCACCCTGTGTTATCCATTCCTATTCTTCAGTGAGAGCCCAACATGTGTGCCATCATAACAATTTAACTAGGATTACATACTTAGCAGAATACTATAGCTTCTAAGGTCCTGTTGGTGATGACATGTGTTATTGTAATAACTCCACAAGACACTGATATCGTTGTGGAAACGTTTGAACCCATATCTGCTAAACTGACACCCACAACGTGTGTAGGTTTGAGTGAGTTGGACCACAGTGAGCACATCTCGTTCAGTTGCGTCCCATATGTGCTTAAAAGTACTGTGATAAATGATCTGGAGAGATGGGGGAAGTTCCTTCTCTAGATTGTCGCACAGATGACAAAATGGTAGATATCGAAATAGACGACAGAGGGATAGAGAAACAATTAAAATCGCTCAAAAGAGGAAAGGCCGCTGGACCTGATGGGATACCAGTTCGATTTTACACAGAGCACACGAAGGAACTTGCCCCCCTTCTTGCAGCGGTGTACCATTGGTCTCTAGAAGAGCGGAGCGTTCCAAAGGATTGGAAAAGGGCACAGCTCAACCCCGTTTTCGAGAAGGGACGTCGAACAGATGTGCAAAACTGTAGACCTATATCTCTAACGTCTATCAGTTGTAGAATTTTGGAACACGTATTATGTTCGAGTATAATGACTTTTCTGGAGACTAGAAATCTACTCTGCAGCAATCAGCATGGGTTTCGAAAAAGACGGTTGTGTGAAACCCAGCTCGAGCTATTCGTCTACGAGACTCAGAGGGCCATATACACGGGTTCCCAGGCAGATGCCGTGTTTCTTGACTTCCGCAAGGCGTTCGATACAGTTCCCCACAGTCGTTTAATGAACAAAGTAAGAGCATATGGACTATCAGACCAATTGTGCGATTGGATTGAAGAGTTCCTAGATAACAGAACGCAGCATGTCATTCTCAATGGAGAGAAGTCTTCCGAAGTAAGAGTGATTTCAGGTGTGCCGCAGGGGAGTGTCGTAGGACCGTTGCTATTCACAATATACATAAATGACCTTGTGGATGACGTCGGAAGTTCACTGAGACTTTTTGCAGATGATGCTGTGGTGTATCGAGAGGTTGTAACGATGGAAAATTGTACTGAAATGCAGGAGGATCTGCAGCGAATGGACGCATGGCAATTGAATCTCAATGTGGACAAGTGTAATGTGCTGTGAATACATAGAAAGAAAGATCCCTTATCATTTAGCTAGAAAATAACAGATCAGCAACTGGAAGCAGTTAATTCTATAAATTATCTGGGAGTACGCATTAGGAGTGATTCAAAATGGAATGATCATATCAAGTTGATCGTCGGTAAAGCAGATGCCAGACTGAGATTCATTGGAAGAATACTAAGGAAATGCCATCCGAAAACAAAGGAAGTAGGTTACAGTACGCTTGTTCGCCCACTGCTTGAATCCTGCTCAGCAGTGTGGGATCCGCACCAGATAGGGTTGATAGAAGAGATAGAGAAGATTCAATGGAGAGCAGCGCGCTTCGTTACAGGATCATTTAGTAATCGCGAAAGCGTTACGGAGATGATAGATCAACTCCAGTGGAAGACTCTGCAGGAGAGACGCTCAGTAGCTCGGTACGGGCTTTTGTTAAAGTTTCGAGAACGTACCTTCACCGAAGAGTCAAGCAGTGTATTGCTCCCTCCTACGTATATCTCGCGAAGAGACCATGAGGATAAAATCAGAGAGATTAGAGCCCACACAGAAGCATACCGACAATCCTTCTTTCCACGAACAATACGAGACTGGAATAGAAGGGAGAACCGATAGAGGTACTCAAGGTACCCTCCGCCACACACCGTGAGGTGGCTTGCGGAGTATGGGTTTAGATGTGTATTGACGAAACCATTTGGACACAATTCGAACTGTCTTGCTGAAAGTATAGGTCATCTGTTGGGTAGGCCTGTAGGTGAACAAACAGATGCACTTGATGGGACACTAGGTGCCTGTGTCATCCGCTGGTAGAGACAGTGCCATACATCAAAGCATCATTTCATGTTGTGTAAACATCGCCCATATGGGAATATCTGCACCTCTCATTTTAACAGTACTCTTCTGACAAATGGGATGCATTGCTTCATGTAGTTTTTGATACACCCGTCCTATTCAGTGGCATGTAGTGATGTGTAATGTAACCATCGGTCCAGATGACTTTTACCATGCTCCAAGCGTCCAGTAGTGTTGTTTCTGTATCAGTGGTAAACTGCCTTGTCACCTGAGGCGAGCAGGTGTTGATGTATGGGTTTCTCTATTGCATATCAACAATGGCTTCTCTATTACATGTCAAGGATGTAGATCTGCATGGTTCACATGTCCATCGTTGAACTGACAAGAGACGTGTTACATGTTTTCCTGTCTGTTTAATGTTACAATCTACAATATTCGAAGGTGACCCTCATTTTTCAACATGTAATTGCCAACAGCATTGGCTTTACTTCAGATTGAGGTACTGACGGTGTACTCTTGAGAAGGTGGCAGGTTAAAAGTCACTTCCTGCATGACCTTGCAGAGGAAGTGCCCTTTGCATTCTCCCATGATATGATCACCATCAAATATGCTGATACGAAATGTCTTCCCCACTTGTTAGGCCGAAGACCACTTCAAGGTATGAGGTCAGCACAGTGTTGAGGCTTGCTTGCCTATTCCACTTACTGTGGCAAAAGGAGCGCTGTGACATTCGATCCTAGGAGGTATTTCTAATTCAGTTGGTTGTTTCTGTATATGCAAGTATCTAGTCTGTGATAATTTTGTAATTCTTGTCACTCATAGCTCAGTTCAAAGTCACCCACATATGCACCAATACTAGTACAACTTGTCCCCTGAGAAGCATTGTCAACAACATTTGCAACAGCACTCTCCACCGGCTTTTCTATTACACTACTAAGTGGGGTACTTGAGCACACTTGGGGGGGGGGGGGAATAATGAACTTTTTGTGAACCAGACGCCAGCAAGCAGAGCTCAATGAAATTAAAACAGGATGGCATGGGCATGGCATTGATAAAACTACAAAATTTGAATTTAACTAGAAATTCTAGACCATGAAATTCATTATCGTTATTTTCAAGTTTCTACATTCCCCTGTATCTCAGCTTAATATTTCCATCTTCAAAGAACTGCAGATCGAAACAGTAATTAATTTATAGTATCTGTTTGGGAAAATAATTTTAAAATCTTTATTAATTTCCATACAGATTTTTTCACCTTATCTAATATTCACATATTTACATCCAGTGGAAAAGGTGAGGAGTAAAAAGACTGTAGGTGCATTGGTGGCATAGAGGGCTGTTAGTGCTCAAGTGGCAACAGACAGAGGGAAAGGTGGGTGAAGGACAATGACTACTGAAGACTGAGGCCAAGAGGGTTACAGGAACGTAGGATATATTGCAAGGACAGCTTCCACCTGCGTAATTCGAAAAATCTGTTATTGTTAGGAAAGATCCAGATCACATAGGCTGTGAAGCAGTCATTAAAATGAAGAACGTGGTGCTGGGTAGCGTGCTGAGCAACTCGGTGATCCAGTCGTTTCTTGGCTGCAGTTTGTCAGAGGTCATACATGTGGACAGACAGCTTGTTTGCCTTGCCACGTAGAATGCAGCACAGTGGTTGCAACTTAGCTTTTAGACGCATAAATGCCTTTGAGAGGACAAGTGATGCTTGTGACCAGACAGAAGTAGATGGTGGTGGGCGGATTTATGGGGCTGGTCTTGCATCAAGGTCTATTAGAGGGATCTGAGCCATGAAGCAAGGGGTTGTGAATAGGTTTATGTTGGGATGGACAAATATATTGCGTAGGTTTCAAGGGTGGTGGAATACCACTGTGGGAAGGTGAGAAGGATAGTGAGTAGGACATCACTCGTTTAAGGGTATGACGAGAGGTTGTACAAACTGTGATGGAGAAAGTGATTCAATAGCTCCTGTGCTGGGTGGTACTAAGTCACAAGGGGAATGCTCTTATGTGGTTGGACAGTGGGACTTTGGGGGGGGGGGTGGCTGACTTGGGAGGGTAATTATGGTCAGTGAATGCCTCAGTGAGACTCATGATTTATTTTTTCGTCTACATCTCCATATTTCGAGATGGATTGCTTGTCACTAAAGATGCAAGGGCCATGGATGGCTAGGCTGTATGAAATGGGTGGGAGCTGTCGAAGTGAAGGTATTGCTGGTGGCTGGTAGGTTTGGTAAGGATGGCAGTACTGATATAGGCATCTTTCAATTGGAGGTCAACATTGAGGAAGATGGTTTGTAGGGTTGAGGAAGACCAGTGAAGCGAATGGGAGAGAACGTGCTAAGGTTCTGGATAAATGTGAATAGGGTGTCCTCGCCTTTGATCCAGATCACAAAGATGTCATCAATGAGCCTGAACAGGGTGAGAGGTTTGAGATTCCGCGTGGTTAAAAGGATTCCTCTAAATGGCACATACACTCCTGGAAATGGAAAAAAGAACACATTGACACCGGTGTGTCAGACCCACCATACTTGCTCCGGACACTGCGAGAGGGCTGTACAAGCAATGATCACACGCACGGCACAGCGGACACACCAGGAACCGCAGTGTTGGCCGTCAAATGGCGCTAGCTGCGCAGCATTTGTGCACCGCCGCCGTCAGTGTCAGCCAGTTTGCCGTGGCATACAGAGCTCCATCGCAGTCTTTAACACTGGTAGCATGCCGCGACAGCGTGGACGTGAACCGTATGTGCAGTTGATGGACTTTGAGCGAGGGCGTATAGTGGGCATGCGGGAGGCCGGGTGGACGTACCGCCGAATTGCTCAACACGTGGGGCGTGAGGTCTCCACAGTACATCGATGTTGTCGCCAGTGGTCGGCGGAAGGTGCACGTGCCCGTCGACCTGGGACCGGACCGCAGCGACGCACGGATGCACGCCAAGACCGTAGGATCCTACGCAGTGCCGTAGGGGACTGCACCGCCACTTCCCAGCAAATTAGGGACACTGTTGCTCCTGGGGTATCGGCGAGGACCATTCGCAACCGTCTCCATGAAGCTGGGCTACGGTCCCGCACAGCGTTAGGCCGTCTTCCGCTCACGCCCCAACATCGTGCAGCCCGCCTCCACTGGTGTCGCGACAGGCGTGAATGGAGGGACGAATGGAGACGTGTCGTCTTCAGCGATGAGAGTCGCTTCTGCCTTGGTGCCAATGATGGTCGTATGCGTGTTTGGCGCCGTGCAGGTGAGCGCCACAATCAGGACTGCATACGACCGAGGCACACAGGGCCAACACCCGGCATCATGGTGTGGGGAGCGATCTCCTACACTGGCCGTACACCACTGGTGATCGTCAAATAGTGCACGGTACATCCAAACCGTCATCGAACCCATCGTTCTACCATTCCTAGACCGGCAAGGGAACTTGCTGTTCCAACAGGACAATGCACGTCCCCATGTATCCCGTGCCACCCAACGTGCTCTATAAGGTGTAAGTCAACTACCCTGGCCAGCAAGATCTCCGGATCTGTCCCCCATTGAGCATGTTTGGGACTGTATGAAGCGTCATCTCACGCGGTCTGCACGTCCAGCACGAACGCTGGTCCAACTGAGGCGCCAGGTGGAAATGGCATGGCAAGCCGTTCCACAGGACTATATCCAGCATCTCTACGATTGTCTCCATGGGAGAATAGCAGCCTGCATTGCTGCAAAAGGTGGATATACACTGTACTAGTGCCGACATTGTGCATGCTCTGTTGCCTGTGTCTATGTGCCTGTGGTTCTGTCAGTGTTATCATGTGATGTATCTGACCCCAGGAATGTGTCAATAAAGTTTCCCCTTCCTGGGACAATGAATTCACGGTGTTCTTATTTCAATTTCCAGGAGTGTAAATACACTCCTGGAAATGGAAAAAAGAACACATTGACACCGGTGTGTCAGACCCACCATACTTGCTCCGGACACTGCGAGAGGGCTGTACAAGCAATGGTCACACGCACGGCACAGCGGACACACCAGGAACCGCAGTGTTGGCCGTCGAATGGCGCTAGCTGCGCAGCATTTGTGCACCGCCGCCGTCAGTGTCAGCCAGTTTGCCGTGGCATACGGAGATCCATCGCAGTCTTTAACACTGGTAGCATGCCGCGACAGAGTGGACGTGAACCGTATGTGCAGTTGACGGACTTTGAGCGAGGGCGTATAGTGGGCATGCGGGAGGCCGGGTGGACGTACCGCCGAATTGCTCAACACGTGGGGCGTGAGGTCTCCACAGTACATCGATGTTGTCGCCAGTGGTCGGCGGAAGGTGCACGTGCCCGTCGACCTGGGACCGGACCGCAGCGACGCACGGATGCACGCCAAGACCGTAGGATCCTACGCAGTGCCGTAGGGGACCGCACCGCCACTTCCCAGCAAATTAGGGACACTGTTGCTCTTGGGGTATCGGCGAGGACCATTCGCAACCGTCTCCATGAAGCTGGGCTACGGTACCGCACACCGTTAGGCCGTCTTCCGCTCACGCCCCAACATCGTGCAGCCTGCCTCCAGTGGTGTCGCGACAGGCGTGAATGGAGGGACGAATGGAGACGTGTCGTCTTCAGCGATGAGAGTCGCTTCTGCCTTGGTGCCAATGATGGTCGTATGCGTGTTTGGCGCCGTGCAGGTGAGCGCCACAATCAGGACTGCATACGACCGAGGCACACAGGGCCAACACCCGGCATCATGGTGTGGGGAGCGATCTCCTACACTGGCCGTACACCACTGGTGATCGTCGAGGGGACACTGAATAGTGCACGGTACATCCAAACCGTCATCGAACCCATCGTTCTACCATTCCTAGACCAGCAAGGGAACTTGCTGTTCCAACAGGACAATGCACGTCCGCATGTATCCCGTGCCACCCAACGTGCTCTAGAAGGTGTAAGTCAACTACCCTGGCCAGCAAGATCTCCGGATCTGTCCCCCATTGAGCATGTTTGGGACTGGATGAAGCGTCGTCTCACGCGGTCTGCACGTCCAGCACGAACGCTGGTCCAACTGAGGCGCCAGGTGGAAATGGCTTGGCAAGCCGTTCCACAGGACTACATCCAGCATCTCTACGATCGTCTCCATGGGAGAATAGCAGCCTGCATTGCTGCGAAAGGTGGATATACACTGTACTAGTGCCGACATTGTGCATGCTCTGTTGCCTGTGTCTATGTACCTGTGGTTCTGTCAGTGTGATCATGTGATGTATCTGACTCCAGGAATGTGTCAATAAAGTTTCCCCTTCCTGGGACAATGAATTCACGGTGTTCTTATTTCAATTTCCAGGAGTGTAGTTTAGTATAGGATAGTGCTATGTAGGTACCCATTGCTGCTCTCTGGATTTATTTGTAGGTGATGACATTGTCCTTCACCCATCTATCCCTTTCCCTGTTCCCACTTGAGCACTACACAACCCTCTGTTCAACCAACACACCCACAGTCTAATTACTAATCTCCTTTTCCACTGCCCTCATCCTCCACCATGCCCTCTGTCTAACCTCCCGACTACACCTAGCTGCCATAACCTGTCCCCACCATGTACCTGTGTGCTTACATGCACAACAGTTTATCGTCCCCCACCTATATCCTGTTATCCTTCCCCATCTCAGCCTCCTCTTTACCTCCATGGTCCAGATTTCTTATAACATCATGCATAGCTGCTCACAGTCTGGCCTCATCAGTCAGAGACAGTGGTCGTGTGTGTGTGTTCCGTCTGCGTGCATGCATGCATGTGTGTGTGTGTGTGTGTGTGTGTGTGTGTGTGTGTGTGTTCAGATGGTTCAGATGGCTCTGAGCACTATGGGACATAACTGCGGTGGTCATCAGTCCCCTAGAACTTAGAACTACTTAAACCTAACTAACCTAAGGATGTCACACACATCCATGCCCGAGGCAGGATTCGAACCTGTGACCGTAGCAGTCGCGTGGTTCTGGACTGAAGCGCCTAGAACAGCTCGACCACCGCGGCCGGCTGTGTGTGTGTGTGTGTGTGTGTGTGTGTGTGTGTGTGTGTGTGTGTTGACTAATTTGGAAGAATGTCTTTTTGTCTGAACGCTTACTTGTTTGACAGTCTTGTTGTTGTGCCTATCTGCGACTTGACATCTTTGGCAAAAAGTGAGCAGAAATCTGTCCTTTCCATAATATTGTCAAAATATTGTTTCCTTTCTTTAAGCTGATAATCTCGAACAGTTTTGCCTCATAATCATCGATTAATTTTTTGTTGTAATTTTCATCATGTGCTGGATAATCTGCATCATCAGCTCCAACAATACTAAAGCACATGTGTGGTTTAGCATAACTAGGATGAACTGAGCAATCTCCAATATTTATGTTAATCTCTGTCTCCCTGCTGGAGAGTTTTAGATTAATTTTAGTCTTCTCACTCTCTGGGAATAATAACACTGGTAGCTTTCAATCGTATTCATTTAATAAGGGCAGTGTTTTAGTAAGCAATTTCTAAAATAACTGTTATAGTAGCACAATTGAAGTCAATGTAATAATTACTTTCATCAGTTACATCATCTCTAAATTCTGTATAGTATCAAAAACAGGAATATATACAGGTTAATGTGGTTTATGGATTAGTGCTCCATCAAATTCAGCATTGGGCTTGAAGGAAGCTAGTTTCCCAATGAAAAAGCTCACGATGCTTCACAAACCTTCCATCAGCTAGATTAAAATTTATTTTCATTAATTCAAAAGTAATAATTTTAGGAACATCGTTAGCAACAGTCTTTTCATTAGCAAGAATAGTTTGTCCAAAAAATCCATGCACACTTCCTATACTGTCATTTATATCCATATACAGTTTAGTGTCACCATATACAATTTACCATCACTTTAAATAATAACTCTATTTAAAATTTCTTCTGCCCTGATGTGAATATTTGTTCTTTTTACTGGACGATTTTTTTTTAACTTTTACAAAGTATGTTGACTAAAAGGAAGTTCTATTGTCTCCCCATCACACAACAATTTATTATATTCCAACATAATATTCGAAGTTGAAAACGTATAAAATCCATACAGTGCAATATTACTGTAGCAGCTGTCTTGTACAGGAACAGTCAGTCTTTTTTTTTTGTTGAGAACAAATGACTTACAACTCAACTGAATAGGTGACTCATTTACTACAACTATATTATGAATTAAATGAAAACTGATTTGGAAACAAAAAATAAGTACTCCAGAGAAGAAATAATAAAATTAGCATGGCTAATTCTTGCCTAATTTTATTCGATGTGCAATAATAGCGCCAAGCAGATTTGGAAAAACAACGTTAATGATTAGCAACTATATCCTAGCTCTAGGATTGTTGAATTGGAATAAAATCAATCATCTGTATGAGTTATTCTATAATGGATAGCGAATACAAAATTTTAATGCATCATTTGTATCTTTTTGTTTTCAAACGGTTGTCAGATAATGGCAAGTTTAATGATATTCTTGAGTTTAATAAATGGACATTTTTGGAAACAAGATAAATAAGCAAAATATTGGAATTATGAAATCTGGATGATTAAAAAGCTTGAAAACAAAATCGAATATTTCCAGTCAAAAATTGACCAAAAATAAAAAATTCAATTAAACAATTTGAAAAGAATTATGTAAAATTTTTAAAGTAACTAAGTGATGTATTGAAACTTCCTGGCAGATTAAAACTATATGCTAGACCGAAACTCGAACTTGGGACCTTGGCCTTTTGTGCGCAACTGCTCTACCATCTGAACTACCCAAGTATGCCTCGCAACTCGTCTTCACAGCTTCAATTCTGCCAGTACCTTATCTCCTACCTTCCAAACTTCACAGACGCTCTTCTGCATGCCTAATTTCATATCTCAACCTAGTTTCATATCGGCTTACACTCAACTGCAGAGTGAAAATCTCATTCTAGAAACATCCCCCAGGCTGTGGCTAAGCCACGTCTCACCAAGATCCTTTCTTTCAGGAGTTCTAGTTCTACCAGGTTCACAGAAGAGCTTCTGTGATGTGTGGAAGGTAGAAGATGAGGCACTGGCAGAACTAAAGCTGTGAAGATGGGTCATGAGTCGTGATTGGGTAGCTCAGATGGTAGAGTGCTTGCCTGCAAAAGGTAAAGGTCCTCTCGTCTCGGTCTGGAACACAGTTTTAATCTGCCAGAAAGTTCATATCAGTGGACACTCTGGTGCAGAGTGAAAAATCTCATTCTGGAAGGGGTATATTGATTTTAAAGGTAGAAGACTACTAGATGTGGTTATGATGCAGTTATCAAGCAATATTTAGAAAATGAATTAAATAATTTTGTTACAAAACCTGATTACATTAGTATTATAACAAAATTCAATTACTATGTTACTACAGCACATCTCAATGAAAAAATTAACCAAATTCATAAAGATAACATCTACAATTACTTTATAAAAAATAAAGTAAAAAAAGCTTTTGCAGATCGTTTCTCAAAGACAGATTTAACTGCACACATGAACCAATTAAGCTATCATCCAAATAGAATGTGTGACAAACATAAACTGAAATTTCTTTTGTAACTGGTGATGAAATATTGAAATATGCATTTGATTATGATGTAAAAATTAAGAGAATTTTTATTTTTGGAGCCAATATTAACGGAGACCTGTCATTTACAAATTTTAAAAATGAGATAAAAAGATAAAATGTCAATCAACTGCAACTTTTACACCCCACTCAACTAAATAATTCATCACTTAAGATGAGAAGGAAAGATAAAATTTTTATGTCTCTAAATCAGTCTGTTAAAACTGTACATGTTTCGTGTGAATTACTCATGTATGGTCAATTGTTTTTAGAATTTGGAAGAAGATCTTTTTGTCTGAAAGCTTACTTGTTTGACAGTCTTTTTGTTGTGCCTATCTGTGACTTGATGTCTCTGTCAAACATTTTTGCCTCATAATCACTCATTAATTTTGTTGGATTTTTCATCATGTGCTGGATAATCTGCGTCATCAGCTGTAAAATACCGAAGCTCATGTGTGTCTGAGCATAACTGGAATGAACCTAACCATCTCCAATACTTATGTCAATCTCTGTCTCCTTGTTTGGGAGATTTAGATTAATTTTAATCTTCTCACTCGCTAGGAATATAACACTGGTAGCTTTCAATCATATTCATTTAATAAGGGCAGAATCTTATAAGCGTTTTCTAAAATAACTGTTACAGTCAGTTTAAGTCAAATTCTCTAAATTCTGTATAGTATAAAAATCTGGAATATATACAGGATAATGTTGTTCATGAATTAGTGACCCATCAAATTCAGCATTGAGCTTGAAAGAAGATAGTTTTCCAATGAAAATGATCATGATGCTTCACAAACTTTCCATCATCTGGATTAAAATTTGTGTTGATTAATTCAAATGTAATAATTTTAGGAACATTGTTAGTAACAGTCTTTTCATTAGCAACAATAGTTTGTCCACAAAATCCAAGCTCACTTCCTATACTGTCATTTATATCCATATATAGTTTAGCATCACCTTATACAATTTAATGTCACTTTAAAAAATAACTCTACTTAAAATTTACTCTGCCTTGATGTGAATATTTTTTAATGAGTAATTTTTTAACCTTTATGTAGTATATCGACTAAGTGGAAGTTCTGTTGTCTCTCTATCACACCACAATTTATTATATTTCAACATAATATTTGTAGTTGAAAATGTTGTATAAAATCTATACAGTTATCAAGCAATATTTAGAAAATGAATTAAATAATTTTGTTACAAAAGCTGAGTACATTAGTATTATAACAAAATTCAATTACTATGTTACTACAGCACATCTCAATGAAAAAATTACGCAGATTCATAAAGATAACATATACAACTACTTTACAAAAAAGGAAGTAAAAAAAGCTTTTGCAGATTGTTTCTCAAAGACAGATTTAACTACATACGTGAACCAATTAATTACTGTAGCAGCTGTCTTG
This sequence comes from Schistocerca serialis cubense, assembly GCF_023864345.2. Taxonomy (NCBI): domain Eukaryota; kingdom Metazoa; phylum Arthropoda; class Insecta; order Orthoptera; family Acrididae; genus Schistocerca; species Schistocerca serialis. The sequence goes on along the minus strand of NC_064638.1, from coordinate 1,159,822,686 downwards.
TATAGGAACAGTCAGTCTTTTTTTGTTGAGAACAAATGACAACTCAACTGAATAGGTGACTCATTTACTACACTTATATTATGAATTAAATGAAAACTGATTTGAAATCAAAAATAAGTACTCCAGAGAAGAAATAATAAAATAAGCATGACAAAATCTTGCCTAATTTTATTCAATGTGCAATAATAGTGCCAAGCAAAATTGGAAAAACAACATTAATGATTAGCAACTATATTCTAGCTATAGGATGGTTGAATTGGAATAAAATCAATCACCTGTATGTTTACTCTAAAAGTTTAGATCAGCCCAAATTACAAGAATTTATAGAAGTGTGTAAAAATTGTAACACAAATGTAATGAGAAGATAACTACTTTTATTGAGAGTAATGAAAAAAATATAACATTAGATGAATGTCGAGGTAATTCGATTGTAGTGTTCAATGATTTCGTTCTAAAAAATCTGGACATAGTGAATAATTTACTAGAGGTAGACACAAAGGTATAGACCATTTTTAACTAGCGCAAACATACTCAACAATACCAAAGCAATGAGTGAGAGATAATCTCAATTTTTTAAATATTTGCAGACAAGATTATACAAATTTAAATCAGTTTTAGCATGAGTTGTTTGGGGGACTTTTCAGTTTTGATAATTTTAAGGAATTCTGCAGTAAATGTTGCAATGAGGACCACTTTGGTTTTCTCCAATGGACATGACTAGCAAGTGTAGTGAATGGCTACTCTTGATTTTTTTGACAACATAAACATAAATATTGATTTTAACTCTTTGAATATGCTGGGTCTAAACCAAAAGTTTCAAAAGTTTGTTATTAATGTTTTGTTGTCTACAGTAAATGTTTCCAAAATACAACCATCTGAAAGGGCTTAGAATGTACAATGCATATGACCCAGAGTTTTTAACAAAACTAGACAAAATAGGAAGGTAAAGGAAGAATTAAAAGAAGAATTCAAAATCAAAGAAACAATCAAGAATGGAATATGAAACAGATAAAAAATCAGGGTGATTATTGATGGAATAGAATAACTAAAACAAGAAATGGAACATTTAGCTGAACATGTATTGAAAGTCATTGAAGAAAGTAGGGGAACTGATAAGCAGATTATTCCTTATCACTATTATTTTGAAGAATTTTGGAAGAAATTCGGAAGAAAATGACATATCAGCAATTCAGCGTTATGATAGTGATAAAAAAGATTATACACTAAGCGAATCAGAAATACAGGATTTATTGACGATACATGGAGAAGAGTTAAGGAACAGAAAAAGGAAGAGAAGCAACCCACTACAAAAATGAATATAAGTGAACGAATGCTGCAAAGTATCAACCATATTGAAGATGCAGTTTATGGCTTGAGACCTGTTGGCACCATTAAATATATTGGCAAATTACCTGTAAAATTTCATGGAGATAGATTAATTATTAGTGACCACACATATGAAGACACATATGGTTTGATCAACCTTTTGACTATGAAACACATCACTATGAATGACATGAACAAACAATTTACTGGTTCTGATTTATCAAAATATCCAAGTAACTTGTTCCAAACAGAGGCGTTGTATTTTGAAAAAAGTCCTAACAAGATGATCTCAAGTAAAGGAGTCAATAACAGTTTTCCAAGTTTGAGACAAAATAATCTAGGTGATTTGCTGCTAGGTGGAGGATGAGAAACTAGGTGAAGGATTAATAAAAAAATACACAGAAAAACCAATTGAATATGTTTGGATGAATGATGTGCAAGAATTAATCAATAGATTAGTACTGTAGCATATCGGCCCTATTCGGTCAAAAAGTGCACCAAAACGGAAGTGAGTTGTAACAGATCAGCAGCATATAGGCAAGAATGTTATGCATTGCAAAGACAAATACAGCTAACAGTGGTTGTGAAGCAGAGCAAGCAGGAAGCTGTATAGCAACAGCTGATGCTGCAGTTTGCTAGTGGAAAGATGGAAACCTTTCCTCACTTGCCGCCAGGAAGCTGTTTAGAGTACATGCCTTAAGCCCTAAATGAACATAGTCTAGAGCGTAGAAGCACTCAGCTATCAGTGTACTATTGGTGTGAGCTATTAGTGTGCTATCAGTGTGAGCTTGTGACATCATGAGCCTGTGACACCTAAAGTGAGAGTCCAAAATGCAGAACAGGGTTCATTGTACGACAACAGGTTGGGGCAGCCTTTCACAGGTCACAAGAGCAGCTGCCACCTGAGCAGAGAGTCGCCTGCTCGCTGAAGGGAGGTCACGGCATCGTCAGCTGCACAATGATGCTGTCATCATAGTCACAGCTGGGGATGTCACTGACAGTAGCTTTCGAGTGAATCAAAATAGAGCTCTGCTCTTTTCACTGTCAGGAACGCTGGACATCTGATGTTTCGCATGAGAGGCAACTGGATGCCTCCATTAAGGGGATACGGAATCGGATTTTGGGTTAAAAAATCGAATTTTTATTTATTGGCGTATTATATTCTGCCATGTTTCCTCTTTAAAATGACGTATCATACATAGCTCTACTACAATTATAACTATTTTATTTTTATATATTTGTGAGATCGGGTATTGCGCTTTAGTTATACACGTCTCTCGTGGCTGACCATGAACTTTTTGGCAGTACCTTTAAAGTGACATGAATTCAAATATCCCGGTTTCCAGCGACTATTTATACACTAGTTGCCCGAAAATGTTTCTCTCTGGTTTCCTCAAGTTACTCTTTGACTTTGTGGCGGGACTGTTTTGTAAACAGTGTGATATAAGAAAGTAGTTGTTGTTGAGTTATTTCGTATTTAGTGCTTCATTTTTCGCAGTGAAAATGCCTAGAGCTAAAGCAAAAGTATTTAAAAAGCGTGTGAACTGGCAAAAGAAAAGAAATAATGATTCATTAGCAAAGCAAAGCAGTTCATCATCATCACTGTTGGAAAATGTGAATCCACTTATTACTGATTTGCCGAACGAACTTACACCAAATGAAAACAGTGCTTCTCATAAAAAACTAAGAGATTTGGAAGAGAAATATAATTTACTTGATAGAGGGAATGAAGTTTTTGAACTCATTGATACGAATATATTGTGTGAAGCTCTTGAAAACAGTTTGTGCTGCAAAAAATGTCATGGAAACGTTTCTCTGAAAGTAGAATCCCATGTTGGCCTGGCTGCCCAGTTTAATTTAATATGCAGTGTTTGTAAATACAGCTGTAAGTTTCCAAGTTCGGTTTCAGTAACTGTAAATAATGGATACAAGAAAACTGAACTTTATAGTGTAAATATTAGGTTAGTTTATGGATTGCGAGCAATTGGTAAGGGCAAAGCAGCTGGTGATATGCTATGTGGTGTTCTAAATCTTCCAAGTGCACCTTCAAAGTTTGAAGCTTACAATTATGTACTAGGATCTGCAGTTGAAGATGTAGCACAGAAGTCAATGCAGGTTGCTGTGGAAGAAGCAGTGGAAGAAAATGACGGCAGTCGTGACCTCACAGTGGCGTTTGATGGCACGTGGCAGAAAAGGGGCCACACCTCCAACAATGGTGTTGTAACAGCAACTAGTGTTGATACTGGCAAGGTTATTCATGTTGCAATAATGTCTAAATACTGTAGGTGCACAGGCAGGCTGAAAAATGAACACAGTGATGACTGTATTGCTAATTATTATGGTAGTAGTGGTGGCATGGAGGTTGCTGGGGTGAAGAAAATTTTTCATCGCTCTTCACAGTGGTATAATGTTCGCTATGTCAAATATCTGGGAGATGGTGACTCTAAAGCATTCAAAGAAGTTTTGGAAAGCAAACCATATGGGAACAGTGTAAATATAAGCAAACTTGAATGTATAGGACATGTGCAGAAGAGAATGGGTGCCAGACTGAGAAGGTTAAAATCAGTTATGAAAGGGAAAAAACTAGATGATGGGAAAACCTTGGATGGCAGAGGAAGATTGACTGATTCCATAATAGACCACATTCAGAACTGCTATGGCCTTGCAATCAGGCAAAATACAGGCAATCTTGAAGAAATGAGGAGAGCTATATGGGCTTTATATTTCCACACCGCATCCACGGATGAGCATCCACAACATGGTTTGTGCCCCAAAGGTGAAAACAGCTGGTGTAAATACAATAGGGGACTAACAACAGGAGAGAAATACATTCACCACCACAGTCTACCATCAGCCATCATGGCAGAAATAAAGCCCATTTTCAGAGATCTGGCTGACAGAAGTCTTCTGATGAAATGTCTTCACGGAAAAACGCAGAACCCCAACGAGTGCTTGAATAGTGTGATATGGCATCGTCTCCCAAAAACAGTGTTTGTCGGAATTAATACACTACATTTTGGTGTGTATGATGCTGTGGCAACCTTCAATCTTGGAAATATAACTAAATGCCAGGTCCTTCAAAAGTTGGGTATGTGTGTTGGTTCCCGTACGGTACGTGCTATGTTCTTTTTAGATCAGCACAGACTAAGGCATGCTGATAATATAATCAAGACATTAGTGAAAAAAGCAAGACAGGTGCAGAGGGGTGCCAAAAGAAGACTTGAAGATGATTATGAAGACTGTGAAGGGGGTATTAGCTACGGATCAGGAATGTTTCAATCTTCTTTCTCCGTTTCCCGTAAGTTTACTTTTTACTTCATCTAGGAACATTATCTCAGGTACTGGTCAACCTAGAAGTCTGAAATTTTTATGACGTAGTGACATAGGTCCCTATTACATACTGAAACAACGATTTTTTAATTACTTGATTTACAAAAGACTTAGGGGTGATAGTCTAGTAAAAAGCGATGGAAAAAATTTACTTAAAAATAAATGTACAATATCTCTGTAAGAAAATACTTTGACAATAAACTGTTGTTTCAGTATTGTTGTAACATATGAATGCACATACAGTAAAATTTTTACCTCTCTGTCTCCAGTAGTTTGTGAGAAAATGTTCCCTATAGTAGGCATATATTAACATTGCGGGGATAGGTGATTCCGTATCCCCTTAAGCTGTTTTTGATGTACTATGTCCAAGGGCTGGAATAAAAAAGTTAATTAAACAAATATACTGTCGTCCAGGCGTCTCATTTCACTCTCTGTGAGTGACAATCTATGAGTCATCTGAAACAGTAGAAATTTATGGAGAAGAAATAGCTAGAACTAAAAATTATTGTAATGTAAAATTGGCATAACACAAATGTTAACTAATAATTTTAATGATTTCTTTATCAGTAATTCAAATGGAATACCATATTTCATTATATTTCTCAACCATCTTTTTAAATGATTTGGCAATGCCAGAAAGGTAGCTACCACGATTTTCATGTGCTGGTCCTTTCACTAAACTAGATTAACACATGTTGATAAAGGTATAAATGTATTAGATGAAGCATGTGAACAGCGTGGCATAGCATAGGGAGAAAATAAAGATTTAGAACAAAGACATGAAGCAGATAAATAGCTTCATGTAACAGCAAAGGAGAGTATGCGTGTTTTCATGCATCACTATGAGAAACTTGGGCAGCTACAGCACTTGGAATAATGCATGGAAATAGAAAATTAATAATGGGTTCAGACGTTGACAATAATGGATGAGGACTATAAAAAACCACCCTTATAACATTTTTATCAATATAAATGAATAACTTCAATATTGATTACAAATTGCTACCTAATGGAAAACTAAACCAAAAGTAACTAAAATTAAACTTAGTAATGAACATTGCATAGCACTGATAATTTTTTAAATCATGCTGAAAAAGGAGAGATAAAAAATCTGACAGAAATTTGAGCATAACATTAGGCACACGTGTTGTGAAAATAATTATTGAAAAGATAGCAAATAAATAGAAGGCTCTGGATTAACACAACACAAAGGCGGAATTCTTTCTTTATTATAGGCAGCATTACTATAGTTAGCCTACTGGTTTATTAGCTTGCAGAGCAGCTGCTGTTGCAAATGCAGTTATAAATAAAAAGAAAGGTGGTATAGAGTTGAGGAACGAAAAAGGCATGAACAAGGAATGGAGAAGTAAGGAAGCAGATTCGACTATAGGGAGAATTCAGTCATGGTTGCAATAAGATGCATCTATTAGCTCTTCATTTGCAATAAGTTTCACATGAAATACATCCTCAGATTGTCTAGGAAAATTGCAAAACCCAGTACAAATGTAATGTCAGATAAAGAATTCTTATTGAAAATAAAATTGAAGTAAGTCTTTGTTATTTTATAATTAAGTCTGTAATATTCCACATTCCGCAAATGAATAACTAAAAGATCCTTCTTTATTGCAACCATGACAGTCAGTCTTTTTTTCTTTTGTTGAGAACAAATGACTTACAACTCAACTGAATAGGTGACTCATTTACTACAACTATATTATGAATTAAATGAAAATTGATTTGGAAACAAAAATAAGCAGTCCATAGTAGAAATAATAGAATAAGCATAGCAAAATCTTGCCTAATTTTATTCAGTGTGCAGTAATAGCGCCAAGCAGATTTGGAAAAAGAACATTAATGATTAGCAACTATATCCTTGCTCTAGGATTGTTGAATTGGAATAAAATCAGTCATCTGCATGAGTTATTCTATATGGATAGGGAATACAAAATTTTAATGCATCATTTGTATCTGTTACTTTTAAAGCTGTTGTCAGATAATGGCAAGTTTAATGATATCCTTGAGTTTAGTAAATGGACGACTTTGGAAATAAGATACATAAGGAAAATACTGGAAATATAAAATCTGGAGGACTAAAAAAACTAAAAATGAAATCGAAGATTTTCAGTAGAAAATAGATCCAAAAATAGAATTTTAATTAAATTATTTGAAAAGAATTTTGTAAAAGTTTAAAATTATCTAAGTGATATATTCACACTTCGTGGTAGATTAAATCGGTATAATAGACTGAGACTCGAACTCAGGACTTTCGCCTTTTGTGTGCAAATGCTCTACCATCTGAGCAGCCCAAGCATGCCTCACAACTCGTCTTCATAGCTTCAATTCTGCCAGTACCTCATCTCCTACCTTCCAAACTTCACAGAAGCTCTTCTGCATACCTAATTTCATACCTCAACCTAGTTTCATATCGGCATACACTCAACTGCAGAGTGAAAATCTCATTTCAGAAACATCCCCCAGGCTGTGGCTAAGCCATGTCTCGCCAAGATCCTTTCTTTTGGGAGTGCTAGTTCTGCCAGGTTCCCAGAAGAGCTTCTGTGATGTGTGGAAGGTAGAAGATGTGGCACTGGCAGAACTGAAGCTGTGAAGATGGGTCATGAGTCGTGATTGGGTAGCTCAGATGGTAGAGCACTTGCCTGCAAAAGGCAAAGGTTCTCTCGTCTCGGTCAGGCACACAGTTTTAATCTGCCAGTAAGTTTCATATCAGTGGACACTCTGGTGCAGAGTGAAAAGTCTCATTCTGGAAGGGATATATTGATTTTAAAGGTAGAAGACTAGTAGATGTGGTTATGATGCAATTATCATGCAATATTTAGAAAATTAATTAAATAATTTTGTTACAAAACCTGAGTACAAAATTCAGTAACACATCTCACACATCTCAAAGAAAAAATTAATCAGATTCATAAAGATAACCTATACAATTACCTTACAAAAAAGGAAGTAAAAAGGCTTTTGCAAATTATTTCTCAAAGACAGATTTAACTCCATACATGATGAACCAATTAGACTATCATCGAAATAGAATGCAAGACAAACATAAAGTGAAATTTCATTTTGTAACTGGTGAAGAAGTATGAAAATATGCATTTGAGTATGATATAAAAATTAATAGAATTTTTGTTTTTGGAGCGAATATAAATGGGTACCTGTCATTTACAAATTTTAAAAATGAGATAAATAGTTAAAATGTCAATGAACTGCAAATTTTACACCCTACTAAACTAAATGATTCATCACTTAAGGTGAAAAGGAAAGATAAAATTTTTATATATATAAATTATGTTAAAGCTGTACCTGTTACAGGTGAATTACTGATGTTTGGTGAATTGTTTTTAGAATCAAATGATGATGATAAATTGGAACACCAATTAATAAAGTTTGATCTATGTAAATGGATAATAGTATTTGGTGCTTGAAGCGCAGAAAATTTACTGATAAGCATGATCCTCACAAAGTAACAACTGAAAATTGGAGGCAGATAACTGAAGGTCTTTGCACTATTATGTGAAACTAAAAAGAGTAAATTTTCATAAAAAAGTTTTGTAGGTGATGAAGTGAAGAAATCGTTCACATCTTCAAATATATGGTCCAATGCAGCTAACTTTCATGAAGAAATTATTAATGAATTACATAAACCAATGAGAATTTATTTTTAAATAACTGTTGTTTCATTTGGTATGGTGAAGGCAATCTGATCTAGTAGAAATAGGCTCTGACAACTTAAAAGGAATTTCAAAAATAAATAAAGGCTAAAATTTTTAGTAACTGTTATTGATGTCTCATCAAAATTTGCTTGGGCTTTTCTAGTTAAGGACAGATCACATAAAAATATAACTGATGCTTTTGAAAAGTATTTAGAGAGAGAACTGGAAGAAATCTACAGACAGATAATGGTAAAGAATTCTGCAAGACAGAATTCCAAGAACAGATGAAAAATATGATATTAATCAGAATTCAGTGTTTACTGACTTAAGTGCATCTTCTGCAGAAAGATTTAATAGAATATTACTAGGAAAAAAATGTGGAAGAGACCTGTATTTCAATGGAATTGTAAGTGGGTTGACATAGCTACAAAATTAGTTGATGAATACAACACAAAACATTCAAATATAAAAATGAGGCCAGTAAAAAGTAATAATAAAAATTATAATGCAACTGTCATTGTATGTAATGATAAACCAAAATTTAAAATAAGAGATAAAGTTAGGATTACTGAACTTACAGAAATTTTTCAAAAAGATACACAGTCAACTAGTGAACAGAAATTTTTGAAATTGAAAATGCTGCTCCTTTTAATCCAGTCATACATAGTCCCCAGGCCTTGGATGGATAAGGAGTGAAAGAAAATTATAATGAGCAAGAACTACAGAAACAAATTATCCTGACGGATTTCTTGTTGAGAAAGAAAGGTCATAAAGTTACGTGAAGTGGCTAGGTTTTGATGAATCATACAATAGTTGTGTAAGTAAAGAAGAGAGTAGTCTATAAAATTCTTATATATGTAAATGGGACTCATTATCGAATATTTAAAACTTTTTAGAATTGATTACACTATTAACTTTGCTGATTGTGTCATAATTGAAGCAAGAGCGTATTTTAATATTACAACAAAATTAATAAATGTGGCATAAGGTCAGAATAGGATTGGGGAGAAGAGAAGTTTGTGGCATAACTTTACTAGAAGAAGGGATCGGTTGGTAGGACATGTCCTCAGGCATCAAGGGATCACCAATTTAGTATTGGAGGGCGGTGTGGAGGGTAAAAATCGTAGAGGGAGACCAAGGCATGAATACACTAAGTAGATTTAAAAGGATGTAGGTTGCAGTAGGTACTGGGAGATGAAGAAGCTTGCACAGGATAGAGTAACATGGAGAGCTTCATCAAACCAGTCTCAGGACTGAAGACCACAACAACAACAACAACAAGGTCACACTTATCGGAGAATTTAAATTTGAGTTGATTGAAACAGATAGAATTAATATGTTCAATTTATTAGATGTATGTAAAAATCATCATGAATGCTACATAAAATTTAACTATGAAAAACTAAATGGATTTTCACTTTTGTTTGGAAATAATATAATTTTAATAATAACTTTTCTTTATCTCTTTCTTTGAGATAAATTCGCCAAATTAGGATTATAACTAAATCTTTACATTTTTCGCAATCTGGATGCTAATCTCTAGTACTGTTCAATTAGTTTTGACAACTTCGCCTTTATACTCTAATGACATAATAATTATACTCACAATTATGGTTGAATAATTTTAAAAGACCTTAAGTTGTTCTTAAATCTTGATTGATTGTTTCAGGTACAGCACATGGTAGTAGTATATCTATTTTTCTGTTTGTTTGACTAATTATTTCTCTAACTTTATCAACTATTTCATTTAAGTTTTATATTTTCCAGGTGAGTTACTTGGGTTTGATATATATCTTTCACTTACCTATTGATCTTGGATTCTCCATGTACATGAACTGATGACAACATTTCATGTGTATCCCATTTTCTGAGCTATTTGGTTGCTTCCATTTTTGACATCAAAACAAATGAATACAAACCTACGTCATTGATGAAAATAGCGTTTTTAAATGAAATTAAAGGGAGGGACTGGCAGTCCATCTCTAAATTTTGTAGAATTTTCTTGTTGTTTACATCAATGTTTGTGCTGATGGCTTTTCTGGTGTCCTTGTGCTGAAGGACTTCTAGAATATCTTTTGCTTTAAAGCATGGGTTATTCTTTTCATCAGTTACTATAAATAGATGCTTACCATTGTATGTAGGCTTGTTGTTGATGAGATCTATGATTGCCTCCCTTTATATTTAGAATATCTTTTAGCTTAATAAAAGTTTGAATATAATAAATGAGTTGCTGTTCCTTGGTTGATTCATGCATTAACAAAGTTTTGTATTGTTGATATATCAGTTGTTACTATTATTCATTATCTGCTTATTTCATATCTTTCCTGAAATCTATTATAATGAATAAATTAAGACCAACGAAAGTAATATGATTTAACAACATTTAATGAATTCAAGTATCCAGTAATTTTCCCATAATGATGCACCTCACATTTAAGCTTCAATAATTATTGGATTAATTCACCCAATCTTGCCTCAATTAGTAATCTTGCCAAGTAAAATAAATGCATAAATAAATAAATAAATAAATAAATATTCACCTAAATCATGAACAGTTTAACCACAGTGAAGATGATTATCATTTTAATATTCAGTTTTATATAGTTTAATGTTGTCTAGGTGATTAATGTTGTCTAGGGTAACAATTATTTTAAATAAATATCCAGTTTTCCCAAATTCTTTCTCCAAACGTTTTCTAATTTGTCATTCTTCAACAAGAAAATGACGCACTTTTAGTTTTTTATCTGTTTTCGAATTTTGCATAATCCATTCTAACATGTTTTGTGATGCCATTATATTTATTGCACCAAAATTTATTTAATTCTATTAAGAAACTGTCTGCTTAAATGGAAGCAATTAAATCCAAGAAGTGTAAAAATTGCGAATTGGAGAATACAATTGATAATTTTCACTCACATAAATATACAAAGGGTAATCACTCACATATGTGTAAATAGTATGTTAGAAACTATCAAAATAATAGGTGTAGAAAAGTGCCTTGTATATATGGAAAATACAATATGTGATCAAAAGTGTCCAGACACGTGGCTGAAAATGACATAAGTTTGTAGCGCCCTCCATCGGTAATGCTGGAATTTAATATGGTGGTGGCCCACCCTTAGCCTTCATGACAGCTTACACTCTCTCAGGCATGCAACCAATTAGGTACTGGTAGGTTTCTTGGGGAATGACAGCCAGTTCTTCACGGAGTGCTGCACTGAGGAGAGGCATCGATGTCGGTGGGTGAGGCTGGCACGAAGTCAGCGTTCCAAAACAACCCAAAGCTGTTCTATACGATTCCAGTCAGTATCCTGTGCAGGCTAGTCCATTACAGGATGTTATCGTCGTGTAACCACCCCGCCATAGGCCGTGTATTAGGAACAAATGCTCGATCATGTACAAAGATGCAATCGCCATCCCTGAATTGCTCTTCAACTGTGGGAAGCAAGCAGGTGCTCAAAACATCAATGTAGACCTGTGCTGTGACACTGCCACACGAAACTAGAAGGGGTGCAAACCCCCTCCATGAAAAACATGACCAAACCATGACACCACTGCCTTCGAACTTTACTGTTGGTGTTACACATGCTTGCAGATGACATTCACTGATCATTCGCCATACCCACACCCTGCCATCAGATCGCCACATCGTGTACCGTGATTCGTCACTCCACACAACGTTTATCCACAGTTCAATTGTCCAATGTCTACGCTCCTTGCACCAAACGAGGCGTCGTTTGGCATTTACCAGCGTGATATGTGGCTTATGAGCAGCCACTTGACCATGAAATCCACGTATCTCACCTCCCACCTAACTGTCATAATACTTGCAGTGGATCCTGACGCAGTCTGAAATTCCTATGTGATGGTCTGGATGGATGTCTTGCTATTACACATTATGACCCACTTCAACTGTCTTCAGTCTCTGTCAGTGAATAGACGATGTCGGCCTGTATGCTTTTGTGCTGCATTTGTCCCTTCACGTTTCCACTTCATTGGAAACAGTGGACCTAGGGTTGTTTAGAAGTTTGGAAATCTCATGTACATATGTATGACACAAGTGACACCCAATCACCTCACCATGTTCAAAGTCTATGAGTTCCCTGGAGCACCCAATTCTGCTCTCTTGTGATGTCTAATGACCTACTGAGGTCGCTGATGTGGGTCCCTGGCAGTAGGTGGCAGCACATTGCACCTAAAATGAAAAAGCTATATTTTTGGGGTGTTGAGATACTTTTGATCACATAATGTATATTACATCAAAAAATTATACGAAATATTTAAAATGAATATGGAGTGATGAACATTTTAAAATATTATTACCGATGAAAAATGATGATGAACAACAAATGCTCTGTAAAAAACGTAGTGGTTGTCGACATATTAAAGATTTAAATTGATGTAAATGAGTTCAGCATCTAAAGATAAACATTCACATAGATGTAAGATTTGCTTTCAGGATTATAATAAACAAAGATGGAAGATATTTATTATTTATGTTAAATAAGCTTTTGCTAAATTTCAGGCATTGTAATGATCAGATTTTATTTCTGCATATTCTCAATTGTAATTTTGTAAAGAATCTAGTTTTACCCAAAGCTAATAAAATTTTTTCTTTAATAAACAGACTAAAAAGAACCCATTCACAGTCACTCAGCATTAATAATTTAAGGGGACATAATAAGCTAAGGAAAGTAATTTAATTATTTGACATACTTTATCTGTTCCTGTTTTGAGTAATCACAGTACCATGGAAGCAGCTGCTCTCAAAAACTCAGCTAGAAAGCCTCGCATTAGAGGCTACAACAAATTAAAGGAAACATAATGAGTTAATTCAGTTGTATCACAGGAGTTTCCTTTTAAAAATGTGTGTACCTAATATACTTTTATTTTACAGGTTTGATGAAATTCTTTTTGAAAAACCACAGCCACTGAGAACAGAAAATATAGTGAGACTTGATCAAATATTTTCTTTCAGTAGTAAATTGTTTGAGGAGGAGAAAACGACCAACCATAGAAAAATGAGTAATTTGAGATAAAGAAAATAAGATCAAGATTTCATCGAAAATATGACATGGTGAACAGCATGTTGCAAGGCATCAGAGATATTCTCAATAATACTCATGTCTGGGGAGTGTGGGGTCCAGTGGAGCTGTTTAAACTCTGAAGACTGTTCCTGGAGCTACACTGTAGCAATTCTGGACGTGTGGGGAGTTGCATCATCCTGCTGGAATTGCCCAAATCCGTTGGAATGCACAATGTACAATGGATGCAAGTGGTCAGACACTATGCTTATATACGTGTCACCTGTCAGAGTCGTATCTAGACGTATCAGGAGTCACATATCACTCCAACTACACATGCCCCACACCATTATAGAGCCGCCACCAACTTGAACAATCCCCTGCTGACACGCAGCATCCTTGGATTCATGAGGTTGTCTCCATACCTTTACATGCCCATCCGCTTGATACAATTTGAAACGAGACTCGTCCGCCCAGTCAGCATGTCTCCAGTCATCAACAGTCCAATGTCGCTGTTGACAGGCTCAGGCGAGGCATAAAGCTTTGTATTGTGCAAACATCAAGAGTACACATGTGGGCCTTCGGTTCCGAAAGCCCATATTGTGATGTTTGGTTCAATGTTTCACATGCTGACACTAGTTGATGGCCAAGCATTGAAACCTGCAGCAATTGGCAGAAGGGTTGAACTTCTGTCACCTTGAACGAGTCTCTTCAGTCATCGTTGGTCCTGCTCTTGCACGATCTTTTCTGGCTGCAGCGATGTTTTACTGGATTCCTGATATTCGAGGTACATTCGTGAAACGGTGGTACAGGAAAATCCACAATTCATTGCTATATCCGAGATACAGTGTCACATTGCTCATGTTATGACTATAACACCACGTTCAAACTCCTTTAAATCTTGATAACTTGCCATTGTAGCAGCAGAAACCAATCTTGCAAATGCGCCAGACACTTGCTGTCCTTAGGCATTACCGACAGCAGTGTCGTATTCTGCCTGTTTACATATCTCTCTATTTGAAAAATCATGCCTATACCAGTTTCTTTGGGGCTTCAGTGTATAACGATGGTGAGTTTCATGATCTATAATTTATAGTTTAATTCAAATTTTACAATTTTATCGATTAATTTGGTTGCTGCTGCTCTGCCGCAGCTGCTCTGTTTTCATTTTATCGATCTCTGTTTGATGCCGCCCGCTTCACAATAAGGTTTTTCCTCATCTCTGGGACACGTTGTCATGCATATGGCGATCGCCATTCTATTTTTCTCACCAGAGCTTTGTAAGATATGTTATGGATGAATCTTCTCTGGACACATTTGCGAATGCTACTTTGCTCCCAGAGCCAATAGCCATGGCAAGAATTGTAACTGGACCACATAAAGTTTCTCGAAGACATCAAACTCATTTTCTTCATGTGAAAGTATAAAGCTAATTATGAGATCATCTTCTTTACATCATAAATCTTTTGCTTCTTATTGCCGCTCACTGTTTTCTATTGACGAACGCTGAAGCCTCGATCTTCTGCATCATTTTTGTTTGCCTGAAAACAAGTCAAAATAAAAGTTTGCGTCTTGTAAAAACTGTTCGAGTTACTGTACATGGGTTCATAATTTTTGAGCTTACGTGCCTTATACTTAGGATATCACACGAAAGTATAGACTTTCAGGAGGTGTTAAAATATTTTTTCTCAACCGATTTCATTGGGACTCATAGCTTGTTATCCTAACGTTATGGTGCAAATCGTTCAATACAATATTGTGAACACTGGTAGGCTCAGTATTCAGAGAGCTAATAGACCAACAAGTAGATATATATGTTTTTAATATGGTTCCAGGTTCCTCAAGTAACTGGTCCGATTGCTGTTGCTGATGGGTTTTCGAAATTATGGAACATCCAAGGATTCTGTGGCGCTATTGATGGGAACTACTATATTGACTCAGGAGGCTAACACGTCAACAACGAGCAAACAAATAATACATTGACTATCGTAGATCTTAAGTACCGCCTTAGTTACATAGAGATAGGATGCAGTGGGCGGGTTAGTGATAGCACTATATTTCAAAACTGCTGCACTGGGAAATGGTATCCTGTCAGCAGATTGTTTTTAGTTGGTAATAGTGCATTTCGCATAAAATGTCGCCTACTTAAACCACTTCATGGGAGTCAGTTGACAGTCTGGCAGAAGAGGACAGTAGAAAATGCGTTTTGCATTCTGGCAGCTATATTTGGAATATTTGAGAATGACTGAGGACGCGATAAGCATTGCCAAAGTCTGTTGCTCTCTGCATTATTAGCTGACACAAACCATATATAGAACAAGGCCATGGAGATTACACTGGACATGAAAACAATGAGACAGGAACAATTACCAACAGCAGATTAAGGAACAAACCAGAGCCTTGTGCAATGCAGTCCCTGCTAAGAATCTTACAGCATCACAATCACATACCTCCTGTGTTGTAGGAGAACAATACGCCGATTATTTTGTAGGATAAGGGTCGAATCCTTGGCAATCGCGTATGATTTTCTAGAATGTATACCGACTTCAAATAAATAACTGCAGTTAGTTTTAGAGTAGTTCTCCAAACTGCTTATGCATGTATTTAGTTTAATGACTCAAACAAAAAATGTAAATATTGCCTTACCAAATTACTTTTCCTTTGGGTAGTATCTGAGATGTTAGTCTAATATCCTAATCCATTTAATAAATGTGGCATGTATTGTGATTTTGAATCCTTCAGTTTTTCACCCTAGGAAGCAAGTGGTTCTGTTACTGAATGGAATTTCGAAATATTAATACTGTGATTGTAACATTGTAGATGCTATGAGTTCGTTATAGTACAATGTAAAAAATCTAGAAACAAATAAAAAGATTCTAATCTGATGCTTTTAATTTTCTATTTAATCTCCTTCTCTTGAAACTACATCAACTCCTTCACATTTTACAACTCCACAATTACGATTACCTTGACGTTATTGTTGTACATTGGACATTTCACTTTACAAAATCACTCCTAGTACATGTAAACAGAAACAAATTTCACTGTCATATCATTATTCCAACTAGCCTTGCTTTCAGCCTACAATAAACAGATGGCTGCAAAACAGGAGCAAAACGTAGACAGACCAATTGCACTCTGTCAAACAAATGGTTATCACATCTTTCCAATAATGAGGAAGGTACTTGACTGGCTATTACACAACTTCCTGGGTGTGACCCACTAAACCATTTTACTAAAGTACTTGCTTATAAAGCGTTGTCCACAAACATTTACTTACTAAAACACTCAACACCTAACATAATTTCTGGCATAGTCTGAACCAGCCTTAAATGTCGGCAGCAAGAGTATGTGTGGACATCGATATTTAATTGCTGCTGGAAGTTTACAGGATGGCAGCATTCACTTCTAAAAGATGTAGACCGTACTCGTGGCTATCACCAACCACCACTGCCCCCTCCGCCTTGTAACTCTACAATGTCTTCTTGAGTTTGTTGCTACATCAGTCCGCAGAGTGTCCATAATATTTCGGAAGCCATGTTGTGTCCTTCAGTATTGTGACGAATTCCCGGAGTCTTGATGTCCCTTCTCTTTACATGGGCATTCCAGGAGGTCTAATTCTAATAAAACATTCTGCATTTTAAATGTCCAACTTTTATCCATTACAGAGGGACAGTTGTTTGAATGAAATCCTGACAAATACTCACACAACATATAAAGCAAACACAAATGATTAATTCAACACAGTCCAAAGGATCAACTCATTTCTTTGCAGACTTCCCTTTCACCAATCTCCACCGGCAAAAGTCTATAGGGGTAAGGAGCGGAACTTTGGAGGTCAAGAAACATGACCATTTTTGCCTGCCCATCTTCTGAAGAGTTTAGATTTTGTATGATCTGTTGATTAGAATGTACCCCATCGTAGTGCAGGGACAAAGACATCCTTGGAGCCAAAGTAACTTCTTCTAAAAATGTTTGAAGCTCGTTTTGAGGAAAGTGTGCGTAACAGACCCCTGAAAGACGATGCAGTAATGCAAAAGGCCCAATCAAAGTAATACATATTGCTCTGCACCACTCATTTACAGATAAGTGTTTTTGATAATGCATCTCTACAAAGTCATACAGATTAACCTTGACCACTGATGCAAATTAGAAGTGTTCTTTTATCTAGTAATGAGTGATAGTAGCTTGAACAGTAAATGTTGTTAGTGAGACTACCCAGTGATTAGCCAATGACGAAATTGATAACCTCTACCTTCTCCTCATTCTCGAAGGTCCCCTACCTGCCGTAAATGATAACAACAGTAGTATATTAATGTCAATTCTGCACCTAAGAGCATATTAGATTAAAAATTCCAGGATAGGAACCAAGATTATAATTTCGCAGAAGCTGTCAAGCAACAATTTATTTGTACCCACAAAATGAAACTTTTGTTTAATTAAGAAAATCACAAAATATTTTAAAATTTATTCAGATTCAATAACACGAATGGGACAATCCTTATTTAGTTCTTTACCTCAACAAATAAAATGTAATCAACAATTTTATCTAATTTATCATCATCATTAGTAAAGATTTTAGTATAATGTTCAGGAAGAGCTGCTTTATATTTATCATCTAAAAGTAATAAAACCTTATCCCCCAATTTAATTGATAAAATTTCAGCTTTTATAAGTCTTGGTAATTTATCGAACACTTCTGCATAATCATTATTGTAATTGTTAAGTTCAGTTAACAGATATTCAATGTTACCATTGATGTTCATTTTTATTTATATAGAAAAATTTAATGAATCGAAACTTAAAACGTTTGAAAGAGTCTTCATTACTGAAAATCTAAAGTTTTCTGTTTCGGTCTACTCTAGTTTTATGAAAATATTTAAAAAGGAAATGAAAACGTTAAGTTAAAAGTTCTTTAAATTTTTCTAATTTTTCATTTATTTATGTAATTAAAAATTTTCAGTAAGCATTCTGTGTTGTAAATCATAAGTCAAATTGTTTTTACCATACATAATAAAATATGGAATTATATAATTAGATATACTGTCCCTGAAGAACGCACATAATTTCACTGTCGTTTTTTGAGAAGTTGCAACATTCCTTCTAGATATATTAGTTACACATATAAGATAATGTTGAGCAAAATTGAATACACATTTACAATGTTAGTTAATTGGGTTATCCTTTAAAAACATGTAAAAGCATCTTAAGCCAGCATAAGCTTTTAAGAAGTTATCGGGAGTATCAAGATTCCATAACTCTTCACGAAAAACTCCATTTCTCCCATTTTTAACATAGACACTTCGTAATTCAACATGATCGAACTATGAAGAATCATTTAAATGATTATTTTTTCGATTAGTTTGGTGCAACAACGAAAATAAAGTAAAGTGTATCGCATTTGGTAGAATTACAGTAGCTAGTAATATTTAGTGCAAAATTCCTCTTTGCAATTGACCTGGCAAATTGAATTATTTGGAGTTCAAAGAGAGAAATTGTAATTTTTGGATTTGAAAGTCTTAGTTGTTCCTGTTCAAGTGAATTTTCTGGTTCATATTTAACAATGGGAACACGAATTTTCATACTTTTAACAACAATTTTACCTTCTTTAGGGAGAGTACTCTTATCATTATCACTAGTCCAACAAAGAATAGAATTTTCTTGGTCTTTTCTTCAACTGAGATTAAAAATTGCTGCAAAGTCACTGTACCTCACACTTTTTTATAATCTTTAAAAAATACACCCAAAAATTATAATAGATAAACAACTTCATTTTCTATAGTTTTAATTTTTCAATTGTCAAAAATATGTACTTCCATATTTGTTGAATTCGATAAGGACGAAGTTAATTGACTAAGAGATGAGGAAAAAATAAACGCATGTTCTATTCTAAAGAAAATATTGTTTCCTTTTTAATTGTAATAACATCAAACAATTATAAAACATAATTATCTGTTTAATAATCGATTTACCATCATATGCAGAAAAATCAGTTTCATCTGTGTAAATATCAAAAGTCATATAAAGTTGATAAGAGTTAGGATGAAGCCAACCATCACCAATAATAATATCTGTTTCTTGCTTAGAAAGATTTAAATTACTTTTCTTTTCTGATTAAAAGGAAATTAGTGAAATTGGTAATTTTCGATATGGTTCATGACTTTTTAAGGGAAAAATTTCATTCCTAAAACAATTGTTTCATAAGCAAAATTTAAACAAATAATTATTTTGAACACCTAAACTTATTTTTAAATAGTCAATGGTATCAAAAATTTGAATATTTATAGGATGATTTGGTTCCTAAATTATTGGGCCACCAAATTCAACATAACATTTGAATGAAATAATAATATTAGTTTCTCAACGAAAATGATCATTATGTTTAACAATTATTTCATCAGTCAAATTAAATTTAATATTAATGGATTGATTTGAGGTACATATTTTTTATTAGCTTCAATCATTTGATTATTAAATCCTAACACACTTGCAATATATCTTCTTTTACACCTACGTATAATTTTTTATTACTTTTTGTAACAATTCTATTTCAACTTTTATCTGCTTTATTATGAATATTTGGATTCTTCGATTGTACAATTTTTAAAATTTTTTGAACAATATTGAACAACACGAATTTCTATTGTTTCTCCATACCACAGAATTTTATTACTTTTTGATGTAATGTTAGTAGTTGAAAAGTTAATTAAAAACCAACCAGTGATACACTTTTATAAGTTTGTCTACCAGGAGAGTTAATCCCTTTTTCAGGACAGGTGAATTATCACTGAACTGAAAAATTCTATTAATTTTTATTTATAGAATTCTAGGTAAATAAATGACAAATTGAGAACCAAAAATAAGAATTCTAGAAAAGAAATTAAAAAATAAACATTCAACCAAATTCTATTTGAAGTGCAGTCATAAACCCAAGTGATTTCAGAAAAACAACATTAATGATTGATAATTATATTTTAGCATCAGGATGGTTAAATCGGAAAATGAAACATTTCTATCTTTGTTCTAAAAATTTAGATCAACCAAAATACTAAGAATTTTTAGAAAGATGTAAGTAATTAAAGATAAAATTAATGAAAAAATTGTCAGTTTGTTGAAAATAATGATGAAAGTATTAGACTGGATGAATATGAACATAATTCAGTTGTAGTTCTTGAAAATCATGATACAGTTGCACAATATTTTATTAC
Organism: Schistocerca serialis cubense; assembly: GCF_023864345.2. Taxonomy (NCBI): domain Eukaryota; kingdom Metazoa; phylum Arthropoda; class Insecta; order Orthoptera; family Acrididae; genus Schistocerca; species Schistocerca serialis. The sequence continues at coordinate 1,159,802,133 of NC_064638.1, read as the reverse complement.
AGTTAGGCATAATGGAACATATTCAAAAACACCAAAACAGTTAGTTGGAGATAATTTTTATTTTTAAAATATTTTAGCTGTGATGATACAAATTTAAATCACATGGATCATGAATTTGTTTGAGATTTCAAGTTTGATGAATTTAAAGAAATATGTAGTAAATGTTGTAATAAAGATAAATTTGGTTTCATTATGATAGATAACAAGAAATATTAATGAAGGTGAATGTATACAAAAAATTAAGAATTTTTTGAACATTAAATGTAAATGATAAATATACACATTATGCGAAGTTGATAAATATAAATTTTGCAAGTAAATGGCAACTACAAAAATAAGGAATCTAAAATAAAATTGATTATCATATTCTTATTCTTCATAAATGTTTGCATAGTATGTTCTAGAAGTTTTTCATAAAACTAAGTGGATCAGAGAGTAAAGGAACATTTAAAAAGGAGTTTAAAGAAATGAGCAAAACAACCAAGAACAGAATAAAGAAATATTTAAAAAAGCTGATCATCCAGTTTTCGATTCAAAGATAAAAGTTAAACAAGGATTGAAAAATTAGGAGCTGAAGTTTTAAAAGCAATTGAAGAAAATAGAGAAGTTAAACAACAAATTTCCTTATAATCACCACTCTTTTTGAAGAATTTAGTGACTTTCCCACAATTAAACATATTGTAGCGATTGAAGAGATTATACATTAAGTGAATCACAAACAAATATTTTGTTAGAGAATTATGATAAAATCAAAATTAAAAGAAAAATATCTTAAAAAATTAATATAAGTGGAAGAATGTTTGAATTTGTCAGTCATAGTGACAATACAACTTTTTGATAAAGACCTATTAATCAGTTTAAATATGTTGATAATTTACCAGGTGAATTCAGTGGCATTAAATTAAAAATTGGTGGAAACGGATATCAAGGAACAGATGGATTAATGATACTGTTTACTAGAAAACAAATATCTGTGGTTGAATTAGGTACAACCTTCGACTCTTTTGATTTATGCTAGACTTTTGCTCTATTCAAATGCTGTACATAATGAAAGTGATCCAAATAAAATAAAATCAAGTAAAGGAAATAAATATAATAATTTCATAAAAACAATTATTGAAGAATATTTTCCAAGTTTTTCAGAAACAAATCTTAGTGATTTGTTAGAGAAAGTTGGTGAAGGTTTAATAAAAGAAATTTTCAGAAATTCCAATCCAATATGTTTGTATGAATTATGTTTGTCAGTTAAATTATAGTTTAACAGTAATTCTTGAGAAGAATTGACTGGAAATAAAAATTATCACAATCAAAAAGTAGGAATAATACAAATGATCACCTAATAAATTCAGTGATTTTTATTAATAATCAAAACGGAATTCCTTATTCAATGCCATTTTTTAATAATTTACCCCCCACATATTGGAAAAATGAAAAACATGGGAAAGGATTAGCTATTACATTAATTTACAAATTACTATTCGAAATGCATCTTCCAGGATATAAGTTTTGTGGTCTGGGAACATCATAAGAAGAAAGATTAGAGCTGATAGGAATTAATCTATTAAATGAAGAATGCAAAAAGACAATTTTGCTTATAGGGATATAGAGGTAATTTAGATTTAGGAAAAAACATATGAAGCAGATAAAGAAATTAAATTATTTTCAAAAGAAAGGATGCATACAAGTGATTCTTCCTTAGGAGAAAAAGAGCAGCAACTGCAGTTAGTGGAACAGTGTATGGAAAATGAGTATTAAGAATGGTCTTAATTGTTGATAAAAATGGTTGGGATCATAAAAATTTCTTTATTAATTTTTAATCTCTATAAATGAATAACTTTTCAGTTGATTATTCTGTGATATCTAGTGGCAAAATTAGAGGAAAATCGTTTAAACTTAACCTCAGGAATAAATTGATTAGTACAGCACCATCTTTAACTGATGCACAAAAAAGAAAGGTGGAGAAAAAACTGGTAAAAAATTTACTTCTTACATTATCTATTCCTGTTGTGAAAAAGATTGTTCCATATCTAACAAAAAGAAAGGAGGTAAAGGATTGAAACCATATGAAGGTGGACTTTTACCACTATTAATGGCTGCATTACTGTATTTAACAGCACTAGATACACTTGCTGGTGGTATAGTAGCAATTGCAAAGGAAGTTATAAACAAGAAAAAACGTGATAAAGAATTAAAACAATGAAAAAGGCATACTCCAGACATTGAAATGAAAGAAAGTGGAAAAAATTCATAGAATTATAACCGAATTTGATAATCCTTTATTTAATCCTGACATAGAAGAATTATTAAACAATTAAAAATTATTTATTTGTAGGGCGTTTTTATGACTGCTGAATTACCTAATGAACCAAAAAATTTAGTGTGTAATTGTAAATATAGATACTTATGATCATGTTGTTACTCATTGGACTTGTTATTATCAAAATAAGGGTATAACATTTGATTTTGATTTGTGTGGAGGAAGTATAATAATCAGCTAGTTAACTATTTGAGAAAAAATAATCTTTGCTACAATATTGAAAGAATGCAAAACTTCAGTAAACTGATTTGTGTACTTTTGTATCTATTTGTGTTAATATTATTTTTTGTGAATTACATGTTTATCTTTCAAACTGAATTAACAGTTAGTTTGGGAAATAACCTCTGTTGTGATAAAAAAAAGAATTTTCAATAGGTAGAACCAAAAAACAATACTGAATAAATTTCAGAAAACAAAAGTATTCAATTATCAGTAGATTAAGGAAATACTAATGTATTCAAACAATTTCAAAAAGAATTACATGGCACTTTTAAAGTAACCTGAAGATGTTGTTGTTATTGTGGTCTTCAGTCCTGAGACCGGTTTGATGCAGCTCTCCATGCTAGTCTATCCTGTGCAAGCTCCTTCATCTCCCTCTACGATTTTTACCCTCTACGCTGCTTTCCAATACTAAATTGGTGACCCCTTGATGCCTCAGAACATGTCCTACCAACCGATCCCTTCTTCTGGTCAAGTTGTGCCACAAACTTCTCTTCTCCCCAATCCTATTCAATACTCCCTCATGTGTTATGTGATCTACCCATCTAATCTTCAGCATTCTTCTGTAGCACCACATTTCGAAAGCTTCTATTCTCTTCTTGTCCAAACTATTCATTGTCCATGTTTCACTTCTGTACATGGCTACACTCCATACAAATACTTTCAGAAATGACTTACTGACACTTAAATCTATACTCGATGTTAACAAATTTCTCTTCTTCAGAAACGCTTTCCTTGCCATTGCCAGTCTACATTTGATATCCTCTGTACTTCGACCAACATCAGTTGTTTTACTCCCCAAATGGCAAAACTCCTTTACTACTTTAAGTGTCTCATTTCCTAATCTAATTCCCTCAGCATCACCTGACTTAATCCGACTACATTCCATTATCCTCGTTTTGCTTTTGTTGATGTTCATCTTATATACTCCTCTCAAGACCTGAAGATATATTTGTTTAAAGGTAGAAAAATTGCGAATGTTAATGATGCAATAAATTTAAAAGATGTTGTGAACCATCTTTATTTACACAGTGGGTTATCAAATATTGTCTTAATAACCTGAGTACTCAAGTATTATAACACAGCTCAATAACAATATTACTGAACAAGATATAAGTAAACACCTTGCAAAAAGAGATCTAAAATTTGTATTATAATGTTAGTGAATAATGCATGATTTATGTAATCAGCTTAAAACGTTGAAATGTAGAAAGATCAGTGATAAACAAATTATCGAATTGTCGTATATGACTGATGGTGAACAAAAACTGCACAAATTTATTCTCAATAAGGTTGTTGTTATTGGGTGAAAATCTAAATGAAAATTTATATTTTAACGATTTTGACATTACACCAAGTGATTTTGATAAACTTTGCTGAGTAATTATCGCTACTGTATCAATACAAATTGTGCAGAAATAAAGTTTTGTAACTGTAAAAATGAAAGAATTTGTTAAAACTGATCCAGTAGATGTAAAAACAATTTTATTTGCTGATTTCGTGTTGGAATCAAATGAAACGAAAAAATAAATTAATTATTCTTTATTCTATACAAACGAAGATTGATAATAACATCTACTGTTTTAAGTGCAAAACGTTTTCTGAACATGTAATCGTCTTAAGTTAATAACTAAAAATGGCACACAAACAATCTAAGATCTTTGTTCAATTAGTAAAAGTAAAAAAAGTAAATCCGTTACTATTTAGTAGCTGAAGGCCTAAGTGTTTGTGAACAAATTACATAAACTAATGGGAAAAAATTTTAAAAGAAAAACAAAATTCTTTTGGAAAAGATGATTTATGGTAAGCTTAGGGAATCTGGAAATTCATAAAGAGGTTCCAAAATAAATAAAAAACACAAATATTTATTAGCTGTTATGAATGTTTTCCCAAAATCTGCTTGGGCTGTTCCAGTTATAGATAGAACAGGTAAAATATTCACCTCTAGATGAGCAAATATTTTTCAAACAGACAAAGAAAAAGAATTTTATAATAAAGAATTTCAAGAATTAATAAAAACGTTTGACATTAATAAGTATTCAACTTTAAGTGAATTCAGAGCGACTGTTATTGTACAATTGAATAGAACATTGAAAGAAAAGATGTGGCAGAAATTTGATCTTCAAGCTAATTAAAATGGATTAACTTAGTTTCTAAGTTAAATTGCGAATGTAATGACATAAAACATTCAGCAATGAAAATGAAGTTGAAATAGGTCAAGAAATTGAAAAAATCATATTAATAACTGATTATGTAACAAATTTGTTAGATATTGAACCTAAATATAAAATTGGTGATGAAGTAAGAAGAAGTAAATTAATAGGAATTTTTGAAAATTGATATACTGCCAACTGGTCAAAAGATATTATTTGATTGAAGATGTTATTGATTCTAATCCAATCATATAAAAATAAAAAGATTTATATGGCAAAGAAATAAAAGGAAGCTTTTATGAAAAATAACTAACGAAAAATAGTTTTCCAAACCTTTATCTTGTAGAAAAAATTTGAAATAAGGAAGTTAGTAAAGTATATTGTAAATGGTTAGGTTTAGATAATTCACACTATAATGGATAAATAAAACTAATGTTTTTTTTAAGTTAGTAAACAGTTCTATATAAAATGGAGGACTTTACTGGGAAAGTTGTTCCCAAATTTTGATCATATAATTGTGGAACAACATGTGGTAATAATGTATTTCATTCTTCATTTCTTTTGTTTATTACTTCAAGTCCATCACGGATTACTTCCCTGATTCATTTCTTACTTCATCTTTTATTTTAGATTAATTTTCCAAGTGAGTTCTTCTGTGTTTCTGATGGTAAAACTTCTTCAAATACCTAACGTTGAAAATTTTCTGCAAATGGTTTTGTGATTTCATAACTATAGTATATAAACCAAGTTCACTAAAAAATTTTGTATCAGGATGCATTTTTTTAGATAGCAGCCAAATACAACTACTGAAATTTTCACACATTTTACATTATTTTTATTTATCATACAGTTATTTATCATGTACAGCATCTCGAGAATTGTTGTCCTATGATACCAGCAACTTGATTTGGATGAAACCAAAGATTATTTCTCTCATCAATAATTATTAAAACTTGTTTCTTATTGTAAATATTGTGTTTATTATATTTTTGATTCATAAGCGACTTCATTAATATACATTATAAAATTTGTTCCATTCAATTTTTTAATTCCATCCAATTTTTTCCTTATAAATGGAAAGTGAAAATAACATGATTTTTCCATTGTGCATTAAGAAAAAGACATTCATTAATAAATTAAAATAAATCACACAAAATGCCCTCAAATCAGTTTGTAATGATCATAAAAAAGAATCAAAAAGAAAGTCTTCATATCTGGCAAAATAAAACATTTATTTATTATGGAAAATGTGGAAAGGAAATTAAAAATACTTTTAAAGATTTTCATAACTTTGATCATCAAAAATTAGAAAATAGCTACAATTTATCAATAAATAAGAAAGAAGATTATCAATAAGTTGAATGTTTTTGTGCAGAATTTGTTTGTAAAATTTATTTGGGAAAACATAATTTACCATATCATGAAAGAATATTTAAAACTAATTAATTTCTTATTTTATTTAAACTTTCGTGCAACTGTTTACTTTTTATCATCTTTTTTATTTACATTTAATTTATAATGACCATATTTATCATCACCAGAACTTAAAAGAATTTTGTTGCATTCAGCTTCATACAATTTGAGACAGGACAATTTACTTTCTCACCTATTTTCCATGTACAGAAAATTTTTAAACATCTTATTATAAACTGACACACCTTGAGCGAGACTCTAGAAAGTTAATGGCCTGAGCAGACATTGTTGGAGCCTGGTAGGACACTAAAAGCGTGATGTATTTTTTAACTTCTTAGCTCGTAGAAATGGCATGTTGGCAGTTGAAAGCATTCAGCGGCAAACCCATCCCTTAGTAAATCTTGCTGGACAGGCTCATAGGCATACAGGGCTGACAGGGCAGCCACTCATTGAGACAGGTCTCCAGCAGAATAATGCCGCAATACCTGCCATGGCGCCAGCAGAAGGCCTCGGCTGGGGCGATGGTCTGAAGGATTGCATCTACACAGTGGAGTCATAAAACAGGAACTGTGTGCAGAGTGACACGTAATAAAAATTCACAAGTTTTTGTGTTCGCCGAAATTGCAACTAGGCCAGTCATCTACTCCCCCACCCCTCTCCCGGCTGTCTTGGCTGTATAAGAAAAATCCAGTGTCTGAGAAACGTGCTCCAAGCCACAGGCGATTTAGATAGAGATCTTTGAGATTGTGTTGGTTCACTTGTTGTCATGGGAAGCGACACAACTTTGGAGTAAACATTTCTTCCCCCTCTGCGAAAACTTAAGAAAACAGTAATTGGCGGTTTCTCTTTTCTCAGAGATGCAGGTTCCTTAACTGTTGCCCTGGTTCGACATGAGTTTCTGCTGTCGTGTGGGAGGGGAGATTTAACGCCTCTAGAGCCCTGTGATTGGCTCCAGATTAAGTGAAGGCGGTGTCGTTCGTGCATTTTGTGGGAAAACGGTTTTTTTTGTTGAAAGGTGAATGGCGCTCGGGTGCTGGACTTTAGTCTGGCAGCAGACTTCTGGTGGCAGCTCTGCATGTGTGGTCGGTAATTCGGACCTGTCCTAAGACTGACTTCACTTGTGAGTAGTTTAGACTGGGGAGCATGTGGTGAACATCGTACTGTACCGACAGTGTGACAACCAACATCTCAGACTACTCGATTGCTGAGGGCACCCTTATTGATTTTTGGTTTACCAATCTTGACGTTTGGTATCCTTGTGCACTCTGTCGTATAGGTGAGCCAAATTGGTCGTTGGTACGACCAGTGAACAGGTGTGTCACACACTGAAATCTACCATGATTTCATGGCTCTGGTTGAGAGTAAATTGCTATCAGTCTGTCTGATCGTTAGACTATGAGATTTTGGCATTTCTTTCGTGACTGCGATCGATTGACAGGTGCTGCCTCACTTCTCACCTCCACCCTACACGTTTCGCCAGCTGCGAGTTACATCGTAGCATTAAATGAACATAGTAACATACGGCCGCACCGGCATTGTCACGGCTTACAGATCTCAATCGCCACTTGAACTTAGCTACATCTATGTAGAGAAACTACTGTAGATTTGATCATCAAAGTCTTCTCAGTGTCAGATCAATTCGGATTGCGTTATCCACATTTTTAGGGACAGAGTACTAGACTCACTTCACTAGTTATACTGTCTCTTCCACCCAGGATCCTTGTCAAGCGTAGTCTTGAATCACCTGTTAGATGTTTATTGTATTCAATCAATAACTTGCTTACCATAACTTATGTCTGTTTCAAAGAAAAAATAAATGTTGTTAGAACACTAAAAGTATGACAACACAATCAATCATTTAAAAAGTTCCCACTGGTTGTTACCATTCAAATTCATGCTTAAATGATCTAATGAAATTAATTTTTCTGTGTTGTCTTATTTTCTGAGTTAAAGATTTTTTATTTTTATAATCATCGAAAGTAATTTTATGTTTCACAGCAAATTGCTTAACTCTTTTAAATTTTTTTCTCTTCTTTATCACCAACTTCATAAGCGTACCTTTTTGATCTTACTCTATGGTGCTATAACATAATTTTCTCCACAATTTTCCTAAGATTTCCTTATTTGCTTCAGGAAGTCCATAAATATTGTCTTTTGGATTATCTCTTGTATCAAAGTAATCAATCATCTATTGAATATCTTTACTTCTTATGTCATAATTGAAAGAATCAGTATCCATATAACCTAAATCAAAACTATCACCATATTTTGGTTTCATAACATTATAGTGAAAATTGGTACATTTTTATTTTCCAAATATCTAGAATACTTATTTCAATGTAAATTAGTCTATTGAACATTTTATTTTCTTCATTTGAACTGCTACTAGATTTTCTGAAAATACATTAGTATGTTCATAATTTGGTATTCAAACATAATTCATGTACTTTCTTGGATCAGTTATTATTCTAATATTTTGTCTATTTCTTATATCTTCCATTGTTTTACCAAATACTGAATTTTTTATTAACTTGTAGAAATCTTTTTCAAAATCGTAAGCTGCCTTCTTTCTCATTTCTGTATTAAAGTCAATGTACTTCTTCATCCAGTCTAAATCTTAAAATGAAAAATTTTCTTTACTTTTAATCCAAGATTTAAATGTTGTTCAAGATTTCTTCATGATTTAATGTCGTTAGTAAATTATTTCCTCCTTCTGGTGCTAATGTTAAATCATTGTGCAAAGCGAATAATTTGTTTGGATATTCTAAATCAACTTATAAAATAAAACCATATTTATAATCAACTGACATTTTAAGTATTTTTTAAGTATTGAAACATTCTGATTCTTCTAAATCTGCATATAATTTCATTGTTTTGTTGGTTTTATATTTCTCACATATTTTTTATTTCATTTAGCATATCATTTAATACTTTGAGAAATTCAACCTTGAACTCGTTTCTCAAGAAATAATATTGTATCATAATAGTGCAATTAATCTAATTCAACTTCCTTCGTTTTTAATGTAGAGTCCCAAGATAATGCTTGCGCAGTAAAATACTGAGATGGATCAAGTTTATAAGATTTAAAACATGTAGCTCTAAAATTTTCAAAAAAATCTGTTAAAATTAAAATGTCAGTTTTATTATATAATTTTGTATATTCATCTAATTTATCAATATTGAATTTTTCCGAACTTTCTTCGTCGATTATCATCTTCATCATAAATATTATCTTTACTAAGTCACGAGTAAAAATATTCTTTAAGGGTAATGTTTCTCCTGCAATTTTTCTTCAGAATTCATATTTTTGTAAGAAGTAACTTCTTTTTTAATTATTAAATCTAATTGCTCATCTTCAAAATGTTATGCTGTTTCTCTAAATTGTTGTTTTATAAGATAGTTTATCAATACCTGAAGCCATAAATCTAAATGCATGTATAAAAATCTTAATGTTAATCCATCTTCAACATATTTACTAAAACAAATATATTTTTCTTCATTATTTGATATAATATCAATATCTTTGTTAGGTATTGCTAATTCTTTGATAAACAAAAGATCATTGTAATTTGTTGAATTATGAATATAAACTGGAATAAATTGAGGATTTTCCAATTAAAATTAGATTACAAACTTCATGAGCAAATCCTCTTTGTTTTCCTGACAATGATCTCTTACTTTATTTTCTCCAAATGTAAATTATTTTTCACAAATAAAAAAAGTCAGTAATTTTTTTAGTAGATTATGTCTTATTTAGTCATTATCATTGGAATATTTCGTCCACATATTTTAGCAAACACTCTAGATCTTCTTTTAACATTTCAACGAATTATTTGCTGCATCTTCACCAGTATATGGAACAGGATTTTTATAATCTCCATTAGAATATTTAACATAATAACTGAATGAAATTGGTACATGTTTTTGATATATGTTAGTACACGATTTTTCCACGATTTATTTGACAAGTGTTAATATTCTTTAATAAACATTCAAAATCTGTATAAATTACAAAGGGTACCCTTAATGAATGTCTAATTTTTGTATAAAATATGTTAAACAATAATCACAAACATAAATTTGATGTCCAGTTCTAGTTGTTTGTGAACTTATTAATGTAGATAAATTTTTATCCAAAATTAATGTGAATTCTTTTCTTCTTCAATTAAAAGAAGATTGACATTTTACGTGATGATTTTCTGTATGGTAATGAGCATACATAAAAATTTTATCTTCTTCTTTGTTGCTTTCATATGCATAAACATAAGCTGAAAATTTTTATTCTCTTTTCAAATTTTGGAATATCTGTTAACTGAATTGGGAAATAAATTTTCTATTTTTCGATAATATCATCTAATTCTAATCCAAAATGTTTCTAATTATTAACTCTTTCTAGGAATAAAGCTGATTTTATTGGATAACAAAAACATTTTCCGTCAGCATTTTTACATTAATTACAGCTGTTTTATCTTCAATTAAGTTTGGTTAATCGACATAAGAACAACCAAAATTTGGATTGTGCTTGATAATACTTATTTCAATGCAATTCATATAAAATAAAGACCAACCAGATTTTTCCCTTGCATCTCTTCCATTTCAGTTAGCAGTTTATTTGTTGACTTTGGTAATGATCTTCCATATAGATGTTCTTAATAAAACTTGATTATTTGATTTAAAATTAAAGTATTATGTTTCATCTTACCTTTTAAAATGTTGATAAAATTTCATGTTAACTTGAATCACTATTCTTTGAATTAAAATACTCTTTAATTTGTGATTATTTCTTTAAATTGTTTACAAAATTGTTGTTTCTCAACAATATTATTATTAATTCCATAAAAAATTATTCTTCATTTAAAAGTAGAAACTATTCTATAAATTCTTTTAAGTGGTTTGAATAAAATCACCATAATCTGAAAAATCGAAACCTGCTAAATTTTTCTGAATACTTTTTAATTAATTTCATATTTATCTACTAGTTGCATATGAAAATAATTCTGACTATCGATAGTATTAATTTTATCCTCATGTCTATTGATAAGATCGATTAATTATTGTTTATTAAGTACAATATAATTACTTAAATTTTTCGTTTTACAAATTTTTAGATCATTTAAAGATTTTTACTCAAATTTTTATCGACATTAATTTTACATTCAGAGTTTTTGATAAGATCGATTAATTAACTTTTTCTAAGTTTAGAATTATTTTTTATTTTTCTCATTTTACAAATTTGGTGAAGTTTTTTTGAAGACATTTAATAAAGTTAATTGTCATTATTGTTGTTAATAATAATGTCATCTGAATTTTGTTTATTAAATTTTCAATAATTATTCAAATTTTCTGTTAAACAAACTGATCAAAGTAGTTTTATAGTTTAGTTCTCTCTTCTTCATTTCTTTCTTTATTTCCATCTTACTAAAAATAATCAATATATTCCATCAGATCTTGTATAGTTACATTTGAGTAACCATTTTCTTTACAATAATTTCCTAAGTCTCTATAACTCAACCAAAACATTCCTTTACTATAATTTTCAAGTTTTTAAATAGCTCAACATTGTCGATCATTTTGTATTGGTTGTATTTAAATACAATGAAATTTGAGTTTTGTTTATTAAATCATTCATGGTTAAAATGTACCATTCAGACTTTGAATTTAAATTTCATGTGACTGTAAAGATAAGTCGGGTTTGACGTATACAAGGAATAAAATACATTGGATTTGTAAATTTTTAAAAGACAAAATGTGAATTTGATTTTTTCGCTATAAGCAAATGAGATTTGGTTGGGGAATTCTGAGTAGTTAGAATCTTGGTTTGCATCCTGGAATTTTTAATCCAGTATTCTCTTTTGTCCAGAATCGTTATAAATATACTACCTTCATAGTTAAACCAGATGCCAGTCTGAGATTCTTTGAAAGAATCCTCAGGAAATGTAGTCCAGCAGTAAAGAAGAGATCGACCATTACTTGATTGCTGCTCCTCAGTATGCGATCTGTACCATATACGACTGATGGAGAAAAAAGAGAAGTTCCAAATAAGTGCAGCACGTTTCATTACAAGTCTGTTTAGTAAGCACTATAGCACCAGCAACCTGTGCAAGAGGTGCTTCAGTTCCTAGAACAGTCAACCAGTATATTGCTTCCTCCTGCATACGTCTCGCTAGAAGATCGTGGAGATAAGATTACAGAGATTCAAAATTACAAGCAATCATTCTTCCCATGAAACATATATGAATGGAAGAGGAAAGCAGGGATGAGACCCTGGTACCCTCTTCCACCTGCCTTAAGATTATCTGTGGAGCATATATGTAGATGTAATATCTACCACATTCTCGTATATGGAAGATCAATATGTGCACAGATCCTGCGCACACTTATGGAGGAGTGCATTCTACCACCTGAATAATGTCCTCTACTTCAGCCGCACTCTATTCATTTGAACTTTCAGATGAGAAGTGACTGCAGGGACCTTCTCATGCAGTTTAGTGAAAACAGGAGTAAACACTACTGAATCTTGTGCTCGGTGGTTAGGAAATCGTCTACAGTATTCTTTAATGCAGTAGCAGCGTTTCTTTTACGAAACCGTACACAAATATCATAACAACACACTCAGTATTAGTAAATACTGAGCTAATTCAGCTCACAAATCGCCATCACGACCCCAGTTGAAACATTCAGTTCTACAAACTCAAGCACAACTTCAGTATTTGAACTAGTAAACTAAAACAGCAATCGATAAATAAGCCCGTACCAACTGGAAGTTAAAATGCAGTCTGTCAGTTAGCTGTCCTCACTCAGCACCAACATAGTTTCCTTCCTGGCGAGTCATACAATGCGAGTGTGTGGAGTGCAACATAGTGAGATGCAGCGCTGTTTCTGTACAGTGTATGAGTTGCTGCACTAGCAAGGACTGTGAGACTCTAGGACTTCGTCAGAAGATGGGACAGGAAAATATGCCTTCAAAAATCTCGCAAACACACATTCAGGATGGACGCTTCAGGAATCGCATTGAGATGTTACTGGACTGATACAGCATTGCATACTTTCTGACTCTGTCAATTACTTATTTATTTATTTGTTATTTTATTTTAGCCTTTTAGCTACACATAACAACAGACCAAACGTTGCACATGAACTGGTATGAATATAACACATTATATTTTAACATAATTTTAGATGTGTTAGTATAACTAAGCATTATGGTGTTTAGGGGAAAAAATCTACATAAAATATCTACATGAAAAAATGAAAAAAACAATGATTTTAAAAACAAGCCTACATACTCCAGATGACCATCTGGCACAAAGATGTATGTTCATCTGAAATCCACAAGTCTCATGCAACTGGTCTGCTCCAATAGATGACAAATTTTGTAATTTGTAGTTCTGAACTACACGACTATACAATGCTTCACAACACAGCACTGTTTTACTCTATACTACTGTACTTGATACCAGAACCAAGCTAGGTTCCTGATTTGTCTGGATAGTTATCTCCTTATATGCTGAGAAATGCAGGATTCACAGGGGCTGTTCTGCTGTGCCAACCAAGGTATAGGGATTGGGAGATGGCTGTCAGTGTCTCAGTAGCCCACCCTGCTGGCCACGAGGTCTAACACGCTGCTTCCCGAGTGGGAAGGCATGCCAGTCTCTGGCATGAATCTGCCTGGCAGATTGGTGGCATGTCTGGTTTGCCGGCCAGCCTGTGGATGGTTTTTAAGGAGGTTTTCCATCTACTCTGCAAATGTGGGCTCGTTCCCCTCAGTTACACTATGTTGGCAATTGCTGCGCAAACACTGTCTCCATGTAAGTATACACTACAATTATTCTACCACGCAAGCATTTGGGCTTAAACTGGTCTGATATGAAACTTGCCCAGTGAGGCCCCTCTGGGGGCCAAACCGCAAAATAACCCTGTGTTCAGTGTCGGACGACAGTGGGGTGAGTGGAATGCTGTGGCCTGTTGTGGGGTTGTGAACCACTGAGCGCTATGGCGGAACGAAGCCTCTCCATCATTTCTAGGTCCCTGGTTTAATACAATACAATGCAACACAGGGTGTCAGAAAACCCTTCCTGGTGCTCACTGAGGTTCACTCCTCATGGCTTCTAGAAAGTTGGTGGGTTATCTGCCATGGCGTGTCTTGTTATCATGATGTATGGTCTCTTTTCCGTTGTCTCTCAACCATGTAGGCTTGCAGGTTATAAGCTGAGATTTTAGCTGACAGTGAGTTCACCTTATGCCAAGATTCCTCATTTCTTGTTATGTTGTAGACTGTTGTATAACCAAAGACGTTCCTGGCCTACTCTGAAACATGTTGTCTAATGGCACATTGCCAGAGGATCTGATCTGGCTTGTCGATTGCTCCATATTCACAAGTGTCTGTGGCACATTACCATATTTTCAGTAAGCAACTGGGATGTGGACCATGTTTCGACACCTATTTGTAGTTCACTTGGTCTGAAGAAAGTATGCCATTCTCGTTCTTTCCTATATGTTAGTAAGGAACTGGCAGGTTCTCCTCCCTGTTTTCTGCCTTGTCCCAGATTTCTTGACCATCTCTATCAATGGAAGCCTTTATTTCCTTATTCGATGTGGCTCTTTTGCCAAGTAGCTTCCTTACCTTACCATATTTAAGTCATTATTGTGCACCTGTTCTTACTGCTAGGTCTAGAGAAAGAAAACTTAGTTTCGCCAGCAGTGCCTCAGTCGGGGTTGTTCCATATGCACCTGTCAGGTGCAGGAGTACACTCCTCTGTGCTCACCTTATAGTGTGTGCTGTCCTTACCTTTCTAGCTCTATGAGTACCAAATTGTATTTAAGACTGCATTAGGATTAGTTCTTATGTATAACTGAAAAATTCCTTGTCCAGTTTTTGCTGTTTTGTTCTTGATTTTAATGCCTCTTTGGCAGACAATTTCTACATGTGCATGAAAGTTTTGCTTTTTCTGAATATTTATACCAAGATACCTATACACAGTACTTCCTTTCTTTTCACAGTTTGGTCATTTATTCTGATTCTGACGTTTCTCGTTCTTGATAATGCTCCATATAGTAACATATAAACTGTTATGCATGCTGCTATCGTTTGTTTGTTTTATACACACTAGTTTCTTAGTCTTTCAACAACTACCCTGCAGATACTATAATTATGAGGTTGTTTTCATAGCCAATGCAGCTTCTAGTGTTTGTTACGCTCTGGAGCTGGGGTAGTTATTGCTCTATGTCAACATTGCTCTATGTCGGGATTCTGGCAGCGTTTGGTGATGTTTTCCACAATTTTCTTTTGGGAACATTTTAATTGTAGGTAGATGGAAAGGATATGTTCTGGCTCGATTGGCTCAGTCTTGGCTCACACAAGGACTGACACAACATATCCAGAACCTACCCTTTCTATATACTATAGTCCAATTTTTCAGTCCCAACTTCCTCATTTTCATTTAAAAAACGCCTATTTTCACGCATATTACTTGGAAAAATTAAGAAAAATAACTATTTTTTCTTATCATGTTTAATTATTAAAACAACTATTTTTCCCCCAAAAGCTGCATGTTAAAAAATTAATGTTTTCTGATGAGATGTGCATGTAGGAAAATAAATTCAGTATTTTTTGAAAAAAGGTGAATGTAAAAACTAAATAAAAACATTTTTTATTTGTTTAAATATGTTCTACTCCATACTTAAGGTTTATTACAGTTTTACTGGCTCATTAGTTCAGCGTATTTTATTAGTGAAGGTTAATGCAAAAAATAAATGAATTCATTCTCAAAAACTTCAAAACAAACCCCAGATTGTCCTCAACAGAAGTTGTGTTTTTTTGGACTCCTCTGACTTTACATACCCAGCGCAACATGAAGACTAATTTCTGAAGAAACAGAACAGCTTCATTTATTTCATCTGTTACCTTCACACATTTGCATTTCAGTGAACTCTGGTAATGCGTACTCTCTTAGAGCAACGCTTGTGCTATGTTTGGCTGACTCAGAAGCATTCTAAAATCGTATATATACTTGGTATTCGACTCACAAAGTTGATTCAAATTAAGTCACTTTCAACAGTTTATTTTGGAGCAATTAAACTACTTTCTTC
Source organism: Schistocerca serialis cubense (assembly GCF_023864345.2). Lineage (NCBI taxonomy): Eukaryota > Metazoa > Arthropoda > Insecta > Orthoptera > Acrididae > Schistocerca > Schistocerca serialis. Next base: position 1,159,785,942 of record NC_064638.1, on the reverse strand, counting down.
ACATTTTCATATTTTATTTGAAGAGATGAAATGTAAATAACATGTAATGGGAATTACAATAGCCAAAACTAAATTATTCAGTTTTTATTTCATCTACCTTTCAGAAAATACTTCAAAAGGAAATGTAAACATGAAGTTAACACTTCTGTAACTTCTCCCACTCATTCATTTATGTAATTAAAAATCCTCAGTTAATATTTTGTGTTGTGAATCAAACGTAACCGAATAAGCATGTGTGTCATCAAGAATTTTATCATTATAAGTCACACAAAGCTTCATAGTCGTTTTCTGTGAGGTTACAATACTATTTCTAGGAGTCATATTGATAACATAAATCGGGAAATTCGTTATAAAATTATATGGACTAATGTCTACTTCTCCTTTCATTAGTGTAACTCTTTTAAAATGGAGCAGTTCGTCATAAGCTTTCAGAAAATCATTTGGATGATTACTATTACACATTTCCTCGGGGGAATTTTCGTTTCTTCCATTTTTCAGGTATGTATTCTGTAGTTTAATAAGATCGAATAATGAAATTTGTAATATCTAACTCAAAACTGTTATTACTACTTAATCCTGCAACTTCTCCAGTGTGAAGTCCATAAAATGTATTGGAATTTTAGGATTTTTCAGAGTTTTTTCGCTTTGTTCAGGATCATAATTCGGATCGTATTTAACAATTGATACACAAATTTTCATAGATCCTATCATTTTTTTTTTCCTTTAGCAATTGCATTTTTAATTTCAACTTCTGGATCATTGTACTCAGACCACCAAAGAATAGCATCACCAGAGGCTGAAGCCCTTGTAAAAATTACAGTTAAATCTCCTTGCCACATAATTTCTTTATAATATTTAAAAAATCCTCAAGTATTACTAATGGATAAAGAATTTCATTTTCCTTTCTCTTCATTTTTCCATTATTAAGTATATGACCTTTCATACTTATTTCATCAGCAAAAGATGCAGTCAAATATAACATAGCTTTTGACGAAATAAAACGATCTTTGATTATAAATCAAATATTATTTCGTTTCTTTATCATCATAAAATCAAACAGTTTTGTCCCATAATAGTCGATTAACTTTTTATTCAATTTTCCCTTGTTGTTGTTGTGGTCTTCAGCCCAGAGAATGGTTTGATGCTGCTCTCGATGCTAGCTACCCTGTGGAAGGTGCTACATCTCCCAGTACCTACTGCAACTTACATCCTTCTGAATCTGCTTAGTGTACTCATTTCTTGGTCTCCCTCTACAATTTTTACCCTCCACACTGCCCTCCAATACTAAATTAGTGATCCCTTGATGCCTCAGAAAATGTTCTGCAAAGTGATCCCGTCTTCTAGTCAAGTTGTGTCACAAATTTCTCTACTCCCGAATGCTATTCAATACCTCCTCATTAGTTATGTGGTCTACCCATCTAATCTTCAGTATTCTTCTGTAGCATCACATTTCAAAAGCTTCTATTCTCTTCTTGTCTAAACTATTTATCATCCACATTTCACTTCCATACATGGCTACACTCCACACACATACTTTCAGAAACGACTTCCTGATATTTACATCTCTACTCGATGTTAACAAATTTCTCTTCTTCAGCAACGCTCTCCTTGCCATTGCCAGTCTACATTTTATATCCTCTCTACTTCGACCATCATCAGTTATTTTGCTCCCCAAATAGCAAAACTCATTTACTACTTTAAGCGTCTCATTTCCTAATCTAATTCCCTCAGCATCACCTGACTTAAATTGACTACATTCCATTATCCTCGTTTTGCATTTGTTGATGTTCATCTTATATCCTTTCAAGACAATGTCCATTCAGTTCAACTGCTCTTCCAGGTCATTTGTTGTCTCTGACAGAATTACAATGTCATCGGCGAACCTCAAAGTTTTCATTTCTTATCCACGGATTTTAATCCCTACACTGAATTTTTTATTTTGTTTCCTTTACTGCTTGCTCAATATACAAACTGAATAGCATTGCGGATAGGCTACAGCCCTGTCTCATTCCCTTCCCAACCACTGCTTCCATTTCATGCACGCCCCCCGACTCATATAACTGCCATCTGGTTTCTGTGCAAATCGTAAATAGCCTTTCGCTCCCTGTATTTTATCCCTTCCACCTTCAGAATTTGAAGGAGTTTATGTTAGTCAACATTGTCAAAAGCTTCCTCTTAGTCTACAAATGCTCGAAACGTAGGTTTGCCTTTCCTTAATTTATCTTGTAAGATAAGTCATAGGGTCAGTATTGCCTCATGTGTCCCAACATTTCTAGGGGATCCAAACTGACCGTCCGCGAGGTCGGCTTCTACCAGTTTTTCCATTCGTCTGTAAAGAATTGTTGTTAGTATTTTGCAGCTGTGACTTATTAAACTGATAGTTCTGTCAACACCTGCTTTCTTTGGGATTGGAATTATTATAGTCTTCTTGAAGTCTGAGGGTATTTCGCCTGTCTCAAACATCTTGCTCACCAGATGGTAGAGTTTTGTCAGGGCTGGCTCTTCCAAAGCTATCAGTATGAAATGTTATCTACTACCATGGCCTTGTTGCAACTTAGATCTTTCAGTGCTCTGTCGAACTCTTCACTCAGTATTGTATCTTCCATTTTATCTGCATATACATGCTCTTCCATTTCCATAACATTGTTCTCGAGTACATCGCCCATGTATAGACCCTCTATATTCTCCTTCCACCTTTCTGCTTTCCCTTCTTTGCTTAGAACTGGAATTCCATCTGAGCTCTTGATATTCATACGAGTGGTCCTCTTTTCTCCAAAGGTCTCATTAATTTTCCTGTAGGCAGTATCTATCTTACCCCTAGGGTTACATGCCTCTACATCCTTACATTTGTCCTCTACCATCCCTGCTTAGCCATTTTGAACTTCCTGTCGATCTCATTTTCGAGACGTTTGCATTCCTTTTTGGTTCAAAATGGCTATGAGCACCATGCGACTTAACTTCTGAGGTCAGTCGCCTATAACTTAGAACTAATTAAACCTAACTAACCTAAGGACATCACACACATCCATGCCCAAGGCAGGTTCGAACCTGCGACCATAGCGGTCGCTCGGTGCCAGACTGTAGCGCCTAGAACCACATGGCCACTTCGGCCGGCCATTCCTTTTTGCCTGTTTCACTTAATCACTTATATATTTTCTCCTTTTATCAATTAAATTCAATATCTCTTCTGTTACCCCAGCCCTCGTCTTTTTACCTAATCAATCCTCTGCTGCCTTCACTATTTCATCCCTCAAAGCTACCCATTCTTCATCTACTGTATTTCCTTCCCTCATTCTTTTCAATCTTTCTCTAATGATCTCCCTGAAGTCTCTACAAGGGAGAGTGTTAGGGAACGATTGAAAAGAATGGGAGAAGGTTTGGTCAGTTTATCCAGGTCTCATCTCCTTAAATTCCCACCTTTTTACAATTTCTTTAAGTTTTAATCTACAGTTCATAACCAACAGATTGTGGTCAGAGTCCACGTCTGCCCCCGGATATGTCTTACAATTTAAAACCTTGGTCCTATATCTCTGTCCATTATATAATCTATCTGAAACCTTCCAATATCTCCAGGCCTCTTCCATGTATACAACCTTCTATCATGATCCTTGATCCAAGTGTTAGCTATGATTAAGTTATGCTCTGTGCAAAATTGTACCAGGTGGCTTCTTCTATCATTCCTTACCCCCATTCCAGTTTCACCTACTACTTTTCCTTCTCTTCCTTTTCCTACTATCGAATTCCAGCCCCCCACGAATATTAAATTTTCGTCTCGCTTCACTAACTGAATAATTTCTTTTATCTCAATATACATTTCATCAATCTCTTCATCATCTGTGTAACTAGTTGGCATATAAACTTGTACTGCTTTGGTAGGTATGGGCTTCATTGCTATCTTGGCCACAATAATGCGTTCACTATGCTGTTTGTAGTACCTTACCCACATTCCTATTTTTTTATTCATTATTAAACCTACTCCTGCATTACACCTATTTGATTTTGTATTTATAAACCTGTAGTCTCCTAACCAGAAGTCTTGTTTCTTTGGCCACCGAACTTCACTAATTCCCACTATATGTAACTTTAACCCATCCATTTCCCTTTTTATATTTTCTAACCTGCCTGCCCAATTAAGGGATCTGACATTCCACGCCTTGATCTGTAGAACGCCAGTTTTCTTTCTCCTGATAACGATATCTTCCTGTTAAGTCCCTGCCCGGAGATCCGAATGGGGGAATATTTTACCTCTGGAATATTTTACCCAAGAGGCCTCCATCATCATTTGACCATACAGAAAAGCTGCATGCCTGCGGGAAAAATTACGGCTGTAGTTTCCCCTAACTTTCAGCTGTTCGCAGTACCAGAACAGCAAGGCCGTTTTGGTTAGTGTTACAAGGCCAAATCAGTCAATCATCCAGTCTATTGTCCCTGCAACTGCTGAAAAGGCTGCTGACCCTCTTCAGGAACCACACGTTTGTCTGGCCTCTCATCAGATACCCCTCCATTGGTTGCACCTACGGTACGTCTTGCTGTATCACTGAGGTATGCAAGCCTCTCCACCAACTACATTAAATGGTTCCCATTTTACACAAGTCTCCACACTAAGGTACACAACCCTAATAGGAAATATCTCAGTCCTGACCTCAATATTAAGATCATGTACGATCTTTACACAGAAGACTGCATCGAGAAAAAGTCTCAGAAAGGAGTGTAGTGAAGGAGAGTATCTACAGTCATATTTTGAACCAGAGATTCAACTTGTTGCTCCACCACGAGTGAAAGATTCCTGTGCTACATGTAACTCCTTAAAGTTAAGAACCATCTAAATCAACATTAGTGCAAAAACAAAGTGAACATTGGAGAACATCAAAAACAACACTGCAGTGTTTGGCTGAGGACACCAGACTCAGTCAAGGGAATGAGAATATCCTAAACATAACTTTTGATTTTCAGAAAGCACTGCTTTTCCCTAAGGTTTCAACATCAGCAACTTATTATTTCATGAACTTGTGTGTATACAATAGCGGCAGTCAAGATCTCAAAATGGACATGGCTTTATGTACATTTGGTCTTTCAAGAAGTAGATTCCTGCCGTCTAAAGCTTGTACAATTCCATGTCCATTATGCTCATAACGTAATAACATACAGTGATGCAGCAACTGCTCAAAATCAGAATTCGAAAATTGCGCTAATTGGGATAGGGACTGTAAAGAACTCAAGAAATGAGATCAGTTTGGTTGACCACAAGTTTATGTTATGGGGCACTCCTTTCTGAAAAACGACAGATTTCGGAGTTATCGAGACAAAATCAAGAATTGCTTAAATCTTCATTCCGGATGATTGGTGTAATGTCGTTCAAAAGACAAGAAGAAAACGACCCTTTACCATTTGTAGAATGGCCCTTAATGATTTTGTCTCAACAAAGAATCTAGAGAATCGTGTGACATTTAGAAAGAATAACTCGCACAATGAGAATCACGAATGAGTGTAAAGCACGAAATTAAACAAAACGCAAAACCTCAGAATCGGGAAAAATAAAGTTACACCACTTTGACTCTCAGCAGGTTAAATGATCTTTTGATAGCCAAAGGCGTTACTAGGAAGGGGAAATGGATTATTTATTTGGCTATATGGTAACATATCATTATAATTCGGTCTCATAAAACCCTCTTACAGATATACAGTACTATGTAGTACTCCATTCTCAAAGTGTAAATATAACGACTTTTGTATGCACATCAAAACATGGCTCCAAAGACAATCGCACAGATGCACTATTATAAAATTGTTATCACCTGATTCCTAGCGATTTACAGAAAAGAAAGCACACATACGCAACAACACCATAAAACCCCTACGCCTGGAAAATACCGAGTCATAGCAAACTTGACGAGATTTCCTGTGCATTCACAAAAGCTTGAGAGTGCCTCTAATTTACTATTCTAGTGTGCAGTAGAGAGAAGATGAAGAGGAGAGGGAGAAGAAGGGAAAGGGGTTGGCAGGGAGAGGAGTAGACAAAGGAAGGTACAGTGGTAGATAGTGCGGTGACTAAGCAGGGGACAGGGAATAGACAGAAGTTGGTGCAACAGTATGTATGGAAGCTGGGAGTGTGGAGGGCAGAGGGCAGTGTAAGGGAGTTATGGAGTGAATGAGAGGTTTTAGGGAAGGTGGAGGGGGTCAAAACGGTTCGAGTGGGAGGAACAGACAAAAGATAGTACGTCAGTATGCTATATTATGTAGTTAATGGTACACTGGTGTATTAGATAAATATTCATTAATTTCATAGTAATACAAGGTTCGTCCAAATAGTTCTGTGAATGATCTCGGAAAATAGATGCAACAAGAGTTACAAACAAATTGCCTTTGCTGGCCTTGAAAGTGAACACCACTAGCTTCAGTACACTTCTGACATAGGTTCTCAAGCTGTTGGAAACTGTCAGGAAACACTTCTTGTGGAGTTGCTCGAAGGAACATGATCAAGCCGATCCCCTACGAAGCATAAGCCTTTCTGGGGTAACTGAAGGAGGGGAAACAAAAAGAAGTCACATGCTGCCAAATCTGGAGAATTAGGAGGGTGCTAAGGAAGAGTCACCTCGTGTTGAGTGAGAAAGTTAAACACACAGTCACTGATATCCAACAGTGTGTGACCACAGTGCCTTGAGCTGTTCCACAAGATGCTTTTGCTAAAAGTACCCAATAGAATTACAACTGATCTGAGAAGTGTGTTGTAGATAACGGTGATTACTTTGGAGGCCAGTAAAGATTTTGTTTGTAGCTCTTGTTTCGTCTATTTTTTTGAGGTCATTCACCGAAATTTTCAGACGCACCTTGTTGTTGTTGTCGTGGTCTTCAGTCCTGAGACTGGTTTGAAGCATCTCTCCATGCTACTCTATCCTATGCAAGCTTCTTCATCTCCCAGTAACTACTGCAACCTACATCCTTCTGAATCTGCAAAGTGTGTTCATCTCTTGGTCTCCCTCTACGATTTTTACCCTCCACGCTGCCCTCCAATACTAAATTTGTGATCCCCTGATGCCTCAAAACATGTCCTACCAACCGATCCCTTCTTCTAGTCAGGTTGTGCCACAAGCTTCTCTTCTCCTCAATCCTATTCAATACCTCCTCATTAGCTATGTGATCTACCCATCTAATCTTCAGCATTCTTCTGTAGCACCACATTTCAAAAGCTTCTATTCTCTTCTTGTACAAACTATTTATCGTCCATGTTTCACTTCCATACATGGCTACACTCCATACAAATACTTTCAGAAACGACTTCCTGACACTTAAATCTATACTCAATGTTAACAAATTTCTCTTCTTCAGAAACGCTTTCCTTGCCATTGCCAGTCTACATTTTATATCCTCTCTACTTCGACCATCATCAGTTATCATGTTCCCCAAATAGCAAAACTCCTTTACTATGCACATTGTATAGTCTTATAATTACATCATGTGAAAATCTGAATCATAGATAATAGCTTTCTATACCTATTTTTTAAAAATAAAAGCGTCATTCCTATTTATTCATTTTACAAATAATGAAATAAAAAAAACTATCAAAAAGTATTAGGAGCTATTAAAATCAGTACATAGTAAAGGTAGTACATTACGACTAACTTAACCGATGTGGTTTGGATAAAATCAAGCATAGACTCACAGATTCAGTAGTGTCATTACTTTGACTGTATGGGCCTAGCATTACAACTAGATAAGGGATGGTATTGGAGGTAATGGGAGGCAGGAAAGAGGAATAAGAAGAACAATGGACTAAAGATGACACATTAGTGTACTACCCTGTGCATGACCATACATGGAACGGATATTTATGCAGGGCTGCAATATATGCAAAGTGGTACAAAGTTTACCTCTGGAACTGACTGGATGTGAAAACCTGCCATGTGTGTGCAGCTGTGGCATAAGTGATCATGAGCATAGGCAGACACGCTTTCTTCTGAGATGCTGTTAAACAGAACGAAACCTACAAGGGACATACATCATGTAGTATTCGTTAGAAGCTTTAGAGGTGTCTTGCCAACAGGATGGACCAAAACCGAGAAGATGTCTTATATTGATAATCGCTGGATATGAATATAACTGGATTATCCAACAAGTTAAAAGACTGAAGGACGTTTTTAACAAAGTACTGGTCCAAATGCATGCAGAATTGCGTTATAGGTGGATTATAAAACGAAGAATGTTCGCAAGAGGCCGACGGAACATTAAAGGAATTCTTGAATGTAGCACAGCCACTATTTTTTTTGGGTGTTACTGTGGAAACTAGCATGTCACCCACAGCAGTTGAAGGTGCTGTAGGCATCCATTCAGTGATAAGATATTGGTGTGCCAGTTGTAGCAACAGAGCTGTTTAAACATTGTGAGATTGTCAGGGCCAAGCACTGCAGTTCTGCCAGTGCAGCGGGACGAGCCATGCAGTACCCTCATCATGGGCCCACAGGTTTCTTGTCCTAAGGCCGGTATTAAACAATCAAATTTCTTTGTCAAAGATTTGATCAGAGATGTGATCAAATATTCCGTCGAATATATTTGACAAAGATCTTTGACGTAGCGCTAGAAGGGGTGTTACACTGTCGTTAGTGTGCACATGCGGAAGAGAAGTGGGGGGGGGGGGGGGGAAGGAAACATATCTGGGTGAAGCCATGGGTTTTACGACGACACGATAAAAACATTCAACAAAACTTGTTACGTGAGATTATTGTCGAGGACATCAAGTCGTACATCAATTACTTAAGAATGGATGACCATACATTTCTGTATGTGCTCAGAAAAGTGTATCCTCATATCACAAAGCACAATATTTAAGAACTGCTACATATGCAGAAGACAGGCTCACTGTACTACTCCTATTCCTTGCTACAGGAGAGGGTTAGGTTAGGTTAGGTTAGGTCAGGTAAGGTCAGGTCTCCAATCTTCTTAAACTATTTTTGTATTCAGGGTGCCTCACGTTGTAAAGTGCCTCATCAACTTCATACATCTCTACTAATTTTTTAGTTGTCGGCACACACCAATTATATTTACCAGCAAATGTTTATAAAAACACTACAGATGACAGAATGCTGCAGCGATGCTAGCGTTCCATGTGGTAACATGTCACATTGCAGTGAACAGAAGACAAGCGACTTTTTTGATCAAATCTACAGTGAGGCCCTAGATTTGATCAAATATTGAACGACATTTGACAAGGTTCCCTATTACACCATCAAATATCTTTGACAAAGATTTTTGCCAAAGATATTTGAAAAAGAAATTTGATAGTGTAATAAAGGCCTAAGCACAGATTGAAATAGCACATCGAAGCCACTAACCTGTATAAATAATAGCCAATTTTAGTGGAGGCATCAGCAGTTTGGCAGCGCCTACCACAATGAGAGGGCTACGTAAGGTGCCAGAGCGATACAGGACAGCAAGCAGCCAGCACAAGTTCAGGCCTCCATCGCGACACTACCTTTTAGCACCAAGGCCTCCTTCTGGGGCTTGGTGCCTTTCCAATCCTGGGTCGCCTCCAGGCTCAACCCAGCAGCCAAACCCCTGCACACTGGAGGGCAGCAGTTTGTGACTGGGTGGTGCAGCCGCTCACCCTTCTGTGCTGGCACTGGTGCCTAGCCACCATATGCTGTTTGTCACAGGGGTGACATTCAACACTGGAGGTTGGTATCCCCTGCAAGTATTTCCGCAGTCTTCCACGAGATTGGCACTGTCCAGAAGCAGCTGTGAAATACATAACAGGGGAGCGCACTGCTGAGTGAACTCCCTGGTGGCACGGCCATCAGATAAACTGCTGCTGCACACCATGGACCTTCCTCATCACATGCTGAGAGGGGGCAGGGGCGAGAGTACTGCGATGCTACAAGTGTAGTCGGATGATTTCTAATGAAATGTTTGACATTTGAAGAGGTTTACCTGAGCTGCCATTGGCCCACATCCTCGCCACAACCCACTGCCACAACCCAACCGTGCATGGGAGTGGCCCTCACTCCAGGGTCTACTTCATGGACAAGAAATTATGTAAGGACTGATACATAGATAAATCAGTTGTAGAAGAGGATGTCGCAAAATGTGTTGTAAGGCTTCAACCTCCTGAGATAAGAAGTCAGTTAGTTGGGACCATTATTAATAACAAAAGATGAGGTGACACAAATTTTTGGACAGGTGGATAACTAAGACAGAAAACAACAGAAATTTTAGTGGTTCACAGTGGAAAATTAATAATACAAGGTGTACAACTTTCCTTCCGCCGTTTGCCGATAGGTGGCGTCCACGGTAAGTAGCGTTCGAAAGAAACAGATCGCAAACGTCAGGCAGTTAGCTTGGACCTCCATCAGCATAACCTCATTCAAACATTGTCGATCTGTGTCTGCATCATAAAGTTGTTCTTGATTGAAAACGTCAGTTTATGAGCCTAATTCTCGTCATTTGCGGGAAGTTTTACTTTTTTGCTTCAGTATGAAGAAAACAGCGGCTGAGTCTCGTCGAATGCTCCCAAGTACGTATGGTAAGGACGCTATTAGTGAAAGAACGTGCCGTGAGTGGTTTCAACGCTTCAATAACGGTGATTTTAACGTCGTAGACTGGCATAGTGGTGGAAGTGAGAAAGTTTTCGAAAATGCAGAATTGGAGACATTGCTGAGTGAAGACTCGCGTCAAACTCAAGAGGAATTGGCACCATTAGTGGGAGTGAAACAGCAAGCATTTCAAAATGTCCCAGGCTATGGGCATGATTCAGAAAGAAGTACCGGCCGGAGTAGCCGTGCGGTTCCCAGGCGCTACAGTCTGGAGCCGAGCGACCGCCACGGTCGCAGGTTCGAATCCTGCCTCGGGCATGGATGTGTGTGATGTCCTTCGGTTAGTTAGGTATAAATAGTTCTAAGTTCTAGGCGACTGATGACCTCAAAAGTTGAGTCGCATAGTGCTCAGAGCCATTTGAGCCAGAAAGAAGGAACTAGAGTCCCGTGTGAGTTGAAACCAAGAGACGTTGAACGGCGTTTGTGTGTTTGTGAACAGTTGCTTCAGAAGCAAAAACATAAGGGATTTCTGCATCGCGTTATGACCGGGGACGAAAAATGGCTTCATTACGATAACCCTAAACGCAAAAATCATGAGGATATCCCGACCATGTTTTTATGTCGACGGCCAAACCGAATATTCACGGCTCCAAGATCGTGCTCTGCATTTGGTGGGACCATTTCGGCCTCGTGTACCAAGTGAAACAATCACATGTGCTCGTTATCGAACGCAATTAATGCGTTTGAGCAGAGTATTAAAGGACAAACGGCAGCAATAAAGCAAGAGGCACGACAAAGTGATTTTGCAGCACGACAACGCTCGACCCCACGTTGCAAAATAGGTCAAAACGTACTTGGAAACGATAAAATGAGAAGTCCTACACCACCCGCGGTATTCTCCAGACACTGCTCCCTCTGATTATCACCTGTTTAGATCAATGGCGCATGGCCTGGCTGACCAACACTTCGGATCTCATGAAGAAGTGACAAATTGGTTCGATTCGTGGATCGCTTCAAAAGATGAACAATTTTTTCGACGCGGGATTCGTACACTGCCTGAAAGATGGGAGAAATTAGTGGCCAGCAATGGAAAATACTTTGAATGATACATGTGTAACCAATTTGTTTCATTAAAGCCTCAAATGTTGGGGAAAAAAAGGTGGAAGCAAAGTTGTACACCTTGTAATGTTAATAATAATGATGACCCAGAACAAAATCGGCACAGAGCCAGACCGATGTACGTATAAGCAGAACCACACACCATGATGGACTCATTGACCGCAGTTTCGAGAACTAACATCGGTGATTGTAAGGATGGTGAATTTCAGCGTAGACTTTGGAAAGGAAATTGACAATGATAACAGATCAAATCTGTAGCATGAATGATTTGAGGAATTAAGGCCGCCAAACCATCAGAGACAAGAAATAACTGAAGCGCTGGAAAACGAACAGTAGTTGAAGTCGGAGAGTCTCAATATAATATTGACACGATGGTAATTTCGTAACTTTGTGAGTTGATTACTGTAAGGCTGCTGATTGGATGTCAGAGCATGGAGTGAGTCATAATTTTCTAGTGAAGCCTTGGAAAGTGAATAATGAAGAAACTATGAAGAGAATCCTTTTAATGGAAAAACACTACGAGGGACACAAACTTTTCAAGAGTATGAGAAAAGGATAGAATATCTGGAAATTGCGGAAGAAATATTTTGAGACGAAGCACATGAATATATCAGAATACAAACCCATCGAAAACAAAGAAGAAATTGTCAAGAAAATCCACAGTATTAAAGGAGTAGGGTGTGCCGTGAAATATAAATTATGCAATGTGCTGTTGAACTATGAATCCAGTGTCGAAAGTTGTCAAGTAACATTAAGAGAGCAGCTTACAAATCTCAAACTAAATAAACCTCTTTTTTGCCACCTATACCCAGTGCCACAAGTAAAGCCGTAGAAACAGAACTACAGAAGATATTGGTAGCAATAATAGAATGGAGTCGTAGCCAGTATTGATATCATAAACGCTCACTACAGTGATACTGAACACTAAAATTACTGTGTTTAGTTTCAAGCAGCAACGCCTAGGCTAAGTGTCAAAGAAACAACGTTACTCCTAAATAGGGTGCGACGTTTTTGTCTGATTGAATTCCTTTTGTGTGCACTACCAGAGGTGCATGGTAAGAATTGATGCTGAGACTAACGTAAGCATAATTGTTGCACCACATGCCGACGAACATACCACAGAGCAGTTGACAAGAGCTGCGCTGATTACAGTGCATGTTTGGCGAGCTGTGAGAAACTGCGACTAGATGTTCACTTAAGGGGCTAAAAGGCAAAATCACCTCATTCAGTTAGCATACACAGTGGCACTTAGGTAAAAATTGTCTTGAATAAAGTTTTTGTCCTGTATATTTTATGATGTCGTGTTTCAAATGTCATTAAAGTGTTTGGTGAATAGCAAATGAAGGGTTAGAGTAAAGCATAACTGTCATATATTTTATTTGTATGTGATTGATTGAGGTTGCCATCTAATTTATGTAATTCACATGATGTCTGATTGAAGGAAGGGATTCTTAGAGGTAAATTTGCATGATTATACGAATTTCTTATGAAAAGTTTGTAAAAAGGAGTTTCATTTATGGAAGAACTGGTTTAAAATTTGTAAATGTGATACTTAGTCTAGTTATGTTTCGCGTATTATGTCTATATTTATACAAGTGTTAGTGTTTTACATTGTGTGTAACTTAATTATGATTTGTAACTTTATGTACATTTCTTATTTCACTGTCTTAATGATTTATGTAGTGTAATGGCATCAGAAATGCAGTCACTTCTGCCTCAGAATGGTGTATGTGCGATGTGTTGGTTGCACTCTACCAGTAGCTTGGCGAGTACAGAATCAGGAGAGCTCATACAGTATTAACGGTCTCTATTCTGCTTGTAAAGTTTTTTAATTTCAATACGGAACTTCATGAACACTGATATGAGAGGATGAAAAAGACAAGAAACATTTGAGATGTGGGTGTGAAGCAGAATGGAGAGGATATGGTGAATGGAGAGAGTGAGTAACGGGAGAGTTTTCGAAAGGGTTAGTGAGAGAAGAAGATTGCTGCAGATCATAAGAGAAAGGAAGAAGAACTGGGTGAGACATTCATTGAGATGAACACACGCATTAGAAGGACTAATTTATGGAACAAGCTTGAGAGGCAGGAGGAGATACAAGACGACAGACAATACAAAGAGAACTGGAAATCAAGCAGGTCTGAAGAAGGATAGTAGAAGACAGGAGGGCATGGAGACTTACAATGTGGGAACCTACCTTATGGCAGAACGCTAATGATGATTATGATGGAGATGATGATAATAATTCTGCAAGACTTCTATTCAGAAGTTGTTGTTGGCATCTCAGTAGTTTGTGTGATCAGTCAGACAGCAGGTTGCACGAATCTCAGCAGCATGCTTGGCACCACGGCAATACGTGTGTAACCTAAGCAGCTGGGTGTTGCCTCAGAGGCAACTAGTGGTGACTGTGCCGACGCAAGGAAGGCATCCATGACAGCCAGAGAGCTTAGGTGATGGCGGCCATGAACAGCAGGTGAGGTGGGCAGGTGCTGACCTCAGAACTGAGGACCCTCGGAGGTGACCACAGTTTCAGACAAAGGCACCCTAGAGGAGATCTTCACTTGGTGGCATCAGATCAAGAGCCATAAGCATCATCTTTAGCCATTGCTTGTAGACCAGCAGCTAGCTGATGATGCTGCTAGGCAAAGTGATGCTGCTTGGTCCCACAATGGACTGACAGCTAGCACAGAGACTATCTCGGCATTGCCTGCAGCTGGAAGTCCTAGTTACCCTGGCCTGCTATGTTATGACAGGAATCAGCCTCCAGTCATGTAGGTGACTACATAAGTGCAGCATTGTGCCACAGCGTTCTTGTCTCCCCAGTTGTATTCAGTAACTCCTCATTAGTTACGTGATCTACCCATCTTATCTTCAGCATTCTTCTGTAGCACCACATTCCAAAAGGTTCTATTCTCTTGTTTTCTAAACTGTTTATTGTCCATGTTTCACTTCCATACTCGGCTACACTCCAGACAAATACCTTCATAAAAGACTTTCTAACACTTAAGTCTATACTCGATGTTAGCAAATTTCTCTTTTTGAGAAACGCTTTTCTTACATTGCCGTTCTACATTTTATATCCTCTCTACTTCAGTCATCATCACTTATTTTGCCGCTTAAATAGCAAAATTCATCAACTGCCTTAAGTGTCTCATTTCCTAATTTAATTCCCACAGCTAAACCTTTTAGGCACTTAATATAAAATGTATGTATGTGTGTGTATGTACATACGTATTGAACTGGGGACCTATAAACGATGGAGAGGCTTTGTCCCTGCCCTAGCTCTCAGTGGTACACAACCCCACAACAGGCTACAGCAGTCCACTCATTCCATCGCTGACCCACATCGAGCCTAGGGTTATTGTGCGGTTCAGCCTCCAATGGAGCTCCCCCTCCCCCCCCCCCCCCCCTGGGAACATCTCATTCCAGAAAACTATAACCCCAATATTTACGTGGTAAAGTAATTATGGTGTACGCGTACCTGGAGACAGTATTTGCACAGCAATCACTGACATAGTGTAACTGAGGTGGGATAAGGGGAACCAGCCCACATTCGCTGAAGCAGATGGGAAACCTCCATAAATCCATCCACAGGCTGGCTGGCACCCCGGACCTTGACACTAATCTGTCGTGGGGGTTGTGCCGGGGACCAACAAACCTTCTCACTCAGGAAGCAGTGCGTTAGACCACACAGCTAGCCAGGCGGGCTAAAATGACATAGTAGCACTGCGTTCTCACTCTCTTACATTCGTATTTACACCTTCTACACTGACTGTCCACTCTAGCATATGGTGCATGTTGGGCAGTACACAACCATTCAGACCTCAGGGATGACCCACTGGATTGGTATGTAATGGAACGCAATTTCATGTGGGTGGATGTCTCTCTGCCATTGACAGACATTGGGTGTAATTATGGCACAAGTGAGGATCAGCACCAAGATGGCTTCCAAGGAAAAAATTTCTGTTACAATGACACTGTGTTGGCGTGTGCTGTGCTATTGCTGAATATGTTGGAAGGAACGTTCTGTCCTAATACGCCAGTTACGTGAATCTGTGAGCTTGTCAAGGTATCTAGGGTATTGTTCAGACCAGTTGCCAATAGCTGTTTCAATTTACTGAATTCATCTTCACGTTCCGACGGCCAGTGAAACTTCAGTGAGAGCTATCTCTGCATATTTTGATACAAACTTTCTATAGTAATTTGATAGACCCGAAAAAGATTGTAAGTCCTCTGTATGTGGTGTCAGAAAATCCTGTACAGCTTTTACTAATCTGCAGTCTGTCCTGAATTCCTCACTACTACCCACACGTCCTAAATATTGTACTTCCTCTAGTGCAAGGTGCAGTGCACATGGTTTCGCGTCTATTATTTAATAGATGTGTCTGTGCCTAGGCATTGTATGTTAGAGTTCATGATGTTGAGGTGGTTAGCGTTCGAACGTGAAAGGGGCGACGGTTCGACATCTGCCAAGACTTAATTTTTAATCTATAATTTTTTCATGAGTGGTCATATAATGTAATTTATAAGGCATTTGAAAGGTAATATAATTTAAAAAATACCATGTGTATTTGCGTGAAGTTGAATTTCATGCTATTTGATTACTTACTATTAAATTTAATTATTAGAACAAACATATTTGTAGCTATCGACAAGTAAATGAGGAAACGTGTAGAGTTCTCCTGAAAATGAATGCCTGTTATGATTTGCGAAATCCTTTATATGTGCAGTTCGGTAATGCTCCTGGAACTACTTTGCACCTCGACACTTCGAGCTGCAGACACAGAGGCAGGCCTCGTTTGGCAGTCAACCTGCGTAGTGGTGACATATTGCTAATGTAGCAAGAACTAATGGTGTAGGTGCAAAATTTTTGAATATGACAGAATTTATACTTGCATTACAAAAAGAAAGGTCGTATTACGGAACTCGAAAGCTAAGCACTCAACCATCATGAACTCTAAAGTCCAGCACCTAAGCACAGATACATCAGTTACGTAAACTTATCTTGCGACTTTCTCGGAATTTCCAGAGTGTTGCAACTTGCTATTTGCACATCACGTTTTTTTAATGTCCTACTAAATGTGTACACAGTCTGAAGTAAATCCGTGATCCCAAGGCAGTGGCCTCCCCTTGTTAGACACTGTTTTGACCGATAGTCGACTTTGTGTTTTCTGTCGCCTTTCAGCACAATAACGCAGCACACATTGCCGAGGAAAATGATGTATGTAAAACCGTCTGCACGCACAGTGAGGCAACATATGGATATGATAGCGCACTTGCATATAGTACACCCCGTTTACTACTTTTTGCAAACGCGTTTCCGTTCTAATACCTGCACTGGTGGGAGAGGATAGAGGTGTCGTCTGGACGCACCTCTGTAGACTGTGGAACAGTGACGCAGTTGCGGGCTGGGTTTGCAGCTCTTGGCAGCATCACGGAGGTCAGTCTGGAGCGGAGCCGCGACCTGGGGCGCGCATCCACGCGCACGTCATACGTGAGGGAGAAGCCGGCGTCGGTGGCGAGCGAGCGTCGTTCGCAGTCTCTGCGGCACCGCTAATGCCAACGTAAGTTCTAGCCTCTAGGTTCACCACCACACTCGTTACAAAGAAAAGCAGTGATCACATGATGGCAATGATTGTGCCAATACTTCTTGTAGTAATTTTCGTAATACCAGAGCCGTCCAATGTACACTGAAGAGCCAAAGAAACCTGTACACCTGTCTAATATAGTGTAGGGCCCCCGCGAGCATGCAGAAGTGCCACAACACGATGTGGCATGGATTTGGCTAATGTCTGACGTTGTGCAGGAGGCAATTCACATTATGAATCCTGCAGGGCTGTCTATAAATCAGTAACACTACAAGGGTGTGGAGAACAGCAGGCTGCAAGGCATCAAAGATATGCCCAATAATGTTATGTCTGGATAGTTTGGTGGCCAGCAGAAGTGTTTAAACTCAGAAGAGTGTTTCTGGAACCACTCTGTAGTAGTTCTGCACGTGTGGGGTGTCGCATTGTCCTGCTGGAATTGTCCAAGTGCGTCGGAATGCACAATGGAGATGAATTGATGCAGGTGATCAAACAGGAAGCTTATGTACATGTCACCTGTCAGTGTCGTAGTTAGACGTATCAGGGGTCCCGAATAACTCCAACTGCACACGCCCCACGCCATTACAGAGCCTCCACCAGCTGGAACAGTCTCCTGCTGATATGCAGGATCCATGGATTCATGAGATTGTCTCCATACCAGTACACGTTCATCTGCTCGATACAATTTGAAACGAGATTCGTCCGACCACGGAACATGTTTCCAGTCATCAACATTCCAATGTCGTATGTTGACAGGCCCAGGCGAGGTGTAAAGCTTTGTGTCATGCAGTCATCAAGGGTGCACGAGTGGGCCTTCGGCTCCAAAAGCCCACATCGATGATGTTTCGTTGAATGGTTCGCATGCTCACTCTGTTTGATGGCCCAACATTGAAAAATGCAGCAATTTGTGGAAGGGTTGCACTTCTGTCACCTTGAACAATTCTCTCCAGTCCTCGTTGGTCCCATTCTGCCACGATCTTTTTCGAGCCGCAGTGATGTTGGAGAGTCCATGTCTTAGCAGATTCCTGATATTCATCGTACACTAGTGAAATGGTTGTACAGGAAAAATCCCACTTCATCGCTACCTCGGAGATGCTGTGTCCCATCACTCGTACGCCGACTATAACACCACATTCAAACTCACTTAAATCTTGATAACCTGCCATTGTAGCAGCAGTAACCAATGTAACAACTGTCTTATATAGGCGTTGTGGACCTCAGCGCCGTATTGCGATTGTTTAGATATCTCTTTGAATAGGCATGACTATACCAGTTTCTTTGGCGCTTCAGTGTATAATGCCCTACTTTTTACACAGCCATTAACATACTTTGTATTAAAAAAAACGATACACCACCAAGGAATTATCCTAATTGGACGGAAATCGATGGATATGATGTATACGTGCAGACAAACAAATGATTATAATTTCAGAAAAATTGGATGATTTGTTCAAGAGGAACGCCTTCACAAACTGAGCAAGTCAATAATGCACTTGTCCACTGCCAGCTCTTGTGCAAGCAGTTATTCGGTTAGGCATTGATTGGGTGTCTTTTTGGGGGATATTGTGTTAAATTCTGCCCAACTGTCTTGTCAGATCCTGAAAACCTTGAACTGGTTGGAAGGTTCCACCCATAATGCTGCAGACGTCCTGAATTGGAGAGATCCAGCGAACTTTCTGGCCAAGATAGGGTTTGCCAAGCATGAAGTAAGCAGTAAAATGTCTCACCGTGTGTGAATGGCCATTATCAATCCCCAGGATGGATTGCCCTGAACGGCGCTGATGACCTCGATGTTGAGCGCCCATAAACCCCAACACACACACACACACACATTGCCCTGAAGGGCAACAAAACGAGGCATAGAACATCGTTGATACATTACTCTGCTGTAAGGGTGCCGCAGATGGCAACCAAAGGGGTCCTGCTATCAAAAGAAATGGCACACCCTAGACTGTCACACCTGGTTGTCGGACTCTACGACAGGCGACAGTCAGCCTTGTATCCCACCACTGTCCCGGGCATCTCCAGGCACGTCTTCGTACATCATAAGAGCTCAGTTCAAAGTGGGCTCATCACTGGAGGCAATTCCAGTCGAGTAAGTGAGATTCAAGGCTGAATGTGCCCGACACCACTATAAACGGGCTTGTTGGTGTGTAGAGAGGAAATGGTTGTCGGGGAAACGGACGACATGAGCTCGACCATCTTTTGGTCAGCCACTTGTTAATATTTCTTGTGATCACTGAAGCAGCCTTACATACCGGATTGACGATAATGATGAATCTGGGGCTCCGATTGCCTCTCTGGCGATCGCTCAGTCCTGACGTTCTGTGATCACTCTAGGTCGACCGGTTCCTTCGTGACACCATGTTCAGCCGTAGTTCATCCATTCTGGCCAACATCACCGAATAGTGGCTTTGCTCCTATTCACATACTGTGCGATTCACCGATTACTCCTACTGGATTCTTTCAGCCCAACTACAAGACCTCTCTCATATGCTGACACGTTCATATATTGCTCACGCGCCTGCCTGCGAGGCATAGTTATTGGCCAATTGAGAACACGAAGTGCAATTCAAAAGGCTTTGTACCCCGGTGTCGTCATGTCTCTTTTTACTATTCTTGCCAGATGCTTGGTTAAACTGCGCTCTAGCGTCACATATTCATCTATTGGCCATCAAATTTTACAATTTGACATTTTACTTTCATACCTGTATCAATATCAATTTGTGACCGATTTTCATAACTCCTTCGTAATAGGTCAGATTTTTTTTTTGTCTTACAGTATATATAAGGAAACGTGCTCTAGATTTCTTTGTGCTACACGTGTGTGAAGTTTGGACTGATGCCAGAGCCTTAGTGAAACTCAAATTGTCACCTACAAAAGACACTCGTTACTAGTAATGTGCTGCAGTTGAATGCATGGTTGCGGGAGAAGAATTCGTAGTGAACATCCATAAACAATTGTGTTCAGTGTACGGTTCTGGCGGTGTTGAGTGATGGGTAAAGAAAGTTAAAGTGTTCGTATATGCAGGAACTGAGCTGCATGATCGGCTGCAGCCACTGTTCACGACTTGGTGAATCGTGCAGATGATATCTTTCGCGCAAACAGGCGCATCACAATTGGCTCGAAAGTGTCGGTGAGAATTGTAAGCGCTTGTGCAGTGATTGCCACTGCTGGATATTGAAAGGTGTGTTCAAGATGAGCTCCACAGAAGCCTACAATAGACTACAAGATTCGGACAGAACCATCGACTTCATCTGAATTGCTGAAGCAGTTTGACGCCAGGGACAGGCCTTACTGTCATGCGTCGTCGTCGTCGTTGTTGTTGTTGTTGTGGTCTTCAGTCCTGAGACTGGTTTGATGCAGCTCTCCATGCTACTCTATCCTGTGCAAGCTCCTTCATCTCCCAGTACCTACTGCAACCTAAATCCTTCTGAATCTGCTTAGTGTGTTCATCTCTTGGTCTCCCTCTACGATTTTTACCCTCCACGCTGCCCTCCAATACTAAACTGGTGTTCCCTTGATGCCTCAGAACATGTCCTACCAACCGATCCCTTCTTCTAGTCAAGTTGTGCCACAAACTACTCTTCTCTCCAATCCTATTCAATACCTCCTCATTAGTTATGTGATCTACCCATCTAATCTTCAGCATTCTCCTGTAGCACCACATTTTGAAAGTTTCTATTCTCTTCTTGTCCAAACTATTTATTGTCCATTTTTCACTTCCATACATGCGTTGCTATAGGTGACAAAAACAGTGTGCATCCCTTTGAGCCAGAAACAAAAAGCATTAAAAGGAGTGGCGCTACCTACAACAGCCAAGAAACAAGAAATTGAAGCAGCGTCTTCGGCTGGCATGATGGCAGCGTTTTGGAACAGAGATGATGTCATTCTCATGGATGCGTTGCCAAAAGGGTCAGTCATTAACTCAGTGGCACATGTGAAGATTCTGAATGAAGACAAGAACCTCTTTCGTTATGTTCGGTCTGATGAGAGTCCGATAGAAGTCTTGATCCAACATGACAATGCATGCACACATGCCAATCTCAGATTCTCGAACTCATCGCCAGGTAACTGGGTTGGACATCATTGTCTCATCCACCGTATAGCCCAGACCTGGTGCCTTCAGGCTTCCATCTGATTGGCCCACTTTAGTATTCTCTACCTGGCACAAACTCCGAAGATGATGGCAGCATAGTTCATGCGGCAAAAAACGTGGCACAGAAAAAAAGCTTTCACTAAAAGGGAATGGATGTTATTAAAGAACGCTAGTGTAAGATCATACATTGTGATCGAGGCTATGTAGAAAAACACTACACGCAAGAGAAACATTGATTGATATTGTCACCAAATTCTAATTCTTAAGTTACATAGGGAAATTAAATGATGGAACGCTATTTATTGAACGGCCTTCATATGTCATTGTCATGGAGATGCAAAACGAAAGATAGGAAGAAAGGTAGATTATGGTTTAGAGAGATTAGTAAGGAAGCAGTGTCACATGTGTCGATACTCCACGAATCACAATAAAACTCGTGACAAAGGATACGTTTTACTGGCCCTTGTATGCTATAAGCCATGGAAATTGCAACACCAGGAAAGGTAGTTAGTTTTACTTTCTGTGCAATAAGCAATATAATAGCAAGGCTGCATAATTAAATTTGTAGTTGATTTGTAAGTGTACATGGTGCTAAACCTCTTCCATTTCTGGTGGCAACAACAACTCCAATCCAATTGCGTACTGACTCTAGCTGAGCTAGGGTGGCGGATTATGGCGCCTCATTCCATGCTGCTGCAACTCTATTGCCACAGTAGATCAATAGTAGTGGCTGGTGGGCGATGCCATGCTGAGCCTTTGGCAACTGTAAGAAGATATTTTCGATGAGTCAGAGGTCTGAAGATCGTCTTTGCCACAGCAACAGACGAACACCCTCCACACTGAGAGTGGTCAGGACACTATGGGCTAGAATCTGTCTTTGAAATGTAGCAAGCCATTTAGACTTGTTTCACTTTAAAGACCCCAGTTGGGTTGAAAGATGTTAGTAGTGCACCAGTAATTCTGTAATTAAATGTGCTGCACAATTAGATGCATGTTAAACAACTTGACGATAGTTGAATTCTGGGTTTGATTTATGTGTGAAGGTATTTTAGTTTGGCTGTAGTTTCTTTTGCTGGGAAGCAGCCGTGGGTTGAACGGCTGTTTCACCTCGTCGGTGACAGAAACAACATTTATGACCCCTTAGCAGAGGCAGCAGTGGAGGAGATAGGTATCAGGGCCCCAAACTGCCCTGCTTTCTAACAGGCAGAGGGCCGCTGAAAGGTGTGGAGGGAGAAGACATTTGCAACCGACAGTTTAAGTTCTGAGATACAGAGTCCTCTTGGGCTGCCGGAAACTAAAGCTATTCTCTTGTGTCTGGAGCGATTCCATCAAACGAAGGTGGAGACGGAAGGCAGAACTCTACCAGCAATTTTTACGATCTTAGCACAAGCCCAGATCTGGGGGGGGGGGGGGGGGGGAGAGAGAGGAGGGGAGGCAACCAGGTATCTGCTCCATGCAGCAATTTCAGGGCGCGCCAAACTCTTGAAGAAGAAAAAAAACTTGTTTCACAAAGTGCCTAGTATCCAGTGCTCGTTGGTCTATGGATTATTCGTATTATTAAACGAATTTCTGAACGACTGACAAGCTGAATTTTGAATGTGTGCATAGTGTACGTGGTGCCCTTGGCAGAGAAATCCCCATCGCATCAAGAAATAAAAAAACTTTCCTGCAGACAAATGGGGTGGGGCTGTATGAGCTGTGCCGAATAAACCTGAATGGGTGAATACCAATTGCTGTTTGCTTATGTGGCTGGATGGGTGTGCAAATGATCAGCATTGTTATATTTATTAGCGAAATCCATAGATTCAGTTTACCATAGTCGAAATAAACGACTAACAGGAATAACAGGTGTGAATGATGACGTATTATCTTCTCGGAGTATCCAAGTAAATGAAATTTTGACAGAAAATTTTTGCCAAAACGCTACACTACTAAGGGTCACTTATACAATCACCTGTTAGCAGCCACTAAAATTCTATTTCGGGAATACCCCGGAAAACGCGTTGTCTGAGCCTGTAATAACGCCTAACTGGAGAATAAGCGTGGGATAACAGAACTGGTGATTCTGGAAGCGTTAATGAAGTTAACCAGTGAATAAGTTCTGACAATGGCAGGAACAGTTACAGAATTAGTGATGACATGATTGTTTGGTTGAATGTGGAAGGAGAAGAAATGGGGCGTCACATAAATTATATGGGAGAATATGACGGTTCCAAATTTGTATAAAAATTTCGTGCTACATCTTTTCGATCTCATGCTTGAGAAGCTGGAGCGTATGAATGAAATGTGTAACTATTTCGTAGTATAAAACTTTTTGCTTATAGTAGGCCTAATAGGGATTTGATATTGGTACTTCGTGCATTATGTTCTGTCGCGTTATTTATGTAAATGAAGTACATAAGAATGACCATTTGTGACAAAACAGTCTCGCTTGTTTGGCATGAATTATAATTGTTGCAATATTAGAAAGGCCTATTTCGTTTTATCTAGGAGTGACAAAATTGACGTAATCAAATCGAGAAACCATGCAAGTGTTGGGTTCTATTCGTATTAACAGATTTTTCAACATTACACAACGACATTTTGATTTTCCATGTAGCAACATGTTTGACGAACTTTGATGAGGTAACATATTATTTCACAGAAAGGAAAACACGCCATGTACAGCTGTAGCAAGATTAGAGAGAAAAAAATGCTGGGACCTAAGGATTGAAGAAATTTGTGCTGTCTTGCTTGTCTCTTGTCTTTACTGGTTTTATGTTTCCTATATTTAATTTTATGTAACACGAAAGAAAAAGTTATTATTTAACGGGCAATAAAGAGTGCAAATTTTCTGAAGATTTCTTATTATCCCGGTAACAAATAATCCCACCCTATATTAGTTGTGAGCTTTTTTAAGGGCGGGTATGGTGTCAAACTGCCTGACTGGCAGCAGGAGAGGCCCCGCACGACATTTTAACTTCCACTGTCCTGAATATAGGTTCGATGGCTTCCACTACAAAATATATTTGTTCGAATTCCACAAAGCGAACGACAGTGACATGCAATGGAAGAATTCTGAGTGAAGAAGTTTGGCACGACACTTTGTCACTCTTAACACCAAATAAAATCTCTTACATTTCCTCGAGCGTATATGTTTAATATATCAAACTCTTCAGAAAGATGTGTGCTACAAAATGAACACATTTTTGAAAAATCGATTTTTTTAGTTTTTTGACATCGTGTCTCAAATGCAGGGGGGGGGGGGGGGGGAACTATCAATTTTATGTCCCGCCAATACAGGATTATCATAAATCTGGGGCTGTCTTAGCACAGAGCAGACATTCCTGAAAAGAAACTAACTTCCACGTATCCCATCCCAGTAGCTTCCTGGCTGCACTTGTAAGAAACACAATACAAAGAGAAGCATGTGCAGGCCAGAATGGTGTGAGGAACTTCTGGCCACCGGGACGACCAGCTGATAGATAAGTGCTGCATGATGTCAGAGGCGAAGCTCCCAGTTCGTGTAGTGAGGCATTTTTCTGGAACTACAACACATGAGATCGCCAGAAAAATGTAACAACACTAGCACTGGCGTACTATGGTTGTTCAGATTACGCCATGTGGAGCAACATCGAAAAATGGCAAATTGAGGTCATCGGCTGCTGCAGCCACCTTCTAAAGATTGCGGGGCACGCTGCTGTCCACTCGGGATTTTTTGTCCAGAGACAACACACTGGGCATTGTAACAGCTATATTGCAGCCTGTATTGGACGAAAGTGAGATACTTGCAGATTAGGCAGAGTAATTGCACCCACGCATTAGTTCACGTGTAAACACAAGCTGTTTTTGACAGCCACAGCAACTGTTCTTGCAAGATTTTTGTGCCTGCAAAAGTTGTTAAGTTCAGACAAGCGGCCATTTTTTTTTTTTTTTTAAAAAAAAAAGCTTATGTGAAAATCAAGGAATGAGTCTGAGGGAACATGGTATAGTTGTAGGTAAACAACTAGAATTCTCTCATATACCATATACAGATTTATTCACACTTAGCGTCTACACAGATACAAGTCCGGAGGCTAACTGCCGTTAGCGTCCAACATCCTGCCCCCAAAGCCCTCTCCTCAAAGATAGCACACTTGCGCACAGAACAAATATCGATTTTTATGGCGCTCTACGCCACATAGCCCCCCCCCCCCCCCCCCCGCCCAGTATGGAGTACGTCCCTGTGAATGAGAGGGGTGAGAAGTTAGGAAGGTAACGCACAGTTCTTCTGCGTCAGGCGGAAGCGGTCGACTGGTAGGAGACCGGGGGCTGAAACCCGGTACGTCGACGGTGAAGTCAGCAAGCGACGCCGGCGGCTGAAGATGACATCCCGTCCTGGAGTGGAGGTGTAGCACTTCGTCAGCCGGCAGACGGAGAATCACCTTGCCAGAAGGCCTAACAAAGGCACGCAAATTGCCACACGCAGCACTTCTGCTCAATTTAAAGCGGCGCACCACACGAGATTCTGCACTTCCTTCCTCAGTATTGTCACACGCGAGTACCACACACACCGTATCACCATCTACGACAACAGATAATTTATGTATGTCATCAGGGTGCACATGTGTTGTGAATTCTTGGATGGCACCTGTACGAGCAATGGTAGGGAGGCAGGGAGGTGTGGGAAAGCCATGGCAGGGGGAAGCATCTGCTAAGAGGGGGGTGGCAGGTGCACTGGACTGCGCAGGAGACAACCTCGGGCGATCAGCTGACAGACGAGGGAGTGTGACCGAAGGCAACGAGGAGCCAGCGTGGATTGAATGGCGTGACAAAGAGCTGTCACACGAAGATGGTAACACAATGGTAGAATCCGAGTGGTTGGCAGTTCGACTGCGAGGGCTGTGAGGAGTGAAGCCCCGGAAAGATTGGCCACTCGAATTAGATGAACGCGGAGAAGGAGCAGTGCTCAGCAGAGAAGCACGCTGTGGAGAATCAATACCCAAATGCATGGTGTGGTAAGATGGATGGCCGCTCGAAGCAGGAGTGGGAGAAATAGAGGCAGAATCAGGGAGGTTCACCTGAGGCTCAATGAAAGCTGGTTTCACTCGGTTGAGTGAGACCGTGGTTACAGAGTCTTTTATGAGGAGATCCATGTTATTCTCAGAGCGTTTGACGACCTTGTAAGGACCTGTGTAGGGCGACTGAAGCGGGGCTTTGACTGAGTCGTCTCTGAGAAACACATACTCACAAGAGTCTAGTGTGTGCGGTACATACACGCGCGGAGGTGTATGAGCAGCTGGAGGCGGCGGCTGAATTTTGCTGCAGTGCAAGCGCACCCGCTCAAGAAGTGAAGGGAGTGCAGAGGGCCGTGGAAGTGGGGTCAGGGTGACTAATTCTCCAGGCAAAACCAGAGGTTGGGCATACACAAACTCGGCTACGGAACCCTTGAGGTCTTCCTTGAAAGTCGCACGAAGGCCAAGGAGCACGAAGGGCAGTGCCTCTGTCCATAGTGAGTCATGGCAACGCAGGGCAGACTTTAAGGTGCGATGCCATCACTCAACAAGCCCATTGCTTTGGGGGTGGTATGTAGAAGTATGAATTTTGACAATACCACACATTTTACATAAGTCAGAGAAAACTGAAGACTCGAATTGTCGCCCCTGGTCAGTGGTGAGGTAAACAGGTGAGCCAAATCTAGAGATCCACGAATCTAAGAATGCTCGACTTACTGTCTCGGTGGTAATGTTTGGAATAGGCACAGCCTCAGCCCACTGAGTCATCCTGTCAATAGCTGTAAACAAGTAACAGAAACCCTCAGAGGGGGGCAAAGGACCTACGAGGTCAACATGAACATGGTGAAACCAGCCTGGCGGTTGGGCAAAACAGCCAAGGGGTGGAGAAGTGTGCCTGGAAACTTTGTTCTGTTGACACACCATGCATCCCCTTGCCCAAGACTGACAGTCACGGCGCATGTCTCTCCAGACAAACCGTTCAGTTACTAGACGGGTGGAAGCTTTGGCACCGGGGTGTGCTAATGTGTGTAGTTTGTCAAAGACCTGGCATTGAAGGGGCTTAGGAATGAATGGCCGCAACGTACCAGTCGATTCATCACACCACACTAAGTCAGATATGCCAGGGAAAGTAGAGCATACCGGTTGGAGAGAGGAGCTGTGGTCTGAAATTAACTGCATGGTATCGGGGTCTGCCGATTGCAACCGAGGTAGGTCCATTAAGTCAATTAAGGTTGTGACAGCACCAACATGCAAGAGAAAATCAGCGACCACATTGTCCGCTCCTCGGATGTAGCGAATGTCATTTGTAAATTGCAAGATGTAATCGATGTGACGAAAGCGTCGTGGGGGCGGATCAGCCGCAGGATTTTTTGTGGCAGGAACCAACGGCTTGTGATCAGTGAGCACATAGAAATCTCGTCTCTCAACATCAGTTCTGAAGTGTCTTATGGCCTCGTAAACTGCAAGTAATTCTCTGTCGGATGCTGAGTATTTCTTCTGCGCGTTGTTTAGCGTTTTTGAGAAAAACTGCAGGGGGGTCATAAGATCGTTGTATGTCTGACTCAGTACTGCGCCGATAGCATTGTCACTAGCGTCAGTAGTGATAAACATTGTGGCGTCCGTCCGTGGGTGAGCAATAGTGACAGCAGAGGCCAACAGCTGTTTGAGTTAATTAAATGCCATGTCCATGTCTGGTGTTCATGGTACCTGGCGGGTGCCAGAAGTTTGTGGGCCAGCGAGAGCATCTGTAAGAGGAGCCTGCACCGCAGAAGCGGCTGGCAAATGTTTCCGGTAATAATTAACTGTTCCGATGAACCTGTGTAATTCCCTATAGGTCTGAGGGCGTAGCATCTGGAGAACAGGCTTGATCGTGTCATGTGGTGGTGTCAGACAGTCCGATGACACAACATAACTTAGGAATGTGACGGATGACTGGTGCAATTGAGTCTTTTTATTGTTCAGTTCAATACCAGCGGTTGCTAAAATATCCGTCACGACTTGAACACGCTCCTCACTCTGTTCTAAAGTAGAAGCAAAAGCCAATATGTCGTCCATGTATACGAAACAAAAGTCTAGATGGGATAAAGTTTGATTGATGAATCGCTGCCACGTTTGGGGGGCGTTTTTCAACCCAAATGGCATAAATTTGTATTGGAACAGCCCAAAGGGAGTGGTCATGGCAGTCTTTTCAATGTCCTCCAGAGCCATAGGAATCTGATGAAATGCGCGCTTACAGTCCAAAACAGAGAAGTACTTTGCACCTGCGAGCGCATGATTGAAGTCTGCAATGTGTGGGACCGGATATTTATCAATGATGGTGCGGGCATTTAAATGCCTATAGTCTCCGACCATACGCCAAGTACCATCTTGCTTTTGGTCAAACAGGATAGGACTAGCCCAGCAACTGGAAGAAGGTTCAATTATTCCCTTTTGTAACAGATCGTCTAATTGTTCTTTTGCAATTTTCATAAATTCCGGCTTGAGGCGGCGTGGACGTTGCGATATGGGCGGCCCATCGGTTAGACGTAACCGATGAACTGTGCTGTTAGTGACTACTGCAATACATGGCGCGGCACGACAGTCAGATGTCCGTGAAGCGGAGCAGGCAGTGGCGGACGGGCCAAGCTGTGGCGCTGAGGGCACGGAAGTACAGGTGTGCCACCTGCTCGTAGGCTGCGTAAAGGCCGCACACGTGTTAACATGGGCGAGGTTGGTACATTGGTTCTTGGTAGCGGGCCGTGCCGCTACGAGCGCTGTAGGCACGAGTGGGCGTGGCCGGACAGCAGATGGCCGTAGTTCATTGCCGCGAGCTTGACAAGTTAATTGTCCATTCGGAACGCAAGGAGCATGAGCACTCGGGCATACCCTATCATTGAAAAAGGGGGTGCTGACACAGTTTACAGAGTTCACAACATTGTTGTTAACATACGCGGGCACGGGAACACCAGATTGCCACGGACTGACCTTGTCTGTAGCCGACGAGTCGTCTGCTTGTAGTGCCGCGAGGCGTTGTTGTGTGGAGGCCAACTCGTGGTGTACATCGCGGAGATGCAGCAGCATTTCCATACGTCACATCTGCAACTTCGAAGACTTGGCACACTCCACTAGCCACTTGTTTGTCCAAGATTGCAGCTCCAAGGATAGGTTCACACACTTCTTAGCACAGCACACATGTTTGGTGTTAGCCGAACTGTTACTCGGCGAAGCGAAAGGAATATGTTTGTTAAGGGCGGGGTAAAACATAGTATTTTGCACAAAATCTAGTGACAACTGATAGTGCTTGAGGAAATCAATTCCGAGAATAGGTTCTTCAATTGTTGACACTAGAAACGTCCACTCCAGCTTGCACTCGGGCGAAAGTTTCACTGTATACAAAGTGGAACCCGAACACTGTAGGGTAGACAAGTTCACTGCACGAAGTACTGTTTTGTGTGGTTGCACTTTATTGGTTGCTAGGCGAACCGGCAGCAAAGAGACGTCTGCGCCAGTGTCTACCAGAAAACATACGCCTGATCGTAAATCGCGAACATAGACTCGACCACACTTACTGTTATTGTCCGAAACGGAATGCAACGTGGGATGGTGCCTATTGTTTACATCGCAGGAGGTGGCACCGTAGCCTACCTGCGGTTGGAGTTTGGGTAAGAACACGGTGATTGGCATTTGCGAGCTTGCTCCCCGAATCTCGCGTGGAAGAAACAGTAAGGTTGGGCGGGCCTGTGCTCCTGTGAGCGGTTGCTAGGTGACGGAGTATGTGCCCCAGAATCTTCCACAGAGGCCGATGCACTGTCGTTGCGAGGAGTTGAAGGTGCAGTCCGGGCGGCTAGTTTAACAAACTTGCTATTAGCAGCACCAGACAAGGGTATGGCGTCAGAAAGCATCTTAGTGCGGTCACGTCCAGAATGCAGTGCACGGAGCTCACTTTGCCTGGCGGAGTATGCTCTGTCGGCGGCGTTTAAACGTTCATTTACTGGCCTATCTTCATACGCAGAGATTGCAGTCTGAACAGGCAAAGGCAGCTTTTCAGTCCAGATTTCTGCGAGCGTGTCATCAGGCATAACTTGCTCATCGACGAGCAGACGGATGCACCGCCACAGCTGGGATGGAGACCTGTCGCCGAGACGCTCTTCGTAGATGAGCTGTCACACATTTTCTCTCCTGGTTTTAGAGACGCGCTCCAGTATCGTCTGTTTCGCCGCAGCATACTTCCCTGCTAGGGGGGGTGCTTTGACCAGATCGTAAATTAAATCGACCCGGTCGTGAAGATGGTTCATGAGGCAGGCGAAGCATGCGTCGTCGTCCAAAGCCCAGACATTGAATGTTTTCTCAACCAGGTTAAACCAGAACTCTGGGTGAGCGGGTTTGAAGTCTGGTAATTTCGGCAGATTCGGCACTGCAGTCACTGCGGAGGTGCGCCTATTACTTCGGACGGAAGTAGAGCATGCAGAAGATTGCGAGTCCGAATTATTGGCATCCCGTAATGCGGGAATCGCGAAATTCACTTGACGCCGGAGGGGCGGCTGAGAAGCGGCGGACGCTCGAATGGTGTGAGGATCGTAGTCAAAATGCGCATTCTCATTGACGTGGTAGCTCGGAGAGAAGCCACAAGTGCTTAAGTGCGCCGGTGAATGTCGGTCATGCACACAGTATTCACTCGATCGTGGGTGGTGGGGCTGGTTGTAGATGTCGGAGTAATTACTGTCCAGCACAGAATTGTTGACTTGATTAGAAGCAACACAAGAATCCCACACACGTCCACTAGGATGCACACTTGGTGTGATATTTGCTGTTTGGCGAGCATTGAACACCTGTTGACTAGCCGGTGCGGAAGGATACACACGTGGCGGGAACTGATTCGAGTTTGAATTTACTACTGGATTTTCCAAAGTAGCAAAACCTCGCTCTACGCCATGAACTGTATTGAATTGTGTGTTCAACACAGGAGTAGGAATGTTCCGACCAACACGCTGTGGAGAACACGTGGGAAGATCCATGCTAACAAAGCCAGAGTCCACGACCATTGGCGTTGGAAGATACTGGCGGCACGCGATGAATTCCACTGCACGTTCTGGCTGAAGGATTCCGAAGATTCTTGCAGCGTGTCCACTACGACGGCAGGAGTGCTGGAGAGATGTTGCTGGAATCCGGGCGGGGGTGAATGCTGAAAGGCCATTGTCTGGAGCTGAACAAAGGCCCTCGCGATCGCGGAGAAACCCGACGCGGTAGGTGCGTAAATAACCTTCGGGCGGTAACTCAGACGCGTATTACACAAAACGGGGCCACCAGTGAGGGAATATGGTATAGTTGTAGGTAAACAACTAGAATTCTCTCATATACCATATACAGATTTATTCACACTTAGCGTCTACACAGATACAAGTCCGGAGGCTAACTGCCGTTAGCGTCCAACATCCTGCCCCCAAAGCCCTCTCCTCAAAGATAGCACACTTGTGCACAGAACAAATATCGATTTTTATGGCGCTCTATGCCACAAGTCTTTTATGTATTCAGTGTAAAAAAATGAGTCATGGTTCGACCTGGATAATATTATTGCTGTGAAACTAAAGTAAAAAACCACAAACGAAATCATCACAAGATCAAAACTTTAGGTTTCATGGCTATTGAGAACATGAAAACATATACACATTCGGTGACTTATTATAGCATTTCACACTGGTACACTTTACTATGTGTTAGCACACACACAATCAATATAGACGTAGCAGAACTGAACAGTACCGCATGTAGAAACTAAGAAAAAAAAACCAGTCAAAGATAATACACACATAGCTTACAACATATCGATATCTTTTAAACGGGTTTGGCCAGCTTAACCAAAATGATGTGAAAAAACTGTGGCAAGTGCAAGGTCGCTAACGTCCATGTATAAACATTGTGACGGATTTAGTTTCGTTTCAACTAAAAAAAAAAAAACCTAGCTCCATACAGTTCAGAAAATCACAATGTTTTTCTTTTCACAATCCTTTTGTCATTATGTCTGCAGGCAGCTGTTTGTATGTAAAGACTTTTTACAACTTTATTGGACACAGCTTCCCTTATATAAGGGGCATTCAAAAAGAAATGAGCCAGAGGCATAATTACAGAAACCTGTATGTTGAAAGTATTGACCCTGGCTGTAGAGACACTTGTCCCAATCAAGGTGGTGAGTGGCTGCCTCATAAAATTTCTGGGGTAGCAGTTTGAACCATTTCCGCATGTACAGCTAGACATCACCATCCAAGATGAAGCAGAACGATTATGCTGAAGTTCTTCTTTGACCAAGATGGCCCCCATCTGATTCACTTTCTGCAGCAGGGGACAACAGTGAATACCAAGCGTTAATCGCAAACCTTGACCACCCTTTGCCAAGTGATCAAATCAAAACAACCAGTCAATCTCACTCGTGTAGTCATTCTGCTCCACGACAATGCAAAGCCTCATATGGCCAACACAGTCATGGCACTGCTGCAGAAATTCAAATGGGAGGTTCTTGGCCACCCTCCATACAGACTGGACCTTTCTCCCTGTGACTATGCCATTTTTGGTCTCCTTAAAGAGGGCAATCAATTCACCTCAGATGATGACGTCCAGCTGTATGTGCGGAACTGGTTAACATTGCAGCCCTGGAAATTTTATGTGGCAGCCATTCACCTTGTGTCACAGTGGGACAAGTGTCTCAACAGCCAGGGTCAATACTTCTAACATACAGGTACTCGTTTCTGTAATTATGGCTCTGGCTCGTTTCTTTTTGAACGCCCCTTATATAATGATGTTGAACATCGATGTGCTTCGACTTTTTATGATTTGAAGGATCAGCACACAAATTCAGAGCACTCTGATTATCATTTAGATTAGATTAGATTTACTTTCATTCCAATTGATCCGTAGTGAGGAGATCGTCCAGGACATGGAACATGTCAGAAAAACAACAATACATGACAAATATTTGCAACTAAAACAAATAAGCTAATGTACCATTCCACAGGTCCCAAGTGGAATGATCGTCATTTTTTAATGAACACTAAGAGTCATTTTACAAATACTAATGCACTGAATTTAAAATAAAAAAGTTTTTTATTTATTTATAAGGTAATAAACATGTAATACAACTACTGTAATACTTATTTACAATGAACACATTACTGCACTGAAATGGTGCAGAAGTTAGATCATACTTACACACACACACACATTTTCAATGAACCCATTACTGCACTGAAATTGTGCAGAAGTTATGTTGTACTTATATACAAATCAGTTGGTTTTACTAAGAAATTCATCAATGGAGTAGAAGGAGTTGGCCACCAATAAACCCTTTAGGCTTCTCTTAAACCGAATTTCATTGGTTGTTAAGCTTTTTATGGCTGCTGGCAAGTTATTGAAAATGTGTGTTCCTGAATAATGCACACCTTTTTGTACAAGACTAAGTGACTTTAAATCATTGTGAAGATTGTTCTTATTTCTAGTATTGATTCCATGAATTGAGCTGTTGGTTTGAAAAAGTGATATATTTTTAATGACAAATTTCATCAAGGAATAAATATATTGGGAAGCAGTAGTTAGTATCCCTAGTTCCCTAAACAGGCTTCTGCAGGATGTTCTTGAGTTCACACCACATATAACTCTTACTGCACGTTTTTGTGCCCGGAAAACTTTAGCTTGGCTTGATGAATTACCCCAAAAAATAATCCCATATGACATTATGGAATGAAAGTAAGCATAGTATGCCAGCTTTTTCATTTTTATATCCCCTATGTCTGACAAAATTCGCATTGCAAACAGAGATTTGTTAAGACACTTCAGCAGTTCTGTGGTGTGCTCCACCCAGTTGAATTTATTATCAAGCTGTAATCAATATGACACACTTATTATAGCTTATCAGTTCATGTAACACGTTCCTTAAATAAATGGCTTCCTGACAAGCTTCAGAAAGAGCCACATACTCAATCTCCATGCTAGAAGGAGCTACAGTCTTATGCTTAATGCTCTGACATGACACTACAGAGCCACATAGCTTAAAAATAAAATCAGTCATGATTTTCTGTCTAAAGAACAATTTGCCCAGTCTGCATCTAAATAACCTCATAATTCTAAATCTCCTTTCCTAAACTTTAGAACATAATTCTTAGTTTCTTTCAGATATTTCAAAATTCACTTAGCACATATCCAACATTTTTTAGTATAAGAATTACTGAGCTGGCTTAAGTAGCTCACACTAAAGAGATATCAGGTCTTTTAAGTACTGATGAATACATTAAGCTACCTATTAGGGCTTGATAAGGTACATCATCAGTTTTAGCTTTTTTATTTAGAAAAACAAATTTGGTTTCAATAGAAGTCTTCACAGTTTTACAGTCTGTCATATTGAACCTTTTCTGCAATTGATCAGTATAGTTCTCTTGACATACAGCAAATACTCCATTAGCTTTATCATATTTTATTTCCATCCCAACACAATTTTTAGCCATTCCTAAATCCTTTACTCTGAATGCTGAATTTAATTTATTTTTCAAAAACTCAGACTCACAAGTCATTTGAAGAAATATAAAAGTCATTAAAATACAAAGGTAAGCATTTATCTTAATGTTTTATAAACAAGCAAGATTCTAAATTAGGTCTTTTATAACCTAGACAACATAAGACATCATTTACTCTTTGATTCCACACTCTGGATGATTGCTTTAAACCATACATAGCCCATTTTAACCTCAAAATTTTTCTCTTATCATTACAAAGATTTAATTCTTTGGGTAGTTGTAGGAAAATATCCTCTTCAAAAAGCAGTCTTTAACATCAAGATGTGTAATGTTCAGATCTTGTTCAATGGATAAATCTATTAGAAGTCTAAGTGTCGAATGCCTTACCAAAGGAGAAAAGGCCTCTTCATAATCAACTCCAGGTTTCTGAGTTTTAATTATTTATTTATTTATTTATCTCTTTTTCCAGTGATCCATGCTGTGACACTATCACAAGATATGGAACGTGTCAATTTCACAAGCTTTTGGCCAGAATTTATGGTAATACACAAAACAAAACAAAAACAGTAAACAGTAACTTAGGTCCCACTACAAAAAAATACATTTTAGAGATAGATAGAGATTACAAAGCAAAAAACAGTAAACAGTAACTTAGGTCCCACTACAAAAATACATTTTAGAGATAGATAAAGATTACAAAATAATAAGTGTTACAGAGAAATAAATATTGCAAAATATATGTTTACAATAAAAATATTCGGTATTACAAATACAAATTTGGGCATACATTTGCAATTTACAATACAAGAAATGTTAAACACAGTAGTTCAGGAACTCTTCTAATGTATAAAATGATCCTTTCAATAGAAACTGCCTTAAGGTTTTTTTAAACAAGAGATCATCATCTACCAAACACTTAATACTTGAAGGGAGGGCATTAAAAATCTTACAGCCACTGAAATGGACTCCTTTCTGCACCATAATTAGATTTGGCTGTTCATAGTGAATATCATGTTTCCTTCTAGTATTGTGACCGTGATATGCACTATTTGCTTAAAGATGGATTTTTCTTTCCTTATGAAGCATATCAACAAGAATATATAATGTGCAGTGGATGTAAGTATTTCAAGCTTCTTAAAAAGATTCCTGCATGTGGCTCTAGGATGGACTGCACACATGATCCTTATGGCTCTTTTTTGTACACACAGTACTTTTTTAGCTAGTGGCTGATTTCCCCAAAATATAATTCCAAATGCCATAATTGCATGAAAGTAACTATAATACGCTGACTTCATGGTTTCCATATTTCTATAAGAAGAAACAATGCGCAATGCGTATGTTGCTAAACTTAGTCTTTTGCACAGATCCACGATGTGGTTTGACCAATTCAGCTTGCTATCAATATGCAAGCCTAGGTATTTTGAGGAATCTACCCCGGTTATTGTCTGCTCACCTATCTTTACAAATATTTCCTCATCTTTGGATGTTTTTTGGAACTGAATGTAGTTTGTTTTACAGTAATTTAAAATAAGATCATTAATGTTGAACCAGTTCACCGTTTCATTTAAAACCTTATTTGCCATTATCTCAAGTTTATCTACTGAATTATCAATAAGTAGTGTAGTGTCATTCGCGAAAATAGTGAATCTACAATATTCCGTAGAGAGAGAAAGATCATTTATAAATATAATAAAAAGTAGGGGGCCCAGAACTGAGCCCTGCGGCACTCCACATGTGATGGTACCCCATTCTGAAGATACTGGAACACAATCTTGACTATCTACTACAACTTTTTGTTTCCTGTTTGACAGATATGAGTTGAGCCATTTCCATGCTGCACCACTTATACCGAGATGTGCAGCTTTTTGTAAAAGAATTTGGTCATTTACACAGTCAAATGCTTTTCTTAGGTCACAAAATACGCCAATCACTTTCAGTTTTTTGTTGATAGATTCCAAGAGTTTGCCAGTAAATGCAAATATTGCATCTTCTGTTGACAAACCTTTCCGAATTCCAAACTGACTTTTGCTGAAGCTATTGTGTTCACTGAGATGCTTAACTATCCTGGCATGCATTAGTTTCTCTAAAACCTTTGAAACGCTTGTCAGTAGTGATATTGGCCTATAGTTAGCAGTATCCGTCTTATCCCCCTTCTTATACAGTGGTTTTACAACTGCATACTTAAGCCTCTCAGGAACTATTCCTTGCTTAAGTGACGCATCAAAAATGTGGCAAAGGACTTTACTTACATGGCTGGAGCAGTATTTTAATAATTTGTTTGAAATGTTGTCAATTCCAGCAGAGTTTTTACTTTTCAGGGATTTAACAACTCTTTCAATTTCTTGAACAGTGACTGTTTTTACCTTCATGTGTTGTACTGAACCAGGTACTCTAGCTTTCAAAAGATTGATGGCTTGCTTCATGGACCCTTGTAAACCTATTTTTTCTGTTACTGTTAAAAATTGTTGTTGAATGTGTCTGCAACTGTTTTTGGATCGCTAATGAGATTACGCTCACTTTTGATTTGGATATTTTCACTACAAACTGCATTTTTCCCCGTTTCCTTCTTTACAAATTTCCAGATAGTTTTTACTTTATTGCTCGAGTTGTCAATTTCTGCCTTCAAGCACATGTTCTTTGCTGCCTGAATGGTCTTATTCAGAACTTCATTGTAGATTTTATAGTGTGTAATCCTACTGTTATCATTTGAACTCCTGGCTGCAGCATATAGTTCTCTTCTTGTTTTACAAGAGACTTTGATGCCTTTAGTAATCCAAGGCTTGTTTCCAGATTTGAACAGGTTTTCTCTCACTGATTTTTTAGGAAATGGTTCTTCAAAAAGGCTTGTAACTTCATTGATAAATATATTAAATTTTGAATTAACATCAACTGTAGCATATACAGGAGACCAGTCCACAAGCCGTAATTGCTGATTAAAGGTTTCAGTGGTGTGTCTGTTTATAATCCTAAATGTTTTCCAAATGAAATTTTCTTTTCTTTGTACATTCATTTGGTTTAGAGTGAGGAATTGCCCTTCATGATCACAGAGACCATTTATAATACTTTTCATGGTTAAATTATTGCAAATATCCTTATCTACAAATACATTATCTATTAAAGTGCTAGAGCTGGCAGTTACTCTAGTTGGAGTGTCCACCACTGGTACTAAATTTCAACAGTACATTAAATGTTCAAAATCTGTCTTGTTTCTATTTTCTGTTAAAAGGTCCACATTGAAGTCACCCATAACAATGATAGATTTAGTTTTCCTGCATAAGTGGGCCAGAGGTGATTCAGTTTGTCTTAGAAATACATTTAGATTTCCAGCAGGTGCTCTGTGAACAGCCAGAACAATAACAGTTGCACTGTCTGCTGTTAATCCTCTTGCCACTAATCTAGCACGATGCTGCTCTTCACCTTCACTGTTGCCTTTTTTCTTGAACACCCACTTACACTGCACAATACTTGCACTGTCTAGAAGATTTACCACTTCCCAAGCATTTTTGTCTTCTAATGCCTGTATCTCTTCATCCATAGCACGCTTCCATTCTTCTGCATCAGGTCTTCTAAGGGTCTCCTGTATTCTTGTTGTGTCCTTGAGTCCATCTGAAGTTCCAGCAGAAAAATAAATCTCATAATCATCAAATCTTTTATTTAGTTTGAGCTGCCTTTGTGATGTTCTAATATTTATTTACTTCATCTTATTGCGCAATACATTTTTTATCAGCAGTTTCTTTCTCTAATGTAACTGCATCTTTTGAAATACCATGTAAATCCTCTCTTAATACAGTATCAGACTTCTCATTTTCTTCATCAGCCCCCACTGAAGTGATGATTTCTTCATGATTCTTTATTTCAGTTTCTGCAACATTAATATTTCCATTAAAGTCACACCTCAGCTTATCACTACTACATTTGCTTCAGGGTCATAGCATCTATAGCCTTTTGCAATATTGCTATACCCTACTAAGATCATTCCTTTTGCCTTTTTATCCCACTTTGTTCTCTTGACTTTGGGAATATGCACCATGACCTTGCTTCCAATTATTCTGAGATGGCCAATGTTGGGTTTCTTGCCAATCCATAGTTCATAGGGTGTTTTATTCCCTAAACTTGAACTCACTGACCTATTTTGCAAATTTACTGTGCTATTGACAGCTCCAGGCCAAAATCTTTTATCCATTTTACCATCAAATAGTAAATATCTTGCCTTTTTTACAACAGTTCTATTCAACCTTTCCATCAAACCGTTTTGTTCTGGTGTACAGCTGTTGGATAACTGATATATATAATACCACGTTATTTCAACAAACTGTCAAAATTTAAACAACAGAATTCTTTTCCATTATCTGTTCTTACTGTTTCGATTTTCCTTTCTTGCTGAGTTTCCTCCATTTTCTGAAATTCTTGAAATTTTTCTGAAGTCTCATTCTTTGCCTTCAGAAAATACACAAATCCCATTCTTCCAAAATGAGAAAATATTTTGCACCACCTGATGGCAAAAGTTTGTCATTGATCCACAAAGGTCTGCATGTACTACTTCAAGTAGTTTAGAGGCTCTGCTGAATCCAAGTGGAAAAGTCTGTCTTGTTTGTCTTTATTGCATACTACACATACCATTCCTTCTAGAGCACCATTTTTTATTTACATAAGATCCGTTGCATTTAGGTGACCTAATCTTCTATGCCAATCAGTTGCTGTAGTCATTCCCAAAAAAATCACTTCTTCTATCAAGACTTACCTTGTACACACCACATGTCAGAACACTGTTGCAGAAGCAATGAGAAAAGCATGCAAAATTCAGAAGAATGCAAAACCCCCAAGACTGGCTAAAATTCATGGGAGCTCAAAATTTAGTGTGGACGTCAATGCGAGATGCTTTTAATAGTTTCCACAATAAAACATTGTCTCAAAATATGGTAGAAAACCCAAAGATATTCTGGTTGTAAGTAAAGTACACTAGTGGCAAAGAACAGTCAATACCATCGCTGACAGTAGCGATCAAAATGCCACCAATGATGGTGCCACTAAAGCGGAGTTACTAAATACAGTTATCCATAATTCCTTCACAAAGGAAGATGAAGTAAATATTTCAGAATTTGGAACCAGAACAGCTGTTAGCATGAGTGACATAAAAGTAGATATCTTAGGTGTTGGGATACAACTCAAATCACTTAAGAAAGGCAAGTCTTCCAGTCCAGATGGTGTACCAATCAGGTTCCTTTCAGTGATACTAAACTGAATTATGTTAGTTTCTAGGTTAGTAATTTTAGTAGACACTTGCACTCCAAATTTCACACACACATCTTTCCCTTCCTTAATTTGATTTTCCATTACAATGTGACTATCCTCACATTGTTTTACCACATTATTGACTTGTTCCTGGACTTTATCTAACTCTTTTTTTGCTTGTTCCTTTAACTGTTTGTTGTCGTCAGCAACTCGCTTAATCTGAGAAGTTAATTCACTTTTTACTGTTACAACAGCATGATTACACTCTTGTTTTACCTTACTAATCTCATTTTTTACACTGTTACTAAATAAAGTCGTATCATTTTTCCAGGAATCTCTTAGTTTAGAAATTTTATTTTCCATTTTGGATTCCATTTCTACTGACAGGTTAGTATACCTTTGATCATCTACAGCATGCAACACATATATTTCATTGTCCACCCATTTATCTCAGAGCTTAATGAAGTTTTAATTTCAGAACCCATTTTATTCATATTGATATTCATCTTACCCATATGTTTTAAAATATTTGCTAACATATCTGACATACTATCATTCTGGTCACAAGCAACTGACGCTGGTTCCTGCTTTATTTTGATAACAGTAACAGGTATAAATGGGACATCAGTTTCCACCATATTCTGTTCATTATTGGTGCCATAATTAACATACATTGAATCTGGCAAACCACTATCATTTGCTTGTGATACATCAAAACTAAATTCACTATTCACTGTGTCATCTTCATATTTTACACTACCCATTCCACTCCCATTTTCTCGTCTACTGTCTCATGGTTATTATTTTCTGCCATGTTCACAAGTTTTTTTGGACACACACACACACACACACACACACACACACACACACACACACACACACACCAAACAAAGTAGAATACTACTTAGGTTTTCTCTACTGTCGTCAGCACAGCGAGATGTTCCAGCAGGTCCATTTGCCAAGCTCTGCCCCTGCAGGTGTCGTTTCTGGGTCTACACTCCGGCCACTGCTGCCACCTGCCACAGACTCCCGGCTACTGTTACTTGTTGCCTCGTGATTTCAGCTGTTGCTGATGTCATCAGCCGTTTTCTACATTGATTGTTCTCACCGTTATATTCTACACTTTGCTACTGCTGTCCCATTAAAGTTACTTTATACACATGTGGGTCTTTCATTTATTGGGTTAGTTACACTGCTGCTTTTGAAGTTTGTATACACTCGAACTTATCATTTCCTGGACAATGCAACAATTGCGGTGGGGCGGGGTCGTTCTGTCATTCTTTGTCTCCTTTGCTCTCTCTCTGTCATTTTAATCAAACAGTTCACCTACCTGTATATTTCTTCCTTCCGATGTCCCTTCACTCTGCAGTAGTAGATATACGTTAGGCACTGTAAAGCAGTATTGATGAAACCACTACTTAATACCTGCCACACAGAGGTCGCATAACTCAAGTTGCAAATCAGTACCTGTAAGTTCATTTTCACAAATTTTGGGTGGTAGGAGAATGCAGTTCAATTGCAGTAAGCATTTGAAAATTCTATTAACGTCTTTTTATTCACAAGGAAGTGCATGAAATGGCTATCATGTCCATATTTAATAATGCAAATGCTCTATCATTCTAAGTACACTGCTTATCCAACGTATTACACACATAACAGCAGCCAGAATTCCTGCAAGTCTGACCCGATTAATTTTGCGATCTAACAGTCACTGACCCACCACTATTAGCAAGTTGAACATTCAGTCATTTCAATGGTCTTATATGTCAGAAGTGCTTGCCAAAGTATTCCATAAAGGACATGGAATATGCCACGCGGAACTGTCACTTTGACTGAAAATTTCACACGCTCATAAAACTTCAACTAAATAATTCAGAAATATCACACTTTTCTCAGAATGTTTGTAACTTAAGCCATTTTAGTCACGACACAAACACAATGAACTCTTGAGTTCTTTATTTTGCATACTATTCTCATGGAGACATCTAGGATGATGTTACCAAGAAGCAAGTTAGGGAACGACTCTCTTGGTGCTCCTCTCCTCTCTGCGTATCTAACTATCTGCATACACAGGAACCACTTAATTCTGATTGGCTATTGATCTGAATGATCAATCAGAATGATCCTTCTGCTCTCTTACAAAAACAAGCACACATCAACATACGTCATCAGTTCAATTTTATAAGGTTTTACATTAAATTACATTAAGTTTTAATGTATGTCCCACATGTACTCTCTCTCATTCATTCCCAAGTATTCACACAAAAAAATAATTAGCTAACAATAATTTTGAATCATTTTTTATACTGTATAATGTAGAGTAATTAAAAGATTTAAAAAGAAAATTCCAGTTAAATGATTTTACATACTGTGAGGTTTATTATGACTTCAGATGATAATAAAAGTCATTTGGTTAATTTTTCTAACTGAGTTTTGAAACATAAGTGTCAGTTTTATGACATTTAAGTAATTTTCTCAGTCTCTGTAACGATAATAGATAAAAATCTGAAATTTTAACACGATCCCTTCCTTAATAACAAAAGATTGTGAATCAAGTTTAGACAGAATCGGATGATAATTACTATGGTTTATTTAGATTCATAGGGGGTATGAATTTGCATACCGACTGAATGTTACTTTAGACCGTTCTCATGTCTGGTGGCATCAGCTGCGCTGTGAGTCAGAGCGAAGAAAAAACGTAGCCATCCTGAAGCCACCATGCCACATGGGTCCGTGCCTTACTGCATTGAATGTTATCTCGTAATAACTTGCCTCATTACTACACATCACATTGTTAGCAGTGTGAGACACACACAGCTCTATGTGGCAACGCAGGCCAGCGATGGCTAGCAGGTGGCCACCTTCTACCTTGGCGAGGAGATGCACGTGTATGCACTCTGCGTTGCAGACATCAGACTGACCAACAGCAAGTTGTGTGGCAGTTGCACTTTTACCCAGCCCGTGGTCATGTAGTTCACAACATTGGTCTTGCCTTGGTGTGGCGACATTGTGCTGCTTACTCCACCTATTACCATTTTGAAGTGCAGGTCATGCCGAGCATGACTAGCCCACCTCGCAGTCGTTTTCTATATGTGCTATTATCACCCATATCCCACTTGCTAAGCTACT
The DNA here is from genome assembly GCF_023864345.2 of Schistocerca serialis cubense. Classification (NCBI taxonomy): domain Eukaryota; kingdom Metazoa; phylum Arthropoda; class Insecta; order Orthoptera; family Acrididae; genus Schistocerca; species Schistocerca serialis. The sequence goes on along the minus strand of NC_064638.1, from coordinate 1,159,742,804 downwards.
ACATACTTTATACTGCTATTTAGAGCCATGTTCAGTAGCAGCCTTATTGTCATTGATTCCATGTTCTGTGTTTATTGAATTGAGAGGTTCAGGCCTGTTTGTAACCTGAAGACCTATGATGATAATTTCACAAGCCAATTCTCTGATTAACTGATCAAGATAATTTATGGATATTTAGAACAATTTCACACAATTCCCTGTTCTTACTAGAACAAAAACCACATATTATCCTTAAATCAGATTTCTGTTATCAAATATTCAGTATTTAAGACTGCATTTTCCTCAAAATATTATCCTATGATATCATACTAATCAATGAAAGTATGCAAATAAGATAACTTCATAATACTTTAATGACCAAAATTCACAGACAAAGACTGAGGAAATGTTGAAATATCAATGCAATAGTGGTGTTATAATTTTGTGAAACTTTTTGATTTATTTCACTTATTTAAAATTTACACCTCTGAGTTGTTTAGAGATATCGTAAGCACTACTTTGCATTATCGATAGGTTTTTCTTTGAGTAATGTAAAAAAAATTTAAAATATGTAATTTTCAGTTGAGGCCTGGAAGGGGTCAGAGGGGTCAGTTTTGCCGTTTCCGTTGGAGCTGCCACCACGAGAGGAGCCGCCGGAGGCACTGGCCGGGTTGCCCGCAGGGCTGCAGCCCGTGCGCACACCAGAGGGTGGCGACAGCAAGCGGCGTGAGGCGCGCATGGTCTGGATGGTGCGCTTCGCGGAGCTCGTCTGAAGTGGCCAGAACGACTCGTTGTAAAAGCACAGGAGATGTGAAATAAATGTCAATTTTTGACAAGAACAACAGTTCTTATTTTCACATTTCCATAACACACTATTGACAGTAAAAAAATTTCACAACAGTGTAAGGGAGGTTGCCTGACAGGATGCCAGGCATTGTTGCATTCATATGATCTGCGATTTTTTAAAAATCACTTACAATAGATGTTGAAATAGGACTGTTGAAAATCATGGAGCCAATAGTTTCCCTACCTCTACCTGGACTTCAACCTGATCGTGACCTATTATTGGTCTCATGCCACTGTTTATAGGTGAGCTCGGCTGCCAACATCCATGTGCCCTTTGATGCTCTGTTATATTATGGGGCATGCACTGACACCATATTGGCCTGAAAATAAGCTACCACCACACATAAGCAATGCTCCTAAATATTGAGAAAGAAATTTAAAAAAAGATTTTGCGCCACAATAAGCTGCACACGGATTGAGAGGAGAAAAATTACCAAAAATTTTTATGTATTTAAATGAAAGAGGTAGGTATGTACTACAAACATTTGTTTAAACATTTGATACAACACATTGGCAACATATTTTGTTTTATTTACTCTCATCAATATCAGTCTGATATTCACTTCATCACTCACACTCTGACCCTTCTCTTCCGGCCGTATGCCATACTCACTGCCAGACAGTGCATTCAATATGCAGCATTTCTTGAATCCCTTGATAATGGACTTTGATGATATTTAGGACCATGGAATATGAATCTAGTTGCATAAAAGGATGACTTGTGGCTTCTTATTCTTAGCATACAGTGTAAGAATATGACCTTCTTCCAGGAGCCAATCTGAATACACCTGATGGAGGTTGTTCTTGAATGATTTGTTTATCTAGGACCTGTAGTTTTGATGTCTTTTTTTTATACTGCAACAAGATCAGTCTTTTGCACAGTAAGTTTATCTTTTACTTCAGCAGTTAGAGTTTCTGTAAAAGCATTCAAAACTAGCATCCGTCTTTAGTATGCAGTGCCCCATGTCAGTGATTCCAACCAGCAGACAACCAGTCAATCATCAACTGCATTGTCATCCAGCCCTTTCAGAGGCCGCAAATCACTAAGCCGATAGGAAAGTTTTCTTTCAGCATGATTTTTCTCTTCAGAATGATAACGGATAACTTTAGCCCATCCAGCTGTAACAGTCAACATCACAGCTATTAAGTTTTTTCATGTCCAGTTCCTCTTAATGAGATACACTTTGCCCCTTTCATGTCTACTGTTGTACTGCTCGGCATGCAAAAAAAAATTGGCGTTTCATGAGTACTGTCAAAACTGATGAAAAGGGTATAACTGACACTTTTGTAACTGGATGACGCAATGCAGGGAGCTGACCAGCTTATCCTCAAAATCTGCAGGCATTCTCTGTGATAGTGTAGTACTTCATCGGACAGCAAAGCCATTTCTCTGCATAAACTGACAACACCAACCAATACTCACATGAAATTCTCATTGTGGCACATTTAAGACTTTTGTGTTTTCCCAGGTCTTCAGTTGGATGCTTTCTCGTAAGATAGACATCCCATCTTAGAGATATGGAATTCATCCTTATCATGTGGTGTCTTCCCACAGCAACTGAAAATCGCAAAAGTAATACCCCTACACAAAAAAGATGATCAGTAATGTATGGGTAACTATAGGCCTGTGTCTCTACTGTCACGGTTTTCAAAAATTACTGATAAAGTGTTCCTTTCACAACTAACTACATTCTTCAACATCATTTCTGGATGTCAACAGTTTCCAACCACAGCTGTCAACTGAAACAGCCACTTTCACTGTGGTTAACCCTGTCTTAAATCCAGTGGACAACCACAGAAAAGTCTCAGGTTTATTCTTGGGCCTAATAAAAGCGTTTGATGTGATTGATCATTCCATGTTCTTGAGAAAGCTTGAATGGTATGGTGTAAGAGGTGTGCCAAATGAGTGGATTAAATCATATTTGGAATATTGCTTTCAGGTAACCGAAATCAAGTACATGGAAGGAAATGAACTCCAGGTACACCTTTCAGAACCATGTGGACTAAGTCATGGTGTTCCACAGGGCTCTTTCTTTTTTGGTATACATTAATGATTTCCCATTATGCATTAGGGATTCTGAATCAGTACTGTTTGCAGACAACACCAGTCTATTGACTGAAGGAAATAAAGAAGAAAATGTTACTGCATCTGCAAAAGGTATCACAAAAGAAATATCTGAATTGTTTACCAAAAACAGGCTAATAGTTGATTCCCAAAAACAGTACTGATAAATTCCCATGCAGATCAAAAAGTAAAAAAATAAATAAAAATTGTAACGTAACCAGTAATATGTGCAGATACCCAAAACATTAATGCTGTCACTGACACTAAGAAGTTGAAACTGAGATCAAGGAAGAGAAGCCAAAAGACTCCTATGGAAACTTGGCATCCAGTGTAGGTATCTCTCTCTCTCTCTCTCTCTCTTCAGCTAAGATAAAAAGTACAGGGCTTTTACAAATGATTGAAGCGATTTCATAAATTCACTGTAGCTCCATTTATTGACATATGGTCACGACACACTACAGACACGTAGAAAAACTCATAAAGTTTTGTTTGGCTGAAGCCGTACTTCAGGTTTCTGCTGCCAGAGCGCTCGAGAGCGCAGTGAGACAAAATGGCGACAGGAGCCGAGAAAGCGTATGTCGTGCTTGAAATGCACTCACATCAGTCAGTCATAACAGTGCAACGACACTTCAGGACGAAGTTCAACAAAGATCCACCAACTGCTAACTCCATTCGGCGATGGTATGCGCAGTTTAAAGCTTCTGGATGCCTCTGTAAGGGGAAATCAACGGGTCGGCCTGCAGTGAGCGAAGAAACGGTTGAATGCATGCGGGCAAGTTTCACGCGTAGCCCGCGGAAGTCGACAAATAAAGCAAGCAGGGAGCTAAACGTACCACAGGATGGTGCTCCACCGCACTTCCATCATGATGTTCGGCATTTATTAAACAGGAAATTGGAAAACCGATGGATCGGTCGTGGTGGAGATCGTGATCAGCAATTCATGTCATGGCCTCCACGCTCTCCCGACTTAACCCCATGCGATTTCTTTCTGTGGGGTTATGTGAAAGATTCAGTGTTTAAACCTCCTCTACCAAGAAACGTGCCAGAACTGCGAGCTCGCATCAACGATGCTTTCAAACTCAATGATGGGGACATGCGGCGCCGAGTGTGGGAGGAACTTGATTATCGGCTTGATGTCTGCCGAATCACTTAAGGGGCACATATCGAACATTTGTGAATGCCTAAAAAAACTTTTTGGGTTTTTGTATGTGTGTGCAAAGCATTGTGAAAATATCTCAAATAATAAAGTTGTTGTAGAGCTGTGAAATCGCTTCAATCATTTGTAATAACCCTGTATTTATTGTAACATTAAAGATGATCTAGGCCTCCAAAAGCTGGGTGTGTATCGCATTCTATGGGAATTTGGCATGTCATACATTGGGCAGACTATCAGAACAGTCGATGAGAGGTGTAAGGACAGCAGCGATACAAGAAAATTGGATGTTGTTGAGTGCTGCCTTGATAATAATCATGAATAAAATCAGTGTAGTAATGCAAACACCAAGTTTCTAGGACAGCATAACTAAGAAGTCTATTGAAATTAAGATGTCAAAAAAACCTAATAAATGGAAACGTCAGTTTTAGCTGAAATAACACTTGGGGCCCGGCACTCAATTTATTAAAATCTCGCCGACCATGACATCCATCAGAGTTTGAAAATCCTGAAGGGATCTCCGTTTCATGGAATATCAGTGCATGCTCTGTAAAACAAAAGAGCATCAAAGGGCACAGTGGCCATTGGGAAATGAACTCAGCTTTAAACAAGTGGTGTAAGACCAACAATAGTCCATAGCCTGGTTGGAGTGTAGGCAGCAAATACATGTAACAGCGAAACTCAGAGTACCTGAAGAAGATGGATGAGTCAGTCATCAAAATATTGTGCAGAAAATGGAAACAACAACTCACCTGAACACCAGGAAAAGCTCACTATTAATCGATCATGTTGAGAAAACCTGAAAGATCAAAGCAAATACCTACTTTTAAGCAACTGTACTTATGTGCTAATTATGTACTTGGCATCAGATTCCTAGGTATTGGATCTTTATGTTGATCCTTCCTTGTAACAAACACATGTGCCTTCAAACAATAATCAAAACTGCATGTCAGTTGAGGTGGCAACACACCTAGTCTAAATGGAAAGGAAGAATGATCAGTTGGGTTTCTGGGTTTTCTCTAACTGGCAAAAACATTTGCTTTGAACAAATGTATTTGCAAAAAGCACACATAAAGTGAGAATTATTTACAAGTGCTGATCTCATTTAATTAAATGCCTGAGTACCCAAGACAACTTTTGAACTAACAGTGCTGTACAGGTGATGCTGCTGTAGTCCATATTGCTGGGGTATGCAGAAAGAACTAAATGGTCCACTGGTGCTGCATCTGTCTAATGCATCCTTGGCACCCACCAGCGAGTTTGCATCCGTCCTGCAACCTCATACACACTCTATTCCATTGTTCCACACTGTCTCCTACTCATAATGTATGAAGTCACATGTCCCACGATAGAATGCCCATCTTTCATTTCCACATGTTGCAACAGAATGCCCAAGCCTTTCCTCAACAGCCTACAGGATCGCCTTGACCCCATCTCTCACCACTTGGCATTCTATTAAGGTGAGATTTCAGATTTCCTGTTCTGATGGACAAGGAAGGTGTTTCGTGTGACAGAAGTGTTACTCCTTGTTTGATGAGACTCTGTGAAATTGCCTGCAATTGGTTTCTGCTTCAGACCTCTGTCTCTGGAGCAACTTGGTGGAGAGTTCCATTACGTCTGTGTCATTTCCCAACAGCGTACAAGAAATTTGCAGTGGCCACTCTAGTCTCTAGAAAACACAGCCAACTATTACACTAAGCAGCCCACTGCTTCACAATAGGGATCTTGAGTCTCCATACCCACAAATTCTTAAACCTGCAGATATTTCTCAGTTGGTGTTGAGACACCATTTGCTTCAACCATATTAAATCAACAGAGTATGCTTTCTGCACAAGATATTAGACTGAGAAGGCCTGAGTCACCTTCATCACTTTGCTTGTTTATAGTCAAGAAGTATCTAACAGCTTGTAATGTCTTCTCCATAGACCCTCTGTAGTATTTATCAATTGGATATTGAGCACTCATCAGTTGATTGAGAGCACAAGCACTGTGATACAATTAGACTTGCAATTTTTATTAACACTTTTTATCACAAAGTTTCATATTTATATGCCACTATACAACTGTTTAAGAGCAAAGCAACTTTCCTATGAAGATCATGCTAGATGAGCTGCAGAGAGAAATTCAGGCATTAAATTGAAAGCAGATCAGGCCACAGCAATGATCGGCTAAAGACCCCGAATAGCAGTCAGGACAGAAGTCTAAACAGAACTGATGCTGGTGCACAGTGTTCAGTTTAATGCTTCGCACCAACAGCAACAAACTGCACCTTTCGTAAAATGCAAAAGTGATATTTTCTTGTGCAGTGCTAGTGGTGTCAACAATGCCCCCCACGTATCCAAAAAATATGCACCGAGTACCAATCTTCTGGGTGAATTTGGTTACAATTGCAATTTTTTTCCACATTAACAAGCTGCTGTTTAACAAACCCTGCATACAGTTCATCTGAAACCATTTGCACCATCATGCAGATCAGATCAAGTTAAGCCACTCATAAACGCTTTCCTGGATTTCCTTCTGTTGTGCAGTTGTCCCACGAGAGCTTTTCTGATAATTGTAAATCTATAGATTCCCTTTAGGAAACTTTCAGCTATTTATGAGAAATCTAGATATATCATTAGCCACCTGTCAGATGAAAATAAACAGTTGGTAGTGTCTGGAGCTTTCAAAGTAGATTTCTTAAAAGATACAGACAGGAAAAATGAACTAGAATCATTATTTGGGTGTTTCAATTTAATTTCAGTAGTCAGTTTTCCAGCATATGAAGTAAACTAGTAGGACACTGATAACAGTTTCATAAACAAGTGCTCAAGGTAAAACAATTAATGTGCACCCAATTGCTAATGCTAATGGACTATCTGATCATGATGCACAGTTAATGGTAATAAACAGTATGGCACCTTACAACCCAGAGGCAGCTTCATACAAAACAGTGGGGCTTATTAATGACAACAGGATACAATGTTTTAAGAGTAAGCTAAAAGTGGTGGTATGGGATGAGGTATATGTACGAAGAGATAATGTCAGATTCAATTTATTCCATAGAAAATTAGTGTCAATATTTGAAAGTTGCTCTCCTAAAAAATTATCCAGAAAGTCCATTAAAAACCAAGTAAGCCATGGATAAGGAGGGAATTAAAATCTCATGTAAGAGGATGAGGGAAATTTATAAAGGCCAAGGTAAGTGACGATCAGACTTTACTTACTACTTTATTATTTTAAAGAAAGTCATTAAAATGTTTAGAAGTATGCGCGTCCATCTGACATTACTTGCATACTTTCCATCATACTTTACTTGCATACTTTCCATCACACTTTCTTGCATACTTTCCATCAGACATTACTTGCATACTTTAGTATTTTAAGGAAAGTGATTAAAACGTTCAGAAGTATGCATGTCCTGACAGAAATAAATAATGCCTACAATAAGATTAAAACTATATGGGACGCTGTCAAATGGAGACAGGGCAGTTAGTCAGTGTACAAGATTCCATAACAATGAAATTAAATGACAATGTTGTGACTGATTATTCAAGTTGCAAGTACCTATAACAATCAATTTCTAAATGTAGAAGCAAATATAGGATTAGATGGTTCAGTTGAGGAGGTAAGAGAATATATTAAAAATATCCTTCCATAAAACGTTAAGCAAATAGAAGTAGCACAACATTCTTCTCTGAAATTCACATCATTATAAAAATTCTAAGAAACAAAAGCTCATGTCATGTTCATGGAATTTCAAAGAGAATTCTGAAAAGTTGTTTCAACTTAATAAACAATGTGTCACTGGCATAGGGAAATTTTCCAGACAAGTTACAATACGCAGTTGTTAAATCACTTCACAAGAAAGGTGACAAAACAGACTTACACAATTATCATCCAATTTCCTTACTGATATCTTTCCCAAGACATTTGAAAAAGTAATTTACTCAAGATTAGTTGCACACTTAAGTGCAAACAATATACTTAGCAATCATAGTTTGAATCTCAGATGGGTTGCTTGATTCAGAATGCTATTTATACATTCACTCATCAAACAGAAGAAGCCTTAAATAATGAAATATTGCTGGTTGGTATTTTTGTGACCTTTCCAAGGCAATTGATCAGAAAAACTCGTTTTGTGGAATTGATGGCTTACACTCAGGTGGTTTGAATTAAACTTGACAAACAACACAGAAAAGGTTGTGTTGAATAATTCAGACAATGTGGGGAAGGTAGAATATTTTAGTGACTGGGGCAAAAATTTCAAAAGCAGTCAGATAGACTCTGATTTTAGATTGACTCCTGTTTCCTTATGTATGTGAATGACCTTTCACTTCACACTCAACAAGCAAAATTGATAATTTTTGCAGATGATAGTGTTATAACCAATCCCATAAGAGGAAAAGCAACAGAAGATTTGGTAACTGATATTTTCCAAAGGGAAATGGATAGGCTAAAGTTAGATATAGTGGGAATTACTGAAGTTCAGTGGCAGGAGGAACAAGACTTCTGGTCAGATGACTACAGGGTTATAAATACAAAATCAAATACGGGTAATGCAGGAATAGGTTTAATAATGAATAAAAAAATAGGAATGCGGGTGAGCTACTACAAACAGCATAGTGAGTGCATTATTATGAAGCCCACGCCCACCACAGTAGTACAAGTTTATATGCCAACTAGCTCCGCAGATGACAAAGAGAATGACGAAATGTTGGATGAGATAAAAGAAATTATTGAGGTAGTGAAGGGAGACGAAAATTTAATAGTTATGGGTTACTGGAAGTTGATGGTAGGAAAAGGAAGAGAAGGAAACATAGTAGGTGAATATGGAATGGGGGTAAGGAATGAAAGAGGAAGCAGCCTGGTAGAATTTTGCACAGAGCATAACTTAATCATAGCGAACACTTGGTTCAAAAATCATGGCGATACTGGAAGGTTTCAAATAGATTATATAATGATAAGACACAGATTTAGAAACCAGGTTTTAAATTGTAAGACATTTCCAGGGGAAGATGTGGACTGTGACCACAATCTATTAGTTATGAACTGTGGGTTAAAACTGAAGAAACTGCAAAATGGTGGGAATTTAAAGAGATGGGACCTGGATAAACTGACTGAACCAGAGGTTGTACAGAGTTTCAGGAAGAGCATAAGGGAACGATTGACAAGAATGGGGAAAGAAATATAGTAAAAGGAGAATGGGTAGCTTTGAGAGATGAAATAGTGAAGGTAGCAGAGGATCACGTAGACAAAAAGATGAGGGCTACTATAAATCCTTGGGTAACAGAAGAGATATTGAATTTAATTGATCAAAGGAGAAAATGTAATATAAAAATGTAGTAAATGAAGCAGGCAAAAAGGAATACAAAAGTCTCAAAAATGAGATTGACAGGAAGTGCAAATGGCTAAGCAGGGATGGCTAGAGGACAAATGTAAGGATGTACAGGAGTATATCCCTAGGGGTAAGATAGATACTGGCTACAGGAAAACTAAAGAGGCCTTTGGAGAAAAAAGGACCACTTGAATGAATATCAAGAGCTCAGATGGAAACCCAGTTCTAAGCAAAGAAGGGAAAGCAGAAAGGTGGAAGGAGTATATAGAGGGTCTATACAAGGGCACCTCCCCCCATGAACCATGGACCTTGCCATAGGTGGGGAGGCTTGTGTGCCTCAACAATACAGATAGCCGTACCGTAGGTGCAACCACAATGGAGGGGTATCTGTTGAGAGGCCAGACAAACGTGTGGTTCCTGAAGAGGGGCAGCAGCCTTTCCAGTAGTTGCAGGGGCAACAGTCTGGATGATTGACTGATTTGGCCTTGTAACACTAGCCAAAATGGCCTTCCTGTTCTGGTGCTGTGAACGGCTGAAAGGAAGAGGAAACTACAGCCATAATTTTTCCCGAGAGCATGCAGCTTTACTGTATGATTAAATGGTGATGGCGTCCTCTTGGGTAAAATATTCCAGAGGTAAAATAGTCCCCCATTTGGATCTCTGGGCTGGGACTACTCAAGAGGATGTTGTTATCAGGAGTATTTAGTATTGGAGGGCAGCATGGAGGCTAAAAATCGTAGAGGGAGACCAAGAGATGAATACTCTAAGCAGATTCAGAAGGATGTAGGCTGCAGTAGGTACTGGGAGATGAAGAAGCTTTCACAGGATAGAGTAGCATGGAGAGCTGCATCAAACCAGTCTCAGGACTAAAGACCACAACAACAACAACAATACAAGGATGATGTTCTTGAAGACAATGTTATGGCAATGGAAGAGGATGCAAATGAAGATGAAATGGGAGATATGATACTGCGTGAAGAGTTTGACAGAGCACTGAAAGACCTAAGTTGAAACAAGGCTCTGGGAGTACACAACATTCCAGTAGAACTACTGATAGCCTTGGGAGAGCCAGCCCTGACAAAACTCTACCATCTGGTGAGCAAGATGTATGAGACAGGTGAAATACCATCAGACTTCAAGAAGAATATAATAATTCAAATCCCAAAGAAAGCAGGTGTTGACAGATGTGAAAATTACCGAACTATCAGTTTAATAAGCCATGGCTGCAAAATACTAACATGAATTTTTTACAGATGAATGGAAAAACTGGTAGAAGCTGGCCTCAGTGAAGATCAATTTGGAGTCCGTAGAAATGTTGGAACATGTAAGGCAAAACCGACCCTACGACAGAAAATAGATTAAGGAAAGGCAAACCTAGATATCTGGCATTTGTAGACATAGAGAAAGCTTTTGACAATGTTGACTGGAATACTCTCCTTCAAATTCTGAAGGTGGCAGGGGTAAGATACAGGGAGCAAAAGGCTATTTATGATTTGTACAGAAACCTGATGGCAGTTGAGGGGCATGAAAGGGAAGCAGTGGTTGGGAAGGGAGTGAGACAGAGTTGTAGCCTGTCTCCAATGTTATTCAATCTGTATACTGAGCAAGCAGTAAAGGAAACAAAAGAAAAATTCAGAGTAGGAATTAAAATCCATCGCGAAGAAATAAAATCTTTGAGGTTCACTGATGACATTGTAATTCTGTCAGAGACAGCAAATGACCTGGAAGAGCAGCTGAACGGAATGAACAGTGTGTTGAAAGAAGGATATAATATGATTAGATTAGATTAGATTAGATTTACTTTCATTCCAATTGATCCGTAGCGAGGAGGTCCTCCAGGATGTGGAACATGTCAGAAAAACAACAATACATGACAAATATTTAAACTAAAACAAATAAGCTAATGTACCATTCCACAGGTCCCAAGTGGAATGATCGTCATTTTTTAATGAACACTAAGAGTCATTTTACAAATACTATTGCACTGAATTTAAAATAAAAAAGTTTTATATTTATTTATAAGGTAAGAAACATGTAATACAACTACTGTAATACTTATTTACAATGAACACATTACTGCACTGAAATGGTGCAGAAGTTAGATTACACTTACACACACACACACAAATTTTCAGTGAACACATTACTGCACTGAAATTGTGCAGAAGTTATGTTGTACTTATATACAAATCAGTTGGTTTTCCTCAGAAATTCATCAATGGAGTAGAAGGAGTTGGCCACCAATAAATCCTTTAGGCTTCTCTTAAACTGAATTTCATTGGTTGTTAAGCTTTTTATGGCTGCTGGCAAGTTATTGAAAATGTGTGTTCCTGAATAATGCACACCTTTTTGTACAAGACTAAGTGACTTTAAATCCTTGTGAAGATTATTCTTATTTCTAGTATTGATTCCATGAATTGAGCTGTTGGTTTGAAAAAGTGATATATTTTTAATGACAAATTTCATTAAGGAATAAATATATTGGGAAGCTGTAGTTAGTATCCCTAGTTCCCTAAACAGGCTTCTGCAGGATGTTCTTGAGTTCACACCACATATAATTCTTACTGCACGTTTTTGTGCCCGGAAAACTTTAGCTTGGCTTGATGAATTACCCCAGAAAATAATCCCATATGACATTATGGAATGAAAGTAAGCATAGTATGCCAGCTTTTTCATTTTTATATCCCCTATGTCTGACAAAATTCGCATTGCAAACAGAGATTTGTTAAGACGCTTCAGCAGTTCTGTGGTGTGCTCCTCCCAGTTGAATTTATTATCAAGCTGTAATCCCAAGAATTTAACACCGTCCACTTCTTCTATCTTCTTGTCATCATATGTTAGACATATACTCTTGGGACACCCCTTACAAGTTCTGAACTGCATGTAGTGTGTTTTTTCAAAGTTTAGTGACAAAGAATTGGCTAGGAACCAGTGATTAATGTCTACAAATATTTTATTGGCTGATCTTTCTAAGACTACACTTGATTTGCTATTTATTGCAATGTTTGTATCATCAGCAAACAAAACAAACTTGGCATCTGGTAATGTTACTGATGAAAGGTCATTGATATACACAAGAAAAAGTAAGGGCCCCAAAATGGAACCTTGTGGGACCCCACATGTAATTAGTTCCCAGTTGGATGATGCCTGATAGCTTGATACATGTCTCTTTCCTAATAACACCCTTTGTTTCCTGCCAGAGATATAAGATTTGAACCATTTTGCAGCATTTCCTGTTACACTATAATATTCTAGTTTACTTAAAAGGATATTGTGATTTACACAGTCAAATGCCTTTGACAGATCACAAAATATACCAGTTGCCTGCAATTTTTTGTCTAATGAATTAAGTACATTTTCACTGTAAGTGTAGATAGCCTTCTCAATATCAGAACCTTTTAGAAATCCAAACTGTGACTTTGACAGTATGTTATTTGAGATAAGATGGTTATAAAGACGACTGTACATTACTTTTTCGAAAATTTTTGAACACCAACAAAAGCAAAATGAGTATAATGGAATGTAGTCAAATTAAATTGGGTGGTGCTGAGGGAATTAGATTAGGAAACGAGACACTTAAAGTAGTTTTGCTATTTAGGTAGCAAAATAACTGATGATGGTCAAAGTAGGGAGGATATAAAATGTAGACTGGCAATGCCAAGGAAAGCGTTTCTCAAGAAGAGAAATTTGTTAACATGAAGTACAGATTTAAGTGTCAGGAAGCCGTTTCTGAAAGTATTTGTAAGGAGTGTAGCCTTGTATAGAAGTGAAACATGGATAATAAATAGTTCAGACAAGAAGAGAATAGAAGCTTACAAAATGTGGTGCTACAGAAGAGTGCTGAAGATTAGATGGGTAGATCACATAACTAATGAGGAGGTATTGAATAGAATTGGGAAGAAGAGAAATTTGTGGCACAACTTTACTAGATGAAGGGGTCGCTTGGTAGGACATATTCTGAGGCATCAAGGGATCACCAGTTTAGTATTGGAGGGTAGTGTGGAGGGTAAAAATTGTAGATGGAGACCAAGATATGAATACACTAAACACATTCAGAAGGATATAGGTTGCAGTAGGTACTGGGAGATGAAGAAGCTTGCACAGGATAGAGTAGCATGGAGAGCTGCATCAAACCAGTCTCTGGACTGAAGACCACAACAGCAACAATATTTTCCAAAGAATTATTAAGTGGTTTAGTAAAAATGGACTCTCCCTAAATTCTGAAAAAAACTTACTACATTCAGTTCTTTACACCAAATAGAGTCATACCAACAGTGGATATAGCACATGAGCTGGAGTCAGTAAACAGGGCCGAATGCTCCAGACTTTTGATGTGCATACTGATGAAGACTTCAACTAGAAGAAGCATATTAGAATACTACTAAACTTCTCAAGCAATTAAGTTCAGCTACTTTTGCTCTTAGCACAATTGCTAATCTTGGAAACAAATATATAAACGTCCTAACATATTCTTCACATTTCCAATCAATAATGTTGTAACAGGATAATTTTCTGAGTTAGCTCATCACCTAGAAAAAAAAGTACTGATTGCACAAATGCGAGCAGTAAGAACATCATGGTGTTGACCCATGGACGTTATGTAGATACCTCTTCAAGGAGCTAGGCATTTTAACTGTCCCATCACAATATGTGTATTCGTTAATGAAATTTGTCATAAATAATCCATCACAATTTGAGAACAGTGATGTACATACCCACAACATCAGAGGGAAAAATGAAATTTATTACCCACTGTTGAAGTTGTCAGTGGCTCAGAAAGTGGATCAATGCAGCAACAAAAAGTTTTGATGATAAAACAGATAATGAGGCAAGTTTTAAATCTAATTTAAAATCATTTTCCCTGAACAACTCCTAATATTCCACTGATGAATTTCTACTTAAAAATGGTAGCCAACATAAAAAATTGTATTTGCATGAGTAGGGCTTTTTAGAATATGTATGATGCCTTGTGAGCCCCCGAAGTTACTCCTACATATAATCAACACTCTCCAACCAAGATAACATCCTGTGTCCTCCTTACCAAAAAGTTCTCATTCCAGTCACAAATTTCATTTCATACTCCATATGACTGTACTTTTGACAATAAGCATAGGTTTAGTACTGAGTCAAATGCTTTTTGGAAATCAAGAAACACTGCATCTATCTGGCTGCCTTGATCCAAAGCTTCAGTATGTCATGTAAGAAAAGTACAAGTTGGTTTTCATGATCGATGTTTTCGAAATCTGTACTGGTTGGCATTGAGGAGGCCATTCTGCCCAAGATCCTCATTATGTTTGAGCTCAGAATATGTCCTAAGATTCTACAACAAATCAATGCCAAGTATATGGGACAGTAGTTTTGTGGATCACATCCACTACCCTTCTTGTGGACAGGTGTGACTTGTGCCTTTTTCCACGAACTGGGCATGGATTTTTGTTCAAGGGATCTATGATAGATTACAGTTAGCTACAACTTCAGTACAGAATCTGAAAGGGATTTCATTGGGGCCTGGAGTTCTGTTCAGTTTCAATGATTTCAGGTGTTTATCAACACCACTGACACTAATATTTATTTCATTCATCTTCTGGGTGGTACGAGGATTAAATTGGGGCAATCCTCCCGGGTTTTCCTTTGTGAAGAACATTTGAAAATGGAGTTAAGCATTTCAGCTTTTGGTTTGCTACCCTAAATTTCAGTTACTGTCTCATCCGCTAGGGACTGGACACTAACTTTGTTGCCACTAACAGCATTTACATATGACCGAATTTCTTTGGGTTCTGTAAAAGATAACGTGACAATATTCTGCTATGGTAGTCACTGAAGGCATCATGCATTGCTCTCTTGACAGCCAAATGCATTTCATTCAACATCTCTCCACCTATAGACTTTCACTTATGCAGCAATCTCTGTTTCTTTAGGAGTTTCTTTATAGTGACTGTATATCATAGAGGTTCCCTCCCATTATGAACTGTTCTACTGGGTACACATCTATCCAGTGTTTGGTCAACTATTCTTTTAAACTTGAGCCAGAGTTCCTCTGTATCTTCTTGAGCTATACTAAAAGTTTCCAGTTCCTAATTGAGATATGACACAACTGATTTTTTATCTAGTTTACTGAAGTTATATATCTTTCTGCTTGGTTTAATTGTCCTTTGTACTCTGGCGATCATTGTTGCCACAACCACATCATGGTCACTGATAACAGTGTCAGTGTGGACATCCTCCAAGCAGTCAGGTCTATTTTTTGCCATTAGATCCAATATATTTCCATCATGAGTGGGGTTATGAAGTATATGCTCTAGGTAGTTTTCAGAGAAGGCATTTAGTAATGCTTCATAAGATGTCTTAGCACATCTACCCCTAACAAAACTGGTATTTACCCAATTGATTGTTGGATGATTAAAATCTTCACTGATTATTACAGTAGTAATGACTGGGGAACTTACGTACAAGTGAGCTGAGGTTTTCTCTAAAGTTTTCAGTTACATCATGAGATGAGTCTGGCGAGTGATAGAAGGATCCAATTATCATTTTATGCCCACTCTTCAAATTGAGTCTTGGCCAGATGATCTCACATGCAGCTTCAATTTGTATCACAGTGAATTTGAGTTTCTTTTCCACTGCGACAAAAAACTACCTCCATGCTGA
Organism: Schistocerca serialis cubense; assembly: GCF_023864345.2. Classification (NCBI taxonomy): domain Eukaryota; kingdom Metazoa; phylum Arthropoda; class Insecta; order Orthoptera; family Acrididae; genus Schistocerca; species Schistocerca serialis. The sequence goes on along the minus strand of NC_064638.1, from coordinate 1,159,726,796 downwards.
GTTCATTATGAGTTTTCAATCACTATGTGGCATGAAAACACAGTTCTTCATTTTCAGTCACCTAGACATATGTTTATGGTAATTTACTTTAACAGCACATGAGTAGCACACATAGTCTTTGTCGTTAAAATTT